>NW_025814878.1:145245000-146492500 GCF_022079265.1 Lynx rufus
GTCAAATTGGTTTCCATACAACACTCAGTGCCCTCCTCAATGCCCATCACCCACTTTCCCTTCCCCCACCTCCCCAAAACCCTCAGTTTATTCTCAGTTGTTAAGAATCTCTTATGGTTTGTCTCCTTCCCTGTCTGTAACTACCCACCCTTCTCCTCCCCCCTGGCCTTCTGTTGAGTTTCTCAGGATCCACATATAGTGAAAACATATGGTAACTGTCTTTCTCTGCCTGACTTATTTCACTTAGCATAACACTCTCCAGTGCCATCCACATTGCTACAAAAGACCATATTTCATTCTTTCTCATTGCCAAGTAGTGTGCCACTGCATATACAAACCACATCTTCTTTATCCATTCGTCAGTTGATGGACATTTAGGCTCTTTCAATAATTTGGCTATTGTTGAGAGTGCTGCTATAAACATTGGGGTACCAGTGCCCCTATGCATCAGCACTCCTGTATCCCTTGGGTAAATTCCTAGCAGTGCTATTGCTGAGTCATAGGGTAGATCTATTTCTAATTTTTTTTTTATTTCTAATTTTTTGAGGAACCTCTACACTGTTTTCAGAGTGGCTGCACCAGTTTGCATTCCCACCAAGAGTGCAAGAGGGTTCCTATTTCTCCACATCCTCTTCAGCATCTATAGTCTCCTGATTTGTTCATTTTAGCCACTCAGACCGGCATGAGGTGGTATCTCAGTGTGGTTTGATCTCATCCTCCCTGATGAGGAGTGATGTTGAGCATCTTTTCATGTTTCTTTTGGCCATCTGGGTGTCTTTAGAAAAGTGTCTATTCATGTTTTCTTCCCATTTCTCTACTGGATTATTTGTTTTTCGGGTTTGCAGTTTGGTGAGTTCTTTATATATTTGGATACTAGCCCTTTATCTGATATGTCGTTTGCAAATATATTTTCCCATTCCATGGGTTGCCTTTTAGTTTTGTTGATTGTTTCCTTTGCAGTGCAGAAGCTTTTTCTCTTCATGAGGTCCCAATAGTTCATTTTTGCTTTTAATTTCCTTGCCTTTTGAGATATGTCGTGTAAGAAATTTCTGCGGCTGAGGTCAGAGAGGTTTTTTCCTGCTTTCTCCTCCAGGGTTTTGATAGTTTCCTGTCTCACATTCAGGTCCTTCATCCATTTTGAGTTTATTTTTGTGAATGGTATAAGAAAGTGGTCTAGTTTCATTCTTCTGCGTGTTGCTGTCCAATTCTCCCAGCACCGTTTGTTAAAGGCACTGTCTTTTTTACATTAGATATTCTTTCCTGCTTTGTCAAAGATTAGTTGGCTGTACATTTGCGGGTCCAATTCTGGAGTCTATTCTATTCCATCGATCTATGTGTCTGTTTTTGTGAAAATTCCATACTGTCTTGATGATTACAGCTTTGTAGTAGAGGCTAAAGTGTGGGATTGTGATGCCTCCCGCTTTTTTTTCTTCAATATTGCTTTGACTATTCGGGATCTTTTGTGGTTCCATACAAATGTTAGGATTGCTTGTTCTAGCTTCAAGAAGAATGCTGGTGCAATTTTGATTGGGATTGCATTGAGTGTGTAGATTGCTTTGGGTAGTATGACATTTTGACAATATTTATTCTTCCAATCTATCAGCACAGAATGTTTTTCCATTTCTGTGTATCTTCTTCAATTTCCTTCATAAGCCTTCTATAGTTTTCAGCATACAGATCTTTTAAAATTTGGTTAGGTTTATTCCTAGGTATTTTCTGATTCTTGGCGCAGTTGTGAATGGGATCAGTTTCTTTATTTGTCTTTCTGTTGCTTCACTATTAATGTATAAGAATGCAACTGATTTCTTTTTTTGTTATTGTCTAATTTTAATTTTATTTTTACTTTTTAAAAATTTACATCCAATTTAGTTAGCATATAATTAAACAATGATTTCAGGAGTAGATTCCTTAATGCCCTTTACCCATTTAGCCCATCCCCCCTCCCACAACCCCTCCAGCGACCCTCAGTTTGTTCCCCATATTTATGAGTCTCTTCTGTTTTGTCCCCCTCCCTGTTTTTATATTATTTTTGTTTCTCTTCCCTTATGTTCATCTGTTTTTTTGTCTTAGAGTCCTCATATGAGTGAAGTCATATGATTTTTGCCTTTCTCTGACTGTCTCATTTCTCTTAGCATAATACCCTCCAGTTCCATCAATGTAGTTGCAAATGGTAAGATTTCATTGTTTTTGATTGCCGGTTAATACTCCATTGTGTATGTGTGTGTACACACACACACACACACACACACACACCACATTTTCTTTATCCATTCACCCATCGATGGACATTTGCGCTCTTTTCATACTTAAGCTATTTTGATAGTACTACTATAAACATGGGGGTGCATGTGTCCCTTCGAAACAGCACACCTGTATCCCTTGGATAAATGCCTAGTAGTGCAATTCCTGGGTCATAGGGTAGTTCTATTTTTAGTTTTTTGAGGAACCTCCATACTGTTTTCCAGAGTGGCTGCACCAGCTTGCATTCCCACCAACAATGCAAAAGAGATCCTCTTTCTCCGCATCCTCGCCAACGTCTGTTTTTGCCTGAGTTGTTAATGTTAGCCATTATGACAGGTGTGAGGTGGTATCTCATTGTGGTTTTGATTTGTATTTCCCTGATGATGAGTGATGTGGAGCATTTTTTCATCTGTCGGTTGGCCATCTGGATGTCTTCTTTGGAGAAGTGTCTATTCAGGTCGTTTGGCCATTTCTTCACTGGATTATTTGTTTTTTGGCTGTTGAGTTTGATAAGTTCTTTGTAGATTTTGGATACTAACCCTTTATCTGATATGTCATTGGCAAATATCTTCTCCCATTCTGTCGGTTGCCTTTTAGTTTTGCTGATTGTTTCCTTCACTGTGCAGAAGCTTTTTGTTTTGATGAAGTTCAAGTAGTTCATTTTTGCTTTTGTTTCCCTTGCCTCCGGAGACGTGTTGAATAAGCAGTTGTTGGGGCCAAGATCAAAGAGGTTTTTGCCTGATTTCTCCTTGAGGATTTTGATGGCTTCCTATCTTACATTGAGGTCTTTTATCCACTTTGCGTTTATTTTTGTGCATGGTGTAAGAAAGTGGTCCAGGTTCATTCTTCTGCATGTCGCAGTCCAGTTTTCCCAGCACCACTTGCTAAAGAGACTGTCTTTATTCCATTGGATACTCTTTCCTGCTTTGTCAAAGATTAGTTGCCATGCGTTTTTAGGTCCATTTCTGGGTTCTTTATTCTGTTCCATTGATCTGAGTGTCTCTTCTTTTGCCAGTATCATACTGTCTTGATGATTACAGCTTTGTAGTATGGCTTGTAGTCTGGTATTGTGATGCCTCCTGCTTTGGTTTTCTTTTTCAAGATTGCTTTGGCTATTCGGGGTCTTTTCTGGTGCCATAAAAATGTTAGGATTATTTGTTCTAGCTCTGTGAAGAATGCTGGTGTTACTTTGATAGGGATCTCTTTGAATATGTAGATTGCTTTGGGTGGCATCGACATTTTACCAATATTTTTTCTTCCTACCCAGGAGCATGGAATCTTTTTCCATAGTTTTGTGTCTTCTTCAATTTCTTTCATAAGCTTTCTATAGTTTTTAGTGTATAGATGTTTCACCTCTTTGGTTAGATTTATTCCTAGGTATTTTATGGTTTTTGGTGCAACTGTAAATGGGATCAATTCCTTGATTTCTCTTTGTGTCGCTTCAGTGTTGGTGTATAAGAATGCAACCGATTTCTGTGCATTGAGTTTATATCCTGCAACTTTGCTGAATTAATGAATCAGTTCTTGCAGTTTTTTGGTGTAATCTTTTGGGTTTTCCATATAGAGTATCATGTCATCTGCGAAGAGTGCAAGTTTGACCTCCTCCTGGCCGATTTGGATGTCTTTTATTTCTTTGTGTTGTCTGATTACTGAGGCTAAGACTTCCAATACTATGTGGAATAAGAGTGGCAAGAGTGGACATCCCTGTCTTGTTCCTGACCTTGTTCCTGAAAGCTCTCAGTTTTTCCCCATTGAGGATGATATTAGCATTGGGTCATTCATATATGGCTTATATGATCTTGAGGTATGCTCCTTTTACCCTTACTTTCTTGAGCGTTTTTTATCAAGAAAGGATGCTGTATTTTGTCAAATGCTTTCTCTGCATCTATTGAGAAGATCATATGGTTCTTGTCCTTTCTTTTATTGATATGATGAATCACATTGTTTTGCAGATATTGAATCAGCCCTGTATCCCAGGCGTAAATCCCACTTGGTCATGGTAAATAATTTTTTTAATGTATTTTTGGATCCAGTTGGCTAATATCTTGTTGAGGAATTTTGCATCCATGTTCATCAGAGATATTGGTCTATAGTTCTCCTTTTTAGTGGGGTCTGTGTCTGGTTTTGGAATCAAGGTAATGCTGGCTTCAGAGAAAGAGTTCGGAAGTTTTCCTTCCATTTCTATTTTTTGGAACACCTTCAAGAGAATAGGAGTTAACCCTTCCTTAAATGTTTGGTAGAATTCCCGTGGAAAGCCATCTGTCCCTGGAGTCTTGTTTTTTGGCAGATTTTTTATTACTAATTCTATTTCCATACTGGTTTTGTGTCTATTCAAATCTTCTATTTCTTCCTGTTTCAGTTTTCGTAGTGTATGTTTCTAGGAATTTGTCCATTTCTTCCTTATTGCCCATTTTATTGGCATATAATTGCTCATAATATTGTCTTATTTTTGTTTGTATTTCTGTTGTGTTGGTTGTGATCTCTCCTCTTTCATTCTTGATTTTATTTATTTGGGTCCTTTCATTTCCCTTGTTTGTTTTTTTGATCAAACTGGCTAGTGGTTTATCAATTATGTTAATTCTTTTAAAGAACCAGCTTCTGGTTTCACTGATCTGTTCTACTGTGTTCTTGGATTTTTGATCTGTAGGTGTCTTTAGGTCTAAAGTGGGTCTCTCATAAACAGCATATAGATGGGTCTTGTTTTCTTATCCATTCTGTTACCCTATGTCTTTTGATTGGAGCATTGAGTCCATTGACATTTAGAGTGAGTACTGAAAGATATGAATTTATTGCCATTATGATGCTTGTAGAGTTGGAGTTTCTGGTGGTGTTCTCTGGTCCTTTCTAATCTTTTGTTTCTTTTGGTATTTATTTATTTATTTATTTATTTATTTATTTATTTATTTACTTATATATTTTTTCATCTTTTCTCCCCTCAGAGAGTCCCCCTTAAAATTTCTTGCAGGGCTTGTTTAGTGGTCACAAACTTCTTTAATTTTTGTTTGTCTGGGAAACTTTTTATCTCTCCTTCTCTTTTGAATGACAGGCTTGCTGGATAAAGAATTCCTGGCTGCATATTTTTCTGATTCAGCACACTGAATATATTCCACCACTCCTTTCCGGCCTGCCAAGTTTCTGTGGATAGGTCTGCTACAAACCTGATCTGTCTTCCCTTGTAGGTTAGGGAATTTTTTTCCCTTGCTGCTTTCATGATTGTCTCCTATCCTGAGTATTTTGTGAATTTGAGTATGATATGCCTTGTTGATGGTCAGTTTTTGTTGAATCTAATGGGAGTCCTCTGTGCTTCCTGGATTTTGATGTCTGTGTCTTTCCCCAGGTTAGGAAAGTTTCTGCTATGATTTGCTCACATAACCCTTCTACCCCTATTTCTCTCTCTTCCTCCTCTGGGGCCTCTGTGATTCTCATGTTGTTCCTTTTTAATGAGTCACTTATTTCTTTAATTCTTAAATCGTGCTCTTTTGCCTTAATCTCCCTCTTCTTTTCTGCTTTGTCATTCTCTATAAGTTTGTCCTCTATATCGCTGATTCTCTGTTTCTCTATATCGCTGATGTGCATCCATCCTTGTCGCCGCTGCATCTATCCATAATTGTGGCTCAGTTATAGCATTTTTCATTTCATTCTGTCTATATTTTACTTCTTTCATTTCTGCAGAAAGGGATTCTAATCTATTTTCGACTCCAGCTAGTATTCTTAATATCGTGATTCTAAATTCTGGTTCAGACATCTTGCTTGTATTTGTGTTGGTTAAATCCCTGGCTGTCATTTCTTTGTGCTCTTTCTTTTGGGATGAATTCCTTCATTTTGTCATTTTGAAGGGAGAAAAGGAATTAATTAAGTAGAAAAATTAAAATTAAAAAAATAAAATTTCAATTTACCCTACCCTTTCAATTTACCCTACCCTAGTTTTGTATAAATTATTCCATTGATGTACATTTTCTCTGACACCTGATATTGCACACTTTTAAATATTGCTAACTGAAATATCATAAATGCTATCAAGCTGTGACCTTGGTTTTTATTTTCCTAATAACTAATAATTGAATATATCCTCATATATTTTCTGCTATGTGTAATTGTCTTTCTATGAAAAGCTCATTTGTATCTTCTGACATTGAGTCTATGTCATTGTTTCTCTGTTTCTCTCATTTTCTAGGGGTCCTTATAATTGCTTTTAACTCTCTGTTGTTGTTTGTGGTCTCTGCAATATTTTCTCTCATGTTGTTACTTGCCTTTTTACTTTAAAATGGGTCTGTTGGTGGCCAGAATTCCTAAATTTAAACATGGAAGAAAATTTTATTAAATTTTAAGAAATATTTTCCCCAAACTGAGAAAGATTATCCATATATTTTCCCTAAAAAATTTAATGTTGTACCCTAAATACACCTAGAATTAATTAATGTGTGGGGGGGAGTGTGGGCATCCAAATTTGTTTTTCCATCTATGTGACCAAATTTCAGTTTAATTCACTAAAATATTTTTTCTTTTCCATGGATGCCTTTATATTTCTTAATTATATCAAAGTCCTGCGTGTGTGTGTGTGTGTGTGTGTGTGTGTGTATGTGTGTACATGTGAAGGTGCTGATATGTTTCTGGGTCTTCAGTTCTCCTCTACTGCTTAGTGAGTGTTTATTATAAATTTTTATATCTGGTATGGCAAAAAATTCCTCCTTGGTAATCTTCTTGCCATTTTTAAGTTAAAGTATAATTGATGTATATTAGTTTCACGTGCATACAAAATTATTTAATATTTGTAAATGTTGGGAGATGATGATCACAACAATAAGTTAGTGAACATCCATCCATCATGTCTAGTGAACATCCATAGTTACAAATTAATTTCTATTTCTTGTGATGAGGATTTTTAAGATCTACTTCTGAGCAACTATCAAATATGCAATATAGTATTATTAACTACAGTCACAATTCTTTAACTCAGATTGCAATGAGTTAATTGTTATTTAACAGTTTTTAACCCTCTTCACTTATTTCACCCAAACCCATGTTGGAAATCACCACTCTGTTTTCTGTGTCTGTGAGCTTTTTTTTTTTTTTTAAGATTTCCCACAGTGGTGTGGTCATATGGTATTGGTCCTTCTCTGTCTGACATATTTCACTTAGCATAACACCTTCAGTAACCATCCATGTTGTCACAAGTGGAGAAATTCCATTTTTAAATGGTGGAATAATTACATTTTTACATGTAATACCCCATTTTCTTTATGAACACTTATGTCTTGGCTATATTGGTAAATAATGCTGCAATGAACATGGGTGCATATATCTCTTCAAATTAGTGTTTTAATTTTTTTCAGATAAATACCCCAAGTATTTTTCTAAGTAATCTCCATATGGTCTTCCATGGTGCTTCAGCAGTTTTACATTCCTACTAATAGTACACAAGCATTCTGCACAGCTTGGAAGCAGGGTGTTCACTCACATGTTCCCAATTTCCCCAAAGTAGAAGTCACTGACTGAGAAAATCTCTTTTGTTGCTGAGCCCTTCCTGTATGGAATAGGTGTGACCTGAGGAGTAAAAGGAAGCTGTTCCGCAGGGTGTCAATCTTGAATTGGTCTCTGCTTTGATGGTGTGCTGGGACTTCTCTGCTGGACTGCCAGGGTGCACAAAGGCACTGTCATCTGTTGGTTGTGCCACAGTCAGTGTTCTTTGGGGGAAGATGGTAGAAAGTTCCTATTTTGCTATTTTGTTGATGTCCCACTTCTGATTCTAAGAATTTTAAATTTCAACTATATTTTTTCATTTGTGAGTTTCAATGCTCTAGTAAGTGATAACTTGTCTTTAAGAAACATAGTTGAAAGGCCCCTTTCCCATAAGGCCAGCAGAAACCTCTGCACGTGCCATGTCTCCTGACCATAGAGTTCTGAAAGTCTTCAGTTCTAGTGGAAATAGCATCAGTCTCATTTAACAAGCAGACCAGAGAACACCTAGTTAAACTTGCCACACTCTGATTAGGGTCCAAACAGTGTATACTGCAGGCAAGGAGTGCCTCTGCAGAGGACTGAGCAGAGAGATAAAGCAGCCAAAACACAGCAGCCGAGTTCATGTAGCACACACCAGAAATGCTCCCTGAAGTGCCAGGTTCAGGACACTATTTAATCTCTTCTTCACAAAGCCATTACTCTCAGGAGTTGGAAAGAGAACAGGCTTTTTAACACACAGAAGTATGCAGAGACCTAAACATATTGCCAATATGGAGGAATTCACCCCCAAGGAAAGAACAAGAAAGGTCACAGAGATGTGATCAAAACAGATATAAATAATATGCCTGATGGAGAATTTAAAGCAGCAATTATAAGTATATTCTCTAGCTTGAGAAAAGGATGGAATATTTCAGAGAGACTATACCACAGAGATAAAAGAATTAAAAAAAACAATCAAAAGTGAAAAATGGAATAACTGAGTTTCAAAACTTTCTTAGTGTAATGAGCACAGGAGGGAAGAAGCAGAGGAATAAATAAGTGATATAGAAGATATAATTATGGAAGATAATGAAACTGAAAGGAAGGAAAGTAAAATATTAGATCATGAATGTAGACTTAGGGAACTCAGTGACTCCATAAACCATAATAACATTCATATCATAGGAGCCTCAGAAGAAGAAACTAAAGTACAGGAGCAGAGATAAGTACCTTAATGTGGGGAAGGAAACAGACTGCCAAGTTCAGAAGGCACAGGGAAGTCCCATCAAAATCAACAAAAGCAGGCCAACACCAAGATATATTTAAACTTACAAAATATCGCAATGAAGAAAAAATGCTAAATGCATCAAGACAAAAGAATTCCATAACTTACAAGGGAAGACCCATGAGGCTGGCTGAAGATCTCTCCACATAAACTTGGCAGATCAGAATGGAGTGGCTTGATATGTTCAGTGTGCCTAATGGGGAAAATGTGCAGCCACGAATATTCTATCCAGCAAAGCTATCATTCAGAACAGAAAATGACAAGTAATCCAGTTAAGAAATGGGCAGAGACTAGAATAGACATCTTGCCAAAGAAGACATCCAGGTGGATAACTGACACATAAAAAGATGCTCAACATCACTCATCAGAGAAATACAAATCAAAACCACAATGAGATACCACCTCACAACTGTCGGAAGTGCTGAAATGAACAACATAGGAAACACCAGGTATTGGTGATAATGCAAAGAAACCCACTTACACTGTTGGTGAGAATGCAAACTGGTGCAGTCCCTCTGGAACCATATAGAAGTTCCTCAAACAGTTAAAAGTAGAACTACCCTACAATACAATGCCGGTACTACTAGGTATTTACACAAAGGAATAAAAAAACCTGATTTGAATGGACACATGAACGCTGATGTTTATAGTAGCATAATTTGCAATAGCCAGACTAAGGAATGAGGCCAAATGTCCATCAATTGACGAATGGGTAAAGAAAATGTGGTATATACATATATAATGCAGTATTAGTCATGAAAGAATGAAATATTGCCATTTACAATGATGTGGATGGAACTAGAGTGTATTATACTAGGCAAAATAAGTCAGCCACAAAAAGAGAAATATCAAATGGTTTCACTCATATGTGGAATTTAAGAAACAAAACAGATGTCTCTATGGGAAGGAAAATAAAAGAGAGAAGGAAGGAAACCACAAGAGACTTTCAACAATAGAGAACAAACTGAGGGTTGATGAAGGGATGTGGGTGGAGGATGGGCTAAATGAGTGATGGGTATGAAGGAGGGCATTTGCTATGATGAGCTTTGGGTGTTATATGCAAGAGATGGATCACTAAATTCTACTACTGAAACTAGTATTACACTATATGTCGACTATCTAGAATTTAAATAAAAATTAGAAAAAGAAAGAATGAAATCTTGCCATTTGCAATGATGTGGATAGAATTAGTGTATTATGCTAAGCAAAATAATTCAGAGAAAGAGAAATACCATATCAGTCATATGTGGAATATAATCAACTTGATTGATGAAAATGGAGGAAAAAGAGAAAGGGAAATAATAAAAGAGACTCAATGATAGAGAACACACTGAGGGTTGCTTGAGGGGAGCTGGTGGAGGGTGGGGTTAAATGGGTGATTGGCGTTAAAAAGGGCAGATGTGTGATGAGTACTAGATGTTGTATGTAAGTGATGAATCGCTAAATCTTACACCTGACACTACTATTACACTGTATGTTTATTAAGTTTAAATAAAAATTTGAAGGAAGAAACAAACATACAAAAATATAAATCAGGTGATATCATTTTAAACTGTCCACTGACTTCCAGTCACTTTAATGCATTTTTTATCCAATCTGATTTTTTATCTATCCCCATTTTTTATCCATTTAATGTTTTTTAACCTATTCTGATACTTTTTAGACAAACTAGATTTTAAAACAAAGACTTTAGCAAGAGATAATGATGGGTATTGTATCATTATTAATGGGTCTATCCATCAAAATCTAACAATTGTAAATATTTGTGTCCCCAAGTTGAAAAATCCAAATATATGAATCAATTAATAACAAAGATAAACTCATTGATAATCATACTATAGTAGTAGGGGACTTTAACAGTCCACTTATATCAACAGACACATGATCTAAGCAGAAAATCACATTGGAAACAATGGTTTTGAATGACACACTGTGCCAGATGGACTTAACATGTATAATCAGAACATTTCATCCTAAAGTGTCAGAATATACATTCTTCTTGAGTTTAAATGGAGCCTTCTGCAGGATAGATCACATACTGTGTAACAGTTAGGCCTCAGCAAGTATAAAAAGATCAAGATCATACCATGCATATTTTCAGGTCACTTGAAGTCAAATACAAGAAAAAGTTTGGAAAGCCATCAAATATATGGAGATGAAAGAACATCCTCTTAAGAAATGGATGGATTCAACAGGAAATTAAAGAAGAAATAAAAAAAAACACGGAAGAAAATGAAAATGAAAATGCAACAGTCCAAGCCCTTTGGGATACAGCAAAGACAGTCCTAAGAGGAAAGTACATTGCAATTCAGAGCTATTTCAAGAAACAAGAATGATCCCAATTAAGCAACTTAAGCTTACACGTAAAAGACCTAGAAAGCAAACAGCAAAAGAACCTAAAGCCAGCAGATGAAGGGAAATAATGAAGAAACAAATTAGACCAGAAATAAACAATATAGAAACAGGGAAATGGAAAAAAAAAAACCCAGAGGAACAGATCAATGAAACTAAGAGCTGGTTCTTTGAAAGAATACACAAAATTGATAACTCCCTAGCCAGACATGTAAAAAAGAAAAGAGAGAGAACCCAAATAGATAAAATCACAAATGACAGAGGGGTGCTTAAGTGGCTGTCAATTGAGCATCTGACTTCAGCTTGAGTCATTATCTTGCGGTCCGTGAGTTACAACCCTGCGTTGGGCTCTGTGCTGACGGCTTGGAGTCTAAATCATGCTTCAGATTCTGTTTTTCCCTCTCTCTCTTCCCCTCCCCCACTCGCATTCTGTCTGTCTCTCTCTCTCTCTCAAAAGTAAATAAACAGTAAAAATTTTTAAAAATTAAAAAAAATCTCAGATGAAAGAGGAGAGATCTGACCAACCCCACAGAAATACAAACGATTATAAAAGAATTCACTCATATATGGAATTTAGGAAACAAAACAAATGAACATATGGGGTGGGGAAAAAAGTAAAAAGAAAGAAACAAACCATAAGAGACTCTTAACAACAGAAAAGATACCAGGCTTCCTAGAGGGAAGGAGGGTGAGGGATGGCCTAGATGGCGATGGGTATTAAGGAGGTCACTTGTTATGATGAACACTGGGTGTTGTATGTAATTGATGAATTACTGAATTCTACTCCTGAAACCAATATTGCACTGTATGTTAACTAAAATTTAAATTTACAAAATCTAGTTTGTCTAATTATCCAGCCTTCTTTTTATATCCATTACCATGGATATGGTTCCTTTCCCCTCTCTTTCAATCTGGGAGTGTCTTTAGGTCTAAACAGCATTTCAATGGGCCTTGTTTTTTAATCTATTCTGATACCCTATGTCATTTGATTGGAGCATTTAGTCCGTTCACATGCAGAGTAATTATTGATAGATCAGAATTTTATGCCATTGTATTACCTATAAAGTTGCTGTTTATGGAGATTTTCTATGTTCCTTCCTAGTGTTTATTGCCTTTTGGTCATAACTTCATAGTCAAAGGTTCCCCTTTTATATTTCTTGCATGCTGGTTTAGTGGTCACAAACTGCTTAGTTTTGTTTTGCTTTGTTTTTCTGGGAAACTCTATCTCTCATTCTATTCTCAATGAGTACTGCTGAATAAAGTATTCCTGGCTGCATATTTCCCCCTTTCAGCATGTTGACTATATCATTCCACTTCCATATGGCCTGTCAGGTTTCTGTGTAGAGGTCTGTAGCTAACCTGATTTGTCTTCCCTTTTAGGTTAATGATTTCTTTTCTCTTACTGCTTCCAGGATTCTTTCCTTTTCTCTGTATTTTGCAATCTTTCCTATGACATGTCTTGGTGTTGTCTGGCTTTTGTTGAATTTGATGGGAGCTCACTGTGCTTCCTGAATTTTGATCTGTTTTCATTCCTAGATTAGGGAAGTTTTCAGCTCTAATTTGCTCAAATAAACCTTCTGCTCCCTTTTCCTTCTCTTCTGAAAATCCTATGATAGAAATGTTATTATGCTTTATTGAGGCAATGATTTCCATAAGTCTACACTTGTGATTTAACATTTTTCTTTCCCTCTTCTTTTCAGCTTCCTAGTTTTCTATAATTTTATCTTCTGTATCACTAATTCATTCCTCTGCTTTGTCCATCCTTGTTATTACAATCAGTCGGTTTTCCATATCTGTTATAGCATTTTTTATTTTGGCCTGACTAGTTTTTAGGTCTTTTGTCTCTGTTGTAAGGGATTTTGTAGTATCTTCTATGCTTTACTCACACCTAGATAATATCCTTATGATTGTTGTTTTAAATTTTGGGTCAGACATATTTCTTACATCTGTTTTGATTAGATCTCTGGTCATGATCTCTTTTTATTCTGTCTTTATCTATGAATTCTTTCATCCCATCATTTTGTCTAGGTCACTGTGTGTGTGTGTGTGTGTGTGTGTGTGTGTGTGTATGTGTGTGTGTGAAAACCTGTTATGTTTCCTGCTCCTGAGACTAATGGTTATATTATGAAGAAGTCCTTTACTATCCAGGTCCTGGTGCTTCAGGAAGTGTTTCAGAGTGCACTCTGCTCTTGGGTTTTGGCTTCTCTTTCCCTTAGGTCAGTTCTGTGCCTGCAGGGTTTCTCCTTGCCTGCAGTGGGGAGTATTTCGCCTGGTCTGGTGTGTGATGTGTTTATTATGTATGCTTTGGTTTGCTTGTTAAAATAGGCTTAATTATATTTCCTCTACAGCCATAGCTTTACAGCACCCTAGGGTCAGTGGGAGGGGTTTGTGGTGGTATTCTGGGGGAGGGTCCTACTGTGGTGGTTTTCAGAGCAACTTGCCTTAGTAAAGATGTACCTGCAGGGCATGGGTTAGGGAGGCAATGCTTGTAAGTGTTCCCAGTCTCCATGGGGGGTTCTGTGTTACTCACTAAAGTCTGTCCCTGTTGATGGTCCAGGGGGAAAATGACATTGCCCTGCCTCTCATTCCTGGAATGGGGAATTCACACCCAACACTGTTCAAGAAACCTTTACAGAAGAGTAACCAGTCTCCTCTTTTGCATCCCCATCTTGAAAAGTATATTTTTTCCTGATTAAAAGTTCATTGCGGGGAGGAGCCAAGATGGCAGAACAGCATGGACGTTTTTTGTGTGTCTCACATCCATGATATACAGCCAGATCAACAGTAAACCATCCTAAACACCTAGAAAAACTGATTGGAGGATTAACACAACCTGAGCCACAGAATTCAGCAGGTACACAGCGCAGAGAGGTGAACTTCAGGAGAGAGAAGATGGCGATGGGCAGGGAGCTGCTTTTGCAGGCAGAGAGTGGACAGAGACTGGGGGGAGGGGGAGAATACAGAAAAAAGCACCCCTTCCCAAAAGCAGTCGGAGAGAAAGTGGAAAACTGGAAACAGCCACAGGGACTAAATTAAAAAGGGAGAAAGGAGAAAGGAGAGGGTTTAAATTCCATTAAGACTGTAAAAAAGGGGAGCACAAAGTCTGAAACTCCACAGCTCGATACCTGACGGTGCTCTGGTGGGAAGGGTGAATGCCCAGGAGTAGAGTGGGTCCAGGAGGTTCTCAGGCCACACGGGGAAAAGCAGTTCCTCTGCTGGAAGGACATTTGGTAGAGACTTTTGAGGCCACCTGCTCCCAGCAGACACCAGAAAATGGCCACATTCGCTGGTGCTGGAACAAGGTTGTTAAGGGTGAAGCTGAGTGCCAGATGTGTGTTGTGATTTTTCCATAATCCCTGAAAAGCTGCTACTACACTGTCTCGTGAACTTTTTCTGGGGTGGGCTGGCACCTGGCTGCAATCTTGGGCTCCAGCAGCAGCAGGGTCCAGCAAGTGTTCCTGGGTGGGGCGACATTTGGCCATTGCTCATTTGGCTATTGCTCATTCGGCCATTGCTCAGTGAGACCATCCCACAGAGGGGCGGAATGGGTCAAAGCCACCGTCCTTCGGAAGTAAGGGGCTGGGGAAAACAGCCGCATCTGAGACAAAACTTGGGAGAAAGGTACTACCTGGGGCCTGGTCACGAAGAGTGAAAAAGTGGGGAGTGGATGAAAGCTGAAAACAGAGGACGGGTGTGCAATTGTTGATCCAGGAGAACAGACTGGGTAGCTGGGTGGTGCCTTTTTCACCTTTCCTGCTCATGCGCATATGCACCTAAGACCACCACAACAATCCACCCCAGTAGGCTAGCAGTGCCATCTAGTGGAGAGTGGAGCCATTACACTGAGCCCTGTCCAACTGGGCTAACTTCATTCTTCAAGAACACAAGTCTCACCACTGGCTTAGTTTATGCACTATAAAGTGCTACATAGACTGACTTCTAGCAGAAAATGAAGCAATTTCAGTCCTACTACTAAATGTTAGCAGGTTCATCTATTAAATTTTCTTTTTTTTCTCTTTACACTTCTTTTCTTTTTCTTGAATACAGAAAGAGAAAAAATCATTTTTATTTTCAATTTTTATTACAAATATTTTTCTTTAATTTTTATTACTATATTTTTTACTTTTGTGTAATTTTTTTCAAATTAGATTTTACTTCCATCATTTTACTTTAGTCTACTTCAGTGTATTCACCTTTTAAAATTTTCAAACAATTTCCTTTTTTTCTTTTTCTTTTTTTCTATTTTTGTTACCTCTCTTTTTCTTGAATGAAGAAAGAGAAAAACTTTATTTTTACTTTCAATTTCTTTTAAAAATATTTTTCTTTAATTTTCTTTACTATATTTTTTGTTTTTATGTAATTTTTTTCAAATTCTATTTTACTCCCATCATTTTATTTTAGTCTACTACAGTGTACTCACTTCTCAAATTTTCAAATGATTTCCTTTTTAAAAAATCTTTTCTTCTTTTTTGTTTCTTTTCTTTTTCTTGAATACAGAAAATGAAAAAATTCATTTGTTTTTATTGTTATTAAAATATTTTTCTTTAGTTTTTTTCTACTATATTCTTTACATTTGTGTATATTTCTTCAAATTCTATTTTACCCCCATCATCTCATTTTAGTCTACTTCAGTGTATTCATTTTTTCAAATTCTCCAATGATTTCCTTTTTTTTCTCCCCCCCTTTTGTTTCTCTAGTCTGTCAAACCACATTCACCACCCAGACCAACACAACTAGGACCTAGCATCATTTATTCGATTTGTGTGTGTGTTTAATTTTTTTATTTTAATATTTTTTAAAATTTAATTTTTTTAATTTTAATTTTTCTACCTCATTAATTCCTTTTCTCCCTTCAAAATGACAAAATGAAGGAATTCACCCCAAAAGAAAGAGTTACAAAGAAACGACAGCCAGGTATTTAACCAACACAAATACAAGCAAGATGTCTGAACCAGAATTTAGAATCACGATAATAAGAATACTAGCTGGAGTCGAAAATAGATTAGAATCCCTTTTTCTGCAGAGATGAAAGAAGTAAAATATGGACAGAAAGAAATGAAAAATGCTATAACTGAGCCACAATTATGGATGGATGCAGCGGCGACAAGGATGGATGAGGCAGAACAGAGAATTAGCGATATAGAGGACAAACTTATAGAGAATGACAAAGAAGAAAATAAGAGGGAGATTAAGGCAAAAGAGCATGATTTAAGAATTAGAGAAATCAGTGACTCATTAAAAAGGAAAAACAGGGGCGCCTGGGTGGCGCAGTCGGTTAAGCATCCGACTTCAGCCAGGTCATGATCTCGCGGTCTGTGAGTTCGAGCCCCGCGTCGGGCTCTGGGCTGATGGCTCAGACCCTGGAGCCTGTTTCCGATTCTGTGTCTCCCTCTCTCTCTGCCCCTCCCCCGTTCATGCTCTGTCTCTCTCTGTCCCAAAAATAAATAAACGTTGAAAAAAAATTTTTTTAATAAAAGGAAAAACATCAGAATCATAGGGGTCCCAGAGGAGGAAGAGAGAGAAATAGGGGTAGAAGGGTTATGTGAGCAAATCATAGCAGAAACTTTCCTAACCTGGGGAAAGACACAGACATCAAAATCCAGGAAGCACAGAGGACTCCCATTAGATTCAACAAAAACTGACCATCAACAAGGCATATCATACTCAAATTCACAAAATACTCAGGATAGGAGACAATCATGAAAGCAGCAAGGGAAAAAAATTCCCTAACCTACAAGGGAAGACAGATCAGGTTTGTAGTGGACTTATCCACAGAAACTTGGCAGGCCAGAAAGGAGTGGTGGGATATATTCAGTGTGCTGAATCAGAAAAATATGCAGCCAAGAACTCTTTATCCAGCAAGCCTGTCATTCAAAAGAGAAGGAGAGATAAAAAGTTTCCCAAACAAAAGTTAAAGGAGTTTGTGACCACTAAACAAGCTCTGCAAGAGATTTTAAGGGGGACTCTCTGAGGGGAGAAAAGATGAAAATATAAATAAATAAATAAATAAATAAATAAATAAATAAATAAATAAATACCAAAAGAAACAAAAGATTAGAAAGGACCAGAGAACAACACCAGAAACTTGAACTCTCCAAGCATCATAATGGCAATAAGTTTATATCTTTCAGTACTCGCTCTAAATGTCAATGGACTCAATGCTCCAATCAAAAGACATAGGGTAACAGCATGGGTAAGAAAATAAGACCCATGTATATGCTGTTTACAAGAGACCCACTTTAGACCTAAAAGACACCTACAGATTGAAAATAACAGGATGAAGAACCATCGATCATGCTAATGGTCAACAAAAGAAAGCCAGAGTAGCTATACGTATATCAGACAATCTAGACTTTAAAATAAAGACAGTATCAAGAGATGCAGAAGGGGATTATATCATAATCAAGTGGTCTATAGACCAGGAAGACCTAACACTTGTAAACTTTTATGTGCCAAATGTGAGAGCACACAAATAGATAAATCAATTAATCACAAACATAAAGAAACTCATTGATAGTAATACCACAATAGTAGGAGACTTCAACACCCCACTCACAGCAATTGACAGATCATCTAACCAAAAAATCAACAAGGAAACAATGGCTTTGAATGACACACTGGACCAGATGGACTTAACAGATATATTCAGAACATTTCATCCTAAAGCAGCAGAATATACATTCTTCTCCAGTGCACATGGAACGTTCTCCAGAATAGACCACATACTGGGACACAAATCAGCCCTAAGTAAGTACAAAATGATCGAGATCATACTGTGCATATTTTCAGACCACAATGCTATGAAACTCGAAATCGACCACAAGAAAAATTTTGGAAAGGTAACAAACACCCAGATACTGAAGACATCCTACTAAAGAATGAATGGGCTAACCAAGCAGTTAAAGTGGAAATTAAAAAGTATATGGAAGTCATTGAAAATGATAACACTACAACCCAAAACCTTTGGGACGCAGCAAAGTGGGTCATAAGAGAAAAGTACGTAGCAATCCAGGCTTCCTAAAGATGGAAGAGAGATCTTAGATATACACCTAACCTTATGCCTTAAGGGGCTGGAAAAGAACAGCAAATAAAACCCAAAACCAGCAGAAGACAGGAAATAATAAAGATTAGAGCAGAAATTAATGGTATCAAAACCAAAAAAAAAGTAGAACAGATCAATGAAACCAGAAGTTGGTTCTTTGAAAGCATTAACAAAATTCATAAACCACTAGCCAGTTTGATAAAAAAAAGAGGAAAGGACCCAAATAAATAAAATCAAGAATGAAAGAGGAGAGATCACAACCAACACAACAGAAATAAAAATAATAAGAGAATATACAATAATAATAATATAATAATATTATATTATTATATTATATTAATATAATAATAATATAATAATAATAAGAGAATATTATGAGCAATTATATGCCAATAAAATGGCAATAAGGAAGAAATGGACAAATTCCTAGAAATATATACACTACCAAAACTGAAACAGGAAGAAATAGAAAATTTGAACAGACCCATAACCAGTATGGAAATTGAATTAGTAATAAAAAATCTGCCAAAAAACAAGAGTCCAGGGCCAGATGACTTTCCACGGGAATTCTACCAAACATTTAAGGAAGAGTTAACACCTATTCTCTTGAAGGTGTTCCAAAAAATAGAAATGGAAGGAAAACTTCCAAACTCTTTCTATGAAGCCAGCATTACCTTGATTCCAAAACCAGACACAGACCCCACTAAAAAGGAGGACTATAGACTAATTTCCCTGATGAACATGGATGCAAAATTCCTCAACAAGATATTAGCCAACCTGATCCACCAATACAATAAAAAAATTATTTACCACGACCAAGTGGGATTTTTACCTGGGATATAAGGCTGATTCAATATCCACAAAACAACTTGATTCATCACATCAATAAAAGAAAGGACAAGAACCATATGATTTTCTCAATAGATGCAGAGAAAGCATTTGACAAAATACAGCATCCTTTCTTGATAAAAACGCTCAAGAAAGTAAGGATAGAAGGAGCTTTCCTCAAGATCATAAAAGCCATATATGAATGACCCAATGCTAATACCATGCTGAATGGGGAAAATCTGAGAGCTTTCCCCCTAAGGTCAGGAACAAGGCAGGGATGTCCACTCTCGCCACTCTTATTCCACATAGTATTGGAAGTCTTAGCATCTGCAATCAGACAACACAAAGAAATAAGTGGCATTCAAATCGGCCAGGAGGAGGTCAAACTTGCACTCTTCACAGATGACATGATACTCTATATGGAAAACCCAAAAGATTCCACCAAAAAACTGCTAGAACTGATTCATGTATTCACCATAGTTGCAGGATATAAACTCAATGCACATAAATTGGTTGCATTTCTATACACCAACAATGAAGCGACACAAAGAGAAATCAAGGAATCGATTCCATTTACAGTTGCACAAAAAACCATAAAATACCTAGGAATAAATCTAACCAAAGAGGTGAAACATCTATACGCTGAAAACTATAGAAAGCTTATGAAAGGAAGTGAAGAAGACACAAATAAATGGAAACACATTCCATGCTCCTGGGTAGGAAGAATAAATATTGTTAAAATGTCGATTCTACCCTCAGTAATCTACATATTCAATGGAATCCCTATCAACATAACACCAGCATTCTTCACAGAGCTAGAAACAATAATCTTAAAATTTGTATGGACCCAGAAAAGACCCTGAGTGGCCAAGAAATCTTGAAAAAGAAAACCAAAGCAGGAGGCATCACAGTACCAGACTACAAGCTATACTACCAAGCTGTAATCATCAAGACAGTATGGTACAGTACAAGAAGAGACACTCAGATCAATGGAACAGAATAGAGAACCCAGAAATGGACCCATAAACATATGGCCAGCTAATCTTTGACAAAGCAGGAAAGAATATCCAATGGAATAAAGACAGTTTCTTCAGCAAGTTGTGCTGGGAAAACTGGACAGTGACATGAAGAAGAATGAACCTGGACCACCTTCCTACACCATACACAAAAATGAACTCAAAATGGATGAAAGACCTCAATGTAAGAGAGGAAGCCATAAAAATGCTTGAGGAGAAAGCAGGCAAAAACCTCTTGGATCTTGCCCGCAACAGCTTCTTACTCAACATGTCTCTGGAGGCAAGGGAAACAAAAGCAAAAATGAACTACTGGGACCTCATCAAAATAAAAAGCTTCTGCACAGCGAAGGAAACAATTGGCAAAGCTAAAAGGTAACTGACAGAATGGGAGAAGATATTTGCCAATGACATATCAGATAAAGGGTTAGTATCCAAAATCTACAAAGAACTTATCAAACACAACACCCAAAAAACAAATAATTCAGTGAAGAAATGGGCAAACGACATGAATAGACACTTCTCCAAAGAAGACATCCAGATGGCCAACCGACAGATGAAAAAATGCTCCACATCACTCATCATCAGGGAAATACAAATCAAAACCACAATGAGATACCACCTTACACCTGTCAGAATGGCTGACATTAACAACTCAGGCAACAACAGATGTTGGTGAGGATGCGGAGAAAGAGGATCTCTTTTGCACTGATGGTGGGAATGCAAGCTGGTGCAGCCACTCTGGAAAACAGTATGGAGGTTTCTCAAAAAACTAAAAATAGAACTACGACCAGCAATTGCACTACTAGGCATTTATCCACGGGATACAGGTGTGCTGCTCTGAAGGGACACATGCACACCCATGTTTATAGCAGCACTAGCAACAATAGCCAAATTATGGGAAGAGCCCAAATGCCTCTCGTTGGATGAATGGATAAAGAAAACCTGGTATATATATCCAATGGGGAATTACTCGGCAATTGGTAAGAATGAAATGTTGTCATTTGCAACCACATGGATGGAACTGGAGGGTATCATGCTAAGCGAAATTAGTCAGAGTAAGACAAAAATCATATGACTTCACTCATATGAGGACTTTAAGAGACAAAGCAGATGAACATAAAGGAAGGGAAACAAAAATAATATAAAACAGGGAGGGGGACAAAACAGAAAAGACTCATAAATATGGAGAACAAACTGAGGGTCGCTGGAGGAATTGTGGGATGGGCTAAATGGGTAACTGGCACTAAGGAATCTACTCCTGAAATCATTGTTTCACTATATGCTAACTAATTTGGATGTAAATTTAAAAAAAAATTAAAAAAACACAAAAGTTCACGGGTTTTTTTTGGTTTTGTTTTCCTTTTTAAATTAAAGCATAATTAACATAGTGTTCTATTAGTTTCAGGTGTACAATATAATAAATTAACAGTTGTGTACATTTCTTAGTGCTTTTTAACAGAAGTGTATTCTTAATTTCCTGTATCTATTTTATTGATCCCTCCACCCACCTTCTCTCTGGCAACTACCAGTTTGTTCTCTGTATTTAGAAGACTTTTTTCCTCTTGTTTTCTTTGTTCATTTATTTTGTTTCTCAAATTTCACCTATGAGTGAAATCATATGATGTTTGAATTAGTTCACTTAACATTATACTTTCTAGGTTCATCCATGTTGTAAATGGCAAAATACCATTGTTTTTAATGGTGGAGGACCTGAATAGATATTTTTCCAAGATTACATACAGATGGCCAACAGACACATGTCAAGATGTTCAAAAACACTGGACAAATTTCCATCAGGGAAATGCAAATTAAAACCACAATAAGATATCACTTTCCGCTGTCAGAATGGCTAAAATAAAAAGGCCAAGACATAAGTGTTGGTGAGGATGTGGAGCAATAGGAATTGTCATGAACTGCTGGTAGGAATGCAAAGTGGTGCAGCCACTGTCAAAAACATTATGGAGGTTCCTCAAAAGTTAAAAATGGAAATAGTATATGATTCAGTAACTTCACTACTGGGTACACACCCACAGAAAACATAAACACTTTTTTTTATCAAGTCTAGATAGTTCATATACAGTGTTACATTAATTTCATACGTACAGTATTCAACAATTCCATATATCACTCACTGCTCATCACATGTGCAAAAAGAGAGAAGAAAAACACTAATATATGTCCCTATGTTTATTGTAATATTGTTTATAAAAGCAAGATGTGGAAACAGCCCACGTGTCCATCGATAGATGAATGGATAAAGATGTTGCATGTATGTGTGTATATACGTACATACAAACGCAAAAACACAAACAGTAGAATTTTACTCAGCCGTAAAAAGTGCATTGTTTTACATTTAAAAGACACAGTAGATGTCTTTTAAAAACATATGAGTGTTTAAAAAAAACATATGAGTGTTTAAGTGTTCAGGTAATGCCTTGTATGGTTGATGCATGTATGAATCTAATATAAATAGAATTCTGCATGTAGGTCAAATTATATGGTATTCGTCTTTGTCTGACTTATTTCATTTAGTGTCTTCCCCTCTAGGTCCAATCATGTTGTTGTGAATGGAAAGATTTCAATATAAAAAGCAAAATGAGCAAATAAAACCAGAAAGAGACTTATAAATATTAGAGAACAAACTGGTAGTTTGTTGCCAGAGGGGCAGGTAGGGGAATGGGTGAAATAGGAGGAGGGGATTAAGAGGTACAAATTTCCAGTTATAAATACATAGGTCACAGAGATGAAAAATACAGCAGAGGGAATATAGTTAGTAATATTGTAATAACATTGTATGGTGACAGATAGTGACTACATTTATTTGGTAAGCATTTCATAATGTACATGATTGCTGAATCACTAGGTTGTACACCTGAAAACTAATATAATATGGATGTCAACCATACTGAAAATAAAAAGCATTCCAGGATTTTGGTCCCTTCCATCTTTTCTTGTGTTTTCACTGTCTTTTAAGTGAAAACTAAAGAGTTTTTATAAATTAATCCTTGATTCGCTATCTTATTTACCCATAAGGCAGTTGTGATCTGGAAGGGTAGTGAGGTATGGCCAAGGCACTTTTGTTTGATTTATTGATAGTGGTCCCATTGTGTTCTGAGAAATTGTAGACCTGTCGAATTTGCTCATTGTTTTTCCTAGAATGGTGTTGACATCTCTGGGGACCTGGCTAAAGAGAACTGTTTTTGAAGTTAGACATGTAGTTAGGGAGATATTCAAAGTATACATTTCTTCCTAAGTAGGAAGGCAGACCCTTGGGATCTCATTATTGAGCTGGCTTAATACACGGACTGGAAGTGAGGAGCTCATTTTCTCTTGGTCTCCATGGACTCTTTCATACTCAGAAGAGAGACCTGAAGAGATATTTTGTCCCCATGTTCAGTCAGCTGTTGAAGTTTCCAGTATTTCATTTCTGTTCACACAGCGATGTAATCTCTGGGGTTATCTCTTTCAGGGAAGAAAGAAGCAATTAAGAAGTATTTATTGTTGAATGCCAAGTGTGTAGGTCACCCCTCCCTGTGTCCTGCCCCTTGTTGACCCTACCCTGAGCAGTGGGGTTGCTGGAGCTCCCCTGAGCTGCTGCCACCTGAGTTCTCAGATGTTGTCAGTAATCAGCATCATTCACTCCCCCAGAATGGCAGCGGGTGCAGAATTTGGTAGGAACCTCTGTGAGAAATAGGTCCTAAAAGGTGCAATATGTTTTTGCACATTCCAGAGATAATGATCACAATGATCTCTAATGCATAGTTATTCTGTGTAACGGGGCTTGAAAAGACAAGCTGCAGAAAAATACATATATTGCCATGTACTTCAAGTTTAAATACCTGTAACTTCTTATTTTATATAGTGTAAGGATACATTAATATGTATTAAATATTAAAGAATAAATAAATAAATAATAAATAAATAAAATAAAGATAAAATGAATTTAATAATAGTTATCATCTCTGAGAAGGGTTACTGTAATTGGGCAGGAGTAAACATGATGTTTCTGCTGTATTGATGATATTGTGCTTTATTTTGTAATTTGAGCAGTGTGGGTAGGTGTGTATTCAAGAAGAATGAAATGGTGGCAAGGCTAAACCTTAGATTCAGTTAACAGTCTACTTTGATGCTGTCTCAATTTTAACCAAGTCTGGATCTTTCAATCCTATGTCCACTTTTAATAGAGAACTTCTCACACCACAGGGAATATCTCCTAAGCCTGTGTGTGTGGCTTGAGGTAGAAGCAGTAAATCTGTAAGACAACACAGGGGTCTGAGCCTGGCACATGCATTTCACTTGTGTCTAAAAGTGGGTTGGAGCACCATCCCCAAATGAATTACATGTTCTGTTCTGTTCAGGCCTGGTCCTATGGGTGACATTCATATTTAAGTATGAAATGTCCCCTGGAGTGTCCAACTTTATTATTTTGGTAGATCGGATAACACTCATTTCAATGTAGGTAATTGAGTTATCTAGTTACTTTGTGGTGTATAATAATCAGCTTCTTTGAGCAGAGAAGAACAGTAAGTTAGAAGCCCCTTTTCACGCAGAGAATTGTTGTCAGCATGCACTCACATCTCCCTACTTGAGCTTGGCAGAGACTCCACACAGCCTTCTTGTTCCACAGATTCTGGTGGGCCTTGTAATTTCTTAGGACACAGTCAGCGTGACCATATAATTTATTAGGTAAAGTAGGCCACTTCTGAGCAGAAAAAGGAACAATATTGAAAATTATGCATAAACTGGGAGAATATGGCCTCCCTAGTCATAGCTGTCACGTGATGGTTCTCCTTGTACCACAGCCTGGACCTATTGTAGAGCCTTCTCTTGCTCCAGTTCCACCCACCCCCACCATCCAATACTGACAGCCTCATGGATTATCTAAAATTGTGTTGGAGCTTCATACTCACATTGGGAATATTTGTCTTCCAAATTTGTAAGTCGTCTACCAAATTTGCCTTTTTTAAATGTATGAGTAGTACGACACAACTCCATACACATACTGATTCACTTTGAATAATAATCAAATCCATGTAACTTTATAATATAGTTGGAAATAAGGGAATGAGATGAGTATAGTTTGTTCTTCTTTTTTAGGATTGCTTTAGCTATTCAGGGTCTTTTGAGTTTTCATACAAATTTTAGAATTGTTTTTTTCTGTTTCTATGAAAAATGCCATTGGAATTTAGGGGGTTATTGCATTAAATCTATAGATGGCTTTGGGTATTATGGACATTTTAACTTTATTATTTTCTTGGTCCATGAACAAGACATGTTTTTCCACTTATTTGTGTCTTTGTCAATTTCTTTCATCAATGTCTTAAGAGTTTTCAGCGTGAAAATGATTTACAGTGGTTAAATTTATTTGCAAGTATCTTATTGCTTTTGATGCTATTGTATATGGGATCATTTTCTTGTTTTTTACTATAATTCACTGTTGGTGCATAAAAATGCAAGTGATAATTGTATGTTGAGATTGTATCCTGCAACTTCACTGAATTTGTTTATTAGTTCCAAACAAAGTTGTGGTGGAATCTTTAGGATTTTCTGTATACATAATGTCATTTGCAAGCAGAGATAATTTTACTTCTTCCTGTCTGATTTGGATGCCTTTTATTTCTTTTCTAGTCTTATTTCTTTGGCTAGGACTTCTAATCATGTTACTGGCTCATTCACATTTTCTGTTTCCACATGATTCAACCTTGGAGATTGTATGTTTCTAGTTTGTCCAGTTTATTGGTGTATAGTTGTTTGTAATAGTCACTTATGGTTGTTTATATTTTTATGGCATCAGTTGAATGACTCCTTTTCATTTTTAATTTTCTTTATTTGGATCCTCTCTCTCTCTCTCTTTTGGTTAATATAGCTAATGGTTTGTCCATTTTGTCTTTTCAGAGAACCAACTCATAGTTTTGATAATCTTTTATGTTGTTTTAATTTTCTCTATTTCATTTGTTTCTGCTCTAATTTTTATTTCCTTCCTTCTGCTAACTCTGTGCTTAATTTGTTTTCTTTTTCTAGTTCTTTGGGGTATATATTTAGATTTTTTATTCAAGATTTTTCTTTTTTTCTTGATCTATACATTTATTGTTATAAACTTCCCAGAACTGCTCTTGTTACAGAAGGTTTGGTATGTACAAATCCACTTTTTTGTGTGTTAGGATATATTTTAAATTTCCCTTTGATATCTTCTTCAATCCAATGGATCCATTTGATCCAGCTATGTGTTGTTTAATCTCCATGTAGTTGTGAGTTTTCCAGCTTTATTACTGTTATTGATTTCTATTTTTATACCATTGTGGTCAGTAAATATACTTGATATTATTCCTATTTTCTTGAATTTGTTGAGACTTGTTTTGTGTCCTACTGTATGATCTGTACTAGAAAATATTCCATCTCCACTTGAGAAGAATGTGTGTTTTCTTGTTGCTGAATGGAATGTTCTGTGTATATCAGTTATGTCCGTTTGGTCTAATGTGTTAAAATCTTCTGTTTCTTTATTGATTCTCTGTCTGATGATCTAACCATTGCTGAGCATGGGAAATTAAACTTCACAATATTATTGTATTGTTCTTTAATTTCTTCTCTAAGTTCTGTTAGCATGAACTTTATATATTTAGGTGCTCTGATGTACCCCTATTACAATTTGTATATCTTTCTGATGAATTGATTATTTATCGTTATATAATGACCTTCTTTGTCTCTTTTGACACTTTTTAGCTTAAAGCTTATATTTTTGTGATATCAGTGTATACTGCTTTCTTTGGTTATCTTTTGCTCGAAACATCTTTTGCCATCCTCTCACAAATGTATGTGTTCCCTTAAAGTTGTAGTGAGTTTCTTCTGAGCAGCATATTTCTGTATTTGTATCTTGTTTTTTAAATCCATGCAGCTATTCTGTATCTTTTGATTGGAGAATTTAATTCATTTAAATTTAAAGTAACTATTGATCAGTAATATCTTACTAATGCCATCTCATTAACTGTTTCCCAACTGTTTTGTATTATCTTGTTCCGTTCTTCCTCTTTTGCTGCCTTCTTTTGTGAATTGATGATTTTCCGTAGTGATATGCTTTGAATCCCTCTCTTTATCTATTGGATTTATTGGAAACCTAGTATAGGTTTTTGCTTTGCAGTTACTAGGTAGCTTACATAAATCATTATATATATGTACATAAATATTATATAAATATATATGTGTATATATTATAGAAAACACTCTATGCTGATAACAACATCAATGGCAAAAAACTCTTTACCACTTTTCTTTCCTATTGTGCTGTAATGTCAAAAATTATTGCTTTTTGTATTTATTAAAAAGTTATAGTAGCTATAGTTATTTTTAATAGTCTTGTCTTTTAGTCTTTCTACTATAGTTAAGTGGTTAATAACACTCTCCATATTACATTATTAGAGTATTTTGAATTTTAATTTATATTTACCTTTGCTAGTGTGCTGCATATGTTCACATGTTTTCATGTTACTAATTAGTGTTGTTTTACTTCAGCTTGAATAACTTTTATCTGGAAGGCAAGTCTAGTGGTGATGATTTCCCTCAGCTTTTGTTTTTCTGGAAGTCTTTAAGTCTTTATTTCTAAAGGATAACTTTGGTGTACAGAGTATTCAGAGTATTCTTTAGCTGTTTTTTTTTTCTTTCATCACTTTGACAATATTATCCTGTTCTCTCCTGGCCTACAGACTTTATGCTGAGAAATCTGCAGATAGCCTAATGCGGGTTCCATTGTAGGTTACCATTTTTTTTTTCTTGCTTTTTGGATTCTCTGTTTGTCTTCAATTTTGGACAGTTTTATTATAATGTGTTGAGGAGAAGATAATTTTTTTAACTTTAAGAAATATTTTAGAGTGAGAACAGGAGAGGCAGAGGGGCAGGAGTAGAGAGGGAGAGAATCTTAAGCAGACTCCATGCTCAGTGAAGAGCCTGAGTTGTGGCTTGATCCCATGAGGCTGGGATCATGATCCAAGCTGAAATCCAGAACAAGGTGCTCAACTGACTGAGTAACCCCAGTGACTAAAGAAGATAATTTTGTATTGAAATTATGGGGTGACCTATTAGCCTGATGAATATGCATATTCAAATCTCTCCCCAGGTTTAAGAATTTCTCAGCCATTATTTTTTAAATAAGCTTTCTTCTCCCTTCTCCTTCTCTTATCTTTCTGGAACTGCACTAATTTGTACATTGTTTCATTTGATGGCATCCCATAGATCACTGGCATTCTTCACTCTTTTTCATTATTTTTTCTTTATTCTTTTCTAACTCAGTAATTTCAAACTTCTTATCTTCCAAATCATGGATTCTTCCTTCTCCTTTATCTTTCTGATGTAAATACTCTCTATTGCTATTTCATTTATTGTATTCTTCAGCTCCAGAATTTCTGTTTGGTTCTTTTAATGATACATATGTTTGCTACTCTTATTTTGTTCACATGTTATTTTCCTGATTTTTGTCTTGTATTTCTGTGTTTTCCTGTAGCACATCAAATTTCCTTAAATTATGAACTCTTTATAGGGTAAGTTGTAGATCTCTATGTCTATGGGTTCCATTACTGGAATATTGCTGTGGCTCTTTGGTGATGTCATGTTGGCAGGAGAGTTACTGGCAGAAATGGCAAGCTGTCACCAGGTTTGCTGAACTCAAGAACATATTGTTCTGTCTGCAACCTATTGATCAGGAAACCAGGATCAGTGCACAATTGGAAAACACTTCTCTCAACCAGACATTCATGGAATACAACCTATATTTGTCACAGCAAAGAAAATCACCAAAAGAGAATGCTTCACAAGAAGAAGGTATGGGATCTACTCACACAGACTGCTACAGAAGAAAAATGGAAAATAATTTTAGGATGATGACCAAGGGAGGAAGGTTCCAAGATGGCACCCACGTACAGGAGGATGTTGTCACTGAGGAGAGTAAGTGTGCTTGTTAATTAATTACAGGATACATAAAGGAAAAGAAGGTTATAGGCCTGCTCAGGTTGGATTTAGTAGATATTATCTAAACAAAAGAATAATTAGAATTTTGAGTGTATTATTTGGAAATAGTTAAATGCCAAAAGAAACAGCCAAAATATTTCAGAGTGGGTGCTTATTTCAGAGTATCAGGGAAAGAGAAGGATGGTACAGGTGACTGTTCTACAGGTGATCAAGTGTAATTATAATATAAAGCTTATTTCATATACATATATAAACTTTACATTATACTTTACATTATTTACATTATGTAATGTTTATATTTAATATATGCATATATTGCACATATTTAGGTATATATTTTTATATAATGTTTATATATACATTTATATGCAATATAATATTTATGTATAATATTTATTATACAATGCTTATATGTTATTATGTAATGTTTTTGTAACATTATATAAATGTCATAGGTTTATATATAACTATATAAAATATTTATACAATTTTTAAAAATTTAAAGCCATGTTAGTTAACTTATAGTATAATAATGGTTTCAGGCATAGAATTTAGTGATTCATACTTACATATAACACCCAGTGTTTACCCAATAAGTGCTCCTCCTTAATGCCATCACCCAATTAGCCCCTCCAAGCCCTCCAGCAAACCTTAGATCTCTGTATATAAGAGTCTCTTATCCTTTGATGCTCTCTCTGTTTTTCCTCTATTTTTCCTTCCCTTTTATTTATTCATCTGTTTTGTTTCTTAAGTTCCACATATGAGTGAAACCTTATATTTTTCTTTCTCTGACTTATTTCGCTTAGCACAATTCATTCTAGCTCCACTTATATTGTTGCAAATGACAATATTTCATTCTTTTGATGGCTGAATAATATTCCATTGTGTGTATATACCTCATATTCTTTATCCATTTGTCAGTTGGTAGATATTTGGGCTCTTTCCACAATTTGGCTATTGTTGATAGCACTGCTATAAACATTGCAGTGCATGTGCCCCCTTTAAACAGCATTTTTGTATCCTTTGGATAAATACATAGTAATGTAATTTTTACTTTTAATTTAAAATAAAATTTTTTTTTACTTTTTGAGGCACCTCCATACTGTTCTCCAGAGTATCTGCACCAGCTTGCATTCCCACCAACAGTGTAAGAGGGTTCCCTTTTGTCCACATCCTTGCCAACATCTGTTGTTGCATGACTTCTTAATTTTAGCCATTCTGACAGGTGTGAGGTGGTATATCATTGTGGTTTTGATTCGTAGTTCCTTGACGGTGAATGATGTTGAGCATGTTGTCATGTATCTGCAAACCATCTGGATGTCTTCTTTGGAAAAGTGTCTGTTCATGTCTTTTACCCATTTCTTGACTGGATTATTATTATTATTGTTATTATTATTATTTTGGGATTTGAGTTTTATAACTTCTTTACAGATATTGGATACCAAACCTTTATCTGATATGTCATTTTCAAATATCTTCTCCCATTCCGTTGATTATCTTTTAGTTTTGTTGATTGTTTCCTTCACTGTGCAGAAGCTTTTTATCTTAATGAAGTCCCAATAGTTTATCTTTGCTTTTGTTTCCATGCCTCTGGAGACATGTCAAGTAAGAAGTTTCTATGACCAAAGTCAAAGAGGTTGTGGCCTGTTTTCTTTAGGATTTTAATGGCTTCCTGTCTTACATTTAGGTCTTTCATCCATTTTGAGTTTATTTTGGTGTAGGCTGTAAGCAAGTAGTCCAGGTTCACTCTTCTGCCTGCCACTGTTCAGTTTTCCCAATGCCATTTGATGAAGAGATTTTTTTCCCCCATTGGATAGTTTTTCCTGCTTTGTTGAAGATTAGTTTTCCATCATTGTGGGTCCGTTTCTGGGTTATCTATTCTATTCCATTAATCTACGTGTCTGTTTTTTTTTTTTTTTTGTGCCAGTATCACACTGCCTTGATGATTACAGCTTTATAATACAGCTTGAAGTCTGGAATTGTTATGCCTTTAACTCTGGTTTTCTTTTTCAACATTACTTTGGCTACCTGGGTCTTTTCTGGTTCCATACAAATTTTAGATTTGCTTGTTCTAGCTCTGTGAAGGATGCTGGTGGTATTTTGATAAGGATTGCATTGAATGTGTAGATTGCTTTGGGTAGTATTGACATTTTAATAGTATTTATTCTTCCAATCCATGAGTATGGACTGTTTTTCCACTTCTTTGTGTCTTCTTCAACTTCTTTCATAAACTTTCCATAGTTTTCAGAGTACATATCTTTGACCTCTTTGATAGGTTTAGTACTAGGTATTTTATGGGTTTTGGTGTAATTTAATTTTTATTTTTAAATTGTTTTTGCATGTATTTGTTAATTTCAAGAAAGAGATAGCAAGGGGGGGCAGAGAGAGAATGAGAAGGAGAATCCCAGGCAGACTCTGCACTGTCAGCACAGAGCCTGATGCAGGACTTGAACCCACAAAATGCAAGACCATGACCTAAGCCAAAACCAAGTGTCAGACTCTTAACTGACTGAGCCACCCAGGAGCTCCTGATCTGGTGTAATTTTAAATGGGATCAATTCCTTTATTTCTCTTTCTGCTGCTTATCAAAATGGAACTGATTTGTCTAAGTTGATTTTATATCCTGTGACTTTGCTGTATTCATGTATCCATTAGAGCAGGTTTTTGGTAGAGTCTTTCAGGTTTTCTAGGTGGAGTATCATGTGATCTGCAAAGAGTGAAAGTTTTACTTCTTCCTTGCTGATTTGGATGCCTTTCATTATTACTTTTGTTGTTGTTGTCTGATGGCTGAGGCTAAGATTTCCAGTAGTATGTTGAATAACAGTGGTGAGAGTGGATATCCTTAATGTGTTCCTGACCTGATGGGAAAAGATTTCAGATTTTCCCCATTGAGAATGACATTATCTGTGAGTCTTTCATACATGACCTTTATCATGTTGTGGTATATTCCTTCTATCCCTACTTTCTTGAGGGTTTTTTATCTAGAAAGGACTCTGTATTTTGTCAAATCTTTTTCTGCATCTATTGAGAGGATTGTGTAGTTCTTAACCTTTATTTATTAATGTGATACATCACATTGATTCATTGCAGATATTTAAACATTCCTGCATTCCAGGAATAAATCCCATTGATCATGGTGAATAATTCTTTTAATGTATTGTTGGTAATGATTTGCTAGTATCTTGTTGAGAATTTGTGAATTGATATTCATCAGGGATATTGGTCTGTAATTCTCCTTTTCAGTGGGTCTTTGTCTGGTTTTGGAATCAAAGTAATGCTGACCTTATAGAATGAGTTTGGAAGTTTTCAAATATTAATAAAATTGGTTAAATTCTAAAATGAAATAAGTTTTGAGATTAATATTGTGTAATCCTAATGTAACATACATAACAAAATATATTGCACTTTTCTATCCTTATACTAACAGAATATTACATATTTTCTCCATAAAATCACAGGAGACTCTAATGATTTACATTAATGGAACATGGCGTTGTATAGCAATAGTTTGTCTTTCACATATATTTGCAAAACGTGTTTGGCTGATCTTTAATATTACATCAAAGCCACAGTGAGTTCTAACTTTGGGGCCAGCATACTTGGTTTCAAATGCTGCCACCACTGCTCTCATGGTGGTAGTGGATGAGTGACTTAAGTTCTCTGTACCCCGATTTCCTCATCTTGAGAAGTTGATAATTAGACTAGCCTTCCTTATAGGGTAGCAGTGAGGATTAAAAGGGTCAATATATGTAAAGTGTTTAAAATAGTCTAACTCCTATTAAGTGCACTTAATAGTCTAACTCCTATTAAGTGTTTGCTATCTTTATTAGGGAGGGCATGTAAGAACCAGTGTAGAATTGGAAGCCAGTGTATAAAGCCAAATGTACACAGACAGAGTTCAAATATGAAAGGCAAGTGAGATAAATTTGGTTCATTGTAGAACTAAAACACTGCTAGAGTTTGGAGGGGATAAGGGAGATGCAAACCTAAGACTTGTAAATGAATGTGTATGACTCCTGCTAGGCTCAGATGAGTTGACATGCAATACAGAAAACAGGCCACAGCATTAGCAGTGTGATTAGTTATCAGGAAATGAAAATTCCTTCCTGACACAGGGATTTTAATGGGAAGCCAAGGAAAGTTGTTAATGGATGATGTTTGAAATAATAAACAAATGGTAGAGATAACTTTTTTGTTCAGTGTAAAAGGTTTGAGAGATTATTTGGATTATTTTTGATTTTTAAAATTTTTATTTAAATTCCAGTTAGTTAACATATAGTGTAATACTAGTTTCAAGTGTAGAATGTAATGATTCAACACTTCTGTACAATACCAGGTGCTCATCACAAAAAGTGCCCTCCTTAATCTCCATCAACCATTTAACCCATTCCCCACCCACCTTTCCTCTGATAACCCTCAGTTTGTTATCTATAGTTAAGGGTCTGCTTCTTGGGTTACCTCTCTCTTTTTTCTCTCATTGCTTGTTCGTTTTTTTTTATTAAATTTCACATATGTGTGAAATCATATGGTATTTGTGTTTCTATGATTGACTTACTTCGCTCAGCATAATACTCTAGCTCCATCCACATCATTGAAAATGGCAAGCTTTTATTCTTTTTATGGTTGAGTAATATTCCATTTTATCTATATATACCACATTTCCCCCTCATATATATAGGGTTAGGGTAAGTTTTACGGCTAAGTTTAAGGAAAGTGTTAGTGTTAACCCCAGAGTTATACTATGTGTCTGGTATCCTGTAGTTCAAAGACATCTCTAGGCGTTAGGTTTAGGTTAGGATTTCAATTAGGGATTAGGAATTATGAGTTTGGGTTAGGGTTAGGTTTAGGGTTTAGTTAAGGTATGTGCCTGGCAACCTGTAGTTTAGAGACCTCTCCAGAGAATGAAATACCAGAGTTCTGTTGGCTTGGGAATAGACATGGCAGTTATCCTCTAAGCTGAGGGAAGGATTGGATTTAGGGCTCTAAATGCTCTTACATAGATTTTCTCAACTTTTGTTGGCATGAACTTGTAATTGAATCTTAAAGACAATCAGGAAGGCATAAATGGTGTAGGTTGGCTCTCAAAGAGTAAGTACCAGGTTAATAAGGAAAAGGTGAGTTTTAATGTATTCCAGCTTTTCTGTTTCATGGCTCCTGAATCTCCCTTACTTCTTGCCAGTTGTCTGGTAAATTTGGGCTTTACCGCCATGGGGAGCAGGGGAAAAATCAGGTGAATCAGCAGAATCCATTCCTTTCATTGACAATACAATTCAAAGCACCTTTTTCCGGTTGGTTGGTGATAACTTCTGTGGCATCCCAGTAAAAGGGCAACATCATGTTCAAGGCATTTCTGTGAAGAGTCTTATCTTGTGAACATCACACCATTCTAACTGACAGTTACTTGAAGGGTATTAATTGCAATTTTGGAATTTGTCTTCCCCATGGTCTCAGTCAAGGAAATAATGTCACATTATTCATTTTGTTTCCTTAAAGGCCCTATTTGCTCTGGGATAAGGGTTTCATACCCTGATACCTTAAATGCCCTAAAGCATTCCTGCATTCTGCTCAAAGCACATCTTCTGGACAAGCCCAGGCTTTCTTTTCTGTGATGATGATAACTACAGTTTGTTTTAGACTTTGCTTTCCATGGTTATATTTTGAACATTAGCACAGTTGGTATAGGAAGACAGTTAGGTTGATGTTCTCAGGTTGCATGACAGCTAGAGAGCTGGTTGGTTTGTAAATGGTAAAGCATAGACCACAAAGAGAACAATGGGGAGAGTGGACAAATACAGGAAGGTCAGTATGGAAAAGCTGAGAGAGCACTGCAGAAGATCTAGGTTTAGTTCAAAGTCACAGACATGAAAGGAATTAGGAGAATGTCTGTTAGTGACACTGGGGTGAGAAGAAAGGGCTATGCCATCCATTTCCCCATAATGTCTGACTTCGAAGAATAGAGAGATATTTTATTCCACAATTCTAAAGCTGCCTTTGATAGGTCCCTCTTTTCCACTAAGAAGAAAATCAAGCCATAAATCTCTGAATTTCTCTTTTTTTGAATTATGGATAGTTTGCTCCTTATCTCTTATTCCTCTTCACTTCTAGGAGAATGCTGAACAATGACTGGTATAGCAGTTTAGGAAATGTTACACAACCGCTGCCTTCTTTTAATTAATGTAGTGATGATTTCAGGCAGCTTTCTTTGTAATGCAAGACAGTTGTGCCTGCCTCAGAGGAAACACCTACAGCATTTGAGTTAAAATATTTTGTGGTGTATTATCTTTCATTTTAGGGAAATAAAAAAGAAATACCTTGGAAAATTTCCCCCATTCCTTGTGAGGTTAATGACAATTACATTATGAATAATATAAAATGGTGTATAGATATACTTGAGAATCGATCTTAACAATCTTGGGCCACATTCAGTGTTCCTATCTCTCCAGCTGTAACTTCACCAATTAGACATCCCTTGCAATTTTTTCAAGTGCTAGGATTACAATATTTGAGCTAGTAAAAGTCTTCAAAAGACTGCATGCGGGTCTGTTCTGGCTGAATTTGTGATTGCTGTCTTCTGTCAGAGAGTGAGGGGAGACGTGGAGGGGCAAAGCTATCTGGGAACATGTAAATGTGGGTTACTACATCTTTTAGCAGCAATTATAAAGTGTTAGTATTTTCTATGAAAGATTAGTAACACACAAGAGAAAATAAGCAAATGAAAACCAAACTATTAATGCACAGTGGAGTTTCTTAACTTTATTTTTCACAAAATAACAGCCACAAGGTAAACTAATGACTGGATTTTATGCAATATTCACATATCTTTTCCTATTAAAAATCAGTGAGTTTTCTATTCAGAAGCTCAATTTGAAATTATAGAAAACATAATGTGGAATAATTATAAATTATAACTTTGAGTTCAAATGTCTTAGCTGCTGTTCTAGAGCATGTGAAATTTTTGTGGAAATTGTGTTTCCAGCTGTTGTCCATGCCTCACAGGTTGGGATTCACACACATTCAGTCCCAAGCACCACTGGTTCCTGTCCAGTTTCCTACTCCAAACACCCTCCCTTTTTCTTTTGCTTCCTCTGCAATTTTCTTCAATTATGTAATTTCATTTTGGTCTTTCAAAATTATTTGTAGTCTCATTTATGATCTGAAGCATTCCATCACCAAATCCCCCACGTTATTTCACTTCTCGATTAGGATTAAGACCTTTGGCTTAGCTCATAGTGTGAATGCTCATTTTTGGGTGTGTGTGTGCACACTGTGCCTTTGTTTATACTTCCAGTTGATGTTATTTCTTTTTTGTCAAAAAATAAGTTGCTAACATACACGAATGAATAAGAATATTTTGTTCTTCCTATAAACATAATGCAATTGAAATTTATTTTTTTCACCCAATATTAACATTTTAAAGTTGTTACTGAGTTGTTTTTCATCTCATGGTAAGTTCTCATTTATGTAGGATTATTAAGAGTAGAGATATTCCTTTCTCTGAAACCACAAAATTGGAAGTAGCCTGAAAATACATAAAAGAGGAATAAATTGAAAGTTTTTTGTTAAAAAGGTAATTTTTCATGAAAATTGTCTTCTTGGCTATGGAACATAATCTTCAATCTTTGTTTATCCAATACTACCTTAGGGATTCATAAAATGAACTCATTCACTTGAGAAGTTATTGATCGTGTCCACAACAGGAAGAAACATCTGAATGAACATAAAAACTATAAAAATGTTACTGAAACAAGAGCATTTTGGAAATGGCATACTTTTTCCCCAGTCTACTGGCCAGTGTTTAACAATGAGTAAGCAGCCTTTGAGTTTATGATTCTTTCTTCAGGTACTGGGAAACAGTGAATGATGATGGGAAATCATATAAGTTCTGAAGGCTACTTTACTAGGTTTTTCTCATTGGCCTCATCTGGAAGTAATTCTCTTTGTGCTTATCTTGATGTTCTACTTGACATTGATAGGCAACCTCTTAATCATTGTCTTGTCATGCCTGGACGCCCATCTCTACACTTCCATGTATTTCTTCCTCTCAAACCTCTCTTTTCTGGATCTCTGCTACACCACGAGCTCCATCCCTCAGTTGCTGGTTAACCTCTGGGGCCCAGAAAAGACCATCTCTTATGCTGGTTGCATGACTCAACTTTACTTTGTCCTCGCATTGGGAACCAGAGTGCGTCCTCCTGGTGTTCATGTCCTATGACCGTTATGCAGCTGTCTGTAGACACCTGCAATACACCATGGTCATGAACGCTTGCTTCAGCCACCTGTTGGCTATGGCTTCCTGGGTCAGTGGCTTTATCGCCTCAGCACTTCATTCCTCCTTTACCTTCTGGGTCCCCCTCTGTGGACATCGCCAAGTGGACCATTTCTTCTGTGAAGTTCCAGCACTGCTCTGATTATCGTGTGTTGATGCCCGTGCTAAGGAGCTGACCCTCCTGATCATGAGCTCCATTTTCGTCCTGATACCACTCATCCTTATTCTCAGCTCATATGATGCCATTGCCCTGGGTGTGTTTAGAATGCAGTCATCAATCAGACTTCAGAGAGTCTTTGAGACATGTCGAGCCCATTTTATGGTTGTGTCCCTCTTTTTCATTCCAATCATGCACATACATCTGCAGCCACCATCAGGAAGTTCTCAAGATTAAGGCAAGTTCATTGGCCTCTTTTATACTGTTGTCACACCTAGCCTCAACCCTCTAATCTACACTCTCAAAAACAAAGATGTAGAAGGGCAGTAAGGAGACTAGTGGGATGGGAGTGGGAGATGTGATAGAACACGATTTTTATCCTGCAACTTTTGTTCAGTCTCGTCCATCTTGGATGGTGGTTTCCCTTTTCTTTGATACTTATTTTAATTTACAACCCAGTAAGCATAGACGAAAGTTCAGTCCTAACTTTGTAAACATTTTATTGATAATTCTAAAATATTATCTAAAGGTAACTTTTTTGATTTGTAACACTTTAATCTTTAATAATTCCATATTTAGTGTCCATAGAAATTAGGGACTTTTTAAAAAGTTTATTTATTCAATTTGAGAGAGAAAGAAAGGAAGCACTAGTGGGGGAGGGACAGAAGGAGAGAGAGGGAGAGAGTGAATCCCTAGCAGGCTCCACAGAGCACTGAGCCCAATGCAGGCTTGAATTCACCAAATGGAGAGATCATAACCTGAACTGAAATCAAGAGTTGGATGCTTACCTGACTGAGCCACCCAGTCACCCCTAGGGGATGATTTTTAAAAATAATATGTTAAGGGGAGCCTGGGGGGCTCAGGTCAATTAGGCATTGAACTCTTGACTTTGGCTTAGGTCATGATCTCATGGTTCATGAGTTCAAGCCCTACATCTGGCTCTGCACTGCTTGGGATTCTCTCTTCCTGTCCAACCCCCACTGTCTCTCTCTTTTTCAAAATAAATAAATAAAAACTTTAAAAATAAATAAAACATAATAATATGCTAAATTATGGACTAAGCAATAATATCTACAAAAAGATGGAGCACTATGGTAAAGATATACATGTATTGAGTTTTTGGTCATTGACAGGCATTCAGTTTAGCAAAATGGTGACAAGATGTATGACAATTCTTTAGTTAAAGCATATTTTTTCAAGATACTATATTATAGTGTTTTATTCTATGGGTCTATATGCTTGTTGCATTGAACAATATAAAGATATATCTGTTCAAAATAGTTCATTTGTCCACCCATCCAATTATTCATCTACTCATTCATTTATTCATTTACTTTAATAGCTAAATATCTTCTAGATTTCAGAGGTTTTGCTAAAATAGATGAATAAAACACTCTTTTTGCCTGAATAGAACTCATTTTCTGGTGGGAGAAATAACAATGTAAGATAAAAAAATAAAGTATCATTATATGACTTAATTTGTCACTGTGCACAGTGCTAATAAGTTAGGGTAGCTTTCAAAAGTTTAAAACAAGGGGTGTCCATTGGGGCGCCTGGGTGGCGCAGTCGGTTAAGCGTCCAACTTCAGCCAGGTCACTATCTCACGGTCCGTGAGTTCAAGCCCCGCGTCAGGCTCTGGGCTGATGGCTCAGAGCCTGGAGCCTGTTTCCGATTCTGTGTCTCCCTCTCTCTCTGCCCTTCCCCGTTCATGCTCTGTCTCTCTCTGTCCCAAAAATAAATAAACGTTGAAAAAAAAAATTTAAAAAAAAATAAAAAAATAAAACAAGGGGTGTCCAACTTCAGCTCAGATCATGAACTTACAGTTGTGGGTTTGAGCACCATGTTGGGCGTTCCACTCTCAGTGCAGAGCCCGCTTTGTATCCTCTGTCTCTCTGTCTCTGTCTCTCTCTCTCTCTTTCTCTGCCCCTTTCCTCCCCTTCTCTCTTTGTCAAAAATATTAAAATAAGTAAACAAACAAATAAATGAAATTAATTTTTTTATGTTTATTAATTTTTGAAAGACAGAGAGAGACAGAGCACAAGCAGGGGTGGGGCGGAGAGAGAAGGGGACACAGAATCTGAAGCAGGCTCCAGGCTCTGAGCTGTCAGCACAGAGCCCGATGTGGGTCTAGAACTCACGAATTGAGAGATCATGACCTGAGCCAAAGTTGGACGCTCAACCGACTGAGCCACCCAGGCACCCCTAAATAAATGAAATTTAAAATAAAACAAGGAGTTTGGCCATAAATCTTGAAAAATAAATACGATTTGTAATTCCTGTAGGAAGATGATACTATTCAGTAAAACCAAAGAAACCAATATGTATTTAATTTGTTTTGATTGGGCTTTACTAATAACATATTGAAGGTACGTTAAAACTTTTCTTTTAAACATCATTATTCTTTCTTTTAATGTTAGAAAGAAAATTGACCCATATCCTTTAATTTATGACTCTTAGTGGTAAATAATAATACTGATGAGGCATGGGTGGGAGAGACTCTCCAGTAATACAGCACAGGTAGACTTCTTTTCTTTTTCTACTTTTAAAAAAACCTTGACCTTTGTTTGGAAGATGGCGGCGTAGGAGGACGCTGGGCTCACTGCGCATCCTGCTGATCACTTAGATTCCACCTACACCTGCCTAAATAACCCAGAAAACCGCCAGAGGATTAGCAGAACGGAGTCGCCAGACCCAAGTGCAGACGAGAGGCCCACAGAAGAGGGTAGGAAGGGCGGCGAGGCGGTGCGCGCTCCACGGACTGGCGGGAGGGAGCCGGGGCGGAGGGGCAGCTCGCCGGCCAAGCAGAGCCCCCGAGTCCGGCTTGCAAAAGCGGAGGGGCCTGACGGACTGTGTTCCGACAGCAAGCGCGACTTAGCGTCTGGGAGGTCATAAGTTAACAGCTCTGCTCGGAAAGCGGGAAGGCTGGAGGACAAAGGGAGGGTGAGCTGCAGAGCCCCCGGACGACAGAGCTCAGTTTGGCGGGGAACAAAGGCACTCGCCAGTGCCATCTCCCCCGCCCATCCCCCAGCCAAAATCCCAAGGGGAACCGGTTCCTGCCAGGGAAATTGCTCGCTCCACGGTTCCTGCCAGGGAAATTGCTCGCTCTGCGCAAACACCCAACTCTGTGCTTCTGAGGAGCCAAACCTCCCGCAACGGATCTGACTCCCTCTGGCTGCCACAGGGCCCCTCCTGAAGTGGATCACCTAAGGAGAAGCGAGCTAAGCCTGCCCCTCCTTCCCCCATGCACCTTGCCTACCCACCCCAGCTAATACGCCAGATCCCCAGCATCACAAGCCTGGCAGTGTGCAAGTAGCCCAGACGGGCCACGCCACCCCACAGTGAATCCTGCCCCTAAGAGAGGGGAAGAGGAGGCACACACCAGTCTGACTGTGGCCCCAGCGGTGGGCTGGGGGCAGACATCAGGTCGGACTGCGGCCCCGCCCACCAACTCCAGTTATACACCACAGCACAGGGGAAGTGCCCTGCAGGCCCTCACCACACCAGGGACTATCCAAAATGACCAAGCGGAAGAATTCCCCTCAGAAGAATCTCCAGGAAATAACAACAGCTAATGAGCTGATCAAAAAGGATTTAAATAATATAACAGAAAGTGAATTTAGAATAATAGTCATAAAATTAATTGCTGGGCTTGAAAACAGTATACAGGACAGCAGAGAATCTCTTGCTACAGAGATCAAGGGACTAAGGAACAGTCACGAGGAGCTGAAAAACGCTTTAAAGGAAATGGAAAACAAAATGCAAACCACCACGGCTCGGATGGAAGAGGCAGAGGAGAGAATAGGTGAACTAGAAGATAAAGTTATGGAAAAAGAGGAAGCTGAGAAAAAGAGAGATAAAAAAATCCAGGAGTATGAGGGGAAAATTAGAGAACTAAGTGATACACTAAAAAGAAATAATATACGCATAATTGGTATCCCAGAGGAGAAAGAGAGAGGGAAAGGTGCTGAAGGGGTACTTGAAGAAATTATAGCTGAGAACTTCCCTGAACTGGGGAAGGAAAAAGACATTGAAATCCAAGAGGCACAGAGAACTCCCTTCAGACGTAACTTGAATTGATCTTCTGCACGACATATCATAGTGAAACTGGCAAAATACAAGGATAAAGAGAAAATTCTGAAAGCAGCAAGGGGTCAACGTGCCCTCACATATAAGGGAGACCTATAAGACTCGTGACTGATCTCTCTTTTGAAACTTGGCAGGCCAGAAAGAATTGGCACGAGATTTTCAGTGTGCTAGACAGAAAAAATATGCAGCCGAGAATCCTTTATCCAGCAAGTCTGTCATTTAGAATAGAAGGAGAGATAAAGGTCTTCCCAAACAAACAAAAACTGAAGGAATTTGTCACCACTAAACCAGCCCTACAAGAGATCCTAAGGGGGACCCTGTGAGACAAAGTACCAGAGACATCACTACAAGCATAAAACATACAGACATCACAATGACTCTAAACCCGTATCTTTCTATAATAACACTGAATGTAAATGGATTAAATGCGCCAACCAAAAGACATAGGGTATCAGAATGGATAAAAAAACAAGACCCATCTATTTGCTGTCTACAAGAGACTCATTTTAGACCTGAGGACACCTTTAGATTGAGAGTGAGGGCATGGAGAACTATTTATCATGCTACTGGAAGCCAAAAGAAAGCTGGAGTAGCCATACTTATATCAGACAAACTAGACTTTAAATTAAAGGCTGTAACAAGAGATGAAGAAGGACATTATATAATAGTTACAGGGTCTATCCATCAGGAAGAGCTAACAATTATAAATGTCTATGCGCCGAATACCGGAGCCCCCAAATATATAAAACAATTACTCATAAACAGAAGCAACCTTATTGATAAGAATGTGGTAATTGCAGGGGACTTTAACACCCCACTTACAGAAATGGACAGATCATCTAGACACACGGTCAATAAAGAAACAAGGCCCCTGAATGAGACATTGGATCAGATGGACTTGACAGATCTATTTAGAACTCTGCATCCCAAAGCAACAGGATATACTTTCTTCTCGAGTGCACATGGAACATTCTCCAAGATAGATCATATACTGGGTCACAAAACAGCCCTTCATAAGTTTACAAGAATTGAAATTATACCATGCATACTTTCAGACCACAATGCTATGAAGCTTGAAATCAACCACAGGAAAAAGTCTGGAAAACCTCCAAAAGCATGGAGGTTAAAGAACACCCTACTAACGAATGAGTGGGTCAACCAGGCAATTAGAGAAGAAATCAAAAAATATATGGAAACAAACGAAAATGAAAATACAACAATCCAAACGCTTTGGGACGCAGCGAAGGCAGTCCTGAGAGGAAAATACATTGCAATCCAGGCCTATCTCAAGAAACAAGAAAAATCCCAAATACAAAATCTAACAGCACACCTAAAGGAAATAGAAGCAGAACAGCAAAGACAGCCTAAACCCAGCAGAAGAAGAGAAATAATAAAGATCAGAGCAGAAATAAACAATATAGAATCTAAAAAAAACTGTAGAGCAGATCAACGAAACCAAGAGTTGGTTTTTTGAAAAAATAAACAAAATTGACAAACCTCTAGCCAGGCTTCTCAAAAAGAAAAGGGAGATGACCCAATAGATAAAATCATGAATGAAAATGGAATTATTACAACCAATCCCTCAGAGATACAAACAATTATCAGGGAATACTATGAAAAATTATATTCCAACAAATTGGACAACCTGGAAGAAATGGACAAATTCCTGAACACCCACACTCTTCCAAAACTCAATCAGGAGGGAATAGAAAGCTTGAACAGACCCATAACCAGCGAAAAATTGAATCGATTATCAAAAATCTCCCAACAAATAAGAGTTGATGGCTTCCCAGGGGGGTTCTACCAGACGTTTAAAGCAGAGATAATACCTATCCTTCTCAAGCTATTCCAAGAAATAGAAAGGGAAGGAAAACTTCCAGACTCACTCTATGAAGCCAGTATTACTTTGATTCCTAAACCAGACAGAGACCCAGTAAAAAAAGAGAACTACAGGCCAATATCCCTGATGAATATGGATGCAAACATTCTCAATAAGATACTAGCAAATCGAATTCAATGGCATATAAAAAGAATTATTCACCATGATCAAGTGGGATTCATTCCTGGGATGCAGGGCTGGTTCAACATTCGCAAATCAATCAATGTGATACATCACATTAACAAAAAAAAAAGAGAAGAACCATATGATCCTGTCAATCGATGCAGAAAAGGCCTTTGACAAAATCCAGCACCGTTTCTTAATAAAAACCCTTGAGAAAGTCGGGATAGAAGGAACATACTTAAAGATCATAAAAGCCATTTATGAAAAGCCCACAGCTAACATCATCCTCAACGGGGAAAAACTGAGAGCTTTTTCCCTGAGATCAGGAACACGACAGGGATGCCCACTCTCACCGCTGTTGTTTAACATAGTGCTGGAAGTTCTAGCATCAGCAATCAGACAACAAAAGGAAATCAAAGGCATCAAAATGGGCAAAGATGACGTCAAGTTTTCGCTTTTTGCAGATGACATGATATTATACATGCAAAATCCAATAGACTCCACCAAAAGTCCGCTAGAACTGATACATGAATTCAGCAAAGTCGCAGGATACAAAATCAATGTACAGAAATCAGTTGCATTCTTATACACTAACAATGAAGCAACAGAAAGACAAATAAAGTAACTGGTCCCATTCACAATTGCACCAAGAAGCATAAAATACCTAGGAATAAATCTAACCAAAGATGTAAAGGATCTGTATGCTGAAAACTATAGAAAGCTTATGAAGGTAATTGAAGAAGATATAAAGAAATGGAAAGACATTCCCTGCTCATGGATTGGAAAAATAAATATTGTCAAAATGTCAATACTACCCAAAGCTATCTACACATTCAATGCAATCCCAATCAAAATTGCACCAGCATTCTTCTCGAAACTAGAACAAGCAATCCTAAAATTCATATGGAACCACAAAAGGCCCGGAATAGCCAAAGGAATTTTGAAGAAGAAGACCAAAGCAGGAGGCATCACAATCCCAGACTTTAGCCTCTACTACAAAGCTGTCATCATCAAGACAGCATGGTATTGGCACAAAAACAGACACATAGACCAATGGAATAGAATAGAAACCCTAGAACTAGACCCACAAACGTATGGCCAACTCATCTTTGACCAAGCAGGAAAGAACATCCAATGGAAAAAAGACAGCCTCTTTAACAAATGGTGCTGGGAGAACTGGACAGCAACATGCAGAAGGTTGAAACTAGACCACTTTCTCACACCATTTACAAAAATGAACTCAAAATGGATAAAGGACCTGAATGTGAGACAGGAAACCATCAAAACCTTAGAGGAGAAAGCAGGAAAAGACCTCTCTGACCTCAGCCGTAGCAATCTCTTACTCGACACATCCCCAAAGGCAAGGGAATTAAAAGCAAAAGTGAATTACTGGGACCTTATGAAGATAAAAAGCTTCTGCACAGCAAAGGAAACAACCAACAAAACTAAAGGCAACCAACAGAATGGGAAAAGATATTTGCAAATGAAATATCGGACAAAGGGCTAGTATCTAAAATCTATAAAGAGCTCACCAAACTCCACACCCGAAAAACAAATAACCCAGTGAAGAAATGGGCAGAAAACATGAATAGACACTTCTCTAAAGAAGACATCCAGATGGCCAACAGGCACATGAAAAGATGTTCAGCATCGCTCCTTATCAGGGAAATACAAATCAAAACCACACTCAGGTATCACCTCACGCCAGTCAGAGTGGCCAAAATGAACAAATCAGGAGACTATAGATGCTGGAGAGGATGTGGAGAAACGGGAACCCTCTTGCACTGTTGGTGGGAATGCAAATTGGTGCAGCCGCTCTGGAAAGCAGTGTGGAGGTTCCTCAGAAAATTAAAAATAGACCTACCCTATGACCCAGCAATAGCACTGCTAGGAATTTACCCAAGGGATACAGGTGTACTGATGCATAGGGGCACTTGTACCCCAATGTTCATAGCAGCACTCTCAACAATAGCCAAATTGTGGAAAGAGCCTAAATGTCCATCAACTGATGAATGGATAAAGAAATTGTGGTTTATATATACAATGGAGTACTACGTGGCAATGAGAAAAAATGAAATATGGCCTTTTGTAGCAACGTGGATGGAAGTGGAGAGTGTAATGCTAAGTGAAATAAGCCATACAGAGAAAGACAGATACCATATGTTTTCACTCTTATGTGGATCCCAAGAAACTTAACAGGAACCCATGGGGGAGGGGAAGAAAAAAAAAAAAGAGGTTAGAGTGGGAGAGAGCCAAAGCATAAGAGACTGTTAAAAGCTGAGAACAAACTGAGGGTTGATGGGGGGTGGGAGGGAGGGGAGGGTGGGTGATGGGTATTGAGGAGGGCACCTTTTGGGATGAGCACTGGGTGTTGTATGGAAACCAATTTGTCAATAAATTTCATATATATATATATATATATATATATATATAAAGTAACACTTCAATTAAAAAAAAACCTTAAAGGGGCGCCTGGGTGGCGCAGTCGGTTAAGCGTCCGACTTCAGCCAGGTCACGATCTCGCAGTCTGTGAGTTCGAGCCCCGCGTCGGGCTCTGGGCTGATGGCTCAGAGCCTGGAGCCTGTTTCCGATTCTGTGTCTCCCTCTCTCTCTGCCCCTCCCCCGTTCATGCTTTGTCTCTCTCTGTCCCAAAAATAAATAAACGTTGAAAAAAAAAATTAAAAAAAAAAACACCTTAAAAATGTGTGTGTGTGTGTATGTATATATATATATATATATATATATATATATATATATATATATATCAGAATCACTGATAGAAGGTAGAATCCCTGAACCCATCCACAAGGCTCATGCATGTAATAGAATTTTTATTAAATAATAATTTTAATATTAAGTCATGCGACAGAATCCCTTTGCATATCACACAAACTTTATAAAATATGAAAACATGGACTCCTCCTGCCTCCCTAGAAAGATTACCATTTGGAATACCTCATGTAGTGCTCCAGCCTTTCTGTTATTAAAAAAAAATGTGTCAGTTACTTATTTTCAAAGACAGCATGAGAAGGGGAGAGGCAGAGAGAAAGCCAGAGAGAGATAGATAGAATCTCAAGCAGCTCCACAGTGTCAGTGCGGAGCCTGATGCGAATTCATGAAACCACGAGATCATGACCTGAGCCAAAACCAGGAGTTGGACGCTCAACCCCCTGAACCACACAGCCTCCCCCACTCCAGCCTTTCAGCAGATAAATGGCTGTCTTTTTTCAGGTCTATTGAAGTATAATTTACATACAATAAAATCCATCCATTTAAATGTACAGTTCAATGAGTTTTGACAAATGTATAATTATGTAAATATCACACAATGAAGACATAGAACGTTTGCATGACTCCCAAAAGAACACTGTGCTCTTTGCAATTAATTCTCTTCATCCATCCACAGCCTTAAGCAGCAATCAGTTTTCTTTCACTATAGTTTTGACTTTTTTTTTTTAAGAATGTCATATAAATGTAATGATACAGTATGTAATCTTTGAGTTTGGCTTCTTTCACTTGGCATAATGTCTTTGAAATTTATGCATGTATCAGTAGCTCCTTCCTTTTAAGTGATGGCTAGAATTCCATTGTATGAATAATGTACACTATATCCACTATATCTGATAATAGTCTTTTGGGAGTATTTACTTTTTGGTTAATATGAGTAATACTATTATGAAAACTAGTAGAGAAGTGTTTGTGTGTGCATGTAATTTTCATTTAACTTGGGTAAATGCGTAGTAGTGGAATTGATGGATCATGTCCTTAGTATATGTTCACATTTATTAGAAACTGTCAGAATGTTTTCACAGTGTCTGTACCATGATCACTGCAAAGAGCAATATACGTGAGTTCCAACTGCCCACATTATCTGTAACACTTGGTATTGTCAACCTTTATTCTGTTAGCTTTTCTAGTAGGTTTATAGTTGTATCTCATTGTGGGTTTTTAAAAATTAAGGTATAATGAACATACAGTATTATATTAGTTTCAGGTGTACAGCATCATAATTCAACAATTCTATACATTATTCAATGCTCATTAAGATAAGTGTAGTCATCATCCATCACCAAACAATGTTATTACAATCTTATTGACCATATTTCTTATGATGTGCTTTTTATATCCATGGCTTATTTATTTTATAACTGGAAGTTTATACCTCTTAATCTTTTTTTTATCTATTTAATCCATCCCCACCTACCTCCCCCCTGACAACCACTAGTTTGTCCTCTGTATTTGAGTGTGTTCGTATGGTTTCTCTCTTTCTTCCTTAGTTTGTTCATTTATTTTGTCTCTTTGTATCTGCATATTAATGAAATTAAATGGTATTTGTCTTTGTCTGACTTATTTCAGTTAGCATAATACTCTCTAGGTCCACCCATGTTCTCATAAATGGCAGTCTCATTCTTTTTTTAATGGTAATTGCATTATTTTTTATGGCTGAGCAATTTTGCATTGTGACATATCTATATATCATCTATATCTATATAATCTATATCTATCTGTATCATCTGTATCTGTATCTATATCTATCATCTATACCTATCATCTATATAAAGCTAATCTATCTATACCAACCACATATTCTTTGTCCATTCATCTATTGATGGATACTTTGGTTGCTTTCTTACTTTGGCTACTATAAATAAGGCTCCAATAAACACAGGGTTGCATGTATATCTTTTTGATTTAGTGTTTTCATTTTCTTTGGGTGAATACCCAGTAGTGGAATTACTGGATCATGTGGTAAGTCTTTTTTTAAGGGAACTCCGTAGGGTTTTCCGCAGTGGCTGCACCAGTTTGCATTCTTACCTATAGGGTATGAGGGTTCCTTTTTTATTGCATTTTTATTTGCATTTCCTTGAGGACTGGGGATGTTCACTAACTTTTCATGTACTTGATATATCTTATTTTGTGAAGTTTTAGTTAAAATATTTTATCTTTTTTTCATTGGGTCATTCATCTTCCTTATTGAGTTTTTAAGTGATATATTTATATATTATTGACACAAGTCCTTTATCAGATAGATGTTTTGTAAATATATTTTTTTCAGGCTATGGTATGATTTTTGTAATCGTGTCTTTCAAAGGTTAAGTTTTTAACCTTAGTGAAATACAATGTGTTATTTCTAAAAAGAAGCCTGTTAGCATTTTGATTTGGATTGCATTGCATTTATAGACCGATTTGGGAAGAATTGACATCTTGGCAATATTGGATCTTCTGATCCATGAACAAGGCTCATATCTCCAATTATTTACACCTTAATTTCTCTCAGAATCATTTGAAATTTGTATTGTACAGATCTTGTACATATCTTGCAAAATTCATCCCATGTTTTTGGATGCCAATGTATCCAAATGTCATTGTGAGTGGCATGGAAATAAAATTGAGTATCTCATTTTGTTTAATCATTTTATTTTTATTTTTTTCTTTCAAGATTTTATTTAAATTCAAGTTAGTTGACATAGAGTGTAGTATTGGTTTCAAGGGCAGAATTTAGTAATTAGTTACCTACATATGACACCCAGTGCTTATGACAAGTACCCTCTCTAATGCCCATCTCTCATTTAACCCATTCTCACCCACCTCCCCTCCAGCAACCCTTGGTATTTTTGCTATAGTTAAGAATCCTTTATGGTTTGCTCCCTCTCTGTTTTTATGTCATATTATTTTTTCTCCTCTCACCATATGATAATCGTTTTGGTTCTTAAATTTCACATATGAGTGAAATCATATGTTATTGGTCTTTCTCTGACTGACTTATTTTGCGTAGCATAATACGCAGTGGTGTATTATATCATTGAAAATGGCAAGATTTCATTCTTTTTGATGGCCAACTGATATCCCATTGTATATATATACACCACTTATTTATCCGTTCATCACTCAGTGCACATTTGGGCTCTTTTCAAAATTTGGCTATTGTTGATATAGAACTATATATCAACTGCTATAAATATTTGGGTGCATGTACCACTTCATATTTGTATTTCTGTATCATTTGGATAAATACTTAGTTTTGCAATGCCTGGGCCATAGGGTCGTTCTATCTTTAACTTTTTGAGGAATCTCTATACTGTTTTCCGGAATGGCTGCATCAGTTTGCATTCCCACCAACAGTGTAAGAGGGTTCCCCTTTTCTCCACATCCTTGCTAACATCTGTTGTTTACAAAATTGTTAAATTTTAGTCATTCTGAAAGGTGTCAGGTGCTATCTCATTGTGGTTTTTATTTGTACTGCCCTGATGATGAGTGATGTTGAGAATTTTTTCATGTGTCTGTTAGCCATCTGGATGTCTTCTTTGGAAAATTGTCCATTCATGTCTTCTGCCTATTTCTTAGCTAAGTTGTTTGTTTTCTGGGTGTTGAGTTTGAGGTTTTTATATTTGGATACTAGCTCTTCATCCTATATGTCATTTGTGAACATCTTCTCCCATTCCTTTGGTTGCCTTTTAGTGTTGTTGATCGTTTCCTTTACTGTGAAGAAGCTTTTTGTCTTGATGAGGTCTCGATAGTTCATTTTCGCTTTTGTTTTTCTTGTCTGTGGCACATGTCTAATAAGAGGTTGCTGTGGCCAAATTCAAAGATGTTACTGCCTGAGTTCTCCTCTTAAATGTTGGTGGTTTCTAGTCTCACATTTAGGCCTTTCCTCCACTTTGAATTTATTTTTTTGTATGGTGAATGAAAGTGGTTCAGGTACATTCTTCTGCATGTTGCTGTCGAGATTTATCAGCACCATTTGTTGAAGAGACTGTCTTTTTTCCATTGAGTATTGTTTCTTGCTTTGTCAAAGATTAGTCGACTTTATAGTTATGGCTCCACTTCTAGGTTCTCTATTCTGTTTGACTGATCTATGTATCTTTTTATTTTGTGTGCCAGTACCATACTGCCTTAATGACTACAGGTTTATAATAGAGCTTGAAGCCTCCTGCTTAACTTTTCTTTCCAACATTACTTTGGCTATATAGGGTCTTTTGTGGTTCCATACACATTTTAAATTAGTTTGTTCTCATTCTGTGAAGAATGTTGGCATTATTTTGATAAAGATTGCATTGAATGTGTAGATTGCTTTGGGTAATATAGACATTTAACATATCTGTGATCTCTTTGGTTAGGTTTATTCCTAGGGATTTTATGATTTTTGGTGCAATTCTATATGTGATTGATTCCTTGATTTCTCTTTATGCTGCTTCATTATTGGTATACAGAAATGGAACAGATTTCTGTATGTTGATTTTATATCCTGTGATTTTGCTGAATTCATGTATCAGTTCTAGCAATTTTTTGGTAGAGTCTTTCAGGTTTTCCAAGTAGAATATCATGTCATCTGCAAAGAGGAAAAGTTTGACTTCCTCCTCGATGATTTGGATGCCTTTTATGTCTTTGTGTTGTCTGATTGCTGAGGTGAGGACTTCCAGTTCTATGTTGAACAACAGTGGTTAGGGTGGACATCCATGTCATGTTCTTGACCTTAGGAGAAAAGCTTCAGTTTTCCCCCATTGAGGATGATATTAACTGTGGGTGTTTTATACATGGCTTTTATGATGTTGAGGTATGTTCCTTCTATCCCTACTTACTTAGTGTTTTTAACAAGAAAGGATGCTCTACTTTGTCAAATGATTTTTCTGCATCTATTGAGATCATCATATGAATTTTATCCTTTCTTTTATTAATGTGGTATTTTACATTTATTGATTTGAAGATATTGAACTACCCCTGCACTCCAGGATAAATCCCACTCGATCATGGCGAATAATTCTTTAAATGTACTCTTAGATTTGATTTGCTAGAATCTTGTTTAAAATTTTTGCTTTGATGATCATCAGGGTTATTGGTCTGTGTTTCTGGTTTTTAGTAGGGTCTTTGTCTGTTTTGGGAATCAGGGTAATGCTGGTCTCACAGAATGAGTTTGGAAGTTTTCTTTCCATTTCCTTTTCTTGGTTTTTATTTTGTTTTTTTGTTCGTTTGTGTGTTTGTTTTGGAACAGTTTCAGAAGAATAGGCTTTAACTCTTCCTTAAAGGTTGTTAGAATTCCTCTGGGAAGCCATCTGATCCTGGACTTTTCTTGTTTGAGATTTTTGTTTAGTGACTCAATGTCTGTGATGGTTATCAGTCTGTTCAAATTTTCTATTTCTTTCTTTTGGTAGTTTGTATGTTTCTAGAAATTTATCTATTTCTTCCATATTGTCCAATTTGCTGGCATATAATTGCTTGCAATATTCTCTTATCATTTGAATTTCTGTGGTGTTGGTTGTGATTTCTCCTCTTTTTTATGTGATTTTATTTTGGCCCCTTCTCTTTTCTTTTTGATAAGTCTAGGGGATTGTCAATTTTCAAAACTGTTTAAACGAAGTAGTTCCTTCTTTATTGATATGTTCCACTGTTTTTTTAAATTTATATATCATTTATTTCTGTTCTAATCTCTATTATTTCCCTTTTTGCTTGTTTTCGGCTTTATTTGCTGTTCTTTTTCCTGTCCTTTAGGTGTAATATTAGGTTGTGTATTTGAGACATTTCCTCCTTCTTTAGGAAGGCCTGGATTGATATATACTTCCCTCTTATGACAGCCTTTGCTGCAGCCCAAAGGTTTTGGACTGTTGTGTTTTCATATTCATTTGATTCCATGTATTTTTTAATTTATTCTTTAATTTCCTGGTTAACCCATTCTTTCTTTAGTAGGATGTTCTTTAAACTCTATGTATTTGTGGTTGACTTCAAATTTCATAGCATTGTTGTATGAAAATATGCATGGTAGGATGTCATCTTGTTGTACTATTTGAGGGATGTTTTGTGACCCACTATGTGATCTATTCTGGAGAATGTTCCATGTGCAATCAACAAGAATATGATTCTGCTGCTTTAGGATGAAATGTTCTGAATATATCTGTTAAGTCCATCAGGTCCAGCGTGTCATTCAGAGCCATTGTCTACTTATTGATTTTCTGCCTCAGTTATCTGTCCATTGCTGTAAGTGTAAATTCCCTACTATTATTGTACTATTATCAATGAATTTATTTAAGTGTGTTATTAATTGATTTATATATTTGCCTGCTCTCAAGTTAGGCACATAAATATTTACAATTGTTAGGTCTTCTTATTGGATAAATCCCTTACTTATGACAGAGTGCCCTTCTTCATCTCTTAATACAGTCTTTGATTGTCTGATATACGTATGGCTACTCCAGCTTTCTTTTGGTGTCCATTAGCATGATACATTGTTATCCACCCCATCACTTTCAATGTATAGGTGTCTTTGAGTATAAAACAAATCTCTTAGAAACAGCATATGAATCAGTCTTTTTTTTTTTTTTTTAAATCCATTCTGATACCCTATGTCTTTTGATTGGAGCATGTAGCCCATTTACATTTAGTGTAATTATAGATAGATATGAATTTAGTGCCATTGTATTACCAGTAAAGTAGCTGTTCCTGTAGATTGTCTATTCCCTTCTATATTGTTGATCTACATCTCTGTTTCATGCTCCAAGTTTCCCCTTAAATAATTCTTGCAGATATGGTTCAGGGTTCATGAACTCCTTTAGTTTTTCTTGTCTTGGAAACTCTCTCTCTCCTTCTCTTCTGAATGACAGCTTTCATAGATAAAGAATTCTTGGCAGCATATTTTTTCCTGTTTGGTATGTTCAATACACCATGCTACTCACTTCTGGTCTGCCAAGTTTCTGTGGACAGGTCTGCTACTAACCATATGTCTCTACCTTAGTAGGTTAAGTACCTTTTGTCCCTAGCTGCTTCAAGAATTCTCTCTTTATCTTTACATTAAAAAATTTCACTATGAAATATATTGATCTTGATTTTGACCTATTTTTGTTGATTTTGAGGGGTGTTCTCTGTGCCTCTTGGACTTGAATGTTTGTTTCTGTCCCCATATTAGGAATGTTTTCAGCTATAATTTGTTAAAATAAACCTTCTGCCCCTTTTTCCTGCTCTTCTTCTTCTGGGACTCCTAGGATATGGATATTATTGTATTTTATGGAATCACAGAGTTTTCTAAGTCTATATTTGTGTTTAATAGTTCTCTTTCTCTCTTCTTTCAGCTATAGTATTTTCCATAACTTTATCTTCTATGTCACCTATTTGTTCCCATACTTCTTCCATTCTCATTGTGATTACATCCCATCAGTTTTGAATCTCCATTATAACTTTTTGGGGCCTATTTTTCAGGTCTTTTATCTCTGCAGCAATGGTTTCTCTGGTGTCTTCTATGCCTTTTGCAATCCCAGCTAGTGTTCTTATTACTATTGTTCTATAGTCTTGTTCAGATATATTGCGTATATCTGTTTTGAGCAAATCCCTGGCTGTGGTTTCTTCTTGATCTCTTTTTTGGGGAGAATTCCCCTGTCTTGTCATTTTGTCTAGATTTCTGTCTTTGGCATGTTATGAAAGATTGTTATGTTTCCTGCACCTGAGAGTAATGCTGTATTAAGAAGGGGTCATACAGTGTTCAGAGCCTGGTACTTCAGGAAGTGTTTCTGATGTATGTTGTGTGCACTCTTCTATTGTGATTGGCTGCTTTTCCCCCCAGGTCAGTCCTCTGCAGGTTTCCTCCTTGCTTGAAGTGGGGAGTGTTTGGGCCTTTAACTAGATATTCTTTGCTTTGTTTGTTAAAATAAGCCTGATTAACAAAAGGACTTATCAAAAAATGGAAAAAAGAACAAAAAACAAACACACAGATAAAAAAACTAAACTTGATTCTCAAGAAAAAGAAAGAGTAAAAGAGGAAAGAGAAAGAAAGAAAGAAAGAAAGAAAGAAAGAAAGAAAGAAAGAAAGAAAAAAAGAAGCTGATTCTTTCTACCAGAACTGAATCTGATGCTTTGGAGCACTCCATGATCTGTAGACTTGGTGCATGTGGACCGGGGGGCTTGTGTTGGTCCTCTGAGGTAGATGCCCACTGTGGTGGGTCACAGTCAGGCCTTCCCTAGTAGAAATGCCTATGCAGGGCACAGGGAGTGGGGTTTGGTATAATTGGCTCCAGCCTCTAATGAGGGTGCTGTGTTGCTCATTGAAGTCTGGCTGTTGTGTTGTGTAAGAGGAAGATGGTGTCACACTGCTCTCTTATCCCTGGGAGGGGACATTGCACCCACTGTTGTTCAGGGAATCCTCACAGACAGGTGAATAATCTCCCCTCTCTGACTCAGGCTTCCATCAGATCTCTGCTTCAACCTTTCTCTGCCTGCAATATCAACATGCCCAGCACGATAGGTGTCCTGTGTTTTATTGCTGGGATTCAAAACCCCAAATTTTAAAGGACCCGGCAAGTCACAGGCCTGCTCCTTTACTTCAGAGAATAGGCTCACATTGCTGTGTCTGGTGCTTTCCTGTCTCTGAAAAGCAATCACAGGGCTGTACAGGGGCCAGGATTTTATGGTGAAGCACAGAGAAAAGTTGTGACCAGGTTATATGCTTTCTGCATGTGCTTCTGTCTCCTGCCGTGGAACGACTACTCAAAGGCGCCATCGAGGTTTTTTTGTCCTTGGGGAGGCAGTATAACCTCTTCCAAATGCATAGCAGGAAGCAGAACCATTCTTTTCTAGTACAACCCAGGGGATCCCCACACCGTGCTGTCCACTCTCCACCTCCAGGCCTCCATCCTCCTCCCCAGGAGCACAGCTGCTCACCTGGATTAGCTCTGAGGAATGGTGCAGACTTCTAAAACCTCCCAAATTCAGCTCCACTGTTTGAAAAAACTTGCCATAGTCTGTTCCTCTCAATCCCCCAGCCAGTGGTTTCAGGGGAGTACTTTTCTTGCATGAACCTGATGCGCTGCTCTCTCTTCTCCTCTCTCCTCCTCTATGAGAAAAGGGTTTCCTTCCTTCCATGGCACCATGGCTTTTTTCTCCCCCAACTCTACACTCTGCACTTGTACCTGCCTCCTTTTCTCTCTCTAGTTATGCAGATTGTTCTCTTAATCCTCTGATCAATTTCCTAGTATTCAAAATGATTTGATGTTGATCTATCTGTGTTGGAGAGATGAGGCAAGCCTAGGGTCCCCCTACTGCTCCACCATTTTAACTCCTACTCTAGAATTGAGTTTTTTTTTTTAATTTGGCATTGTATCCTGTGACTGTGATAAATGCGTATTTTATTTTTGGTAGCTTTTACATAGATCGCTGAGTATTTTCTAAGTACATGATCATGTCATCCACAAATAAAGATTTTTATTTCTATCTCTTCAATCGCTATGCCTTTTATTTCTTTATTTTTCCCTGTTTCACCTGCTATGATGTCTGGGTTACTAACAAGTGGAAGAACTGGGAGCAGAAATTCTTGCCTTGTTTGCAATCTTAAGGGGAAAGTATTCAGTCTTTTACCAATAATGATGTTATTAGCTGTATTTTATTGATGCCCTCTATCAGGTTGAGAAAGTTTCTTTCTATTCTTGGTTTATTGAGAGTGTTTATCATGAAACTGTGTGACACTTTGTCCACTGATTTTTCTGCATTTCCTGAAGTAATCTTGTGTTTTTTCTTCTTTATTCTATTAAATGGAGAATTTCACAATTGATTTTCACATATTAAGCTAATTTGCCTCCTGGGAAAAAATCCAAGTTGATCATGGCTCACTTTCCTTTTAGTATTATGCTGGGCTTCATTAGCTAATCTTTGGGTAAGATTTTTTTTTTTTTGTCTAAAATAATGAGTGATGTTAAGCAGTATTTTTCTTTTCTTGTGATGTCTTGGAATGGTTTGTATACCAGTTTAAGTCTGGCTTCATTACATGACTTGGCAAGAATTCTCTATTTTCTGAAAGAGTTTATTTTGCATTGTTATTATGTCTTCTTCAATGTTTAATAGAATTCACAAGTATAGACATACAAACCTATAGTTCTCTTTGTGGGAGCATTTTAAATTAAAACAAGCTATTTTCACTAGTATCAAAGTATTAATATTTTAAATATCTTTTTGAATCTATTTTGGTTATTAATATATTTCAAAGGATCTATGAATTTCACCTTAGATGTCAGATTAATTGCTCATAATATTCCCTTATTATCCTTTTAATCTCTATAAGATCTGTACTAATCCCTTTCATTTCTGATCTCGTAGTTTGTATCTCCTCCACTTTGTTCTTAATCAGTCTAGCTAGAGATTGTCTGCATTGATCTTTTTCAAAGTACCAATTGTGGTATCATATGTTATTTTTAATAGTTTTGTTTTGTATTTCACAAATATGCTTTTATATTTATTATTTCCTTTATTGTATTTTTTATTTAATCTTATCTTCCTTCTTTAGCCTTTTAAGGTAGAAGTTTAGATCACTGATATCAGACATTTCCCTTTTAAACAACATAAGCATTTAAAACTATCAATTTCTCTCTAACCACTGATTTAGCTGCATCCCACACATTTCAGTAGTTTTCACTTTCATTTTTATTTTGCTCCAAATACTAAGTAATTTCCTTTGTGATTTCTTCTTTGGCTAAAGGCAGGAGCATATTGGGTGCTGTCATGAGACTGAGTAGTAAACACATATGGGAAAATAGGGTTCAAGCTGAGGTAGTAACTTTATATAAATCTAGAAATACTTGATTATTGTACATTATGTCTATCTTCTCGATAGCTTTTCTATCCCTCACTCAAGCTTAAAGAATTTGTCTTCACAGCAGAGTCAAAACAGAAAAATCCAGTATTTACAGTAAAGCCAAGTTTTTATCCGTGCAGGTCATTGCAATGTCCAGAAGTAGAGTCCCTTACTGAACGGTGGACAATTTAGAGTCCCTGGGAATAGGTGAGGGACACTCAACTCAGGAATACTATACTAATGCATAAGCATGCCATCACCTGCCCTATTTATTTGGTCACTCCCAGAACTATCTTCATTCTAAATCAGTTGATATATACGGTGCATAGATTAAAAATTGTTTCTCAAAATGGACACCTACCCCTTCTCAATCTTTATCTTCATGGACACTTTTACATCCTTGTTTCTCAATGTATTGATGAGGGTATTGATACTGAGGGTGATGTTTACATAGAAGACAATAAGGAGTCTGCCTGGTCTTGGCAATGGAAGTCTGTTTGTTGAAGAGAGATCTGTGTCTATAATCTGCTCCATTGCTATCTTCTGTCTATCAATAATTATCATTATCTATCAGTCATCTATCATCTATCTGTCTATCATCTATCAATCACTGTCTATATATTTATCATCTATATACCATTATCATCTATAAATCATCTATCTATTGTCTACTACTTATCTATCATCTATCAATAATCTATCATCTTGTGGTAGAATGGGAGAGACACAGTAGGAAAATATGAACACTGAAGGCTTTATTTCCTCTAGTAGCTGCTATAATGAAAGGTCAAGTGACAACATGCAATGTACCTATAGGAGATGAGAGTTAGAAAGAGGGACACAAGGATAATAAGGGTTGTGAAGACAAAAGCCCTAAGGGCCATTGTATTCTTACAGTAGGACAGAATCTGAGTCTAGGGCATCAATATGAGAGCATGGCCAAACATATGGGCAGTGATGCCAAGTAGTGCAGGGTTCTGTAGCCTGCAGCGTATTCGTCTTGATAGCCAGGAGGATGCATCTCACCCTTCCAATATGAGAAAAATATAGTATTGGATGTCAACTCCAGGCAGATGTATCTTATCTGCACCCCAGGTGAGATTATACAACATTGGATGGCTGGAGCCTATGATGAAGCTCACATCTGGTAATGAAAATGTGACTCCCTGAAACCACATTGGTATAAGGAACAGGAAATCTAGAGGTGAAAACAGAGAATATTCATGCTTCTCAGGAGACAACAGGTAAAAGTAGGAAAATCCTACTTTTAGGATTAGCCAGAGAAACTTATGAGGATATAGCTTTCTAAAGATCTGGTATTGCTCCTTTTCATTTCTTGTAGTCTTTCCCTCTTGGAGGAAGATGAGTGTCTGTGATAAAGACAAAATCGATGAGTCCAAAATGGAATGAGCCTGTAGGAGAAGTGGATATTTGGCTAGAAGTGTCAGCAAAGGTACATGAAGCAAATTCAGATCTGATATACATAAATTTTTTGGGGGGTGATTATTATGGGTCATCACCACGAATGACTACTACTGTCCTCTATCTTCCTTTCATTTTGTCAGATGCACAAAACTCATTTTCAAATTCTGAATATGTACAAGGGAAAGAAAACTCAATATTCTCCAACTTTTCTTTTTGTAACTGGGGGAGATTCAGATCTTTCATTTTCCCATCATGTAACCCAAAAAGATTCCTCTCTCTACAAGCCACTGGCATTTTTACCTTTATCCCTGTACCAGAGGAATGAAGATCGCATTAAGAATCAATTTGTTTGGGGTACCTGGGTGGCTAGGTTGGTTAAGCGTCCGACTTTGGCTCAGGTACTGATCTCATGGTTTTTGGGTTCGAGCCCTGCATTGGGCTCTGTGCTGAGGGCTCAGAGCCTGGAGCCTGCTTTGGATTCTGTGTCTCCTTCTTTCTCTGCCCCTCCCCCAACTTGTGCTCTGTCTTTCAAAAAAAAAAAGAATCAATTTGTTTGTTTGTATGTATGCATACTTACATACATTTATGTATATACATACATAAATTCAAGTTAGTTAACATACAGTGTAGTACTGGTTTCAGGAGTAGAACCCAGTGATTCATCTCTTTTATATAACCCCCATTGCTCATCCCAACAACTGCCCTCCTAATACCCATCACCCATTTAGCCCACTCCCTTACCCACCTCCCTTCCAGCAACCCTCAGTTTGTTCTTTGTATTTAAGAGTCTTTTATGGTTTGTCTCCATCTCTGTATTTTTAAACATTAATTTCATTATAGTTAACATATATTATATTAATTTCAAGTATATAATATAGTGATTCAATAATCCCATATATTAATCAGCGCATATCAAGATAAGCGTACTCTTAATCCCCTTCATCTATTTTGCACATTCCCCCATTTACCTCCCCTCTGGTAACCATCAGTTCTCTATAGTTAAGAATCTGTTTTTTTTGATTTGTCTCTTTTTTTTCCTTTGTTCATTTCTTTTGTTTCTTAAAGTCCAGATATGAGTGAAATCATATGGTATTTTTCTATATGACTGGCTTATTTCGCTTAGCATTATACTCTCTTGCTCCATCCATGTCATTGCAAATGGCAAGATTTCATCATTTTTAATGGCTGAATAATCATCATAACTTCTTTATCCATCCATCTATTGATGGAAACTTCGACTGCTTCAATAATTTGGCTATTGTAAATTATGCTGCAATAAACATGGGGTGTCTATATCCTTTTGAATTAGTGTTTTTTTTTTAATCTTTGGGTAAATACTCAGTAGTGCCATTACTGGAACATAAGGTAGTTAAATATTTTTTTTTTAATTTTTTGAGTAACCTCCATACTGTTTTCCATAGTGGCTGGCCCAGTTTGCAGTCCCACCAACAATTCTTTTTTATCCACATCCTCTCCAACATTTGTTGTCTCCTGTGTTCATTTTAGCCATTCTGAAAGGTGTGAGGTGATATCTGAATGTAGTTCTGATTTCATTTTCCTAATGATGAGTGATGTTGAGCATCTCTTCATGTGTCTGTCAGCCATCTGTATGTCTTATTTGGAGAAATGTCTGTTCATGTCTTCTGGTCTTTTCCTAATTAGATTATTTGTTTTTTGGGGGGTATTGAGTTGTATAAGTTCTTTATATATTTTAGATAATAACTCTTTATCACATATGTCATTTACAAATATCTTCTCCCATTCTGTAGGTTGCCTTTTAGTTTTGTTGATTGTTTAATTCACTGTGGAGAAGATTTTTATTTTGATGTAGTCCCAAAAGGTTATTTTTGCTTTTATTTCTCTTACTTCAGGAGGCATGTCTAGAAAAATATGGTTACCGCTGATGTCAGAGAAATTACTTTCTGTGCTCTCTTCTAGGATTTTTATGGTTTCATGTCTCACATTTAGGTCTTTCATTCATTTGGAGTTTATTTTTGTGTATGGTGAGACAAAGTGGTCCAGTGTCATTCTTTTTAATGCAGCTGCCCAGTTTTGCCAACACCATTTGTTGAAGAGACTGTCTTTTTCCTACTGGGTATTCTTTCCTGCTTTGTCAAAGATTAGTTGACCATGCAGTTGTGGGCTTATTTCTGGGATTTCTATTCTGTTCCATTGATCTATGTGTCTATTTTTGTACCAATACTATACTGTTTTGATCACTACAGCTTTGTAGTATAACTTGAAGCCTGGAATTGTGATATTTCAAGCTTTGCTTTTCTGTTCCAAGATTTCTTTGGCTAATTTGGGATATTTTGTCATTCCTTATAAATTTTAGGATTGCTCTAATTCTGTGAAAAATGCTGTTGGTATTTTGATAGGCATTCCATTAAATGTGTAGATTGCTTAGGGGGTATAGATATTGCTAAAATATTTTTTCTTCCAATCCATGAACATGGGATGTCTTTCCATTTCTTTGTGTCATCTTCAGTTTCTTACATCATTTTATAGTTTTCAGACTACAGATCTTTCACCTCTTTGGTTAGGTTTATTCCTAGGTGTTTTATTTTTTTTGGTGAAACTATAAGTGGGGTTGGTTTTTTAATTTCTCTTTCTGCTGTATTATATTTTCTATATATAGGACCTTACCATATGCAAATTAAGAAGGTTTTACTGCTTCCTCACCAATTTGAATGCCTTTTTCTTTCTTTTTGTTGTTTGATTGCTGTGGCTCACACTTTCAGTACTATATTGAATAAAAGTGGTGAGAGTGGACATCTTTGTTTTCTTCCTGACCTTAGGAGAAAGTGCTCCTATTTTCCCCATTGAGTATGATGTTAGCTGGAGGTTTTTCATATTGGCCATTCTTATGTTGAGATATGTTCCCTTTAGAGCTACTTTGTTGAGAGTTTTCGTCATGAACAGCTGTTGTTCTTTGTCAAATGCTTTATCTATTGAAATCATCATATGTTTTCTATTCTTTCTCTAATTGATGTGAAATATCACGTTGTTTGATTTGCAAATATTGAACCACTGTTGCATTCCTGGAATAAATCCCACTTGATTGTGGTGAATGATTTTGAAAATTTACTGTTGGATTTGGTTTGCTGATATTTTGTTGAGGATTTTTACATCTATGTTCATAAAAGATATTGGTCTGTAGTTCTCTTTTTTTGGAAGTTTCATTATCTAGGTTTAGTATCAGGGTAATGCTGGACTCAGAATGAATTTGGGAGCCTTCCTTCATCTTCTATTTTTGGTAATATTTTGAGAAGAATAGGTATTAAATCTTCTTAAATGTTGGGTAAAATTCAGCTGTAAATTTGTCTGGTCCTGGACTCCTGTCTTACAAGTAGTGTTTTAATTACTGATTCAATTAAATTTTTTTTAATTTTTATTTTTGAGCGAGCACAAGTGGGGCAAGGGCAGAGAGAGAGGGAGTTAGAGAACCCAAATGCTGACAGTGTAGAACCTGACATGTGACTTAAGCCCATGAACCATGAGATCATGACCTGAGCCAAAGTCAGACATTCAACTGACTGAGCCATGCAGGCACTTCAATTACTGATTCAGTTTTTTTTTTGCTGATAATCAGTCTGTTTAATTTTTCTATTTCTTCCTGTTTCTGTCTCTCTCCCCTCTCTTTGCCACTGGCATCCTTCCCTTCTGCAGACAATCCTGTGGGTCCTTTTACCTCCCAACTGCATCTCCACCGTCTCTACCATCTTTGATTCAGTCTCTCTCCTACATTTTAATTTTTGAGTTTCTTTGCCAGTCTTTGGGGCATTTTCTGCATTTTTTACACTGATGTAAGTCTTTTGTAGTTATATCTGTGGAATGAGGTAAACTTAGGGTCCTCTTCCTCTGCCACCTTCCCAAAAGTCTAATGATCAATTTAAATAATTAGTTAATTCTTGTTAACTTGACCTTATAGGATGTAGCCCATATGTGAACCTAGTATTCTTATAAATGACCAGGCAAAACCTTAGAAGGCAGTTGATGGGATAATTTTTGATAGAGCCTTCTAATTACATCTGAACTTTTTCACTTGATGTTAAAATTTACCTTGGTGAGATGAGAGCGGACAGATCTGGCATCCCAGTGGCTCTAAGCCTTGTTCTCTCCCAGCCTTAGTGGTGTTGTCAGACCTTAATTGCTGGTATGTGTTCTCACCATTGGTATTTGTTGATTTTCCTGACAACTCACAACGATAAGGGGAAGAAAGTCATATCGACAATAAACACCGGTGCCTGGAGCTTGGTGCAGGTGACACTCCATCCCTGATGTTTCACAGTTTATGATCTGTGGTAATTCACATTCTTCTCAAATGAAACACTCCATTTACCAGAACATTACAGAGATGAATTAATATCATTAACCCTCTAGTCTCTTTTATGTGACTTGTGCCCTGTGGTCTATGATGATTTCTTTTTTTAATTTTAGTTAGTTAATATACGTGGTGATATTGGTTTCAGTTCTACATTGGAATCGAATTCAGTGATTCATGACTTATATACAACACCAAGTGCTCATCATAACAACTGGCATCCTTAATACCCATCACCCATCCAGCCCAACCACCTACCTCCATCAACCCTCAGTTCTCTATTTTTAAGAGTCTCTTGTGGATTCTTTCCCTCTCTTCTTCCCCCCTTCCTATATATTCATATATTCCCCTTAAATTCCACATATAAGTGGCATTATATGGTATGTCTTTCTCTGATTGACTTACTTTGGTTACCATAATACATTCTATTTCCATCCACACTGTTGCAAATGGCAAGATTCCATTATTTTTGATGGATGAGTAAAATTCCATTACACACACACACACACACACACACACACACACACACACACACCACCTTCTTTATCCATTCATTAGTAGATGGACATTTGGGCTCTTTCCATAATTTGGCTGTTGTTGACAATGCTCTTATAAACACTAGGGTGTTGTACCCCTTCAAATCTGTATTAACCGAAGGATTTTGGTTAAGTATCTAATAGTGCAATTGCAGGTTTATAGAGTAGAATTCACCAGTTTGAATTCCCACTAGCAGTGAAAGAGGGCTCACCTTTTACCAACACCTATTATTTCATATGTCATTAATTTTAACCATTATGACAGGTGTTATGTGGTATCCTGTTGTTTTTTTCATTTGTATTTCCCTGATGATTGATATTGAGCATCTTTTCATGTGTCTGTTAGCCATTTGGCTGTCTTCTTTGGAAAAGTGTCTGTCATGTCTTTTGCCCAATCGTTAACTGGATTGCTTGTTGTTTGGGTGTTGAGTTTGATAAGTTCTTTATGCATTTTGGATGTTAACCTTTTATCTGATATGTCATTTGCAAATACCTTCTATTCCATAGACTACCTTTTAGTTTTGTTAATTGTTTCCTTTACTGTGCAGAAACTTTTATTCTTGATGATGACCCAATAGCTCATCTTTGCTTTGGCTTGCCTTGTGTTCATCAATGTGTCTAGTAAGAAGTTGCTATAGCCAAGTCAAAGAGGTTGCTGCCTGTGTTATGCTGTAGGATTTTGAAGGTTTTCTGTCTCACATTTAGGTTTTTCATCCATTTTTGAATTTGTTTTTGTGCATGGTGTAAGTTTCATTCTTCATGTTGCTATCCGGTATTCCCAGCGTCATTTGTTGAAGAGACTGTCTTTTTCCATTGGATATTATTTCCTGCTTTGTTGAAGATTAGTTGACCATAGAGTTGTGGGTCCATTTCTGGGTTTTCTCTCTATTCCGTTGATCTACATGTCTGCTTTTGTACCAGTACCATACTTTCTTAATGACTACAGCTTTGTAATATAGCTTCAAATCCAGAATTGTGATGCCTCTAGTTTCATTTTTCTTTTAAAGCCTTGCTTTGGCTATTCAGGGTCTTTTGTGGTTCCCTACAAATTTTAGGATTCTTGCTCTGTGTGAAAGGCTAGTGGTATTTTGATAGGGGTTGCATTATATGTATAGAATAATTTGGGTTGTATACACATTTAACAATGTTTGTCCTTCAATCCATGACCATATAATGCTTTTCAATTTCCTGTGTTTTCTTCATTTTCTTTCATAAGTGTTCTACAGTTTTCAGAGTACAGATCTTTTACCTGTTTAGTTTATTCCTAGGTATCTCACTGTTTTTAGTGCAATTGTAAATGGGATGGAATCCTTGATTTCCTTTTCAGCTACATTGTTATTGTTTTGTAGAAACATCCTACAACTTTGCTGAATTCATGTATTAGTTCTAGCAATTTTTTGGTGGAGTCTTTTTAGGGTTTTCTACACAGAGTATCATGTCCTCTGCGAATAGTGAAAGTTAGAATTCCTCCTTGCCAATCTGGATGTTCTTTATTTCTTTTCCTGTCTGATTGTTTGAGGCTAAGTCTTCCAGTACTATGTTAAATAGTAATGGTGAGAGTGGGCATCATTGTCTTGTTTATGACCATAGGGGAAAGGCTCTAAGTTTTTCCCCATTGAGAATGATATTAACTGTGGGTTTTTCATATAAGGACTTTATGATGTTGAGGTATGTTCCATATATCCCTACTTTGTTGAGGTTTTTTTAAAAACCAAGAATGGATGCTGTATCTTGTCAAATGATTTTTCTGCATCTATTTGCAGGATCATGTGGCTCTTATTCTTTTTTCTCTTAATGTGGTGTATCATGTTGATTGTTTTGCCAATATTGAACCAGTTTATATTTCTGCAGTGTTGGTTGTGATCTCTTCTCTTTCATTCTTGATTTTATTTATTTGGGTCCTTTCCTTTTTCTTTTTGATCAAACCAGTGAGAGGTTTATAAATTTTGTTAATTCTTTCAAAGAAACAGCTTCTGGTTTCATTGATCTCTTCTACTGTTTTTGTTTGTGTGTTTGTTTGTTTGTTTTGGTTTGGTTTTGATAGCATTGGCTTCTTCTCTAATCTTTATTATTTCCTGTCTTCTTCTCATTTTGGTTTTTATTTGCTGCTCTTTTTCCAACTCTTTGACATGTAAGGTTAGATAGTGTGTCTGAGACCTTTCTTCCTTCTTTAGGAAGGCATGGATTGCTATATACTTCCTTCTTATGACCGCCTTTGCTGTGTCCCAGAGGTTTTGGGCTGTGGCGGTATCATTTTCATTGGCTTCCATGTACTTATTAATTTCCTCTTTAACTTCTGAGCCCATTCATTCTTTTGTAGAATGTTCTTTAGTCTCCAAATATTTGTTATCTTCCAAATTCTTTCTTTCGTATTTCAAGTTTCATAGCTGTGGTCTAAAAATACTCATGTGTGATTTAGATATTTTTGTACTTGCTGAAGGCAGATTTGTGTCCCAGTATGTGATCTATTCTGGAGAATATTCCATGTGCACTGGAGAAAAATGTGTATTCTGCTTTTAAAATGTTCTGAATATATCTGTGAAGTCCATCAGGTCCAGTGTGTCATTCAAAGCCATTGTTTCCTTGTTGATTTTCTGTTTAGATGATCTGTCCATTGTTGTAAGTGGGGTGTTGAATCCCGCTAATATTATGATCATATTATCAATGAGTTTCTTTATGTTTGTGATTAACTGATTTATATATGTGGATGTCCCATGTTTGGAGCATAAATGTTTACAGTTATTATGTCTTCTTGGTGCATAAACCCCTTAATTTTGATATAATTCCCTTCTTCAGCTCTTGTTACAGTCTTTATTTCAAAGTCTAGATTGTCTGATATAAGTGTGGCTACTCCGGCTTCCTTTGGGGACCATTGGCATGATAGATGGTTTTCCATTTCTGTATTTTCAATCTGAAGATGTCTTTGGTCTAAAATGGATCTCTTGTAAACAGCATATAGATGGATCTTGTTTTCTTATCCACTCTGTTACCCTATGTCTTTCGGTTGGAGCATTTAGACCAATGACATTTAGAGTGAGTACTGAAAGATATGAATTTATTGCCATTATATTGTCTGTAGAGTTGGAGTTTCTGGTAGTGTTCTCTAGTCCTTTCTAGTCTTTGTTGCTTTTGGTCTTTCTTTTTTCAAGTTTTCTCCCCTCAGAGAGTCCTCCTAAAATTTCTTGCAGGGCTGGTTTAGTGGTCATGAACTACTTTAATTTTTGTTTGTCTGCAAAACATTTTAGTTCTCCTTCTATTTTGAATGACAGCCTTGATGGATAAAGAATTCTTGGCTGCATATTTTTCTGATTCAGTACATTTGATATATATACTGCCACTCCTTTCTGGCCTGCCAAGTTTCTGTGGATAGGTCTGCTGTGAACCTGATCTGTCTTCCCTTGTAGGTCAAGGACTTTTTTTTGCTTGCTGCTTTCATGATTCTTTCCCTGTCTGTGTACTTTGTGAATTTGACTTTGATATTCCTAACAAGGTTTTTGATCAGTTTTTGTTGAATCTAATGGGAGTTCTTTGCTTCCTGGATTTTGATGTCTGTATCTTTCCCCAGTATAAGAAAGTTTTCCACTATGATTTGGTCACATAAATTTTCTACACCTTTTCTCTCTCTTCATCTTCTAGGACCCCCATGATTTTGATATTATTCCTTCTGAATGAGTCACTGAGTCCTCTAATTTTTATTTCGTGCTTTTTTGCATTAGTCTCCCTCTTTTTCTCTGCTTCATTATTCTCCATAAGTTTGTCCTGTATATCGCTGATTCAGTACTGTGCCTCGTGCATCCCTGTCCCTGTGTCAGCCACTTGAGACTGGAGCTCATTTATAACTTTTTTTATTTCATCCCAACTAGGTTTTACTTCTTTTATATTTGCAGAAAAGGATTCTAATCTATTTTCAACCCCAGCTAGTATTCTTATTATTGTCATTCTCAATTCTGGTTCAGACATCCTGCTTGTATCTGTGTTGATTAAGTCCCTGGGTGTAATTTTTTCCTGTTCTTTCTTTTGGGGTGAATTCCTTAGTTTTGTAATTTTGAAGGATGAAAAGGAATTAGTAATAAAAAAATTAAAATTAAAAATTGAAAACAACACAAAAAAAATCAAATAAGTCTGCTAAATCCTAGGTGTGTTTTGGTCTGGTTATTGAAAGAAGCTTGATAGATTAGAGGAAAAAGGGAAAGATAAGAAAAGAAAATAAGGAAAAAAGAAAAAAAGAAAAAAAAGGAAAATATTTGAACATTTGAAAAAATGAATACAATAGAACAGAATAAAAGGAAATGATAAAAGTAAAATGGCATTTAAAAATTTATAAAAAAGTAAAAAAAATAGGAGAAAAATATTAAGGAAAAATCTTTTTAATAAAAATGGAAAATGAAAATAAATTTTTTCTTTCTGTATTCAAGAGTGAGAAAAGAAAAAGAAAGTAAAAATTGAATAAAATTACCAGTGAATAGAGTGAAATACCATTCAAATTACACCTGATTTCTTGTAAAAGCCAAACTATGAAGCACTTTATAGTCCATAAACTAAGCAGGTGGAGCGTCTTGTGTTCCTCAATAGGGCTGTTGGCCCAATTGTGCAGGATTTAGTGTAAAGTCTCCATTCTCCACTAGATGGCACTGCTTAGCTTACTGGGGTAGATTGTTATGTTACCTGTACGCATGTATGCGCATGCTCGTGAGGAGTGAAAATGGCATCACCCAGCTACCCAGTCTGTAGTATTGGAACTCTGTGCTCTCCATGGGCAGCAATCAAGCACCCCTCCTTTGTCTCCAGCTTCCATCCGCTCCTGGCTTCTACAATGTCTGTGACCAAGCCGTCAGGTTGCCAGGCCACACCTCCCTCCTGAATTTTACCTTCAGATGTTGCTGTGTTTCCCAACCCCTCACTTCTGAGGAACTGCAGCTTGGATCCCCTCAGACCCTCTGGGGGAGGGGCTCGCTGAGCAATGCCTGGGTGCTGGCCCACCCTCAGGAATGTTTGTGAGACCGTGCTGCTGCCAATGTCCAGAGACTGCGGCTGGGTGCCAACCTGCCCCAGAAAATGTTCGCAGGATCGTGTAGTAGCAGTGCTTCAGAGATTATGGAAAATCACCATACACATCTGGCACCTGACATCCCCCTTAAGGATCTTGTTCCAGCACCAGCGAATGTGATTGTTCTCTGGGGTCCACTGGCACTGGGTGGCTGCACAGCCTCTACCTAATGTCCCCCCAGCAGGGGAACCACCTCTACATGTGTGGTCCAAAGACCCCCAGGCTGCACTCTGTTCCTGGGGATTCACCCTTCCCACCAGAGCACCACCAGGAATGGAGCTGCAGAGTTTCAGACTCTGTGTTCCACTGTTTATAGAGTCTTAATGGAATTTAAACCCTCCGCTTTTTCCTTTCTCCCTTTTTTGTTCAGTCCCTGCAGCTGTTTCCACTTTCCCACTTTCTCTCCAGCCACTTTTGGTGGGGTGGTGGTGGGTGCTTTCCTGTACTCTCCCCCCATCTCCATCCTCTCTGTGCAAGCAAAAACAGCTCCCTGCCCTCTGTGGCTTCTCTCTCCCCAATTCACCTCTCTGCGCCATGTACCTGCCGAGTTCTGTGGTTCAGGTAGTGCAGAGTGTTGTGTTAATGCTCACATCAGTTTTCTAGGTGTGCAAGATGGTTCAGTGTTGATCTGGCTGCATTTCAGGGATGAGAGATGGAAAAAACAAAAACAAAAACAAAAACTTCCATGCTGTTCTGCCATCTTGGCTCCTGTGTTTATTTATTTTTGAGAGAGAGAGAGATACAGAGAGTGAGAGGGGGCGGGGAAGAAGGAGAGAGGGAGATACAGAATCTGAAGGGGGCTCCAGGCTCTGAGCTGTCACCCCAGAGCCTTATGCACAGCTCGAACCCATGAATTGTAAGATCATGACCTGAGCCGGCCAGACACTTAACCGACTGAGTCACCCATGCACCCCTCTCCCTCAATTCTGAATGACAGCCTTGCTGGATAAAGAATTCTTGGCTAAATATTTTTACCATTCAACACATTGAATATTTACTGCTACTCCCTCCGGCCTGCCAAGTTTCATGGACAGGTCTGCTGTTAACGTTGTGTGCCTACACTTGTAGGTTAGGGACCTTTTGTGCTTAGCTGCTCTCAGAATTCTCTATGCTTGTATTTTGCAAGCTTTACTATGATGTGTCATGGTGTTGACCCGTTTTTGTTGATTTTGAGGGAATTTCTCTGTGCCTTTTGCAAGTTGAATGCCTGTTTCCTTCCTCAGGTCCACGAGTTCTCAGCTAAAATTTGTTCCATAAACCTTATGCTCCTTTTTCACATGATTCTTCTTCTGGGACTCCTCTGATACAGAAATTCTTTCCCTTGATGCATTCCTGAGTTCCCCAAGTCTCCGTTCATGATCTTTCAGTTTCCTTTACCTCTCCTTCTCAGCATCCTTATTTTCCATAATTTTGTCTTCTATATAACCTATTCTCTCCTCTGCTTCTTCAGTCTTCAGTGTGACTGTATCTAGTTGGTATTATATATCAGTTATACCATTTTTTATTTCAGCCTGACTAGGTTTAAGTCTTTTATCTGTATAGAAAAGGTTTCTCTGATGTCTCCTATGCTTGTTTCAAGCCTCACTAGTGTTCTTATGACTACTGTTCTAAATTGTTGTTCAGATATATTGCTTATATCTGTTTTGAGAAAGTCCCCAGCTGTGTTTTCTTCTTGACTTTTCTTTTAGGGGCAATTCCTCTGTGTTGACATTTTGGCTAGGTTTCTATCTTTCACTTGTTTTGAAAGGTTGTTATGTTTCCTGCACCTGAGAGTAATGCTATATTAAAAAGGGTTAGGGTTAGGGTTATATATATCCTGTTCAGGACCCGGAAGTGTAGGAAGTGTTTCTGGTGTATGCTGTGTGCACTCTTCTGTTGTGTTTTGGCTGCTCTTTCTCACCGGTCATTCCTCTGAAGAGGTCCTTCTTGATGGCAATGGGGAGTGTTTGGACCATTAACTAAGTGTGCTTTGATAGTTGGCTAAAAGAACCCTGAAAAAGAATTTTAAAAACCTAATGCAGAAGAGAGGGAGGGAGAGAGAGAGAGAGAGAGGAAAAAGGAATAAAAAACCCAGACAATCAAAAAACTGTAAGCCTGATTCTCAAGAAAAAGAAAGAAAATAAAGGAAAAAAATAATAAAAAGAAAAGGAAAAAAAAAAGAAGTCTCTCCAGAAAAAAAAGAGAAAAGGAAAGGAAAAACAAACAAACAAAAACATTGAAACAAACAATGAGCCTGATTTCAAAAGAAAAAAAGAAAGAAAAAAAATGGAAGCCTGGTCCTATTTCTGTCATAATTGCAGGTGACGTTTTGATGCACTCTTTTTTCTGTGCATATGCAGTGTTGTCTTTGCTGGTCTGGAAGAGAGGCCTGCTACACTGGTTCAGAGTCATTCTTGTCCCAGTACAGAAGTGTTTATCAAGTGGCGGGGTGGGGTTAGGTGTAAGAGGGTCCTGCTTCCACTGCGGGCCACTGTGCTGTTCTAGGAAGTCTCACATGTTAGTGTTGGGGGGGATGGTGTCTTCCACCTATTTCTCATCCCTGGACAGGGGATCTCACACCCCCCACTGTTCAGGAAGCCCTCGCAGAATAGCAAGGGTAGTCAGCTTGCCCTGTGCCATGACTCTTCTGTATTTTCTTCTTTGGTACATGGCTGGGATTCAAAACTCAAAACCTTAAAAGACCAGGCACGACGTGAAACCACTCCCCTCCTCCTGGGTAGAGCCTCTCCATGTTATGTTTGATGTCCTTTGTCCCAGAAAAACAGTCCCACTGCTGCGTGGTCCATGCACCTCACAACTACCATGCTGCCTCCCTCCGACTGTGGAGATCCTTCTTCCACTCTGCAGATTGATTTCCTGGGTGTTCCTAGTGATCTGACCTCAATACATTTGTGTTTGAGGAATAATGAAGTCAGGTCCCCCTACTTCTCTGCCATCTGAACTCCTCCTAACCATAATGATTTTATAACTAAAATGTTTTGCATTGGTTTCTGACCTTTGAGTCTGAGTATGGAGTCAGAGTCTATATTTATGCCAGAAGTTACTCTGAAATCCACACACTTCCAGTATCCTTCATCTCTGAAGTGTGTTGGAGGAAAAACAAAAGTTGACATCTGTTCCTTTAGAAAGACTTTGCTGTAATTAGATCATTTAATGCCATTCGTGTTGTCCCAACAAGTTCATAATATTGCATATAAAATCTTTAACATCAGCTAGCACCCAATAGATTGGCAAAGGCAAAAAATTATCGTACAAATCTGGAGACTGAGCATGAAGAATATTGGAGCTTGGTATAATCTTCTACAGCCCAGGTGGTTAGACATTCCTCAGATTTTGGTGACTGAGCTAACTCTGCTAGTACTGTATCACTGGTTAAATTGTCCCCCAATAAAATAGGAAACACCCTATAAATATAGAAGTATTTAATAACATCAGTATTTAAATGTAAATATTTATTATTTGAATAATATTTCATATATATTAAAGTGAACTGAAATTATACACACCAAACTCATGATAGTGGTTATATTTGGGTTAGGTGTCCAGTCAGAAAAAGGTAGTTAAAGTGTACCTAGACTGTGATATTTTATGTGTAAAAATGTTAGAAATAAATATGATAAAAGTAATAGTTGATGATTGTGAGTTGTAAGAATGTCAGTGTTTTATTTTTAGTATTTTTAATATATAAAATAAAGAATAACAAAGAAATGATGTATAATTGTTAAAATATCAGTTTAAATTAAAATTCACTATAATGGTAGTAGGAGCAAACATGTATTGACAAATTATATATTAAGCCCTGTGGACAATGTTTATATGTTTTTGTTATTGAGTTCTTATGATAATCAAGACCTCTGAAACACAAAGATTATTTTCTGGTGCTCTTTTAAAATAGAGAAGGAAATACCTGATTGGTCTCTAAAAACTGCTATTTTTTTTTCAGAGAGAGAGACAGAGTTTGAGCGGTGATGGGGAAGAGAGAGATAGAGACACATATTTCCGAAGCAGGCTCCAGGCTCTGAGCTGTCAGCACAGAGCCCGACCTGGAGCTTGAACCCACGAACTGTGAAATCATAATCTGAGCTGAAATCAGATGCTTAACCAACTGAACCACCCGGGTGCCCTTAAAAATTGCTATTTTTTAAATGTAATCTTATGATATGATTTTCATACCAAGATTTTGTTTGGTACAAATGGAATATATTAGGGAGAAACAATGTAAAACGCAAAAGTGTTCATTAATTTATAAACTCATCATATAATGTTTGTATAGTCTTTATGTATTACATTTAAAAATGTTTCATACTTCTTTTCCTTCCCTAAATTGGAATACTTCTAACAAGTTATCCCTCAGATTTGGCCCTTAGCATGATGAGGAATTGAGGAAGAAATTTCAGGTAATTCAGGGCAACCCATTCCTTTCCCTATCAACACACTTTAAAGCATGTTTGTCAGTGATGTTTGGTCCATAGACTCATTGTTAGATTAGTACAACAGTGTGATATAATGTGGAAGATATCCCTCAGAAACTGTTCTGACCAGAACAACTCTTGGAAGGGCATTAATTGCCTCTCTGGGATTTACCCTCCCAATGGCTCTTGTCAAGAGGATTATTTTATTTCCATAAAGGCTCCAGTTATTGTAGGAAAAGGGTCCATCCCCTGATACACTGTATGCTCTAATGAGGTCCTCCTTTCAACTAAAGCCAAATATTTTGGGCAAACACGGACTCTCTTTTGTAGCAGTGATAATCATAGTAATTTCCAGACTCTGTTCTCCTACGGTAATATAGACGATTAGAATGTATGGTATGGGCATCCATCTATGTTGGCAATTTCCAGGAGATGAAAACCAGAGGTCAGATAGGTCCACCAGGAAAGAGGGTGTAGATCATGAAGATAGATGAAGGGAATGTGGACAGACACAGGACGGACAAGCACTAATTAAGCACTAGGTAAGAGCATAAAAAAACTAAAATAAGAAAAAAAGTAAGGTGGCCAGTGATTTGCAGAAGCGAAATGGCTCATGTCTTTTCTTCCATAGTGTCTTTAAAAAAAAAAAAAGAATGGAGATATGTCATTCTACAGCCTACCAAAGCAACTAGTGATAAAGTCTTTACTTCTCTCCCTTCCAGTAGGAAGAAAATTAAACCATAGAGTTCCTACCTTTTCTCTAGTCGTGTCTGGTATCCTTTCTTCCCTCATCTCCTTCCCCTTTCTACGTTTTGTAGAATGCTAAGGACGAGCCTTGCAACAGACAGACACCTCACTGCTGCACTTTCAGCTAACGCACCAAGTTGTCCAGGTAACTGTGTAAAGAAGGAGAAAGTTATATCTGCATTAGAAGGAGCAATGGTATTTAGATCATATATCTTATGATGTATTATCTCCCATTCTAGGGGAGATAAAATTAGATTAAAAAAGAATCTCAGGATTTTTCCTTCATCCCTCAAATGGCAGTGACTCTTATGTGAAGTGATCTTTGTGATTTACCATCTGTTACTGTTGTTTGTTTCAGCCAAAGCAGATGTCTTCACCCAGTGGGCTGCAGCCACTCCTCTTTGGTGAGGTCTGACCCTCAGCCATGGAGAGGGAGCCCCCCTTCCAAGTTTCTTTTCTTGGATACTGTCCCTTGGTCCAAGTTACCCTTTACAGCTCTCTACATCTTTATAGTTACTCTCTCCCATGGTTTAGTAATTCTTTGAACTAAACTTCTGTATACTTACAATGAATTTATTTTTAAGCAATGCACTTGTGTGATTATCCTGGATAGTTTCTGAGCTGCAGAAAGTGGCTTAGCTTCATGTAACAACTAGTTAATGATTAAGAGTGATGAGGTTGAGTCAATCCTACAGGCTTGGGGCAAACTGTTTCTAACTTTCCTGCTGAAACTCAATCAAGTAGCCACTGTAACATCTTTTTCAAGAGTTGTGTTTGTAGAAGGTGAGCAAGATGAGAGGCAACCACAGGTGTCTCTGCTGTGGTTTCCTTCTGTGGTTTCATTCCTTCACTGTAGTTTCTTAGGAACTGTGAGGGAGACCTGGCTGTGGAAGGTGGGGACAGATGCAGCACAGCGGAATGAGGCAGAGCCCTGTCACACTAACTGTAGGACAGTAGTAGCATCAATCTCTCCCATGACAGATTCAAAACCCACAAGAGATAAAGAATCACCTAAGAGGTATAACTATTTATTAAAATGCTTAAAATTTTTTTTAACAAAAAAGAAACGAAAGACTCCCTAGGCACGGTATATTAAATCATAAATAGCCATTCAGGAGTTTCAATAAATATTCAGCATTCTTCTTGAAGTTGGAGAATAAAAATATATGTGGAAATTATAAATTATGCTCAGAATTCAAATATTATCTCAGTTCTCATCCTGGAGAGAAAGAAATCATGTGAACACCTTCATCAGGCCTGTGATAGACACAGATTAAGCTTTACACCCTATGATCAGGTTACTTTCTATTTCTCCCCATACTCACACTCTTCCTCCTTTGGTCTCTCAACGAATTAGTATCTTCCTTTTCCTAAAATTTCTTTTCAAACTCAGTCCTTTCACACGTCCTCTGGGAAGCATTCTATCACTTTCTTCCCAGCCCATGTCACAGATATGTTCATCAAAACTAAGATTTCTGGGGCGCCTGGGTGGCTCAGTTGGTTAAGCGTCCGAGTTAGGCTCAGGTCATGATCTTGTGGTTTGTGAGTTTGAACCCCACATCAGGCTGCATGCTGACAGCCCAGAGCCTGGAACCTGCTTTAGATTCTGTGTCTCCCTCTCTCTCTCTTCCCCACCCCTGCTTGTGATCTCTTTCTGTCTCTCAAAATATGAATAAACATTAAAAAAATTAAAAAGAACACTAAGGTTTCCAGCAGTGTTCATACCATGAGTATCTGTAAGTTGCTGTGTGTCCATCTGTCTTTTTTGTATTTCAATTTATATCTAAGTTTTCAGTTTATAAACATGCTCTGAGTGCAACTAAACCATCAGAAGATAACGGTCTTCCTACAAGAATATTTAAAGCTCCAGATTTTTATCCTGTGTACAGTAGCCCCCTTATCTGAGGTAACACTTTCTGTAGTTTCAGTGACCGTGTGATCAACCATGGCTTACAGAAGCATATGATCCTCCTGAGGCTTCATCAGAAGGTCAGTGGCAGTCCAACATTAGGTCACATGCCTGGGTCATTCTTGTCACTTCATCTGATCAGGTGGGTATTTCGTTATCTTACAGAATCACAAGGAGAAGAAGAGTGAGTACAATCAGATATTTGGGAGAGATACCAAAGTCCTATAACTCACTATAATATATTGTTATAATTGTTCTATTTATTACTGTTGTTAATTTCTTACTGTGCCTAAATTCATAAGTTAAACTTTATAATAGGCATGTGTTTATAAGAAAACTACAGTATATATAGGGTTTGGTACTAACCTTGGTTTCAGGCATCCACTGGGGGTCTTGGAACCCAGTGAATAAGGCAGGGCTGCAGAAAACATTTTGAAATCAGTAATAAATTTGATATTGTTTATCATGACTTGTTGTCCAAGAGATATTATTGAGATTACAATTATTATGTTTTTTAAATAATCTAATTAATGGAAAAAAGCCTGAATATGTTGAAAAGAAAACTCAAGCTATTAATCAAGAAGAGATGATTTGTTCCATGGAAATTTCCTTCTGTAGTTATGTGAGGAATTTTCCAGTTACTGTTTACCCAGATATCACCCTGGGATAAATGAGAATTTGATAGTTAAGAAGCTATGTTTCTATAACATGGCAAATAGCTGGATAAAATATAAAGTGGAAAATGTTTTATTTCATATTTGTGAAATTTTTTATTCTGGTGGAAATTCAAACTTACAGACAAGTTGCAAAAGTGATACAAAGAACCACCATTAATCATTTACAGATCCAGCAGTAGTTTATATTGTGCCTAGAAAGAGGTTTTCTATCCCTCTACAGATGGACCTTCCTAGCTACCTAACTACCTACCTGTCTATCATCATCTCTTTTTCTGGCCATTGGAGACTAAGTAAGAGGCATCATGTCCCTTTATCCTTTAGCTTGATGTTTATTTCCTAAGAACAGGGACTTTATTTTACATAACACAGCAGAGTTGACAAAACAGAAAATGTAATATGAATACAATATTATTATCTAATTTGTAGTGGATAATAATATTTTTCCAATACTCTCAAATATGCTATTATTAGCTATGTTTTCTCAGTCCAGCCTCCCACTTAGATAACGTGTCTCTTTGGTCTCTTTTAGTCTGGACCAGTTCCTCAGCCTTTATTTGTCTTCATTTAACAGAATATTTTTTAAGAGTACAGGACAGCTATTTTGTCCAGCTTGTCTCAGTTTGAGTTTCTCTCATGTGTCTTCATTGCTGGAATCAGGCTGTGCTTTTTTGGCAGGAATGTCACTGAGTGACATTATGTCCTGCTCAGAGTATCATGTCAGTAGGTGCACAATGTTGGTTTGTCTCAACACTGGTGTTGTTAATATTGACTAATCTTGTTTATGGTGATGTCCATCCACCACATTTTTCTCTTGTGAAGTTTACTCTTCTTCATTTTGTAATTAATAGGTAATTAGTGGGGGGGTGTTTTAGAGCATGTAAATATCCTGGTTCTCATCATATTTCATTCACTGGTTTTTAGCATATATTTACCTTTTTAAACTCTACCATTCTTTCTATACATATTATTAGAATCCTACTGACAGGAATAACTTTTACTTTTCCACTAATAATTTATATATATATATATATATATATATATATATGTATATATATAATTTATATGTATATATTTACATCACTATGAACTTGTGGATTCTTACTTCTCTCAGTTCATTAGTATAGTTTCTTTTAATGCCCAACTGTCACAGAGTTGAACAGTGGTAGTCCTTTTAAACTGGCTTCTGTTTCTTTTTCATGTGTCCCTGTGATTCTTGGAGCATTTTCTTACAATTTTGGGAAGTATGTGATTCTTTCCTTAGGTAACAAAAAATGAATGATGAAGGGGAGAAATGAAAGTTATGAAGGCTACCTTATTCTACTGGGTTTTTCACATTGGCCTCATCTGGAAGTAATTCTCTTTGTGCTTATCTTGATGTTCTACTTGACGACATTGATAGGCAACCTCTTTATCATTGTCTTGTCATACCTGGACGCCCATCTCCACACTCCCATGTACTTCTTCCTCTCAAACCTCTCTTTTCTGGATCTCTGCTACACCACCAGCTCCATCCCTCAGTTGCTGGTCAATCTCTGGGGCCCAGAAAAGACCATCTCTTATGCCGGTTGCATGACTCAACTTTACTTTGCCCTTGCACTGGGAACCACAGAGTGTGTCCTCCTGGTGGTCATGTCCTATGACCGTTATGCAGCTGTCTGTAGACCGCTGCATTACACTGTGATCATGAACCCTCGTTTCTGCCACCTGTTGGCTGTGGCTTCCTGGGTCAGTGGCTTTACCAACTCAGCACTTCATTCCTCCTTTACCTTCTGGGTCCCCCTCTGTGGACATCGCCAAGTGGACCATTTCTTCTGTGAAGTTCCAACACTGCTGCGATTATCGTGTGTTGATACCCATGCTAATGAGCTGACCCTTCTGGCCACAAGCTCCATTTTTGTTCTGATACCACTCATCCTGATCCTCAGCTCATATGGTGCCATTGCTCGGGCTGTGCTGAGAATGCAGTCATCAACCGGACTTCAGAGAGTCTTTGGAACGTGTGGATCCCATCTTATGGTTGTGTCCCTCTTTTTCATTCCAATCATGTGCATATATCTGCAGCCACCATCAGGAAGTTCTCAGGATCATGGCAAGTTCATTGCCCTCTTTTATACTGTTGTCACACCTAGCCTCAACCCTCTAATCTACACTCTCAGAAACAAAGATGTAAGAGGGGCAGTAAGGAGACTAGTGGGATGGTAGAGACCACTGCATTCATGACCCTCATAGGACAGCAAGGTGCCTCCTCAACAAGGACTAGTCTGCATCCATCTATCATCTACTCTCCCGTTTACTCACTCTGTCAGCACCAGTGGAGTGTGTGTCTCTCAGGACCACAGAGCTCTGACTCACAGATATGAATTAAACAGTCTGGCTAAATACCAATCACTCTCTCATGGAAGAAACAGCCAAGTAAAACCAAGATCAAACATATTTTTCAGTGGCACAATAAATAAAACAAAGGTATCTCATTCTTAACTGAAAATTAAGAAATGAAATTCCTATATAAAAGTGATATACTTTTTTTTTTCTAACCTGGACTATTGTCTTTTAATTTCTTGCTTCAAAGGCAGCATTTGCCATAAAATTTGTTTCTATTTTAGTTTAACTAAAGACATACTGAAATACCTTAAATATTTTCTACAATACTGTTATTCTTTTTTGAATTAATATAGAGAAGAATATTGGTCTGTATTCTTTAATACCCTATAGCAACAGTAAGAAAATAAGTTTTATGAATTATAGCAAGAAAGTCTCTGAAATCATGAAGTCAACATAAGCATATTGTGTTTCTTTCTCGAGGCAGTGGGAAGTGTATAGGAGGTGGAAATCACTTAAAGAGCTGTGGGATATAGCCTGTAAGGTAAGGGTCATTATAGGCCAGGGATCATTAGGAGAGGTGCTTGGGGCACATGGTTAGCCTGAGGAGCAATAAGAAATATCTGAGGCAGACAGACTTCTAGGCTCTGGAAATGACTGCATGAATCCAATGGGTATTTGAAAGAATTATCTGAAAATATAGTAGAAAATTTTGTGAGAAAAGATTATGGAACACTGAGTAACATATCTATAAACATATAGATAATATAACAACCCCAAATATTGCAAAACTATGAAGTAATTGGAGCTATCACACATTGTTTATGGAATATAAAATCATTCAATCATTTTGAAAAAAAAAGCTTATGGAAAATCTTTGTTTTCTTTTTAAGCTTGATCTAATTTGAATGTTTGAGATTAGAAAGTACATAATGCAAATCAACATATATTTTCCATACAAAGAAATGTATTTTTTATAAATGTAGTAGTTTTGTTACCTATATTGTTGCCAACCATCCTCTTATGAAATAAGTGTGCTGTGTACATAACACTAAACTGGCAGCTGTATTATTCAGCTAGAGCAGATGAAGGGCAATTCACTGTAAAGTAAAATATTGAAATCTGAGTTTTGTATTGTAAACCAAATCTTATTTGTAGTTTTTGAGGCCTTTAGTTTAGATGTGATGATTCAAACCCTATTTCCTAAATTATTAAGATGAAAAATACGTCCCCAAACTTTCCCTCCATTTCCTGTGTGGCTGAAACTACACTGATTATGTTGACTTTCTCTTCTCCTTTGTATATCTGTGATACTTCCTTTATGACCAACTAGGTATAAAGAACAATACGGTGTATATTCAGTTGTCCTTACCTACTGTCCAAGAAATGAAGAACCAAGAATCATGCATACAAATGAACTTCTAGTGAGTAACTGGGACCATATAGAATGAACAAGAAACATAGCTTGTTTCTTCAAATCATCTTGCATTATGGAAATCTTACTATTTCGGATGCCTCACGTAGTACTGTATTCTCTCACTGTCTAACTTAAAAACATTTTTTTAATGTTTATTTTTGAGGGAGAGAGAGCGAGAGAGAGGGAGTGAGAGAGAGAGAATGAGCAGGGGAAGGGCAGAGAGAGAGGGAGACACAGAATCCGAAGCAGTTTCCAGGTTTTATGCTGTTATCTCAGAGCGCAACATAGGGCTGGAACTCGTGAACAGCAAGTTCATGACCTGAGCCGAAGTTAGACACTTAACTGAGTGGGCCACCCCTCTCACTATCTAACTTAAAAAAAAGTTTAAATTTCCCATTCTCCTTTTTTCTTGTTCTGCTATAGAACATATATTCTTCTACATGTGTTGGCTTGTTTTCAGAATGCTATATGTGATGTTGATTCCTAGCCACATTAATGTGATACTGTATGTAATTTATAATCTAAAACAAAGATCAGTTATCAAAACTATGCCAACAATTAACAAAACATTTTGTTTTGTACCTTTCAAACCACTTACATGAGCCTAATGCAGTTGGATCACAGGCAGGGTGAGGGTGGTAGGTATAAGCTTTTTCTCTCTGTACATGAAGAAATTACAGGGAAGAAAATATATGACTTGACTAAGCTTAACTTGCATCTGACAAGCGAAGAATAATGACAATAGGTTTTTAGCCCTGGAGGTGCCTTTTAGGGTCACCACCATCCAAGATAGACTAGAAGCCCTGGGATCGTCCTATTGCCAACTCTAAACTTCAAACTAACTTTTGGAAAATTGGCATTTACACAGCATGCATGGATTTGGGCCACAGGCAACCTTCCTGAAGAACCAGCGATGGATCTGGCCTTCTCCCAGCTGCCATTGGTGGCCAAATCCACTGACGTGACAGCTGCTGTTTGGCCCCAGGAAATCTCTCCCCCTCAGCCAGACAGGTGTCTCCCAGTCTTTTCCTGCTTCATCTTATACTTGCTCCTGTGCAGAATACACCCTGTACACATGCCTGATTATGTCTCTGTTGTGCCTCAGCAGTACAGGATTACTAGCACAGGCACGCCATCCAGGTCATCACAGAAACCAGCTCTGGCTTATAGCAGGTGCATTCATTCTCGGTTCTTCTGTTGGCTTCGGGGTCTTGTCTGCTGTATGTTTGACAAATATGGTTATGTCATGACAACATCAAGTGATTTCAAAAATAATACAAATTTCAAATTCACATTCATCCTGTTCTTATTATAATTTTACAACCACAACAACAATGAGAACAACTTACATAAAAGATAAATAGCATGTACACTTACTGTAGACCTTCACTGGATTCCACAAATGTTAACACTTTACCCTGGGTGCGTTATAATTTTCTGTCTATAGTAATGTAATGTTAATATGCACTTTAAATATTTCTCTGCAATATATGGAGAATAATACACATACTTACCCCTAAGTGCTCATGGGAGTATTTCCTGAAGAAAAGATCTAACCCAGGATTACAAGTTGGATTTAGGTACTACATCTCTTATTGTGCTATAATCTGGAAACATTTTTTAGTCTTTCTTTGTCTTTAATGGGCCTAACATTTTTGAAGAATATAGACCATTTAGTATAATTATCTTTCAGTTTAAGTTTTATTTATGCATGATTATATTCAATTTATTCATTTATTGGCATGAATACCATAGAAGTGATATTGTGATATTAGTGATATTGGTGCCTGCCAGGATTATTTTAAAGTTTTTATTTAAATTCCAGTAGGTTAATATACAGTGTAATATTAGTTTCAGGTGTACAATACAATGAGTCAAAACTTCCATACAACACCCAATGGTCATCACAACAAGTGCCCTCCTTATCCCCATCACTTATTTAACCCATCCCCCTGCCATCTCCCCTCTGGTAACCATCTGTTTGTTCTCTATTGTTAGGAGGCTGTGTTTTATTTTTTTTGTTTTTTTTGGGGGGGGTTATTTCCCTCTTTCTCTCTCTCTCTCTCTCTCTCTCTCTCTCTCTTTTTTCCTTTGCTCATTTGGCTTTGTTTCTTAAATTCCATGTACGAGTGAAATCATATGTTATTTGTCTTTCTCTGACTATCTTATTTCGTTTAGCATAACACTATCTAGCTCATGACAAGATTTCATTGTGTTTGATGGCTAAATAATATTTCATTATTTATAGTATATATATAATGTATATATACGTTATGTGTACATGGAATATTCCATTATATAGTGTGTGTATATATATAGTCACACATGACTGTATATACATATATATACACACACACAAACACACACACACACACAGTACCTTTTTTTCTTTTCATTTTTTTTCATTTTTTTTAAATTAAAATTTTTTTTCTTAAAATTTACATCCAAATTAGTTAGCATATAGTACACTACCTCTTTTTTATCCATTCATGTATTGATAGACACTTGGGCTGTCTGTTACAAGGTTATTATGTTTCTTTTGGTAATTTATAAATGCCTTGTGAGGAGATACATTAAAACTAGGTAGAATTCTATTTTCACCTAATTTTACCTACCAGTTTTATAATCAACCATCCCTTATTAATTCCACCCAGAAACAATTGTTACCACAGTGGTCGCCAAAGTTGGTTTTCAGAGTTTCATCATTCAGTGTATATATATTTGGTGGTGTGATAGGCTGAATAATGTCTCCTTATTCTCTTTTGACAAGGTGTCCACATCCTAATCTCTAGGATCTTTGATTATACATTACTTACATGGCAAAAGTAAGTACTTTTACAGATGCAAATAAATGAAAGATCTTCAGATGGGAAGATTATCCTGCATTGTCTAGGTGGGTGAATCTAATCACAAGGTTCCTTATAAGAGGGATTCAGGAGGTCATAGATGAGAGGACATATTTATTACACTGCTGGCTTTAAATGGTGGAAAGAGCCAACAACTGAGGTGTGTAGGTGGCCTCTAGAAACTGGAGAAAGCAAAGACAGGACTGAAGTGAATAATATCAGAAATGAAAGAAAAATAAGATATGGAGGTTCCTCAGCTAATTAAAAATAGCACCTCTATATGGTCCAATTCAGGGCAAATATCCAAAGAAAGTAAATCAGTATCTTGAGGAGATAATCAGCACTCCTATGTTCACGGCAGCTTTGTTCATTGTAGGTAAGACATGGAAATAACATGTGTCTATCAATACATGAATGGATAGAAAGATGCAATATATATATATTATATATAACCATATATATTTTATATGTGTATATTTATATATTATATACACAAAAATTATAAATAACTATACCTAAATTACATATACAACTTCTATATAATCACATATATTACATATGTAAATATATGTGTATACATTACATACATTATATGAAATGGAATATTCAGGTACAAAAAGAAAGAAATTCTGTCATTTGTGACAACATGGAAAAGCCTAGAGGACATTATGCTAAGTATTATTAGAGAAAAACAAATACTGTGTGATGCCACTCATATGTGGAATCTAAAAATCACAGTAGAATTTGCATAAACAGACAGTAGTATGGTGGTTATCAGGGCCTAGGGCTGGATGGCAGGAACGGGGAGATGCTGGTCAAAGCATACAAGAGTTCAGCTATACAACGAATAACCTCTTGGTATCAAATGTACTGCAAGGTGGCTAGAGCTAATAACATGTTGCATGCTTGAAATTTGCCAAGACAGTAAACCTTAAGCATTCTCACCACAGGCACCCCCCAACACACACACTCACACACACAAGGTAAGTAGACAATGTACACATATGTCAAATCATCCCATTGCACACTTTAAATATATACGATTTTGTTAATTACATATTTACATCTCAAGCTGAAAAACATGTTTTTTTTCTTTTCAAAATTTTATTTAAATTCTAGTTAGTTAACATGCAGTGGAGTGTTGGTTTCAGGAGTAGAATTCAGGGATTCATCAATTTCATGCAACACCCAGTGCTCATCCCAACAGGTGCCCTCCTGATACCCATCACCCATCTAGCCCTTTCCCCCATCCCACCTCCCTCCATCAGCCCTCAGTTGAATCTCTGTATTTAAGAGTCTCTCATGGTTTGTTTCCCTCTCTCCTCTCCTCTCCACCCCCTTCCCATGTGTTCATATGTTTTGTTTCTTAATTCCACATATGAGTGAAATCATATCATGTGTTAAAAAAGATGAATTCTCTATTTTAACTTTCAGGTTAATAGTATAAAAACATAATCTGATCATTTAAGGAGGTCATATAAAATAATAGCCATTAGGAGAATAGAAAATAATATACAATAATTTATATTTGATGTTCATTGTTAATGCAAAACCAAAGGGGTAGGATAGAAGGTATGTATTTTATACAGGTATGGCCATTTTGGAGTAGGATCATACAAAAATAATAGTCTATAAAGTACTATTTTTAATAACTGAACAGTTGACTTAATCTAAGTCATGGAATCAAAATGTAAGTTTGGGCAAAGAATTTTCCAAAAACTGTCATTAGCATGTTCAGTTTTAGATCTGTTTACCAGATATTATAATAATAATAGTTCAGTAGTAACTACATGTTAAGAAGTTAGATATCCATCTAATATGTTCAAAGGAGTGTCTCTGACATTAGGACATATGACAACCCTTTATCAAATATCTTAAAAGGAATGCATCTCATACATAAAAATAAACTCAAAATAGATGAAAGATCTCAATGTAAGACAGGAAGCCATCAAAATCCTCGATGAGAAAGCAGGCAAAAACCTCTTTGATCTTGCCCACAGCAAATTCTTACTGAACATGTCTCCAGAGGCAAGGGAAACAAAAGCAAAAATGAACTACTGGGACCTCATCAAAATAAAAAGCTCCTGCACAGCAAAGGAAACAATCAGCAAAACTAAGAGGCAACCAACAGAATGGGAGAAGATATTTGGAAATGACATATCAGATAAAGGGTTAGTATCCAAAATCTATAAAGACCTTATCAAACTCAATACCCAAAGAACAAAGAATCCAGTGAAGAAATGGGCAAAAACATGAATAGACGCTTCTCCAAGGAGACATCCAGATGACCAACTGACACATAAAAAAATGCTCAACATCACTCATCATCAGGGAAATACAAATCAAAACCACAAGGAGATATCACCTTACACCTATCAGAAGGGCTAACATTAACAACTCAGGCAGCAACGGATGCCTGAAGCGAGCATGCGGAGAAAGAGGATCTCTTTTGCATTGTTGGTAGCAATGCAAGCTTGTGCAGCCACTCTGGAAAACAGTACGGAGGTTCCTCAAAAAACTAAAAATTGAACTACCCTATGACCCAGCAATTGCACTACTAGGCATTTATCCACGGGATATAGGTGTGCTGTTTCAAAGGGACACATGCACCCCCATGTTTATAGCAGCACTATCAACAATAGCCAAAGTATGGAAAGAGCCCAAATGTCCCTTGATGGATGAATGGACAAAGAAAATGTGGTGTATATATACAATGGAGTATTACTCAGCAATCAAAAAGAATGAAATCTTGCCATTTGCAACTATGTGCATGGAACTGGAGGGTATTAGGCTAAGCGAAATTAGTCAGAGAAAGACAAAAATCATATGACTTAATTTATATGAGGACTTTAAGAGACAAATCAGATGAACATAAGGGAAGGGAAACAAAAATAATATAAAAACAGGGAGGGGGACAAAATGGAAGAGACTCATAAATATGGAGAACAAACTGAGGGTTACTGGAGGGGTTGTGGGAAGGGGGATGGGCTAAATGGGTAAGGGGCATTAAGGAGTCTACTCCTGAAATCATTGTTTCACTATATGCTAACTAATTTGGATGTAAAATTTAAAAGATAAATAAAATAAAATAAAGGAATGCATCTCAGTTTTCTCCTACAGCTGTATAAAATCTATTTCAAATGAGATGTTTAGGAAGTACTTTGTATACTGTCAATTATTTAAGAATTTAATGACTTTTTTGGATATGTGTCTCAAATAGAAAAGCAAGGCACCTGGCCACTCCACAACATTCACTGATTTTATTTTATTTTTTAATTTATTGTTTTTATTTTTTATTGAGTTATTATTGACAGCTAAGTTGTGGAAGTATAAGATGTACATTTTTTTCATTTGATGTATTTATACATTACCATATGATTACCATTATAATGTTAGCTAGTATCTTTATAATGTCACATAATTATAATTTCTTTTTTGTGGTGAGAACAATTAATATCTAGTCTCTTGGAAGTTTTGAAGTTTATCATATAGTATTGTTGACTAAAGTTTCTATGCTGTGAATTAGATAATTTCTAGGCTGTCTAGGACTTCCATATCTAGTAGTTGCAAGTTTAAAACCTTAAACAGCATCTTCCCAGTTCTCCCACCCCTTAGCCCCTGAAAACCAGCATTCTACTCTTATGAATTTGAGTTTCAAGATTAAGCATATAAGTATTTGTCTTTCTATGCCTGACATTTCACTTAGAATAATCCCCTCGAGGTGTATCCATGTTGTTGCAAATGACACAATTTCTTTCTTTTTCATAGATGAACACTTTTCTTTCTCTTTCTTTCTTTCTTTCTTTCTTTCTTTCTTTCTTTCTTTTCTTTGCTTTTTTCCTTTTTCTTTCTTTTTTCCTTTTTTTCTTTCCTTCTTTCTTTCATCTGCCATATATTTATTATCTGTATTGAATATATATTTATATACACATATATACATATGCACACACATATATGTGTGTATACATATAAATATATACATCACATTTTTTTTTTTAAATTTTTTTTTTCAACGTTTATTTATTTTTGGGACAGAGAGAGACAGAGCATGAACGGGGGAGGGGCAGAGAGAGAGGGAGACACAGAATCGGAAACAGGCTCCAGGTTCCGAGCCATCAGCCCAGAGCCTGACGCGGGGCTCGAACTCACGGACCGCGAGATCGTGACCTGGCTGAAGTCGGACGCTTAACCGACTGCGCCACCCAGGCGCCCCTACATCACATTTTTAACCATTCATCTGTTGACAGACACTTAGGTTGTTTTGATATCTTGGCTATTGTGAATAATGCCACAAAAAACATGAAAATGCAGATACCCCTTTGAGATCCTGTTTTCATGTCCTTTAGGATATGTAATCAGAAGTCATATTTCTGGATAAAATAGTATTTTTATTTTTAATTTTTTGAGGAACCTCCTAACTCTATGTTTTCCATAGTATATGAACCAATTTACATTCCCATCCAGAGCACACAAGGGCTCCCTTTTCTCCACATCTCACCAGCAGTTGTTATCTCTTGTGTCCTTGATGATAACCATCCCAACAGGTGTGTGTTGATGTCTCATTTTGGTTTTGGTACACATTTCCCTGATGATGAGTGATGTTGAGGATCAACATCATGAATAAATCCTCTTGAGTGTGGTGAATAATTCTTTTAATATACAGCTGGATTTGATTTGTTGGTATCTTGTTGAGAAATTTGCATCCATGTTCATCAGGGATATTGGCCAGTAGTTCTCATTTTTAGTGGGGTCTTTGTCTGGTTTGAGAATCAATGTCATGCTGGCCTCATAGAATGAGTTTTCCTTCCATTTCTATCTTTTGGATCAATTTCAGGAGAATATGTATGATTTCTTATTGAGCTGTCTGGTAGAATTCCCCTGGGAAGCCATCCTGCCCTGAATTCTTGTTTGTTAGGGTATTTTTTATTACTGATTTGATTTCATTACTGGTTATGGGTCTGTTCAAATTTTCTATTTCTTCCTGTTTCAGTTTTGGTAGTTTATGTGTTTCTGGAGTTTATCCATTTCTTCCAGGATGCCCCATTTATTGACATATACTTGCTCATAATATTCTCTTTTAATAATCTGTATATCTGTTGTATTGGTTGTGATCTTTCCTCTCTCATTCATGATTTTATTTATGTGCATCCTTTCACTTTTACTTTTAATTGGTCTTGCAGGGACTTATCAATAAAAGATTAGAGCGTAAATAAATGATATAAAAATTAAAAAGAAAACAATAGAACAGATCCACAAAATGGTTACAGGATGGAGTTCATTATTAATAGAACTTCTTTGTTCTCTCACTGACTCAGAAGACACACACTTATGACCTTTAAAAGGAACATTAAGAAATTCATCTGTATGATTTGTCCTTATTTTATTTATTTTAAGATTGAACGATAAATTTCTTAATTAAAAAATGCAACACTGCACACCTGTTTGTTAAACAAGAGTCACAGTGTATTTTTCAAGAACAATCGTGTCTTCATAATGGAGGTTGATAGACTTAGGAGACTCGTGGTTGTACTAAAGGATCAGGTGCCCCACGTGGAATGCACAGTGTAGCCATGCTGCCAACTGAGACATGGCCTAATGTGGCAGAGAACAATGAACTGCGTCTCAGGTGATGCTGTAACGGAAAGTCCACTGATGAGTGGTTGCCGTGGAATTTTATGATCATTCGTTTGAACGAATGAGTTTATATTTTTGTTTATATTATTACATATTTTATTACTTAATACAGTCACTATTTTGGTATGTACCAACCAGAGTGGAACTATTTTTAATGCATTTTCACAAACCATGCACTTAATGGTGCATATAGCCAAGTATCATTGTTGCCTAACATCGTTATATTGAGTTATCAGAAACATGACGTGTTCTACAAGAAGATATCACATGAGATTTGGGGAAATAGGAGACAAGAATGAGTTACTAGAGAAAACCCTATAAACCTTCTGTAACTGTTAAATAATTTCAGCTGTCACTTGGATGCAAAAATGCCCCTGACTAGGTTGTCTAATGCCCCCTTTACATCCTTATTCCTCAAGGTGTAGATAAAAGGGTTCAGCGCAGGGGTCACTACTCCATAGAAGAGCGCCATGAATTTGGGCTGGTCTCTTGAGATGGAGGAGGGGGGCTGAAGGTACATGCTAATGGCTGGACCATAAAACAAGAAAACTACAATGAGATGGGAAGAACATGTTCCAAAGGCCTTTTTCCTTCCCTCAGAAGACTTAATTTTAAATACAGCATGTCCAATGCAAGCATAGGAAGCAAGAATTAAGCCTAGCGGGACAGCTAACATAAAAATACACACCACAGAGAGTGTGAGCTCATTAGCAGCCTTTTCTCCACAGGCAGCCTTTATCAGAACAGGAATCTCACACAGCAAGTGGTCCAATTTATTGAGTCCACACAGTGGTAACTGCAAGGTAGCAGTGGCCTCTGAGACAGCATACGTGATTCCAGTCAACCACACAGTGGATGCCAGCAGGATACAGATGCGTGGGTTCATGATGAGGGTGTAGTGTAGAGGCTTGCAGATAGCCAGGTAGCGATCAAAAGACATAATAGCCAGAAGCAGACATTCTGTGCCCCCCATTATGTGGAAGAAATAAAGCTGAGCTGCACACCCCACATAGCTGATCGTCTTCTTGGTGCTTCCCAGGTTAAACAGCATCTGAGGGACGATGCTTGTGGTGTAGCACATGTCCAGGAAGGAGAGGTTGGTGAGGAAGAAATACATGGGGCTGTGCAGACGGGCATCTAACCTGGACACCAGAATGATGGCCGTGTTTCCTACCATGGCCATGGGGTATGTTATAAGAAGAATAGCAAATAGAGGAAGCTCCAGCCAAGGACGATCTGCAAAGCCTAGTAGAACAAACTCTTTAGGATGGCTGTTATTCATTGTGCCGCTATCTTCACCTTATTTTACCTACAGCAGAGAAGTGGCAGAAAAGGTTTGGAAGCGTTACGAGAACTGCATTCGCCATCCACTCACAGAAGATGGGTCACAGTCACTTGTGGGGGAAACAATAAACAGGATCTGGCACCAGTGACTTACTTTCCCTCACTACAGAATAGAGGTGATGTCTTTAGACAAGTAGCCTGACCATTCTGAAACTGAATGTAGAACAAGGATGACGATAACTATCCCCTTGTGTTACAGGGAGAGTTAAAAGCAAAGTGGGAACATCTTGTATTTGGGAAACTCCAAATCAGGTTTTTCAAACTTGGCTTGCTTGCATAAAAAACATTGGAGGGGGTCGTTAAAATATAGTTCATTGGTTTCTGTCACTGAGTGTCTGATAGGGTGGATGTGGCATGGACCTAGAAGACACCAATGCAAGGGATTACTGAAATGTTATGAGCGGTGAAGGTCTTGAGGTCATTGATGCACAAGAAGGAGAAGAAATGCCAGAGCACTAATACTCACCATGACAGTCTTGTTCACACTCAACCAGTGTTGAATAATTATATCATCCTTATGGGGAGTAGGAAGGTAGGTTTTAAACAAGTCTATCTTAGTATTTTGGAAATAAGTAATAAGAAATGTCAGCTTCCTGAAGTATGCACTGAGAGAGATGAGCTATGACATCTGTTTCCCATGCTAAAGAATTAATTTTCAGATGTATATTTTCTTGCATAAGTACTTCATTCAAACTGAGCACTTGTTTTTTAAATTAAATTTTAGTTTATTTATCTAGTAGTTATTTTCTTTATCAAGTGGGCTTATCATTCTGTTTTTATACTAATCTGGATGGTTATTAGTGATCCACTTGATTGCATATAGCTACCAATACAACCCTTAACTGAGAGAACTGGTTTCAAGAGAAAAGTCTATATTCCAATTCAGTCAGGACCAGAGGCTTGCACATATCCACAAATTATGTTATATATTACTTTCCTTTTTAAGATAAGAGGCACATTGTAACAGCAAAATTAAGTGGCTGAATAAAGCAGTATTTTGGAAAGATTAACTAGGTAACGAATTTATTTAAGTATACTATTCTTTAGTTGTTAACTGTTCCACGGTATCTAGAATCTTCTGTAGGATAAGATAGATCATGATTATGGTTATGAGGTATTCCACTGACAAATTCTAGGTTACCTCACCAGTGAGTTAGTGGTTTAAGGGTAACATCACCATCTATGGTTACAAAGTACAGTTTTCATATTCTGTATTTCATTAAATCCTCCAAGCCATCCTGTGAGGTGTCACACAAAACTCACAGTTTGAGAGTTTGTTTGGAGGTGCTAGCAGGGAGCACAGAGACTCATATACCCTTGACAGAAGAATGGTCCTCCTCTATGGGGGGAAGGCCATCCTTTTTGACCAAGCGCACAGATCCAGGAGGCATGTACATGGAGTGGCATGGGAGGTGGGGGGACACCTGTCTACCCAGCAAGATCAGCCGTATCAACCCTGGCGATAGATGGGGTGACAGATGTTGCAGCCAGGACTCCCTGCACGTGTTGTGAGGAGCATGGAGTGTTGTATAGAAGTGATGAATCACTATAATGCACACATGTAACAAATATTACACCCTGTGTTAGCTATACTGGAATTTAAATAAAAACTTAAAAAACAAATCATGGCTAAGATGTGAATGTTGTCCTTTGATTACAAACTATCCCTAGGTCAGAAGTGCACAGATAACAAAATAATTCAAACTAATCCTTAGTAAGACCTGTTTATTGAAAACTTCAGTAAGCATTTTGCATCCATGAAATCATTTAGTACTCCTTCCCAGACCTTATGAGAAAGGAAATTTTAGTATCCAGATTTTAGAATGGTGTTAATCATTCATTTAGGATACCATTAATCATTCAATGAAAGATTGTTGCGAATAACTAGGGAGGTTCTAAAGATCAAAAATCAACCAATTCCTTAAATGATGTAGTGTGATAATGAAACCATGATTTTAGAGATTCAAGATTCCAAAGAAAGCATTGGTAGTCTAGAGATGTTTCCTGAAAGGTGTTTCTCCTACACCTTATTTGACCTTGACATTTTTCAAGATGTGGCATGAGTGCATTGTGTTAGGAACACATGTTGGCCAAAGTTGTTTTTCAGGTGAAAATCCTATGTTTTAGATGGGATATGACATAAAAGTATGGTATGAATTAATTTGGTTGTTAAAATAAATATTTTAAAATCGTGATCCACCCACATTCTTAAATAATTGCACATTAAGATCCTTATGGTGTTCTCATGGCCCACCTTTTAGATGTTTCTGTCATGGAATACTGTTCAATTTTTTAAGGAGTAATTTCAGGCTTGAGCCTCCGTGAATTCTACCATAGTTAATTCTATCTAACCTTAAGGAATCAAGTATGCTTACAACAATTTTATTAAATTCATATTATTTGGAATTTTGTTCACTTTACTCATCACAGAGGCTAGTTTTGTTTGTGATGGTGACCAGCCTACGGCCTCCTTTATTTCTTTAGATAATTCCCTAGGGATACCTCATCAGTGTCCTAATCACTGAAATTCACTCTTGTTTGAACTTTTCAATTTTACTTTGATTTATAATCTTCTCCATGTATTCTCATGGTAGTTAATTATTGTTAGTTCTTGGATCCATGACTTTTGGATCTTCTAATTTCCATTGATTTTTAACCACTGTTTTACTGCATAGAGGTCTATTTATCCATGGATGCTTAAAGTCACATTAAGAAAGTGCCAGACTTCATTCCTTTTGACATCTCCTTTGCATATTCAATCACATTTTCATCCATTTTTGTTTTATTCATACATCATCTTCATCACACATTGTTGGTGTGAGACCCTGAGAAGGACTGATTACCAAGAGAAATCTACTTGCATTCTAGAGCCACGAAATGAGGTATTTCCAAAGTCTAGAAAACGTTTCCTGAATGAAATGCTTTCTCTTTACTTATGTATATTAGGTACTGTGATGTACATACATTTCCATCATCCCTAAGAATGGGCAATTTAAAACAAGGTTTGTTTTTTTTTTACTCACCTTATTTTGGTAAATATCACTTGATAAAAAGGAATTTTGGAAGAATACATGAATCTCAAACTTTCAGAGAAGGACAGAGAAACAGATGAATATATAAGAATTGGCTTCAGAAATGTTTGTTTTTCATTTGCAACAATGCTGCTGAAGAGAAAACACTTGGGTTAGGAAGACAGTAGTACGTAATATGGAGAATGCATTCTGGGTGTGCTATTTATAGTATGTGCTCCAGACTCTTGGGCATTGTTTTCAAACAGGCCATTTGTGTTTATCCTTAATGAGCTAACAGAGACAGTTCCTTGGGAGGGGTCGCCATGGAAATGCTTCTTATTATGGTTAATTACTTACTGAACTGAGGGTGGTAGCAAGTCCTGTCTGTTATTAGGTTTGTTTTAAAATAAACTAATTTAATTTCCCAACATAAACACTAATTTTAAATAGGATACAATTGGAATAAAGCAAGTTTGAAGAAATGATTCTGGGGGATTTAAATGTCAGTTTCTTTAGCATCTATGTTCATTTGTAGAATATCCTTCATAGATTTTTTTAATATACAAGAATTTGTCCACATTTTTATTTAAATTCCAGTTAGTTAACATATAGGGTAATGTTGGTTTCAGGTACAGAATGTTGTGATTCATCACTGACATACAATACCCAATGCTCATCACTTCAAGTGCCTTCTTTAATACCCATCACCTAATTCACCCATTCCCTCACTGACCTCCCTTCTAATAACCATCTATTTCTTCTCTATACCTAAGAATCTTGTTCTTAGGTTCTCTCTCTACCCCCATGTTCATTTGTTTTGTTTCTTATTTGAAAATATGACAAATCATATGGTATTTTTCTTTCTCTGACTGCCTTATTTAGCTTAGCGTAATACATTCTAGCTCTATCCACATCATTGCAAATGGCAAGATTTCATTCTTTTATTTTTTTCAATTTTATTTTTTATTTTTTTAAAATTTACATCCAAATTAGTTAGTATATAGTGAAACAATGATTTCAGGAGTAGGTTCTTTAATGCCCCTTACCCATTTAGCCCATCCCCCTTCCCACAACCCCTCCAGTAACCCTCAGTTTGTTCTCCATATTTATGAGTCTCTTCCATTTTGTCCCCCTCCCTGTTTTTATATTATTTTTGTTTCCCTTCCCTTATGTTCCTCTGTTTTGTCTCTCAAAGTCCTCATATGAGTGAAGTCATATGATTTTTGTCTTTCTCTGACTAATTTCACTTAACATAATACCCTCCAGTTCCATGCATCTAGTTGCAAATGGCAAGATTTCATTCTTTTTGATTGCCGAGTAATACTCCATTGCATATATATATACCACATTTTCTTTATCCATTCATCCATCAAGGGCCGTTTGGGCTCTTTCCATACTTTGGCTATTGTTGATAGTGCTGCTATAAACATGGGGGTGCATGTGTCCCTTAGAAACAGCACACCTGTATATCGTGGATAAATGCCTAGTAGTGCAATTGCTGGCTCATAGGGTAGTTCTATTTTTAGTTTTTTGAGGAACCTCCATACTGTTTTCCAGAGTGGCTGAACCAGCTTGCATTGCACCAACAATGCAAAAGAGATACTTTTTCTCTGCATTCTCCTCGCCAACATGTGTTGTTGCCTGAGTTGTTAATGTTAGCCCTTCTGACAGGTGTAAGGTGGTATCTCCTTGTGGTTTTGATTTGTATTTCCCTGATGATGAGTGAAGTTAAGCAGTTTTTTCATGTGGCATTTGGCCATCTGGATGTCTTCCTTGGAGAAGTGTCTATTTATGTCTTTTGTTCATTTCTTCACTGGATTATTTGTTCTTTGGGTGTTGAGTTTGAGAAGTTCTTTATAGATTTTGGATACTAACCCTTTATCTGATGTGTCGTTTCCAAATATCTTCTCCCATTTTGTCGGTTGCCTCTTAGTTTTGCTGATTGTTTCCTTCACTGTGCAGAAGCTTTTTATTTTGATGAGGTCCCAGTAGTTCATTTTTCCTTTGGTTTCCCTTGCCTCCGGAGATGTGTTGAGTAAGAAGTTGCTGCAGGTAAGATCAAAGAGGTTTTTCCTGCTTTCTCCTCGAGGATTTTGATGGCTTCCTGTCTTACATTTATGTCTTTCATCCATTTTGAGTTCAATTTTGTGTATGGTGTAAGAAAGTGGTCCAGGTTCATTCTTCTGCATGTCGCAGTCCAGTTTTCCCAGCACCACTTGTGATGAGACTCTCTTTATTCCACTGGATATTCTTTCCTGATTTGTCAAAGATTAGTTGGCCATGCGTTTGTGGGTCCATTTCTGGGTTCTCTATTCTGTTCCATTGATCTGAATCTGAGTGTCTGTTCTTGTGCCAGTACCATACTGCCTTGATGAGTACAGCTTTGTAGTACAGCTTGAAGTCTGGGATGGTGATGACTCCTGCTTTGGTTTTCTTTTTCAAGATCGCTTTGACTATTTGGGGTCTTTTCTGGTTCCATAGAAATTTTAGGATTATTTGTTGTAGCTCTGTGAAGAATACCATTGTTACTTTGATAGGGATTGCATTGAATATGTAGATTGCTTTGGGTAGTATTGACATTTTAACAATATTTGTTCTTCCTATCCAGGAGCATGGAATCTTTTTCCATTTTTTGTATCTTCTTCAATTTCTTTCATAAGCTTTCTATAGTTTTAAGTGTATAGATTTTTCATCTCTTTGGTTAGATTTATTCCTAGGTATTTTATGGTTTTTTTATGCAACTGTAAATGGGATCGATTCCTTGATTTCTCTTTCTTTTGCTTCATTGTTGGTGTATAAGAATGCAACTGATTTCTGTGCATTGATTTTATATCCTACAACTTTGCTGAATTCATTAATCAATTCTAACAGTTTTTTTGGTGGAATCTTTTGGGTTTTCCATATAGAGTATCATGTCATCTGTGAAGAGTGAAAGTTTGACCTCTTCCTGGCCAACTTGGATGCCTTTTATTTCTTTGTGTTCTGATTGCAGAGGCTAAGACTTACAATACTATGTTGAATAACAATGGTGACAGTGTACATCCCTGTCTTGTTCCTGACCTTAGGGGAGAGCTCTCAGTTTTTCGCCATTTTGATGATATTAGCGTTGGGTCCTTCATATATAGCTTTTATGATCTTGAGGTATGTTCCTTCTATCCCTACTTTCTTGAGGGTTTTTATTAAGAAAGGATGCTGTATTTTGTCAAATTCTTTCTCTGCATCTATTGAGAGGATCATATGGTTCTTGTCCTTTCTTTTATTGATGTGATGAATCACGTTAATTTTTTTTGCAGATATTGAATCAGCCCTGTATCCCAGGTATAAATCCCACTTGGTTGGGGTGAATAATTTGTTTCAATGTATTGTTGGAGCCGGTTGGCTAATATCTTGTTGAGGATTTTTGCATCCATGTTCATCAGGGAAATTGGTCTATAGTTCTCCTTTTTGTGGGGTCTCTGTCTGTTTTTGGAATCATGGTAATGCTGGCTTCATAGAAAGATTTTGGACGTTTTCCATCCATTTCTATTTTTTGGAACAGTTTCAAGAGAATAGGTGTTAACTCTTCCTTAAATGTTTGGTAGAATTCCTGTGGAAAGCCATCTGGCCCTGGACTCTTGTTTTTTGGCAGATTTTTGATTATTAATTCGATTTCCCTACTGGCTATGGGTCTGTTCAAATTTTCTATTTCTTCCCGTTTCAGTTTTGGTAGTGTATATGTTTCTAGGAATTTGTCCATTTCTTCCAGATTACCTATTTTATTGGCATATAATTGCTCATAATATTCTCTTATTATTTTAATTCTGTTGTGTTGGTTGTGATCTATCCTCTTTAATTCTTGATTTTATTTATTTGGGTCCTTTTTCTTCTTGGTCAAACTGGTTAGTGGTTTATCAATTTTGTTAATTCTTTCAAAGAACCAGCTTCTGGTTTCATTGATCTGTTCTACTTTTTTTTTTTTTTTTGGTTTTGATACTATTAATTTCTGCTGTAATCTTTATTATTTCCTGTCTTCTGCTGATTTGGGTTTTATTTGCTGTTCTCTTTCCAGTTCTTTATGGCGTAAGGTTAGGTTGTGTATCTGAGATCTTTCTTCCTTCTTTAGGAAGGCCAGGATTGCTATATACTTTCCTCTTATGACCACCTTTGCTGCATCCCAGAGGTTTTGGGTTGTGATGTTATCATTTTCATTGGCTTCAATATACTTTTTAATTTCCTCTAACTTCTTGGTTGGCCTATTCATTCTCTAGTAGGATCTTCTTCAGTCTCTAAGTATTTGTTACCTTTTCAAATTTTTTCTTGTGGTTGATTTTGCATTTGATAGTGTTGTGGTCTGAAAATATGTACAGTATGATCTTGATCCTTTTGTACTTATGTAGGGCTGATTTGTGTCCCAGTATATGGTCTATTCTGGAGAACATTCCATGTGCCCTAGAGAAGAATGTATATTCTATTCCTTTAGGATGAAATGTTCTGAATACATCTGTTAAGTCTATTTGGCCCAGTGTGTCATTCAAAGCCATTGTTTCCTTGTCGATTTTTTGATTAGATGATCTGTCTGTTGCTGTGAGTGGGGTGTTGAAGTCTCCTACTAATACGGTATTAGTATTAATGAGTTTCTTTATGTTTGTGATTAATTGATTTATATATTTGGCACATACATGTTTACAATTGTTAGTCTTCTTGGTGCATGGTCCACCTAAGTATGATATAAAGCCCTTCTTCATCTCTTGTTACAGTCTTTATTTTAAAGTCTAGATTGTCTGATATAAGTATGGCTACTCTGGCTTGCTTTTTTTGACCATTAGCACGATAGATGGTTCTCCATCTCCTGATTTTCAATGTGAAGGTGTCTTTAGGTCTAAAGTGGGTCTCTCGTAAACAGCGTATAGATGGATTTTGTGGTCTTATCCATTCTGTTACCCTATGTCTTTTGATTGGAGCATTGAGTCCATTGACGTTTATGGTGAATACTGAAATATATGAATTAATTGCCATTATAATGTTTGTAGAGTTGGAGTTTCTGGTGGTGTTCTCTAGTCCTTTCTAATCTTTTTTTGTTTTTGGTATGTATGTATGTATGTATTCATTCATCTTTTCTCCCCTCAGAGAGCCCCCCTTAAAATTTCTTGTATGGGTGGTTTAGTGGTCACAAACTCCTTTAATATTTATTTGTCTGGGAAACTTTTTATCTCTCCTTCTATTTTGAATGGCAGCCTTGCTGGATAAAGAATTCTTGGCTTCATATTTTTCTGATTCAGCACATTGAATATATCCTGCCATTCCTTTCTGGCCTGCCAAGTTTCTGTGGATGGGTCTGCTGTGAACCTCATCTGTTTTCCCTTGTGGTTAAGGACTTTTTTCCCCTTGCTGCTTTCATGATTCTCTCCTTGCCTCAGTATTTGTGAATTTGACTATGATATCCCTTGTTAATGATTGGTTTTTGTTGAATCGAATTGGAGTCTTCTGTGCTTCCTGGATTTTGATTTCTGTGTTTTTCCCCAGGTTCAGAAAGTTTTCTGCTATAATTTGCTCACAAAACCCTTTTATCCCTATTTCTCTCTCTTCCTCTCTGGGACCTCTATGATTCTGATGTTGTTCTTTTTTAATGAGTCACTGATTTATCTAATTCTTAAATCGTGCTCTTTTGCCTTAATCTTCCTCTTTTTTCTGTTTCATTATTCTCCATAAGTTTGTCCTCTATACCACTGATTCTCTCTTCTGCCTTGTCCATCCTTGCCACTGTGGCATCCATCTGTGATTGCAGCTCACTTATAGCATTTTTTATTTCATCCTGACTAGTTTTTACTTCTTTTATCTCTGCAGAAAGGGATTCTAATCTATTTTTGACTCCAGCTAGTATTCTCATTATCGTGATTCTAAATTCTGGTTTAGACATCTTGCTTGCAACTGTGTTGGTTAAGTTCTTGGCTGTAATTTCTTCCTGCTCTTTCTTTTGAGGTGAATTCCTTCCTTTTGTAATTTTGAAGGGAGAAAAGGAATTAATGAGGTAGTAAAAAGTAAAATTTAAAAAATTAAAATAAAAAATACCAAAATTATAAAATTAAACGCACTCACACACAAAATTGAATAAATGATGCTAGATCCTAGGTGTGTTTTGGTCTGGGCGTTGAACGTGGCTTGATAGATTAGAGAAACAAGGGGAAAGAAGAAAAAACAAGGAAATCATTTGAAAATTTGAAAAAATGAAAACACTGATGTAGACTAAAATGAAATGATGGAAGTAAACTACAACTTGAAAAAATTACACCAAAGTAAAAGTTATAGTAGAAAAAGATTAAAGAAAAATATTTTTAATAAAAATTAAAAATAAGAATGACAATTTCTCTTTCTGTATTCAAGAAAAAGAAAAGAAACAAAAAAGAGAAAAAGGAAAAAGAAAAAAAGGAAATTGTTTGAAAATTTGAAAAAATGGATACACTGATGTAGACTAAAATAATATCATGGAAGTAAAATAAAATATGAAAAAAATTATACACAATTTAAAAAATATAATAAAAAATTAAAGAAAAATATTTTTAATGAGTTGAAAATAAAAATGAATTTTTTCTCTTTCTGTATTCAAGAAAAAGAAATAAAAAAGAGAACAAAAAGAGAAAAAGAAAGACAGAAAGAAAATTGAATAGATGGACCTGCTAATGGACTGAAATATGACTGAAATTACATCATTTTCCCTTAGAAGTCAGACTATGAAGTGCTTTATAGTCCATAAACTAAGCAGGCGGTGAGACTTCTGTTCTTGAAGTGTGAGGTTGGCCCAGGTGGGCACGGCTTAGTGTAATGGCCCCATTCTCCACTTGATGGCATTGCTAGCTCACTGGGGTAGATTGTTGTGGCACTTGTAGGTGCATATGCACATGCATGGAAGTGGTGAAAATGGCATCACCCAGCCACCCAGTCTCTAGTATCGGAACTCTGTTCTTCCCAATCAGCAATTGCTCACCCATTCTTTGTTTTCACATTTCGTCCACTCCTCACTTTTACACTGTCCATGACCAAGCCCTAGGCAGTACCTCTCTCCCGAGTTTTGTCTCAGATGTGGCTGTTTTCCCTGGCCCCTTACTTCTGAGGGACTGCAGCTTTGACCCTTTTCACCCCTCTGAGGAGGGTCTCACTGAGCAATAGCCAAATGCCGGCCATACCCAGGAAAGTTCACGTGACTGTGCTGCTGCCAATGCCCAGAGACTGCGCCCAGGTGCCAGCCCACCCCAGAAAAAGTGTGAGATAGTGTAGCAGCAGCGTTTCTGGGATTATGGAAAATCACAACATGCATCTTGCACCAGGCTTCACCCCCAATGACCTTGTTCCAGCACAAGCAAATGTGGCTGTTCTCTGGGATCTGCTGGGCCCAGGTGGCCTCACAGCCTCTACCAAATGTCCTTCCAGCAGTGGAACCACTTCTCCCCATGTGGTCTGAGAACCTCCCAGACCCCACTCTCCTCCTGGGGATTCACCCTTCCCACCAGAGCACTGCCAGGTATTGAGCTGAGGAGTTCAGACTCTTCACTCTCCCTGTTTACAGTCTTAATGGAATTTATTAAAAAAATTTTTTTTTCAACGTTTATTTATTTTTGGGACAGAGAGAGACAGAGCATGAACGGGGGAGGGGCAGAGAGAGAGGGAGACACAGAATCGGAAACAGGCTCCAGGCTCTGAGCCATCAGCCCAGAGCCCGATGCGGGGCTCGAACTCACGGACCGCAAGATCGCGACCTGGCTGAAGTCAGATGCTTAACCGACTGTGCCACCCAGGCACCCCAACAGTCTTAATGGAATTTAAACCCTCTCCTTTCTCCTTTCTCCTTTTTTAGTTCAGTCCCTGCAGTTGTTTCCAATTTTCCACTTTCTCTCCATCTGCTTTTGGGGAGGGGTGCTTTTCCCATATTCTCCCCACCATCTCCTTCCTCTCTCTGCATGCAAAAGCACCTCCCTGCCCTCCTCGGCTTCTCTCTCTCCATGCTGCATAGCTGCTGAGTTCTGTGGTTCAGGTTTTTCAGATTGTTGTGTTAATCCTCTAATCAGTTTTCTAGGTGTGCAGGATGGTTTAGTGTTGGTCTGGCTGTATTTCATAGACATGAGACACAGAAAAAACTTCCATGCTGTTTTGCCTTCTTGGCTCCCTCTCTGATTCATTTATCTTTAGTGTAGCTGAGTCTTTATATTTGAAGTGGGTTTTTATTAAAAAAAATTTTTTTTAACGCTTATTTATTTTTGAGACAGAGAGAGACAGAGCATGAACAGGGGAGGGTCAGAGAGAGAGAGAGACACAGAATCTGAAGCAGGCTCCAGGCTCTGAGCTGTCAGCACAGAGCCCGACGTGGGGCTTGAACTCACAGACCATGAGATCATGACCTGAGCCGAAGTTGGCCGCCTAACCGAGTGAGCCACCCAGGCGCCCTCAAGTCGGTTTTTAAAAAAAATGTTTTTTAATTTTTTTACATTTATTTATTTTTGAGAGACAGAGAGAGACAGAGCACAAGTAGAGGAGGGGCAGAGAGAGAATGAGACACAGAATGTGAATCAGGCTCCAGGCTCTGAGTTTTCAGCACAGAGCCCGATGGGTGGCTTGAACTCACAAACAGCAAGATCATGACCTGAGCCGAAGTCAGACGGTTAACCTACTGAGCCACTCAGACACCCCTTAAAGTGAGTTTCTTATAGAGAATTTATAGTTTGGCCTATTTTTATATCTTCTTGGAGAATCTTTATCTTTTAATTGGGCCATTGACATGTTAGGCCATTGACATTTAAAGTGATTATTAATATAGCTAGATTAATACCTAGGATTTTCATTACTGTTTTCCATTCATTGGTCTTCTTTATTTCTTCTTTCCCTTACACACATTTTTTTGCTCTTGCTGATATTAACTGAGCATTTGGTAAGATTCTATTTTCTCTCCCCTTTCTGTATATCAATTATTTTTCTTTCCATTGTTTTTCTGGTTGCCATAGAAGTTGCAAGATACATTTAGAACTAATGTATGTCCACTTCCAAATCACACTCTACCACTTCATTGGTAGTGCAATTACCATATGGCAGAGTATTCCCAATTGCTCCCTTCTACCTCATAACATTGTTGTCATTTATTTTACTTATCCCAAAACTATAATTACTGAATACATTGTTGCTTTTATTATTTTGAAGAAACTAGTGTCTGTTACATCAATTAAGAATCAGAAGAATAAAACATTTTATTTTACCTTCATTTGTTCCTTCTCTAACATTCTTCTATTCATTTTCTAAAGGTTTTTATTTAAATTTCAGTTAGATAACATCAGTGTGTACTTTTAGTTTCAGGTGTACAATTTAGTGATTCAGCACTTACACGCAACACCCAGTGCTCATGATGACACATGCACTCCTTAATATCCATTACATATTTAACCAATCTCCCCACACACTACTCCTCTGGTATCCACCAGTTTGTTCTACAGTTAAGAGTCTGTTTCTTCGATTGCCTCTCTTTCTATTATTTTGTCCCTTTGCTCACTTGTTTTGTTTCTTAAGTTCCATATATGAATGAAATTATATGGTATTTGTCTTTTTCAGACTGACTTATTTCCGTTAGCATTTATAAACTCTAGCTCCATCCATGTCATTTAAAATGGTGAGATTTCATTCATTTTTATGGCTGAATAATATTCCATGGTGTATATATACCACATCTTCTTTATACACTCATCTACTAATATCTATGGGCTGCTTCCATAATTTGGCTATTGTAAGTAATGAAGCTATATACATAGGGATGCATGTATCCCTTTGAGTTAGCACAAGTAGTAATTTATCTGACATCATCTGTAGCAACACTTTTCTAGATATGTTTCCAGAGTAATTGAAGTAAAAATGAAAGTAAACTTTTGGAATTACATCGAAATAAAAAGCTTCTGCATGGCAAAGGAACAATCAATAAAATTAAAAGACATTGTATGTAATGGGAGAAGATGTTAGAAAGACACATATCCAATAAAAAGCTAGTATCCAAAATACATAAAGAAATTGCACAACTCAACACCTAAAAAACAAATAATCCAACTAAAAAATGGGCATAAGAAATGAACAGACATTTCCCTAATGAAGACGTCCAGATGGCCAAAGATACATGAAAAGATAATCAACATCACTCATTACCAGGGAAATGCAAATCAGAACTACAATGAAATATCACTTCACATTTGTGAGAATGGCTAAAATCAAAACCCCAAGAAATAACACGTGTTGGCCAGGATGTAGAGAAAATGGAAGCTTTATGTACTGTTGATTGGAATGCAAACTGGTACAGCCTCTGTGGAAAACAGTATGGAGGTTCCTCAGTAAGTTACAAATAGACCTACTCCATGATCCAACAATCACACTTCTGGGTATTTACCCCAAAACTGTGAAATCACAGTTTTAAAGTATTTCTTTGAGCACCTGCGTGGCTCAATTGGTTAAGCACCTGACTTTGTCTTAGGTCATGATCTAATGGTTCGTGGGTTTGAGCCCCACATCAGGGTTCATGCTGATAGTGCAGAGCCTGCTTGGGATTCTCTCTCCTCTCTCTTTGCCCCTCCTCTGCTTGTATTCTCCCTCTAAAAATAAATAAATAGGCACCATCTGATTATTTTATTCATTATTATAGTTACATATTGAAGAGTTCCATTTTTAGGTGAAATATATTTAGTAAAAAATGAAACATTTTTCATTTTAATGTGTAAACTACACTTCAATAACTAAGTTATCATGTCCTATGTGGTAGCTACTATTATATTTATACTGTAATCAAGAGGAAATAACTAGCCTCCTGTATAGTGATATCAAGTTTAAAATGTAGTAATTGACTGCTAAAAGTATATCCCACCTAAGGAATAAATAGTGTTGAGATTTCAGACACTTGAGAAAGCATAATGGGACTGTTATGGGATGCTTTATTTCAAAACCCCACAAACATTTTGTAAGAGGCTGTTTATTGATACAGCCCAACAGTGATATTTTCTGCTTTCTTCAGTTCCTTTATGATCTGTGTTCCTATTCCTGGGATTCAGAGTTTTCCAATGAGTTTTTCTCAAATTGTGCTACATGTTATTTACTCTAAAAAAGAGGCCAATAAAATCAGAAGGAAAGTGTTTGAGAAGTGTTAAACATGGTCAACAGTGTACTTTGGAGTCATCACAAATTTAATGTGTTAACTCTCCTTCTCACACGCCAAAACTTCAAGAATAATATTTGGCTTTCCCAAATTTGTTTAACTATGTATTCTTTTAAAAAATGCTGTTAATATCTACTGGAGCAGGGTCAGAAGATAGTTTGAGACATATTTCTTTAGACACCAGCTACTAAACACATTTGTTAAACTCATTGCTTTGCACATGACACATTCTTACATGAGCCTATGATATAGTTTTAACCATGGGTAATACTTTTAATTATTAAATTAAATTATTAAATTATTAAATTAATTTATTTAATTAAATTTATTTATTAAATTAAATTATTAAATTATTAAATAAAAACATTTATTCAGAGCCTATTCCTTAGCTCCTATTGTGCTGACTTTTTAGGCTACCAAGTAAGATAAAAGGATCTCATTGTTTTTTCCCCCTTATTTTCCTTTTTTTTTTTTTTTTTTGAGAAAGAAGTAGTCGTCCAAAGCAATATAAAGTCTCAAGTGGTCAGTACTATGAAAGAAGTGCACATAGTGACACAGAAGACCTTGTTTTTAACAGAGAAGTGGTCATTCCAGGGAACCAGCCTACCTCCAAAAGAGTGTATTTCCTTGTGTCCAACAACCAACAGCAGAATCATAGTGTCCTTTCATTCATGTCTACAAAGAAAAGTTTATTGCAATGCACATAATAGAAATTAAACAGTGAATTAGTTTATTATGATTAATTAATTAGTGATTGTAAACATATATTTCTATATTAGAGGCTTGTGCAGTATGAGTCAGTGGATTTTGTTCTTGCTATTTGAAAGGGAATAGTGGAAGCACACAATGGCGCCAGGATGGACAGATGTGTGAATACATTACATAAAAGTATTAGTTGGTAGAAAAATAATTACATATTTACCTCAAATATAAGAAAAAAATGAGAGTTTTGTAAGGGTGGAGAGTAAGGCAATATGGAAAAGTGACAGACTTATAATGAATTAATATTACTGGTAAAATCAATAGAATTCTCCCTCTCACATCATATCTTTCTGCTTCATAACTTCTATCTCAGAATTATGATGTGATAGCCAATTTATTTTCTATTCTTCTCACGTATCTTATCCACGTTATCCTCCATTTTCTTTCTTCTTAATGTCTAATATTCTGATTATTAAGTGATTTATCTACTTCATCTTTTGAGTACCTACCAAATACACCTAATATACTCATGCTAGGGAAATTAATCCCCCAGTAAAGACTACATGACTCTCATTACCAGAATGTGTCTGTAAAATATGTCTGTGTACCAGTCTGTGTACCAGACTACACAGAAGTCTCTCAAGATTTGGACTTAGAGGGTAATATGCTAAGTGACATAAGTGAGGCAGAAAAAGATAAATACCATATGTAGAATGATTTAATTTATATGTAGAAGCTAAAAATCAAAACTAGTGAACAAACAAAAACAACACAACAAGAAATAGGCTCATAAATACAGAGAACCAACTGGTAGTTTCTAGTGGGGTGAAGGTCGGGGGTAGACAAATTAAATAAAGATTAGGAGGCATAAACTTCTAGTTATAAAGTAAGCAAGTTAAAGTGATGAAAATCATAGCATGGGGAATACTGTCAATAATATTGTAATAATATTCTAGGGTGACAGATGGTGACTACACTTACCATGGTGAACAGTTGATAAGATATATGATTTTTGAATCACTGTTGTATACCTGAAACTAATACAACATTATATATCAATTATACTTCAATGAATATAAAAACAATAAGAGTTGATTAGCAAATTATGCCCATAGTTTCATATCCATAATAGCAAGGTGGTAAACTGTGGTTTATATTACTTGCATTATATGGCTAAAATCAACAACACCAGAAACAACAGGTGTTGGCGAGGATGTGGAGAAAGGGGAACCCTCTTGCACTGTTAGTGGCTATATTTTCTAAAGTGCATTACAGAGCATCAGGAAGAATGTATATGGGTGAATTGGATAATCAGCAAGTCTAAGTAAAGGATAGTGATAGTAGGAGTGTGAAAAAGGAAGCCATGGAGCAATGGAAGGTAGCAAAGAGAAATGATTAGATGTCTTAGTAATGGTTTTTATATGGAAAATGATGCAGGCTATGGTGAAAGATAGGATCCATGGTTTCTGATTTGCACATGTAGACAACAGGTGACCGCCTTCAGTAAAATAGTGAGCTTTAGAAGTGGTCTTTGTCTCAAAAGAAGAGAAGATGCTTGTCCTAGATGTGTTGAGTTGGAAATACTTATATACTCAACAGTAGAAGACAGTGGATATGGTGGTGTGGAAATTTTAAAAAGGCACATTATGAGAAATGCAATTGTTTTCATTTCTCTTTACATCTTAAATTTTGTATTATTTTTCTTGATAAAAGCAACTTTTTAAACACCATAGATTTAAAGTTGTTCCCTTTACCATTTATTTGAAATAATAAATGCCACATCAACATATATAAGAGCCATATTCTGTACATATGTTTGAAATTATTTTAGCTTGGTGCTATAACTTCTATGCTGAAATTATTTTGATTTGCTAACTGGATACACCCTAAACTTTTCAGACGACATTTCCAGGTTCAATTTGTGTGTGTGTGTGTGTGTGTGTGTGTGTGTGTGTGTGTGTGTTTTACTCCATATTTTAATACTATTAAACGAATTTTATTTAATATGAAAATATTAAATGTATAATATAAAAATATAAAATATAATATGAAATTCTTTGTTTTGTAAGCATTTCTTTGTTGCATAAATATTGATTCATCTGTATCCTTACATTGCAAACTGAAATAATCACTTTACTATCCGAGTTTAAGAGCATTTTCTTCAGGAAACAGAGTACTTCAGGAGGAACTATTGATCATTTTTCCTATGGTCTAGAGCTATCTAATGGAAATTAACATTTATTGAGTGACAGCCAAAGGAAGGAATTAATTCAGATCAGTATTAGAAATAAAAAAGACTACTGTTAACATTCCTACAAATAATTAGCATTTTAGAGAAAGTCCCTCATGCTTGTGGCAGAACGTGAGACAAATAAGGATTTGAACAAAGGAGAAAAAAAGGAGAAATTCTATCTGTGGGGAATAGAAGGATGAATTAAAAATAGAGCAGGAAAGGCGTGCCTGGGTGGTTTAGTTGGTAAGCAGTCCAACTTCGGCACAGGTCATGATGTCATGGTTAGTGGGTTTGAACCCGATGTGTGAGCCCTGCCTCAGGCTCTGTGCTGACAGTTCAGAACCTGGAGCCTGCTTTGGATTCTGTGTCTCCCTTTCTGCCCCTCCCCAATTGTGCCCTCTCTCTAGAAAATAAATCAATATTAAAAATAAATAAAAGAAGGGCCAACATGGCAGAGAAGTAGGGGGATCTGTACTTCCTGTGTCTCCCATACAAAGAATGGCTGAAGCCAAAGGATTTTGAACCCCAAGAGGCTGGGAGGAAAAGATACTGCATCTACCAGGAAGAAAAGGGTACAACTTGAGACACCATAGTTTGTTTTGTTTGTGTGTTTCTGTGTTTTTGTCTCCTATTTGTCTTTTTGTTTTCCTTTACATAGCTACTTCAAGGAAAATGTCAAAGCACACCTGGTGGAGAGTACAAAACATCACTGTGAGTAGGGAAACAAAATAACCAGAGTCACAACAACAGAGAGCAAGTAAAAATCTCCAAAAAACACCTCCTGAAAGGACAGGCCATGGACAGTGTATCCCCCCCCCCCTCTTTAATACAGCAGTGCTCACAGGTGCAGAACACATAACATGTTTTAAAAGTCATAAGGTACAAAAAACTAGCCAAAATGATGAAACAGATGAATTCTCTTCAAAAGAAACTCCAGGAAGTAGCGACAGCTAACAAATTGATCAAAACAGATTTAAGCAATATAACTGAATGAGAATTTAGAATAACAGTCATAAGATTATTCACCAGGCTTGAGAAAAGCATAGAATACAGCAGAGAATCTACTGATACAGAGATCAAGGAACTAAAAATAGTTATGATGAATTAAAAAATGTTATAAATGAGGTGCAAAATAAAATGGAGGCAGCCATAGCATGGATTGAAGAGGCAGAGGGGAGAATAGGTGAATTAGAAGATAACATTATGGAAAAAGAGGAAGCTGAGAAAAAGAGAGATAAAAAATCCAGGAGTACAAGGGGAGAATTAAACAACTCAGTGATTCAATCAAATAAACAATATCCATATCATAGGAATTCCAGAAGAAGAGAGAGAGAAAGGGGCTGAAGGTACACTTGAACAAATCATAGCTGAGAACTTCCCGCATTTGGGGAAGGAAACAGGCATTCAAATCCAAGAGGCACACAGAACTCCCTTCAGACCTAACTTGAATTGATCTTCTGCATGACATTTCATAGTGAAACTGGCAAAATACAAGGATAAAGAGAAAACTCAGAAAGCAGCTAAGGATAAAAAGGCTCTAACTTACAAAGGTAAACCCATAAGAGTAGTAGCAGACCTATCTACTGAAACTTGGCAGGCCAGAAAGGAATGGCAGGAAATCTTCCATGTGATGAACAGAAAAAAATATGCAGCCGAGAATCCTTTATCCAGCAAATCTGTCATTCACAATAGAAGGAGAGATAAAGATCTTCCCAAACTAACAAAAACTGAAGGAATTCATCACCACTAAGCCATCCCTACAAGAGATCCTAAGGGGGATTCTGTGAATGAAATGCTGCAAGAACCACAAAATACCAGAGACATCACTACAAGCATGAAACCTACAGACATCACAATGACTCTAAATGCATATCTTTCTATAATCAAACTGAATGTAAATGGAATAAATGCTCCAACCAAAAGACATAGGGTATCAGACTGGATAAAAAAAAAAAACACCCATCCATTTGCTGTCTACAAGAGACTCATTTTAGGCCTGAGGACATCTTCAGATTGAAAGTGAGGGGATGGAGAACTATCTATCATGCTACTGGAAGTCAAAAGAAAGCTGGGGGTAGCCATACTTATATCAGACAAACTGGACTCTAATTAAAGGCTGTAACAAGAGATGAAGAAGGGCATTATATAATAATTACAGGGTCTATCCATCAGGAAGAGTTAACAATTATAAATGTCTATGCGTTGAATACGGGAGCCCCCAAATATATAAAACAATCACAAACATAAGCAACCATATTGATAAGAATGTGGTAATTGCAGGGTACTTTAATACTCCACTTACAACAATGGATAGATCATCTAGACACAGGATCAACAAAGAAGGGGTCTGAATGATACATTGGATCAAATGGACTTGAAAGGTGTATTTATATCTCTGCATCCCAAAGCAACAGAATATACTTTCTTCTCAAGTGTACATGAAACATGCTCCAAGATAGATCACATACTGGATCACAAAAGAACCCTAAGAAGACAGTCCTAAGAGGAAAATACATTGCTATCCAGGCCTATCTCAAGAAACAAGAAAAATCCCCAATACAAAATCTAACAGCACACATAAAGGAACTAGAAGCAGAAGAGCAAGCACACCCCAAATGCAGCAGAAGAGAAATAATGAATATCAGAGCATAAATAAACAATATAGAATCCCCCCCCAAAAAAACACTAGAAAAGTTCAATGAAACCAAGAGTTGGTTTTTTGAAAAAAATAAACAAAATTGATAAACCTCTAGCCAGCCTTCTCAAAAAGAAAAGAGAGAGGATATAAATAGATAAAATCCAAATGAAAAAGAATTTATTACAACGAGTCCCTCAGAAATACAAGCAAGTATCAGGGAATACTATGAAAAATTATATGCCAACAAACTGGGCAACATGGAAGAAATGGACAAATTCCTAACACCTACCCACTACCAAATCTCAAATGAGAAGTAGAAAATTTTAACAGACCCATAACTAGTGAAGAAATTAAATCAGTTATCAAAAATCTCCCAACAAATAAGAGTCCAGGACCAGATGGCTTCCCTTGGGAATTCTACCAGACATTTACAACAGAGTTAATACCTATCCTTCTCAAGCTGTTCCAAAAAACAGAAAGGGAAGGAAAACGTCTGGACTTATTCTATGAAGCCAGCATTACTTTGATTCCCAAACCAGGCACAGACCCAGCAAAAAAAGAGAATTACAGGCCAATATCCCTGATGAGTGTGGATGCAAAAATTCTCAATAAGATACTAGCCAATCGAATTCAACAGCATATAAAAAGAATTATTCACCATGATCAAGTGGGATTCATTCCTGGGCTGCAGGGCTGGTTCAATATTCATGAATCAATAAATGTGATACATCACATTAATAAAAGAAAAGATAAGAACCATATGATCCAGTCAATAAATGCAGGAAAACCATTTGACAAAATACAGCATCCTTTCTTAATAAAAGACTTCAAGAAAGTTGGGATAGAAGGAACATAGTCAAACATCATAAAAGTCACTTATGAAAAGCCCACAGCTAATATCATCCTCAGTGGGGAAAAACTGAGAGCTTTCCCCCCTGAGATCAGAAACACGATAGGGATGTCCACTATCACCACTGTTGTTTAACATAGAGTTGGAAGTGCTAGCATCAGCAATCAGACAGCAAAAGGAAATCAAAGGCATCCAAGTTGGCAAAGATGAAGTCAAGTTTTCACTTTTTGCAGATGACATGATACTCTACATGGAAAACCTGACAGACCCCACCAAAAGGCTGCTAGAACTGATACATGAAATCAGCAAAGTCGCAGGGTACAAAATCAATGTACAAAAATCAGTTGCATTTTTACATACCAATAATGAAGCAACAGAAAGATAAGTAAAGACACTGATACCATTCACAATTGCACCACGAACCATCAAATCTCTGGGAATAAACTTAACCAAAGATGTAAAGGATCTGTATGCTGAAAACTATAGAAAGATTATGAAGGAAATTGAAGAAGGTATAAAGAAATGGAAAAACATTCCATACTCATGGATTGGAAGAATAAATATTGTTAAAATGTCAATACTACCCAAAGCAATCTAAACATTCAATGCAATCCCAATTATACGTGTACCGACATTCTTCTCAAAGCTATATCAAACAATCCTAAAATTTGTATGGAACCACAAAAGACCCCGGATAGCAAAAGTAATATTGAGGAAGAAAACCAAAGCAGGAGGCATCATAATCCCAGACTTTAGCCTTTACTACAAAGCTGTAATCATCAAGACAGTATGGTATTGGCACAAAAAGAGACACAGACCAATGGAATAGAATAGAGAACCCAGAATTGGACCCACAAATGTATGGTGAATTAATCTTTGACAAAGCAGGAATGAGTATCCATTGTAAAAAATACAGTCTCTTTAGCAAATGGTGCTGGGAGAACTGGACAGCAACAGGCAGAAGGATGAAACTAGACCACTTCCTTACACCATACACAAAAGTAAACTCAAAATGGATAAGGTACCTGGATGTGAGACAGGAAACCATCAAAACCCTCCCTAAAGGAGAAAATAGGAAAAATCTCTTTGACCTCAGCCGCAGCAATTTCTTACTCGACACATCTCCAAAGGCCAGGGAATTAAAAGCAAAAATGAACTATTGGGACCTCATCAAGATAAAAAGCTTATGCATTGCAAAGGAAAAAATCAACAAAACAAAGACAACTGACAGAATGGGAAAAGATATTTGCAAACGACATCAGACAAAGAGCTAGTATACAAAACCTATTAAGAACTCACCAAACTCCACACCCAAAAAAACAAATAATCAAGTGAAGAAATGGGCAGAAGATATGAACAGACACTTTTCCAAAGAAGACATCCAGATGGCCAACAGGCACATGAAAAGATGTTCAGTGTCACTCCTCATCATGGAAACACAAATCAAAACCACACTAAGATGCCACCTAATACTGGTCAGAGTGGCTAAAATGAACAAATCAGGAGTCTATAGATGCTGGTGAGGATATGGAGAAACGGGAACCCTCTTGCACTGTTGGTGGGAATGCAAACTTGTACAGCCACTCTGGAAAAAAGTGTGGAGGTTCCTCAAAAAATTAAAAATAGACCAACCCTATTACCCAGCAATAGCACTGCTAGTATTTTACCCAAGGGATACAGGAGTACTGATGCATAGGGGCACTTGTACCCCATTGTTTATAGCAGCACTTCCAACAATAGCCAAATTATGGAAAGAAACTAAATGTCCATCAACTGACAAATGGAAAAAGAAGATGTGGTCTATATATACAGTGGGACACTACTTGGCAATGAGAAAGAATGAAATGTGACCATTTGCAGCAACGTGGATAGAACTGGAAGATATTCTGCTAAGTGAAATAAGTCAGTTAGAGAAAGACAGATATTATATGTTTTCACTCATAGGTGTATCTTGAGAAACTTAACAGAAGTTCACGGGGGAGAGAAAGCAAAAAAAAGTTACAGAGAGGGATGGAGGCAAACCATAAGAGACTCTTGGATACTGAGAACAAACTGGGGGTTGATGGCAGATAGAGGAGAGGGGTACGTGCGTGATGGGAATTGAGGAGGGCACTTGTTGGGATGAACACTGGGTGTTGTATGGAAACCAATTTTTCAATAAATTATATTAAAAACTAAATAAAATAAAAAAATACAAAATAAATATAATAAAAAAAGAATAGAGCAGGAAATGAAGCTCAGGTGACATTTCAAGTCTCTAGTATGAGATGTGCACTCCTAACTAGTTGGAGCCCACTAGATTGTGGTGTGTGAGCCCACACACAGCGAACAGCTCTGGAAGGAGCACACGATGGATTTATCAAGGGGTGTGAGGGTGAAGTGACTGAGGGCTTCAGTGCTGATGGGAACTCTTTGGCTTGAGATCATAAGCTATTTAATAATAAAGGTGTAGAAGTCACAAACTAAGATGTTAAGACAAGGTGGTATTAGAACAGATCATATATAAACAGGAAGATCAACCATCCAAGTGTACTCAAGGAACAGAGTGCATTGGGGGAAATTCTGGAAAGGTATCTTTCCAGATACTTAGAAAAGGGAACTTAGAAAAGGTATCTCAGCATTGCCTTTGAAAAAGGAGAACATTTCTAACTGTTGGTAGAATTCAGTGAAATCATAAGAACCAGGAAAGTAGGAAATCAGTTCAAATGTTATCACCACTTGCAAGGATAGAAACTCATAGAGGACCCTCATCACAATGGAATATTTATTTCTTACAGAAAAAAGATTTTTTTCATCACCCTCTTGAAGGCCTCCTTCATATCTTTATTTCTAAGGCTGTAGATAAGGGGGTTCAACATGGGTGTAATGATCCCATAGAAGAGAGAAACCATCTTTCCCCAGTCCTTAGAGGTGGATGAAGGTGGTTGTAGATACATGTAGATGGCTGTACCAACAAAGAGAGCGACCACAACCATGTGGGACCCACATGTCCCAAAAGCTTTTTGTCGTCCTTCTGCTGACCTGATTCTCAACACTGCTTGAGCTATAAAGCCATAAGAAATGAGGATCAATGTCACTGGAATTAGCAGAATTAATACACTAAAGAAAAAGAGCTCAGACTCAATAGGCTTTGTGTCAGCACACGACAACTTGAGAAGGGCAGGCACCTCACAGAAAAAGTGGTCCACTTCCTGGCGACCACAGCGTGGCATGTTAAGGGTCAAGGAAGACTGCAACACTGAATTACCAAAGCCAGTGAACCACGAGAAGGCTACCACCCTTAAGCAGAACCAATGATTCATAATAACTACATAGTGCAGGGGTTTGCAGACTGCCACATATCTGTCAAAGGACATGACAGCCAGGAGGAGACACTCAGTAGCTCCCAGGGCCAGGAAGATGATGAGCTGTGCCACACAGCCACCGTAGCTGATGGTCTTTTTGTTGCGACAAATATTTGTCAACATATGAGGGACTGTGCTTGTGGTATAGCACAGATCTAAGATGGAGAGATTAGTGAGGAAGAAATACATGGGTGTATGAAGTTTGGGATCCAGAATGCACACCATCATGATGGACACATTGCCAAAGATGGTGAATGTATATGATATTAATAGAAGCACAAACAGGGGCATTTGTAGCCAGGGCCTGTCTGAGAAGCCAAGTAGTATAAACTCTCTTGCGGAGCTCTCATTAGCCCAATTCATGATGACTCACTTATTTTTCTTCCTAAAAATATAAAATAGGAAAGTAGTCAGTAGATAATTATTGAAAACTCTTATTGAAACCGAACTTAATTATAATGAATGATTCAACACCAAACATAAGTGACGGTAATCATAAGTTACTATAAATTTATAGTTTATGAAATACGATATGATTCTCTTAGGTTAGAAAGTAGTTCTGTCTTAGCAGTTATGTTTAACTTACTTTATGAGGTAAATCATTACTTTTGAATGACAAAGTATATAAATGTATATGCAGGGGGCACAGACAGTTGTAAATGCCCAAGACATTTCAATTTTTCTCCGTTTTGTTAGGTGTGCACAAAGTATCTTCAGGTGTACATTAGATTCTGCTGTACAGTATGGTGATTGACACTTACACACACTTGTGCTCATCAAAACAGGTACACTCCTTAGTACCCATATCAGATTTTCACTTGATAATCTAATCACTACTTGACTGAAATGTGACAGATAGATGAAAATCTACATTTTATTGCTATTATGACTCAGTGAGCATGAATACTCTGCATACCCAGTAGTGGTGAGGGCTAGACCCAAATCCTGGACCTAAAGGCCATTCTTTTTTCTATACCATATCTCCTCCCCTGTATACAGAGAACACAGCAAGACTGATTAAAGACCACATGCCAGTGATTATACACCAAATAGAACAGCAAGAATCAAATAATCAAGTTGATTTTCCTTAGTGTGGAAGTTATCAGTAATCAGATAAGTTATCAGTTAAGAGATAAAACCCAAGTGCACTTAAGTTTCTCAATCCACCTTGTGTTTTTAAATGCAGGGTCATTAGTAGGACTTACACCATTGGAATTTACAAGTGTGAACATAGTGAGTGATGCTAGACAGAGAATAGGGTACTGTAAAGGAGGGTAACATGACAGGAGAGACCTACCTCACACTGGGTGGAACAGCTTTTACAGCAGGAGAAGCACAAGCCGCTGTGCACCTGCAGCAGCTTGAGGAGAGAAGGCATGAAGAATTTAATTCCTTCCATTATATGTGGGTTAAATTTCAGCGTTTTAGCTACAGATACACATTATTCCTTGGTAAATAACACCTTCAGTGGAAAAATGCAAGAGGAAATGAGATTTGACTTTTGTTTGGTTTACATGTAAAGTTGAATTTTTCTCAGGAAAAATTATGATACATAAAGATAAAAGATAAATGTAAGATGGAAAAAATGTGTGGTGTTTATGTCAAAAATGATACCTATCTTAAAACATACAGAATTACTATATAATAATTATGAGACAAGATAAAAAATCCAATTAAAAGTGAGCAATTGACTTAAATGAGCAATTGGACAAGAAAAAATAAAGCAAGTTTAAAAAGAAAAGATATATGATTTTTCTATCAATAAGAAACAGAAATCAAGATTAACCAGGAAATGTCACATTGTATAATGATTTGGTAATGTTAGAAAAAAATCACCTTTAAAAGTTAGCTGTTAGAAACACATCCTCAGGATATACCACCTGCCTACATTTATTCTTAGCTGTGTGAGTGTGAGCAAAGGTGAACGTCCTTTTGCCACATTTAGAACAAATCGCTATACTGATAATAAGGGGTCCTGTGAAAGCCAAATGAGGCACTGCACACGTCAGAAGTCAGGACGGTGCTGGAGACAGCAAGCTTCACTGAGTGTGAGCTTCTCATCACTTAGAGTATCACTGACATCCATCATTAGTGCTAATTATTAACATCATGATGGGCCATTGTCTCAGCTTGGCATGAATATAAGAAGAACAGAACCAAATTATTGTTGGTGGTGCCAACAATTATTGTAAGTTCATAATTTTATGAAATGATTAAACATATATGTCACTTTTTCTTTGCTTCTAGCATAATACTGAGAACATCGTTTCCAGTAAATGGAAGTCAAGTCAATGGTTAGTAGCAGGTGCTGGCTTATCTGAAGGGCGTGGACTCTACTCAGCTGCTGTATTTTCTCCAATTTTCATGTGTTCTGCTCTACCCAAGTGTCATATGTGAGTGTGATCTGTTCATTCCGATTGCTCTTTTCCATTATCAGAAAAATGGACTCACCTCTTGACAAAGCACACATTCATCTTACCTCTTTCCTATTCACATATCCTGCAGTAATCAAAACAAACCTTAAATACCACTAATTCTTTTTTTGCTTAAAAACATATCCCTCTGACAGTTCTAATGCATGGAGATAAGATGGTGAAAGGTACATTCTGAATGGTCAAATGATAACTAAGGTTGTTTGAATCACTGAAAATACTTGACATCCATTTTAAGATTCCTAGGAAACAAAATGAACAGTGATTATTTAAGCAGAGGTAAGAACGTGGGTGAGGTGAGTAAGCGACGGAATTCCCTGCTGCAGCCAAGACTCACCTTCCTTCCAAGTGTCAGAGAGATACCCCTGCCTTTCTGTGTGCATGTTTCAGAGATGGTTGGTAAACGGAGAGCCTCTTTGAGCTGTCAACCCTTGTGACATTCTTATTCAATGACCTTTTCCTCACAGATTGGAACGATATTAGCATGCAACCTGGGTTGCGTCACAAACATAGAATATGAGTAAACTCCTTAGGATGAAATAAAAATGGTTTATAGGTATGTGTTCAGTCACTGGGGCATATGTTTGATTGATGCTGACTATGCTCACCACATTCCTAGCAGAGTTTACAGTGGGAAGCTGATTTCATAGATATCTACAACATCAGCAGAGCCCTTTAAGAAAGGGCTACCTATTCCCACATTGCCTTGTCCTCTATCTTGGCCCTAGGGATTCCAGGGTCCCTCCAGTTTAATTGGTCATTGTGTCCAGAGAGGAAATAATGAACTCTATTCCCAACTGCACTGGCAGGGTAACACAGGCACACAGGTGGTTCACAAATGTTAAAGCTAGGGGGAAGACGGTAGTCATGAAACTTAAATCATGAATGATGAGTTTGGAGATGTTTACTCAGGACAGCACAAGGCTAAATGAAGTTGTAGCCCAAATTCCGTTAAATGGTCTCATGGTCAAATAGTGAGTCCACATTTAGTGTTTATGGGAAGAAGTGTTCCTATTATTCCTTGAAATTTGTATGCATGTGTTTAGACTACACCTGCTAGGGATATGCAACATAAATAACTATATCAAACAGATTCAACACATGTAAATTTTCATCTTGAAGTTTAAGGTTGGCATGAATCCACCAGGGCAGAGCTAGTAGAATGATGGGGGATTGCAATGGAATAGATTTTGAAGATAAGTTGATTTCTGCAATTAATAACTTAATATGTACTCACCTAAGATTTTGGTAAAATAAAGAAAACTGAAATTACATTGAGCACCAGCTTAGATATAGACTAAAAGTCACTTTTTGAAATTTTATTATATTTATTTTCACTTATTTTTATTTTGTATATAATGTATTTTATGAATTATAAAATCATATAGAGAATATAATCATTATTTATATTATAAAATTTTCTTTTTTAAAATTAAATATTAAACCAGCACAGTTGGCATATACTCTTATATGCATTTCAGGTGTAGAGTATAGTAATTCAATAATTCTGTACATTACTCTGCACTCTGCAGGATCATTGTACCCTTAATCCCCTTCTCCTATTTCATCGATCCTTCCACCACCTCCCCCCTGGTAACCAATAGGTTGGTCCCTATAGTTAAAAGGCTGATTCTTGGTTTTACTCTTTTCCCCCACCTACGTTCATTTGTTTTGTTTCTTAAATTCCACATATGAATGAAATCATATGGTATTTATCTTTCTAAGACTGACTTGTTTCACTTAGCATTAAACTCTGTAGCTCTAGCCATGTCATTGCAATTAACAAGATTTCTTTCTTTTTGATCACTGAGTGATATTCCATTGTATATAAATATCACGCCTTTCTCCATTCATTAGTTCACACACACTTGGGCTCTTTCCATAGTTGGCTAGTGTTGGTAATGCTGCTGTAAACATTGGGGTGCATGTGCCCCTTCAAATCTGTATTTTTTTATCCTTTAGGTAAATACCAAACAGAGCAATTGCTGGATTGTAGTGTAGTTCTATTTGCAACTTTCTGAGGAAACTCCATACTGTTTTCCAGATTGGCTGCACCAGTTTGCATTCCCACCAATGGTGCAAGAGGGTTCTCATTTCTCCACATCCTTACCAACATTTATTGTTTCCTGAGTGGTTAATTGTAGCCATTCTGACAGGTGTAGGGTGGTATCTCATCATGGCTTTGATTTGCATTTCCCTGATACTGAGTGATTTTGAGCATCTTTTCATGTGTCTGTTGACCATCTGGACGTCTTCTTTGGAAAAGTGTCTATACATGTCTTCTGCCCATTTCTTAACTGTATTGTTTGAGTTTGATAAATTCTTTATAGATTTAAGATACTAACCCTTTTTAAGATATGGCATGCAAATATATTCTCCCATTCTGTAGGCTGCCTGTTGATTGTTTTCTTCACTGTGCAGAAGGTTTTATCTTGATGAAGTTCCAATAGTTCATTTTTCCTTTTGTTTCAGGAGACATATCTAGTAAGAAATTGCTGTGGCTGATGTCAGAGAGGTTACTGCCTTTGTTCTTTAGGTTTTTAATGTTTTCCTGTCTCAAGCTAAGGTCTTTAATGCATTTGAATTTATTTATTTTTTATATCTGGTGTAAGAAAGTGGTCCAGTTTCATTACTTTGTAGTTGTCTAGTTTTCCAAGCACCATTTGTTGAGGACACTTTTTCCCCATTGCATATTATTTACTGCTTTGTTGAAGATTAGTTGACCATATAGTTATGGGTTTATTTCTGCATTTTCTTACCTATTCCATTGATCTGTGTGTCCATTATTATGGCAGTACCATATTGCATTGATGATTACAGCTTTGTAATATAGGGAATTGTGATGGCTCCAGCTTTGCTTTTCTCTTTCAACATTACTTTGTCTATTCTGGGTCTTTTGTGGCTCTATACAAATCTTAGAACTGTTTGTCCTAGCTCGGTGAAAAATGCTGTGGTATTTTGACAGGCATTGCATTAAATGTGTAGATGCTTTAGGTAGTATTGACATTTTAAAAATATCTTTATTCCATTCCATGAGCATGGAATATTTTTCCGTTTATTTGTCTCATCTTTAATTTCATTCTTCAGTGTTCTATAGTTTTGAGAGTACTGATCTTTTACCTCTTTACTTAGGTTTATTCCTTGGTGTCTTATGATTTTTGGTGCAATTGTAAATGGGATAAATACCTTGATTTCTTGTTTTGTTATTTCATTATGGTATATAGAAATGCAACAGATTTCTGTATGTTGATTTTGTATCCCATGACTTTGCTGAATTCATGTATTAGTTCTAGCAAGTTTTGGGTGGAATCTTTTGGGTGTTCAAGATAGAGTATCATGTCATCTGCATGTAGTGAAAGTTTGTCTTCTTTCTCACCTGTGTAGATGCCTTTTCTTTGTTTTTGTTGCCTGATTGCTGAGGCCAGGACTGCTGCTACTGTGTTAAATAACAGTGGTGAGAGTTGACGTCCCTGTCCTGTTCCTGACTGGAGAGGAAAATCTCTGTATTCCCCCATTGAGGATGATATTAGCTATGGGTTTTTCATATATGGCTTTTATTATATAGAGCTATGTTCCCTCTAAGCCCCCTTAATTGAGGGTTTTTATCATGATTGGATATTGTACTTTGTCGAATGACTTATCTGCATCTATTGAGAGGATCATATGATTCTTATTCTTTCTTTTATTAATGTGGTGTATCATGTTGATTGATTTCCAAATTTGCACCACATTTGCCATCCAGGAATAAATCCCACGTGATTGTGGTGAATGATTCTTTTAATGTACAGTTAGTTTTGATTTACCAGTATTTTGTTGAGAAATTTTGCATCTATATCCATCTGGAATTTGGTCTTTTTTAGTGGGGTTTGCCTGTTTTGGGAATCAGGGTAATGCTGACATCACAGGATGAATTTGGATGTTTTACTGTTCTTTCTCCTTTTTTGGAACAGATTGAAAAGAATAGGTATTAATTCTTCTCTAAATCATTGGTAGAATTTTCCTTGTGAAGCTATGTGGCCCTGGGTTTTTCTGTAGGGAGACTTCTGATTACCAATTCACTTTCTTGTCTGGTTATCAGTCTGCCCAAGTTTTCCATTTCTTTCTATTTCAGTTTTGATAGTTTATATATTTGTAGGGATTTGTCAGTTTTTCCCCTTGTGGTCCAATTTGTTGGCATATAGTTTTTCATAATGTTCTCTTATAATTGTTTGAATTTCTCTGATGTTGGTTGTATTTCTCCTCTCTCATTTGTGATTTTATTATCAATGTGCTTTCTTTTATTTTTGGTACATCTGGCTAAGGGTTTATCAATTTTATTTTTTCGAAGAACTGGCTCCTGGTTACTCTCTGTGTTCAATATTTTTTTTTTTTTTTTGGTTTCTGTATCACTTATATGTGCTCTAATATTGATTATTTTCCCTCTTCTGCTGGCCTTAGGCTTTGTTAATTGTTCTTTTTCTAGCTCATTTAGGTGTATGGATAGGATGTTTACTTGAGATTTTTCTTGATTTGTGAAGTAAGCCTGTATTTCTCTATACTTCACTCTTATGACCGCTTTACCTGCATCCAATGGTTTTGGACTGTTGTGTTTACATTTTCTTTTTTTTTTCATTTATTTTTTGAAAATTTATTCTTTGATTTCTGGTTTACACATTCATTGTTTAGTAGCATGCAATTTAATCTCCATGTATTTGTGGTCTTTTCAATTTTTTTTCTTGTCATTGGCAACATGTTTTTTAGCATTTTGGTCAGAAATGATGCATGGTATGATCTCAATTTCTTTGTAGCTGTTGAGGCCTGATTTATGACCAATATGTAATCTATTCTTGATAATGTTCCATCTGCACATGAAAAGAATATGTATTCTGCTGATTTATGATGAAATGTTCTGAATATAACTGTTAAATCCATCTGGTCCAGTGTGTCATTCACAGCTAAATTTCCTTGTTGATTTTCTGCTTGAGTGATGGGTCCATTGATGTAACTGGGGTGTTACCAGTTCCATTGTTATTTTTATATCAGTGAGTTCCTCTGTGTGTATTCTTATTTGTTTTATATATATGGGTACTTCCAGGTTGGGTACATAAATATATACAATTGCTAGATCTACTTGTTGGATAGTCCCCTTTTTATGATATAGTGCCCTTCTTCATCTCTTGTTACAGTTCCTGGTTTAAACTCTAGTTTGTCTGATGTATATATTGCTACTTCAGCTTCAGCTTTCTTTTGACATCCATATGTATGACCAAAGTTTCTCCAACACTTCACTTTCAATGTGCAGGTGTCTTTAGGCCTTAAGTGATTGTCTTGAGAGACACCTATAGCTGGGTATTTTTTTAAATCCATTTTGACACACTGTGTCTTTTAATTGGAGTGTTTAGTCCACTTGCATTCAGATTAATTAGTGATATGTATTGATGCCATTTTATTATTTGTTTTGCTGTTGTTTCTGGAGATTTTCTTTTTTCCTGTCTAATCTTTGGTGTTTTTGGTCCTTTTTTTTTCACCAAAGACTTCCCTTTAATATTTTTTCATGGCTAGTTTAGTCGCCATGGAATCCTTTAGTTTTTATTTCTCTGGTAAACTCTTTATCTCTCCTTCTATGCTGAATGAGAACCTTGCTGGAACGAGTATTCATGACTGCAGATTTTTCCCATTTAGCCTGTTAAATATATCATACCACTCCCTCCTGGCTTCACTAGTTTCTGTGGAGAAATCTTCAGGTGGTCTTATAAGTCTTTCCTTGTAAGTTAGGGATTTATTCTGTCTTGCTGATTTTAGGGTTTTTTATTTATCTCTCTTGGTGTTGGTCTACTTTTGTTTACTTTGATGGGAGGTCTCTGTGCTCCTGAATTTCGATGTCTGTTTCTTTCTCCTCATTAGGGAAGTTTTCAACTATTATTTTCTCAAATAAACCTTCTGCCCCCTTTTTTTCTCTCTTCTACTTCTGAGACTGCTATGATACAAATATAATGTTTGATAAAGTCCCTGAGTTCTCTTAGTGTATTCTCATGATCCATAATTCTTCTTTATCTCTTTTGCTCACCTTCATCATTTTCCATTATTTTATCTTCTATACCACATATTTGTTTCTGTGATTCTTCCATTCTGTGGACATTACATCCAGTTGTTTCAAATTTCAGCTATTGCACTTTTCACTTCTGATCACTTGTTTTTTAACTCTTATTTCTGCCATGAGGGTCTTTTTGAAATCTCCTATTCTTTTCTGAAGCACAGCAAATATCATTTTGATTGTTGCTTTTACTTCTCCATCAAGCATGTTACTTATATCTGTTTGAATTGGATCTCTGGCTGTGACCTTTCTTGTTCTTTCTTTTGGGATGAATTCCTCTGTCCACATTTTGTCTAAGTCTGTCTTCTCTGTGTTAGGAAAGCCTGTTTTACTTTCTGTCCCTGAGAGTAATGGCTTTATAAAGAAGAGGTCATATAGTGTCCAGAGTAACACAGTGGCCTTTGGGCTCTAATTCAGCCAAGCCTACTATCTTTTATTATTTATTTATTTATTTATTTATTTATTTATTTATTTATATTAACAAAGTAAATTTTATTTTTTCTTTTTTTTCTTTTTTTTAATTTTTTTATATATATATATGAAATTTATTGACAGATTGGTTTCCATACAACACCCAGTGCTCATCCCAAAAGGTGCCCTCCTCAATACCCATCACCCACCCTCTCCTCCCTCCCACCCCCCATCAACCCTCAGTTTGTTCTCAGTTTTTAAGAGTTTCTTATGCTTTGGCTCTCTCCCACTCTAACCTCTTTTTTTTTTCTTCCCCTCCCCCATGGGTTTCTGTTAAGTTTTTCAGGATCCACATAAGAGTGAAACCATATGGTATCTGTCTTTCTCTGTATGGCTTATTTCACTTAGCATCACACTCTCCACTTCCATCCATGTTGCTACAAAGGGCCATATTTCGTTCTTTCTCATTGCCATGTAGTACTCCATTGTGTATATAAACCACAATTTCTTTTTTTTTTTATATATATGAAATTTATTGACATATTGGTTTCCATACAACACCCAGTGCTCATCCCAAAAGGTGCCCTCCTCAATACCCATCACCCACCCTCCCCTCCCTCCCACCCCCCATCAACCCTCAGTTTGTTCTCAGCTTTTAACAGTCTCTTATGCTTTGGCTCTCTCCCACTCTAACCTCTTTTTTTTTTTCCTTCCCCTCCCTCATGGGTTCCTGTTAAGTTTCTCAGGATCCACATAAGAGTGAAACCATATGGTATCTGTCTTTCTCTGTATGGCTTATTTCACTTAGCATCACACTCTCCAGTTCCATCCACTTTGCTACAAAGGGCCATATTTCATTTTTTCTCATTGCCACGTAGTACTCCATTGTGTATATAAACCACAATTTCTTTATCCATTCATCAGTTGATGGACATTTAGGCTCTTTCCATAATTTGGCTATTGTTGAGAGTGCTGCTATGAACATTGGGGTACAAGTGCCCCTATGCATCAGCACTCCTGTATCCCTTGGGTAAATTCCTAGCAGTGCTATTGCTGGGTCATAGGGTAGGTCTATTTTTAATTTTCTGAGGAACCTCCACACTGCTTTCCAGAGCGGCTGCACCAATTTGCATTCCCACCAACAGTGCAAGAGGGTTCCCATTTCTCCACATCCTCTCCAGCATCTATAGTCTCCTGATTTGTTCATTTTGGCCACTCTGACTGGCGTGAGGTGATACCTGAGTGTGGTTTTGATTTGTATTTCCCTGATAAGGAGCGACGCTGAACATCTTTTCATGTGCCTGTTGGCCATCTGGATGTCTTCTTTAGAGAAGTGTCTATTCATGTTTTCTGCCCATTTCTTCACTAGGTTATTTGTTTTTCGGGTGTGGAGTTTGGTGAGCTCTTTATAGATTTTAGATACTAGCCCTTTGTCCGATATGTCATTTGCAAATATCTTTTCCCATTCTGTTGGTTGCCTTTTAGTTTTGTTGGTTGTTTCCTTTGCTGTGAAGAAGCTTTTTATCTTCATAAGGTCCCAGTAATTCACTTTTGCTTTTAATTCCCTTGCCTTTGGGGATGTGTCGAGTAAGAGATTGCTACGGCTGAGGTCAGAGAGGTCTTTTCCTGCTTTCTCCTCTAGGGTTTTGATGGTTTCCTGTCTCACATTTAGGTCCTTTATCCATTTTGAGTTTATTTTTGTAAATGGTGTGAGAAAGTGGTCTAGTTTCAACCTTCTGCATGTTGCTGTCCAGTTCTCCCAGCACCATTTGTTAAAGAGGCTGTCTTTTTTCCATTAGATGTTCTTTCCTGCTTTGTCAAAGATGAGTTGGCCATACGTTTGTGGGTCTAGTTCTGGGGTTTCTATTCTATTCCATTGGTCTGTGTGTCTGTTTTTGTGCCAATACCATGCTGTCTTGATGATGACAGCTTTGTAGTAGAGGCTAAAGTCTGGGATTGTGATGCCTCCTGCTTTGGTCTTCTTCTTCAAAATTCCTTTGGCTATTCGGGGCCTTTTGTGGTTCCATATGAATTTTAGGATTGCTTGTTCTAGTTTCGAGAAGAATGCTGGTGCAATTTTGATTGGGATTGCATTGAATGTGTAGATAGCTTTGGGTAGTATTGACATTTTGACAATATTTATTTTTCCAATCCATGAGCAGGGAATGTCTTTCCATTTCTTTAAATCTTCTTCAATTACCTTCATAAGTTTTCTATAGTTTTCAGCATACAGATCCTTTACATCTTTGGTTAGATTTATTCCTAGGTATTTTATGCTTCTTGGTGCAATTGTGAATGGGATCAGTTTCTTTATTTGTCTTTCTGTTGCTTCGTTGTTAGTGTATAAGAATGCAACTGATTTCTGTACATTGACTTTGTATCCTGCAACTTTGCTGAATTCATGTATCAGTTCTAGCAGACTTTTGGTGGAGTCTATCGGATTTTCCATGTATAATATCATGTCATCTGCAAAAAGCGAAAGCTTGACTTCATCTTTGCCAATTTTGATGCCTTTGATTTCCTTTTGTTGTCTGATTGCTGATGCTAGAACTTCCAGCACTATGTTAAACAACAGCGGTGAGAGTGGGCATCCCTGTCGTGTTCCTGATCTCAGGGAAAAAGCTCTCAGTTTTTCCCCGTTGAGGATGATGTTAGCTGTGGGCTTTTCATAAATGGCTTTTGTGATCTTTAAGTATGTTCCTTCTATCCCGACTTTCTCAAGGGTTTTTATTAAGAAAGGGTGCTGGATTTTGTCAAAGGCCTTTTCTGCATCGATTGACAGGATCATATGGTTCTTATCTTTTTTTTTGTTAATGTAATGTATCACGTTGATTGGTTTGCGAATGTTGAACCAGCCCTGCAGCCCAGGAATGAATCCCACTTGACCATGGTGAATAATTCTTTTTATATGCTGTTGAATTCGATTGGCTAGTATCTTATTGAGAATGTTTGCATCCATATTCATCAGGGATATTGGCCTGTAGTTCTCTTTTTTTACTGGGTCTCTGTCTGGTTTAGGAATCAAAGTAATACTGGCTTCATAGAATGAGTCTGGAAGTTTTCCTTCCCTTTCTATTTCTTGGAATAGCTTGAGAAGGATAGGTATTATCTCTGCTTTAAACGTCTGGTAGAACTCCCCTGGGAAGCCATCTGGTCCTGGACTCTTATTTGTTGGGAGATTTTTGATAACCGATTCAATTTCTTCGCTGGTTGTGGGTCTGTTCAAGCTTTCTATTTCCTCCTGATTGAGTTTTGGAAGAGTGTGGGTGTTCAGGAATTTGTCCATTTCTTCCAGGTTGTCCAATTTGTTGGTATATAATTTTTCATAGTATTCCCTGATAATTGTTTGTATCTCTGAGGGATTGGTTGTAATAATTCCATTTTCATTCATGATTTTATCTATTTGGGTCATCTCCCTTTTCTTCTTGAGAAGCCTGGCTAGCGGTTTGTCAATTTTGTTTATTTTTTCAAAAAACCAACTCTTGGTTTCGTTGATCTGCTCTACAGTTTTTTTAGATTCTATATTGTTTATTTCTGCTCTGATCTTTATTATTTCTCTTCTTCTGCTGGGTTTAGGCTGCCTTTGCTGTTCTGCTTCTATTTCCTTTAGGTGTGCTGTTAGATTTTGTATTTGGGATTTTTCTTGTTTCTTGAGATAGGCCTGGATTGCAATGTATTTTCCTCTCAGGACTGCCTTCGCTGCGTCCCAAAGCATTTGGATTGTTGTATTTTCATTTTCGTTTGTTTCCATATATTTTTTAATTTCTTCTCTAATTGCCTGGTTGACCCACTCATTCGTTAGTAGGGTGTTCTTTAACCTCCATGCTTTTGGAGGTTTTCCAGACTTTTTCCTGTGGTTGAGTTCAAGCTTCATAGCATTGTGGTCTGAAAGTATGCATGGTATAATTTCAATTCTTGTAAACTTATGAAGGGCTGTTTTGTGACCCAGTATATGATCTATTTTGGAGAATGTTCCATGTGCACTCGAGAAGAAAGTATATTCTGTTGCTTTGGGATGCAGAGTTCTAAATAGATCTGTCAAGTCCATCTGATCCAATGTCTCATTCAGGGCTCTTGTTTCTTTATTGACCGTGTGTCTAGATGATCTATCCGTTTCTGTAAGTGGGGTGTTAAAGTCCCCTGCAATTACCACATTCTTATCAATAAGGTTGCTTATGTTTGTGAGTAATTGTTTTATATATTTGGGGGCTCCGGTATTCGGCGCATAGACATTTATAATTGTTAGCTCTTCCTGATGGATAGACCCTGTAACTATTATATAATGTCCTTCTTCGTCTCTTGTTACAGCCTTTAATTTAAAGTCTAGTTTGTCTGATATAAGTATGGCTACTCCAGCTTTCTTTTGGCTTCCAGTAGCATGATAAATAGTTCTCCATCCCCTCACTCTCAATCTAAAGGTGTCCTCAGGTCTAAAATGAGTCTCTTGTAGACAGCAAATAGATGGGTTTTGTTTTTTTATCCATTCTGATACCCTATGTCTTTTGGTTGGTGCATTTAATCCATTTACATTCAGTGTTATTATAGAAAGATATGGGTTTAGAGTCATTGTGATGTCTGTATGTTTTATGCTTGTAGTGATGTCTCTGGTACTTTGTCTCACAGGGTCCCCCTTAGGATCTCTTGTAGGGCTGGTTTAGTGGTGACAAATTCCTTCAGTTTTTGTTTGTTTGGGAAGACCTTTATCTCTCCTTCTATTCTAAATGACAGACTTGCTGGATAAAGGATTCTCGGCTGCATATTTTTGCTGTCTAGCACCCTGAAAATCTCGTGCCAATTCTTTCTGGCCTGCCAAGTTTCAAAAGAGAGATCAGTCACGAGTCTTATAGGTCTCCCTTTATATGTGAGGGCATGTTTACCCCTTGCTGCTTTCAGAATTTTCTCTTTATCCTTGTATTTTGCCAGTTTCACTATGATATGTCGTGCAGAAGATCGATTCAAGTTACGTCTGAAGGGAGTTCTCTGTGCCTCTTGGATTTCAATGCCTTTTTCCTTCCCCAGTTCAGGGAAGTTCTCAGCTATTATTTCTTCAAGTACCCCTTCAGCACCTTTCCCTCTCTCTTCCTCCTCTGGGATACCAATTATGCGTATATTATTTCTTTTTAGTGTATCACTTAGTTCTCTAATTTTCCCCTCATACTCCTGGATTTTTTCATCTCTCTTTCTCTCAGCTTCCTCTTTTTCCATAACTTTATCTTCTAGTTCACCTATTCTCTCCTCTGCCTCTTCCATCCGAGCCGTGGTGGTTTGCATTTTGTTTTGCATTTCATTTAAAGCGTTTTTCAGCTCCTCGTGACTGTTCCTTAGTCCCTTGATCTCTGTAGCAAGAGATTCTCTGCTGTCCTGTATACTGTTTTCAAGCCCAGCGATTAATTTTATGACTATTATTCTAAATTCACTTTCTGTTATATTATTTAAATCCTTTTTGATCAGCTCATTAGCTGTTGTTATTTCCTGGAGATTCTTCTGAGGGGAATTCTTCCACTTGGTCATTTTGGATAGTCCCTGGTGTGGTGGGGACCTGCAGGGCACTTCCCCTGTGCTGTGGTGTATAACTGGAGTTGGTGGGCGGGGCCGCAGTCAGTCCTGATGTCTGCCCCCAGCCCACCGCTGGGGCCACAGTCAGACTGGTGTGTGCCTTCTCTTCCCCTCTCCTAGGGGCGGGATTCACTGTGGGGTGGCGTGGCCCGTCTGGGCTACTTGCACACTGCCAGGCTTGTGATGCTGGGGATCTGGCGTATTAGCTGGGGTGGGTCGGCAAGGTGCACAGGGGCAGGCTTAGCTCGCTTCTCCTTAGGTGATCCACTTCAGGAGGGGCCCTGTGGCAGCGGGAGGGAGTCAGATCCGCTGCCGGAGGTTTGGCTCCGCAGAAGCACAGAGTTGGGTGTTTGCGCGGAGTGAGCAATTTCCCTGGCCGGAACCGGTTCCCTTTGGGATTTTGGCTGGGGGATGGGCGGGGGAGATGGCGCTGGCGAGCGCCTTTGTTCCCCACCAAACTGAGCTCTGTTGTCCGGGGGCTCCGCAGCTCTCCCTCCCTTTGTCCTCCAGCCTTCCCGCTTTCCGAGCAGAGCTGTTAACTTATGACCTCCCAGACGCTAAGTTCCGCTTGCTGTCGGAACACAGTCCGTCAGGCCCCTCCGCTTTTGCAAGCCAGACTCGGGGACTCTGCTTGGCCGGCGAGCCGCCCCTCCGCCCCGGCTCCCTCCCGCCAGTCCGTGGAGCGCGCACGGCCTCGCCGCCCTTCCTACCCTCTTCCGTGGGCCTCTCGTCTGCGCTTGGGTCCGGTGACTCCGTTCTGCTAATCCTCTGGCGGTTTTCTGGGTTATTTAGGCAGGTGTAGGTGGAATCTAAGTGATCAGCAGGACGCGCGGTGAGCCCAGCGTCCTCCTACGCCGCCATCTTCCCTTCCGAGCCCTGTTTGATCTAAACCACAATTTCTTTATCCATTCATCAGTTGATGGACATTTAGGCTCTTTCCACAATTTGGCTATTGTTGAGAGTGCTGCTATAAACATTGGGGTACAAGTGTCCCTATGCATCAGTACTCCTGTATCCCTTGGGTAAATTCCTAGCAGTGCTATTGCTGGGTCATAGGGTAGGTCTATTTTTAATTTTCTGAGGAACCTCCACACTGCTTTCCAGAGCGGCTGCACCAATTTGCATTCCCACCAACAGTGCAAGAGGGTTCCCGTTTCTCCACATCCTCTCCAGCATCTATAGTCTCCTGATTTGTTCATTTTGGCCACTCTGACTGGCGTGAGGTGATACCTGAGTGTGGTTTTGATTTGTATTTCCCTGATGAGGAGCGACGTTGAGCATCTTTTCATGTGCCTGTTGGCCATCTGGATGTCTTCTTTAGAGAAGTGTCTATTCATGTTTTCTGCTCATTTCTTCACTGGGTTATTTGTTTTTCGGGTGTGGAGTTTGGTGAGCTCTTTATAGATTTTGGATACTAGCCCTTTGTCTGATATTTCATTTGCAAAATCTTTTCCCATTCTGTTGGTTGCCTTTTAGTTTTGTTGGTTGTCTCCTTTGCTGTGCGGAAGCTTTTTATCTCCATAAGGTCCCAGGAATTCATTTTTGGTTTTAATTCCCTTGCCTTTGGGGATGTGTCGAGTAAGAGATTGCTACAGCTGAGGTCAGAAAGGTCTTTTCCTGCTTTCTCCTCTAAGGTTTTGATGGTTTCCTGTCTCACATTCAGGTCCTTTATCCATTTTGAGTTTATTTTTGTGAATGGTGTGAGAAAGTGGTCTAGTTTCAACCTTCTGCATGTTGCTGTCCAGTTCTCCCAGCACCATTTGTTAAAGAGGCTGTCTTTTTTCCATTGGATGTTCTTTCCTGCTTTGTCAAAGATGAGTTGGCCATACGTTTGTGGGTCTAGTTCTGGGGTTTCTATCCTATTCCATTGGTCTATGTGTCTGTTTTTGTGCCAATACCATGCTGTCTTGATGATGACAGCTTTGTAGTAGAGGCTAAAGTCTGGGATTGTGATGCCTCCTGCTTTGGTCTTCTCTTCAAAATTCCTTTGGCTATTCGGGGCCTTTTGTGGTTCCATATGAATTTTAGGATTACTTGTTCTAGCTTCGAGAAGAATGCTGGTGCAATTTTGATTGGGATTGCATTGAATGTGTAGATAGCTTTGGGTAGTATTGACATCTTGACAGTATTTATTCTTCCAATCCATGAGCATGGAATGTCTTTCCATTTCTTTAAATCTTCTTCAATTACCTTCATAAGCTTTCTATAGTTCAGCATACAGATCTTTTACATCTATAGTTAGATTTATTCCTAGGTATTTTATGCTTCTTGGTGCAATTGTGAATGGGATCAGTTTCTTTATTTGTCTTTCTGTTGCTTCATTGTTAGCGTATAAGAATGCAACTGATTTCTGTACATTGATTTTGTATCCTGCAACTTTGCTGAATTCATGTATCAGTTCTAGCAGACTTTTGGTGGAGTCTATCGGATTTTCCATGTATAATATCATGTCATCTGCAAAAAGCGAAAACTTGACTTCGTCTTTGCCCATTTTGATGCCTTTGATTTCCTTTTGTTGTCTGATTGCTGATGCTAGAACTTCCAACACTGTGTTAAACAACAGCGGTGAGAGTGGGCATCCCTGTCGTGTTCCTGATCTCAGGGAAAAAGCTCTCAGTTTTTCCCCGTTGAGGATGATGTTAGCTGTGGGCTTTTCATAAATGGCTTTTGTGATGTTTAAGTATGTTCCTTCTATCCCGACTTTCTCAAGGGTTTTTATTAAGAAAGCGTGCTGGATTTTGTCAAAGGCCTTTTCTGCATCGATTGACAGGATCATATGGTTCTTATATTTTCTTTTATTAATGTGATGTATCACGTTGATTGATTTGCGAATGTTGAACCAGCCCTGCATCCCAGGAATGAATCCCACTTGATCATGGTGAATAATTCTTTTTATATGCTGTTGAATTTGATTGGCTAGTATCTTATTGAGAATGTTTGCATCCATATTCATCAGGGATATTGGCCTGTAGTTCTCTTTTTTTTACTGGGTCTCTGTCTGGTTTACGAATCAAAGTAATACTGGCTTCATAGAATGAGTCTGGAAGTTTTCCTTCCCTTTCTATTTCTTGGAATAGCTTGAGAAGGATAGGTATTATCTCTGCTTTAAACGTCTGGTAGAACTCCCCTGGGAAGCCATCTGGTCCTGGACTCTTATTTGTTGGGAGATTTTTGATAACCGATTCAATTTCTTCACTGGTTATGGGTCTGTTCAAGCTTTCTATTTCCTCCTGATTGAGTTTTGGAAGAGTGTGGGTGTTCAGGAATTTGTCCATTTCTTCCAGGTTGTCCAATTTGTTGGCATACAATTTTTCATAGTATTCCCTGATAATTGTTTGTATCTCTGAGGGATTGGTTGTAATAATTCCATTTTCATTCATGATTTTATCTATTTGGGTCATCTCCCTTTTCTTTTTGAGAAGCCTGGCTAGAGGTTTGTCAATTTTGTTTATTTTTTCAAAAAAACCAACTCTTGGTTTCGTTGATCTGCTCTACAGTTTTTTTAGATTCTATATTGTTTATTTCTGCTCTGATCTTTATTATTTCTCTTCTTCTGCTGGGTTTAGGCTACCTTTGCTGTTCTGCTTCTATTTCCTTTAGGTGTGCTGTTAGATTTTGTATTTGGGATTTGTCTTGTTTCTTGAGATAGGCCTGGATTGCAATGTGTTTTCCTCTCAGGACTGCCTTCGCTGCGTCCCAAAGCATTTGGATTGTTGTATTTTCATTTTCGTTTGTTTCCATATATTTTTTAATTTCTTCTCTAATTGCCTGGTTGACCCACTTATTCGTTAGTAGGGTGTTCTTTAACCTCCATGCTTTTGGATGTTTTCCAGACTTTTTCCTGTGGCTGAGTTCAAGCTTCATAGCATTGTGGTCTGGAAGTATGCATGGTATAATTTCAATTCTTGTATACTTATGAAAGGCTGTTTTGTGACCCAGTATATGATCTATCTTGGAGAATGTTCCATGTGCACTTGAGAAGAAAGTATATTCTGATGCTTTGGGATGCAGAGTTCTAAATATATCTGTCAAGTCTATCTGATCCAATGTCTCATTCAGGGCCCTTTTTTCTTTATTGACCGTGTGTCTAGATGATCTATCCGTTTCTGTAAGTGGAGTGTTAAAGTCCCCTGCAATTACCACATTCTTATCAATAAGGTTGCTTATGTTTGTGAGTAATTGTTTTATATATTTGGGGGCTCCGGTATTCGGCGCATAGACATTTATAATTGTTAGCTCTTCCTGATGGATAGACCCTGTAATTATTATATAATGCCCTTCTTCAACTCTTTTTACAACCTTTAATTTAAAGTCTAGTTTGTCTGATATAAGTATGGCTACTCCAGCTTTCTTTTGGCTTCCAGTAGCATGATAAATAGTTCTCCATCCCCAAGCCTACTATCTTTTAAACCCCCCAAACTTTAGGGACATCTTTATCCATTCATCAGCCGGTGGACATTTGTGCTCTGAAAAAGGAAGAAATAGAAAATTTGAACAGACCCATAACTAGCAAAGGAGTAGAATCAGTATTCATCCAACCAATAAGATCCCGGGGCTGGATGGCTTCCCAGAAGAATGCTACCAAACATTTTAAAAAGTCCTATACCTATTCTTTTAAAACTGTTCCAAAAACAGAAATAGAAGGAAAATTTCCCAACTCATTCTATGAAGCCAAAATTACCTTGATTCCAAAACCAAAGACCCCCATTAAAAAGGAGAATTACAGATCAATTTCCATGATTCACAAGGATACAAAAATTCTCAACAGCAGCACTAGCAAATTGAATTCAACAACTTTTTAAAAGAATTATTTTCCATGATCTAGTGGGACTTGTTCCTGGGCTGCAGGGATGTGTCAATATCCAGAAATCAATCAACATGTTACATCATATTAATAAAAGAAAGGATAAGAATGTCACGATACTTTCAATAGATGAATAAAAAGCATTTGACAAAATACAGCATCCTTTCTTGAAAAAACCCTCAAGTAAGTTGGGATATAAGGAACAACCTCAGTATCATAAAGTCCATATATGAAAGACCCACAGCTCATGTCTTCCTCAATGGGGAGAAACTGAGACCTTTCCCCCTAAGGTCAGGAACATGACAGAGATGTACCCTTTCACCACTGTTATTCAACATAGTACTGAAGCCCTAGCCTCAGCAAACAGACAACACAAAGAAATAAAAGTCATACAAATTGGTAAGGGAGAAGACAAACTTGCACTCTTCACAGTCGGCATCATAGTATATGTGGGAAACATGAAAGACTCCACCAAAAAACTGCTAGAATGGATCCATGATTTCAGCAAAGTGCAGAATATGAAATCAATGTGCAGAAATCCGTTGGATTTCTAGACACCAGTAATGTAGGAGCAGAATTTGAAATGAAGGCATCTATCCCATGTTACAGTAGCATCGAAACCATGCCAAATAGGTGAAAATCTATACGCACTGAAAACTATAGAAAGCTTATTAAAGAAATTGAAGAAATACAACTAAATGAAAAAAACATTCCATGCTCATAGATTAGAAGAACAAATATTGTTAAAATGTCAATGCCAGCCAAAGCAATCTACACATTCAGTGCATTCCTTATCAAAATAACACGAGTATTCTTCACAGAACAAACAGTCATAAAATTTATAAGGAACCATAAGACCATGAATAGCCAAAGCCACGTTGAAAAAGAAAACCAAAGCCAGAGGCATCATAATTTCAGACTTTCGCATGTACTACAATGTTGTAATCATCAAGACAGTATGGTCCTGGGACAAAAACAGACACTCAGATCAATGGGACAGAATATAGAACCCAGAAATGGACCTAGAAATGTATGACCAACTAATCTTTGATAAAGCAGGAAAGAATATCCAATGGAATAAAGACAGTCTCTTCAGCAAGTGGTGTTGGGAAAACTGAACAGCGACATGCAGAAGAATGAACATGGACCACTTTCTTATATCATACCAAAAATAAACTCAAAATGGATGAAAGACCTAAATGTAAGACAGGAAATCAAATCCTAGAGGAGAAAACAGGCAAAAACCTCTTGACCTTGGCTGCAACAACTTCTTAATCAACACTTCTCAAGAGGCAAGAAAACAAAAGCGGAAATGGAGTATTGGTACTTCATCAAGACAAAATGCTTCTGCACAGCAAAGGGAACAATCAGAAAAACTAAAAGGCAACAGACAGAATGGGAGAAGATAGTTGTAAATAAACTATCAGATAAAGGGTTAGTATCCAAAATCTATAAAAAACTCATCAAATTCAACACCCCAAAACAAATAATCCCATGAAGAAATGGATAAAAGCCATGAACAGACACTTTTTCCAAGAAGATATCCAGAGGCTAACAGACACATGAAAAAATTCTCAATAACACTCATCATCAGGGAAATACAAATCAAACCCACAATGAGATACTACTTCAAATCTGTCAGAATGGCTAAAATTAACAACTCGGGCAACAACAGGTGTTGGCAAGGATGCAGAGAAAGAGGGACCCTTTTGCATTGTTAGTGGGAATGCAAACTGACGCAGCCACTCTGGGAAACAATATGGAGGTTCCTCAAAGGTTAAAAATAGAACTACCCTACAACCCTGCAATTGTACTACTAGGTATTTATCCAAAGGATACAAAAATGCTGATTCACAGGGGCACCTGCACCCCAATGTTTATACCAGCACTATCAACAATAGCCAAAGTATTGAAAGAGCCCCAGTGTCTTTTGACTGGTGAATGAATTAAGAAGATGTGATTCAATAAAAAAAAATGAACTCTTGCCATTTTTAACAATGTGGATGGAACTAGGGTGTATTATGCTAAGCAAAATAAGACAGTAGGAGAAAGATTCCATTTTATTTCACTTATATGTGGAATTTAAGAAACAAACAAGATAAACATAGGGGAAGGTAAGCAAAAATAAGATAAAAAGAGAGAGGGAGGCAAACCATTAGAGACTCTTAAATACAGAGAACAAACAGGGTTGCTGGCATGTTGTTGGGTGGAAGCGTGGGCTAATGGCCGATAGGCATTAGAAGGGCTCTTGGGATGAGCATTCAGTGTTATATGTAAGTGATGAATCACTAAATTCTATTCCTGAAATCATAATTACACTAGATGTTAACTAACTTTGATTTAAATAAATTAAAAAAAACATAAAAAGGTCTACACAGTGAAGGAAACAATCAGCAAAACTAAGACAACTGATGGAACGAGAGAATATATTTACACATGACATCTGATAAAGGGTAAGTATCCAAATCTACAATGAAATTATCAAATTCAACACCCAAAAAAACCCCAAATAATCCAGTGAAGAAATGGGCAGAAAACATGAATAGACACTTCTCTAAAGAAGACATCCAGATGGCCAAGAGGCACATGAAAAGATGCTCAACGTCACTCCTCATCAGGGAAATACAAATTGAAACCATACTGAGATACCACCTCATGCCAGTCAGAGTGCTAAAATGAACAAATCAGGAGACTATAGATGCTGGAGAGGATGTGGAGAAACAGGAACCCTCTTGCACTGTTGGTGGGAATGCAAACTGGTGCAGCCGCTCTGGAAAACAGTGTGGAGGTTCCTCAAAAACTTAAAAATAGACCTACCCTATGACCCAGCAATAGCACTGCTAGGAATTTACCCAAGGGATACAGTAGTGGTGATGCATAGGGGCACTTGTACTCCAATGTTTATAGCAGCACTCTCAACAATAGCCAAATTATGGAAAGAGCCTAAATGTCCATCAACTGATGAATGGATAAAGAAATTGTGGTTTATATACACAATGGAATACTACATGGCAATGAGAAAGAATGAAATATGACCATTTGTAGCAACATGGATGGTACTGGAGAGTGTTATGTTAAGTGAAATAAGCCATACAGAGAAAGACAGATACCATATGGTTTCACTCTTATGTGGATCCTGAGAAACTTAACAGGAACCCATGGGGGAGGGGAAGAAAAAAAAAGAGGTTAGAGTGGGAGAGAGCCAAAGCATAAGAGACTGTTAAAAACTGAGAACAAACTGAGGGTTGATGGGGGGTGGGAGGGAGGGGAGGGTGGGTGATGGGTTTTGAGGAGGGCACCTTTTGGGATGAGCACTGGGTGTTGTATGGAAACCAATTTGATAATAAATTTCATATTTAAAAAAAAAAAAAGCTCTTGGACCAAAAAAAAATGTGTCTATTAGCCAAACAAACAAACAAACAAACAAACAAAAAAACAAAAAAACCACAGTGAGATATCACTCCACAGCAGTAAGAATAGCTAAAATTAACAACTCAGGCAACAACAGATGTTGGTGAGAATTCAGAGAAAGGGGAACACCTTTGCACTATTTGTGGGAATGGAAACCATTGCAGTCACTCTGGAAAACAGTATGGAGGATCGTCAAACAATTAAAAGTAGAGCTGAGACCCAACAATTGCACTACTAGGAATTTACCCAAGGGATACATAAATGCTGGTTAGAAAGGACACATGCAACCCAATGTTCATAGCAGCGCTGTCAACAATAACGAAACCATGGAAAGAGCCCAAGTGTCTAACGTATTTCCAATTTCAATTATTGTGCTCTTTATGTCTGGTTTGTTCCTTTTTTATCTCTTTGTTTATCTCTATGTATCAGTGATGTTCTCCACTCTTTTCTCAAGACATGGGTATCTTTAGATCATTATTTTAAATTCTCTATAAGACATATTGTTTATGTCCGTTTCACTTAGGTCTCTTGCTGTGATTTTGTCTTGTTCTTTCATTTGGAACACACATCTCTGTCTTCTCATTTTGCCTAACTCTCTGTGCCTGTTTCTGTTAGAAACATCATCTATATTTCATGCTCTTGATAGTAGTTGGCAGGGCACACACTTTTAACAAGTTTGCTATGGCCCTCTTCCATATGGGATACACAGTCACCACAGAGATTGGGCCGGCAGGGTCCACTTCACAAAGCACACATGGGTGAGGTCCACAGTTTTAACAAGATGTGTGCATCCTCCCTAGGAGTTCATCATCCACTAGACTGATGCCCCACAAAGTGCACATTCAGGATACATGGCATTGGCAAGGGGTACTGGTATTCTGGTGCACGGGATCTGCAGTGCCAGGACTGATACAGACTTGACTGGAGGGGCCAGGGTGTGGTGTAAATTATCTAGGCAGTGAATGCCAGAGCCATTATAGATTCCTGCAGGTAGCCTTGTATCCATGCTGGAAATGGGGGGGGGGCAGGGATAATGGCACGCACCAGCTCCATTTTTCTTGGATAAGTCCCACAATAAACCCTGAGATTAGTAAATAACTCCCTCACATCCGCCTCATATGTTTCTCAAAATGTTGCTTCTATGCTTTATCTCAGAGGGCTGTTTGTTGTTTTAGGGGACTCAGGGATGAGGAACTCAGTTTCTTATCAGGGACTTTAAGGATGAGGACTCAGTTTCCTATTGCCTTCCAGGCTCTCCCAAAGCTAGACCCACTAATTTTCAAAGTTCTAGGCTTTAAGTCTCCTTGTTGTAAGAACTGACAACATTTGGCCCCTCTATTTTCAAATCCAAACATTATTGGGATGTGTTTTTCCCATGAAGGCTTCCAGGTGTAATAGTCTGTTTCTCTCCCCTCTCTTTGCCCACCAGTCCCTCCATCTGGGGGCCAGACCCTGCAGTTTAGCTCCTGAGCATGTCTTAACTCTTCCTACCCCCTCTTCAATGTGGCTTCTTCTCTATGTTTAGTTGTGGAATTTTTTAAACCAGTCTTTGGGTCATTTTATGGATTATTTACACTGATGTATTACCTAGTTGTATTTGTCATATGAGGTGAGTTTAGGGTCCTTCTACCTTGTTATCTTCCTCCAGATGTCCCTAAATTATAACCATTTGCTTACATGAATTTTTTTCCAGTAAAAGTTTTTATTTAGAAAATAAAATAAATTTATTTATTTCCAAAATATGAACATGGTAAATAAATATATTTGAAAACATGCCATACCATCAATACTAAGATGGACCTTACCAAGACACTAGGATGTTGAGAGTTCTGCATTTGTATTTGATATATTGATCACACATTGGTAATAGCAAACGTTTATCAAGAGCTGTTCTTCATGAGGCACTTATGGCCAACAACAATCTTATGAAGTAGGCTTAAAGGTTAGGTGGCTCAGAAAAGTTAAAATGTACCTTATGATTGGTATCTTATGATTGGTAGGCAGAGGAAGTGGTGCTGACTCGGATCTATTGGTGACAAAGCCAACATTCTATGGCTGACCCTTGAACAACACAAGGGTTAGGGTACGTCCATGCAGCTGAAAATCCATGTGTAACTTTTTTTTGTTTAAATTTATTTTTAATTGAAGTATAATTGATATACAATTATCAGGTTAGTTTCAGATATAAACAGTGAATCAACAATTCTATACATTAATTTGTGTTCACCACAGTAAATATAGTCACCACCTGTTCCCATACTTTACTATATTTTGGCTATATTCCCTGTGTTGTGCTTTTTATTCTCGTGACTTATTTTAGAGAAAGAGAGAGCAAGCAGAGGAGAGGGGAAGAGGGATAGGGATATAGAAGGAGAAAGAGAGAGAGAGAGAGACAGAGACAGAGACAGAGACAGAGAGAGACAGAGAGGATCTTAAACAGGCACCACACTCAGCACAGAGTCCAGCTCGGAGCTCAATCCCATGACCCTGAGATCACGACCTGAGCTGAAATCAAGAGTTTGATGCTCAATCAACTTAGCCATCTAAGTACCCCATGACTTGTTATTTTGTAACAGGAACTTTGTAACTTTTTAAAAAAATTATTGTTTGTTTATTTTTTGAGACAGAGAGAGACAAAGCACGAGCAGGGGAGGGGCGGAAAGAGAGAGAGAGAGGGAGACATGGAATCTGAAACAGGCTTCAGGCTCTGAGCTATCAGCACAGAACAGGATGCGGGGCTTGAACCCAAGAACCGTGAGATCATGATAGATGAAACCTTTTATGTTTTTCATTTCTGTTATTCAAGAACCTTGAGAAATGGTACCCATCTATTTTCACATGTCTATAGGAAATAAATTAATTAAAATCTATGAAATCATGTTAATATTCTGTTTAGAGACTCAATGTCTCCCCATTCGCTGTAATAGTGGTTCTCAAATTTAGCCTCATTGCCTGTAGTGTTTAGTAAGAAACGTCAGCTGCTGAGTCCATCCTGCATTGTTGGCTCAGTAGGGCTGAGGTGGGCCCAAGAGTGTGCATTTTTGATAAGTTGCCAAGTGACGCTGTTTGTGCTGGTCCAGGACCACACAACTTTAGAAGAAAAAACTAAAACTCTTTGTCAGGCTATGGAGGTTAAAAGTTAAGTTACTCTAACAGAGAAACCCCAAAATAAAATGACTTCATTATATTAAATAATATAGAATATTTTTCTGCTGTAATACTGTGGAGGCATTGCTCTGCTGGTGGGGGTTCTGGTTCCATCTTATTGTTTCATTCCCTCTTAGGATTTTTGGCAAAGCTAGAGACCTTCCACATCCACACTGCAGCCAGCAGGAACAGGAGGGAGGAGGGTGAGAATAAATACCTTCTTATTAGATAAGATAAACCATGAGTTCCACACATTTCACTCCTCATATTATGTTAGTGGAGGCCAGTCTCAGAGATATGATATGCCACATGGTGACCCTGCAGCAGTTAAAACTTGAAGCAGAAAGTGGAATGAATAAGGGTGGGTAGTTGGTCTCCACCACAAAGTCCCCACCGGCAGTATCAAGTGGATGTACAGGGGTGTCTGGGAAGAAAAAAATCAGTGTCCAGTGTAATCCTACATAAAAATATTCCAGGTGAAATATATTCTTAGTACTTGGTACATATCTCTATTACTGTACTTAAGCACATTTAATCATTATATGTTTATTTATCTGTAGTCCCAGATTAGTCTTGAAGCATTTTAAATGTATGAATTGAAGTTCCTTTATGTATCTGTATCTCTATCTCCTATAATTTTGGTGTACTTCGTACATATTTACAAATCGGTACTTGGTACAATTCTTGGTACAAGGTAGACACCAAGTAAGTGTTCCTTACAGAAATGAATTGACTCATCTTCTGTTGGTAAAGGTCAGTGTTATTTCCTTACCTCTCTTCCATCTAACTCATGACTTTGCTGACCATTTTCGTTCACACAGTATTCTCTTTACTGCACTCTTCACATCTTTGTTTCTTAAAGTGTAGATCAGAGGGTTAAGGGTCGGTGTGACGATTGTGTAAAATAGTGTAAGGAACTTCCCTTCATCTTCAGATGTGCTATTCTGTGGCTTCATGTACATATAAATGATTGTTCCATAAAACAGAGTTACTACTGTGAGGTGGGAACCGCATGTATTAAGTACCTTATGCCACCTTGCTGTTGACTTGATCCTCATGACAGCTTGAGTGATAATTGCATATGAGATGAAAATTATTGATAGAGGTGCCAGAAGAAATATCACTCCAAGAGCAAAGACAACAATCTCAATTACTTTTGAGTAGACACAAGCCATCTTGAGCAAGGCTGGCATCTCACAGAAAAAATTATCCACCTCCCGGTGCCCACATCTTGGCAACTTCAAAGTCAAGGAACAAACGATTAAGGTACTGCCAAGACCACCTAACCAGGCAGTGAGCACCATCTTCTGGCAAAGCTGAGGGTGCATTAATACTGTGTAGTGAAGAGGTTGACAGACAGCAGCATAGCGATCATAGGCCATCACAGCCAAGAGAAGACATTCTGTGGCTCCCAAGTCAAGGGCAAAAAAGAATTGGAGCACACACCCTCCATAGGTAATAGACTTTGTTGGACCCCATAGATTTACCAGCATCTGTGGGATAATGCTAGTTGCATAACAGAGATCCAGAAAAGACAAATTGGATAGGAAGAAATACATGGGAGTATGGAGCTGGCTGTCTAGGTTAGATACAAGGATGATGGCTGTGTTTCCTACTAGAGTCATAATATAGAAGACGAAGACAACCCCAGAGATGATGTGTTCTAATTGGGGCAGATCAGAAAACCCCAGCAGGATGAAGTCTGTAGTGGAACTTTCATTATTTGTGTCCATGACTCCTCATGAAGGTCTAGAGGTCAATACCCTGGTAACAAAAAATAGCATCACTTTAGGTAGAAATAAAATGTCTAACGTCTGCATGAGTATCCCAGATGCACTTGTTTGTGTGCTCTCTCCTTTTGGAATATTTCTTTTAACACTGTATTCAGTGACCATAGCTTCCCTGTGTTTATTCATAACCAGAGTGATTCTAAAAATAATATGCTAGAGGCTCTCCAGAACATGGCGGCATAGTAGGATGCTGGTCTCACCTTGTCTGGCTGGTCACTTAGATTCCACCTACATATGCCTAAATAACCCAGAAAACCACCAGAAGACTAGAAGAATGGACTCTCTAGAGCCAAGCATAGACAAGAGGCCCATGGAAGAGGGTAGGAAGGGAGGAGAGGTGGTGCGTGATACACGGACTGGCAGAAGGGAGCTGGGGTGTGTAGGGGCAGCCCTCCCAGCAAGGCAGAGCCCCTGAAGTCTGGCTTGTAAAGAGGAGGGGCTGGACTGCGTGAGTCCTTACAGCCAGCAGGACTTAACATCTGGAATGTTAAAAGTCAACAGCTCTGCTCTTGGGGAGCAGGGAGGGTGAGAGGATGCCAGGAGAGATAGTTGTTGAGCCCTGGAAGACAGAATGCAGCTCAGCAGGGGAACAAAGGCCCTGGCAGGTGCCATTTCCCTCTCCCATCCCCCAGGTGAAATTCCAAAAGGAACCATTTCCTGTCACCGAACTTGCTTGCACTGTGCAAATGCCCAATGCTGGGCTTCTGTGGATCCATCTCTTTGAAAGTCCTGCCTCCCTCCCGGTGCTGCAGGGCCACTCCCGCAGGGGACCACCAACAGCAAAGTGAGCTAAGCCTGCCTCTCCTGCCCCTGTGCAACCTGCTGATCCACCCCAGCTAATACACCCTTGGCCAGATCCCATAGAAGCAGCACCACAAGCCTGGCAGTGTGCAAGTAGCCCAGACAGGGGCCACACCACTCCACAGTGAGTCCTGTCCCTGGGAGAGGGGAAGATAAGGTACACACCAGTCTCACTGTAGCCCCAGTGGTGGAATGGAAAAACATTCTGTGCTCATGATTGTGAGAATAAATATTGTTAAAATGTCAATACTACCCAAAGCAATCTACACATTCAATGCAATCGCAAACAAAATTGCGCCAGCATTCTCAAAGTTAGAACAAGCTATCCTAAAATTTGTATGGAACCACAAAAGACCCCGAATAGCCAAAGTAATATTGAAGAAGAAGACCAAAGCGGGAGGCATCACAATCCCAGAATTTAGTCTCTACTACAAATCTGTAATCATCAAGACAGCATGGTATTGGCACAAAAACAGACACATAGACCAATGGAATAGAATAGAGACTCCAGAATTAGTCCCACAGAAGTACGGCCAACTAATCTCTGGCCAATGGAAAAAAGACAGTGTCTTTAACAAATGGTGCTGGAAGAACTTGACAGCAACATGCAGAAGAATGAAACTAAACCACTTTCTTACACCATTGACAAAAATAAACCCAAAATGGATGAGGGACCTGAATGTGAGACAGGAAACCATCAAAAAATATCCAAAAGCAGTAGGGAAGAAATCAGGAAAAACCTTTCTGACCTTAGCTGCAGCAATTCTTACTTGACACATCTCCAAAAGGGAAAGGAATTACAAGCAAAGATGAACTATTGGGACCTCACGAAGATAAAAAGCTTCTGCACTACAAAGGAAACAATCAACAAAACTAAAGGCAACTGACGGAATGGGAAAAGATATTTGCAAATGGCATATCAGACAAAGAGCTAGTATTCAAAATCTAGAAAGAACTCACCAAATTCCACACCCAAAAAAACAAATAATCAAGTGAAGAAATGTGCAGAAAACATGAATAGACACTTCTCTAAAGAAGACATCCGGATGGCCAACAGACACATGAAAAGATACTCTTCATCAGGGAAATACAAATCAAAACCACACTGAGATACCACCTCACACCAGTCGGAGTGGCTAAAATGAACAAATCAGGAGACTATAGATACTGGTGAGGATGTGGAGAAATGGGAACCGTCTTGCACTGTTGGTGGGAGTGCAAACTGGTGCAGCCACTCTGGAAAACATTGTGGAAGTTCCTCAAAAAATTAAAAATAGATGTACCCTCTGACCCAGCAATAGCACTGCTAGATACAGTGGGATCTGTATCTAGCAAGGGATACAAGAGTGCTGGGATACAAGAGTGCTGATGCATAGGGGCACTTGTACGCCAATGTTTATAGCAGCACTTTCAACAATTGCCAAATTATGGAAAGGGTCTAAATGTCCATCAACTGATGAATGGATAAAGAAATTGTGGTTTAGATACACAATGGAATACTACTTGGCAATGAAAGAATGAAATATGGTCTTTTGTAGCAACATGGATGGAACTGGAGAGTGTTATGCTAAGTGAAATAAGTCATACAGAAGAAGACAGATACCATATGTTTTCATTCTTATGTGGATCCTGAGAAACTTAACAGAAGACCATGGGGGAGGGGAAGGAAAAAAAATTAGAGAGGGAGAGAGCCAAAGCATAAGAGACTCGTAAAAACTGATAATAAGCTGATGGTTTTGGGGGGTGGGAGAGAGGGGAAAGTGGGTGATGAGCATCGAAGAGGGCCCCTGTTTGGATGAGCACTGGATGTTGTATGGAAACCAATTTGAAAATAAATTTCATATTAAAAGAAAAAAATAAAAATAATAAAAATAATACGATAATTGCAATCACACTAAATTGTAAACAATTGAAAAAGCTTAATATACTACAACACTTATGGTTCTCTGTATTTTGGGTAAGCAATAAATCCATAAAGTTAATGACATAAGTTAGGAGTAGGATATATTTAGAGCTGTTCCTTCTTGAAATTATGACATTAGATCACTTGACATGACAAGTTTTCCCTTATCAAAGGAGTGGAGTTTAAGGTAAAAAGGTAAATAACCTACTATTTTGGGATAAGCTGCACCATTTGGTAGGAAAATCACTTTCCACATTCATGTCCAAATGTCTGCATTCCAGCTATTATCATCACCACAAGCATCACCACCAACCTCTCCTCATATTTTCACTCCTATTCAACCCTGCAGACACTGATATTTCTGAATCATTTTGGTGTTCCTCATTATACTGCTCTTTTTTGGTGCTGGGAAAAATTGTCTTTCTTATTAACCATTATTTACATGTACAGAGGCCATTTGTTTCTTTGAATACCTTTCATGACTGCTATTACACCAGTTAAATAGCCTTATAATTTTTTGCAAAATTAAAAGGAACCTATTCCAGAAGGATTGGTTACCACTTACACACGTCAAAAACCTGTGTTAGCTCCTACTCATCAGGCCATTCAGCAGGATTAGCAAGATAGGTAACTTGAATAAAAATCAGTTCATTAAACAATCAGTGAGTTGTTTTTCCCTTGGAATTTACCAATCATATGGATCAATTCTCTGTTTGCTTCAGAAATCTGTAGGTAAAATCTGACTTCAATTCTGAAAGAATACAGAAAAAGGATAAAGAATACATAAATTTCACTATTTCTGAATACATTATCATATCATTAAATAGATGGAGTAATTAATGAGTGAATTAACTTACTATATTTTTTTTAGTTTTATTTTTTGGCTTATAATTTTTTTATGCATATAGTGTTAGAACATGAGCTTTGGCTAGAGTACTTTATATTCATAGTGTGTTTGGAGCCAAAGAATACTAAATTTCTTTGTTGCAGTTATAGTAAAATAAGGAAAATTACCTACAGTGTATCATTGTTACAAGCATTTTAGTTAGAACTTGAAAATGTTATAAACATGAAGAAGGAACTGTGATTACCATGTAGTATGATAGAGGGATACAGCTTTTCTCAATATAAAAATGGAAATTTCATTTAATTAATGATTGTGAAGTCTTTATCTGATAGGATGTCAGTTAAGTTGAGTTAGTGCTTAAGTGCATGGATTCTGGACTCAGAGCTTGGTGTGAAATCCTAGCTAAGTAGTGGGAAGTAAAGTCTCCTTGGGCAGTTATATAACCTGTTTGTACATCATGTTCTCTGTACATTCTGTAAAGCTAATAATGTTCCTCACAGGGAGGCTGTGAGGGTTAGTATTTGTGAAAACACTAGAACTATGCTTGGTTCATATTTAATTCTAAAACGTTAAACATTGTATTCGCCTACCCACAAATTATTATTATTTTATTTTTTCCTTACTCTCTTCATTTTTCCCACTGGTAGTATTACCACGATGGTCTAAAACTAAACTGGAATGGTTAAAATTTTATGTGTGGATAACTTTTCAAATGCACAGACACTCATGTACACAAAAGTGCCCACAAACACAATGTACATAGTGAACTGACCAACTCAGAGGCAGGAAAAGACAGAGGACTTAAGCTCCCATGCCTTGATTACAAAATGTAGTCAGCTTTTCTTGACCATGTCGAGTTGGGATAGTGTTGGGAATGAGAAAGCCATAGAATTTTAGAGTTTACATAGACTCAGAAGCCACAATCCAGCCTTCTGTCCAACGAAGCAGGCCTTCCACAGAATATTCACACAACTCCTGTTTTCATAGCTTTCTAACTGTCTTTTATTTTTTTTTAAATATAATTTATTGTCAAAATGTTTTCCATACAACACTCAGTGCTCATCCCAACAGGTGCCCTCCTCAATGCCCATCACCCACTTTCCCCTCTCCCCTACCCCCCATCAACCCTCAATTTGTTCTCTGTATTTAAGAGTCTCTTATAGGTTGCTTTCCTCTCTCTCTCTGTAACTTTCCCCCCTCTTCCCTCCCCCATGGTCTTCTGTTAAGTTTCTCAGGATCCACATAAGAGTGAAAATATATGGTATCTGTCTTTCTCGGATGGACTTATTTCAGTTAGCATAATACCTTCCAGTTCCATCCACGTTGCTGCAAATGGCCATATTTCATTCTTTCTCATTGCCAGTAGTATTCCGTTGTATATATAAACCACATCTTCTTTATCCATTCGTCAGTTGATGGACATTTAGGCTCTTTCTATAATTTGGATATTGTTGAAAGTGCTGCTATAAACATCGGGGTACACGTGCCCCTATGCACCAGCACTCCTGTATCCTTTGGGTAAATTCCTAGTAGTGCTATTGCTGGGTCATAGGGTAGATTTGTTTTTAATTTTTTGAGGAACCTCCACAATGTTTTCTAGAGCGGCCCCACTGTTGGTTGCATTCCCACCAACAGTGCAAGAGGATTTCTGTTTCTCCACATAGTCACCAGCATGTATAGGCTCCTAAATATCTTTTAAAGAGGGATTCATACTTACTCCTTATGTTGAGTTCAGAGATGCCTCTTTAACTCTCAGGCACTGCCTGTTTTTCTTTATTCTGGAAATAACATGGAATGAGTCAATTCAATATGGCTTCATTAAAAAAGACAGTTTTATTATGAAATAAAACATAGAAGCAAAAAGCTCACTGAACCAAGGTGAATATTCTGATAACTAACATTCAGTTCAAAAAATAGAACCTTGGCAAGCACCCCAGGAACTTCTCTTTGTGTCTCATCCCAATCATTACCCTTCCTTGTCCCCTAAAGTACCCACTATCCTCATGTTTATAGTAATAACCTCCTTGTATTTTAGTAGTGTGATTGCCCACTTGTGTATCCCTAGACAATATTTTTTAGTATGCCTCTTTAAATATTTTCATATATCTTTTGAGTTTTCTTTAATATTAGATCCTGTTATCAAATATACTCTTAGATTTATGTTCCCATATTAAGTCTAGATGCTTGTCAGCCATTGCTCACATTGTAAGAAGTTTAATTACCATGCTTTTCTGGTGGCTATCCATTGGACTCACCATGGATTATAAAATACCTTGGATTAGTTAGTTGAGAAGTGAACATAGTACTGCAGATGTGCTAAATCATTGAAGAAAGGAGGGAGCATTCATGACACATACGCAGTTTCTAAAATATATGTTAAGTAGGTTTAGCAGGTGAAAAACATTACTGACCCAGTTTAAGCTTTGAGGAACATAAGGCCCCAGGTATACTAATTGGAAGTGTCCAGCCAGTGTTACACCTTATGTAATTTAATATTGTGAATCCAAAATAGGACTTTCATCTTATGCTTGCAAACATTTTCTATATTGTTTTAAACCATGGGTCTCAACTTTTAGATGTCATTGTAATTTTAATTTAAAAGTCAATGTTTAAGACTGTGAATGCAATCAGAAGAAACGATGTTAAAAAAGAGGAATACTATGTTTTCACTGAAACAGCTTTTCATTTTTCATGGTGTGGACTTTAGTTTGTAATGGCATAGCATGAGCTTACATTTTTGTTTGTTCAGTGAAATTTAAGACAAATAGAGCACACATATTTAAACATAATTTGAATGTAACAACGATGTGGAAAGAAAACTAGGAAGAAAATTAGAACATATTTACATTTCAGGAGTGAAGAATTCACAGCTCTCATGTTCTTATGTAGCCCAAAGGTACCCATGTTGCCATTATTACACAGGTAGTCAGAAGAATTCTTGTTTGGCAAGTTACTGAGTCCATGAAATAATGATGAGCCACCACTTTATTATACTAACTCCACAATCACATTTGCATTTAAATGGAACAGCTGAGCTAAGATTCAGTGAAGTCTCTATTTAATGTGGATGTTGGAGAAAAACTAGAATCATGATTGGTGGCAAAGTTGACAAATTTTGTTTCGTAAATGTGTTTTTTATGGGATATTTGTAGTCTTTTAGTGAGCACTCCCATTAGAAACATTTGTAGACTGATGTCTGCCCATGAAAGGAGAGCCCTTCTCTGGTATACTTGTGCTCCAAGAAGTGTTTATGTAGAACATGAAGGCTAGTCGGTGCATGTGGTGTAGACCTTGGGGACTGGTGCCCCACAGAGGTGATTAACAAATCTTAGACTATGGTCAGACGCTTCTCCAAACAACTATTTTAGGAAAGATTCCCATAAGATACCGGGTTTCATCTTGTCTTTTTCTTTTTAAATTTATTCCATGGAAATTAACTTCAGAGATGGATTTATTTGTGTATTATATTTACTATTGAAGATTTCAAATATAATGTAAGCTGTCTACAAAAATTAGTACATTTAATTGAACTTTTTTGTGTGTCAATTTGAAGAAATGTAGGCATTATCTAGTTGTTGTATTTGCCAGAAGATAATATATGTCAAAAAAATTACAAAATCATCTTAATTCTGTGGTAAGTGAGCCATATCATCATTGTTCCTTTTTCAATCAATTAAAAATAATGCCATGCATATATTTTGGCCTACCACTCAATTCAAGAACTGGGATCTTAAATTTATAGCTACTTCTCCCCTTTTACAATTCTTATTCCTACCTGACCCTTGGTAAATCATGATCCTGAATTTTGTGTTCATTACACACTTGAATTAGAATGTAGTTTTTATATTGACACACCCACACACATATGTTGATGCCTAAATAGCATGTATTTTAAAGCTTAGTTCATTTGAAAATGGTATCATTTCTTATATATGTTATTTTGGAATTTTCCTTTTTTCACCTTTTTGTCACTGAGATTATCCAATATTTTTGGGTAGCTGTGGTTCATTTACTTACACTACTGTATAATATTCCATTGTGTGAAGATATTATAATTATTTTGTCTCCTCACTCACTGATGGCCATTTTGGCTGATTATACTTTTGGACTCGTATGAAAGACGTTAGTTAAGATGAACAATTTTGTTCATGTCTCTTGGGATAGTGTATGCAAGAAGGTCTTTTGGGTGTATGCCTAGGATAAGAATTGCTGGTTATGGAATAAGCAAACTTTATAAGATATTTCCCTCTAAAATTGTTTTATCAATTTCTCCTACCCTAGTTTTGTATAAATTACTCCATTGATCTACATTTTCTCCATGCCTTGTCCTGTGGACTTTTAAATTATTGCCAACTGAAAGATTATAAGTGCTATCTAGCTGTAGCTTTGATTTCCATTTACCTAAAAACTAATGAAGTTGACTTATCTTCATATACTTACTGCTATGTAACATTGTCCTTCTTTGAAAACCCATTTGTAGGTTCTGACAACTGTTCTTTGGCCTTGCTTCTCTTTTTTACTTATTAATTTTTAGAGATTTTTATGATTTATTTGAACTATGTGTTGGTTGTATGCCTGGCAATATTTTTTCTTAGTTTTTCCTTGGCATTAAACTTGAGTTTTTAAATATTTATTTATTTTTGAAGGACAGAGAGACAGAATGTGAGCAGGGGAGGGGCAGAGAGAGAGGGAGACACAGAATCTGAAGCAGGTCCCAGGCTCTAAGTGGTCAACATAGAGCCTGATGTAGGGCTCAAGCGCACAAACTGTGAGATCATGACCTGAGCCAAAGTTGGATGCTTAACCAACTGAGTCACCCAGGTGCTCCCTTGACATTTTACTTTAAAAGACATGTCTCTTGCTGGTCAGAATTTCTAAATTTAATCATGGAAGAATATTTTAATTAATCTTTAGTAATCCTTCTCCTTCTCTATTCCAGAGTCAGAATGCTATTTACATATATAAATATATATATATTCCTAATCATTTTAAAGTCATACCTTAAATACACGTGGAATTAATATATGTGTATAGCAGAGCATAGGGGGCCAAATTTGGTTTTCCATATGAAGAATCAAATTCCAGTTTAATTTATTAAATATTTTTCTTTTCCCAGTGATGCCATCATATCTCTTTATTATTAAAATCCTTCATATGTGTGTGTGCATGTGAGGGAGCTAGTATGTTTCTGGGCCTAGAATTCTCCTGTAGTGCTCAGTGAGTCTTTTTCTACAACAATACCTCAATATTGATCAGCAACCTCAAATAAACAGTCTAGCCTTACAACAAAAGGAAATAGAGAAAGACAACAAATGAAGCCCAAAGCCAGCCAAAGGAAGGAAATAAAGTTTAGAGCGGAAATAAATGATATGGAAGCCAATGAAACAGTAGTGCAGGTAAATGCAACCAGGAGCTGGCCCTTTGAAAAAATTAATAAAATTGAGAAACTCCTCACCGGATGTATCAAGAAGAAAAGAGAAAGGGCCCACATAAATAAAATCACATATGAGGGAGGAGAAATAACAACCAACGCCACAGAAATACAAACAATATAAGAGAATGTTATGAAAATTTATATGTCAACAAACTGGGAAATCTGGGAGAAATGAATAAAATTCTAGAAACATATAAATTACCAAAGCTGAAAAGGAAGAAATAGAAAGGCTGAAAAGACTGACAACCAGCAAGGAAAGTGAACGAGGAATACGAAAGCTCCCAGAAAAAAAAAAAAGTCTAAGGCCAGAGGGCTTCATTGGAGAGTTCACCAAATATTTAAAGAGGTGTTAATAGCCATTCTTCTGAAGCTATTCCAAAAAAATAGAAATGGAAGGAAAACTTCCAAATGCATCTATTAGGTAAGCATTACCCTGGTTCCTAAACCAGGCAAAGACCCCACTAAAAGGGAAGAACAGGCCAGTATCCTGCATGAACATGAATGCAAAAATTATCAAGAAAATACTAGCAAATTGAATCCAACAGTACACTAAAAGAACTATTCACCATGATCAAGTGGGAGTTATTTCCCTGCTGCAAAGTTATTCAATATTGGCACATCAATCAATGTGATACACCACATCAATAAAAGAAAGGATAAGAGCCATAGGATTCTGTCAATAGATGCAGAAAAAAATGACAAAGTACAACATCCATTCATCATAAAAACACTCAATAAAGTAGGGATAGAAAGAACATACCTCCAAATCATAAAAGCCATATACAAAATACTCAAAGATAAGGTAATCCTCAAGGGAGAAAAATTGAGAGCTGTACCTCTACATTCAGGAACAAGAAGGGATGTCCACTCTCACCAGTGTTATATAACATAGTACTAGAAATCCTAACCTCTGCAAACAGACAACACGAAAAAAACAAAAAGTGCATCCAAATCAGCAAGGAAGAAGTCAAGCTTTCATTATTCTAGGATGACATGGTTCTCCATGTAGGGAACCTGAAAGGCTCCACCAAAAAGTTACTAGACTGATAAACAAATTCAGTGAAGTCACAAGATACAAAATCGGTGAGCAGAAAAACTCTGCATCTCTATACGCGATAATGAAGCTGCAGAAAAGAAATCAAGGAATCCAGCCCATTTACCATTGCACCAAAAACCATAAGAAACCTAGAAATAAACTTAACCAAAGAGGGAAAATGTGTGTACTCTGAAAACTATAGAATACTCATGAGAGAAATGGAAGATGACGTGGAGAAATGGAAAAACATTCCATGCTCATGGATTGGAAAGGAAAATATTGTTAAAATGTCCATACTAAGGCAACTAAACCATATCAAAATACAACGGACATTTTTTGCAGAGCTAGTAGCAACAATCCTAAAATTTGTATGGAACCACAAAAGACCCCAAATAGCCAAAGCAATCTAGAGAAGCAAAGCAAAGCTGGAGGCATTACAATTCTAGACTTTCGGTTGTGTTACAAAACTGTAATCATTAAGATAGTATGGTAGTGGCACAAAAACAGACACTTAGATCAATGGAACAGAATAGAGAACCAAAAGTGGACCCATAACCATATGGTCAACTAATCTTCAACAAAGCAGGAAAGAATATCCAGTGGAAAAAAGAATCTCTTCAACAAATGGTGTTGTGAAAACTGGAGACCGACATGCAAAAGAATGAACCTGGACCACTTTCTTACACCATACACAAAAGTGAATTCAAAATGGATGAAAGACCTAAATGTGAGAAAGGAAACCATCCAAATCCTAGAGGACAACTAAGACAGTAACCTCTTTGACATTGGCCATAGCAAGGTCTTACTAGAAAATTCTTGTGAGGCATGGGAAACAAAAGGAAACATAAACTGTTGGGACTTCACCAAGATAAATAACTTCCACACAGAAAAGGAAACAACCAACAAAACTAAAAGGCAGCCTATAGAATAGGAGAAGATATTTGCAAATGACATATCTGATAAAGGGTTAGTATCCAAAAATATAAACAACATATAACACTCAACACTAATAAAACAAAAAATCCAGTTAAAAATGGGCAGAAGACAAGAATAGACTTTTTTTTTTCCAAGGAAGATATCCAGATAGCCAAGAGACACATGAAAGGATCTTAACATCACTCATCATTAGGAAAATGCAAATCAAAACCATAGTAGTACCTCATCACTTGTCAGACACCAATCAGAATGACTAAAATTAACAACTCAGAAAGCAACAGATGTTGGCAAGGATGCAGAGAAATGGGAACCGTCTTAAACTGTTGGTGGAAAGGAAAAGTGGTGCAGTGACTCTAGAAAACTGTATGGAGGTTTGTCAGAAAACGAAAAATAGAAAAACCCTACCACTCAGTAATTGCACTGTTAGGTACTTCCCCAAAGTTTATGAAAATGCTGATTTGAATTGCATCCTGATATTTATAGCAGCATTATCTGAAATAGCCAAATTATGGAAAGAGCCCAAATCTCTATTGACTGATGAATAGATAAAGAAAATACGACAATATAGATATATATCATGGAATATTACTCAACGTTCAAACAGAATGAAATAGTTTCCATTTGCAACAATGTGGATGGAGCTAGGATGTATTATGCTAGGTGAAATAAGTCAGAGAAAGACAAATACCGTATGATTTTTGTTTATATGTGGTATTTAAGAAACAAAACTGGTGAACATATGGGAATGGCGGGGGGAACAGGAGTGAGGAAAACAAACCACAGAAGACTCTTAATGATAGAGAACAAACTGAAGGTTGATGGAGGGATGTGGGTGGGAAATGGGCTAGATGGGTGTTGGGCATTAAGGAGGACACTTGGCATGAACACTGGATACTGTATGTAAGTGATGAATCACTGAATTCTACTCCTGAAGCTAATATTGAACTGTATGTTGACTAAAATTAAAAAAAAAATAGGCCAGGCAAGTTGTCTTATAGAATCTCCTAATTCTGAATAATTCCTTTTAAACTAAAAATGTTATGAAATACAAGCCTTCTCATGGTTAGTGCTTTTCCTGCTGCTGTTGCTGCTGCTGGAGGGCCACTTAGGACTCAGCTGCAAGGCCTTTCTTGCTGTTTACCAAACACATCAAATGTATCCCTTGCAACTTCCTGGGAATACTCTTCCTCATAAGCGTCTTGAGACTGACCCTCTTGCTTTATTTAGGTCTCTGCTCAGAGAACCCTCCTGGACCACCTTTTCTAAAATAGCACTTTTCACCGCTCTCCCCTAAAGCTTCCCTTTCTTTCTTTCTTTTTCTTTCTTTCTTTCTTTCTTTCTTTCTTTCTTTCTTTCTTTCTTTCCTTTTTTCTTTCTTTCAAGATTCAGCTTTATTGAAATAAAATTCAGACATAAAATTGTAAGATATTTCATGTGTACATCATGGAGATTTGATATACGTATACACTTTGAAAAGATACCCTCCCCCATATAGTTAACATATCCATAGGCTCATGTATTTTTTAAATGTTTACTTAATTTTAAGAGAGTGCAAGCGGGGGAGGGGCAGAAAATAGGGGGGCAGAGGATCCAAAGCAGGCTCTGTGCTGACAGCAGTGAGGCTGATGTTGTGCTTGAACTCATGAAGTGCAAGATCATGGCTGAGACGATGTTGGACACTCAACTAATGGCGCCATCAGGTGCCTCATTGCCTTATGTATTTAGTTTTTTGGTTTGGTATGAACATTTCAGTTCTACTCTCTCAGCAGATTTCAATTATGAAATACATTGTTATTATCCGTAGACACCATGTTTTGCACGAGATTCTTATGCCTTATTCATCTTACAGCTGAAGTTTGTACCTTTTTTATCAACCTCTCCTTATTTCCCTCACCCTCAACCCCTATTAACCATTTTTTCTCTCTGTGTTTCAATGAGTTTGACTCTTTTTTTAGGATTCCACATATAAGAAACATCATGCAGTATGCGTCTTTCTGTGACTTATCTAACTTAGCATAATGCCTTCAAAGTTCATCCGTATTGTCACTATGGCAGGGTGTCCATTCTTGTGGATGAGTAATATTCAAAAAAAAATATATATATATACACTCATAAATCATAGGTTTCCTATTAATATGAATTTATTTCTGATATGCCCCCTTATTCCATTGATACATGTGTCTGTTCTCATGTTAACAACACATGGCTTTGATTACTATGGATTTTAATATAGTTTGAAATTAGGATGTGTAATACCTTCAACATTGTTGTTCTTTCAAGATTGCTTTAGAATTTCAAGGCTTTTTGTGGTTCCATATAAATGTTAAGGTTTTTGGTTGTATCTCTAGGAGAAATGCCACTGGGATTTTGATAGGGATTGTATTGAATCTGTAGCTGTATTTAGGTGGTATATACATTTAAAAATATTTTTCCAATCCATAAACATGGACTGTCTTTCCATTTATTTGTGTGTCTTCAGTTTTTTGCATCAACCTTATACTTTTTGGTGTACAGGTTTTTCATATACTTGGTGAAATTAATTCTTTTTGACGTGATTGTAAATGAGATTAGTTTTCTTCATTTCCCTTCTACTAGTTTGCAATTATTCTATAAAAATGATGTATTTTTGGGACGCCTGGGTGGCTCAGTCAGTTAAGCGGCCGACTTCGGCTCAGGTCATGATCTCACGGTCCGTGGGTTCGAGCCCCGCATCGGGCTCTGGGCTGACAGCTCAGAACCTGGAGCCTGTTTCGGATTCTGTGTCTCCCTCTCTCTGACCCTCCCCCGTTCATGCTCTGTCTCTCTCTGTCTCAAAAATAAATAAATGTTAAAAAAAAATTTAAAAAAAATTAAAAAAATGATGTATTTTTGTATATTGAATTTGTATCCTGCAACTTTACAGAATTGTTCTATAGTTCACTTTTATGGTGGAATCTTAGGATTTTCTTATACGACCTCATGTCATCAGCATATACAGACAGTTTTATTTCTTCCTTCTTTATTTCGTTGCCTTTATTTCTTTTTCTTGCCTAGGTGCTCTGGCTAGGATTTCTTTTTTGTTTATTTTATTTCTTTTTAGTTTTATTTTTTTATTTGCATCCAAATTAGTTAGCATATAGTGCAACAATAATTTCAGGAGTAGATTCCTTAATGCTCCTTACCCATTTATCCAATACCCCGTCCCACAATCCCTCCAGTAACCTTCAGTTTGTCCTCCATATTTATGAGTCTCTTATGTTTTGTCCCCTTCCCTGTTTTTCTAATATTTTTGCTTCCCTTCCCTTATGTTCATCTGTTTTGTTTTTTAAATTCCTCATATCAGTGAAGTCATATGATATTTTTCTTTCTCTGGCTGACTAATTTCATTTAGCATAATACCCACCAGTTCCATCCACATAGTTGCAAATGGCAAGATTTCATTGTTTTTGATTGCCGAGTAATACTCCATTGTATATATACACCGCATTTTCTTTGTCCATTCATCCATTGATGGACATTTGGGCTCTTTCCATACTTTGACTATTGTTGATAGTGCTGCTATAAACATGGGGGTGCATGTGTCCCTTCAAAACAGCACACCTCTATCCCGTGGATAAATGCCTAGTAGTGCAATTGCTGGGTCGTAGGGTAGTTCCATTTATAGTTTTTTGAGGAACCTCCATACTTTTTTCTAGAGTGGCTGCACCAGCTTGCATTCCCACCAACAATGCAAAAGAGATCCTCTTTCTCCGCATCCTCGCCAACATATGTTGTTGCCTGAGTTGTTAACGTTAGCCCTTCTGACAGGTGTAAGGTGGTATCTCCTTGTGGTTTTGATTTGTATTTCCCTGATGATGAGTGAAGTTGAGCATTTTTTTCATGTGTCAGTTGGCCATCTGGATGTCTTCCTTGGAGAAGTGTCTATTCATGTCTTTTGCCCATTTCTTCACTGGATTATTTGTTTTTTGGGTGTTGAGTTTGATAAGTTCTTTGTAGATTTTGGATACTAACCCTTTATCTGATATGTCATTTGCAAATATCTTCTCCCATTCTGTCAGTTGCCTTTTAGTTTTGCTGATTATTTCCTTCGCTGTGCAGAAGCTTTTTATTTTGATGAGGTCCCAGTAGTTCATTTTTGCTTTTGTTTCCCTTGCCTCCGGACGCATGTTGAGTAAGAAATTACTGCGGGCAAGATCCAATAGGTTTTTGCCTGCTTTCTCCTCAAGGATTTTGATGGCTTCCTGTCTTACATTGAGGTATTTCATCCGCTTTGAATTTATTTTTGTGTATGGTGTAAGAAAGTGGTCCAGGTTCATTCTTCTGCATGTCGCTGTCCAGTTTTCCCAGCACCACTTGCTGAAGAGACTGTCTTTATTCCATTGGATACTCTTTCCTGCTTTGTCAAAGATTAGTTAGCCATACGTTTGTGGGTCCATTTCTAGGTTCTCTATTCTATTACATTGATCTAAGTGTCTGTTCTTGTGCCAGTACCATACTGTCGTGATTATTACAGCTTTGTAGTATAGCTTGAAGTCTGGGGTTGTGATGCCTCCTGCTTTGGTTTTCTTTTTCAAGATTGCTTTGGCTATTTGGGGTCTTTTCTTGTTCCATAAAAATTTTAAGATTATTTGTTCTAGCTCTGTGAAGAATGCTGGTGTTATTTTGATAGGGATCCCTTTGAATATGTAGATTGCTTTGGGTAGTATTGACATTTTAACAATATTTGTTCTTCCTATTCAGGAGCATGGAATCTTTTTCCATTTCTTTGTGTCTTCTTCAATTTCTTTCATCAGCTTTCTATAGTTTTCAGTGTATAGATTTTTCATCTCTTTGGTTAGATTTATTCCTAGGTATTTTATGGCTTTTGGTGTAACTGTAAATGGGATAGATTCCTTGATTTCTCTTTCTGTTGCTTCATTGTTGGTGTATAGGAATGCAACCGATTTCCGTCCATTGATTTTATATCCTGCAACTTTGCTGAATTCGTGAATCAGTTCTAGCAGTTTTTTGGTGGAATCTTTAGGATTTTCCATACAGAGTATCATGTCATTTGCAAAGAGTGCAAGTTTGACCTCCTCCTGGCTGATTTGGATGCCTTTTGTTTCTTAGTGTTGTCTGATTGCAGAGACTAAGACTTACAATACTATGTTGAATAAGAGTGGCGAGAGTGGACATCCCTGTCTTGTTCCTGACCTTAGGGGGAAAGCTCTCAGTTTTTCCCCATTGAGGATGATATTAGCATTGGGTCGTTCATATATGGCTTTTATGATCTCAAGGTATGATCCTTCTATCCCTACTTTCTTGAAGGTTTTTATCAAGGAAGGATGGTATATTTTTTCAAATGCTTCCTCTGCATCTATTGAGAGAATCATATGTTTCTTGTCCTTTCTTTTGTTGATGTGATGAATCACGTTGTTTTGCTGATATTGAACCAGCCCTGTATCCCAGGTACAAATTCCACTTCGTTGGGGTGAATAATTTTTTAATATATTTTTGGAGCCAATTGGCTAATATATTGATGAGGATTTTTGCGTCCATGTTCATCAGGGATATTGGTCTGTAGTTCTCCTTTTTAGTGGGGTTTCTGTCTGGTTTTGGAATCAAGGTAATGATGGCTTCATAGAATGAGTTCGGAAGTTTTCCTTCCATTTCTATTTTTTGGAACAGCTTCAAGAGAATAGGTGTTAACTCTTCCTTACATCTTTGGTAGAATTCCCGTGGAAAGCCATCTGGCCCTGGACTCTCGTTTTTTGGTAGATTTTTTTTTATTACTAATTCGATATCTTTACTGGTTATGGGTCTGTTCCAATTTTCTATTTCTTCCTGTTTCAGTTTTGGTAGTGTATATGTTTCTAGACATTTGTCCATTTCTTCCAGATTGTCCATTTTATTGGCATATAATTGCTCATAATATTCTCTTATTATTGTTTTTATTTCTGTTGTGTTGTTGTGTTGGTTGCCTAAATGTTTACAGTTGTTAGGTCTTCTTGTTGGCTAAACTCCTTGATTATGATATAATGCCCTTCTGCATCTCTTGATACAGTCTTTATTTTAAAGTCTAGATTTTCTGATATAAGTATGGCTACTCCTGCTTTGTTTTGTTGACCATTAGCATGATAGATGGTTTCCATCCCCTTACTTTCAATTTGAAGGCGTCTGTAGGTCTAAAGTGGGTCCTTTGTAAACAGCATACAGATGGATTTGTTTTCTTATCCATTCTGTTACCCTATGTCTTTTGATTGGAGTATTTAGTCCTTTGACATTTAGAGTGAGTACTGAAAGATATGAATTTATTGCCATTATGATGCTTGTAGAGTTGGAGTTTCTGGTGGTGTTCTCTCGTCCTTTCTAATCTTTGTTGGTTTTGGTATTTATTTATTTATTTATTTATTTATTTATTTATTTATTTTTTCATCCTTTCTCCACTCAGAGAGTCCCCCTTAAAAATTCTTCCATGGCTGGTTTGGTGGTCACAAACTCCTTTAATTTTTGTTTGTCAGGGAAACTTTTTATCTTTCCTTCTATTCTGAATGATAGCCTTGCTGGATAAATAATTCTTGGCTGCATATTTTTCTGATTCAGCACATTGAATATACCCTGCCAGTCCTTTCTGGCCTGCCAAGTTTCTATGGATAGGTCTACTGCAAACCTGATCTGTCTTCCCTTGTACATTAAGGACTTTTTTCTCTTGCTGCTTTCATGATTCTCTCCTTGACTGAATTTTTGTGAATTTGACTATGACATGTCTTGTTTAGGTCAGTTTTTGTTAAATCTAATTGGGGTTCTCTGTGCTTCCTGGATTTTGATGTCTGTGTCTTACCTCATGTTAGGAAAGTTTTCCACTATGATTTGCTCACATAACCCTTCTACCCCTTTTTCTCTCTCTTCCTCTTCTGGGACCCCTATGATTCTGATGTTGTTCCTTCTTAATGAGTCACTGATTTCTCTAATCCTTAAATCGTGCTCTTTTGCCTTAATCTCCCTCTTTTTCTGCTTTATTATTCTCCATAAGTTCATCCTCTATATCGCTGATTCTCTGTTCTGCCTCATCCATCCTTGCCACCATGGCATCCATTCGAGATTGTAGCTCAGTTATAGCATTTTATATTTCATCCTGACTAGCTTTTACTTCTTTTGTCTCTGCAGAAGGGGATTCTCATTTATTTTTGACTCCAGCTAGTATTCTTATCGTGATTCTAAATTCTGGTTTAGACATCTTGCTTGTATTTGTGTTGGTCAAGTCCCTGGCTGTCTTTTCTTCCTGTTGTTTAATTTCAGTGAATTCCTTCATTTCATAATTTTGCAGGGTGAAAAGGAATTAATGAGGTAGAAAAAATTAAAATTACAAAAAATTAAAATAAAAAAATTAAAATTAGTGTATCCTGGGTGCCTCAGGCGGTTGAGCATCCGACTTTGGCTCAGGTCATGATCTCATTCTTCGTGAGTTTGAGGCCCACATCAGGCTCTGTGCTGACAGCTCAGAGCCTGGACCCTGCTTCAGATTCTGTGTTTCCCTCTCTCTCTGCTCCTCCCCCAATCACACACTCTCTCTCTCTCTCGAAAATAAGTAAAACATTAAAAAATTTAAAAAATAAATTAAAATTTAAAAATTAAAAACAAATACACAAATTTGAATAAATGATGCTAGATTCTAGGTGTGGTTTGGTTTGGGTGTTGAAAGGGGCTTGATAGATTAGAGAAAAAGGTGAAAAAAAGAAAAAAAAAGTAAGTCATTTGAAAATTTGACAAAATTAATATACTGAATAGACTAAAATGAAATGATGCAAGTAAAATGGGATTTGAAAAAAATACGCAAAAGCAAAAAATATAGTAGAAAAAAATAAAAAATATATCTTTTAATAAAAATTGAAAGTAAAAATGAATTTTTCTTTTTTTATATTCAAGAAAAAGAAATGAAAAAGAGAAAAAAAAGAAAGAAAATTGAATAGTTGGACCAGCTAACAGACTGAAATATGACTGAAATTGCTTCATTTTCCCCTAGAAGTCAACGTATGGAAGGCTGTATAGTCCATAAACTAAGCTGGCAGTGAGATTGTATTCTTGAAGAGGGAGGTTGGCCCTGTTGGGAGGGACTTGGTGTAACAGTTCTGTTCTCCACTAGATGGCACTGCTAGTCTACTGGGGTGGATTGCTGTGGCTCTTGTAGGTGCGTATGCGCATGTGCGGGAGGGCTGACAATGGCTCACCCAGCTACCCAGTCTCTAGTATCTGAACTCTGTTCTCCCCGATCAGCAATTGTGCACCCATACTTCATCTTTTGTTTCCATTCACTCCCTGTTTCCACAGTGTCCATGACCAAGCCCCAGGCAACACCTCCCTCCCAAGTTTTGTCTCAGATGTGGCTCCCTTCCACAGCCCCCCACTTCTGAGAGACTGTAGCTTTGACCTGCTCTGCCCCTCTTCAGAAGGGTCTCACCAAGCAGTAGCTGGTCGCTGACCACACCCAGGAATGTTCACAGGACCATGCTGCTGCCAATGCTCAGAGACTGTGGACAGATGCCTGCCCACCCCAGAAATAGTTCACGAGACAGTGTAGCAGCAGTGCCTTGGGGATTATGGAAAATCACAACACACATCTGGCACCAGCCTTCACAGCCAACAACATTGTTCCAGCACCAACGAATGTGGCCATTCTCTGGGGTTTGTTGGGCCAGGGTGGCCTCACAGCCTCTACCAAATATCCTTCCAGCAGTGGAACCGTTTCTCCCCATGTGGCCCAAGAACCTCCCAGACCCCTTTCTGCTCCTGGGGATTCACCCTTTATACCAGAGCACCACTAGGTATCAAGTTGCAGAGTTGCAGACTCTGCACTACCCCTGTTTACAGTCTTACTGGAATTTAAACCCTCTCCTTTCTCCCTTTTTAGTTCAGTCCCTGTGGCTGTTTCCAATTTTCCACTTTCTCTCCAGCTACTTTTGGGGAGGGGTGATTTTCCCATATTCACCCTCCCCCAATCTCCATCCTCTCTCTGCACGCAAAAGTACCTCCATGCTCTCCTCCGCCTCTCTCTCCCCAAGTTCACCTCTCCACACCGCGCACTGCTGAATTCTGTGGTTCAGTTTGTGAAGGTTGTTGTGTTAATACTCAGACCAGTTTTCTAGGTGTGCAGGATGGTTTAGTTTTGGTCTGGCTGTATTTCATGGATGCAAGACACACAAAAAACTTCCATGATGTTCTGCCCTCTTGGTTCCTCCCCCAGTCTATGGCTAGGACTTCTAATACTGTGTTGAATAGAGGTGGTGCGGGTGGACATCCACCATTGAATATGATGTTAGCTGTGGGCTTGTCACATAGGCCTTGAGCATTTTGTGGTGTAGGCCAATTCAAAGACTGAAGGCAGGGCTCACAGGGACCCATTTCTCATGCAAAAGAGGGAAAGGGAGTGTGCCTTCTTAGAAGGCCCAGAGAGGCTGGGGCAGAGATCTGGAATACTGGTCCTCCTTATGATAAGGATGGTCAGGGTTTATGCCTGAAGGACCATCAGCCCCCAGTAGTGCCTGTGGCATCATCCCCCAATAGGTAGTGTGGCACCTGTGGCACAAAGCAGAAATGGTAGTACTGCAGTAAATATAGAGTAATTACTGGTTGGCAAGCACACTAATAGGCAAGTACTCTGAAGATTAGAAAATTTGAGATTATACCTGGGGAAGGGGAGCCCAAAATGGAAACACTGGACGTCCTGCTAAAGCTGCAATTGGTGACTGGTGAACACATTGGAAAATAATGATAATGAAGAAAAGCAATAGGCCATATATTTGTACTCAGAGTTCATGGAACATTTCTTCCCAGTAAGATACAATGATACAAAGGACAGAAAGTTTTCTTTTTATATTTTGGTTGGCAAACAAGGGGGTAAAACATGACCCATACTTTTCAAATGGCTGCTATAAATGTGCACTTAACATCATAGAGGAAATAGGTGAACGTTAAGTTACTCTCTGGGAGTATTTCCTTTCATGTTATCACTGCAACCTAAAGCAGAGTCTAGTTTCTCTTGAATCCTCAGCTCCAAAGAAAATGTATGGATTTATGAAGCAATGATAGTAATGAGTGTCCTCCTTAAGAAGTGGCTGCTGTTTCTGAAAAATGACGAGTAGCAAATAATATTCTCTCTTATAAAGGAATTGTTTTCTTTTGACACAGATCTACCTTTGTTTAACAGAAATGAAAGCAAAGAATTGAAGTAGCCTCACATATAATTAGGACAAGTTTGCTGCCAATAGAATTATGAACACTATTACTTTTACAACCTTTTTAGATTTAGACTGGTGGGGTTGAGATTTTCAACCTATGTCTCACTTCTAGCAGTCCCGTTAGTTTCTAAAAACAATATTTATGAGGCGGTAGCTAACTAATACAAGAGTAAGATGACTGTTTCCCCAAATTTGTGGTAATACATGGTGTCAAATTTTTCTATAATATTCCAGGGAATTTCCAGCATTTGAACCTGATTAACTGAAGCCATCCTTGGGTCCAAGGTGTCAGCCACTAACCTAGAAGACCATTCATGTCTTACTAAGGTGCTAGAGCCTGGGTATGCTGGCTAGTCATTCAGTTTGGGCCAGGGGAGATCTCAGTCATCTTTGCAGACAAAGACAAGCACATGCTACAACACTGAGACATTGTTTTTCAATCTTTTTGCCATTGTCAGCAAGTCCCTCCCAGTGACGTTTTCACATCACAGTTACACTTTGTGCATTCATGTGCTGTGGTCTTTGGAGGGCTACCCATCAATATATTTGCTAGGAGTTTTGCCACTTCCCTAGAAGCCAAGGTTTCTCCCTTGGGAGTGATATATGTGATGTGAATGCATACACTGGGGAAGGAAATCAGGTACTCAGTGTGACAAATTTTAGTATGGATGAGAAGAAATTAAAAGGAAATAGGTTACAAAGTTAGTAATCACTATTTCAAGGTTGAGGTAATGAGAACATTTTTTATCCTTTTTTTTTTTAAATTTCCAGATACACACTTATAGGATTCCATAATATTATGCACATGAAAAAAATGTATTCTATATTTCCCTTTTCTTACGTTACAAATGTCCTAAACGTTAAAAGCCTGAAGATGTTGCTCCAGTATTTATTACCCAATGAATCTTTTACATATTCTGTAGAATAGTAACATTTTCATGTATATTTATTAAAAATAGTTCATTCACTTAATAGTACTATCGATATTTACAGAGTATGTATTTCATGTTAGAAGTCAGTTTAGACACGGCAAAATCTCACATGAATGAGAGGTTCTATGTTGTTGAAAAGTTCACCAATGCCTTTTCCTCAAACATTTATACAAATAAATATATATGATGAGATAATCCCAATATAGTGATAGGAAAGTTTTTGGAGGGAATTCAAAGGACAATTTATGAGATTTGTAAGGACATTTGTCATGAGTAACATATCAACTGAGTGTAGAAGTTGAGAGATTTTTAAGTCATAAATTACTTGTTTATCAAGATTGGGATGAGATTTTCTCACAAGGAAAAGTTTATATCCATTTTCAGTAACCAGACTGTCACCATTTTATATGTTGTCCTCTCAAACTCTTTACAATTCCTTGAAGTTTATATTTTCTCTGTGCCTTCCTATGTTTTGGTATCATCATCCTCTTTCAGATTCTTATTTTTATCAAGGCTTACACACCTGTCAGGTTTAAAGCTACCCAGAAAAGAATGACAACTTCAGTTTTTTTACTGTGGAAACCTAGAAACCAGAAGGTTTAAATACGGGAGAGAAAAGACCATTAACAGTTACAACTCCATATTCACACTCCAATACTCCGGTAGATTGTGCCTCATTCAGCCTTGAAATCACAGAGCACGATCCCCAAAAATGTGAGGACTCTCACATGCAGGGCACTTCCAATCTCTGAAATGATCAACTTGTAGAGAAGAGGAGTGTTTTTTCTCCTAATAGAGATACTCAGAATTTGAATGCATTTCCCAGTAAAACAAAGTAAAAAATAATAGGGAACAAACATGACATTGCTAAATTTTTGTTTTGTCAAATAAGAGCATCAAACCCCTTTGCCAAAATTACCATCAACTGTCACCATAATTGAATACAAGGAGAACAATTATAAAACCAAAGGGCAAGAATATCATATTAAATAAAGAATAACTTAAAATTTTTTTTAACATTTATTCATTTGTGAGAGACAGCACAAGTAGGGTAGGGGCAGAGAGAGAGGGAGACACAGAATTTAAGCAGGCTCCAGGCTCTGAGCTGTCAGCACAGAGTCTGACGCGGGGCTTGAACTCACAAGCTGTGAGAGCATGACTTGAGCCAAAGTCGGAAGCTTAACTGACTGAGCCACCCAGGTACCCCAAGAATAACTTTTGATATTGATTTAATTTCATGAAACTTCTCATTTCCTTCATTACTCTTATCTAAAAGCCTCGAGAAACCATTACCCATCTATTTTCCCATGTCTATAGAAAGGAAATTAATTAAAATATATAAAACCATGTACATTTTCTGTTTAGAGACCCAGTGTCTCTCTATTCTCTGTAACAGTAGTTCTCAAACTTTAGCCTGATCAACAGTAGTGTTGACTAAAAACATCAGTTTCTGGGTCCATCCTGTATTGTTGGTTGAATAGGTCTGAGGTGGGTCCAGTGTTGTTCAGTTTGATACTTACCAAGTAATTCTTTTGGTGCTGGTCCAAGGACCGCATGATTTTACAGGAAAGAGCCCAAAGTCCTTATTAGGCCATGGATAGGAAAAGCTAAGCTACTCTAAAAAACAGACCCCAAAATAGATTGGCTTAATTAATATTAAATAAGAATGAAGATTTTTCTGCTGTAAGAGTCTGGAGGCATTGCTCTTCTTCTGGGTGGTTGTGGTTCCATCTTATTGTTTCATTCCCTCTTAGGGATATTGTCAAAGCTAGAAACTCTCCACATTCATATCCTAGACAGCAGGAACAAGATGGAGAAGGCTGAGGGTAAACGGCTTCATATTTGAGAAGATAACCCAGGAATTGCACACATTGCTTTCCTGGCATTATGTTGGTGGAAGCCAGTCTTGGAAGTGTGATATGCAGGATGGTGGCGCTGGGCCCAGTTAAAACTTGAGGGAGAAGGGGTGGATGAAAGTTAGTGTCATTTTTTACATAAAAGCGTTAAGTCTGGAAGAAAAAAATCAATGTCCAATGTAACCCTACATTAAAATAAATTTTCATGTGAAGTATTTTCTTAATACTTTGTACATATATTTCTGTACTTAGCCACTTTTCACAATTCTAGATTTACATGTCTGTAGTTCCTGATTAGTCTTGAAGGCTTTTAAGTGTATGAATTCAAGTTTCCTTATGTGTCTGCATCTCTATCTCCTTATAATTTCTGTACTTATTTAATTGTTCATAAATCAGTATATAGCACAATTCTTGGTACAAGGTACACATCCAATAAATGCTGTTTGTGAAAGTGAATCATTCATCTTCTGTTGGTAAAGGTCAGTGTTATTTCCTTACCTCTCTTCCATCTAACTCATGACTTTGCTGAACATTTTCTCACATACAGTATTCTCTTTACTGCATTCTTCACATCTTTGTTTCTTAATGTGTAGATCAGAGGGTTTAGGGTGGGTGTGACAATTGTGTAAAAGAGTGTAAGGAACTTCCCCTCATCTTCAGATGTGCTATTCTGTGGCTTCATGTACATATAAATGATTGTTCCGTAAAACAGAGTTACTACTGTGAGGTGGGAACCACAGGTATTAAGGACCTTACGCCACCTTGCTGTTGACTTGATCCTCGTGACAGCTTGAGTGATAATTGCGTATGAGAGGAGAATTAGTGATAGAGGTACTAGAAGAAATATCACCCCAAGAGCATAGACGATGACCTCAATTACTTTTTTTTTTATATATGAAATTTATTGACAAATTGGTTTCCATACAACACCCAGTGCTCATCCCAAAAGGTGCCCTCCTCAATACCCATCACCCACCCGCCCCTCCCTCCCACCCCCCATCAACCCTCAGTTTGTTCTCAGTTTTTAACAGTCTCTTATGCTTTGGCTCTCTCCCACTCTAACGTCCTTTTTTTTTTTTTCTTTTTTCCTTCCCCTCCCCCATGGGTTCCTGTTAAGTTTCTCAGGATCCACATAAGAGTGAAACCATATGGTATCTGTCTTTCTCTGTATGGCTTATTTCACTTAGCATCACACTCTCCAGTTCCATCCACGTTGCTACAAAAGGCCATATTTCATTTTTTCTCATTGCCACGTAGTATTCCGTTGTGTATATAAACCACAATTTCTTTATCCATTCATCAGTTGATGGACATTTAGGCTCTTTCCATAATTTGGCTGTTGTTGAGAGTGCTGCTATGAACATTGGGGTACAAGTGCCCCTATGCATCAGCACTCCTGTATCCCTTGGATAAATTCCTAGCAGTGCTATTGCTGGGTCATAGGGTAGGTCTATTTTTAATTTTCTGAGGAACCTCCACACTGCTTTCCAGAGCGGCTGCACCAATTTGCATTCCCACCAACAGTGCAAGAGGGTTCCCGTTTCTCCACATCCTCTCCAGCATCTATAGTCTCCTGATTTGTTCATTTTGGCCACTCTGACTGGCGTGAGGTGATACCTGAGTGTGGTTTTGATTTGTATTTCCCTGATAAGGAGCGACGCTGAACATCTTTTCATGTGTCTGTTGGCCATCCGGATGTCTTCTTTAGAGAAGTGTCTATTCATGTTTTCTGCCCATTTCTTCACTGGGTTATTTGTTTTTCGGGTGTGGAGTTTGGTGAGCTCTTTATAGATTTTGGATACTAGCCCTTTGTCCGATATGTCATTTGCAAATATCTTTTCCCATTCCGTTGGTTGCCTTTTAGTTTTGTTGGTTGTTTCCTTTGCTGTGCGGAAGCTTTTTATCTCCATAAGGTCCCAGTAATTCACTTTTGCTTTTAATTCCCTTGCCTTTGGGGTGTGTCAAATAAGAGATTGCTACGGCTGAGGTCAGAGAGGTCTTTTCCTGCTTTCTCCTCTAGGGTTTTGATGGTTTCCTGTCTCACATTCAGGTCCTTTATCCATTTTGAGTTTATTTTTGTAAATGGTGTGAGAAAGTGGTCTAGTTTCAACCTTCTGCATGTTGCTGTCCAGTTCTCCCAGCACCATTTGTTAAAGAGGCTGTCTTTTTTCCATTGGATGTTCTTTCCTGCTTGGTCAAAGATGAGTTGGCCATACGTTTGTGGGTCTAGTTCTGGGGTTTCTATTCTATTCCATTGGTCTATGTGTCTGATTTTTTGCCAATACCATGCTGTCTTGATGATTACAGCTTTGTAGTAGAGGCTAAAGTCTGGGATTGTGATGCCTCCTGCTTTGGTCTTCTCTTCAAAATTCCTTTGGCTATTCGGGGCCTTTTGTGGTTCCATATGAATTTTAGGATTGCTTGTTCTAGTTTCGAGAAGAATGCTGGTGCAATTTTGATTGGGATTGCATTGAATGTGTAGATAGCTTTGGGTAGTATTGACATTTTGACAATATTTATTCTTCCAATCCATGAGCAGGGAATGTCTTCCCATTTCTTTAAATCTTCTTCAATTACCTTCATAAGCTTTCTATAGTTTTCAGCATACAGATCCTTTACATCTTTGGTTAGATTTATTCCTAGGTATTTTATGCTTCTTGGTGCAATTGTGAATGGGATCAGTTTCTTTATTTGTCTTTCTGTTGCTTCATTGTTAGCGTATAAGAATGCAACTGATTTCTGTACATTGATTTTGTATCCTGCAACTTTGCTGAATTCATGTATCAGTTCTAGCAGACTTTTGGTGGAGTCTATCGGATTTTCCATGTATAATAACATGTCATCTGCAAAAAGCGAAAGCTTGACTTCATCTTTGCCAATTTTGATGCCTTTGATTTCCTTTTGTTGTCTGATTGCTGATGCTAGAACTTCCAACACTGTGTTAAACAACAGCGGTGAGAGTGGGCATCCCTGTCGTGTTCCTGATCTCAGGGAAAAAGCTCTCAGTTTTTCCCCGTTGAGGATGATGTTAGCTGTGGGCTTTTCATAAATGGCTTTTGTGATGTTTAAGTATGTTCCTTCTATCCCGACTTTCTCAAGGGTTTTTATTAAGAAAGGGTGCTGGATTTTGTCAAAGGCCTTTTCTGCATCGATTGACAGGATCATATGGTTCTTATATTTTCTTTTATTAATGTGATGTATCACGTTGATTGATTTGCGAATGTTGAACCAGCCCTGCATCCCAGGAATGAATCCCACTTGATCATGGTGAATAATTCTTTTTATATGCTGTTGAATTTGATTGGCTAGTATCTTATTGAGAATGTTTGCATCCATATTCATCAGGGATATTGGCCTGTAGTTCTCTTTTTTTACTGGGTCTCTGTCTGGTTTAGGAATCAAAGTAATACTGGCTTCATAGAATGAGTCTGGAAGTTTTCCTTCCCTTTCTATTTCTTGGAATAGCTTGAGAAGGATAGGTATTATCTCTGCTTTAAACGTCTGGTAGAACTCCCCTGGGAAGCCATCTGGTCCTGGACTCTTATTTGTTGGGAGATTTTTGATAACCGATTCAATTTCTTCGCTGGTTATGGGTCTGTTCAAGCTTTCTATTTCCTCCTGATTGAGTTTTGGAAGAGTGTGGGTGTTTAGGAATTTGTCCATTTCTTCCAGGTTGTCCAGTTTGTTGGCATATAATTTTTCATAGTATTCCCTGATAATTGTTTGTATCTCTGAGGGATTGATTGTAATAATTCCATTTTCATTCATGATTTTATCTATTTGGGTCATCTCCCTTTTCTTTTTGAGAAGCCTGGCTAGCGGTTTGTCAATTTTGTTTATTTTTTCAAAAAACCAACTCTTGGTTTCGTTGATCTGCTCTACAGTTTTTTTAGATTCTATATTGTTTATTTCTGCTCTGATCTTTATTATTTCTCTTCTTCTGCTGGGTTTGGGGTGTCTTTGCTGTTCTGCTTCTATTTCCTTTAGGTGTGCTGTTAGATTTTGTATTTGGGATTTTTCTTGTTTCTTGAGATAGGTCTGGATTGCAATGTATTTTCCTCTCAGGACTGCCTTCGCTGCGTCCCAAAGCGTTTGGATTGTTGTATTTTCATTTTCGTTTGTTTCCATATATTTTTTAATTTCTTCTCTAATTGCCTGGTTGACCCACTCATTCTTTAGTAGGCTGTTCTTTAACCTCCATGCTTTTGGAGGTTTTCCAGACTTTTTCCTGTGGTTGATTTCAAGCTTCATAGCTGTGGTCTGAAAGTATGCATGGTATAATTTCAATTCTTGTAAAATTATGAAGGGCTGTTTTGTGACCGAGTATGTGATCTGTCTTGGAGAATGTTCCATGTGCACTCGAGAAGAAAGTATATTCTGTTGCTTTGGGATGCAGAGTTCTAAATATATCTGTCAATCCATCTGATCCAATGTCTCATTCAGGGCCCTTGTTTGTTTATTGACCGTGTGTCTAGATGATCTATCCATTTCTGTAAGTGGGGTGTTAAAGTCCCCTGCAATTACCACATTCTTATCAATAAGGTTGCTTATGTTTGTGAGTAATTGTTTTATATATTTGGAGGCTCTGGTATTCGGCACATAGACATTTATAATTGTTAGCTCTTCCTGATGGATAGACCCTGTAACTATTATATAATGTCCTTCTTCATCTCTTGTTACAGCCTTTAATTTAAAGTCTAGTTTGTCTGATATAAGTATGGCTACTCCAGCTTTCTTTTGGCTTCCAGTAGCATGATAAATAGTTCTCCATGCCCTCACTCTCAATCTAAAGGTGTCCTCAGGTCTAAAATGAGTCTCTTGTAGACAGCAAAAAGATGGGTCTTGTTTTTTTTATCCATTCTGATACCCTATGTCTTTTGGTTGGTGCATTTAATCCATTTACATTCAGTGTTATTATAGAAAGATACGGGTTTAGAGTCATTGTGATGTCTGTATGTTTTATGCTTATAGTGATGTCTCTGGTACTTTGTCTCACAGGATCCCCCTTAGGATCTCTTGTAGGGCTGGTTTAGTGGTGACAAATTCCTTCAGTTTTTGTTTGTTTGGGAAGACCTTTATCTCTCCTTCTATTCTAAATGACAGACTTGCTGGATAAAGGATTCTCGGCTGCATATTTTTTCTGTCTAGCACACTGAAAATCTCGTGCCAATTCTTTCTGGCCTGCCAAGTTTCAAAAGAGAGATCGGTCACGAGTCTTATAGGTCTCCCTTTATATGTGAGGGCACGTTTACCCCTTGCTGCTTTCAGAATTTTCTCTTCATCCTTGTATTTTGCCAGTTTCACTATCATATGTCATGCAGAAGATCGATTCAAGTTACGTCTGAAGGGAGTTCTCTGTGCCTCTTGGATTTCAATGCCTTTTTCCTTCCCCAGTTCAGGGAAGTTCTCAGCTATAATTTCTTCAAGTACCCCTTCAGCACCTTTCCTTCTCTCTTCCTCCTCTGGGATACCAATTATGCATATATTATTTCTTTTTAGTGTATCACTTAGTTCTCTAATTTTCCCCTCATACTCCTGGATTTTTTTATCTCTCTTTTTCTCAGCTTCCTCTTTTTCCATAACTTTATCTTCTAGTTCACCTATTCTCTCCTCTGCCTCTTCCATCCGAGCCGTGGTGGTTTCCATTTTGTTTTGCATTTCATTTAAAGCGTTTTTCAGCTCCTCGTGACTGTTCCTTAGTCCCTTGATCTCTGTAGCAAGAGATTCTCTGCTGTCCTCTATACTGTTTTCAAGACCAGCGATTAATTTTATGACTATATTCTAAATTCACTTTCTGTTATATTATTTAAATCCTTTTTGATCAGCTCATTAGCTGTTGTTATTTCCTGGAGATTCTTCTGAGGGGAATTCTTCCGCTTGGTCATTTTGGATAGTCCCTGGCATGGTGAGGACCTGCAGGGCACTTCCCCTGTGCTGTGGTGTATAACTGGAGTTGGTGGGCGGGGCCGCAGTCAGTCCTGATGTCTGCCCCCAGCCCACCGCTGGGGCCACAGTCAGACTGGTGTGTGCCTTCTCTTCCCCTCTCCTAAGGGCGGGATTCACTGTGGGGTGGCGTGGCCCATCTGGGCTACTTGCACACTGCCAGGCTTGTGATGCTAGGGATCTGGCGTATTAGCTGGGGTGGGTAGGCAAGGTGCATGGGGGCATGAGGGGCAGGCTTAACTCGCTTCTCCTTAGTTGATCCACTTCAGGAGGGGCCCTGTGGCAGCCGGAGGGAGTCAGATCCGCTGCCGGAGGTTTGGTCCCACAGAAGCACAGAGTTGGGTGTTTGAGCAGAGCGAGCAAGTTCCCTGGCAGGAACTGGTTCTCTTTGAGATTTTGGCTGGGGGATGGGCAGGGGAGCTGGCGCTGGTGAGCGCCTTTGTTCCCCACCAAACTGAGCTCTGTCGTCCGGGGCCTCAGCAGCTCTCCCTCCCTTTGTCCTCCAGCCTTCCCACTTTCCGAGCAGAGCTGTTAACTTATGACCTCCCAGACGCTAAGTCGCGCTTGCTGTCGGAACACAGTCCATCAGGCCCCTCCGCTTTTGTAAGCCAGGCTCGGGGGCTCTGCTTGGCCGGCGAGCCGCCCCTCTGCCCCGGCTCCCTCCCGCCAGTCCGTGGAGCGCGCACCGCCTCGCCGCCCTTTCTACCCTCTTCCGTGGGCCTCTCGTCTGCGCTTGGCTCCGGAGACTCCATTCTGCTAATCCTCTGGTGGTTTTCTGGGTTATTTAGGCAGGTGTAGGTGGAATCTAAGTGATCAGCAGGACGCGCGGTGAGCCCAGCATCCCCCTATGCCGCCATCTTCCCTCTTGCCCTCTTAGTGCTTTTCAAGAGAAGTGTATTCTTAATTTCCTATAACTATTTTATCCATCCCTCCACCCACCTTCTCTCTGCCAACTACCAGTTTGTTCTCTGTATTTAATTTTTTTGTCTTTTTTCTTTGTTCATTAGTTTCGTTTCTTAAATTCCACCTATGAGTGAAATCATATGGTATTTGAATTATTTCACTCAGCATTATACTTTCTAGGTTCATCCATGTTGCACATGTCAAGATAACATTGTTTTTAATGGTGGAGAACCTGAATAGATACTTTTCCAAGAATACACACAGATGGCCAACAGACACATGTCAAGATGTTCAAATAACACTGAACAAATTTTTTTCAGAAAAATGCAAATCAAAACCACAATAAGATATCACTTTCAGCTCTAAGAATGGCTAAAATAAAAAAGACAAGAAATAAGTGTTTGTGGAGCAAAAAGAACCCTCGTGAACTGCTGGTAGGAATGCAAACTGGTGCAGCCACTGTGGAAAACAGTATGGAGGTTCCTCAAAAGGTTAAAAATAGAAATAGTATATTTGCATGACTGGGTATTCACCCAAAGAAAACAAAAACATTTCTTTTTATTTTATCAAGTCTAGATAGTTAACATACAGTGTTACATTAATTTCATATGTACAATATAGTGATTCGGTAATTCCATACATCACTCAGTGCTCATCATAGGTACAAAAAATAGAAAAGAAAAACACTAATATATGCCCCTATGTTTATTGTAGCCTTGTTTATAATAGCTGAGATATGGAAACAACCAATGTCCATTAATAGGTGAATGGATAAAGATGTATGTATGTATGTATGTATGTATATACAAACACAAACACACACACAGTGGAATATTGCTCAGCCATAACAAGCACATTGTTTTGGATTGAAAAGACAGAGTAGATACAAAAAATATATGAATGTTTAAATGTTCAGGTAATTCCTTGTGTGATTGATCCATATGTGAATCTAAATATAAATGTCATTCTGCATGTAAGTGAAATTATATGGTATATGTCTGACGTATTTCATTTAGCATCCTTCCCTCTAGGTCCAACCATATTGTTTTGAATGGCAAGATTTCTATCTAAAAAGCAAAATAAGCAAACTAAACCAGACAGGGACTTATAAATACAGAGAACAAACTGGTAGTTGCCAGGGGTGCAGGTAGGGGGATGGGTGAAATAGGAGAAGGGGAATAAGAGGTACAAATTTTCAGTTATAAATACATAGGTCACAGAAATTAAAAGCATACCAAAGGGAATATAGTCAATAATATCGTAATAACATTGTACTATGACAGATAGAGACTACGTCTATTGTGATAAGCATTTCATAGTGTATATGATTATTATATGATTATTGAATCACTGGTTGTACACCTGAAGTTAATATGGATGTCAACTATACTTAAAAAATGCATTCCAGAGTTTTGGTCACTTGAACTTTTCTTGCCTTTTCACTTTCTTTTAAGTGAAAAATAAGGAGGTTTTTTTTTCATTAATCCTTGATTAACTATCTTAATTACCTATAGGGCAATTATGATCTAGAAGGATAGTGAGGAATGATCAAGGCACTATCATTTGATTTATTGATGGTGGTCCCACTCTGTTCTGAGAGATTTTAGGCTTGTTGCACTTGCTTATCCTTTTCCTACAATGGTGTGAACATCTCTGTGGACCTGGTTAAAGAGCAGTTGTTTAAAGTTAGAAATGTAGTTAGGGAGATATTCAAAGTATCCACTGCTTCCTAGGTAGGAAGGCAAACCCTTGGGATCTAATTATTGAGCTGGCTGAATACAGGGACTGATAGTGAGGATCTCATTTTCTCTTGGTCTCCATGGACTCTCATACTCAGAAGAGAGACCTGAGGAGGTGTTTTGTCCCCATGCTCAGTCAGCTATTGAAGTTTCCAATATTTCATTTTTGTTCACACAGCGAGGTAATCTCTGGGGTCATCTCTTTCAGGGAAGAAAGAAGCAATTAAGAACTGTTTACTGTTGAAGGCTAAGTGAGTAGGTCACCCTTCCCTGTGTCCTGCCCTTGTTGACCCTGCCTTGAGCAGTGGGGCTGCTGGATCATCCCCTCAATGCTGCTGCCACCTCAGTTCTCAGATGTTGTCAGTAATAAGCATCATTCACTCCTCCAGAATGGCAGCGGGTGCAGGATTTGGTAGGAACCTCTGTGAGAAATAGGTCCTAAAAGGGGCAATATGTTTTTGTACATTCCAGAGATAATGATTACAATGATTGCAAATACATAATTATTCTGTGTAACAGGGCTTGAAAAAACAAGCTGCAGAAAAATACATATATTGCCATGTACTTCAAGTTTAAATACCTGTAGCATCTAATTTTATATGATGTAAGATACACTAATTATGTAAAAAATGTAAAGAACAATAAAATAAGTAAATAAATAAGTATATAATTAAATAAAAAATAAAATAAAGATAAAATGAATTTCAAATTAATGATCATCACTGAAAAGGGTTACTGTAATTGGGCAGGAGTAAACATGATGTTTCTGCTGTATTGATGATATTGTGCTTTATTTTGCGATTTGAACAGTGTGGGTAGGTGTGTATTCAAGAAGAATGAATGGTTGCAAGTCCAAACCTTAGATTCAGTAACAGACCACTTTGATTCTGTCTCAGTTTTTATTTTTATTTTTTGAATGTTTATTTATTTTTGAGAGAGAGAGAGAGACAGAGCATGAGTGGAGGAGGGGCAGAGAGAGAGGGAGACAGAATCCGAAGCAGGCTCCAGGCTCCGAACTGTCAGCACAGAGCCCATCGCGGGGCTCGAACTCATGAGCCGTGAGATCATGACCTGAGCCGAAGTCACACACTCCACCGACTGAGCCACCCAGGCACCCCGATGCTGTCTCAGTTTTAACCAAGTTTGGACCTTTCAATCCTATGTCCACTTTTAATAGAGAACTTCTCACACCACAGGGAATGTCTCCTAAGGCTGTGTGTGTGGGTTGAGGGAGAAGCAGTAAATCTGTAAGACAACACAGGGGCTTGAGCCTGACACATGAATTTCACTTGTGTCTAAAAGTGGATTGGAACACAACCCCCAAATGAATTACATGTTGTCTTCTGTCCTGTTCAGGCCTAGTCCTAAGGGTGACATGCATATTTAAATATGGAATGTCCCCTGGAATTTCCAACTTTATGACTTTGGTAGATCACATAATACTCATTTCATGATAGGCAGGTTGAGTTATCTAGTTACTTTGTGGCCTATAATCAGCTTCTTTGAGCAGAGATGAACAGTAAGTTAGAAGCCCTTTTCACATAAAGAATTGTCAGCATGCACTCACATTTCCCCACTGGAGCTTTCCAGAGACTCCACACAGCATTCTTGTTCCACAGGTGCTGGAGAGCCTTGTAACTTTTAGGACACAGTCAGCATGACCATGTGATTTATTAGCTAAATTAGGACACTTCTGAACAGAAAAGGGAACATTATTGAAAATTATGCATAAACTGGGACAATATGGCATCCCTAGTCATAGCTGTCATGTAATGGATCTCCTTGTGCCACAGCCTGGACCTACTGTAGAGCCTTCTCTTGCTCCAGTTCCACCCACCCCCACCATCCAGCCTCATGGATTATTTAAAAATGGGTTGGAGCTTCATACCCACATTAGGAATATTTGACTTTCAAATTTGTAAGTGGTCTACCAAATTTGCCTTTTAAAAAGTATAAGTAGTACAAGATAAGTCAACATACATTCTGATTTGCTTGGAATAATAATCAAAACCATGTAACTTTATGATATATTTGGAAATCAGGGAATGAGATGACTGGAGTTTCTTCTTCTTTCTTAGGATTGCTTTAGCTATTCAGGGTCTTTTGATGTTTCATACAAAGTTTAGAATTGTTTTTTCTGTTTCTGTGAAAAATTCCACTTGAATTTAGGAGGTATTGCATTAAATCTGTAGATGGCTTTGGGCATTATGGACATTTTAACAATATATATTTTTTTATCCATGAGAAAGACATATTTTTACACTTGTTTGTGTCTTTGTCAATTTCTTTCATCAATGTCTTAGAGTTTTCAGTGTGAAAATAATTTAGCTCCTTGGTTAAATTTATTTGCAAGAATTTTATTGCTATTGATGCTACTGTATATGGGATTATTTCTTGTTTTTTTTTCATATGATTCACTGTTGTTGCATAGAAATGCAACTGATATTTGTATGTTGGTTTTGTATCCTGCAACTTCACTGAATTTATTAGTTCCCCCCTAAAAAGTTGTGGTGGAATCTTTAGGATTTTTGGTATACATGATAATGTCACCTGCAAACAAATGATTTTACTTCTTCCTGTCTGATTTGGATGCTTTCATTTCTTTTTATTGTCTTATTGCTTTAGTTAGGACTTCCAGTCATGTTATTGGTCCCTTCAGATTTTCTGTTTCCTCATGATTCAGTATTGGAGATTGTATGTTTCTAGATTGTCCAGTTTGTTGGTGTGTAATTGTTCATAATAGTCTCTTATGATCCTTTATATTTTTATGGCTCAGCTGAATGACTCCTTTTCATTTTTAATTTTCTTTATTTGGATCCCCTCTCTCTCAATTATTGTAGGTAATAGTTTGTAAATTTTGTCTTTTCGAAGAACCAACTCATAGTTTTCTTAATCTTTTATGTTGTTTTCCTGTTCTCTATTTCATTTATTTCTGCTCTAATTTTTATTTCCTTCCTTTTGCTAACTCTGTGTTTAGTTTGCTCTTCTTTTTCTAGTTCCTTGAGGTATATATTTAGGTTTTTTATTCAAGATTTTTCTTTTATCTTTATTCTATAAACTTCTTAGAACTGCTCTTGTTATATAGGTTTGGTATGTACATATCCACTTTTTTGTGTGTTGGGATATTTTTTAAATTTCCCTTTGATATCTTCTTCAATCCAATGGATCCATTTGATCCAGCAGTGTGTTGTTTAATCTCCACGTAGTTGTGGGTTTTCAAGATTTCCTACTGTTATTGATTTCTATTTTTATACCATTGTGGTCAGTAAATATACTTGATATTATTCCCATCTTCTTGAATTTGTTGATACTTGTTTTGTGTCCTACTGTATGATCTGTCCTGGAAAATATTCCATCTCCACTTGAGAAGAATGTGTGTTTTGTTATTGCTGAATGGAATGTTCTGTGTGTATCTGTCATGTCCATTTGGTCTAATGTGTAAAAATCTTCTGTTTCCTCATTGATTCTTTCTCTAATGGTCTAACCATTGCTGAGAGTGGGAAATTAAACTTTCCAATATTATTGTATTGCTGTTTAATTTCTTCTCTAAGTTCCATTAGTATGAACTTTGTGTATTTAGGTGCTCCGATGTATACCTATTACAGTTTTTGTATCTTTCTGATGAATTGATCATTTATCATTATGTAATGACCTTCTTTGTCTCTTTTGACAATTTTTAGCTTAAAGCTTATATTTTTGTGATGTAAGTATATAACCTGCTTTCTTTGATTATCTTTGGTTGAAACATCTTTTTCCATCATCTCACAAGTCTATGTGTGCCCTTAAATATGTAGTGAGTTTCTTCTGGGCAGCATATTTCTGTATCTTGTTTTTTAAACCCATTCAGCTATTCTGTATCTTTTGATTAGATAATTTAATTCATTTAAAGTAATTATTGATTAGTAATATCTTGATAATGCCATTTTATTAATTTTTTCCAACTTTTTTTGTAATTATCTTGCTCCTTCCTTCCTCTCTTATGGCCTTCCTTTGTGAATTGATGATTTTCCATAGTGATATGCTTTGAATCCCTTCTGTTTATCTATTGGATCTATTGGAAACCTAGTATAGGTTTTTGCTTTGCAGTTACTAGATATTTACATAAATCATCATATATGTATGTAAATACTACATAAATATATATATGTGTATATATTATATAGAACACTCTATGCTGATAACAACATCAATTGCAAAAAACTCTTTACCGCTTTTCTTTCCTATTATGCTGTAATGTCACAAATTATTGCTTTTTGTATTGTTTATTAACAAGTTATAGTAGCTATAGTTATTTTTAATAGCCTTGTCTTTTAGTCTTTCTACTATAGTTGTTAATAACACTCCACCATATTACATTATTAGAGTACTTTGAATTTTAGTTTATATTTACCTTTGCTAGTGTGCTGCATATGTTCACATGTTTTCATGTCACTAATTAGTGTTGTTTTACTTCAGCTTGAATAAATTTCATCTGGAAGACAAGTCTAGTGGTGATGATTTTCCTCACCTTTTGTTTTTCTGGAAGTCTTTATTTCTCTTTATTTCTAAAAGATAACTTTGCTGGATAGAGTACTCTTTAGCTTTTTGTTTTCTTTCATCACTTTGACGATATTATCCTGTTCTCTCCTGGCCTACAGGCTTTCTGCTGAGAAATCTGCAGAAAGCCTAATGCAGGTTTCATTGTAGGTTACCATATTTTTTTTTCTTGCTGCTTTTAGGATTCTCTACTTGTCTTTGATTTTGGACAGTTTTATTATAATGTGTTTTGGAGACAATAATTTTTTTTTTTTTTTTAGTTTTAAAAATTAGAGAGAGAGCACAGGAGGGGCCGGGGGGCAATAGAGAGGGAGAGAGTCTTAAGGAGATTCCAACTCAGTGCAGAGCCTGACTTGAGGCTTGACCCATGATGTTGGGATCATAATCCAAGCTGAAATGAAGAACCAAGTGCTCAACTGACTGAGTCACCAGTGAAGCTAATTTTGTATTGAAATTATGGGCTGACCTATTAGCCTGATGAATGAATATGGATATTCAAATCTCTCCCCAGGTTTAGGAATTTCTCAGCTATTATTTTCATTTATTTTTATTTATTAAAAACTTTTTAAATGTTATTTTATTGTATTTTTGAGAGAGAGAGAGAGAGAGAGAGAGAGAGACAGGCAGACAGACATAGCATGAGCAGGGGAATGGCAGAGAGAGAGGGAGACACAGACCAGAGGCAGGCTCCAGGCTCTGAGCTGTCAGCACACAGATGAGGTCATGACCAGAGCCAAAGTCAGCGCTCACCAACTGAGCCACCCAGGCACCCCCAGCCATTATTTTTTTACAATAAACCTTCTTCTCCTTTCTCCTTCTCTAGTCTTTCTGGAAATGCATTAATTTGTACATTGTTTCATTTGATGGCATCCCATAGTTCATTGGTGTTCTTCACTCTTTTTTTCTTTATTCTTTTCTAACTCAGCAATTTCAAACTTCTTATCTTCCAAATCACAGATTCTTCCTTCTTTTTGATGTATCTGATATTAATACTCTCTATAGCATATTTCATTTCATTTATTGTATTCGGCAGCTCCAGAATTTCTGTTTGGCTCTTTTAATGACATATATCTGTTTGCTAGTCTTACTTTGTTCATATATTGTTTTCCTTGATTTTGGTGACTTGTCTTTCTGTGTTTTCCTGTAGCACATCAAATTTCCTTAAATTTTGAATTCTTTATTGGGTAAGTTGTAGGTCTCTAGGTCTATGGGTTCCATTACTGGAAGATTGCTGTGTCACTTTGGTGGTCTCATATCTTCCTGATTTTTCATCTTCTTTGAAGTTTTGTGTTACTTGCTTTGCTTTTGAAGTATCCGTCACTTTTTCCAATTTCTAACAAATGCCTTCAGGGGAGAAATACTTTTCCTCAGCCCTGGAAAAGATTCTGAGACTGTCTCAGATCTTGTGCAAGTACACCCACTCCATGCTGGCACACATCTCAAGCTTGTATGTCTTCAGTTGACTTTTCCATGCACCAGGCTGGCTGCTGATGGACTCTCTTTTGTTTTCCCAAAGGTGATGCCACAGCTTAAGTATGTGATTTCTTGCTGGTCATCAGGCCCTGGCCTGCTTTCTGAGCTTCTATCTAGTAATCCACTGGAGATCACTCTTGCTACTGTCCTCAGGAGCATACACCGGGAGCTGGTGACAGAGTGTGCATGTATGTGTGATGGTGGGGCACACAGGGCACTGGAGGTGCCTGTGGGTATTTTATGCCACCATAATGCTGATGTTACTCTCCTTGAATTTCTATTCTGAGGATCTATTCTTTATAATCATTTCGTTAAAAAACACATAAATTTTGTTCAGAGCTTAGTACATAAATGCAGAGACGTGTTAGACAAAAAGAGCCATAATATAGACAACTAATTCATTATAAAAGCAGTGGAAAGAGTGGAGGAAAAACTCTAGGCTGGACTTCCTCTGAAGATCTGACTGGCAGGAGAATTACTGACAGAAATGGTAAACTGTCACCAGGTTTACTGATCTCAAGAACATATTGTTCTGTCTGCAATCCGTTGATCAGGAAGCCAGGATCAGTGCACAAATGGAAAACACTTCTCTCAACCAGACACTCATGGAATAAAACTATATTTCTTACACTTAGAAAATGACCAAAAGAGAATGTGTTTCACAAGAAAGATGAAGGCATGCGATCCACTAACAGAGACCACTACAGATTGCTTTTAGGATGATGATCAAGGGAGGGGGGGTTCCATGATGGCACCCATGTGCAAAAGATGTTGCCCTGAGGAGAGTAAGTGTGCTTGTTAATCAGTTACAGATACATAAAGGAGAAGAAGGTGATAGGCCTGCGCAGGTTGGATTTAGTAGATATTATCTAAACAAAAGAATAATTAGAAGTTTGAGTGTATTATTTGGAAATAGTTAAATGCTAAAAGAAACAGCCAAAATATTTCAGAGTGGGTGCTTACTTATGAAAGGTATCAGGGAAAGAGAAGGATGGGACAGGTGACTCTTCTACAGGTGATCAAGTGTAATTATAATATAAAGTTTATTTCTTGTACATATATAAACTTTATATGATATAATGTTTGTATTTATACATGCATATATTGTACATATTTAGGTATATATTATTATATAATGTTTACATATACATTTATATGCAATATAATATTTACATGTATTTATTATACAATGTTTATATGTTATTATGTAATGTTTTTGTAATGTTATATAAATGTCATATATGTATATAAAACTGTATAAAATATTTATACAATTTTTAAAAATTTGAATCCAGGTTACTTAACTTAGAGTGTAATAATGGTTTCAGAACTAGAATATAGTGATTCATACTTACATATAACACTCAGTGATCACCCTAACAAGTGCTTTCCTTAATGCCATCATCCATTTAACCCGTTCCCCCAAGCCTTCCAGCAAACCTTAGATCTCTGTATATAAGAGTATCTTATGCTTTACCTCCCTATATGTTTTTGCCCTATTTTTCTTTCCCTTTTGCATATTCACCTGTTTTGTTTTGTAAATTCCACATATGAGTGAAATCATATGATATTTGTCTTTCTCTGACTGACTTATTTCGCTTAGCACAATTCATTCTAGCTCCATCTACATTGTTGCAAATGGCAAGATTTCATTCTTTTGATGATTACAGTTTTATAAAACAGCTGAAATCTGGAATTGTGATGCTTCTAACTGGTTTTCTTCTTCAACATTACTTTGGCTATTCGGGGTCTTCTATGGTTCCATACAAATTTTAGGTTTGCTTGTTCTAGCTCTGTGAAGAATGCTGGTAGTATTTTGATAGGTATTGCATTGAATGCATAGATCGCTTTGGGTAGTATTGACCTTTTAACAATATTTGTTTTTCCAATCCATGAGCATGGACTGTTTTTCCATTTATTTTTGCCTTCTTTAATTTCTTTCATAATCTTTCTAGAGTTTTCAGAGTACATATCTTTTACCTCTTTGGTTAGGTTTAGTACTAGATATTTTATGGGTTTTGGTGTAATTTTATTTTTATTTTTTAAATTGTTTTTACATGTATTTATTTATTTCAAGAGAGACAGAGTTAGCAAGTGGGGGAGGGGCAGAGAGAGACAGAGAAGGAGAATCCCAAGCAGACTCTGCACTGGCAGGACAGAGCCTGCTGCAGGGCTCGAACCCACGAAATGCAAGACCATGATCTGAGCCGAAACCAAATATCAGATGCTTAACTGAATGAGCCACTCAGGCACCCCTGATCTGGTGTAATTTTAAATGGATCAATTCCTTTATTTCTCTTTCTACTGCTTATAGAAATAGAACTGATTTCTCTATGTTGATTTTATATCCTGCTACCTTGCTGTATTCATGTATCCATTAGAGCAGGTTTTGGTGGAGTCTTTCAGGTTTTCTAGGTGGAGTATCATGTGATCTGCAAAGGGTGAATGTTTGACTTCATCCTTGCTGGATTTGGATGCCTTTTATTACTTTCGTTGTTGTTGTCTGATTGCTGAGGCCAAGACTTCCAGTAGTATGTTGAATAAAAGTGGTGAGAGTGGATATCCTTGTCGTGTTCCTGGCCTGAGGGGGAAAGCTCTCAGATTTTTCCCACTGAGAATGATATTAGCTGTGGGTCTTTTTTTAAATTAATTAATTAATTTATTTTTTCAATATATGAAATTTATTGTCGAATTGGTTTCCATACAACACCCAGTGCTCATCCCAAAAGGTGCCCTCCTCAATACCCATCAACCCTCAGTTTATTCTCAGTTTTTAAGAGTTTCTTATGCTTTGGCTCTCTCCCACTCTAACCTCTTTTTTTTTTTTCCTTCCCCTCCTCCATGGGTTTCTGTTAAGTTTCTCAGGATCCACATAAGAGTGAAACCATATGGTATCTGTCTTTCTCTGTATGGCTTATTTCACTTAGCATCACACTCTCCAGTTGCTGTGGGTCTTCTGTATATGACCTTTATCATGTTGTGGTATGTTCCTTCTATCCCCACTTTCTTGAGGGTTTTTATCCAGAAAGGATGCTGTATTTTGTCAAATATTTTTCTGCATCTATTGAGAGGATCATGTGGTTCTTAACCTTTATTTTATTAATGTGATGTGTCATGTTAATTCCTTTGTAAATATTGAAACATACCTGCAGCCCAGGAATAAATACCATTGATAATGGTGAATAATTGTTTTCATGTATTGTTGGAAATGGTTTGCTAGTATCTTGTTGAGAATTTGTGCATTGATGTTCATCAGAGATATTGGTCTGTAATTCTTTTTAGTGGGGTCTTTGTCTGGTTTTGAATCAAGGTGATCATGGCCTCATAGAATGAGTTTGGAAGTTTTAAAATATTTTTAAAAATGATTAAACTCTATAATAAAATAAAATTTGAGATTAATATTGTGTAATCTTAATGTAACATACATAACAAAATATATTGCACTTTCCTATCCTTATACAAACAGAATATAACATATTTTCTCTATAAAATCACAAGAGACTCTAATGGTTTAGGTTAATGGAACATGGCTTTGTATGGCAGTGGTTTATCTCTCACGTATATTTGCAAAATGTGTGTGGCTGAACTTTAATATTACATCAAAGCGACAAAGAGTTCTAACTTTGGGGCCAGCATACTTTGTTTTAAATGCTGCCTCCCTTGCTCACATTGTGGCAGTGGGTGAGTGACTTAAGTTCTCTGAACCTCAATTTCCTCATCTCGAGAAGTCGATAATTAGACTAGCCTTCCTTTTAGGGTAACAGTGGGAATCAAAAGGGTCAATATATGTAAAGTGTTTAAAATAGTCTAACTCCTATTAAGTGCACTAGAAGTGTTTGCTATCTTTATTAGGGAGGGCATGTAAGAACCAGTGTAAAATTGGAAGCCTGTGTATAAAGCCAAATGTTCACAGAGTTCAAATGTGAAAGGCAAGCGAGATAAATTTGGCTCATTGTAGAACCAAAACACTGCTAGAGTTTGGAGGGAATAAAGGAGATACAAACTTAAGACTTTTAAATGAATTTCTGTGATCCTTGCTAGACTCGGAATAGTTGACATGCAATACAGAAAACAGACCACAGAATTAGCAGTGTGATTAGTTATTAGGAAATTAAAATCCCTTCCTAACACAGGGTTTTTAACAGGAAATCAAGGAAAGTTGTTAATGGAACATTTTTTGAAATAATAAACAAAACTGGTAGAGATCATCTTAATGATCAGTATAAAAGGTTTGAGTGATATTTGGATTATTTTCCATTTTTAAAGTTTTTATTTAAATTCCAGTTAGTTAACATACAGTGTTATAATAGTTTCAGGTGTAGAATGTAGTGATTCAACACTTCTGTACAAAACCAGGTGCTCATCGCAAAAAGTATTCTCCTTAATTCCCATCACCGATTTAACCCACCCCACCACTCCCACCTTCCCTCTGTTATCCCTGTTTGTTCTCTATAGTTAAGAATCTGTTTCTTGGTTTGCCTCTCTCTTTTCCCCTTTGCTTGTTGGTTTTGTTTCTTAAATTCCAGATATGTTTGAAATCATGTGGTATTTGTCTTTCTCTGACTGACTTACTTTGCATAGCATAATACTATATAGCTCCATTCATGTCATTGTAAATGGCAAGATTCCATTCTTTTTTATGGTTGAGTAATATTCCATTGTATATATATACTGCATTTCCACCCTCATATCTAGGATTAGATACCCTAGATATCCTAGGGTAAGGTTTAGGGCCAGATTTAGGGAAAATGTTAGTGTTAGCACCAGAGTGATAGCATGTGCCTGGTATCCTATAGTTGAAAGACCTCTCTAGAGGGTTAGGTTTAGGTTAGGATTTGAATTAGGGGTTAGGAATTATGGTTTGGGGTTAGGGTTAGAGCTAGATTTGGGGTATTTGGGGTTTAATTAAGGTATGTAGCTAGCAACCTGCAGTTCAGAGACCTCTCCAGAGAATGAAACACCAGAGTTCTTTTGGAGTGAGAATAGACAGGGCAGCCATACTCTAAGCTGAGGGAAGGAGTGGATTTAGGGCTCTAAATGCTCTTACATAGATTTTCTAAACTTTTGCAGGCATAAACTTGGAATTGAGTTTAAAAGACAATCAGGAAGGCATAAATGGTGTTGGTCAACTCTCAAAGAGTACCAGGTTAATAGGGAAAAGGTGAGTTTTAATGCATTCCATCTTTCTGTTTCACGGCTCCTGAATATCCCCTACTTCAAGCCAGTTGTCTGGTAAATTTGGGTTTTACCACCATGGGGAGCAGGCGAAAAATCAGGTGAATCAGCAGAACCCAGATTGACAAGACAACTTTTTCCCTGTTGGTTGGTGATAAGTTCTGTGGCGTCCTAGTACAAGGACAGCATCATGTTGAAGGAATTTCTGTAAACAGTTTTTTTCTTATGAACATCACACTGTTCTAACCTGGAAAGTTCCTTGAAGGGTATTAATTGCAATTTTGGGATTTGTCTTCCCCAGGGTGTCAGTCAAGAAAAGAAGGTCACATTATTCTTTTTGTTTCCTTAAAGGCCCTATTTACTCTGGGATAAGGGTTCCATCCCATGATACCTTAATTGCCCTAAAGAATTCTTGCATTCTGCTCAAAGCACATCTTCTGGACAAGCCCAGGCTTTCTTTTATGTGATGATGATAGCCACAGTTTGGTTTAGACTCTGCTTTCCATAGTTAGATTTTGAACATTAGCACAGTTGGTACAGGAAGTCAGTTAGGTCGATGTTCTCAGGTTGCATGACAGCTAGAGAGCTGCTTGGTTTGTAAATGGTAAAGCATAGACCACAGAGAGAACAGTGGGGAGAGTGGACAAATACAGGAAGGTCAGTATGGAAAAGCTGAGAGAGCACTGTATAAGAGCTAGGTTTAGTTCAAAGTCACAGACATGAAAGGAATTAGGAGAATGCCTGTTAGTGACACTGGGGTGAGAAGAGAGTGCTATGCCACCCATTTTCCCTATGATGTTTGATTTAAAGGCATAGAGAGATATTTTATTTCACAATTCTAAAGCTACCTTTGATAGGGTCTTCATTCCCTCTTTTCCACTAAGAAGAAAATCAAGCCATAACTTTCCAAATTTTTCTTTTTATGAATTCTGGATAGTTTGTCCTTTATCTCAATGGCTGGTATAGCAATTAAAGAAATGTCACACAACTGCTCCCTTCTTTTAATTATTGTAGTAAGGAATTCAGGCAGCTTTCTTTGTAAGGCAAGACAGTTGTGCCTACCTCAGAGGAAATACCCATAGCATTTGAGTTAAAATATTTGGTGGTGTTTTACCTCTCATTTTAGGGAAATAAAAAAGAAATCCCTCGGAAAATTTCCCCCATCCCTCATGAGGTTAATGACACATTACAAATAATATAAAATGGTGTATAGATATATTTGTGAATCGATCTTAACAATCTTGGGTCACATTCAGTGTTCTATCTTTCCAGCTGCAACTTGACCAATTAGACATCCTTTGTGTCTTTTTCAAGTTCTAGGATTACAATATTTGAGCTAGTAAAAGTTCTTCAAAAGACTGCATGTGGGTCTGTGTTGGATGAACTTGTGATTGCTGTCTTCTGTCAGAGAGTGAGGGGAGACATAGCAGGGCAAAGCTATCTGGGAACATATAAATGTGGGAGACTATGTCTTTTAGCAACAACTCTATAGTAAAGTGTTAATTTTTTCTATGAAAGATTGGTAACACACAAGAGAAAATAAGCAACGGAAAACCAATTTATTAATGCACATTGGAGTTCCTTAACTTTATTTTTCACAAAAGAACAACCACAAGATAAACTTATGATTGAATTTTATCCAATATTCACATATCTTTGCCTATTTAAAATCAATGAATTTTCTATTTAGAGGCTCTATTTGGAATTATAGAAAGCATAAAAATGTGGAATAATTATAAATTATGACTCAGATGTCAGTGTCTTAGCTGCTGTCGGAAAGCATGTGAAATTTTGTGGAAACTCTTTCCACGCTCTTTACAGGCCTCACATCTTAGGATTCACACACATTCAGTCCCAAGCACCACTGCTTCCCGTATACTTTTCTGATCTAAACACCCTCCCTTTTCTTCTTGCTCCTTCTGTAGTTTTGTTCAATTCTGTGATTTCATTTAGGTTTTTCAAAATTAGTTCCAGTCTCATTTATGGTTGGAAGTATTCTATCACTTAATCCCCCAGGCTATTTCACTTCTAAATTAGGATTAAGACCTTCAGTTTAGCTCATTGTATGAATACTCATTTTGGGATTGTATGTGTGCACATTTGTGTCTTTGTTTATACTTCCAGTTGCATGCTATTTCTTCTTTGTCTATAAATAAGTCATTAGAATACATGAATGAATAAGAATATTTTGTTCTTCCTGTAATCATAACATAATTCAAGTTAATTTTTTCACTCAATATTAACATTTTAAAGTTGCTACTGAGTTGTTTTCATCTCATGGTAAGCACTCATTTCTATACAAGATTATTAAGAGTAGAGATATTCCTTTCTCTGTAACAACAAATTGGAAATAGCCTGAAAATACATAAAAGAGGAATACATTGAAAAGTCTTTTGTGTTTTGTTAAAAAATAGTTTCTATGAAAATTATCTTCTTGGCTATGGAACTTAATATTTAATCTTTATCCAACACTAACTTAGGGATTTATAAAAAAGAACTCATTCACTTGAGAACTTATTGATTTTATCCACAACAGGAAAAATATATGCATGAAACATAAAAATAAAACTATAAAAATGTTACTGTAACAAGAGTATATTTGGAAATGGCATAGGTCTTTTCCAGTCTACTGACAGGTGTCTGATGATGAGTGGGCAGCCTTTGAGTTTATGATTCTTCCTCCGGGTATTAGAAACAATGATGATGGGAAAAAATGCAAGTTCTGAAGGCTACTTTGTTCTACTGGGTTTTTCTCATTGGCCTCATCTGGAAGTAGTTCTCTTTGTGCTTATCTTGATGTTCTACTTGATGACATTGATAGGCAACCTTTTTATTATTGTCTTGTCATACCTGGACGCCCATCTCCACACTCCCATGTACTTCTTCCTCTCAAACCTCTCTTTTCTGGATCTCTGCTACACCACCAGCTCCATCCCTCAGTTGCTGGTCAATCTCTGGGGCCCAGAAAAGACCATCTCTTATGCCGGTTGCATGACTCAACTTTACTTTGCCCTTGCACTGGGAACCACAGAGTGTGTCCTCCTGGTGGTCATGTCCTATGACCGTTATGCAGCTGTCTGTAGACCGCTGCATTACACTGTGATCATGAACCCTCGTTTCTGCCACCTGTTGGCTGTGGCTTCCTGGATCAGTGGCTTTACCAACTCAGCACTTCATTCCTCCTTTACCTTCTGGGTCCCCCTCTGTGGACATCGCCAAGTGGACCATTTCTTCTGTGAAGTTCCAGCACTGCTGCAATTATCGTGTGTTGATACCCGTGCTAATGAGCTGACCCTCCTGATCACGAGCTCCATTTTTGTTCTCATACCACTCATCCTCATTCTCAGTTCTTATGGCGCCATTGCCTGGGCTGTGCTGAGGATGCAGTCATCAGCTGGACTTCAGAGAGTCTTTGGGACATGTGGAGCCCATCTTATGGTTGTGTCCCTCTTTTTCATTCCAGCCATGTGCATATATCTGCAGCCACCATCAGAAAGTTCTCAAGATCAAGGCAAGTTCATTGCCCTCTTTTATACTGTTGTCACACCTAGCCTCAACCCTCTAATCTACACTCTCAGAAACAAAGATGTAAGAGAAGCAGCAAGGAGACAAGTGGGTCTAGATTGGGAGATATGACAGAGAGATCACAATTTTTGTGCTGCAACTTTTGTTCAGAGTCTGATCCATCTTGGAGGGTGTTTCCCTGCTTCTTTGATACTTATTTTAGTCTAAAACCCAGCCTTAAACTTGGGTTGTTTTTATTGGCTAATTCTGAAATATTATCTAGAGATAAATTTTTGATTTGGACACTTCATTTTTAATAATTCCATATTTAGTGTCCATAGAAATTAGAAACTGTTTTTTTTAACTTTATTTATTCATTTGGAGAGAGACAGAAATCACAAGTGGGGGAGGGAGAGAGAGAGGAAGAGAGAGAATCCCTAGCAGGCTTCACAGAGCACAGAGCCTGATGTGGGGGTGGAACTCATGAAACCATGAGATCATAGCCTGAGCTAAAATCAAGAGTTGAATGCTTAACCAACTGAGCCACCCAGTCACATCCTAGGGGCTGTGTTTTAAAAATAACATGCTAAGGTGTGGCTGGATCACTCATGTTGATTAAATATTGGAATCTTGACTTTGGCTCAGGTCATAATCTCATGGTTTGTGAATTCAAGCCCCGCATCTGGGTCTGTGCCAACAGCATGGAGCCTGCTTAGGATTCGTTCTCCCTGTCTGTCCTCCACTGGCTCTCTCTTTCTCCATAAATAAATAAATGAAAACTTCTAAAATAAATAAAACAAAAATAATATGCTAAATTATGGACTGAGCATTAGTATTTACAAAAAGATGGGGGCACTATTGCAAAGACATAGATGAATGGAGTTTTTGGTCATTGACAGGCATTCAATTTAGTTAAATGGTAAAACGATGTATGACACTTCTTTGGTTGAAGCATACTTTTTTCAAGATACTATATTATATGAGTGCTTTATTCTATGGGTCTATATGCTTGTCACATTGAACAGCATAAAGAAATATCTGTTCAAAATGGTTCATTTGTTCACCCATCCAATTATGCATCTACTCATTCATTTATTCATTTATTCCAATACCTAAATATCTTCTAGATGTCAGATTTTGCTAAAATAGGTGAATAAAACTCTTTTTGCCTGAATTGAACTCATTTTCTGGTGGGAGAAATAACAATGTAAGGTAAAAAATGAAGTATCTTGATTTGAATTAATGCATCACTGGGAACAGTGCTAATAATTTATGGTAGCTTTTTAAATTTAAAACAAGGGACACCTGGGGAGCTCAGTTGGTTAAGTGTCCAACTCTGGCACAGGTCATGAACTCACAATTTATGAGTTTGAGCCTGACATTGGACTCTCTGCTCTCAGTTCAGAGCCAACATTGGATCCTTAGTCTCTCTCTTTCTCCGCCTCCCCCCACTGTCTCTGTTAAAAATGTTAAAATAAATAAATAAATAAATAAATAAATAAATAAATAAAATTTAAAACAAAGAGTTTGGCCTGAATCTTGAACAATAAACGCCTATAATTCCTGTAGGAGGATGATACTATTCAAAAAAACCAAACAAAACAGAATATGTGTTTAATTTGTTTTAATTGGGCTTTATTAATGACATACTGAAGGTACATCAAAACTTTTCTTTTTAAACATCATTATTCCTTGTTGACTAGAATTACTTTTTAATGTTAAAAAGAAACTTGGCCAATATCCTTTAATTTTTCACTCTTAATGGTAGATAATAATACTGATGAATCATGAGTGGGAGACGCTCTTAAGTAATACAGTACCAGTAGACTTCTCTTCATTTTCTACTTTTAAAGACACTTGAAAATGTATACCTTAGTTAGAATAACTTTTAAAATTGTGATTTATAGACTGCCAGCTAATGGGAATTCATAAATGGAACAACTAGGTGAAGTAATATTAGAACATTTAATATCTGAAGCAGATAGAACTAGGCTCTGAAAAAATAATATGATTCATCCAAGGGATGTCTTAATTATCTGAACAAATTATTGATTAAAAGAATTGATTGGTGCATGTTAATTTTGCTTTTAAAACTTAATTTAATATGAATATTTGTCATTAGCATGGATACTACAAAAATAAACATACATATTTTTCAATTACTTGGTATTAATATATGATACTTTTCTTGTAATGACTTGATGTATTACATATATCACTCCCCCCACCATCACTTGAAATAAACTTACTTTGCATATTCTATTTCAGATTGGAAGATATGTTCAGTTGAAGTAAGTCAGCTTATATACAGGGACAGTGGGGACAATTTATTTTAAGGTGGTCTCTTAGATACTCATCAGTCAGAGAAAGGCAAATATCATAGGATTTCACTCATATGTGGAATTTAAGAAACAAAACAGATGAACATTGGTGAAGGGAGGGAAAAATAAGATAAAAGCAGAAAGGGAGGCAAACCATAAGAGACTCTTAAATACAGAGAACAAACTGAGGGTTGCTGGAGGAAGGTGGGTGGGGGTATGGGCTAAGTGGGTGATGGGCGTTAAGGAGTTCACTTGTTAGGATGAGCACTGGGTGTTATAGGTAGGGGATGAGTCACTAAATTTTATTCCTGAAATTATTATTATACTAAATGTTAACTACCTTGCATTTAAATAAATAAATTTCAAAAGAAGAAAAAAAGAAACTCATTACTTTTATAGCTATAATTCAGATGTTAAAGTTGTAGTTTATCACCTCTTTTAAGATCTAGATGTAATTGATCTAGATCCTATTAAGTGAATTATAAAACTAAGAAAATAAAGTGCAGGATCTCCCCTAAGTTCCTGAGTGCATTACCATTACGTGGTCTTCTGTGCTTGGACCCTTTCTGTGTATTTTGTTTTCTTCTTTCATCCTCTTTTTAATCTCTTACTAGACATGAACACTGATAGAAGGTAGAATCCCATGAACCCATCCACAACAAGCCTCATGCATGTAACAGAATTTTTATTAAATAATAATTTTAATATTAAGTCATGTAATGGGATCTCTTTACATATCACACAAACTTTATAAAATATGAAAACATGGACTCCTCCTGCCTCCCTGAAAATATCACCATTTGGAATACCTCATGTAGCGCTCCAGCCTTTCTTTTATTAAAAAAATGTTTAGTTACTTATTTTCAAAGACAGCATGAAAAGGGGATAGACAGAGAGTAAGACAGAGAGAGATAGAATTGCAAGCAGCTCCACAGTGTCAGTGCAGAGCCTGAGGTGAATTCATGAAACCATGAAATCATGACCTGAGCTAAAACCAGGAGTTGGACGCTCAGCTCACTGAGCCACCCAGGCTCCCCCACCCTGGCCTTTCAACAGATAATGGCTGTCTTTTTCAGGTCTATTAAAGTATAATTTACATACAATAAAATCCATCCATTTAAATGTACAGTTCAATGAGTTTTGACAAACGTATAATTATGTAAATATCACACAATGAAGACACAGAACGTTTCCAAGACTCCCGAAAGAACACTGTGCTCTTTTGCAATTAATTCTCTTCATCCATCTACAGCCTTAAGCAGCGATCAGTTTTCTTTCACTATAGTTTTGATTTTTTTTTTAGAATGTCATATAAATGTAATGATACAGTGTGTAATCTTTGAGTTTGGCTTTTTTCACTTGGCATGATGTCTTTGAAATTTATGCATGTGTCAGTAGCTCCTTCCTTTTAAGTGATGGCTAGAATTCCATTGTATGAATAATGCACATTATATCCATTTATCTGATAATAGTCTTTTGGGAGTACTTTTTGGCTAATATGAGTAATACTATTATGAAAACTAGTAGACAAGTGTTTGTGTGGGCATGTAATTTTCATTTAACGTGGGTAAGTGCGTAGTAGAATTGATGGATCATGTCCTTAGTATATGTTCACATTTATTAGAAACTGTCAGAATGTTTTCACAGGGTCTGTACCATGATCACTGCAAAGAGTAGTATATGTGAGTTCCAACTGCCCACATCCTGTGTAACACTTCGTATTGTCAATCTTTATTCTTTTAGCTTTTCTAGTAGGTTTATAGTTGTATCTCATTGTGGTTTGTTTTTGTTTTTGTTTTTTTAAATTAAAGCATAATGAACATACAATATTATATTAGTTTCAGGTGTACATCATAATGATTCAACAATTCTATACATTATTCAATGCTCATTAAGATGTGTAGTCATCATCTGTCACCAAACAATGTTATTACAATCTTATTGACTATATTTCTTATGCTGTACTTTTTATATCCATGGCTTATTTATTTTATAACTGGAAGTTTGTGCCTCTTAATCTTTTTTTATCTATTTCATCCATCCCCACCTACCTCTCCCCTGACAACAACTAGTTTGTCCTCTGTATTTAAGAGTGTGTTTGTATGGTTTCTCTCTTTCTTCTTTAGTTTGTTCATTTGTTTTTTCTCTTAGTATCTACATGTGAGTGAAATTGAATGGTATTTGTCTTTGTCTGACTTATTTCAGTTAGCATAATACTCTCTAGGTCCATCCACATTATCATAAATGACAGTTTCATTCTTTCTTTTAATGGCATTTTCATTCTTTTTCATGGCTGAGCAATTTCCCATATCTATGTGTGGCATATCTATATCTCTATCATCTACATCTATATCTAATCTATATCTATATCTATATCTATATATCTAATCTATCTGTACCATCTAAATCTATCATCTATCTATCTATATCTAATCTTTCTATACCAACCACATCATACATCTATTGATGGATACTTTAGTTGCTTTCTTACTTTGGCTACTGTAAATAATGCTGCTGTAAACACAGGGTTATGTATATATCTTTTTGATTTAGTGTTTTTATTTTCTTTGAGGGAATACCCAGTAGTGGAATTACTGGATCATGTGGTAAGTCTATTTTTTAAGGAAACTCCATAGGGTTTTCCACAGTGGTTGTGCCAGTTTGCATTCTCACCTACAGTGCACGAGGGTTCCTTCCTTTTGTGTTTTTATTTGCATTTCCTTGAGGACTGGGGATGTTCACTAACCTTTCTTGTACTTGATATATCTTATTTTGTGAAGTTTTAATTAAAATATTTTACCCTTTTGTATGGGGTCATTCACCTTCTTTATTGAGTTTTTAAGTGATATATATTCTTGACTCAAGTCCTTTTTCAGATGTTTTGTAAGTATATTCTTCTAGGCTATGGTATGACTTTTATAATCGTGTGTTTCAAAGGGTAAGTTTCAAACCTTAGTGAAATACAATGTGTTATTTCTACAAAGAAGCCTGTTGGCATTTTGATCTGGATTGCATTGCATTTATAGACCAATTTGGGAACAATTGACATCTTGGCAATATTAGATCTTCTGATTCGTGAACAAGGCTTATATCTCCAATTATTTACATCTTAATTTCTCTCAGAATCATTTGAATTTTGTATTGTACAGATCTTGCACATATCTTGCAAATTCATCCCTGTTTTTGGATGCCAATGTATCCAAATATCATTGTGAATGGCATGGAAATAAAATTGAGTATCTCATTTTGTTTAATATTTTTATTTTTATTTTTTCTTTCAAGATTTTATTTAAATTCAAGTAGGTTGACATAGAATGTAGTATTGGTTTCAAAGGTAGAATTTAGTGATTAATCACCTACATATAACACCCAGTGCTCATCACAACAGGTACCCTCCCTAATGCCCATCATCCATTTAGCCCATTCCCACTCCCCTCCCCTCCAGCAACCCTCAGTATGTTTGCTACAGTTAAGAATCCTTTAATGTTTGCCTCCCTTTCTGTTTTTATGTTATTTTATTTTTATCCCTCACCATATGATAATCGTTTTGTTTCTTAAATTTTGCACATGGGTAACATCATATATTATTGGTCTTATTTGACTGACTTATTTTGCTTAGTATAATACACAGTGGTGTATTATGTCATTGCAAATGGCAAGATTTCATTCTTTTTAATGGCCAAGTGATATTCCCTTGTATATATATACACCAGTTCTTTATCCATTCATCACTCAGTGCACATTTGGGGTCTTTTCAAAATTTGGCTATTGTTGGGGTGCCTGGGTGGCTCAGTCAGTTAAGCGTCTAACTTTAGCTCAGGCCATGATCTCACAGTCTGTTAGTTTGAGTCCCACATTGGGCTCTGTGGTGACAGCTCAGAGCCTGGAGCCTGCTTCGGATTTTATGTCTCCCTCTCTCTGCTTCTCCCCTACTCATGCTCTGTCTCTCTCTCAAAAATAAATAAATATTAAAAATTTTTAATAAAAAAATGTTGGCTATTGTTGACATAGTTCTACTATAAATGTTGGGGTGCATGTGCCCCTTCAAATCTGTATTTCTGTATCTTTGGATAAATACTTAGTTTTGCAATGGCTGGGTCATAGGGTAGTTCTATCTTTAACTTTTTGAGGAATCTCTATACTGTTTTCCAGAATGGCTGCATCAGTTTACATTACCACCAACAGTGTAAGAGGGTTTCCCTTTTCTCTACATCCTTGCCAACATCTGTTGTTTACTGAATTGTTAATTTTAGTCATTCTGAAAGGTGTGAGGTGCTATCTCATTGTGGATTTTATTTGTACTGCCCTGATGATGAGTGATGTTGAAAAGTTTTTCATGTGTTTGTTGGCCATTTGGATGTCTTCTTTGAAAAATTGTCCAATCATGTCTTCTGCCTATTTCTTAACTAGGTTGTTTGTTTTTTGGGTGTTGAGTTTGAGATTCTTTATATTTGGATATTTGGATATTTGGATATTTGGATAGCCCTTCATCCTATGTCATTTGCGAACATCTTCTCCCATTCTTTTGGTTGCCTTTTAGTTTTGCTGATTGTTTCCTTTACTGTGAAGAAGCTTTTTGTCTTGATGAGGTTTCGATAGTTCATTTTTGCTTTTGTTTTTCTAACATGTCTAATAAGATGTTGCTGTGGCCAAGGTCAAAGATGTTACTGTCTGGGTTCTTCTCTTAAATGTTGGTGGTTTTCAGTCTCACATTTAGGTCTTTCCTCCACTTTGAATTTATTTTTGTGTATGGTGTAAGAAAGTGGTTCAGGTACATTCTTCTGCATGTTGCTGTCCAGATTTATCAGCACCACTTGTTGAAGAGACTGTCTTTTTTCCACTGAGTACTGTTTCCTGTTTTGTCAAGGATTAGTTTACCATATAGTTATGGATCCACTTCTAGGTTCTCTATTCTGTTCCATTGATCAATGTGTTGTTGTTGTTGTTGTTGTTTTTGGTGTCAGTACCACACTGCCTTAATGACTACAGCTTTATAATACAGCTTGAAGTCCAGAATTGTGATGCCTCCCACTTTGTTTTTCTTTTTCAACATTACTTTGGCTATTCGGGGTGTTTTGTGGTTCGATACACATTTTAAATTAGATTGTTCTTACTCTGTAAAGAATATTGGTGTTACTTTGATAAGGATTGCATTGAATGTGTAGATTGCTTTGGGTAATATAGACATATAACATATCTGTGATATCTTTGGTTAGGTTTATTCCTAGGGATTTTATGATTTTTGGTGCAATTCTAAATGTGATTTATTCCTTGATTTCTCTTTCTGCTGCTTCATTATTGGTATACAGAAATGAAACTGATTTCTGTATGTTGATTTTATATCCTGTGATTTTGCTGAATTCATGTATCATTTCTAGCATTGTTTTGGTAGAGTCTTTCAGGTTTTCCACGTAGAATATCATGTCATCTGCAAAGAGAAAGTTTGACTTCCTCCTCGACTATTTGGATGCCTTTTATTTCTTTGTGTTGTCTAATTGCTGAGGTGAAGACTTCCAGTACTATGTTGAACAACAGAGGTTAGAATGGACATCCCTGTCATGTTCTTGACCTTAGGAGAAAAGCTCTCAGTTTTCCCCTACTGAGGATGATATTAGCTGTGGGTGTTTCATATATGGCTTTTATGATGTTCAGGTACGTTCCTTATATCCCTACTTACTTAGTGTTTTTAACAAGAAAGGATGTTCTTTTTACGCATCTATTTCTCAATAGATCCATCTCAATCCATCATATGGATTTTATCCTTTCTTTTATTAATGTGGCATTTTACATTTATTGATTTGCAGATATTGTACCTCCCCTGCACCCCAGAATAAATCCCACTTGATCATGGTAAATAATTCTTTTAATGTACATTTGATGTACTTTAATGTAAGGTTCTTTTAATGTAGATTTTCTAGAATCTTGTTTAAAATTTTTGCTTTGATGATCATCAGGGATATTGGTATATATTTCTGGTTTTTAGTAGGGTCTTTGTTTTGGGAATCAAGGTACTGCTGGCCTCATAGAATGAGTTTTGAAGTTTTTCTTACATTTCTTTTTTTTAACAGTTTCTGAAGAATAAGCAGTAACTCTTGTTTAAAGGTTTGGTAGCCCTGGGAAGCCATCTGGCCCTGGACTTTTGTTTTTGGGAGATTTTGTTTAGTGATTCAATGTCTTTGATGGCTACGAGTGTTCAAATTTTCTGTCTTCCTTTTCCAGTTTTGTAGTGTATATGTTCTAGGAATGTATCTATTTCTTCCATATTGCCCACTTTTTTGGCATATAATTGCTTATAATATTCTCTGTTGTTTGTATTTGTGGTGTTGCTTGTGATTTCTCCTCTTTTATATGGGTTTTTATTTCGGTCTTTCTCTTTTCTTTTTGATAAGGCTAGGGGTTTGTCAATTATTTTAAGTCTTTTAACAAACTAGTTCCTCATTTATTGATCTGTTCCACTGTTTTTTTTTTAAAAGTTTTATATCACTTATTTCTGTTCTAATCTCTACTATTTCCATTTCTGCTGTTTTTGGGCTTTATTTGCGGTTATTTTTCCAGATCCTGTAGGTGTGAGGTTAGGTTGTGTATTTGAGACATTTCTTCCTTCTTTAGGAAGGCCTGGATTGGTATATATTTCCCTCTTATGACCATCTTTGCTGCATTCCAAAGGTTTTGGACTGTTGTGCTTTTATATTCATTTGCTTCCATGTATGTTTAAATTTCTGGTTAACCCATTCACTCTTTAATAGAATGTTCTTTAAACTCTATGTTTTTGTGGTTCACTTCAAATTTCATAGCATTGTGATCTGAAAATAAGCATGGTATGATTTGAATCTTTTTGTGTGTTAATGGCTGACTGTGACTCAGTATGTGATCTATTCTGGAGAATGTTCCATGGGCACTAGACAAGAATGTGTATTCTGCTGCTTTAGGATGAAATGTTCTGAATATATCTGTTAAGTCCATCTGGTCCAGTGTGTCATTCAGAGCCATTGTTTCCTTGTTGATTTTCTCCTTCAGTTATCTGTCCATTGTTGTAACTGGGGTGTTAAAGTTCCCTACTATTATAGTATTATTATCAATGAATTTCTTTAAGCATGTTATTAATTGATTTATATGTTTGCCTGCTCTCAAGTTAGGCACATAAATATTTACAATTTTTAGATATTCTTGTCAAATAGACCCATTAATTATCATAGAGCGCACTTGTTCATCTCTTAATACAGTCTTTGATTGTCTGATATAACTATGGCTACTCCAACTTTCTTTTGGTGTCCATTAGCATGATAAATTGTTCTCTAACCCCTCACTTTCGATGTCGAGGTATCATTGAATATAACATGAATCTCTTAGAAACAGCATATGAATCAGTCTCTTTTAAAAAAAAAAATCCATGGTGATACCCTATGTCTTTAGATTGGAGCATTGAGTCCATTTACATTTAGTGTAATTATTGATATGAATTTAGTGCCATTGTATTACCAGTAAAGTAGCTCTTCCTGTAGATTGTCTGTTCCTTTCTATATTGTTGCTCTAGGTCTCTGTTTCCTGCTCAAAGATTCCCCTTAAATAATCCTTGCAGATATGGTTTAGAGTTCATGAACTCCTTTAGTTTTTCTTGTCTTGGAAACTCTATCTCTCCATCTCTTCTGAGTGACAGCTTTGCTAGATAAAGAATTTTTGGTGGCATATTTTTTTTCCTGTTTAGCATGTTGAATATACTGTGCCACTCACTTCCGGTGTGCCAAGTTTCTGTGGACAGGTCTGCTACTAACCTTATGTCTCTACCCTTGTAGGTTAAGGACCTTTTGTCCCTAGCTGCTTCCAGAATTCTCTGTTTATATTTGCATTTATCAAATTTCACTATGAAATATCTTGAGGTTGACCTGTTTATTTTGAGGGGAGTTCTCTGTGCCCCTTGAACTTGAATGTTTGTTTCCTTCCCCATATTAGGGATGTTCTCAGCTATAATTTGTTCAGATAAGCCTTCTGCCCCTTTTTCCTGCTCTTCTTATTCTGGGACTCCTATGATATGGATATAATTGTGTTTCATGAAATCATTGAATTTTCTAAGTCTATATTTGTGTTTACTAGTTCTTTTCCCTCTTATATTTTGGTTTAGTATTTTCCATAATGTTATCTTCTGCCATCTATTTGTTCCTGTACTTCTTCCATCCTCATTATGATTACATCCCATCAGTTTTGAATCTCTGTTATAGCTTTTTGGGGAGCCTATTTTTCAGGTCTTTTATCTCTGCAGCAATGCTTTCTCTGATGTCTTCTATGCCTTTTGCAGTCCCAGCTAGTGTTCTTATTACTATTGTTCTAAATTCTTGTTCAGATATATTGCATATATCTGTTTTGAGCAAATCCCTGGCTGTGGTTTCTTTTTGATCTCTTTTTTGGGGAGAATTCCCCTGTCTTGTCATTTTGTCCAGATCTCGGTCTTTTGCATGTTATGAAAGATTGTTATGTTTCCTGCACCTGAGAGTAATGCTATATTAAGAAGGGTTCATACAGTGTTCAGAGCCTGGCACTTCAGGAAGTGTTTCTGGTGTATGTTGTGTGCACTCTTCTATTGTTATTGGCTGCTTTTTCCCCCAGGTCAGTTCTCTGCAGGTTTCCTCCTTGCTTCCATTGGGGAGTGTTTGGGTCTTTAATTAGTTATGCTTTGATTTGTTTGTTAAAATAAGCCTAATTTTAAAAAGTCCTTCTCAAAAAAAAAAAAAAAGAGAAAGGGAGAAAGAACAAAAAAAAATCCCACACTGACAGAAAACTAAACTTGATTCTGAATGAAAAGAAAGAATAAAATAGAAAAGAAATAAAAGAAAAGAAGAAAAAAGGAAAGCCTAGTCCTATTTACACCAGAACTGAAGCTGACGATTTGGAACACTGCATGATCTGTAGACTTGGTGCATGTGGAGATGGGGAGCTTGTGTTGGTCCTCCGGAGGTAGAGGCCCACTGTGCTGGCTCACAGTCAGGTCTTCCCTAGTAAAGATGCTCTTTCAGGGCACAGTGGGATGCTGTATGTTGGAAGTGTCTCCAGCCTCAACTGAAGGTACTGTGTTGCTCACTTAATCCTGGCTGTTCTGTTGTGTCAGGGGAAGATGGTGTCACCCTGCTCTCTTGTTCCTGGGAGGGGAGCTTGCACCCACTGCTGTTCAGGGAATCCTCACAGACCAGTGAACTATCTCCCCTCTGTGTCTCAGGCTTCCATAAGATCCCTGCCCTCAACCTTTCTCTGCCTAGAATATCAACATGCTCAGCACCACAGCTGTTCTGTGTTTTATTGCTGATATTCAAACCTCCAAATTATAAAGGACCTGGCAAGTCACAGGCCTGCTCCATTACTCCAGAGGAGAGGCTTGCATTGCTGTTCCTGGTGCTTCCTGTCCCTGAAAAGCAGTCACAGGGCCATGCAGGTGCCTGGAGTTTATGGTGAAGCACAGCAAAAAGTTGTAACGAGGCTATATGCTTTCTGCATGTGCTTCTGTCTCCTGCTGTTGAACAACTGCTCAGAGGTGCCATAGAGGTTTTTTTGTCGTTGCAGAGGCAATATAACCTTTTCCAAATGCATAGCAGGAAGCAGAACCATTCTTTCCCAGTGCAACCCAGGGGATCCACATACCATGCTGTCCACTGTCCACCTCCAGGCCTCTACCCTCCTCCCCAGGAGCACAGCTGCTCACCCAGAATGACTGGCGAATGGTGCGGACCTCAAAAATCTTCCAAATTCAGCTCCACTATTTGCAAAAACTTGCCATAGTCAGTTTCTCTCAAGTCCCTAATCAATGGTTTTGGGGGAGTGCTTTTCTTGCATGAACCTAAGACATTGCGCTCTCTCCCCCTCTTTCCTTCTCCTCTTCGAGAAAAGGGCTCCCTCCCTTCCATGGCACCACAGCTTTTTTCTCCCCCAACTCTGCACTTTGCACTATACCTGCCTCATTTTCTCCCTCTAGTTATGCAGATTGTTCTCTTAATCTTCTCATCAATTTCCTAGTTTTAAAAATGATTTGATGTTGATCTATCTGTGTTGGAGAGATGAGGCAAGCCCAGGATCCCCCTACAGCTCCACCATTTTAACTCCTTCTCCAGAACTGAGTTTTTTTATTTGACATTGTATCCTATGACTGTGATAAATTCAAATATTATTTTTGGTAGCTTTTACATAGACCACTTAGTATGTTTTAAGTACATGATCATGTCATCCACAAATAAAGACTTTTATTTCCACCTCTTCAATTGCTATGCCTTTTATTCCTTTATCTTTCCGTTTCACCACCTATGAACTCTAGGTTACTAACAAGTGGAAGAACTGGCAGTAGAAATTCTTGCCTTGTTTCAATCTTTTTTTAATGAAATTTATTGTCAAACTGGTTTCCATACAGCACCCAGTGCTCATCCCAACAAGTGCCCTCCTCAATGCCCATCACCCACTTTTCCCTCTTTCCCACCCCCCCCATCAACCCTCAGTTTATTCTCATTTTTAAGAGTCTGTTATGGTTTGGCTGTCTCCATCTCTAACTTTTTTTTCCCCTTCCCCTCCCCCATGGTCTTCTGTTAAGTTTCTCAGGATCCACATATGAGTGAAAACATATGGTATCTGTCTTTCTCTGCCTGACTTATTTCACTTAGCATAACACTCTCCCATTCCATCCACACATTGCTACAAAAGACTAGATTTCATTCTTTCTCATTGCCACATAGTATTTCATTGTATATATAAACCACAACTTCTTTATCCATTCATCAGTTGAAGGACATTTGGGCTTTTCCCATAATTTGGCTATTGTTGAAAGTGCTGCCTTGTTTGAAATCTTAAGGGGAAAGTATTTACTCTTTTACCAATAATGATGTTATTATCTGTGTTTTATTGATGTCCTCTATCAGGTTCAGAAAACTTTCTGTTCTTGGTTTGCTGAGAGTGTTTACCATGAAAGTGTGTGATATTTTTTCCACTGATTTTTCTGTATTTCCTGATGTGGTCTTGTGGTTTTTTTCTTCATTATTATATCAAATGGTGAATTTCACAATTGATTTTGACATATTAAGCTAACTTTGTCTCCTGGGAAAAAATCCGAGTTGATTTGGCCTGCCAGGTTTCTGTGGATAGGTCTGCTGCAAACTTGATCTGTCTTCCCTTGTAGGTTAAGGACTTTTTTTCCCTTGATGCTTTCATGATCCTTTCCTTGCCTGAGTATTTTGTGTATTTGACTATGATATGCCTTGTTGATGGTCAGTTTTTGTTGAATCTAATGGGAATCCTCTTGCTTCCTGGATTTTGATGTCTGTGTCTTCCCCCAGGTTAGGAAAGTTTTCTGCTATGATTTGCTCACATAACCCTTCTACCCCTTTTTCTCTCTCTTCATCATCTGGGACCCCTATGATTCTGATGTTGTTTCTTTTTAGTGAATCACTGATTTATCTAATTCTTAAATTGTGCTCTTTTGCCTTAGTCTCCCTCTTTTTTTTTCTGCTTCATTATTCTCCATAAGTTTGTCCTCTATATCACTGATTCCCTCTGTCTCATCCATCCTTGCCACTGTGGCATCCATTTGAGATGCAGCTCAGTTATTTTTCAATTGGCATCCATTTGAGATGCAGCTCAGCATTCTTCATTTCATCCTGACTAGCTTTTAATTCTTTTATCTCCACAGAAAGGGATTCTAATCTATTATTGACTCCAGCCAGTATTCTTATTATAGTGATTCTAAATTCTGGTTCAACATCTTGCTTGTATCTGTGTTGGTTAAGCCCCTGGCTATTGTTCCCTCCTCCACTTACTTTTGGGGTGAATTATTTTGTTTCATCATTCAAGGGAGAAAAGGAATTAATGAGGTAAAAATTTTTTAATTAAAAATTAAAAACAACACACACACACATACACACACACACACAAATCATATAAATGATGCTGGATCCTAGGTGTATTTTGGTCTGGCTGTTGAAAGAGGCTTGATTAGAGAAAAAAAAGGGGGGGGGGAATCATTTGAAAATTTGAAAAAATGAATACACTGAAATAGTATAAAATGAAATGATGGAAGTGAAATAGAATTTGAAAAAAATTACAAAAAAGTCTAAAATATAGTAGAAAAAATTAAAGAAAAATATTTTTAATAAAAATTGAAAATAAAAATAAATTTTTCTCTTTCTGTATACAAGAAAAATGAAAGAAGTGAAAGAGAGGAAAAAGGAAAAGAAATAGAAATAGAACAGATGGACCAGTGAACAGACTGAAATACAACTGAAATTACTTCGTTTTCCCCTAGAAGTCTAACTATGAAGTACTTTATAGTTTGTAAACTAAGTAGGTAGACAGATTTGTGTTCCTGAGGAGTGAGGTTGGCCCAGTTGAGTGGGGCTTAGTGTAACGGCTCTGTTCTCCACTAGATAGTGCTGCTTAGCTTACTCAGGTGGATTGTTGTGGTGCCTATGAGCATGTATGCACATGTGTGGGAGAGGTGAAAATGGCGTCACCCAGCTACCCAGTCTCCAGTATTGGAACTCTATTCTCCCAGATCAGCAATCGCACATCCGTCCTTTGTCTTCAGCCTGTGTACACTCCCCACTTTTTCACTGTCCGTGACCAAGCCCCAGGCAGCACCTCCCTCCTGAGTTTTATCTCAGATGCGGCTGTTTTTTCCAACCCCTTATTTCTGAGGGACTGTGGCTTTGACTTGTTCTGCCCCTCTGTGGGAGGGTCTCACTGAGCAATGGACAGGTGCTCGCTGCACCCAGGAATATTCACAGAACCAAGCTGCTGCTGATGCCCAGAGACTGCCTCTGGGTGCCAGCCCACCTCAGAAAAGGTTTACATGATGTATAGCAGAAGTGTTTCAAGGATTATGGAAAATCACAATGCACATCTGGAACAAGGCTTCACCCTTAACATTCTTGTTCCAGCAACAGCGAATGTAGTTGTTCTCTGAGGTCTGCTGGGACCTTTGCCTGTAGGGGGCCACACAGCCTCTACCAGATGTCCTAACAGCCGGGGAACCACCTCTCCCAGTATGGCCTGAAGACCCCCAGACTTCACTTTGCTCCTGGAGATTCACCCTGCTTCATACCTGCTCACTGCCAGGTATCGAGCTGTGGAGATTCAGACTCTGTGCTCCTTCTGTTTATAGAGTCATAATGGAATTTAAGCCCTCTCCTTTCTCCTTTATCCCTTTTTAGTTCAGTCCCTGAAGCTATTTCCACTTTTCCACTATCCCTCCAGCTGCTTGTGGGGGGGGGGGTTGATTTTCCCATACTCTCCCCCCTGTTGCGTCCTTTCTGTGCAAGCAAAAACAGCTCCCTGCCCTCTGTGGCTTCTCTCTTCCCCAGTTCATCTCTCTGCACCATGCACTGGCTGAGTTCTGTGGTTCATGTTGTGCAGATTGTGTTAATCCTCAAATAATAATTCGACTATTGTTGAAAGTGCTGCTATAAACAAAGGGTACAAGTGCCCCTATGCATCAGCACTCCTATATCCTTTGGGTAAATTCCTAGCAGTGCTATTGCTGGGTCATAGGGTAGATTTGTTTTTAATTTTTTTGAAGAACCTCCACACTGTTTTCCAGAGTGGTTGCACCAGTTTTCATTCCCACCAACAGTTCTTTTTTATCCACATTCTTGCCAACACTCGTCTCCTGTGTTCATTTTAGCCATTCTGAAAGGTGTGAGGTGATATCTCAATGTAGTTTGGATTTCATTTTCTTGATGATGAGTGATGTTGAGCATCTCTTCATGTGTCTGTCACTCATCTGTATTTCTTCTTTGGTGAAATGTCTGTTCATGACTTCTGCTCATTTCCTAATTAGATTATTTGTTTTTTTGGGTATTGAGTTCTATAGGTTCTTTATTTATTTTGGATAATAACCCTTTATCAGATATATCATTTGCAAATATCTTCTCCCGTTCTGTAGGTTGCCTTTTAGTTTTAATTGTTTATTTCACTGTGCAGAAGATTATTATTTTGATGTAGTCCCAAAAGTTTAATTTTGTTTTTATTTCTCTTACCTCAGGAGGCATGTCTAGAAAAATATGGTTACTGCTGATGTCAGGAAAATTACTTCCTGTGCTCTCTTCTAGGATTTTTGTGGATTCATGTCCCACATTTAGGTCTTTCATTCGTTTTGAGTTTATTTTGTGTATGGTGAGACAAAGTGGTCCAGTGTCATTTTTTTTTTAAGCAGCTGCCCAGTTTTGCCAACACCATTTGTTGAAGAGACTGTATCTTTCCTATTGGATATTCTTTCCTGATTTGTAAAGATTAGTTGATCATGCAGTTGTGGGTTTATTTCTGGGATTTCTATTCTGCTCCATTGATCTATGTGTCTATTTTTGTACTGGTACCATACTGTTTTGATCACTACAGCTTTGTAATATAACTTGAAATCTAGAATTGGGATATTTCTTGCATTGCTTTTCTGTTTCAAGATTTCTTTGGCTATTTGGGATCTTTTGTCCTTCCTTATAAATTTTAGGATTGTAGGGGCACCTGGGTTGCTCAGTCAGTTAAGTGTCTGACTTGGGCTCAAGTCATGATCTCACGGTTAGAGTGTTTGAGCCCCATGTTGAGCTCCATGCTGACAGCTCAGAGCCTGGAGCCTGCTTTGGATTCTGTCTTCCTTTCTCTCTATCTCTCACCTCCTCCCATTGTCTCTCTCTCTCAAAAATAAATGTTAAAAAATAAATTTTAGGATTGTTTGTTCTAGTTCTCTGAAAAATGCTGTTGGTATTTTGATAGGTATTCTATTAAATGTGTAGAGTGATTAGGATGGTATACATATTTTAGCAATATTTTTTCTTCCAATCCATGAACACGGGATGTCTTCCCATTTCTTTGCATCTTCAATTTCTTACATTCGGGTCTTATAGTTTTCAGCCTACAGATTTTTCACCTCCCTGGTTAGGTTTATTCCTAGGTGTCTTATTATTTTTGGTGAAACTATAAGTGGGGTTGGTTGCTTCATTTATTTTTCTGCTGTATTGTGGCTTTATTTTCATTTCCCTGATGACGAGTGAGGTTGAGAATCTTTTCATGTGTCTGTTGGTCATCTGTATGTCTTCTTTGGAGAAATGTCTGTTTGTGTCTTCTGTCCATCTTAAAACTTGGATTATTTAATTTGGGGTGTTGAAGTGGAAAAGTTCTTTATATATTTTGTATACTAATCCTTTATCAGATAGGTTATTTACAAACAACTTCTCCCATTCTGTAGGCTGCCTTTTAGTTTTATCGATTGTTTCCTTTGCTGTGCTGAAGCTTACTATTATGATGTAGTTCCAAAGGTTTATTTTTGCTTTTATTTCCTTTGCTTCAGGAGGCATATCTAGAAAAATTTTGATGCAGGCAATGTCACAGACATTACTGCATAAACTCTCTTCTAAGATTTTTATGATTTCAGGTGTGACATTTAGGTCTTTAATCCATCTTGAGTTTATTTTTGTGTATGATGAAAGACAGTGGTTTAGTTTCTTTCTTTTGCATGTAGCTGTCCTGTTTCCCCAGCACCATTTGTTGAAGAGATTGTCTTTTTCCCATTACATATTCTTGCTCCCTTTGTCAAAGATTAGTTGACCATGCAGTTGTGGGCTTATTTCTGGGATTTCTGTACTGTTCCATTGATCTACGTGTCTATATTTGTACCAGTACCATACTGTTTTGATCATTTCAGCTTTGTAAAATAACTTGAAGTCTGGAATTGGGATATTTCCAGCATTGTCTTTCTCTTTCAAGATTTCTTTGTATATTTGGGATCTTTTGTTGTTCCTTATAAATTTTAGGATTGTTTGTTCTAGTTCTGTGAAAAATGCTGTTGGTGTTTTGATAGGGATTCCACTACATGGGTAGATTGCTTAGGGTGGTATAGATATTTTAGCAATATTTTTTCTTCCAATGCATGAACATGGGATGTCTTCCCATTCTTTGTGTTGTCTTCAATTTCTAACATCAATGTTTTATAGTTTCAGACTACAGATGTTTCACCTTTTTGGTTAGGTGTAATCCTATGTGTCTCATTATTTTTGGTGAAACTGTAAATGGGATTATTTATTAATTTCTCTTTCTGCTGTATGGTGGTTTGATTTTCATTTGCCTAATGATGAGTGATGTTGAGAATCTTTTCATGTGTCTGTTGGTCATCTTTGTGTCTTCTTTGGAGAAATGTCTGTTCATGCCTTCTGTCCATTTAAAAAACTTGGGTTATTTAATTTTTAGGTGTTGAAGTGCATAAGTTCTTTACATATTTTGTATACTAACCCTTTATCAGATAGGTCATTTACAAACAACTTCTCCCATTCTGTAGGTTGCCTTTTAGTTTTATTGATTATTTCCTTTGCTGTGCAAAAGCTTTCTATTATGATGTAGTTACAAAAGTTTATTTTCGCTTTTAATTCTTCTGCTTCAGGAGACATATCTAGAAAAATTTTGCTACAGGAAATGTCATTACTGCTTGAACACTTTTCTAGGATTTTTATGATTTTAGGTGTAATATTTAGGCCTTTAATCCATTTTGAGTTTATTTTTGTGTATGGTGAAAAACAGTGGTTTATTTTTATTTTTTTCCACGTAGTTGTCCACTTTTCCAGCAGCATTTGTTGAAGGATTGTCTTTTTCCCATTAAATATTCTTACTCCCTTTGTCAAAGATCAATTGGCCATACAATTGTGGGTTTATTTCTGTAATTTCTATTCTGTTCCATTGATGTATGTGTCTATTTTTGTATCAGTCCCATACTGTTTTGATTATTTAGATTTTGTAGTATAAATTGAAATCTGGAATTGTGATAATTGCAGTTTTGTTTTTCTTTTTAAAGATTACTTCAGCTATTTGTGGTTCCATACAAATTTTAAGTGTTTTTATTCTCATTCTGTGAAAACTATTGTTGGCATTTTGGTAGAGATTTTATTAAAATGTGTAGATTCGTTTGGGTAGTTGGACGTTTTAATAATATTTGTTTTTCCAATCAATGAATGTGGAATATGTTTCCATTTCTTTGTGTCATCTTCAATTTTTTCATCCTCTTCTTTTTACAGTTTTCAGAGTACGGGTCTTTCACTTGCTTGGTTAAGTTTACTCCCAGGTATATTATAGTTTCTGGTGCAATTGTCAATAGAATGCTTTTCATAATTGCTCTTTCTGCTGCTTCACTTTGAGAGGATAGAAGTGCAGTGGATTTGTGTTCATTCATTTTGCATCCTGTTACCTTACTGAAGTCATTTATGAGGTCTAATAGTATTTTTGTGGAATCTTTTATGCTTTCTATAGGTAGGACCTCATTATCTGAAAATTAAGTAAGTTTTACTATTTCCTCACCAATTTGGATGACTTTTTTTTCCTTTTGTTCTTTGATTGTTGTCGCCCACACTTTTAGTACTATATTGAATAGAATTGGTGAGAGTGGACATCTTTGTTTTCTTCCTGACCTTAGTAGAAAACTCTCCTATTTTCCCCATTGAGTATGATGTTAGCTGGAGGTTTTTCATACTTGCCATTCTTATGTTGAGATATGTTCTCTTTAGACCTACTTTGTTGAGAGTTTTTATATTGAATACATGTTGTACTTTGTCAAATGCTTTGTCTTCATCTATTGAAATCATAATATAGTTTTTAATTGTTCTCTACTAGATATGATGTATAACATTGATTGATTTGCAAATATTGAACCACTCTTGCATCCCAGAAGTAAATCTCACTTGATTGTGGTGAATGATTTTGAAAATATACTGTTGGATTTGGTTTGCTAATATTTTGTTGAGGACTTTTACACCTATGTTCATAAAAGTTATTGGCCTGTAGTTCTCTTTTTTGGTAGTTTCATTTTCTGGGTTTGGTATCAGGGTAATGCTGGACTCAGAATGAATTTGGAAGCCTTCCTTCCTCTTCTATTTTTGGTAATATTTTGAGAAGAATAGGTATTAAATCTTCTTAAATGTTGGGCAAAATTCAGCTGTGAAGTTGTCTGGTCCTAGACTCCTGTCTTATAGGTAGTATTTTAATTACTCATTCAATTAAATTTATTTTTAATTTTTATTTTTGAGTGAGCACAAGTGGGGCAGGGGCAGAGAGAGAGGGAGTCAGAGAACCCAAATGCTGACAGTGTAGAGCCTGACACAGGACTTGAACCCACGAACCGTGAGATCATGACCTAGGCCAAAGTCAGACACTCAACTGACTGAGCCACCCAGCACCTTAATTACTGATTAATTTTATCTGCTGATAATCAGTTTAATATTTCTATTTATTCTTGTTTCCGTTTCTCCCCTCTCTGTGCCATTGGTATCCTTCCCTCCTGCAGACAATCCTGCGGGTCCTTTTAGCTCCCAACTGTGTCTCCACCCTCTCTACCATCTTTGATTCGGTATCTTTCCTACATTTAATTTTTGAGTTTCTGCAGCCAGTCTTTGTGCCATTTTCTGCATTTTTTACACTGATGTAAGTCTCTTATTTTTATATGTATGGAATGAGGTGAACTTAGGGTCCTCCTCCTCTTCCATCTTCCCAGAAGTCTAATCATCATTTTAAAGAATTAACTAATTCTTATTAATTTGATCTTATAGGATCTGGACCGTATGTGAGCCTAGTAATCTTATAAATGACCAGGCAGAGCCTTAGAAGGCAGGTAATGGGATAATTTTTGATAGAGCCTTCTAATTCCATCTGAATTTTTTTCATTTGATGTTAAAATTTATCTTGGTGAGATGAGAGTGGACAGGTCTCACATCCCAGTGGCCCTAAGTCTTGTTCTCTCCCAGCCTCAGTGGTGTTGTCACACCTTACATTGCTGGTGTGTGTTCTCACCATTGGTGTGTGTTGTTCTTCCTGACACCTCACAAAGATAAGGGGAAGGAAGTCATATCAACAGTAAATAAACACCGGTGCCTGGAGCTTGGTGCAGGTGACAATCCATACCTGATGTTTCACAGTTTATGATCTGTGGTTATTCGCATTCTTCTCAAATAAAACACTCCATTTATCAGAACTCCACAGAGATGAATTAATATCATTTGTCCACTCTGGTCTCTTTCATGTGATTTGTGTCCTGTGGTCTATGATGATTCCTTTCTTTATTTTTTAATTTTAATTATAATTTTAGCTAGTTAATATATGTAGCAATATTGGTTTCAGTTCTACATTGGAATAGAATTCAGTGATTCATCACTTATATACAATACCCAGTGCTCATCATAACATCTGCCCTCCTTAATACCCATCACCCATCCAGCCTATCACCCAACCACCTCCCTCCCTCAACCCTTGGTTCTCTATTTTTAAGAGTCGCTTGTGGATTCTTTCACTCTTTTCTTCCCCCTTTCCCATATGTTCATGTTTTGTTCCTTAAATTCTACATATAAGTGACTTTGTGTAGTATTTGTCTTTCTCTTATTGACTTACTTTGGTTACCATAATACATTCTAGTCCCATCTACACTGTTGCAAATGACAAGATTCCATTATTTTTGATGGCTGAGTAATATTCCATTTCACACACACACACACACACACACACACACACACACACACACACACTACACCTTGTTTATCCATTCATAGGTTGATGGACATTTGAGCTCTTTCTATAATTTGGCTATTGTTGACAATGTTGCTATAAACACTTGGGTATATGTACCCCTTCAAATCTGTATTTTTGTATCCCTTGGGTAAATACATAAAAGTGCAATTGCAGGATTGTAGGGTAGAATGCACCAGTTTGCATTCCCACTAGCAGTGCAAGAGGGTTCACTTTTCTCCACATTTTACCAACATCTGTTGTTTCACGTGTCATTAATTTGATCCATTATGACAGGTGTTAGGTGGTAGCTCATCATTGTTTTCATTTGTATTTCCCTGATGATTGATACTGAGCATCTTTTCATGTGTCTGTTAGCCATTTGGCTGTCTTCTTTGGAAAAGTCTGTCATGCCTTTTGCTAAATCTTAACTAGGTTGTTTGTTTTTTGGGTGTTGAGTTTGGTAAGTTCTTTATGCATTTTGGATACTAACCTTTTATCTGATATGTTATTTGTAAAAACCTTCTCCCATCCATAGGCTACCTTTTAGTTTTGTTGGTTGTTTCCTTCATTGTGCAGAAGCTTTTATTTTTGAAGATGTCCCAATAGTTCATCTTTGCTTTGGTTTGTCTTGTCTTCCTCAATGTGTCTAGTAAGAAGTTGCTATAGCCAAGTCACAGAGGTTTCTGCCTGTGTTCTTGTGTAGGATTTTGAAGGTTTCCTGTCTCACATTTAGGTCTTTCATCCATTTTTGAATTTATTTTTGTGCATGGTGTCAGAAAGTGGTCACGTTTCATTGTTCTGCGTGTTGCCATCCAATATTCTCAGCATCATTTGCTGAAGAGACTGTCTTTTTCCAATTGATACTCTTTCCTACCTTGTTGAAGATTAGTTGACCATACAGTTATGGGTCCATTTCTGGGTTTTCTATTCTGTTCCATTGATCTACAAGTCTGCTTTTGTACCAGTACCATACTTTCTTAATGGCTACTTTGTAATATAGCTTCAAATCCAGAATCATGATGCCTTTAGGTTTATTTTTATTTTTAAGGATTGCTTTGGCTATTCAGGGTCTTTTGTGGTTCTCTACAAATTTTAGGATTGTTTGTTTTAGCTCTGTATAAAAAGCTGGTGGTATTTTGATAGAGATTGCATCATATGTATAGAGTCATTTGGGTTGTATACACATTTTAACATTGTTTGTCCTTCAGTCCATGAGGATAGAATGCTTTTTCATTTCTTCTGTTCTCTTCATTTTGTATCATAAGTGTCCTACAGTTTTCATAGTACAGATCTTTTCCCTATTTAGTTAAGTTTATTCCTAGGTACCTTATTGTTTTTGGTGCAAATGTAAATGGGATAAAATCTTTGATTTATTTTTCTTCTGTATTGTTACTGTTTTATAGAAACATCCTGGAACTTTGCTGGATTCATGTATAAGTTCTAGTAATTTTTTGGTAGAGCTTTTGGCATTTCTACATAGAGTATCATGTCATCTTCAAATAGTAAAAGTTTGAATCCCTCCTTGCCAATTTGGATTTTCTTTATGTCTTTTTGTTATTTGATTGTTTAGGGCTAAGTCTTCCCATACTATGTTAAATAGTATTGGTGAGAATGGGCATCATTGTCTTGTTTCTGACCTTAGGGGAAAGGCTCTAAGTTTTTCCCCATTGAGAATGATATTAACTGTGGGTTTTTTTGTATAAGGCCTTTATGTTGCTGAGGTATGTTCCATATATCCCTACTTTGTTGAGTTTTTTTTTATAAACCAAGAACGGATGCTGTATCTTGTCAAATGCCGTTTCTGAATCTATTTGCAGGATCATGTGGTTCTTATTCTTTCTTACATTAATGTGGTGTATCGTGTTGATTGTTTTGCCAATACTGAACCAGCCCTGCAGCCCAGGAATAAATCCCACTTATTGTGGTGTATAATTCTTTAATTATTGTGGTGTATAATTCTTGAATTCCATTTGCTACTATCTTGTTGAGAATTTTCCGATCCAGTTTCATCAGGGATTTTAGCCTGTAATTCTCCTTTTTAGTGGGGTCTTTGTCTGGTTTTGGAATCAAGGTAATGCTGGCGTCATAGAATGAGTTTGGAAGCTTTCCTTACATTTCTATTTTTGGACACCATTTGAGAAGAATAGGTAATAGCTCTTCTTTAAATGTTTGGTAGAATTCCTGTAGAAGCCAACTGGCCTAGGATTCTTGTTTGTTGTGATATTTTTGATTAGTGATTAAATTTCTTGGCTGGATATGGGTCAGCTCAAATTTGTATTTCTTCTTTTTCAGTTTTGGTGGTATGTGAGTCTCTAGGAATTTGTCCATTTTTTCCAGATTGCCCAGTTTGTTGGTATATAATTTTTCATAGTATTCTTTTATAATTGTTTGTATTGCAGTGTTGGTTGTGATCTCCCCTATTTCATTTGTGATTTTATCTATTTGGGTCCTTTCTCTTTTCCTTTGAGAAGTATGGCTAGGAGGTTATCAATTGTATTTATTTCTTCAAAGCATCACCTCTTGGTTTCATTGATTTGTTCCTCTGTTTTTTTTGTTTGTTTATTTTGTTATCATTTATTTCTTCTCTAACATGTTACAATTCCCTTCTTCTGCTGGCTTTAAGCTTTATTTGCTGCTCCCTTTCTATCTCTTTTAGGTGTAAGGTTAGATTGTGTACTTGGGACCTTTCTTGCTTATTATGATGGGCCTGAATTACAATACACTTCTCTCCTTGATCTGCCGTTGCCGAATCCCAAAGGGTTTGGACTGTCCTGTTTCATTTGCTTACATGTAATTTTTTTATTTTTCCTTTAATTTCCTAGTTAACCCATTCACTATTTAATAGGATGTTATTTAACTTCCATGCATTTAAAGGCTTTTCCAATTTTTTTCTTGTGGTTGACTTCAAGTTTCATAACATTGTGATCTGAAAATATGCATGATATGATCTTGATTTTTTTGTAATTATTGAGGACTTATTTGACCTTATATGACATTATATGACCTTATATGACCTATTCTAGAGAATATTCCATGTGCACTATAAAAATGTGTCTCAGGGCATCTGGGTGGCTCAGTAGGTTGAGTGTCCAACTTCAGCTCAGGTCATGATCTCACAGTTTGTGAGTTCGAGCCCCGCATCGGGCTCTGTGCTGTCAGCTCGGAGCCTGGAGCCTGCTTCGGATTCTGTGTCTCCTTCTCTCTCTGCCCCTCCCCTGCTTGTGCTCTCTCTCTGTCTCTCAAAAATAAATAAATAAATAAATAAATAAATAAATAAATAAATAAATGTAAAAAAATTTAAAAATGTATCTCCTGCTGCTGTAGAGTGAAGTGTTCTGCATATATCTGTTAAGCCCACCTGGTCTAGTGTATCATTCAAAGGCATTTTCTTGTTTATTTTCTGAAGATATGTCCATTGCTATAAGTGGGGTGTTAAAGTTCCCTGATATTATCATGTTATTGTTAATTAGTTTCTTTATGTTTGTTGTTAATTGATTTATATATGTGGGTGCTTTCAAGTTGAGGGAATAAATATTTATAACTGTTAGATCTTCTGAATGGATAGATCCCTTAATTTTGACATAATGCCCTTCTTCATCTCTCGTTACATATCTAATTTGTTTGATATCTAGTTTGTCTGATATCTAGTTTGTCTTTGTTTAATATATAGTTTAATATCTTTGTTTAATATCTAGTTTGTCTGATATAAGTATGGCTACTCTGGCTTTCTTTTGATGTCTATTAACATGATAGATGGTTCCACATCCTCTCACTTTTTTTTTAAGTTTATTCGTTTATTTTGAGACAGTGTGAGTGGTGGAGGGGCAGAGAAACGGAGAGAATCCTAAGGAAGCTCCACACTGTCAGCACAGAGCCCGACGTGGGCCTTGATCCCACAGACTCTAAGATCATTACCTGTTTGAGATCAAGTGTCTGGTGCCTAATTGACTTAGCCACTCAGGTGCCTCTTTCCTCACTTTCCATCTGCCTGTGTCTTTACGCCTAAAGTTAGTCTTTTGCAGACAGCATATAGGGGGATCTTGGCTTTTTATCCATTCTGATATCCTATATATTTTTTAATGTTTATTTATTACTGACAGACACAGAGAGACAGAGCATGAGCAGGGGAAGGGCAGAGAGAGAGGGAGACATAGAATCCGAAGCAGGCTCCAGGCTCTGAGCTGTAAGCACAGAGCCCAATGCAGGGCTCAAACTTACAAACCATGAGATCATGACCTTAGCCAAAATCAGATGCTTAACTGACTGAGCCACCCAGGAGCCCCCCCCCCCCATGTATTTTTTTGGAGCATTTAGTCCATTTACACATTCAGAGTGAGAGTGATTATTGAAAGTTTTAAATTTAGTGATATGTGTTGCTTATAAATTTGGTACCTGTGGTGATGTTTTCTTTCTAGTCTTTAATGCTTTGCTGTATTTTCTCCGTTCAGAATCCCCCTTAAAATTTCTTGCAGGGCTGGTTTAATTGTCATGAACTTCTGTAATATTTGTTTTGGGAAGTCTTTATCTCTCTCTCTATTCTTAAAATTTTTTTAATTGTTTATTTAGTATTATTATTTTAAATTTATTTATTATTTAATTTACATCAAAGTTAGTAGCATATAGTGCAGCAATGATTTCAAGAGTAGATTCCTTAATGCACCGTACCCATTTAATCCATCCCCCCTCCCAAAACCCTCCAACAACCCTCTGTTTGTTCTCTATATTTAAGTCTCTTATGTTTTATCACCCTTCCTGTTTTTATATTCTTTTTGTTTCCCTTCCTCTAGGTTCATATGTTTAGTATCTTAACTTCATCATACAAGTGAAGTCATATGATATTTTTTTTCCTCTGACTGACTGATTTCGCTTACTATAATACCATCCAGTTCCATCCACATAGTTGCAAATGGCAAGATTTCATTCTTTTTGATTGCCGAGTAATATTCCTTTGTATATATATACCACATCTTCTTTATCTATTCATCTGGTGGTGGACATTTGGGCTCTTTCCATACTTTGTCTATTGTTGATAGTGCTGCTATAAACATTAGGGTACATGTGCCCCTTCAAAACAGCACACCTGTATCCCTTGTGTAAATACCTAGTAGTTTAATTGCTGGGTCATAGGGTAGTTTTATTTTTAATTTTTTGAGGAACCTACATACTGTTTTCCAGAGTGGCTGCACCAGTTTGCATTCCCACCAGCGGTGCAAGAGATCCTCTTTCTCCACATCCTCACCAACATCTTTTGTTGTCTGAGTTGTTAGTGTTAGCCATTCTGACAGGTATGAGGTGGCATCTCATTGTGGTTTTGATTTGTATTTCCCTGATGATGAGTGACGTTTAGCATTTTTTCATGTGTCTGTAGGCCATCTGGATGTCTTCTTTGGACAAGTGTCTATTCGTGACTTTTGCCCATTTCTTCACTGAATTGTTTTTGAGGTGTTGAGTTTGAGAAATTCTTTGTAGAGTTTGGATACTAACCCTTTCTCTATGTCATTTGCAAATACCATCTCCCATTCTGTCAGTTGCCTTTTAGTTTTGCTGATTGTTTCTTTTGCTGTGCAGAAGCTTTTTATTTTGATGAGGTCTCAGTAGTTCATTTTTGCTTTTGTTTCTCTTGCCTCCAGAGGCGTGTTGAGTAAGAAGTTGCTGTGGCCGAGGTCAAAGAGATTTTTGCCTGCTCTCTCCTCTAGGATTTTGATTTCTTCCTGTCTTATGTGTAGGTCTTTCCTCCTTTTTGAGGTTATTTTTGTATATGGTGTGAGAAAGTGGTCCAGTTTCATTTTTCTGCATGTCGCTGTCCAGTTTTCCCAGCACCATTTGCTGAAGAGAGTGTCCTTATTCCATTGGATATTGTTTCCTGCTTTGTCAAAGATTAGTTGACCATATACTTGTGGGTCCATTTCTGTGTTCTCTATTTTGTTCCATTGATATGAGTGTCTGTTTTTGTGCCAGTACCATACTGTCTTGATGATTACATGTTTGTAATACATCTTGATGTCCAGGAGTGTGATGCCTCCAGCTTCAAATTTCTTTTTCAAGATTGCTTTGGCTATTCGGGGTCTTATCTGGTCCCATGCAAGTTTTAGGATTGTTTGTTCTAGTTTTGTGAAGAATGCTGGTGTTATTTTGATAGGGATTACATTAAATATGTAGATTGATTTGGGTAGTATTGATATTTTATGGTGTTTGTTCTTTCAATCCAGGAGCATGGGATATTTTTCCGTTTTTTTTGTGTGTGTGTTATTCAATTTCTTTTGTAAGCTTTCTATAGTTTTCAGTGTAGAGTTTTTCACATCTTTAGTTAGGTTTATACTTACGTATTTTATATTTTTTGGTACAATTGTAAATGAGATCAATTCCTTGATTTCTCTTTCTGTTGCTTCATTATTTGTATATAGGAATTAAACCAATTTCTGTACATTGATTTTATATACTGCTATCTTGCTGAATTCATAAATCAGTTCTAGCAGTTTTATGGTGGAATCTTTTGTCTTTTCCATATAGAAGTTTATGTCATCTGCAAAGGGTGAAATTTTGACTTCCTCCTGGCCAATTTGGAATCCTTTTATTTCTTTGTGTTGTCTGATTGCTGAGGCCAAGACTTCGAATACTATGTTGAATAACAGTGATGAGAGTGGACATCCCTGTCGTGTTATTGACCTTAGGGGTAAAGCTCTCAGTGTTTCCCCATCGTTGATGATATTAGCAGTGGGTCTTTCATATATGGCTTTTATGATCTGGCTTTTATGAGGTATGATCCTTCTTCCCCTACTTTCCTGAGGGTTTTTATCAAGAAAGGATGTTGTACTTTGTTAAATCTTTCTCTGCATCTATTGTGAGGGTCATGTGGTTCTTGTCCTTTCTTGTATTATTGTGATGTATCACATTTATTGTTTTGTGAATAATGGACGAGCCCTGCAACCCAGGTATAAGTCCCAGTTGGTCGTGAATAATTCTAATGTATCTTTGGTCTGGTTGGCTAGTATTTTGAGGATTTTGCATCCACGTTCATCAGGGAAATTGGTCTAAAGTTATCCTTTTTAGTGGGGTCTTTGGTTTTGGAATCAAAATAATTCTGGCCTCATAGAATGAGATTGGAAGTTTTCCTTGTATTTCTATTTTTTGGAAAGCTTCAAAAGAATAGGTGTTAACTATTCTTTAAATGTTTGGTACAATTCCCCTGGGGAACCATCTGGTACTGGACTCTTGTGTTTTGGGAGATTTTTTATTACTATTTTGATTTTGTGACTGGTTATGGGTCTGTGAAAATTTTCTATTTCTTACTATTTCAGTTTTAGTAATTGATATTTTTCTAGAAATTTGTCAATTTATTCCAGATTTCCCATTTTATTGGCATATAATTGCTCATAATATCCTCTTATCATTGTTTGTATTTCTGCAGTGTTGGTTGTGATATCTCCTCTATCTTGATTTTATTTATGTGAATCCTTACCTTTTTCTTTTTGACCAAACTGGCTATGACTGTGGATTTATCAATTTTGTTAATTCTTTCAAAGAACCAACTTCTGGTTTCACTGATCTGTTCTACTGTTTTTATTGTTGTTGTTGTTTGTTTGTTTGTTTTGTTTTGTCTTTCTTTTTTTGATAGCATTGATTTCTGCTCTAATATTTATTATTTCCTGTCTTCTGCTAGTTTTCTATTTTATTTACTGTTCTTTTTCCAGCTCTTTGCAGTGTAAAGTTAGATTGTGTATCTGAGACCTTTCTTCCTTCTTAAAGAAGGCCTAGATTGCTATATACTTTCCTTTGCCTTTGCTACATCCCAGAGGCTTTGGGCTGTGATGTTATCATTTTCATTAGCTTCCATGTACTTTTTAATTTCCTCTTTAACTTCTTGGTTAGTCAATTCATTCTTTAGTAGGGTGTTCTTTCTTCTCCACGTATTTGTTATCTTTCTAAGTGTTTTGTTCTGGTTGATTTCAAGTTTCATAGTTTTTGGTCTCAAAATATACAAGGTATGATCATAATCTTCTTGTGTTTGTTGAGGGCCAATTTGTGTCCCAGTATGTGATCTATTCTGGAAAACATTCCATGTGCACTGAGAAGAATGTGTATTCTGCTGCATTAGGATGAAATGTTCTGAATATATCTGTGAAGTTGATCCAGTCCAGTGTGTCATTCAAAGCCATTATTTCCTTGTTGATTTCTGTTTAGATGATCTGTCTATTGATACAAGTGGGGTTTTGAAGTACCCTAATATTATAGTATTATTATCAATGTTTTTCTTTAAGTTTGTGATTAATTGATTTATATATGTGGGTTTTCCATGTTTGGAGCATAAATGTTTACAATTGTTAGCTCTTCTTGGTGTATACACCCCTGAATTATGATATAGTGCTCTTCTTCATCTTTTGTTACAGTCTTTCTTTTAAAATCTAGATTGTCTGATATAAGTATGGCTACTCTATCTTTTGGTGACCATTAGCATGATAGATGGTTTTCCATCCCCATATTTTCAATCTGAAGGTGTCTTTAGGTCTAAAATGGGTCTCTTGCAAACAGCATATAGATGGATCTTGCTTTCTTATCCATTCTGTTACCCTATGTCTTTTGGTTAGAGCATTTAGACCAATGATATTTAGAGTGAGTACTGAAACATATGAATTTATTGCCATTATGTTGCCTGTAGACTTGGAGTTTCTGGTCTTTCTATTTCTCTGGGCCTTTCTAGTCTTTGTTGCTTTTAGTCCTTTTTTTTTTTTCATCTTTTCTTCCCTCAGAGAGTCCCCCTTAAAATTTCTTGCAGGGATGGTTTAGTGGTCACAAACTCTTCTAAGTTTTGTTTGTCTGGGAAACTTTTTATCTCTCCTTCTATTTTGAATGACAGCCTTGATGGATAAAGAATTCTTGGCTGCATATTTTTCCAGTTCAGCACATTGAACATATTCTGCCACTCCTTTCTGGCCTGCCAAGTTTCTGTGAACCTGATCTGTCTTCCCTCGCAGGTTAAGGACTTTTTTCCCTTGCTGTTTTCACGATTCTTTCCCTGTCTGTGTACTTTGCGAATTTGACTTCTATATGCCTTGTTGATGAACGATTTTTGTTGAATCTAATGGGATTTCTTTGCTTCCTGGACTTTGATGTCTGTCTTTTCCCAGGTTAAGAAAGTTTTACACTATGATTTGGTCACATAAATTTTCTACCCGTTTTTCTCTCTTCATCTTCTGAGACCACTATGATTTTGATATTATTCCTTTTTAATGAGTCACTGAGTTCTCTAATTCTTATTTCATGCTCTTTTGCCTTGGTCTCCCCCCTATTTTCTGCTTCATTCTCCATAGGTTTGTCCTCTGTATATCTCTGATTCACTGCTGTGCCTCACCCATCCCTGCGCCTGTGTCAACCATTCGGGATTGTAGCTCAGTTATAGCATATTTTATTCCATTCTAACTTTTACCTCTTTTATATTTGCAGAAAAGGATTCTAATCTATTTTCAACCCCAGCTAGTATTCTTATTATCATGATTCTCACTTCTGGTTCAGACATCTTGCTTTTATCTGTGTTGATTGACTTCCTGGGTGTCATTTCTTCCTGTTCTTTCTTTTGCAGTGAATTCCTTCATTTTGTAATTTTGAAGGAAGAAAAGGAATTAGTAATGTAAAAAAATTAAAATTAAAAAAAATTAAAAACAACACAAAGAAATCAAATAAATTTGCTAGATCCTAGGTGTGTTTTGGTCTGGTTATTGACAGAAGCTTAATAGATTAGAGAAAAAAGGGAAAGATAAGAAAAAAAAAGAAAATAGAAAAGAGAAAAAAGAAAAAGAAAGTGAAAATTTGAAAAAATAAATACAATAGTATAGAATAAAATGAAATGATGAAAGTAAAATAGAGTTTAAAAAATTTATAAAACAGTAAAAAATACAGTAGAAAAATATTATAAAAAATCTTTTAATAAAAATGGAAAATAATTTTTTTTCTCTTCCTTTATTCAAGGATAAGAAAAGAAAAGAAAGAAAGAAAAAAACTGAATAGCAGGACCAGCGAACAGAATAAAATACAGTGGAAATTACATCTGGTTTCCTGTAGTAGTCAGGGTATGAAGCACTTTAAATTCCCTAAACTAAGCAGGTGGAGAGACTTGTGTTCCTCAAGACTGCTGTTGGCCCAGTTGGGTGGGGCTTAGTGCAATGGCTCTGTTCTCCACTAGATGGCTCTGCTTAGCTTACTGGGGTGGATTGCTGTGGTGCCTGTAGGCATGTATGCACATGTGCAGGAGGGGTGAAAATGGCATCACCCAGCTGGCCGGTCTCTAGTATCCAAACTCTCCTGAGAGGCAATCAAGCACTCACCCTGTGTCTCCAGCTTCCATCCACTCCTGGCTTCTACATTGTCCGTGACCAAGCTGTCAGCCTGCCAGACAGCACCTCATTCCTGAGTTTTATCTCAAATGGTGCTGTGTTTCCCGACGCCTCACTTCAGAGGTCTGCAGCTTTGACCCATTGAGATCCTCTGGGGGCAGAGCTTGCTGAGCAATGGCAGGTTGCTGGCTGCACCCAGGAACATTTGCCAGACTGTGCTGCTGCTGATACCCAGCGACTGGGTGCCAGCCCACCCTAGAAAAAGTTCACATGATCATGAGGTAGCAGCGTTTCAGGGATTATGGAAAATCACAACACATCTGGTACCAGGCTTCACCCTTAAGGACCTTCATCCAGCACCAGCGAATGTGGTTGTACTCTGGGATCTGCTGGGAACTTTGCCTGTGGGGAGGCCACACAGCCTCTAACCCAAGGTCCTCCCAGCAGGGGAACTGCCTCTCCCTCTATGGCCCAAAGACCCCCAGACCCCACTCTGCTCCTGGGGATTCGCCCTCCCACCAGAGCACCGCCAGGTATCAAACTGTGGAGTTTCAGACTCTGCTCTCCCCTGTTTATAGAGTCTTAATGGAATTTAAACCCTCTCCCTTATTCCTTTTTAGTTCAGTCCCTGCAGCTGTTTCCACTTTTCCACTTTATCTCCAGCTGCTTTTGGATTGAGGGGAGTGGTTTTGCCGTACTCTCCCTATCCTGTCCGCAAGCAAAAACAGTTCTCTGCCCTCCAGGGCTTCTCTCTTCCCCAGTTCGCCTCTGTGCACCATGCATCTGCTGAGTTCTGTGGTTCAGGTTGTGCATATTGTTGTGGTAATCCTCAAATCCGTTTTCTAGGTGTGCAGGATGGTTTAGTGTTGATCTGGCTGCATTTCAGGGATGAGAGATGCAAAACAAACAAACAAACCTTCCATGCTGTTCTGCCATCTTGGCCCTGCTGTTTATTTATTTGTGTGTGTGTGTGTGTGTGAGACAGACAGAGAGTGAGCAGGGGAAGGACAGAGAGAGAGGATGACACAGAATCTGAAGAGGACTGCAGGCTCTGAGCTGTCAGGACTGAGCCATATGCAGGGCTCAAACCCATGAATCACAAGATCATGACCTGAGCCTGTTGGACCCTGAACCAACTGAGCCATCCACACACTCCTCTCCCTCTAATCTGAATGACAGCCTTGTTGGATAAAGAATTATTGGTTAAATATTTTCCCCATTCAGCACATTGAATATTTTCTGCCACTCCCTCCAGCCTGACAAGTTTCATGGACAGGTCTGCTGTTAATGTTATATGCCTACATTTGTAGGTTAGTGACCTTTTATCCTTAGCTGCTCTCAGAATTCTCTCTTTACGTTTGTATTTTGCGCATTTTACTGTGATGTGTCATGGTGTTGACCTGTTTTTGTTGATTTTGGGGGGACTCCTTTGTGCCTCTTGGAACTTGAATGCCTGTTTCCTTCCCCAGATCCATGGAGTTCTCAGCTAAAATTTGTTCAATAAACGTTCTGCCCCTTTATCACACTCTTCATCTGGGACTCCTGTGATACAGATATTCTTTCCCTGGATACAATCACGGAGTTCCCCAAGTCTCCCTTCATGATCCAATAGTTTCCTTTCCCTCTTCGTTTCAGCTTCATTTTCCACATTTTTTTCTTCTATATAACCTATTCTCTCCTCTGCTTCTTCAGTCCTCAGTGTGACTACATCTAGTTGGTTTTGAATCTCAGTTATAGCAATTTTTTTTTTATTTCACCCTGACTAGGTTTTAGGTCTTTTATCTGTGTAGAAAATGTTTCAAGCCTTTTTCAAACCTTGCTAGTGTTCTTATGACTACTGTTCTAAATTGTTGTTCAGATATATTGCTTATATCTGTTTTGAGCAATTCCCTGGCTGGGTTTCCTTCTTGACTTTTCTTTTGGGGAGAATTCCTCTGTGTTGTCATTTTGGCTAGGTTTCTATCTTTCACTTGTTTTGAAAGGTTATGTTTCCTGCACCTGAGAGTAATGCTATATTAAAAAGGTTAGAGTTAGCGTTATATATATATCCTGTTCAGGACCTGGCAGTGTAGGAAGTGTTTCTGGTGTATGCTGTGTGCACTCTTCTGTTGTGTTTTGGCTGCTCTTTCCCCTGGTCATTCCTCTGCAGAAATCCTTCTTGCTGGAAGTGGGGAGTGTTTGGAACATTAACTAAGTGTGCTTTGATTGTTGGTTAAAATAGGCCTGAAAAAGAATTTTAAAAGCTTAATGCAGAAAAGAGAGAGAGTGTGAATGAGATTGAGAGAGTAAGAAAAGAAATAAAAGATAATCAAAAAACCGTAAGCCTGATTCTCAAGAAAAACAAAGAAAATAAAGAAAAAAATAAGAAAAAGGGGCGCCTGGGTGGCTCTGTCTGTTGGGTGTCTGACTTGGGCTCAGGTCATAATTTCAGGGTTTGTGAGTTCTAACCCCACATCAGGCTCTGTGCTGACAGCTTGGAGCCTGGAGCCTGGTTCAGATTCTGTGTATCCCTCTCTCTCTGCCCCTTCCCCCACTTGTACTCTGTCTCTGTCAAAAATAAATAAATGTTGAAAAAATTTTAAAAAAAGAAAAAGAGAGAGAAAAAAAGAAGCTGCTCCAGGGGAAAAAAAAAGAAGACAGAGAGAAAGAGAAAAGGAAAGGAAGGGGAAAAAACAAACAATGAAACAAACAAACAAACAAACAAACAAACAAAAATTATGGGCCAGTTTCCAAAAGAAAAAAAAAAAGAAATAAAAAATTATGTAAGCCTGGTTCTATTACTGTCATAATTGCAGGTGATTTTTTTTATGTTTTCAATAAATGAAGTTTGTTGTCAAATTGGTTTCCATACAACACCCAGTGCTCATCCCAAAAGGTGCCCTCCTCAATACCCATCACCCACCCTCCCCTCCCTCCCAACCCCATCAACCCTCAGTTTGTTCTCAGTTTTTAAGAGTCTCTTATGCTTTGGCTCTCTTCCACTCTAACCTCTTTTTTTTCCTTCCCCTCCCCCATGGATTTCTGTTAAGTTTCTCAGGATCCACATAAGAGTGAAACCATATGGTATCTGTCGTTCTCTGTATGGCTTATTTCACTTAGCATAACACTCTCCAGTACCATCCATGTTGCTACAAAGGGCCATATTTCATTCTTTCTCATTGCCACATAGTACTCCATTGTGTATATAAACCACAATTTCTTTATCCATTCATCAGTTGATGGACATTTGGGCTGTTTCCATAATTTGGCTATTGTTGAGAGTGCTGCTATAAACATTGGGGTACAAGTGCCCCTATGCATCAGTACTCCTGTATCCCTTGGATAAATTCCTAGCAGTGCTATTGCTGGGTCATAGGGTAGGTCTATTTTTAATTTTTTGAGGAACCTCCACACTGTTTTCCAGAGTGACTGCACCAGTTTGCATTCCCACAAACAGTGCAAGAGGGTTCCCGTTTCTCCACATCCTTGCCAGCATCTATAGTCTCCTGATTTGCTCATTTTGGCCACTCTGACTGGCATGAGGTGATATCTGAGTGTGGTTTTGCTTTGTATTTCCCTGATGAGGAGCGACATTGAGCATCTTTTCATGTGCCTGTTGGCCATCCGGATGTCTTCTTTAGAGAAGTGTCTATTCATGTTTTCTGCCCATTTCTTCACTAGGTTATTTGTTTTTTGGGTGTGGAGTTTGGTGAGCTCTTTATAGATTTTGGATACTAGCCCTTTGTCCGATATGTCATTTGCAAATATCTTTTCCCATTCCGTTGGTTGCCTTTTAGTTTTGTTGGTTGTTTCCTTTGCTGTGCAGAAGCTTTTTATCTTCATAAGGTCCCAGTAGTTCATTTTTGCTTCTAATTCCCTTACCTTTGGGGATGTGTCAAGTAAGAAATTGCTACGGCTGAGGTCAGAGAGGTCTTTTCCTGCTTTCTCCTCTAGGGTTTTGATGGTTTCCTGTCTCACATTCAGGTCCTTTATCCATTTTGAGTTTATTTTTGTAAATGGTGTGAGAAAGTGGTCTAGTTTCAACCTTCTGCATGTTGCTGTCCAGTTCTCCCAGCACCATTTGTTAAAGAGACTTTTTTCCATTAGATATTCTTTCCTGCTTTGTCAAAGATTACTTGGCCATACGTTTGTGGGTCTAGTTCTGGGGTTTCTATTCTATTCCATTGGTCTATGTGTCTGATTTTGTGCCAATACCATGCTGTCTTGATGATTACAGCTTTGTAGTAGAGGCTAAAGTCTGGGATTGTGATCCCTACTGCTTTGGTCTTCTTTTTCAAAATTACTTTGGCTATTCGGGGACTTTTGTGGTTCCATATGAATTGTAGGATTGCTTATTCTAGTTTCGAGAGGAATGCTGGGTGCAATTTTGATTGGGATTGCATTGAATGTAGTATTGACATTGCATTGGGTAGTATTGACATTTTGACAATATTTATTCTTCCAATCCATGAGCACGGAATGTTTTTTCCATTTCTTTATATCTTCTTCAATTTCCTTCATAAGCTTTCTATAGTTTTCAGCATACAGGTCTTTTACATCTTTGGTTAGATTTACCCTAGGTATTTTATGCTTCTTGGTGCAATTGTGAATGGGATCAGTTTCTTTGTCTTTCTGTTGCTTCATTATTAGTGTAGAAAAATGCAACTGATTTCTATACATTGATTTTGTATCCTGCGACTTTGCTGAATTCATGTATCAGTTCTAGCAGACTTCTGGTGGAGTCTATTGGATTTTCCACGTATAATATCATGTCATCTGCAAAAAGTGAAAGCTTAACTTCATCTTTACCAACTTGGATGCCTTTGATTTCCTTCTGTTGTCTGATTGCTGATGCTAGAACTTCCAACACTATGTTAAACCACAGCAGTGACAGTGGACATCCTGTCGTGTTCCTGATCTCAGGGAAAAAGCTCTCAGTTTTTCCCCGTTGAGGATGATGTTAGCTGTGAGCTTTTCATAAATGGCTTTTATGATGTTTAAGTATGTTCCTTCTATCCCGACTTTCTCAAGGGTTTTTATTAAGAAAGGGTGCTGAATTTTGTCAAATGCCTTTTGTGCATCGATTGACAGGATTATATAGTTCTTATCTTTTCTTTTATTAATGTGATGTATCACGTTGATTGATTTGCGAATGTTGAACCAGCCCTGCATCCCAGGAATGAATCCCACTTGATAAAGGTGAATAATTCTTCTTATATGCTGTTGAATTAATTGGCTAGTATCTTATTGAGAATGTTTGCATCCATATTCATCAGGGATATTGGCCTGTAGTTCTCTTTTTTTACTGGGTCTCTGCCTGGTTTAGGAATCAAAGTAATACTGGCTTCATAGAATGAGTCTTGAAGTTTTCCTTCCCTTTCTATTTTTTGGAACAGTTTGAGAAGGATAGGTATTATTTCTGCTTCAAACGTCTGGTAGAACTTCCCTGGGAAGCCATCTGGCCCGGGACTCTTATTTGTTGGCAGATTTTTGATAACAGATTCAATTTCTTCGCTGGGTGTGGGTCTGTTCAAGCTTTCTATATCCTCCTGATTGAGTCTCGGAAGAGTGTGGGTGTTTAGGAATTTGTCCATTTCTTCCAGGTTGTCCAGTTTGTTGGCATAAAATTTTTCATAGTATTCCCTGATAATTGCTTGTATCTCTGAGGGATTGGTTGTAATAATTCCATTTTCATTCATGATTTAATCTATTTGGGTCATCTCCCTTTTCTTTTTGAGAAGCCTGGCTAGAGGTTTGTCAATTTTGTTTATTTTTTCAAAAAACCAACTCTTGGTTTCGTTGATCTGCTCTACAGTTTTTTTAGATTCTATATTGTTTATTTCTGCTCTGATCTTTATTATTTCTCTTCTTCTGCTGGGTTTAGGCTGCCTTTGCTGTTCTGCTTCTATTTCCTTTAGGTGTGCTGTTAGATTTTGTATTTGGGATATTTCTTGTTTCTTGAGATAGGCCTGGATTGCAATGTATTTTCCTCTCAGGACTGCCTTCGCTGCATCGCAAAGCATTTGGATTGTTGTATTTTCATTTTCGTTTGTTTCCATATATTGTTTAATTTCTTCTCTAATTGCCTGGTTGACCCACTCATTCTTTAGTAAGGTGTTCTTTAACCTCCATGCTATTGGAGGTTTTCCAGACTTTTTCCTGTGGTTAATTTCAAGCTTCATAGCATTGTGGTCTGAAAGTATGCATGGTATGATTTCAATTCCTGTATACTTATGAAGGGCTGTTTTGTGACCGAATATGTGATCTATCTTGGAGAATGTTCCATGTGCACTCGAGAAGAAAGTATATTCTGTTGCTTTGGGATGCAGAGTTTTAAATATATCTGTCAAGTCCATCTGATCCAATGTATCATTCAGGGCCCTTGTTTCTCTATTGACCGTGTGTCTAGATGATCTATACATTTCTGTAAGTGGGGTGTTAAAGTCCCCTGCAATTACCACATTCTTATCAATAAGGTTGCTTCTGTTTATGAGTAATTGTTTTATATATTTGGGGGCTCTCGTATTCGGCACATAGACATTTATAATTGTTAGCTCTTCCTGATGGACAGACCCTGTGATTATTATATAATGCCCTTCTTCATCTCTTGTTACAGCCTTTAATTTAAAGTCTAGTTTGTCTGATATAAGTATGGCTACTCCAGCTTTCTTTTGGTTTCCAGTAGCATGATAGATAGTTCTCCATCCCCTCACTCTCAATCTGAAGGTGTCCTCAGGTCTAAAATGAGTCTCTTGTAGACAGCAAATAGATGGGTCTTGTTTTTTTATCCATTCTCATACCGTATGTCTTTTGGTTGGTGCATTTAGTCCATTTACATTGAGTGTTATTATAGAAAGATATGGGTTTAGAGTCATTGTGATGTCTGTAGGTTTCATGCTTGTGGCGATGTCTCTGGTACTTTGTCTCACAGGATCCCCCTTAGGATCTCTTGTAGGGCTGGTTTAGTGGTGACGAATTCCTTCAGTTTTTGTTTTTTGGGAAGACCTTTATCTCTCCTTCTATTCTAAATGACAGACTTGCTGGATAAAGGATTCTGGGCTGCATATTTTTTCTGTTCATCACATTGAAGATCTCCTGCCATTCCTTTCTGGCCTGCCAAGTTTCAGTAGAGAGATTGGTCACGAGTCTTATAGGTCTCCCTTTATATGTTAGAGCACGTTTATCTCTAGCTGCTTTCAGAATTTTCTCTTTATCCTTGTATTTTGCCAGTTTCACTATGATATGTCGTGCAGAAGATCGATTCAAGTTACGTCTGAAGGGAGTTCTCTGTGCCTCTTGGATTTCAATGCCTTTTTCCTTCCCCAGTTCAGGGAAGTTCTCAGCTATTATTTCTTCAAGTACCCCTTCAGCACCTTTCCCTCTCTCTTCCTCCTCTGGGATGCTAATTATGCATATATTATTTCTCTTTAGTGCATCACTTTGTTCTCTAATTTACCCCTCATACTCCTGGATTTTTTTATCTCTCTTTTTCTCAGCTTCTTCTTTTTCCATAATTTTATCTTCTAGTTCACCTATTCTCTCCTCTGCCTCTTCAATCCGAGCCATAGTTGTCTCCATTTTATTTTGCAACTCGTTGATAGCATTTTTTAGCTCCTCCTGGCTGTTCCTTAGTCCCTTGATCTCTGTAGCAAGAGATTCTCTGCTGTCCTTTATACTGTTTTCAAACCCAGCAATTAATTTTATGACTATTATTCTAAATTCACTTTCTGTTATGTTGTGTAAATCATTTTTGATCAGTTCGTTAGCTGTTGTTATTTCCTGGACCTTTTTCTGTGGGGAAATCTTCCATTTCGTCATTTTGGATAGTCCCTGGAGTGGTGCGGGACTGTGGGGCACTTCCCCTGTTCTGTCTTGGATAACTTGCGTTGGTGGGCGGGCCGAAGTCAGACCTGATGTCTGTCTCAAGCCCACCACAGGGGCCACAGTCAGACTGGTGTGTGCCTTCTCTTCCCCTCTCCTAGGGGCGGGATTCACTGTGGGTGGCGTGGCCCGTCTGGGCTACCTGCACACTGCCAGGTGTGGTGCTGGGGATCTGGCATATTAGGTGGGGTGGATCGGCAAGGTACACAGGGGTGGGAGGTCCTGGCTCAGATCACTTTTCCTTCAGAGATCCACTTCAGGAGGAGCCCTGTGGCACCAGGAGGGAGTCAGACCCATAGGAGGGATGGATCCGCAGAAGCACAGCATTGGGCGTTTGCGCGGTGCAAACAAGTTCCCTGGCAGGAACTGGTTCCCTTTGGGATTTTGGCTGGGGGATGGGTGATGGAGATGGCGCTGGTGAGTGCCATTGTTCCCCACCAAGCTGACCTCTGTTGTCCGGGGCTCAACAACTCTCCCTCCCGTTGTCCTCCAGCCCTCCCGTTCTCCGAGCAGAGCTGTTAGCTTATAACCTTCCAGATGTCAAGTCCCGCTTGCTGTCGGAACACACTGAGTCTGGCCCCTCCACTTTTGCAAGCCAGACTCGGGGGCTCTGCTTGGCCAGCGGGCCTCCCCTCTACCCCGGTTCCCTCCCGCCAGTCCGTGGAGCTAGCACCACCTCTCCGCCCTTCCTACCCTCTCCCGTGGGCCTCTCATCTGCACTTGGCTCTGGAGACTCCATTCTGCTAGTCTTCTGGTGGTTTTCTGGGTTATTTAGGCAGGTGTAGGTGGAATCTAAGTGATCAGCAGGATGCGCGTTGAGCCCAGCGACCTCCTGTGCTGCCATCTTCCCAGGATCCTGCAGGTGATGTTTTGATGCACTCTATTTCCTGTGCATGTGTAGTGTTGTCTGTGCTGGCCTGGAGGAGTGGCCTGATGCACTGGTTCAGAGTCAGTCTTGTCCCAGTACAGAGCGGCGGAGTGGGATTCTGTTAAGAGGATCCTGCTTCCACTGCAGGCCACTGTGCTGTTGTAGGAAGTCTCAAGTGTTAGTGTTGTGAGGGTGTCACCTATTTCATCCCCAGACAGGGGATCTCATACCCCCCACTGTTCAGGTAGCCCCACAGAATAGCAAGGTGAGTCAGCTTGCCCTGTGCCAAGACTTTCCTGGGTTTTTGTTTTTGTTTTTGTTTTGTTTTGTTTTGTTTTGGTACATGGCTGGGATTCAAAACTCAAAATCTTAAAGGACCAGGCATCACATGAAACCACTCCCCTCCTCCTGGGTAGAGCCTCTCCATGTTATGTTTGATGTCCTTTGTCCCAGAAAAACAGTCCCACTGCTGCGTGGTCCATGCACCTCGCAACTACCATGCTGCCCTCCTCCGACTGTGGAGATCCTTCTTCCACTCTGCAGATTGATTTCCTGGGTGTTCCTAGTGATCTGACCTCAATACATTTGTGTTTGAGGAACAGTGAAAGCCCAGGTCTCCCTACTTCTCTGCCATCTGAACTCCTCCTAGCCATAGCGATTTTATAACTAAAATGTTTTGCATTGGTTTCTGACCTTTGAGTCTGAGTATGGAGTCAGAGCCCATATTTCTGCCAGAAGTTACTTTGAAAGTCATGCACTTCCAGTATGCTTGATCTCTTGTTTTTGGAGGAAAAACAAAAAGTTGACATCTGCTGCTTTAGAAATACTTTGCTGTAATTAGATCATTTAATGCCATCCATGTTGTCCCAACAAGTTCATAATATTGCATATAAAATCTTTAACATCGGCTAGCACTCAATAGATTGGCAAAGGCAAAAAGTTATCGTACAAATCTGGTAACTGAGCATGAAGAATATATAATATATATGTAATATATAATCTTCTACAGCCCAGGTGGTTAGACATTTCTCAGATTTTGGTGACTGAGTGAATTCTGCTAATATTGTATCACTGGTTAAATTCTTCCCCAATAAAGTAGGAAAACACCCCATAAATATATAAGTATTTAGTAATATTAATATTTAAATTTAAATAATATTTCATATATATTACAGTGAACTGAAATTATAAACACCAAGCTCATGATAGTGGTTATTTTTAAGTTAGGTGTCTGGTCAGAAAGAGGTAGTTAAAGTGGACATAGACTTTATTTGTGATATTTTGTGTGTTAAAATGTTGGAAGTAAATATGATATTAGTAATAGTTGATGATTCTGAGTTGTAAGAATGTCAGTGTTTTATTGTTAATATTTTAAATACATACAATAAAGAATAATAAAGGAATAATGTTTAATTGTTAAAATCGCAGTTTAAATTAATATTCACTATAATGGTAATAGGAGCAAACATGTATTGTCAAATTATATATTAAGCACTGTGGACAATGTTTATATGTTTTTGTTATTGAGTTCTCACGATAAAAAAGACCACTGAAACCCAAAGATTATTTTCTGGTACTCTTTTAAAATAGAAAAGGAGGGGCGCCTGGGTGGCTCAGTCGGTTAAGCGGACGACTTCGGCTCAGGTCATGATCTCGCAGTCTGTGAGTTTGAGCCTCACGTCAGGCTCTGTGCTGACAGCTCAGAGCCTGGAGCCTGTTTCAGATTCTGTGCCTCCTTCTCTCTGACCCTCCCCCATTCATGCTCTCTCTCTCTGTGTCAAAAATAAATAAACGTTAAAAAATTAAAAAAAAATAAAATAGAAAAGGAAATACCAGATTGGTCTCTAAAAATTGCTATTTTTAACTTTTTTTGAGAGATAGAGACAGAGCATGAGCAGGGGAGGGGAAGAAAGAGAGGGAAACCCAGAATCTGAAGCAGGCTCCAGGCTCTGAGCTGTCAGCACAGAGCCAATGCAGAGTTTGAACTCACCAACAGTGAGATCATGACCTGAACCAACATTAGACGCTTAACCAACTGAGCCACCAGGTGCCCCAAAACTTGCTGTTTTTAAAATGTAATCTTATTATAACATGATTTTTATACCAAGATTTTCTTTGGTAGAAATGGCATAGATTAGGTAGAAACAATGTAAAATGTAAAAGTGTTCATCAATTTATAAACTTATGCTTTAATTTTTTTTAACATTTATTCACTTTTTAGAGAGAGAGTGAGCAGGGGAGGGACAGAGAGAGAGGGAGACACAGAATGCAAAGCAGGCTTCAGGCTCTGAGGTGTCAGCACAGAGCCCGACATGGGGCTTGAACTAATGGACTGTGAATCATGATATAATTTTTGTATAGTCTTTTTGTATTACATTTAAAAAATGTTTCATACTTCCTTTCCTTCACAAAATTGGATTATTTCTGACAAGTTATCCCTCAGATTTGGCCCTTAGCATGATGAGGAATTGGAGAAGAAATTTCAGGTAATTCAGGGCAACCCATTCCCTTCCCTATCGACACAGCTTAAAGCATGTTTGTCAGTGATGGTTGGTCTGTAGATTCATTGTTAGATTAGTACAACAATGTGGTATCATGTGGAAGATATCCCTCAGAAACTCTTCTGAACAGGACAACTCTTGGAAGGGCATTAATTGCCTCGCTGGGATTTACCCTCCCAATGGCTCATGTCAATGGAATTATTTTATTTCCATAAAGGCTCCCATTGTCGTAGGAAAAGGGTCCAACCCCTGATACACTGCATGCTCTAATGAGGTCCTCCCTTCAACCAAAACCAAATCTTTTGGGTTAACACAGGACTCTCTTTTGTAGCAATGATAATCATAGTAATTTCCAGACTCTGTTCTCCTACGGTGATATACAGGATTACAATGTATGGTATGGGCATCAATCTATGTTGGCAATTTCGAAACCAGAGGTCAGATAGGTCCACCAAGAAAGAGGATGTAGATCATGAAGACAGATGAAGGGAATGTGGACATAGGATGGACAAGTAGTAATTAAGCACTAGGTAAGAGCATTAAAAAACTAAAATAAGAAAAAATTAAGCTTGCCAGTGATTTGTAGAAGGGAAAAGACTCATGTCTTTTCCTCCATAGTGCCTTTCCTCAAAAACAGAAAGAAGATATTTCATTCTATAGTCTACCAAAGCAACTAGTGCTGAAGTCTTTATTTCTGTCTCTTCCCATAAGAAGAAAATTAAACCATAAAGTTTCTAACTTTTTGCTAGTCGTGTCTGGTATCCTTTCATCCCTCATCTGTCTCGTCTTTCTAAGTTCTGTAGAATGCTAAGGATGAGCCATGCAACAGACACCTCACTGCTGCACTTTCAGCTAATGCACTAAGTTGTCCAGGTAACTGTGTAAAGAAGGAGAAAGTTATGTCTGCATTAGAAGGAGCAATGGCATTTGGGATCACGTATCTCATGATGTATTATCTCCCATTCTAGGGAAATTAAAAAGGAATCTCAGGATTTTTCCTTCATCCTTCAAACGGCAGTGACTCCTAAGTGAAGTGATCTTCATGATTTGCCATCTGTTACTGTTGTTTGTTTCAGCCAAAGCAGATGTCTTCACCCAGTGGGCTGCAGCCACTCTTTGGTGAGGTCTGATCCTCAGCCATGGAGAGGGAGCCCCCCTTCCAATTTTATTTTCTTGGATACTGTATCTCGGTCCAAGTTACCCTTTACAGATCTCTACATCTTTATAATTACTCTTTCCCATGGTATAATAATTCCTTGAACTAAACTTCTGTTTACTTACAAGGAATTTATTTTTAAGCAATGCACTTGTGTGATTATCCTGGATGGTTTCTGAGCTGTAGAAGGTGGCTTAGCTTCATGTAACAACTAGTTAATGATTAAGAGTGTTGAAGTTGAGTCAGTCCTACAGCCTTGGACCAAACTGTTTCTAACTTTCCTGCTTCAACTCAATCAAATAGCCACTTGTAACATCTTTTTCAAGAGTTGTGTTTATAGAAGGTGAGCAAATTGAGAGGCAACCACAGGTGTCTCTGCTGTGGTTTCCTTCTGTTTTTACTGTAGCTTATTAAGAAGTGTGAGGGAGACCCGGCTGTGGAAGGTGGAGACAGATGCAGCAAAGCTGAATGAGGCAGAGCCCTGTCACACTAACTGTAGGTGAAAAGACAGCATCAATCTCTCCCAAGACAGATTCAAAACCCACAAGAGAAAAAGAATAATCTAAGAGGTGTAACTATTTATGAAAGTACTTACATTTTTTTTTAACAAAAAAGAAACATAAGACTCACTAGGCAAAATATATTAAAAGGTAAATAGCCATTCAGTAGTTTCAATAAATATTCAGAATTCTTCTGAAGCTGGAAAATAAAAATATATGTGGAAATTATAAATTATGCTCAGAATTCAAATACTATCTCAGTTCTCACCTTGGAGAGAAAGAAATAATGTGGACACCTTCGTTAGGCCTGTGACAGACACAGACTCAGCTTTACACCCTATGATCAAGTTACTTTTTATTTCCCTCCATCCTCACACTCTTCCTCTTTTGCTCTCTCAAAGAATTTGTATCTTCCTTTTCCTAAAAATTCTTTTAAAATTTAGTTCCATTCACACGTCCTCTGGGAGGCATTCTATCACTTTCTCCCCAGTCCATGTCACAGATATGTTCATCAAAACTAAGATTTCTATGGCACCTGGGTGGCTCAGTCGGTTAAGCATCTGACTTCAGCTAAGGTCGTGATCTCACGGTTCATGAGTTCCAGCCCTGCGTCGGGCTCTGTGCTGACAGCTTGGAGCCTGGAGCCTGCTTCTGATTCTGTGTCTCCCTCTCTCTCTGCCCCTCCCCTGTTTGTGCTCTCTCTATGTCTCTCAAAATAAATAAATAAATGTTAAAAAATTAAAAAAAAACACTAAGATTTCCAGCTTTTTTCATACCAGAAGTATCTGTAAATTGATGGGTGTCCATTGTTTTTTTTTTTTATTTGATTTGATTTGTACCCTAGTTTTCAGTTTAGAAACAAGTTCTGAGTACAAATAAACAATCACAAGATAATTTCTTTCTACAAGAATATTTAATTGAAGCTCCAGAATTTTTGCCCTGTGTACAGTCGTCCCCTTATCTTAGGTAACACTTTCTGTAGTTTCAGTGACCCTGTGATCAACCATGGCCTATGGAAGCAGATGATCCTCCTGAGGCTTCATCAGAGGATCAATGGCAGCTCAACGCTAGGTCACATGCCTGGGTCATTCTTGTCACGTCATCTGTGTTACAGAATCACAAGGAGAAGAAGGGTGAGTACAATCAGATATTTGAGAGAGACACCATAGTCCTATAGCTCTCACTACAATAAATTGTTATAGTTGTTTTATTTTTAGTACAGTTGTTAATCTCTTACTGTGCCTAAATTTATAACTTAAACTTTATCATAGGCATGTATTTGTCAGAAAACAATAGTATGTGTAGGGTTTGGTACTTGGTTTCAGGAATCCACTGGGGGTCTTAGAACTTACCCCCTGAAAATAAAGGGGTGCTACAGAAAATATTTTGAAATTAGTAATAAATTTGATATTGTTCACCATGACTTTTTGTCCATGACAGAGTATTGGGATTACAATTATTCTGTTTTTTATAATCAAATCAATGGAAAAAAAGCATGAAAATGTTGAAAAGAAAACTAAAGCTATTCATAAAAAAAAAAAAAGATGATTTGTTCCATGGAAGTTTTCTTCTGTAGTTATGTGAGGAATTTTCCAGTTACTGTTTACCCAGATATCATCCTGGGATAATGAAAAATTGACAGTTAAGAAGCTATGTTACTATAACATGACAAATATCTGGATAAAATATAAAAGTGGAAACATTTTTATTTTATATTTAATTTGTGAAATTTTTTATTCTGGTGAAATTTCAAATTTACAGACAAGTTGCAAAAGTGATACAAAGAACCACCATTAACCATTTACAGATCCAGCAGTAGATTATATTGTGCCTAGAAAGATGTCTTCTATCTACAGACGGACCTACCTAGCTACCTAACTACCTACCTGTCTATCATCATCTCTTTTTCTGGCCATTGGAGACTAAGAAAGAGACATCTTGTCCCTTTACCCTTTCGCTTGATGTTTATTTCCTAAGAACAGGGATTTTATTTTACATAACACAGCAGAGTCGACAAAACAGAAAATGTAATATGAATACCATATTATTATCTAATCCATAGTCAATTGTCGTATTTCTTCAATACTCTCAAATATGCTATTATTAGCTATATTTTCCCAGTCCGGGGCCACCCACTTAGATAACATGTCTCTTTGGTCTCTTTTAGTCTGGACCAGTTCCTCAGCCTTTATTTGTCTTCATTTAACAGAATATTTTTTAAGAGTACAGGACAGCTATTTTGTCCAGCTTGTCTCCGTTTGAGTTTCTCTCATGTGTCTTCGTTGCTGGAATCAGGCTGTGCTTTTTTGGCAGGAATGTCACCGAGTGACATTGTGTCCTGCTCAGAACACCATGTCAGTAGGTGCACGATGTTGGTTTGTCTCAACACTGGTGTTGTTAATATTGACTAATCTTGGTTATGGTGATGTCCATCCACATTTTCTCTTGTGAAGTTTATTCTTCATTTTGTAATTAACAAGTAATTAGTGGGGAGGTATTTTAGAGCATGCAAATATCCTGGTTCTCATCATATTTGAGTCACTAGTTTTTAGCATCTATTTACCTTTTTTAACTCTACCACTCCTTGTATACATATTTTTAGAATCCTATTGGCAGGAATAATTTTTTCTTCTCCACTAATAATTTATATCTATCTATCTATCTATCTATCTATCTCACTATGAGCTTGTGGATTCTTACTTCACTCAACTTCTTAGTGTAGTTTATATTAATGCCCAAATTGTCCCAGAGTTGAACAGTGGTAGTCCTTTTAAATTGGCTTATTTTTGGGGCGCCTGGGTGGCGCAGTTGGTTAAGCGTCCGACTTCAGCCAGGTCACGATCTCGCGGTCCGTGAGTTCGAGCCCCGCGTCAGGCTCTAGGCTGATGGCTCAGAGCCTGGAGCCTGTTTCCGATTCTGTGTCTCCCTCTCTCTCTGCCCCTCCCCCGTTCATGCTCTGTCTCTCTCTGTCCCAAAAATAAATAAACATTGAAAAAAATTTTTTTAAATTGGCTTATTTTTTTTTTCATGTGTGCCTGTGATTCTTGGAGCATTTTCTTACGTTTTTGGGAAGTATGTGATTCTTTCCTCAGGTAACAAAAAGTGAATGATGAAGGGGAAAAATGCAAGTTCTGAAGGCTACTTTATTCTACTGGGTTTTTCACATTGGCCTCATCTGGAAGTAGTTCTCTTTGTGCTTATCTTGATGTTCTACTTGACGACATTGATAGGCAACCTCTTTACCATTGTCTTGTCATACCTGGACGCCCATCTCCACACTCCCATGTACTTCTTCCTCTCAAACCTCTCTTTTCTGGATCTCTGCTACCCACTAGCTCCATCCCTCAGTTGCTGGTCAATCTCTGGGGCCCAGAAAAGACCATCTCTTACGCCGGTTGCATGACTCAACTTTACTTTGTCCTTGCACTGGGAACCACAGAGTGTGTCCTCCTGGTAGTCATGTCCTATGACTGTTATGCAGCTGTCTGTAGACCGCTGCATTACACCGTGCTCATGAACCCTCGTTTCTGCCACCTGTTGGCTGTGGCTTCCCGGGTCAGTGGCTTTACCAACTCAGCACTTCATTCCTCCTTTATCTCCTGGGTCCCCCTCTGTGGGCATCGCCAAGTGGACCATTTCTTCTGTGAAGTTCCAGCACTTCTGTGATTATCGTGTGTTGATACATGTGCTAATGAGCTGACCCTCCTGGTCACAAGCTCCATTTTTGTTCTGATACCACTCATCCTGATCCTCAGCTCATATGGTGCCATTGCCTAGGCTGTGCTGAGGATGCAGTCATCAACCAGACTTCAGAGACTCTTTGGAACATGCGGAGCCCATCTTATGGTTGTGTCCCTCTTTTTCATTCCAATCTTGTGCATATATCTGCAGCCACAATCAGAAAGTTCTCAAGATCAAGGCAAGTTCATTGCCCTCTTTTATACTGTTGTCACACCTAGCCTCAACCCTCTAATCTACACTCTCAGAAACAAAGATGTAGGAGGAGAAATAAGGAGACTAGTGGGATGGGAGAGACCCGTGCACTCATGACCTTTACAGGACAGCAATGCACCTCTCCAGCAAGGACTCGTTTGCATCAATCCATCGTCCACTTTCCCATTTACTCACTCTGTCAGCACCAGTGGAGTGTGTGTCTCTCAGAACCACAGAGCTCTGACTCACAGATATAAATTAAAGTCTGTCTAAATACCATTCAATCTTCAGTGGAGCAAACATCCATGTAAAACCAAGATCAAGCATCAATATTTTCTGTGGTACAATAAATAAAACAAAGGTATCCCATTCTTAATTGAAAATTAAGAAATGAAATTCCTATAAAAAGATGATATACTTTTTTAAAACCAGCCTATTGTCTTTTAACTTCTTGCTTTTAAGGAAGAATTTTCTATCAAATTTGTTTTCTATTTTTGGTTTAGCTAAAGACATAGTGATATATCTCAAATATTTTCTTTAATACTGTTATTCTTTTTTGAATTCATATAGAGAGGAATTTTCATCTGTATTTTTTAATACCCCATAGCAACAGTAAGAAAATATGTTTTATGAATTATAGCAAGAAGGTCTCTGAAATACTGAAGCAAACATAAGCATTTTGTATTTCTTTCTCAAGGTGGTGGGAAGTGTATAAGAGATGGAAATCACTTAAAGAGCTGTGAGATATAGCCTGTGAGGTAAGAGTCATTATAGGCCAGGGATCATTAGGAGAGGTGCTTGGGGCAGACATTTAGCCTGAGGAGCAATAAGGAATATCTGAGACAGACAGACTTCTAGGCTCTGGAAATGACTTCATGAATCCAATGGGTATTTGAAAGAATTACCTAAGAATATAGTAGAAAAATTTTGTGATAAATGCTGTATGGAAAACGTTAGTTTTCTTTTTAAGCTTGATCTAATTTGAATGTTTGAGATTTAAAAGTACATAATGAAAATCAACTTATATCTTTTCCATATAAAGAAATGCATTTTTATAAAAGTAGTAGTTTGTTACCTATATTATTACCAATCATATCCTTATGAAATAAGTGTGCTATGTAAGTAACAATAAACTGGCAGCTGTATTCAGCTTGAGAAGATGAAGGACAATTCACTATAAAGTAAAATTTGGAAATCTGAGTTTTATATGGTAAACCAAATCTTATTTGTAGTTTTTGAGGTCTTTAAAGTTTAGATATGATGATTCAAACCCTATTTCATTAATTATTAAGATGAAAAATGCATCCCAAACTTCCCCTCCATTTCCTGTGTGGCTGAAACTTTGTCAGTTTCTGTTGACTTTCTCTTCTTCTTTATGTATCTGTGATCCTGTGATTTGTGATACCTGTGATCTGTGGCCAACTAGGTATAAACAACAATACGGTGTATATTCAGTTTTCCTTACCTCCTGTCCAAGAAATGAAGAACAATAATCAAGCATACAGACAAACTTTTAGTGAATACCTGGGACCACATAGAGTGAACAACAAATATACCTTGGTTCTTCAAATCATCTTGCATTATGGAAATCTACTGTTTGGGATGTCTCATGTAGTACCAGAATCTCCCAGTATCTAACTTTAGTGGGTTTTTAAAAAAATTTTAATGTTTATTTGTTTTTTAGAGAGAGAGACAGAGTGTGAGCAGGGGAGGAGGCAGAGAGAGAGGAGACACAGAATCCAAAGCAGGCTCCAGGCTTTGAACTGTTAGCACAGAGCCCAATGTGGGGCTCAAATTCACAAACTGTGAGATCATGACCCGAACTATAGTTGGGCACTTGACTAAGCTTAACTTGCATGTGGCAAAAGCAGAGTAATGGCAGTAGATTTTTAGCCCTGGAGGTCCCTTTAGGGTCACCAACACTGCAGATAGACTAGAAACCCTGGCATCATACCATTGCCAGCTCTAAACTTCAAACTAAGTTTTGGAAAATTGGCATTTACACAGCATGCATGGATTTGGGCCACAGGCAACCTTCCTGAAGAACCAGCGATGGATCTGGCCTTGTCCCAGCTGCCATTGGTGACCAAACCCACTGACGTGCCAGCTGCTGTTTGGCCCCAGGAAATCTCTCCCCCTCAGCCAGACAGGTGTCTCCCAGTCTTTTCCCGCTTCATCTTATACTTGCTCCTGTGCAGAATACACCCTGTACACACGCCTGATTATGTCTCTGTTGTGCCTCAGCAGTACAGGATTACTAGCACAGGCACGCCATCCAGGTCATCACAGAAACCAGCTCTGGCTTATAGCAGGTGCATTCATTCTCGGTTCTTCTGTTGGCTTCGGGGTCATGTCTGCTGTATGTTTGACAAATATGGTTATGTCATGCCAACATCAAGTGATTTCAAAAATAATACAAATTTCAAATTCACATTCATCCTGTTCTTATTATAATTTTACAAGCAAAACAACAATGAGAACAACTTACATAAAAGATAAATAGCATGTACACTTACCATAGACCTTCACTGGATTCCACAAATGTTAATACTTTACCTGGGTGCGTTATCATTTTCTGTCTATAGTAATGTAATGTTGATGTGAACTTTAAATATTTCTCTGCAACATATGGAGAATAATACACATACTTACCTCTAAGTGCTCATAGGAGTATTTCCTGAAGAAAAGATCTAATTCAGGATCACAAGTTGGATTTAGGTACTACATCTCTTACTGTGCTCTAATGTGGAAACATTTCTTAGTCTTCCTTTGTCTTTAATGGGCCTAAAACTTTTGAAGAGTATAGACCATTTATTTAATATAATTATCTTTCAGTTAAAGTTTTACTTATGCATGATTACATTCAATTTATTCATTTATTGGCATGAATACCATAGATGTGATATTGTGATATTAGTGATATTGGTGCCTGCCAGGATTTTTTTCTTAAGTTTTTATTTAAATTCCAGTAGGTTAATATACAGTGTAATATTAGTTTCAGGTGTACAATACAGTGAGTCGACACCCATACAACACCCAGTGCTCATCACAACAAGTGCCCTCCTTCATCCCCGTCAGTTATTTAACCCATCCCCCTGCCCGTCCCCCCTCTGGTAACCATCTGTTTGTTATCTATTGTTAAGAGCCTGTGTTTTGTTTCATTTGGTTTGGTTTGGTTCGGTTTGGTTCTCCCTTTCTCTCTCTCACTTTTTTCCTTTGCTCATTTGCTTTGTTTCTTAAATTCCATATATGAGTGAAATAATATGGTATTTGTCTTTCTCTGTCTTATTTCACTTAGTGTAACACTATCTAGCTCCATCAATGTCATGGCAAATGGCAAGATTTCATTGTGTTTGATGGCTGAATAATATTCCATTATATATAGCATATATATAGTGTATATATACATTATGTGCACATGTAATATTCCATTATATATAGTGTATATATGTAAACACACATAAAACACACAAATGTTTATACACACACACTACCTTTTTTTATCCATTCATCTATTGATGGACACTTGGGCTGTCTGTTATAAGGTTATTATCTTTCTTTTGGTAATTTATAAGTGCCTTGTGGGGAGATACATTAAAATTAGGTAGAATTCTGTTTTCACTTAATTTTACCTACTAGTTTTATAATCAACCATCCCTTATTAATTCCTCCAAGAAACAGTTATTACCACAGTGGTCACCAAAGTTGATTTTCAGAGTTTCATCATTTATTGTATATATATTTAGTTGTGTGATAGACTGAACAGTGCCTCCTCCTTCTCTTTTGACAAGTTGTCCACATCCTAATCTCTAGGATCTGTGATTATATATTACTTACACGGCAAAAGAACTTTTACAGATGCAAATAATTAAGGATGGGGAGATTATCCTGAATTATCTAACGTAATCACAAGGGTCCTTATAAGAGGGAGGCAGGAGGTCAGATATGAGAGGACATACTACACTGCTGGCTTTGAGATGGGGGAAAGAGCCAAAAACCAAGGCATGTCAGAGGTCTCTAGAAGCTGGAGAAGGCAAAGAGAGGACTGAAATGAATAAAATCAGAAATGAAATAAAAATCAGGTATGGAGGTTCTTCAACTAATTAAAAATAGAATCTCTATATGATCCACTTCAGGGCAAATATCCAAAGGAAGTTAAATCAGTGTCTTGAGGAGATAATGTGCACTTCTATATTCATGGCATCATTATTCATTGTAGGTAAGACATGAAAAAAACATGTGTATATCGATGCATGAATAGATAAAGAAGATGCTACATATATATATATTATATATAACCATAAATATTTTATATGTGTATATTTATATATAGTATATAGAAAAATTATAAGTATATATAAGTACATATACAACTTATATATAATAAAAAATATCACGTGTGTGTGTGTATATATATATATATATATAAATGAAAAGGAATATTATCCAGCTACAAAAAGAAAGAAATTCTGTCATTTGTGACAACATGGAAAAACCTAGAGGACATTAGGCTAAGAATTACTAGCCAGACAGAGAAAAACAAATAATGTGAGATGTCACTCATATGTGGAATCTAAAAATCAGAGTAGAATTTATATAAACATACAGTAGTATGGTGGTTATCAGGGCCTGGGGTTGGATGGCAGGAATGGAGAGATGCTGGTCAAAGAATAACCTCTTGGTATCAAATGAATAACCTCTTGGTATCAAATGCACTGCAAGGTGACTGTAGTTAATAACATGTTGAATGCTTGAAATTTGCAAGACAGTTAACCTTAAGCATTCTAACCACGGACACACACACACACACACACACACAGAGGCAAGGTGAGTATACGACATGATGTTTGTACTAATTAACCAGATTGTTGTGATGAACATTTCACAATGTACACATATGTCAAATCATCACATTGCACACTTTAAATATATATAATTTTGTCACATCTTAAGCTGAAAAACATTTTTTTCAAATTTTATTTAAATTATACTTAGTTAACATACAGTGTAATATTGGTTTTAGGAGTAGAATTCAGGGATTCATCACTTTCATACAACACCCAGTGCTCATCACAAGTGCCTTCCTTAGTACCCATCAAACATCTTGCCCATTCCCCACCCCGCCTCCCTCCATCACCCCTCAGTTGGATCCCTGTATTTAAGAGTCTCTCCTGGTTTGTTTCCCTCTCTGCTCTCCACCCACTTCCCATATATTCATCTGTTTTGTTTCTTAAATTCCACTTATGAGTGAAATAATATCATGTTAAAAAAGATGAATTCTCTATTTTAACTTTCAGGTTAATAGTATAAAAACATAACCTGCTCATTTAAGGAGGTCATATAAAATAACAGTCAGGAGGAGAATAGAAAAGAATATGCAATCATTTATATTTGATATTCATTGTAAATGCAAAACCAAAGGGGTAGGATAGAAGGTATGTATTTTATTCACTGTGGCCATTTTGGAGTAGAATCGTACAGAACAATTGGTCTATTAAGTACTATTATTAATAACTGAACAGTTGACATAATCTTTTTTTTCAATATATGAAATTTATTGTCAAATTGGTTTCCATACAACACCCAGTGCTCATCCCAAAAGGTGCCCTCCTCAATACCCATCACCCACCCTCCCCTCCCTCCCACCCCCCATCAACCCTCAATTTGCAAATATCCTTTCCCATTCTCTTGGTTGCCTTTTAGTTTTGTTGGTTGTTTCCTTTGCTGTGCAGAAGCTTTTTATCTTCATAAGGTCCCAGGAATTCATTTTTGCTTTTAATTCCCTTGCCTTTGGGGATGTCGAGTAAGAGATTGCTATGGCTGAGGTCAGAGAGGTCTTTTCCTGCTTTCTCCTCTAGGGTATTGATGGTTTCCTGTCTCACATTCAGGTCCTTTATCCATTTTGAGTTTATTTTTGTGAATGGTGTGAGAAAGTGGTCTAGTTTCAACCTTCTTCACGTTGCTGTCCAGTTCTCCCAGCACCATTTGTTAAAGAGACTTTTTTCCATTGGATGTTCTTTCCTGCTTTGTCAAAGATGAGTTGGCCATACGTTTGTGGATCTAGTTCTGGGGTTTCTATTCTATTCCATTGGTTTATGTGTCTGTTTTTGTGCCAATACCATGCTGTCTTGATAATTACAGCTTTGTAGTAGAGGATAAAGTCTGGGATAACATTTGACATAATCTAAGTCATGGAATCAAAATGTAAGTTTGGGAAAAGAATTTGCCAAAAACTATCATTAGCATATCAGTTTTCAGATCTGTTTACCAGATATTATATTAATAACAATGAATAATTCAGTAGTAACTGCATGTTAAGAAGTTAGGTAGATCCATCTAATATGTTCAAGGGAGTGTCTCTGACATTAGGACATATGACAACCCTTTATCAAATCTTTTAAAAGGAATGCATCTCACAGTTTTCTCCTACAGCTGTATAAAATTTATTTCAAATGAGATGTTTAGGAAGTGCTTTGTATACTGTCAATTATTTAAGAATTTAATGACTTTTTTGGATATGTGTCTCAAAGAGAAAAGCAAAGTACCTGGCCACTCCACAACATTCACTGACTTTATTTTTTTTAATTATTGTTTTTATTTTTTTATTGAGTTATTATTGACAAATAACTTGTGTAAGCATAAGATGTATAATGTGTATAATGTGTTCATTTGATGTATTTATGCATTATCAAATGATTACCATCATAATGTCAGCTACTATCTTTATCATGTCACATAATTATAATTTCTTTTTTGTGGTAGAAACAATTAAGATCTAGTCTCTTGGAAGTTTTGAAGTTTATCATACAGTATTGTTGCCTACAGTTTCTATGCTGTGAATTAGATAATTTGTAGGCTGTGCAGGACTTACATATCTACTAGTTACAAGTTTGAAGCCTTAAACAGCATCTGCCCAGTTCTCCCACCCCCTAGCCCCTGAAAACCAGCATTCTATTCTTATGAATTTGACTTTTCAAGATTATACATATAACTATTTGTCCTTCTTTGCCTGACATTTCACTTAGCATAATCCCCTCAAGGTGTATCCATATTGTTGCAAATGGCACAATTTCCTTCTTTCTCATGGTTGAATACTCCATTCTCTCTCTCTCTCTCTTTCTTTCCTTCTTCCTTTCTTTCATCTATCATCTATTTATTATATGTATTTAATATATATTTTATATATGCATATGTATACACACATATACACACATATAATGCACACATATATGTGTGTATACATATGTGTGTGTGTGTGTGTGTATACACACACACACACACACACACACACACACATACATATATCACATTTTTAACCATTCATTTGTTGACAGACACTTAGGTTTTTTCCATATCTTGGCTGTTGTGAATAATGTCACAAAAAACATGAAAGTGCAGATATCCCTTTGAGATTCTGTTTTCATGTCCTTTAGAAATGTAACCAGAAATGAGATTTCTGGATAAAATAGTATTTGTATTTTAATTTTTTGAGGAACCTCCTTACTCTATGTTTTCCATAGTGTCAGAACGAATTTACATTCTGACATACAGCATACAAGGGCTCCCTTTTCTCCACATCCCACCAGCAGTTGTTATCTCTTGCGTCCTTGATGATAACCCTTCCAACAGGTGTGTGGTGATGTCACATTATGGTTTTGATATGCATTTCCCTGATTATGAGTGATGTTGAGCATCAACATCAGAAATAAATCCACTTGAATGTGTCAAAAATTCTTTTAATGTACAGTTGGGTTTGATTTGTTCATATCTTGTTGAGAATTTTTGCATCCATATACATCAGAGATATTAACCTGTAGTTCTCATTTTTATTGGGGCCTTTGTCTGGTTTGAGAATCAAGGTCATGTCACCCTCTTAGAATGAGTTTGTAAGTTTTCCTTCCATTTCTATTTTTTTGGAACAGTTTCAGAAGAATAGGTATGATTTCTTCTTTAACTGTCTGGTAGAATTCTCCTGGGAAACCGTCCTACCCTGGACTCTTTGTTGTTGGCAGATTTTTTTTTTATAACGGATTTTACTTCATTACTAGTTATGGCTCTGTGCACATTTTCTATTTCCCCCGTTTCAATTTTGGTAGTTTATATGTTTCTGCAATTTATCCATTTCTTCCAGGATGCCCCATTTGTTGACATATAATTGTTCCTATTATTCTCTTTTAATTATTTGTATTTCTGCCATATTGGTTGTCATCTCTCCTCTTTCATTCATGATTTTATTTATGTGAGTCCTTTCTCTTTTCCTTTTGACAAGTCTGGCAAGGGATTTGTCAATAAAATATCAGAGCAGAAATATATGATATAGAAATAAAAAACCCTGTAGAACAGATCCACGAAATTTTTCCAGGTTGCAGTTCATTATTAATAGTACTTCCTTGTTCGTTCTTTCACTGAGTCAGAAGACACACACTTACGATCTTTGAAAGGAACATTAAGAAATTTATATGTATGATTTGTCCTTATTTGTATTTATTTTAAAATTTAATGATAAATTCCTTAATTAAAAAATGCAACACTGCACACCTGTTTGTTAATCAGGAGTCACATTGTAGTTTTCAAGAAGCAATCATGTCTCCATAATGGAAGTTGATACACGTAGGAGACTCGTGGTTGTACTAAAGTGTTGGATGCCCCACATGGAATTCATAGTGTAGCCTAGCTGTCCACTGAGACATGGGCTAATGTGACAGAGAGTGATGAAATGCTTCTCAGGTGATGCTCTAATAGAAAGTCCACTGATGAGTAGTTGCTGTGCAGTTTTATGATTAGTTTGAACGAATGAGTTTATATTTTAATTTATATTATTACGTATTTATTACTTAATAAAGTTAGTATTTCAGTATGTACCAACCACAGTGGAATTATTTTTAATGCATTTTTACAAACAGTGCACTTAGTGGTGCATATAGTCAAGTATCTTTGTTGCCTAACATCGTTATTTTGACTATCAGAAACATATGTTCTGCAAGAAGCTCTCACATGAGATTTGGGGAAATAGGAGACAAGAATGAGTTACTAGAGAAAACCCTATAAACCTCTGTAACTGTTAAATAATTTCAGCTGTCACTTCGACGCAAAAATGCCCCTGACTAGGTTGCCTAATGCCCCCTTCACATCCTTATTCCTCAAGGTGTAGATAAAAGGGTTCAGCGCAGGGGTCACTACTCCATAGAAGAGCGCCATGAATTTGGGCTGGTCTCTTGAGATGGAGGAGGGGGGCTGAAGGTACATGCTAATGGCTGGACCATAAAACAAGAAAACTACAATGAGATGGGAAGAACATGTTCCAAAGGCCTTTTTCCTTCCCTCAGAAGACTTAATTTTAAATACAGCATGTCCAATGCAAGCATAGGAAGCAAGAATTAAGCCTAGCGGGACAGCTAACATAAAAATACACACCACAGAGAGTGTGAGCTCATTAGCAGCCTTTTTTTTTTTTTTATATGAAGTTTATTGACAAATTGGTTTCCATACAACACCCAGTGCTCATTAGCAGCCTTTTCTCCACAGGCAGCCTTTATCAGAACAGGAATCTCACACAGCAAGTGGTCCAATTTATTGAGTCCACACAGTGGTAACTGCAAGGTAGCAGTGGCCTCTGAGACAGCATACGTGATTCCAGTCAACCACACAGTGGATGCCAGCAGGATACAGATGCGTGGGTTCATGATGAGGGTGTAGTGTAGAGGCTTGCAGATAGCCAGGTAGCGATCAAAAGACATAATAGCCTGAAGCAGACATTCTGTGCCCCCCATTATGTGGAAGAAATAAAGCTGAGCTGCACACCCCACATAGCTGATCGTCTTCTTGGTGCTTCCCAGGTTAAACAGCATCTGAGGGACGATGCTTGTGGTGTAGCACATGTCCAGGAAGGAGAGGTTGGTGAGGAAGAAATACATGGGGTTGTGCAGACGGGCATCTAACCTGGACACCAGAATGATGGCCGTGTTTCCTACCATGGCCATGGGGTATGTTATAAGAAGAATAGCAAATAGAGGAAGCTCCAGCCAAGGACGATCTGCAAAGCCTAGTAGAACAAACTCTTTAGGATGGCTGTTATTCATTGTGCCGCCATCTTCACCTTATTTCACCTACAGCAGGGAAGTGGCAGAAAAGGTTGGAAGCGTTATGAGAACTGCATCCACCATCCACTCACAGAAGATGGGTCATAGTCGCTTGTGAAGGAAGCAATAAACAGGATCTGACACCAGGTGACTTATTTTCCCTCACTACAGAATAGAGGTGATGTCTTTAGACAAGTAACCTGACCATTCTGAAACTGAATGTAGAACAAGGATGACGATAACTATCCCCTTGTGTTACAGGGAGAGTTAAAAGCAAAGTGGGAACATCTTGTATTTGGGAAACTCCAAATCAGGTTTTTCAAACTTGGCTTGCTTGCATAAAAATCATCGGAGGGGGTTGTTAAATGTAGTTCATTGGTTTCTGTCTCTGGGTGTCTGATAGAGTGGATGTGGCATGGACCCAGGAGACACTGATGCAAGGGATTACTGAAATATTATGAACTGTGAAGGTCTTGAGGTCGTTGACGCACAAGAAGAATAAATGCAGAGATCTAATACTCACCATGACAGTCTTGTTCACACTCAACCAGTGTTGAATAATTATATCATCCTTATGGGGAGTAGGAAGGTAGGTTTTAAACAAGTCTATCTTAGTATTTTGGAAATAAGTAAGAAATGTCAGCTTCCTGAAGTATGCACTGAGAGAGATGAGCTATGACATCTGTTTCCCATGCTAAAGAATTAATTTTTGTATGTATATTTTCTTGCATAAGAACTTCATTAATACTGAGCACTTGTTTTTTAATTAAATTTTAGTTTATTTATCTAGTAGTTATTTTCCTTTATCAAGTGGGCTTATCATTCTGTTTTTATACGAAACTGGATGGTTATTAGTGATCCACTTGATTTCATGTAGCTACCAATCCAACTTTTAACTCAGAGAAGTGGTTTCAAGAGGAAAGTCTATATTCCAATTCAGTCAGGACCAGAGGCTTGCCTATATCCCCAAATTATTTTACATATTCCTTTCCTTTTAAGATAAGAGGAACATTGTAACAGCAAAATTAAGTAGCTGAGTAAAGCAGTATTTTGGAAAGATTAACTGGGTAATAAATTCTTTTATTTATACTATTCTTTCCTTTGGTGGTAAACTGTTCCACGGTATCTAGAATCTTCTGTAGGATAAGATAGATCATGATTATGGTTATGAGGTATTCCACTGACAAATTCTAGGTTACCTCACCAGTGAGTTAGTGGTTTAAGGGTAACATCACCTTGTATGGTTACAAAGTACAGTTTTCACATTCCGTATTTCATTAAATCCTCTAAGCCATCCTGTGGGTGTCTCACAAAACTCACAGCTTGAGAGCTTGTTTGGAGATGCCAGCAGGGAGCACAGCTACTCATATACCCTTGACAGAAGAACGGTCCTCCTCTATGAGGGGGAAGACCATCCTCTTTGACCCAGCATACAGCTCCAGGAGGGATGCACATGGAGAGGAATGGAGGAGGGGACACCTGCCCACCCAGCCAGATCAGTTTAATCAAACCCTGGCAATATATGGGGTGACAGATGTTGCAGCCAGGACTCCCTGAACTTGTGGTGAGGAGCATCGAGTGTTGTAACGAAGTGATGAATCACTATATTGCACACCTGAAACAAATATCACACCGTATGTTAACTATACTTGAATTTAAATAAAAACTTAAAAACAAATCATTGCTAAGATGTGAATGTTGTCCTTTGATTACAAACTATTTCTAGATTAGAAGTGGACAGATAACCATAAAATGATAATAATTCCAAGTAATCCTTAATAAGACCTGTTTACTGAAAACTCCAGTAAGCACTTTGCATCCATTAAATCATTTAGTACTCTTTCCCAGGCCTTTTGAGAGGAAATTTTAGTATCCAGATTTTAGAAAGTTGTTAATCATTCATTTAGGATACTGTTAATCATTCAATGAAAGATTGTTGTGAATAACTAGGGAGGTTCTAAAGATTGAAAAGCAATTAATTCCTTAAATGATGTACTGAGATAATGAAACTATGATTTCAGAGATTCAATAGTCCAAAGAAAGCATTAGTTGTCTAGAGATGTTTCCTGAAAGATGTTTCTCCTACACCTTATTCGACCTTGACATTTTTCAAGATGTAGCATGAGTGCATTGTGTAAGGAACACATGTTGGCCTAAGTTGTTTTTCAGGTGAAAATCGTGTGTTTTATTTTTAATTTTTAATTTTTAAAAAATGTTTATTTATTTTGGAGACAGAGAGGGCACAAGCAGGGGAGGGGAAGAGAGAGCCAGAGACAGAATCTGAAGCAGCCTGCAGGCACTGGGCTGTCAACACAGAGCCCAATGCGGGGCTCAAACCCACGAACAATAAGATCATGACCCGAACTGAAGTTAGACACTCAACCTACTGAGCCACCCAGGCACCCCGAAAATCCTATGTTTTAGATGGGATATGACATAAAATCATATGTTGCTAAAATAAATATTCCAAAATTGTGTTCCACACACATTATTAAATAATTGTACATTAAGATCCTTATTGTCTACTAATGGCTACACCCACCTTTTAGATTTTTCTGTCATGAAATACTGTTCAATTTTTTAAGGAGTAATTTCAGGCTTCAGCCTCCGTGAATTCTTCCATAGTTAATTGTAAATAATTTTAAGGAGTCAGGTATGCTTACAACAATTTTATTAAATTCATATTATTTGGGATTTTGTTCACTTTACTCATCTCAGAAGCTAGTTTTGTTTGTGATGGTGACCAGCCCACGGCCTCCTTTATTTCCTTAGATAATTCCCTAGGGATACTATGGCAATGTTCTAATCACTAAAATTCACTCTTGATTGAACTTTATAATTTTATCCTAGATTTATAATCTTCTCCATGTCATTCTCATGGTACTTAATTATTGTTAGCTCTTGGATTCATGACTTTTGGATCTTCTAACTTCCGTTGACTTTTCATCACTATTTTACTGCATAGAGGTCTATTTATCCTTAAATAGTCACATTATGAATGCTTAAAGTCACATTAATAAACTGCCAGACTTCCTTTTGACATCTCCTTTGCATATTCAATCACATTTTCATCCACTTTTGTTTTATTCATACATCATCTTCATCACACATTGTTGGTGTGAGTCCCTGAGAAGGACTGATTACCAAGAGAAATCTACTTGCATTCTAGAGCCATGAAATGAGGTATTTCCAAAGTCTAGAAAACGTTTCCTGAATGAAATGCTTTCTCTTTACTTATGTATATTAGGTACTGTGATATACATACATTACCATCATCCCTAAGAATGGGCACTTTAAAACAAGTTTTTTTTTTTTACTCACCTTATTCTGGTAAATATCACTTGATAAAAAGGAATTTTGGAAGAATACATGAATCTCAAACTTTCAGAGAAGGACAGAGAAACACAGATGGGTATCTAAGAATTGGCTTCAGAAATGTTTGTTTTTCATTTGCAACAATGCTGCTGAAGAGAAAACACTTGGGTTAGGAAGACAGTAGTACATAATATGGAGAATGCATTCTGGGTGTGATATTTATAGTATGTGCTCCAGACTCTTGGGCATTGTTTTCAAACAGGCCATATGTGTTTATCCCAGATGAGCTAACAGAGAAAGTTCCTTGGGAGGGGTCGCCATGGAAATGCTTCTTATTATGGTTAATTACCTACTGAACTGAGGGTGGTAACAAGTCCTGTCTGTTATTAGGTTTGTTTTAAAATAAACTAATTTAATTTCCCAACATAAACACTAATTTTCAATAGGATACAATTGGAATAAAGCAAGTTTGAAGAAATGATTCTGGGGGATTTAAATGTCAGTTTCTTTAGGATCTATGTTCACTTATAGAATATCCCTCATAGATTTTTTTAATATACAAGAATTTGTCCACGTTTTTATTTAAATTCCAGTTAGTTAACATACAGTGTAATATTGGTTTCAGGTAGAACTTTGTGAATCATCACTGACATACAATACCCAATGCTCATCACAAGTGCCCTCTTTAATGCTCATCACCTATTTCACCCATCCCTTACCGACCTCCCTTCTAATAATCATCTGTTTGTTATCTATACTTAAGAGTCTGGTTCCTAGTTTGCCTCTCTCTCTGCCCCCATGTTCATTTGTTTTCTTTCTTACTCCAAAATATGACAAATTATATTCTTTTCTGACTGCCTTATTTAGCTTATAAAAACACATTCTAGCTCTATCCATATCATTGCAAATGGCAAGATTTCATTCTTTTTGTTCTTTTATTTTTAAAAATTAACATCCAAATTAGTTAGCATATAGTGAAACAATGATTTCAGGAATAGATTTCTTAATGCCCCTTACCCATTTAGCCCATCCGCCCTCCCAAACCCCTCCAGTAACCCTCAGTTTGTTCTCCATGTTTATGAGTCTCTTCCGTTTTGTCCCCCTCCCTGTTTTCATATCATTTTTGTTTCCCTTTTCTTATGTTCATCTGTTTTGTCTCTTAAAGTCCTCATATCAGTGAAGTCATATGATTTTTGTCTTTCTCTAACTAATTTCGCTTAGCATAATACCCTCCAGTTCCATCCATGTAGTTGCAAATGGCAAGATTTCATTCTTTTTGATTGTCGAGTAATACTCCATTGTATATATACACCACATTTTCTTTGTCCATTCATCCATCGATGGAGATTTGGGCTATTTCCATACTTTGGCTATTGTTGCACTATTGTTATAGTGCTGCTATAAACATGAGGGTGCATGTGTCCCTTCAAAACAGCACACCTATATCCCATTGATAAATGCTAGTAGTGCAATTGCTGGCTCGTAGGGTAGTTCTATTTTTAGTTTTTTTGAAGAACCTCCATACTGTTTTCCAGAGTGGCTGCACCGGCTTGCATAACTACCAACAATGCAAAAGAGATCCTCATTCTCCACATCCTTGCCAACATCCGTTGTTGCCTGAGTTGTTAACGTTAGCCATTCTGACAGGTGTAAGGTGGTATCTCATTGTGGTTTTGATTTGCATTTCCCTGATGATGAGTGAAGTTAAGCAGTTTTTTCATGTGGCAGTTGGCCATCTGGATGTCTTCCTTGGAGAAGTGTCTACTCATGTCTTTTGCACATTTCTTCCCTGGATTATTTGTTTTTTGGTGTTGAGTGAGAAGTTCCTTATAGATTTTGGATACAAACCCTTTATCTGATATGTCGTTTGCAAATATCTTCTCCCATTCTGTCGGTTGCCTTTTAGTTTTGATGATTGTTTCCTTTGTTGTGCAGAAGTGTTTTATTTTGATGAGGTCCCAGTAGTTCATTTTTGCTTTTGTTTCCCTTGTCTCCAGAGACGTGTTCAGTAAGAAATTGCTGCGGGCAAGATCAAAGAGGTTTTTGCCTTATTTCTCCTCAAGGATTTTGATGGCTTCCTGTCTTACATTAAGGTCTTTCATCCATTTTTAATTTATTTTTGTGTATGGTGTAAGAAAGTGGCCCAGGTTCATTCTTCTGCATGTCGCTGTCCAATTTTCCCAGCACCACTTGCTGAAGAGACTGTCTTTATTCCATTGGATATTCTTTCCTGCTTTGTCAAAGATTAGTTGGCCATACCTTTGTAGGGCCATTTCTGGGTTCTCTATTCCATTCCATTGATCTGAGTGTTTGTTCTTGTGCCAGTATCATACTGTCTTGATGATTACAGCCTTGTAGTATAGCTTGTAGTCTGGGATTGTGATGTCCCCTGCTTTGGTTTTCTTTTTCAAGGTTGCTTTGGCTATTTGGGGTCTTTTCTGGTTCCATAGAAATTTTAGGATTATTTGTTGTAGCTCTGTGAAGAATGCTGTTGTTACTTTGATAGGGATTGCATTGAATATGTAGATTGCTTTGGGTAGTATTGACATTTTAACAATATTTTTTCTTCCTATCCAGGAGCATGGAATCTTTTTCCATTTTATTGTGTCTTCTTCAATTTCTTTCATAAACTTTCTATAGTTTTCAGTGTATAGATTTTTCACCGCTTTGGTTAGATTTATTCCTAGGCATTTTATGGTTTTTGGTACAATTATATATGGGATCGATTCCTTGACTTCTCTTTCTGTTGCTTCATTGTTGGTGTATAGGAATGCACCTGATTTCTGTGCATTCATTTTATATCCTGCAAATTTGCTGAATTCATGAATCAGTTCTAGCAGTTTTTTGTGGAATCTTTAGGGTTTTCCATATAGAATATCATGTCATCTGTGAATAGTGAAAGTTCGACCTCCTACTGTCTTATTTGGATGACTTTTATTTCTTTGCATTGTCTGATTGCAGAGGCAAAGACTTCCAATACTATGTTGAATAACAGTGGCGACAGTGGACATCCCTGTCTTGTTCCTGACCTTAGGGGGAATGCTCTCAGTTTTTCTCCATTGAGGATATTAGCATTGGGTCATTCATATATGGCTTTTAGGGTCTCAATGTATGCTCCTTCTATCCCTACTTTCTTGAGGGTTTTTATCAAGAAACGATATTGTATTTTGTCAAATCCTTTCTCTGCATCTGTTGAGAGGATCATATGGTTCTTGTCCTTTATTTTATTGATGTGATGAATCACGTTAATTATTCTGTGGATATTGAACCAGCCCTGCATCCGAGGAATAAATCCCGCTTGGTCGTGGTGGATAATTTTTTTAATGTATTGTTGGATCTAGTTGGCTAATATCTTGTTGAGGTTTTTGCATTCATGTTCATCAGGGAAATTGGTCTATAGTTCTCCTTTTTAGTGGGGTCTCTCTCTGGTTTTGGAATCAAGGTAATGCTGGCTTCATAGAAAGAGTTTGGAAGATTTCTATCCATTTCTATTTTTTGGAACAGTTTCAAGAGAATAGGTGTTAACTCTTCCTTAAATGTTTGGCAGAATTCCCCTGGAAAGCCATCTGGCCCTGGACTCTTTTTTGGCAGATTTTTGATTATTAATTCGATTTCCTTACTGATTATGGGTCTGTTCAAATTTTCTATTTCTTCCTGTTTCAGTTTTGGTAGTGTATATGTTTCTAGGAATTTGTCTATTTCTTCCAGATTACCTATTTTATTGGCATATAATTGTTCATTATATTCTCTTATTATTGTTTTTATTTCTGTTTTGTTGGTTGTGATCTCTCCTCTTTCATTCTTGATTTTATTTATTTTGCTCCTTTCCTTTTTCTTTTTGATCAAACTGGCTAGTGGCTTATCAATTTTGTTAATTCTTTCAAAGAACCAGCTTTTGGTTTCATTGATCTGTTCTACTGTTGTTTTTTTTTTTTCTTTTCTTTTTTCTTTTTGGTTTTGATAGCATTAATTTCGTCTCTAATCTTTATTATTTCCTGTCTTCTGCTTGTTTTGGGTTTTATTTGCTGTTCTTTTTCCAGCTCCTTAAGGCGTAAGGTTAGGTTGTGTATCTGAGATCTCTCTTCCTTCTTAGGAAGACCTGCATTGCTATATGCTTTCCTCTTATGACCACCTTTGCTGCATCCCAGAGGTTTTGGGTTGTGGTGTTATCGTTTTAATTGACTTCCATATACTTTTTAATTTCCTCTTTAACTGCTTGGTTAGCCCATTCATTCTTTAGTAGGATGTTCTTCAGTCTCCAAGTATTTGTTACCTTTCTGATTTTTTTTCTTTTGGTTGATTTCGAGTTTCATAGCATTGTGGTCTGAAAACATGCATGGTATGATCTCGATCTTTTTGTACTTACTTATGGCTGATTTGTGTCCCAGTATATGGTCTATTCTGGAGAACGTTTGATGTGCACTGGAGAAGAATGTATATTTCGCTGCTTTAGGATGCAATGTTCTGAATGTATCTGTGAAGTATATCTGGTCCATTGTGTTATTCAAAGCCATTGTTTCCTTGTTGATTTTTTGATTAGATGATCTTTCCATTGCTGTGAGTGGGGTGTTGAAGTCTCCTACTATTATGGTATTACTATTGATGAGTTTCTTTATATTTGTGATTGATTTATATATTTGGCTTTTTTACATTTGGTGTATAAATGTTTACAATTGTTAAGTCTTCTTGGTGGATAGACCCCTTGATTATGATGTAATGCCTTTCTGCATCTCTTGATACAGTCTTTATTTTAAAGTCTAGATTGTCTGATATAAGTATGGCTACTCCAGCTTTCTTTTGTTGACATTAGCATGATAGATGGTTCTCCATACCCTTACTTTCAATGTTAGGGACTTTTTTTCCCTTGCTGCTTTCATGATTCTCTCCTTGCCTGAATATTTGTGTATTTGACTATGATATGCCTTGTTGATGGTCTGTTTTTGTCGAATCTAATGGGGGTCCTCTGTGCTTCCTGGATTTTAGTGTCTGTGTCTTCCCCCAGGTTAGGAAAGTTTTCCGCTATGATTTGTTCACATAGCCCTTCTACCCCTATTTCTCTCTCTTCCTCTTCTGGGACCCCTATGATTCTGATGTTGTTCCTTTTTAATGAGTCACTGATCTCTCTAGTTCTTAAATCATGCTCTTTTGCCTTAATCTCCCTTTTTCTCGGCTTCATTATTCTCTATAAGTTTGTCTTCTATATCGCTGATTCTGTTTTACTTCATCCATCCTTGCCACCACTGCATCTATCCATGATTGAAGTTCAGTTATAGCATTTTTCATTTCATTCAAGCTATTTTTTACTTCTTTTATCTGTGCAGAAAGGGATTCTAATCTATTTTTGACTCCAGCTGGTATTCTTATTATCGTGATTCTAAATTCTGGTTCAGACATCTTGCTTGTATCTGTGTTGCTTAAATCTCTGGCTGTCGTTTCTTTGTGCTCTTTCTTTTCGGGTGAATTCCATCGTTTTGTCATTTTGAAGGGAGAAAAGGAATTAATGAGGTAGAAAAGTTGAAATTAAAAAAAATATTAAAATTAAAAAAGTAAACACACACACACACAAGTCGAATAAATGATGCTAGATCCTAGGTGTGTTTTGGTCTGGGTGTTGAAAGTGGTTTGACAGATTAGAGGAAAAAAACGGGGTGGGGTGAAGAATAAAAAAGGAAACGCAAATTGTTTGAGAATTTGAAAAAATGAATACACCGAAGTAGACTAAAATGAGATGATGGAGGTAAAATAGAATTTTAAAAAATATATACAAAAGTAAAGAACATAGTAGAAAAAAAATTAGAGAAAAATATTTTTAATAAAAAGTAAAAATAAATATGATTTTTTTCTTTTTATCTATTTAAGAAAAAAGAAAAGAAATGAAAAAGAGAAAAAAGGTAAAAAAAGAAAAAAGAAAAGAAAAAAAGGAATCGTTTTAAAATTTGAAAAAGGGAACACACTCTAGTAGACTAAAATAAAATGATGGAAGTAAAATAGAATTTGAAAAAATTTACACAAAAGCAAAAAATATAGTAACAAAATTAAATAAAAATATTTTAATAGAAATTGAATGTAAAAATGAAGTTTTTCTCTTTCTGCATTGAAGAAAAAGAAAAGAAATGAAAAAGAGAAAACAAGAAAAAGAAAAAAAAGGAAATTGAAAATTTGATAAGTTGAATACACTGAAGTAGACAAAAATAAAATGATGGAGGTAAGGTAGAATTTGAAAAAAATACACAAAAGTAAAAAAAATATAGTAATAAAAATTAAAGAAAAATATTTCAATAAAAATTGAAAATAAAAACGAATTTTATCTCTTTATTCAAGAAAAAGAAAAGAATTGCAAAAGAGAAAAAAGAAAAAGAAAGAAAATTGAATAGATGAACCTGATAAAAGATGAGGTAGTACTGAAATTGGTTTGTTTTCCCTTAGAAGTCCGTCTATGTAGCTCTGTATAGTCCATAAATTAACCCGGCGGTGAGACTTGTGTTCTTGAAGAGCGAAGTTGGCCCAGTTGGTTGGGGCTCGGTGTAACAGTTCTGCTCTCCAGTAGATGGCGCTGCTAGCCTAATGGCGTTGATTGTTGCGGTGCTAGTAGGTGTGTATGCACGTGTGCGGGAATGGTGAAAATGACGCCACCCAGCCCCCAGTCTGTTCTCCCGAATCAGCAATCTCACATCCTTCCTCTGTCTTCAGCTTTTGTCCACTCACCGCTTTTTCACTCTCCGTGACCGGGCCCCAGGCAGTACTTCTCTCCCAAGTTTTGTCTCAGATGCGGCTGTTTTCTCCAGCCCCTTACTTCCGAAGGACTGCGGCTTTGACCCTTCCCGCCCCTCTGTGGGAGGGTCTCACCAAGCAATGGCCAAATGCCGGCCGCACCCAAGAACGCTTGCCAGACCCTGCTGTTGCCGGTGCCCTGAGACTGCGGCCAGGTGCCAGCCTGCCCCAGAAAAAGTTTGTGAGACAGTGTAGCAGCAGTGTTTCAGGGATTATGGAAAATTACAACACACATCTGGCACCAGGCTTCACCCTTAACGACCTTGTTCCAGCACCAACGAATGTGGCCATTTTCTGGGGTCTGCTGGGACCAGGTGGCTTCAACAGTCTCTACCAAATGTCCTTCCAGCAGTGGAACCGCTTTTCCCCATGTGGCCCGAGAACCTCCCAGACCCCACTCTGTTCCTGGGGACTCGCCTTTCCCACCAGAGCACTGCCAGGTATGGAGCTGCAGAGTTGCAGCCTTTGCACTCCCCTTGTTTACAGTCTTAATGGAATTTAAACCCTCTCCTTTTTCCTTTCTCCTTTCTCCCTTCTTAGTTTAGTCCCTGCAGCTGTTTCCAATTTTCCACTTTCTCTCCAGCTGCTTTTGGGGAGGGGTGCTTTTCCCACATTCACCCCTTCTCCCCAGTCTCCATCCTCTGTCCCCCCACAAAGTAGTTCCCTACCTTCCATGGCTTCTTGCTCCCCAAATTCACCTCTCCGCACCATTTACCTGCTGAATTCTGTGGTTCAGGTTGTGCAGATTGTTGTGTTAATCCTCCAATCAGTTTTCTAGGTGTGTAAGATGGTTTATTGTTGGTCTGGCTGTATTTCATGGATACGAGACACACAAAAATCTTCATGCTATTCCGCCATCTTGGCTCCTCCTCCAGAAGCTGCTTTTTGAAAGGGCACCCAGACTTGCTGTGAAAGAGGGGTGTTTGCTCATTTTAAAGCACTGCACTGAGGGACACAGGCTTGCTGAGGTACTCTTGGGGAGTACACCAGTGGGTGTCCTTCCTGTGCTTCAGAGCCCCAGGATCTCCCAGACAGGAGCATCTGCATGTGTCTGGGGTATCTGGTGCGTCTGGTGCATCAGGTTTTGAGGCTGCCACCCAGGGATGTCCTTTGATTTCCTGGCTCTGAAGGCTGTGGGGCTTGTACTGTAATTTAATACTTTTCTATCTTAGAGATGGACATTGGAAGCTATCTACGTAGATGACCCCTTGTGTTTTGCAGATGTGGAAACTAAGGCCTAGGGAAGGTAAGGGACTTGTTAGAGATTTTTTTTTTTGAGAGCAATCATGAGCAGTGGAGAGGGACAGAGGGAGAGAATTTCAAGCAGGATCCATGCCCAGCACAAACCCTGACATGGGGCTTGATCTCATGACCCTGGGATCATGACCTCACCTAAAATAAAAATCAGACTTTCAACCTACTGAGCCACCCAGGCACCCTGGGAGTTTTGTGGCTTCTCACTCCTCAAGTTCACCTCTCAGCGCCGCGTACCTGCTAAATTCGGTGGTTCAGGTTGTGCAGATTGTTGTGTTAATCCTCCAATCAGTTTTCTAGGTGTGCAGGATGGTTTAGTGTTGGTCTGGCTGTATTTCACAGATGCAAGACACACAAAAAACTTCCATGCTTTTCTGCCTCTTGGCTCTTTCTCTCAAGATTTCATTCTTTTTGGTGGTAGAGTAATATTCCATTGTGTATGTGTGTGTGTGTGTATATATATACATATACACACTATATATTTATACACACACACACACACACACAACCACATTTTCTTTATCCATTCATCAGTTGATGGGCATGTTGGATGCTTCCATTGTTTGCCTACTGTTGATAATGTTGCTATAAACTTTGGGGTGCATGTATTCCTTTGAATTAGTGTTCTTGTATTCATGGTTAAATACTTAGTAGTGGAATTGCTGTATCATAGAATTATTTTATTTTTAACTTTTTGAGGAATGCCCCTACTATTTTACAGAGTGGCTCCTCCAGTTTGCATTCCCACCAATAGTGTAAGAGGGCTCCCCTTTCTCTGCATCCTCGCCAACACTTGTTATTCCCTATGTTTTTAATTTTAGGTATTTGGAACGGTTTGAGGGGGTATCTCATTAGAGTTTTCTTTTTGTTTTATTTATTTGTTTTTAAAATTTATCTTATTTCAATTTCAGTTAGTTAACATAAAGTGCAATATTGGATTCAGGAGTAGAATTCAGTGATTAATCGCTTACATACCAACACCCAGTACTCATCACAATCATCCTCTTTAATACTCATCACCCATCTAGCCCATCCCCCACCCACCTCCCTCCATCAACCTTCAGTTTGCTCTCCATTATTAAGAGTCTCCTGTAGTTTGTTTCACTCTCTTCTCTCTCCCCACCGCCTGACTTCCCATATGTTCATCTGTTTTGTTTCCTGAATTCTATAATGGGTGAAATCATATGGTATTTTTCTTTCTCTGACTTATTTTGTTTAGTGTAATACATATAACTCCTTCAATATCATTGTAAATGTCAAGATTTCATTCTTTTTGATGGCTGAGTAATATTCCATTATATACATAAATAGTCTCTTCTTTATCCATTCATCAGTCGATGGACATTAGGGCTCTCTCTAGTTTGTTTGTTTTTTTTTTTTCAACGTTTATTTATTTTTGGGACAGAGAGAGACAGAGCATGAACGGGGGAGGGGCAGAGAGAGGGAGACACAGAATCGGAAACAGGCTCCAGGCTCCGAGCCATCAGCCCAGAGCCCGACGCGGGGCTCGAACTCACGGACCGCGAGATCGTGACCCGGCTGAAGTCGGGCGCTTAACCGACTGCGCCACCCAGGCGCCCCAGTTTGGTTATTTTTGATAGCACTGCTATAAACATGAGACTGCATGTACCCCTTCAAATCTGTATTTTTTATCCTTTGGGTAAATACTTACTAGTGCAAGTGTTGGATTGTGGGGTAGTTGTATTCTTAGACTTTTGAGGAACCTCCTTACTTTTTTCCAGAGTGTCTGCATCAGTTTGCATTCCTACCAACAGTGCAAAAGTGTTGCCCTTTCTCTGCACCCTCGCCAGCATCTGCTCTTTCCTGAGTTGTTGGTTTTAGACATTCTGCAGGTGTGAGGTGGTATCTCATCGTGGTTTTGGTTTGTGTTTCCCTGATAATGAGTGATGTTGAGCATCTTTTTATGTGTCTTTTAGCCATATGGGTGTCTTCTTTAGAAAGGTGTCTCTTCATGTCTTCTGTCCATTTCTTCACTGGAATATTTGTTTTTTTTCGGTGTTGAGTTTGATAAGTTCTTTATAGATTTTGGATAGTAACCGTTTATTAGATATGTCATTTGCAAATATCTTCTCCCATTCCATAGGCTGCCTTTTGTTTTGTTGATTGTTTCCTTCTATGTGCAGAGGCTTTTTATTTTGATGAAGTCTCAGTAGTTCTTTGTTGCTTTTGTTTCCCTTGCTTCTGGAGAAATGTCTAGTAAGAAGTTGCTGAGGCTGAGGTCAAAGAGGTTGCTGCTGATGTTCTTTTCTAGGATTTTGATGGTTTCCTGTCACATTTAGGTCTTTCATCCATTTTGAAGTTATTTTTGTGTATGGTGTAAGAAAGTGGTCCAGGTGCATTCTTGTGCACAATGCTCTCCAGGTTTTCCAACACCATTTGTTAAAGAGACTGTTTTTCCAGTGGATATTCTTTCCTGCTCTGTCAAATATTAGTTGGCCATACAGTTTTGGGTCAATTTCTGGGTTCTTTATTCTATTCCATTGATCTATGTGTCTGTTTTTGTGCCAGTACCATACTCTCTTAATGATTACAGCTTTGTAATACAGCTTAAAGTCCGGGATTGTGATGTCTCTAGTTTTTTTTTTTTCTTTTTCAGCATTTCCTTGGCTATTTGGGGTCTTTTCTGGATCTGTACAAATTTATAATTGTTTGTTCTAGCTCTGTGAAGACTACTAGTCTTATATTGACAAAGATTGCATTGAATGTGTAGATTGCTTTGTGTAGTATAGAAATTTTAACAATATTTGTTATTCCAAATAATTAGCATTGGATGTTTTTCCATTATTTTGTGTCTCCTTTAATTTCTTTCATAAGTGGCCTATGGTCTTCAGTGTACAGATATTTTACCTCTTTGGTTACTTTCTTCGTAGGTATCTTTTGGTTCTTGGTGCATTGTAAATGGAATTGATTCCTTGATCTCTCTTTCTGCTGCTTCATTATTGATGTATAGAATGCAACCAATTTCTGTACTTTGATTTTATATCCCATCACTTTGCTGAATTTCTGTTCTAGCAGTTTTTTGGTAGAGTCTTTCGGGTTTTCCATGTAGAGTATTATGTCATCTGCGAAGAGTGAAAGTTTGACTTCTTCCTTGACAACTTGTATAGTTTTATTTCTTTTTGTTGTCTGATTTCTGAGGCTAGGACTTCCAGTGCTAGGTATAACAACAGTGGTGAGAATGGACAGCCTTGTGTTCCAAGGACAACATTGTGTTCCTGAAAGCTTTCAGTTTCCCTCCACTGAGAATGATATTAGTGGTGAGTCTTTTGTATATGCCTTAATGATGTTGAGGTGTGTTTCTTCTATACCTACTTTCTTGAGTTTTTTTTTATATATATATATGAAATTTATTGACAAATTGGTTTCCATACAACACCCAGTGCTCATCCCAAAAGGTGCCCTCCTCAATACCCATCACCCACCCGCCCCTTCCTCCCACCCCCCATCAACCCTCAGTTTGTTCTCAGTTTTTAACAGTCTCTTATGCTTTGGCTCTCTCCCACTCTAACCTCTTTTTTTTTGTCCTTCCCCTCCCCCATGGGTTCCTGTTAAGTTTCTCAGGATCCACCTAAGAGTGAAACCATATGGTATCTGTCTTTCTCTGTATGGCTTATTTCACTTAGCATTACACTCTCCAGTTCCATCCACGTTGCTACAAAAGGCCATATTTCATTTTTTCTCATTGCCACGTAGTATTCCATTGTGTATATAAACCACAATTTCTTTATCCATTCATCAGTTGATGGACATTTAGGCTCTTTCCATAATTTGGCTATTGTTGAGAGTGCTGCTATAAACATTGGGGTACAAGTGCCCCTATGCATCAGTACTCCTGTATCCCTTGGGTAAATTCCTAGCAGTGCTATTGCTGGGTCATAGGGTAGGTCTATTTTTAATTTTCTGAGGAACCTCCACACTGCTTTCCAGAGTGACTGCACCAGTTTGCATTCCCACCAACAGTGCAAGAGGGTTCCCGTTTCTCCACATCCTCTCCAGCATCTATAGTCTCCTGATTTGTTCATTTTGGTCACTCTGACTGGCGTGAGGTGATACCTGAGTGTGGTTTTGATTTGTATTTCCCTGATAAGGAGAGACGCTGAAAATCTTTTCATGTGCCTGTTGGCCATCTGGATGTCTTCTTTAGAGAAGTGTCTATTCATGTTTTCTGCCCATTTCTTCACTGGGTTATTTGTTTTTCGGGTGTGGAGTTTGGTGAGCTCTTTATAGATTTTAGATACTAGCCCTTTGTCCGATATGTCATTTGCAAATATCTTTTCCCATTCCGTTGGTTGCCTTTTAGTTTTGTTGGTTGTTTCCTTTGCTGTGCAGAAGCTTTTTATCTTCATAAGGTCCCAGTAATTCACTTTTGCTTTTAATTCCCTTGCCTTTGGGGATGTGTCAAGTAAGAGATTGCTACGGCTGAGGTCAGAGAGGTCTTTTCCTGCTTTCTCCTCTAAGGTTTTGATGGTTTCCTGTCTCACATTTAGGTCCTTTATCCATTTTGAGTTTATTTTTGTAAATGGTGTGAGAAAGTGGTCTAGTTTCAACCTTCTGCATGTTGCTGTCCAGTTCTCCCAGCACCATTTGTTAAAGAGGCTGTCTTTTTTCCATTGGATGTTCTTTCCTGCTTTGTCAAAGATGAGTTGGCCATACGTTTGTGGGTCTAGTTCTGGGGTTTCTATTCTATTCCATTGGTCTGTGTGTCTGTTTTTGTGCCAATACCATGCTGTCTTGATGATTAAAGCTTTGTAGTAGAGGCTAAAGTCTGGGATTGTGATGCCTCCCGCTTTGGTCTTCTTCTTCAAAATTCCTTTGGCTATTCGGGGCCTTTTGTGATTCCATATGAATTTTAGGATTGCTTGTTCTAGTTGTGAGAAGAATGTTGGTGCAATTTTGATTGGGATTGCATTGAATGTGTAGATAGCTTTGGGTAGTATTGACATTTTGACAATATTTATTTTTCCAATCCATGAGCAGGGAATGTCTTTCCATTTCTTTAAATCTTCTTCAATTACCTTCATAAGCTTTCTATAGTTTTCAGCATACAGATCCTTTACATCTTTGGTTAGATTTATTCCTAGGTATTTTATGCTTCTTGGTGCAATTGTGAATGGGATCAGTTTCTTTATTTGTCTTTCTGTTGCTTCATTGTTAGTGTATAAGAATGCAACAGATTTCTGTACATTGATTTTGTATCCTGCAACTTTGCTGAATTCATGTATCAGTTCTAGCAGACTTTTGGTGGAGTCTATCGGATTTTCCATGTATAATATCATGTCATCTGCAAAAAGCGAAAGATTGACTTCCTCTTTGCCCATTTTGATGCCTTTGATTTCCTTTTGTTGTCTGATTGCTGATGCTAGAACTTCCAGCACTATGTTAAACAACAGCGGTGAGAGTGGGCATCCCTGTCGTGTTCCTGATCTCAGGGAAAAAGCTCTCAGTTTTTCCCCGTTGAGGATGATGTTAGCTGTGGGCTTTTCATAAATGGCTTTTGTGATCTTTAAGTATGTTCCTTCTATCCCGACTTTCTCAAGGGTTTTTATTAAGAAAGGGTACCGGACTTTGTCAAAGGCCTTTTCTGCATCGATTGACAGGATCATATGGTTCTTCTCTTTTTTGTTGTTAATGTGATGTATCACGTTGATTGATTTGCGAATGTTGAACCAGCCCTGCATGCCAGGAATGAATCCCACTTGATCATGGTGAATAATTCTTTTTATATGCTGTTGAATTCGATTGGCTAGTATCTTATTGAGAATGTTTGCATCCATATTCATCAGGGATATTGGCCTGTAGTTCTCTTTTTTTACTGGGTCTCTGTCTGGTTTAGGAATCAAAGTAATACTGGCTTCATAGAATGAGTCTGGAAGTTTTCCTTCCCTTTCTATTTCTTGGAATAGCTTGAGAAGGATAGGTATTATCTCTGCTTTAAACGTCTGGTAGAACTCCCCTGGGAAGCCATCTGGTCCTGGACTCTTATTTGTTGGGAGATTTTTGATAACCGATTCAATTTCTTCGCTGGTTATGGGTCTGTTCAAGCTTTCTCTTTCCTCCTGATTGAGTTTTGGATGAGTGTGGGTGTTCAGGAATTTGTCCATTTCTTCCAGGTTGTCCAATTTGTTGGCATATAATTTTTCATAGTATTCCCTGATAATTGTTTGTATCTCTGAGGGATTGGTTGTAATAATTCCATTTTCATTCATGATTTTATCTATTGGGTCATCTCCCTTTTCTTTTTGAGAAGCCTGGCTAGAGGTTTGTCAATTTTGTTTATTTTTTCAAAAAACCAACTCTTGGTTTCATTGATCTGCTCTACAGTTGTTTTAGATTCTATATTGTTTATTTCTGCTCTGATCTTTATTATTTCTCTTCTTCTGCTGGGTTTAGGCTGTCTTTGCTGTTCTGCTTCTATTTCCTTTAGGTGTGCTGTTAGATTTTGTATTTGGGATTTTTCTTGTTTCTTGAGATAGGCCTGGATTGCAATGTATTTTCCTCTCAGGACTGCCTTCGCTGCGTCCCAAAGTGTTTGGATTGTTGTATTTTCATTTTCGTTTGTTTCCATATATTTTTTGATTTCTTCTCTAATTGCCTGGTTGACCCACTCATTCGTTAGTAGGGTGTTCTTTAACCTCCATGCTTTTGGAGGTTTTCCAGACTTTTTCCTGTGGTTGATTTCAAGCTTCATAGCATTGTGGTCTGAAAGTATGCAGGGTATAATTTCAATCCTTGTATACTTATGAAGGGCTGTTTTGTGACCCAGTATATGATCTATCTTGGAGAATGTTCCATGTGCACTCGAGAAGAAAGTATATTCTGTTGCTTTGGGATGCAGAGTTCTAAATACATCTGTCAAGTCCATCTGATCCAATGTCTCATTCAGGGCCCTTGTTTCTTTATTGACCGTGTGTCTAGATGATCTATCCATTTCTGTAAGTGGGGTGTTAAAGTCCCCTGCAATTACCACATTCTTATCAATAAGGTTGCTTATGTTTATGAGTAATTGTTTTATATATATTCGGGGGCTCCGGTATTCGGCGCATAGACATTTATAATTGTTAGCTCTTCCTGATGGATAGACCCTGTAACTATTATATAATGTCCTTCTTCATCTCTTGTTACAGCCTTTAATTTAAAGTCTAGTTTGTCTGATATAAGTATGGCTACTCCAGCTTTCTTTTGGCTTCCAGTAGCATGATAAATAGTTCTCCATCCCCTCACTCTCAATCTAAAGGTGTCCTCAGGTCTAAAATGAGTCTCTTGTAGACAGCAAATAGATGGGTCTTGTTTTTTTATCCATTCTGATACCCTATGTCTTTTGGTTGGCGCATTTAATCCATTTACATTCAGTGTTATTATAGAAAGATACGGGTTTAGAGTCATTGTGATGTCTGCATGTTTTATGCTTGTAGTGATGTCTCTGGTACTTTGTCTCACAGGGTCCCCCTTAGGATCTCTTGTAGGGCTGGTTTAGTGATGACAAATTCCTTCAGTTTTTGTTTTTTGGGAAGACCTTTATCTCTCCTTCTATTCTAAATGACAGACTTGCTGGATAAAGGATTCTCGGCTGCATATTTTTTCTGTCTAGCACACTGAAAATCTCGTGCCAATTCTTTCTGGCCTGCCAAGTTTCAAAAGAGAGATCAGTCACGAGTCTTATAGGTCTCCCTTTATATGTGAGGGCACGTTTACCCCTTGCTGCTTTCAGAATTTTCTCTTTATCCTTGTATTTTGCCAGTTTCACTATGATATGTCGTGCAGAAGATCGATTCAAGTTACGTCTGAAGGGAGTTCTCTGTGCCTCTTGGATTTCAATGCCTTTTTCCTTCCCCAGTTCAGGGAAGTTCTCAGCTATTATTTCTTCAAGTATCCCTTCAGCACCTTTCCTTCTCTCTTCCTCCTCTGGGATACCAATTATGCGTATATTATTTCTTTTTAGTGTATCACTTAGTTCTCTAATTTTCCCCTCATACTCCTGGATTTTTTTATCTCTCTTTTTCTCAGCTTCCTCTTTTTCCATAACTTTATCTTCTAGTTCACCTATTCTCTCCTCTGCCTCTTCCATCCGAGCCGTGGTGGTTTCCATTTTGTTTTGCATTTCATTTAAAGCGTTTTTCAGCTCCTCGTGACTGGTCCTTAGTCCCTTGATCTCTGTAGCAAGAGATTCTCTGCTGTCCTGTATACTGTTTTCAAGCCCAGCGATTAATTTTATGACTATTATTCTAAATTCACTTTCTGTTATATTATTTAAATCCTTTTTGATCAGCTCATTAGCTGTTGTTATTTCCTGGAGATTCTTCTGAGGGGAATTCTTCTGCTTGGTCATTTTGGATAGTCCCTGGTGTGGTGAGGGCCTGCAGGGCACTTCCCCTGTGCTGTGGTGTATAACTGGAGTTGGTGGGCGGGGCCGCAGTCTGACCTGATGTCTGCCCCCAGCCCACCGCTGGGGCCACAGTCAGACTGGTGTGTGCCTTCTCTTCCCCTCTCCTAGGGGCATGATTCACTGTGGGGTGGCGTGGCCTGTCTGGGCTACTTGCACACTGCCAGGCTTGTGATGCTGGGGATCTGGCATATTAGCTGGGGTGGGTAGGCAAGGTGCACGGCGGCAGGGGGGCAGGCTTAGCTCACTTCTCCTTAGGTGATCCACTTCAGGAGGGGCCCTGTGGCAGCCGGAGGGAGTCAGATCCGCTGCCGGAGGTTTGGCTCCGCAGAAGCAGAGTTGGGTGTTTGCGCGGAGCGAGCAATTTCCCTGGCAGGAACCGGTTCCCTTTGGGATTTTGGCTGGGGGATGGGCGGGGGAGATGGCGCTGGCGAGCACCTTTGTTCCCCACCAAACTGAGCTCTGTCGTCCGGGGGCTCCGCAGCTCTCCCTCCCTTTGTCCTCCAGCCTTGCCGCTTTCTGAGCAGAGCTGTTAACTTATGACCTCCCAGACGCTAAGTTGTGCTTGCTGTCGGAACACAGTCCGTCAGGCTCCTCTGCTTTTGCAAGCCGGACTCGGGGGCTCTGCTTGGCTGGCGAGCCGCCCCTCCGCCCCGGCTCCCTCCCGCCAGTCCGTGGAGCGCGCACCGCCTCGCCGCCCTTCCTACCCTCTTCTGTGGGCCTCTCGTCTGCACTTGGGTCTGGCGACTCCGTTCTGCTAATCCTCTGGCTGTTTTCTGGGTTATTTAGGCAGGTGTAGGTGGAATCTAAGTGATCAGCAGGACGCGCGGTGAGCCCAGCATCCTCCTAGGCCACCATCTTCCCTCCAATCTTGAGTTTTTTTTTTAAATCAAGAAGGGATACTGTTTTGTCAAATGCTTTTTCTGCATATATTGAGAGGATCAGGTGGTTCTTGTTCTGATGTGATGTATCACGTTGATTAATTTGTGAATACTCAACCACCCCTGCAGCCCAGTAATAAATATCACCTGATCATTGTGAATAAGTCTTTTAATGTACTTCTGTATTCGATTTGCTAGTGTCTTGTTGAGGATATTCGCATCCGTGTTCATCAGGGAAATTGGTCTGTAATTCTCCTTTTTGGTGGGGTCTTTGTCTGGTTTTGGAATCAAAGTCATGGTGGCCTTGTAGACTCAGTTTGTAAATTTTCTGTTAATTTCTGTTTTTGGAACAGCTTCAAAATAATTGGTATTACATCTTATTTAAGTGTTTGGTTGAATTCCTCTGGGACGTCATTGGGCCCTGAACTGTTGTTTTTTGTTTTTATGGTTTTTTTTCTAGGAGTATTTTGGCTAACAATTCAATTTCTTTGCCGATTATGGGTCTATTCAAATTTTTCATTTCTTTCTCTTTCAATTTTGGTAACTTGTATGTTTCTAGGAATTTAACCATTTCTTACAGATTGCCCAATTCTTTGACATATAATTGCTCATACTATTCTGTTATTATTGTTTGTATTTCAGTGGTGTTGTGATCTCTCCTCTTTCACTTGTGATTTTATTTTTTGGGGTCCTTTCCCTTTTCTTTTTGATAAATCTGGCTAGGTGTTCATCAATTTTGTTAATTCTTTCAAAGAACCAAGTCCTAGTTTTGTTGCTCTGTCTACTGTGTTTTTTTTTTTTGATAACTCTACCATTGATTTATATATCATTGATTTCTAATCTTTATTATATCCCTTCATCTGCTGGTTTTGGCTTCCATGTGCTATTCTTTTTCCATCTCCGTTAGGTGTAAGGTTCAGTCATGTATTTGAGACATTTCTTCCTTCTTTAGGAAAGCCTGGATTGTTATACACTTCCTCTTGTGACTATATTTGCTGCATACCAGAGTGTTTGGACTGTCATGTTTTCATTTTCATTGGCTTCCATGTACTTTTTATTTCCTCTTTCATTTCTTGGTTAACCCAGTAATTCTTTAGCAAGATGTCCTTTAAGCATCACATATTTCCAGTTTTTTCTTGTGGTTGATTTCAAATTTCATAGCATTGTGGTCCAAATAATATTCAGGGTAGGATCTTGATCTTTTTGTGCTTGTTGAGGGCTGATTTGTGTCACAGTATTTGATCTATTTTGAAGAATGTTCCACATACACTTGAGAAGAATGTGTATTCTGCTGCATTAGGGTGAAATGCTCTGAATATATCTGTTAAATCCATATGGTCCAGTGTGTCATTCAAAGGCATTATTTCTTTGTTGATTTTCTGTTTAGATTATCTGTTCATTGTTGTAAGTGGGGTGTTGAAGTCTCCTACTATTAAGGCTTTGTTGTCAATGATTTTATTTATGTTTGTGATTAATTGATCTGTATATTTGACTTCTTTCATGTTGGGGGCATAAATACTTATAATTGTTAAATCTTCATATATAGACCCCTTATTTATAATGCCCTTCATCTCTTGTTGCAGTCTTTGTTTTAAAATCTAGTTGTCTGATAAGTATGACCACTATGACTTTCTTTTGGCATTCATTAGCATGATAGATGGTTTTCCATCCCCTTACTTTCAATCTACTGGTGTCATTAGGTCTAAAATGAGCCTCTTGTAGACAGCATATAGATGGATCTTGTTTTTTTTCCCCCATCCTTTCTTATACCTTATGTCTTTTGATTGGAGCATTTAGTCCACTTTTATTCAGAGTGATTATTGAAAGATATGAATTTAGTTCCATTGTGTTGCCTGTAGAGTTGGTGTATCTGGTGATGTTCTCTGGTGCTTTCTAATCTTTGTTTTTTTTTTGGTCTTTTTAATTTTTTCTTTTGTTTTGTTTCTATTTAGAGTTCCCCTTAAAATTTCTTGCAGGGCTGGTTTAGTGGTCATGAACTCTTTTAGTTTTTGCTTGCCTGGGAAAGTCTTTATCTCTCTTTCTAATCTGAATGACATCCTTGCTGGGTAAAAAAATCTTGGCTGCATATTTTCCCAATGCAGCGCCTTGAATATATCCTGACACTCCTTTCTGGCCTGCCATGTTTCTGTGGATAGGCCTACTGCAAATCTGATCTGTCTTCCCTTGTAGGTGAGGAAACTTTTCTCCCCTACTACTTTCTTGATTCTTTCCTTGTCTGTGTATTTTTTGAATTGACTCTGATATACCTTGGTGATGGTTTATTTTTGTTGAATCTAATGGGAGTCCTCTATGCTTCCTGGATTTTGATATCTGTGTCCTTCCACAGATTAAGAACGTTTCCTTCTATAATTTACTCACATAAACCTTGTGCTTCTTTTCTCTCTCTTCATCTTCTGGTACTCCTATAATTCAGATGTTATTCCTTTTTAGTAAGTCACAGAGTTCTCTAAGTCTTGTATTGGGATGTTTTGCCTTTGTTTACCTCTTTTTTTTTCTGCTTCATTATTATCCAGAATTGTATCTTCTATATTACTGATTTCCTGCTCTGATTTGTTCACCCTTGCTGTCATGGTATCCATTTGAGATTGCCTCTCAGATATAGTGTTTTAAATTTTGGCCTGACTAGATTTTAGTTCTTCTATCTCTGCAGAAAGGGATTCTCTGGTATCTTGTATGTTTTTTTCAAACCTAGCTAGTATTCCTATAATCATGGATTAAATTCTAGTTTAGATATCTTACTTATATCTGTGTTGATTAAATCCTTAGCCATCATTTATTCCTGTTTTTCTTTTGGGGTGAATTACTCCATCTTGTCATTTTGGAGGAAGAAAAACAATAATAAAGTATAAATTAAAAATTAAAAAATTACAACCAAAATCAAACCAAACCAAATCAAACACATCGAATAAAAGAAGCTAGCTCCTTGGTGTGTTTCTGTCTGCTTGTTGAGAAATGTTTGACAGAAAAAAGAAAAAAGAGAAAGGAAAAAATAAGTTAAAAAAATTAAAAATTAAAATTATTTTAAACAAACATAGTACAAAAGAAAATATAACAAAACATTTTCTCTTTATTCAAGAAAGAAAAAGAAAGGAAAGAAAAAAGAAACCAACATAAGCAAAAACTTCTAGAAGTAAAGAAAAGGAACAAACGAACATGAGAATGAAACCCAAATGAAGCTATATCCAGTTTCCCCTAGAACTGAAACTTTGCTGCACACTATGGTCTGTAGACTAAGGGGGAATAAAGGGTTCGTGGTCCTCTGTGGGATGTGCCTAGAGGGTGCAGTTGGGGTTGGGGCTTGGTGTAATGGCTCTGTTCTCCACTTGGTGCTGCTTAGCTCCCTACGATCCATCCCTGTGTGTGGGGGGGTGCACTTGCTAGAGGTGAAAATGGCTTCACCCCACTCTGGTCTCCAGTGTGGGAATTTTGTGCCCTCACAGACACGCTACCAATCACCCCTCCTTTGTCTCAGCCTCCTGTCTATTCCCGCATTTACCTTGTCCAAGCTGTCTGACTGCCCCATAGTGCCTCCCTCCAGGGTTTTTTCTCACACAGGGTTGTGTTTCAAAACACCACACTTCAGAGAACCCCTGGCTTGCACCCATGCTGATTCTCTGGGAGATGGTCTCACCAAGCAATGGCAAGGTTAGACATCTCCCAGAAAAGCATTCATGCAGTCATGCAGCAGCAGAGGCTCAGAATTTATGGTAAATCAGAGCACACAGCTGGCACCAGGTTTTGCTGCACTCTGGTGTTTTGGTTCCAATATCAGTAAATGTGTCAGTTCTCTGGGGTCTGCCAGGAGTTTTGCCCATGGGGAGGCTGTTTCGCATCTACTAAATGCACTCCAAACAGGAGGACTGCTTCTTCCTGTGTGACACATGGGCCTCCAAAGCACTCTACCTGCTCCTGAGGATTTACCCTGCTGTAATCTTGATGATTTCCCTTCTTCTGCTGGATTTAGACTTTGTGTAGTGTTATTTTCCCCTAGCTCCTTTAGTTGTAAGGTTAGGTTGTTTATTTGAAGTTGTTCTTTCTTCTTGAGGTAGGCCTGTATTGCTGTATACTTCCCTATTATGACCAGTTTTGCTGCATTCCAAAAGTTTTGGACTATCGTATTTTTATTTTCATTTATTTCCATGCAATTTAAATTTTCTTCTTCGATTTTTCTGGTTGACTCATTCTTTCTTTATTAGTATATTGTTTAATCTCCATGTACTTGTGGTCTTTCCAAATTTTTTCATGTGTTTGACTTCAAGCTTTGGAACATTGTGTTCAGAAAATATATATGGCACAGTCTCAGTCTTTTGTACTTTTTGAAGCCTTATTTGTGAGCCAGTATGTGATCTATGCTGGAGAAGGTCCCATGTGCACTCGAGAAGAATGTGTGTTCTGCTGCTTTAGGATGAAATGTTCTGAATATACCTGTTAAGCCCATCTGGTTCAGTGTGTCATTTTCAGCCACTATTTCCTTGTTGATTTTCTGCATAGATGATATGTTCATTGATATAAGTGGGGTGTTAAACTCCCCTACTATTATTATATTATTTTAAATAAGTTCCTCTATAATTATTAATTTGTTGTACATTGTTATCAATTGTGTTATACGTTTGAGATCTCCCAAGTTGGTGGCATATATATTTACAATTGTTGGATAGTTCTTTTTATTATGATATAGTGCTCCTCTTGTTATATTCTTTGTCTTAAAATCTAGTTTGTCTGATATAAGGATTGCTACTCAGACTTTCTTTTGATGTTCATTTGCCTAATAAATGTTTCTTCATCCCCTCACTTTCAATCTGTAGGTGTCTTTAGTTCTAAAATGGGTCTCTTGTAGACAGCATATAGACGGAACTTGTTTTTTATCTATTCTGACATCCTACATCTTTTGAGTGGAGCATTTAGTTCATTTACATTCAGTGTAATTATTGATAGATATGAATTTAGTGTCATGTTATTACCAGTTTTTTTTTTCTGGAGATTTTTCTCTGTTCCTTTCTAATCTTTGTCAATTTTGATCTTTCCTTCACACTCAATTAATCCCCTTTAGTTGGGGCACCTGTGTGTCTCAGTTGGTTAAGCATCCAACTTTTGCTCAGGTCATGATTTGGTGATTCATGAGTTCTAGCATCACCTCAGGCTCTGTTCTGACAGCTCAGAGTCTGGAGCCTGTTTTGGATTCTATGTTTCCCTCTCTCTCTGCCTCTCCCCTGCTCATGCTCTGTCTTTCTCTGTCTCAAAACTGAAGTAAACATAAAAAAATAAAAATAAATATTTCTTGTAAGGATGATTTAGGGTCACACTCTTTTAGTTTTTGATTGTCTGGGAAACTCTTTATCTCTCCTTCTGTTCTGAATTATAGCCTTGCTCGATAGAGGACTCTTGGCTGCAGATATTTCCCACTCAGCACATTGGATATATCATGTCACTACCTTCTGGTCTATCAAGTTTCTGTGGAGAGATCTGAAGCTGTCCTATGTGTCTTCCTTTGTAGGTTACAGACTTCTTTTGTCTTGCTGCTTTCATAATTTTTTTTCTTTAACTCTTTATTTGGGAAATTTAACTATAATATATCTTGTTCCTGGTTTTCTTTGTTTGATTTTTATGTGATCTTCTGGGCTCTGGATATCTATTTTCTTCCCCAGATTAGGAAATTTTTAAGCAATTATTTCTTCATTTAAGCCTTCTGCTCCCTATTCTCTCTCTTCATCTTCCGGGACTCTATGTGTTACAAATTTTATTACATTGATGGAATGACTGAGTTCCCTATGTCTCTTGTCATAATCTATAGTTCTTCCTCTTTTTTGTTCAGCTTCTTTATTTTCCATTATTCTATCTTCTACATCACTTATTCATTCCTCTACTTCTTCCATTGTTGCGGTCATTATATCCAGTAAGTTTTGGATCTCACTTATTTCATTTTTCATTTCTGACTTAAAATTTTAACTCTTTTATCTCAGCAGTAAGGGCCTCGCTGAAGTCCTATGTGATTTTCCTCAAGCCAAGTGATACCCTTATGATTGTTGCTTTAAATTCTCCATCAGGCATATTACTTATATCTGTTTTGATCAGATTTCTTGTCATGACCTTTTGTTGTTTTTTATTTTGTGATGAATTCCTCCGTCTTGGCATTTTGTCTGTCTTCTGTGTTTTAGAACATCTAGTTAGGGGCACCTGGGTGGATCAGTCAGTGAAGTGTCTGACTTCAGCTCATGTAATGATCTTGCAGTTTGTGAGTTTGAGCCCCACATCGGGCTCTGTGCTGACAGCTCAGAGCCTGGAGCCTGCTTCGGACCCTGTGTCTCCCTCTCTCTCTCTCTGCCCCTTTCCTCTCTCACACTCTGTCTCTCCCTCTCTCTCTCAAAAATAAATAAACATTAATAAAATTTGAAAAAAAGAAAGTCCAGTTATGTGTCCTGCACCTGAGAGTGACATATTTTTGAAGAGAAGTTATGTAGTGTCCAGGACCTGGAACTTCAGCAAGTGTCTCTGTTGTGTGCTGTGTGCACTCTGCTGTTGTGTTTTGGTGCTCTATCCTTCAGGCCAGTAATCTGATGAGGCTCTCCTTGCCTGAAGTGTGCACTGTTTGGTCCATGGCCAGAGACTTGTGAGTTTCAACTTGATCTGCTTCTTAATGAGACCTGATGCTATTTTCCCTAGAACGAAAGTCTTGCAGAACTATGGTTGGGTCACATGATCTGTACAGGGTTTTCTGCTGGTCTTCTTGGGAAGGGGTCCTCTGTGCAAAGCTTTAGGCACACTTTCCAGGGAAAGCAGTATCAACAGTGTGGAAGGGAGTGGTACTCAGTTTAAGCAGGTTAGGCAGCCTATGTAGGCAGTGTTTCTGTGTTTATACTGGGGGCAGGGAAGAGAAATGGTGTTATCCATCTCATTTATCCCTTGATAGGAGAGTCTGTGCTTGCTGCTCTCAAGGAAGTACTCACAGAAGAATTAATGATTTCCTCTTGTGTGTCACAGGCACTTTTCAGATCGCTTTTCTCCCATCATCGGTCTCAGGTTGCTTGCCTGCCTTGAGAAGTACAATGCACCTTAGGCATTATCCCTGCCAAGACTGCTGACTTCTACAACTCCAAACTTTAGGGATCTGGTGTGACAAGGACATACACTGGTACTCTGGGGAAGAGTCTTACCCTATTGGGATGGATGCAATTTTGACCTAGAAGAGCATTTGCATAGGGGCATGGGATTTGGAGCATGGAGGCTGAACAGCCAGTGTCCAGGTCAGCCACCCTCAGCAGGTGTCTCTGCACCTGTGCTGAGGGGTGGGAGAGGGAAATGATGTCCATCAGCTTTGTTTTTTCTGGAAAGGCAGCTCTGAGAATGCCCACCTTTCACAGATGGCACTTGAAGAAGAATGAACAGTCTCTCCTCATGTGCCTCAGGCAATCCACAGATCATGCTGTTTGCCCCTGAGTTCTTTGCCTGCCTTCTTTCCAGAAGTAAGGCAGCACCTTTAGGGCTCTACCCCAGCCAAGTGCATTGACATTTAAAACTCTAGTCTTTGAGAGCAACTGCATGCAAAAAGTCATGGAAATCAGCCCCTCTTATTTTCCAAAACAGTGACTTTTGAGAACGGCTTCTCCTTGTGCTTATTCCTGTGTGCTTTTCTCCTTTTTGCCTTTCTCTGAGACTAGGGCTCCCTCTTTTCACAGCATACACAATCTGTTTCTCCTATAAACCATGTCTCCACATTTCCTACCTTCTTTGATGTGGCCTCTTCTTTCCCTCTAGTTGTGCAGTTTGTTCTCCCAGTCCTCAAGTCAATTTGTTGGGTGTTTAGAATGAGTTGATATTTATCTGGCTGTGTTTGAGGGATGGGGCAAGCCCAGGGTTCTCTTACCATGCTGCTATCTTCTCTTCTCTTCCCTCCCTCCCTCCCTCTCTCTCTCTCGCTCTAATAAGATTTAATTATTTCTAAGCCTAACAACACCGGAGCACAGGTGGTTTTGAAAGAGATGAAAAATACAATAATTGGTCTTTCTAATGACAAGTAATCCATGATGTTTAAGATAAAAAGTTCTAAATTGTTATGACGTTAGAACAAAAAGACTACATGTCAATCTTTCTGTTTCTCTCTCTGTCACATAATATTAGATATGTAGATAAATATTAAGTTAAAAAATATCTCACACATAATTCATCAGTGAATCATTTTGAGAAACAAATTCAAGTTCACTATCACTTAGAAATGGAATGGTTTCCCTTTGACAAACTCTCCTGTGGCTCACAATCCCACTCTTTTCCCTAAGCCACCAGGATTATATGGATGTGTGGTGCTCCATGTTACACATGCAATGGATATTTTTCAACCCTCTCCTCTGACTCCTATCTACTGTTTATCCCGAATGTTGTTTCTATTCTGTGCTGTACCTTGAGGGATTGAATCAATAGGGTTCCTTGATACCCGGCTACTGTTTGGCATTAGCCAGTGGGAGCCACTGTTTGAGCATTGGAGAGAGAGAACAGCTGGTTTGGAACACCCACCCTTCTCAACTGGAGCAACCAGGCTGCCTGCGTTTCTCGACAAAAGGCTACAACTCCTGGTGGTAGCCATGTGCTCACAGGATCTCTCCTGTTTCCAGTACAACCTCCCCCACTTTGCTAGTTCAAGCGCATGTATAACACACATATAGAGATCCCTTGCTGGTGTTTCTCAGTCCTCCCACACCTTTGTAAGTCCTTCTTTTGTTAAGCTTCCCTCATTTTCCCAGTTGGAGTATCCCACATATTTTCTCCTGGGATTATAGCTGATATAACTTTCCATTAACTAACTTTTACTAATTATGAAAATATAATGATTATTAGTGTTCAAAAAAGACAGTTATCTTGTACACTTTATGTCACTTTATTTTTATTAACACACACACAGTTTTTCATGGCAGGAAATTGGAAGTTTTTTTTTAAAAAGTACATCTCTATGTAATATATTTTTGCAGCATTTAGCATTATGTTGTGCTTCTGTTTCATTCTTCTCACATTATTTACTAATTTCATTGGGATTTTTTTCTGACCATTTATTGTTTAAGGGTTTAATTTGCATTGTTTAATGTCTATATACTTGTGTTTTTCACAGTATTTTTATTATTGATTTCTAATTCGATGCTATTTTGATTAGGGGATGTATGTGCTGTACATGACTTCAGTCACTTTAAATTTATTGTGTATTGTTTTATGGTCTAGTTTATGGCCTGTCGTATGGAAGTTGTGTGAATACTGAGAAATACGTGTATCCCACCATTGTGGGGTGGAGTGTTTTATAGATTACTGTTGGGCTTGGTTTGTTCAGAGTGTCATTCAAATATTCTATTACCAGAATGCTGAATGATCTTCTGTCTAGTTGTTCTTCCATTCTTGAAAGTGGGTCCCTGAAGTTCAAACATTATTATGGAATTATCTGTTTCTCCAATCAGTTCTGTTAGTTTGTACTTCATGTATTTTGGGAGTCTGCTATTGTGCGCATATATGTTTATGATTGTTATATATGATTGATGGGTTAACCAATTTTAGCATTGTAAATTGTTTTTTATTTGTCTATAGTAATCGTGTCTCTATGTGCATATTGTCTGATCCTAGCATAGCCATTAGTTCTCTCGTTTGGTTTCTGTTTGAATGGAGCATCTTTCTCTATATTTTAGGTTTCTTTGAATCTAAAGTGGACCTCTTAAACACAGTATGTAGTCAGTTAATGGTTTTTTAATCCATTCTGTAAATCTCTTCTTTTTTTGTGAATTAAGAGCTAACTCTTTTCAGAAGTTTTAGGCTTACAGAAAAGTTGAGGAGAAAGTAAGAAAGAGTTCCTATATATCCCCTTCCCCTACACAGTTTCTCCTATTATTAACATCTTGCTTTTATTATGTTATTGATTTCTATTATTGATTTCTAGTTTAAGTCTACTGTAGCCTGAGAGCACACTTTGTGTGATTTCTATTCTTTTAAATTTGTTATGGTGTATATTATGTTCCTGCACATGATCTGTATTGGTATATGTTCTGTGTGAGCTTGAGAAGAATGTGTGTTCTGCTATTGCTGGTATTTTGTAAATGTCAATTAGATCCAGTTGATTGACAGTGGTGTTCAGTTTGACTGTGTCCTTAGTGACTGCCAACTGGATCTGTCCAGTTGATAATGACTTCATCTAGCTCTCCTTGCACTTCTATAAGGGCTTTATTTTTTATTTTTTGCTTCACATATTTTGACACCCCGTTAGGTGTGTACATATTAAAGATTGTTATATCTTTTTGATTTATCATTATTTTGTGCCATTCTTAATCCCTGCTAATTTTTGTCCCTGGTCTGTCCTATGAAATCCAGTCAGTTTGTTTGAAATTAATATAGCTACTCCAGCTATCTTTTGATTAGTTTAGCCTGGTATATTTTTTGATTCATTTATCTTTAATGAAGTTGAGTCTTTATATTTGAAGTGTGTTTCTTATAGACAATTTATATTTTGGTCTTTTTTTTTTACTTTTATTTTTTATTTTTTGAAAATTTACATCTAAATTGTTTAGCATAAAGTGCAACAATGATTTCAGGAGTAGATTTCTTAGTTTCCCTTACCCATTTAGCCCATCCCCCCTCCCACACTCCCTCCAGTAACCCTCAGTTTGTTCTCCATATTTATGAGTCTCTTCTGTTTTGTCCCCCTTCCCGTTTTTATGTTATTTTTGTTTCCCTTCCATTATGGTCTTGTTTTTATATCTTCTTGGGGAATCTTTCTCTTTTAATTGGTGTGTTTAGGCCATTGACATTTAAAGTGATTATTGATATAGCTAGATTAATATTTAGCGTATTCATTACTGTTTTCCATTCACTGGTCTTCTTTATTTTTTTCCCTTGCACACTTTTTTTTTCTTTGCTTCTTCTGATATTGACTGGCTATTTAGTGCTAGTATTTTTTCTCCCATTTTGCATATCAATTATTTTCTTTCCAATTTTTTTCTGGTTGCTTTATATTTTGCAAGATGCATTTAGAATTAATGTATGTCGACTTCCAAATCACACTCTACCACTTCATTGGTAGTACAGATACCATATGGCAGAGTATTCCCAGTTGCTCCATTCTACCTCATAACATTGTTGTCATTTATTTTACTTGTCCCAAAACTATAATTACTGAATACATTCTTGCCATTAGTATTTTGAAGAAAAGAGTATCTGTTACATCAATTAAGAATCAGAAGGGCAGGAGGGAAGATGGCGGCGTAGGAGGACGCTGGGCTCACCCCGCGTCCTGATGATCACTTAGATTCCACCTACACTTGCCTAAATAACCCAGAAAACAGCCAGAGGATTAGCAGAATGGAGTCGCCACACCCAAGCGCAGACGAGAGGCCCACGGAAGAGGGTAGGAAGGGCGGCAAGGCGGTGCGCGCTCCACGGACTGGTGGGAGGGAGCCGGGGCAGAGGGGCAGCTCGCCGGCCAAGCAGAGTCCCTGAGTCTGGCTTGCAAAAGCGGAGGGGCCTGACGGACTGTGTTCTTACAGCAAGCGCGACTTAGCGTCTGAAAGGTCATAAGTTAACAGCTCTGCTCAGAAAGCGGCAAGGCTGGAGGACAAAGGGAGGGAGAGCTGCTGAACCCCCAGACGACAGAGCTCAGTTTGGTGGGGAACAAAGGCGCCCGCCAGCGCCATCTCCCCCGCCCATCCCCCAGCCAAAATCCCAAAGGGAACCGGTTCCTGCCAGGGAAATTGCTCGCTCCGCGCAAACACCCAACGCTGTGCTTCTGCGGAGCCAAACCTCCGGCAGCGGATCTGACTCCCTCCGGCTGCCACAGGGCCCCTCCTGAAGTGGATCACCTAAGGAGAAGTGAGCTAAGCCTGCCCCCCTGCCGCCGTGCACCTTGCCTACCCACCCCAGCTAATACGCCAGATCCCCAGCATCACAAGCCTGGCAGTGTGCAAGTAGCCCAGACAGGCCACGCCACCCCACAGTGAATCCCGCCCCTAGGAGAGGGGAAGAGAAGGCACACACCACTCTGACTGTGGCCCAGCAGTGGGCTGGGGCAGACATCAGGTAGGACTGCGGCCCCGCCCACCAACTCCAGTTATACACCACAGCACAGGGGAAGTGCCCTGCAGGTCCTCACCACGCCAGGGACTATCCAAAATGACCAAGCAGAAGAATTCCCCTCAGAAGAATCTCCAGGAAATAACAACAGCTAATGAGCTGATCAAAAAGGATTTAAATAATATAACAGAAAGTGAATTTAGAATAATAGTCATAAAATTAATCGCTGGGCTTGAAAACAGTATACAGGACAGCAGAGAATCTCTTGCTACAGAGATCAAGGGACTAAGGACCAGTCACGAGGAGCTGAAAAATGCTTTAAATGAAATGCAAAACAAAATGGAAACCACCACGGCTCGGATGGAAGAGGCAGAGGAGAGAATAGGTGAACTAGAAGATAAAGTTATGGAAAAAGAGGAAGCTGAGAAAAAGAGAGATAAAAAAATCCAGGAGTATGAGGGGAAAATTAGAGAACTAAGTGATACACTAAAAAGAAATAATATACGCATAATTGGTATCCCAGAGGAGGAAGAGAGAGGGAAAGGTGCTGAAGGGATACTTGAAGAAATAATAGCTGAGAACTTCCCTGAACTGGGGAAGGAAAAAGGCATTGAAATCCAAGAGGCACAGAGAACTCCCTTCAGACGTAACTTGAATCGATCTTCTGCACGACATATCATAGTGAAACTGGCAAAATACAAGGATAAAGAGAAAATTCTGAAAGCAGCAAGGGGTAAACGTGCCCTCACATATAAAGGGAGACCTATAAGACTCGTGACTGATCTCTCTTTTGAAACTTGGCAGGCCAGAAAGAATTGGCACGAGATTTTCAGTGTGCTAGACAGAAAAAATATGCAGCCGAGAATCCTTTATCCAGCAAGTCTGTCATTTAGAATAGAAGGAGAGATAAAGGTCTTCCCAAACAAACAAAAACTGAAGGAATTTGTCACCACTAAACCAGCCCTACAAGAGATCCTAAGGGGGACCCTGTGAGACAAAGTACCAGAGACATCACTACAAGCATAAAACATGCAGACATCACAATGACTCTAAACCCGTATCTTTCTATAATAACACTGAATGTAAATGGATTAAATGCGCCAACCAAAAGACATAGGGTATCAGAATGGATAAAAAAACAAGACCCATCTATTTGCTGTCTACAAGAGACTCATTTTAGACCTGAGGACACCTTTAGATTGAGAGTGAGGGGATGGAGAACTATTTATCATGCTACTGGAAGCCAAAAGAAAGCTGGAGTAGCCATACTTATATCAGACAAACTAGACTTTAAATTAAAGGCTGTAACAAGAGATGAAGAAGGACATTATATAATAGTTACAGGGTCTATCCATCAGGAAGAGCTAACAATTATAAATGTCTATGCGCCGAATACCGGAGCCCCCGAATATATATAAAACAATTACTCATAAACATAAGCAACCTTATTGATAAGAATGTGGTAATTGCAGGGGACTTTAACACCCCACTTACAGAAATGGATAGATCATCTAGACACACGGTCAATAAAGAAACAAGGGCCCTGAATGAGACATTGGATCAGATGGACTTGACAGATGTATTTAGAACTCTGCATCCCAAAGCAACAGAATATACTTTCTTCTCGAGTGCACATGGAACATTCTCCAAGATAGATCATATACTGGGTCACAAAACAGCCCTTCATAAGTTTACAAGAATTGAAATTATACCATGCATACTTTCAGACCACAATGCTATGAAGCTTGAAATCAACCACAGGAAAAAGTCTGGAAAACCTCCAAAAGCATGGAGGTTAAAGAACACCCTACTAACGAATGAGTGGGTCAACCAGGCAATTAGAGAAGAAATCAAAAAATATATGGAAACAGGGGCGCCTGGGTGGCGCAGTCGGTTAGGCGGCCGACTTCAGCCAGGTCACGATCTCGCGGTCCGTGAGTTCGAGCCCCGCGTCAGGCTCTGGGCTGATGGCTCGGAGCCTGGAGCCTGTTTCTGATTCTGTGTCTCCCTCTCTCTCTGCCCCTCCCCCGTTCATGCTCTGTCTCTCTCTGTCCCCAAAATAAATAAAAACGTTGAAAAAAAAATTAAAAAAAAATATATGGAAACAAACGAAAATGAAAATACAACAATCCAAACGCTTTGGGATGCAGCGAAGGCAGTCCTGAGAGGAAAATACATTGCAATCCAGGCCTATCTCAAGAAACAAGAAAAATCCCAAATACAAAATCTAACAGCACACCTAAAGGAAATAGAAGCAGACAGCAAAGGCAGCCTAAACCCAGCAGAAGAAGAGAAATAATAGAGATCAGAATAGAAATAAACAATATAGAATCTAAAAAAACTGTAGAGCAGATCAACGAAACCAAGAGTTGGTTTTTTTGAAAAAATAAACAAAATTGACAAACCTCTAGCCAGGCTTCTCAAAAAGAAAAGGGAGATGACCCAAATAGATAAAATCATGAATGAAAATGGAATTATTACAACCAATCCCTCAGAGATACAAACAATTATCAGGGAATACTATGAAAAATTATATGCCAACAAATTGGACAACCTGGAAGAAATGGACAAATTCCTGAACACCCACACTCATCCAAAACTCAATCAGGAGGAAAGAGAAAGCTTGAACAGACCCATAACCAGCGAAGAAATTGAATCGGTTATCAAAAATCTCCCAACAAATAAGAGTCCAGGACCAGATGGCTTCCCAGGGGAGTTCTACCAGACGTTTAAAGCAGAGATAATACCTATCCTTCTCAAGCTATTCCAAGAAATAGAAAGGGAAGGAAAACTTCCGGACTCATTCTATGAAGCCAGTATTACTTTGATTCCTAAACCAGACAGAGACCCAGTAAAAAAAGAGAACTACAGGCCAATATCCCTGATTAATATGGATGCAAACATTCTCAATAAGATACTAGCCAATCGAATTCAACAGCATATAAAAAGAATTATTCACCATGATCAAGTGGGATTCATTCCTGGCATGCAGGGCTGGTTCAACATTCGCAAATCAATCAACGTGATACATCACATTAACAACAAAAAAGAGAAGAACCATATGATCCTGTCAATGATGCAGAAAAGGCCTTTGACAAAATCCAGCACCCTTTCCTAATAAAAACCCGTGAGAAAGTCGGGATAGAAAGAACATACTTAAAGATCATAAAAGCCATTTATGAAAAGCCCACAGCTAACATCATCCTCAACGGGGAAAAACTGAGAGCTTTTTCCCTGAGATCAGGAACACGACAGGGATGCCCACTCTCACCGCTGTTGTTTAACATAGTGCTGGAAGTTCTAGCATCAGCAATCAGACAACAAAAGGAAATCAAAGGCATCAAAATGGGCAAAGAGGAAGTCAAGCTTTCGCTTTTTGCAGATGACATGATATTATACATGGAAAATCCGATAGACTCCACCAAAAGTCTGCTAGAACTGATACATGAATTCAGCAAAGTTGCAGGATACAAAATCAATGTACAGAAATCAGTTGCATTCTTTTTTTTTTATATATATGAAATTTATTGACATATTGGTTTCCATACAACACCCAGTGCTCATCCCAAAAGGTGCCCTCCTCAATACCCATCACCCACCCTCCCCTCCCTCCCACCCCCCATCAACCCTCAGTTTGTTCTCAGTTTTTAACAGTCTCTTATGCTTTGGCTCTCTCCCACTCTAACCTCTTTTTTTTTTTCCTTCCCCTCCCCCATGGGTTCCTGTTAAGTTTCTCAGGATCCACATAAGAGTGAAACCATATGGTATCTGTCTTTCTCTGTATGGCTTATTTTACTTAGCATTACACTCTCCAGTTCCATCCACGTTGCTACAAAGGGCCATATTTCATTTTTTCTCATTGCCACGCAGAAATCAGTTGCATTCTTATACACTAACAATGAAGCAACAGAAAGACAAATAAAGAAACTGATCCCATTCACAATTGCACCAAGAAGCATAAAATACCTAGGAATAAATCTAACCAAAGATGTAAAGGATCTGTATGCTGAAAACTATAGAAAGCTTATGAAGGTAATTGAAGAAGATTTAAAGAAATGGAAAGACATTCCCTGCTCATGGATTGGAAAAATAAATATTGTCAAAATGTCAATACTACCCAAAGCTATCTATACATTCAATGCAATCCCAATCAAAATTGCACCAACATTCTTCTCACAACTAGAACAAGCAATCCTAAAATTCATATGGAATCACAAAAGGCCCCGAATAGCCAAAGGAATTTTGAAGAAGACCAAAGCAGGAGGCATCACAATCCCAGACTTTAGCCTCTACTACAAAGCTTTAATCATCAAGACAGCATGGTATTGGCACAAAAACAGGCACACAGACCAATGGAATAGAATAGAAACCCCAGAACTAGACCCACAAATTATGGCCAACTCATCTTTGACAAAGCAGGAAAGAACATCCAATGGAAAAAAGACAGCCTCTTTAACAAATGGTGTTGGGAGAACAGGACAGCAACATGCAGAAGGTTGAAACTAGACCACTTTCTCACACCATTCACAAAAATAAACTCAAAATGGATAAAGGACCTGAATGTGAGACAGGAAACCATCAAAACCTTAGAGGAGAAAGCAGGAAAAGACCTCTCTGACCTCAGCCGTAGCAATCTCTTACTCGACACATCCCCAAAGGCAAGGGAATTAAAAGCAAAAGTGAATTACTGGGACCTTATGAAGATAAAAAGCTTCTGCACAGCAAAGGAAACAACCAACAAAACTAAAAGGCAACCAACGGAATGGGAAAAGATATTTGCAAATGACCTATCGGACAAAGGGCTAGTATCTAAAATCTATAAAGAGCTCACCAAACTCCACACCCGAAAAACAAATAACCCAGTGAAGAAATGGGCAGAAAACATGAATAGACACTTCTCTAAAGAAGACATCCAGATGGCCAACAGGCACATGAAAAGATGATCAATGTCGCTCCTTATCAGGGAAATACTAATCAAAACCACACTCAGGTATCACCTCACGCCAGTCAGAGTGGCCAAAATGAACAAATCAGGAGACTATAGATGCTGGAGAGGATGTGGAGAAACGGGAACCCTCTTGCACTGTTGGTGGGAATGCAAATTGGTGCAGCCGCTCTGGAAAGCAGTGTGGAGGTTCCTCAGAAAATTAAAAATAGACCTACCCTATGACCCAGCAATAGCACTGCTAGGAATTTACCCAAGGGATACAGGAGTACTGATGCATAGGGGCACTTGTACCCCAATGTTCATAGCAGCACTCTCAACAATAGCCAAATTGTGGAAGGAGCCTAAATGTCCATCAACTGATGAATGGATAAAGAAATTGTGGTATATATACACGGTGGAATACTATGTGGCAATGAGAAAAAATGAAATATGGCCTTTTGTAGCCACGTGGATGGAACTGGAGAGTGTGATGCTAAGTGAAATAAGCCATACAGAGAAAGACAGATACCATATGGTTTCACTCTTATGTGGATCCTGAGAAACTTAACAGGAACCCATGGGGGAGGGGAAGGACAAAAAAAAGACGTTAGAGTGGGAGAGAGCCAAAGCATAAGAGACTGTTAAAAACTGAGAACAAACTGAGGGTTGATGGGGGGTGGGAGGGAGGGGAGGGTGGGTGATGGGTATTGAGGAGGGCACCTTTTGGGATGAGCACTGGGTGTTTATGGAAACCAATTTGTCAATAAATTTCATATATATAAAAAAATAAAAAAAAGAATCAGAAGAATAAGAAATTTTATTTTACCTTCATTTATTCCTACTCTAACATTCTTCTCTTCATATTCTAAAAGTTTTTATTTAAATTCCAGTTTGATAACATCAGTGTACTTTTAGTTTCAGGTGTACAGTTTAGTGATTCAGCACTTACACGCAACACCCAGTGCTCATGAAGACAAGTGCATTCCTTAATATCCATCACATATTTAACCAGTCTCCCCCACACCACTCCTCTGGTAACTACCAGTTGTTCTCTAGTTAAGAGTCTGTCTTTGATTGCCTCTCTTTCTATTATTTTGTCCCTTGCTCATTTGTTTTGTTTCTTAAATTCCATATATGAATGAAATTATATGGTATTTTTCTTTTTCAGACTGACTTATTTCCCTCAGCATTTATAATCTCTAGCTCCATCCATGTCATTGAAAATGGTGACATTTCATTTTGTTAAATGGCTGAATAGTATTCCATGGTGTATATATACTGCATCTTCTTTATCCACACATCTACTAACAGACACTTGGGCTGATTCCATAACTTGGCTATTGTGGATAATGCTGCTATACACATAGGGGTGCAAGTATCCCTTTTAATTAGCACAAGTTGTAATTTCTCTGACACCATCTGTAACAACACCTTTCTAGATATGTCTCCCGAGTCAAGGGAAGTAAAATTGAAAATAAACTTTTGGAATTACATCAAAGTAAAAAGCTTCTGCACAGCAAAGGAACAATCAGCAAGACTAAAAGGCAATGCATGTAATGGGAGAAGATGTTTGAAAGTGACATTTCCAATTAAGGGCTGGTATCCAAAATATATAAAGAAATTGCATAACCCTACACCTACAACACAAATAATCCAAATAAAAAAGTGGGCAGAAGAAATGATAAGATATTTCTCTAAAGAAGATTTCCAGATGGCCAAAAGATAACATGAAAAGATGCTCAACATCACTCATCACCAGAGAAATACAAATAAAAACTACAATGAAATATCACCTCACATTTGTGAGAATGGCTAAAATGAAAATCCCAAAATGGGGCGCCTGGGTGGCTCAGTCAGTTGAGTGTCCGACTTTGGCTCAGGTCATGATCTCACAGTTTGTGGGTTCAAGCCCACGTCAGGCTCTGTGTTGACAGCTTAGAGCCTGGACCCTGCTTTGGATTCTGTGTCTCCCTCTCGCTCTGCTCCTCCCCCGCTCACGCTCTGTCTCTCTCAAGAGTACTCTCTTGAGTAAGAGTCCTCTCTCAAGAGTAAATAAACACTAAAAAAATTAAAAAAGAAAAGAAAAAGAAAATTCCAAGAAATAACAAGTGTTGGCCAGGATGTAGAGAAAATGGAACCTTTATGTACTGTTGGTCAGAATATAACTGATGCAGCCACTGTGGAAAATAGTATGGAGGTTTCTCAGAAAGTTAAAAATAGACCCACTCTATGATCCAGCAATCACACTTCTGGGTATTTACCCCAAAACTGCAAAATCACAGTTTTAAGGTATTTCTTTGGACACCTGAGTGGTTCAGATGGTTAAGCACCTGATTTTAGCTCAAGTCATGATCTCATGGTTCATGGGTTTGAGCCCCACATCAGGGTTCATGCTGATGGTGCAGAACCTGCTTGGGATTCTCTCTCTTTCTCTCTCTCCCTCACCCCCCGCTTGTATTCTCTCTCTCAGAATAAATAAATAAGCCTAAAAAATTAAAGTATTTCTTATAATGGCTTGCCCAAACTGATACTTCAGTTATCAACTCAACAATAAGTATTCATTTCTCAGTTCTTTTTCTTTTGTAGTGTATGTTTTAGAAAACCATTGTTTTTGCCTATTTTGGCACATAAGTGTAAGTTCCACTACTGACTGAAGTACTTACATGACTCTCAAATAACAGTTACTTCAGAAGAATCAGACTTTTCTAATTGGCCAGCTCGGTCTTGTTGCATTTGCCTTTGAATTTGCTTAGAGTTATATTCTTTATTTTTGCTGCTTACGAGTTTCTATCTCTCTTTATAAGCTTGGGGCATGTAGAATTCTTCACTCCTTTGGCAAGAATTATGTCTGATTCTTGTCTGAGCTATACTGCCCCAATTAGTCACATCCAGTCTGACTTCTGTCTCTAGAGTATATCTCAAATATCTTCTCTGTGATAGCATTCACTAACTTTGGGTGCACATAAAGCTCTACTGAATTTTTTTTATTCTTGGAAACGTTTTTCAAAATAGTTTTATGGACATGATTGCTCAAAATACAGGAAGCCTGCACTGGAGTCAAAGTTTGTGATTTTTAAAAGCTTGATAAGATTCTGATGTGTCTCAAGGTTGAACAGCAACCCTCCAGGAGGTTAGACTAATTATATCAAATGTGCCTGAACATGTCACATGGAGATACATTTATATAGCTGTCATAGAAATGTCTTTTGATATGCTTGCTAAAAAACAGTTTATATAGGTATAGATAGTAATATTTTTAGATTATCTAAAAATATGCACCATCTGAATATTTTATTCATTATGATAGCTACATGTTGAAATGCTCCATTTTTAGGTGAAATATATTTAGTAAAAAAGGAAGCTTTTTTACTTTAATGTTAAACTACAGTACAATAACTAAGTTATGTCCTATGTAGTAGCTATTATTATATTTATACTATAATCAAGAGGAAATAACTAGCCTTCTGTATAGTGATTTCAAGTTGAAAATGTTGTAATTCACTGCTAAAAGTGTATCCCACCTAAGGAATAACTCGTGTTGAGATTTCAGATATTTTGGAAGGTATAGTGGGACTGTTATGGGCAGCTTTATTTCAAAACCTCACAAACATTTTGTAAAAGGTATTTATTCATACAGCCCAACAGTGATATTTTCTGCTTTTTCAACTCCTTTATGACCTATGTTCCTATTCTGGGATTCAGAGTTTTCCACTGAGTTATTTCTCAAATTGTTCTATATGTTATTTGCTCTTAAAAACAAGCCAGTAAAATCAGAAGGAAAGTGTTTGAGAAGTGTTAAACATAGTTAACACTGTATTTTGGAGTTGTCACACATTTAATCTGTTAACTTTCCTCCAAACACTCCGAAATTCCAAGAATAATATTTGGGTTTCCCAAATTTGTTTAAATATGGATTACTGTTTCTAACTGCTGTTAAGATCTACTGGAGCAGTGCCAGAAGATAGTTTGAAAAACATTGTCTTAAACATCAGCTACTAATCACATCTGTTAAACTCATCATTTAGTCATGATACACTTTTACATGAGCCTGTGATGTAGGTTTTAACCATGGGTAATACTTTTCATTAATTTAAAAACATGTATTAGGAGCCTATTCCTTAGCTCCTATTGTGCTGACTCCTTAGGGCTACCAAGGGAGATAAAAGGAACACATTGGTTTATTTCTTTTAAAAATTTTTTTTTTCTTTTTCTTTTTCTTTATTATTATTTATTATTATTATTATTATTTATTATTATTATTATTGTTTTGTGGGGAAAGAAGTAGTCATCCTAAGTAATGTAAAGTTTCAAGTGGTCAGTACTATGAAAGAGGTCCACATAGTGACACAGAAGACCTTGTTCTTAACAGACAAGTGGTCATGCCAGGGAATCAGCCTGATTCCAAAAGAGTGTATTTCCTTGTCTCCAACAACAGCAGAATCATAGTATCCTTCCATTCAGGTCTACAAAGAAAAGTTTGTGGCAATGCAAAGAACAGAAATTAAATAGTGAATCAGTTCATTATGATTAATTAGTGATTGTAATCATTATATATTTCTGTATTAGAGGCTTGTACAATATGAGTCAGTGGATTTATTCTTGCCGTTTGAAAGGGAATAGTGGAAACACACAATGGCATCAGGATGGACACATGTATGAATACCTTACATAAAAGTACTTAGTTATTAGAAAAATAATTACATATTTACCTAAAATATAATTTAAAAGATGAGAGTTTTGTAAGGGCAGGGAGTAAAGCAGTATGAAAAACGACAGGCTTATAATGAATTAATATTACTGATAAAATCAATAGAATTCCCCCTCCCACATCATATATCTTTCTGCTTCATCACTTCTATCTAAGAATTGATGATGTGGTAGCCAATTTATTTTCTATCCCACCCACATTATCCTCCATCTTCCCCATTTTCTTTCTTCTTAACGTCTAATATTCTGATTCCTAAGTTATTTAACTAGTTCATCTTTGAGTACCTACCAAATACACCTAATATTCTCATGCTAGGTAAATTAACCCCCCAGTGAGGGCTACATGACTCTCAGCACCAGGAGGCTGCACAGAAGTCTCTCAAGATTTGAGTCCTCAACATTTCCCTTTAGAAACCTGGAAATGGTTAATTCAGTCAAATACTTCAAAAGGAAAGAATTCCATGGAGACATATAGGAAAGTAAGAGTCCAATATTATTTTTTTAATTATGTTATTTATAAAGGATCAAACAGTGAATGTGTGGTTGAGAAGGTCAGGTAATATTATCCCATTTGTTCTTGATGGTAATTCCTAAAAAGAGTTGATTGACACTGTTGGTGGCAATATAAATTGGTGCAGCCACTATAGACAACAATGTTTTTAATTAAAAAGTAGAAATACTTTACAACCCAGTAGTTCCAATTATAGGTATTTACCTAAAGAAAAAAACCCCACTAATTCAAAAAGATATATGCACCCCTATCTTTAATCTGTATTGCAGCATTATTTACAATAGCTATGACATGGATGCAACACAAGTGTTTATCAATAGATGAGTCGATAAAGAAGAAGAAGTATGCATATACAAGGGGTTATTACTTAGCCATAAAAAGGAGACATCTTTCCAGTTACAACAACATAGATGGACTTAGAGGGTATTATGCTAAGTGACGTAAGTTAGGCAGAAAAAGACAAATACCACATGATTTCACTTATAAGTAGAAGCTAAAAAACAAAACTAGTGAACAAACAAGCAGCAACAAAACAAGAAATAGACTCATAAATACAGAGAATAAAATGGTAGTTGCCAGAGGGGTGCAGGTTGGGTAGGGGGGCAGACAAATTAAATGAAGGAGATTAACAGGCACAAACTTCTAGTTATAAAATAAGCAAGTCAAAATGATGAAGAGTATAGCATAGGGAACACTGTCAATAATATGGTAATAATATTCTAGGGTGACAGATGGTGACTACACTTACCATGGTGAACATTTGATAAGGTATATGTTTTTTAAAAATCGCTATGTTGTATATTTGAAACAAATACAGCATTGTATATCAATTATACTTCAATACAAATAAAAATAAAAAGAGTTGATTGGCAAACTATACCCATAAAATCATATCCATAATAGCAAGATGGTAAACTGTGGTCTTTATTACTTACATTATATTTGTAACATTACACATAAAATGATAGTGCTTGATGTTTTTGGCTAATGGTGAATGAGTCAGGTAATGAGCATTTATTTACTGCTCACTTTTCAGATTCCTACTCAAAGATGGACTCAGAGGACTTTATGACAGAGATTCACTGTCACACAAATTGTAGGAAAATTGGGATTAAGGTTCACATTGCAAAATGCAGGCCAATAAATTATAATACTGTGGTGAATAAACGTACATGTAGATTGGGTAGTTACTGAGGATGCTAATGATTTTGGAGGAGGGTAATTTGAGAGGTAGAGCAGGGCCTCTTTGGAGTCCTACATGTGTGGAGTATGAAATAGCAGTGCTTATTCTCTTCCCTGATAGCTCAATGGGAGGAGAAGTCTCCTTATTGCCCCTTTCATGTCCTTGTTCCTCAAAGTATAAATAAAAGGGTTAAGCATAGGAGTCAGCAGACTGTAGAACAGGGCCATGAGTTTGTTCTTGTCCTGGGAGTTAGTACCAGAAGGTTGCACATACATGCATATTACTGGCCCGTAGAAGAGAGAGACAACAATAACATGGGAGCCACAGGTGTTGAAGGCCTTCTTCTTTCCCATTGATGAACGAATTCTGAGCACTGTAGTTACAATGAACCCATAGGAGACAAGGATAAGAGACAAGGGGACCAGGGTAAAGAATGTACCCACAACAGAGAGCATAGTTACATTGAAAGCAGTGTCAACACAGGACATCTTGATCATCACTGGAATTTCACACAGGAAGTCATCCACCTTGTTGTTACCACAAAGTGGCAGTTGGACAGTGAGAGATGCCTGAAGCAAGGAGTTAGTCAAACCACTTATCCATGCCACAGACACTAGGAAGACACAGAGTCTCTGATGCATGATAGCTGGGTACCTCAAGGGCTTGCAGATGGCTATGTACCGATCCAAGGACATGACCACCAAGATGATGCATTCCGTGGCCCCCAGGAAGTGAAACACATAGAACTGGGCCACACAGCCTCCATAGCTGATGGACTTATCTTGGCCCCAGAGGTTCACCAGCAGCTGAGGGATGGTGGTTGTGGTAAAACACAGGTCCAGAAAGGAGAGGTTGGAAAGGAAGAAGTACATAGGGCTGTCAAGATGAGGGTCCACCTTGGACACAACAATAATGGAGATGTTTCCCACTAGTGTGCAGATGTAAGCCACAAGCACCATTATGAAGAGTGGCTTTTCCAACCAGGGATGGTCAGAGAAACCCAATAGGATGAAGAACTTTGGAATGCTTGCATTGCCCAGATTCATGACTGCCATTTCTCTTGTTGGTGGATTCAAGTGAAAGTGAGGACACGTATTTCAGTATGGGGTTTCCTGAGGGTCAGTTTATTCATTTGGATAGAGTGAATTATGCAGGGATTTTCTTTGTGGTGTAACTCCAGTGAAATTGTTATACTTGTAATCATGAAAAAGTATGAGTCTCAATGCCAAACATTATTATTTTGTAGTGTGTCTAAAAGAAAGGGCAACAAATCTGTGCATTTGCCTAAGAAATGCAATAGAGAAAATTTTATTAGAAAAATGATTAGGGAAGGGGGAAAGTCACCATTGTTCTTGGGGAAAAAGAATAAAACAGAGGAGTGGTTCCCAGGAACAAGCCATGCTGATGTACCACATGGCTTCATTTCTTTCATCCATCATCTGCTGGCCCTAGACCACTCTGCCTGAATTCATGATGTGATTTAGGGAAGTTCAGGATGTTCTGAGCTCCAACAGAATCAATCTGAATGCATAGAAACAAGATACATCACTGTTCCTTGGGCCTATGCCCCAAATCCTAAACTGACTTTTGCAGCACAAACCTTTTGTCATAACAGGAAACATGCAGCTTAAAGGATATGGTTCCTTTCCACAGGTTCCATACTTGAAGAACAAGAGAAAAAGTAATTGATAGTACTGCTTGGTGATATGAGCCATTCAAGGCATCAGTGCTTAAAAGTACAATGTGATGTGGGTTCATGCTTGTCACACCAGAAGTTGAAATCTATCACAAATTTGGCAGTTCAATGCTTCTTTGTGGATTTACTATATTTGTTTCCATCACATGTGTGAGTGTATGTGTATATGTGTGATGTGGATTATAAAATGAATTGTATATCTTGCTATTGGCACTGGTAAGAAGTTCGAAAAAACACTTGTAGTAGAAAAGAAAAGAGGATATGAAGTCAGAGAACGTGGATCCTGTCGACTGGGATAGTTAACACATAGACCTTTTCTCTTTTTTAATTAAAAAATTAATGTTTATTTATTTATTTTTGAGAGGGAGAGAGGATGTGCAGGGGAGGGGCAGAAAGAGGGAGAGAGAGAATCTCAAGCAGGCTCCATGGTGTTAGTGCAGAGCTCGATGTGTGGCTTGATCTCATGTACTGTGAGATCACTACCTAAGCCATGTTCGAAAATTGGATGCTTAACCAACTGGGCCACCCAGGTGCCCCAAAACATAGACATTGTATGCATTGCTTATGTACCACCTGTGTTGTGAGGATTGATTAATCCAGTATCTGTGACTATGCTTCATTAAGTATAATGCTTAATGTTGGGGTAGTTACTTTTAGGAAGTGTAGTGTCCAGTGTGATTAAAAGTCCATATCTTTTCATTAATCCTTGGTCTGGTTGCATCCAAATATTAGTAGTGTACTTACCTCACCAAAAGACTCACAAAATTTGCATTTTGTTCCCTTTCATTCCCCAAATCACTCCTATCATGTGGCTTGAATCCAGGGTTCATGATGTTAAGATTTTTATACAAGTACACGTATATTTTAATTCATTGAAATGCCCACAAATGCAAGCAGTATCCCTATATCTTTCTTCATTAAAGGAGACATATTTTAATGTTTTATGTTATGATGTTGCGTTATTAAAGGTTTTGATTTATTTACACGTATTTTAGTACAGAACTTGCATAGAGAGGACACAAAACACATGGAATTGAAAAAGATAAAATCATGAAGCTGAATAGATCACTTCCACCCATATACAACACCTACCTTACATCATTGCTGCTATTTAATGGTCGTGCTCTCTGTTCTTGCAAAATTGACTTGATCTTTTCTTTCCAAAGGAACTAAACGTTAATTAGAGATGAGGATTGAATATTCTGTCTGTGTTCAGTGGCTTCACATTATATCCTAGGTCCCTAATACAATTTGTCCTTTTGATTTGAAAGCCCCTGAGTATGTTTATATGTGGACACAAATAACATTTGTTAAGGAATAGTTCCTTCTCTTTATATAAAGCTGTGCAACATTTCCTTCACAAAGATAATGAACCTCAGTGGACATCTCTTGGCAAGAAACACTGTACAAACTCCCTAGTGGGAATACCACTTGTTGCCATATTAACATGGAAGGATAATTTTTGGAATTTCTCTTATTGTGGAAAATGGACTCAGAACTAAAATAATTCTAGAAAACTCATCTACCTCAACAATTTCATAGAAAACTTCCTTATATATCAGTGAAAATTTCAGACAAGTATTTTTGTTGTCAAGAGAGAATTTTCTTTTATTTATATTTTCTTCAGGCTATTGTTTATATTCTTGCCATAATAAAAGTGGGAATGTTTCTAGTTCTATACAGAGAAAGAAGCAGTGGTCACCTTTCAATTTGATTTTTAAGAAACCAAAGGACTTTTGTCTCCATATATTTCTTCCAAAATAACCTAGCACAGTAATGACTTTTTACCTCACCTAACATGGACTATATAAAAAATAGTCCCTCATTTGGGTTAAACAATAAATCATTATGGCAAGGAAAAGTTAACATATGTTATTTTGTTTATTTATTCATTCAGTCAGTAAAAATTTGTTGAGTGCCCACTATATGTCAGTCACTTTTCTTGATGCTTCAAAATATAATAGTGGACAATGTCATAAAAATTTGCTTAAATGAAACTTTTTTGTAATAGAGAAATACTATATTTGTGCTTATTGTCAGTGTCTCAGGGGATTTGACTTCAGAATAATTGAAACACTCATGCCAAAATTTATAATGCTGCAAACTCATGTGTAGAAAATTTAAGCTTTGCAAGATTATTGTTTTATTTTAACTAACACTGATACACAATGTTACATTAGTTTCAGGTGTACAACATAGTGAGTCACCATCTCTATACATGAATGTATGTTTGCCACAATTGTAGTCATCATCCATCACTGTAAAACGCTATTACACTATCATTGACTATATTCTCTGTGCTGTACCTTTTATTCTCATGAGTTATTCATTCCATAACTGGAAGCCTATACCTCCATCACCACTTCATCCACATTTCCATCCCCAACCTCCTCACTCTGGCAACCATAAGTCTGTTCTCTGTATTTATGGGTCTGATGTTTGTTCATCCCTTTTTTTCAGGTTGCACACATAAGTGAGATCATATGGTATTTGTCTTTTTCAGTGTCACTTATTTCACTTAGTATAATACCCTTTATGTCCATCCATGTTGTCACAGAGGGCAAGATATCATCTTTTTCATGACTGAATAATAAATGTATATACATACTGTATCTTCCTTGTACATTTGTCTGGACACTTAAGTTGCTTCCATACCTTGGCTATTGTATATAATGGTACAATATACATTAGGTACATGTGTCTTTTGGAATTACTGTTTTCATTGTCTTAGGTAAATACATAGGAGTGGAATTATTGGATCATATGCTATTTCTATTTTTAATAGTTTGAGGAAACTCCATACTGTTTTCCACAGTGCCTGCACCAATTTACATTCCCGCCAGCAGTGGAGGAATGTTCCTTTTCCTCTATATTCTTGGCAATGCTTATTTCTTGTCTTTTTGATTTTAGCCATTGTAACAGTTGTAAAGTGATACCTCATTTTGGTTTTGACTTGCTTTTCACTGATGACTAGTGACTTTTATCATCTTTACATGTATCTGTTGGCCATCTGTACATCTTTCTGTAAAAAAAAGTCTATTCACACTGGCAGCCTATCTTGCATACACCAACCCCCCACACTGCTGTACTCTGGTGGGACTGCTCTTCTCATTCACACTTGCCTCAGTCCAAGTGCAGTGAGACCCTCGCCCAGAAGACCAGCACAAACCCTGCCCACATAATGTCTGCTGACCAAGAGTTCTACAGAGCCCAGACCTGGTGGAGGTGTGACAGATTTCATTTCATAGTCAGACCAGAGCTCACTCATTAAAACTCACCACATTCAGGCCAGGGAGCAGAAACTTCCCTCTGCAGGCAGAGAGCCTCTGCAGATGACTAACCTGAATGACAGAGCATCCAGAACAAAAAAGCAGACTGTATGCAGCATATACTGGAGACATGTCCGAAAGCCCCAGGCTCTGGACATTATACAGCCTCTTCTTCATAGGGCCATTACTTTCAGGAACAGAAAATATAACAGGCTTTACTAACACAGAAAAAGACAAAGATCTAGGAAAAATGCCACAACAAGGTGTGTGATCCCAAGTGAAAGAACAAGATAATGTCATGGCCAGAGATCCTAGTGAAAAGATATAATATTCCTAATGGAAAATTTATGGCAATTATCATAAGGATACTCACTGGGATCGAGAAAGGAATGGAAGACTACAGGGAGTCCTTTGCTGCAGAGATAAAAAAAAAACAAGCAGCCAGAAATGAAAACTTCAATAACTGAGATTTCAAACAGAAGTGATGCAACCAACACAGGATTGAAGAAGCAGTGGAATAAATACATGACCTAGAAGACAAAATAATGGAAAATAAGGAAGCTGAAGAAAAGAAAGAATAATTATGCAACATGACAATAGACTTAGTAATAACATTTGTATTACAGGAGTCCCAGAGGAAGAAAAGAGAGAAAAAGAGACAGAGAAATTTATTTAAGGAAATAATAGTTAAAAACTTCGCTAATCTGGGGAAGGAAACACACATCCAAATCCAGGAAGCACAGAGAAATCCAATAAAAAACAACATAAAAAGGCTAACATTAATACATATTGTAATTAAATTTGTAAAATATAGCAATAAAGACAAAGTCCTAAAAGTAACAAGACAAATGAAGTCCCTAACTTAAAAGGGAAAACCCATAAGGCTGGCTGCAGATCTCTCCACAGAAACTTGGCAAGGGAGAAAGAATTGGAATGATATACTAAACATGTTGAATGGGGAAAAGTCTGCAACCAGGAATACTGTATCTGGTAAATCTATCATTCAGAAAAGGAGAGAAAAAGGCTTTCCCATAATAAACAAAACCTGAAGGAGCTCATGACCACTAAATAAGGCTGAAAGAAATATTAAAGAGCACACTTTCAGTGGGAAGACCAAAAGTGATAAAGACAAGAAAGGAATAGAGAAAGTCTCCAGAAACAATGAAAAAACAGGTAACAAAATGGCACTTAATATCTAGAAATAATGACTCTGACTATAAATGGACTAAATATTCCAATCAAAATACATTCGGTGTCAGAATGGATAAAAAACAAACAATGAAACCCTCCAATGGTGCCAACAAGAAGCTCATTTTAGATCTAAAGACCCCTGCAGATTAAAAGTGAGATGATGGAGAAACAGTTATCATGCAGATGGAAGGCAAAAGATAGCAAGGGTAGCATTCTCTATATCAGACAAACTAGATTTTTAAACCAAAGAATGTAACAGTGAAGAGGGGCACTATATCATTAATAAAAGGGACTATCCAACAGGAAGATCTAATAATTGTAAATATTTATGTCTCCAACATGGAAGGACACACATATATAACAGAATTAATAATAAAAATGAAGGAACTCATTGATAATGATACAATAAGAGTAGGAGACGTGAACACCCCCACTTACAAAAATAAACAGATCATCTAAGCTGAAAAATCAACAAGGAAACAATTGCTTTGAGTGACACACTGGACCAGATGGAGATGATAGATATATTCAGAACATTTCATCCTAGGGCACCTGGGTGGCTCAGTCAGTTGAGTGTCCAACTTCAGCTCAGGTCATGATTGTGTGATTCATGAGTTTGAGCTCTATATCAGGATCACTGCTGTCAGTCTGTCAGCACACAGCCTGCTTTGGATGATCTGTGGCACTCTCTTTCCCCCTCCCTCACTTGTGCTCTCCCAAAAAGAGTAAATATCATTATATCTTTTAAAAGAACATTTCATCCTAAAGCAGGAGAATACACATCCTCATTCAGTGCACCTGGAGCATTTTCCAGAATAGATCAAATATTGGGTCACATATCAGCCTTCAACAAGTACAAGAAGATCGAGATCATACCATGCATCTTTTCCAGCCACAAAAAAAAAAAAAAAAAATGAGAGACCACAAATACATGGAGTTTTAAACAACATGCTACCTAACAATGAACGGATCAACCAGGAAATCAAAGAGGAAATAAAAATGCATGGGAAACAAAATCAAAACACGATGGTCCCAAACCAATGGGATACATCAAAAGTAGTCTAAGAGGGAAGTAGATAGCAATATATGCCTACATTAAGAAGCAAGAGAAACTCATATAATCAACCTAAACTTGCACCTAAAGGAGGTAGAAAATAACAACAAAAAAGCATAAAGCCAGCAGAAGAAGGGAAATATTGAACATTAGAGCAAAAATAAATGATATAGAAAAAAATAGATCAATAAAACCAGGAACTGGTTCTTTAAAAAATTTAATAAAATTTAAGAAACCCTAGCCATACTTATAAAAAAGAAGACAGAAAGGAACCAAATAAATAAAATCACAAACAGGAGAAGAGAAATAACAATCAACACCACAGAAAAACAACTTTGAGAGAATATTATGAATAATTTTACACCAATAATTTGGACAACCTGGAAGAAACGGATACATTTTAAAAAATATATACACTACCAAAACTGAAACAAGAAAAATATAAAACTCAAACAGACCCATAACCAGAAAAAGAACTGAGTCAGTAATCAAAAATATCCCAACACACAAAAGTCCAGGACCAGATGGCTTCACAGGCAAATTCTATAAAACATTTAAAGAAGAGTTAATACCTATACTTCTCTAACTATCCCCAAAAAGGAAAATGGAAGGAACACTACCAAATTCATTCATTTGAGCCCAGCATTACCTTGATTCCAAAACCAAAGACCCGCTAAAAAATACAACTACAGGCAAGTGTCACTGATGAACACTGATGCAAAAATTCTCATTAAAATACTAGCAAACTGAATCCAACAGTACATTAAAGGAATAATTCACCATGATCAAGTTGGATTTATTCCTCGGTGGCAAAGGTGGTTCAATATTCAACAATCAATCAATGTGATGTACCACATTAATAAAAGAAGTTATAAGAACCATATGATCCTCTCAGTATATGCATAATTTGACAAAGTACGATATCCACTCATGAAAAAAAGTCACCAACAAAGTAGGGTTGGAGGGAACATACCTCCACATACACCAATAATGAAGCAGCAGAAAGGAATGAAGGAATCCAGCCCATTTACAATTATACCAAAAACCATATGACACCTATGAGTAAACCTAACCAAAGAGGGAAAAGAATTATACTTTGAAAACTATAAAACATTGATGAAAGAAATTGAAGAGGACACAAAGAAATGGAAAAATATTCCACGCTCATGGATTGGAAGAACAAGCATTGTTTTTTTTTTTTTTATATGAAGTTTATTGACAAATTGGTTTCCATACAACACCCAGTGCTCATCCCAAAAGGTGCCCTCCTCAATACCCATCACCCACCCGCCCCTCCTTCCCACCCCCCATCAACCCTCAGTTTGTTCTCAGTTTTTAACAGTCTCTTATGCTTTGGCTCTCTCCCACTCTAACGTCCTTTTTTTTTTTTTTTTACCTTCCCCTCCCCCATGGGTTCCTGTTAAGTTTCTCAGGATCCACATAAGAGTGAAACCATATGGTATCTGTCTTTCTCTGTATGGCTTATTTCACTTAGCATCACACTCTCCAGTTCCATCCACGTTGCTACAAAAGGCCATATTTCATTTTTTCTCATTGCCACGTAGTATTCCATTGTGTATATAAACCACAATTTCTTTATCCATTCATCAGTTGATGGACATTTAGGCTCTTTCCATAATTTAGAACAAGCATTGTTAAAATGTCTATATGACCTAAAGCAATCTACACATTTAATGTAATCCCTATTAAAATACCACCAGCATTTTTCACAGGGCTAGAATAAACAGTCCTAAAATTGGCATGAGACCACAAAAGATCCCAAATAGCCCAATCTTGAAAAACAAAAGTAAACCTGGTGGCATCACAATTCTGAACTTCAAATTAATAAATGGTCTTATTAACAAATGGTGTTAGGAAAACTGGTCAGCTACATGCACAAGAATAAAACTGCACAATTTGCTTTTACCAAACACAAACTCAAAATGGATTAAAGACCTAAATGTGAGACCTGAAACCATAAAAATCCTAGAGAAGAACACAGGCAGCAACGTATTTTTCAGCCATAGCAACATTTTCCAGATATCTCTCCGAGAAAGGTAAACAAAGGCAAAAATAAACATTGGGACTACTTCAAAATGAAAAAAACTTCAGCACAGCAAAAGAAACAATCAACAAAACTAAAAGGCAACCTTCGGAATAGGAGAAGATATTTGGAAATGACATATCTGATAAGGCGTTAATATCCAAAATCTATAAGGAAATTTCCAAACTCAACACCCAAAAAAACAAATAAGGGGCGCCTGAGTGGCTCAGTCGGTTGGACAACTGACTAATGGTTTCAACTCAGGTCATGATCTCATGGTTCATGAGTTCGAGTCCCATGTTGGGCTCCATGCTGGTGGTGCAGAGCCTGCTTGGGAGTCTCTCTCTCTCCATCTCTCTCTGCCCCTCTCCTGCTCATACTTGCTCTCTCTCTCTCTTTCAAAATAATTAAATAAACCTAAAAAAACCCCAGTTATGAAATGGGCAGAAGACATGAATAGACATGTTTCCAAAGAAAACATCCAGGTGGTTAAGAGACACATAAAAAGATCCTCAACATCACTCATCATCAGGGAAATACAAATCAAAACTACATGAGATACTACTTCACACCTGTCAGAATGGCTAAACTTTACAACTCATTAAACAAGATTGTGGTGAGCATGTAGAGAAAGAGGAACCCTCTTGCACTGTTGGTGGGAATGCAAACTTGTGCAGCCACTCTGGAAAACAGTGTGGGATTCCTCAAAAAATTAAAAATAGAACTACCTTATGACCCAGCAATTGCACTACTAGGTTATTTACTCAAAGTTTACAAAATACAGATTCAAAGGAGCAGATGCATGCCAATGTTTATAGTAGCATTATCAACAATAGCCGAACTATGGATAGAGCCCAGATGTCCATCCACTGATGAATGGATAAAGAAGATGTGGTACACATATACAATGGAATAACACTTGGCCATCAAAAAGAATGAAATATTGTGATTTGCAGTGACATGGATGGAGCTACAATGTCTTATGCTAAGCAGAAAAAATCAATGAGATAAAGACAAGTATATGATTTCACTCATAGGTGGAATTTAAAAAACAAAACAATAAGCAAAGGGAATAAAAATAGAGAGGCTAACTAGGAAACAGACTCTCAACTATAGAGAACAAACTGATGGTTACCAGAGGGGAGGTGTGTGTGGGGATGAGTGAAATAGGTGATTGGGATTGAGGAGTGTCTTTGTTTTGATGAGCACCAAGTGCTGTATGGAAGTGTCAAATCACTATATTTATTGTAGACCTGAACATAACATTACATTGTGTGTTACCTAATTATAATTTAAATTTAAAAAACAGAAACTTAAAAAGTCTATTTAGATACTTTGCACAATTTAAAATCAGATGACTGTTTTTTGCTATTCTGTTTTATAATGTTTTTCTTTCCAAATTTTTATTTAGAACTTTTTTCATGTTTGTTTGTTTGTGTATGTATGTATGTATTTATTTTAAGAGAGAGAGAGGGGAGGGAGGGAGGGAGGGAGGGAGAGAGAGAGAGAGAGAGAGAGAGAGAGAGAGAGAGAGAATCCCAAATAGGCTCCATGCTGTCAGTGCAGAGCCTGACATAGGGCTTGATCTCACAAAATGTGAGATCATGACCTGAGCCAAAATCAAGGATTGGGTACTTAACCAACTGAGCCACTCAGACACCCCTCCAAGTTTTTCTGTAAGTTCCAGTTTTGCCAACACCATTTTTTAAAGAGACTGTCTTTTTCACATTGGATATTCTTTACTGCTTTGTGGAAGATTCATTAACCATATAGTAGTGGGTCCTTTGCTGGGTTTTCTATTCTGTTCCATTTATCTATATGTCTATTTTAGTGCCAGACCCATATTGTTTTGTAGTAGAACTTGAAGTTAGAATTGTGATGCTGCCAGCTTTACTTTTCTCCTTCAACATTACTTTGGCTATTCAGGGTCTTTTGGGGTTGCATACCAATTTCAGGATTGTTCTAGCTCTGTGAAAAATTCCATTGGTATTCTTTCTGATAGAGATTGCTTTAAATATGTGGATTGCTTTGTGTAGTATAGACATTTTAACAATATTTGTTTTTCCAATCCATGAGCATGGAATGTATTTCCATTTCCTTGTGTCATCTTGAATTTCTTTCATCAGTTTTATAGTTTTCAGAGTACAGGTCTTTCACTTCTTTGATTAGGTTTATTCCTAGGTGTCTTATTGTTTTTGGTGTAGTTGTAAATCGTATTGACTCCTTAATTTGTCTTTCTGCTACTTCATCATTGGTGTATAGAAATGCAACAGATTTCTATACTTTGATTTTGCATACTGTGACTTTACTTAATTCGTGTATTAGTTCCAGCAGTTTTTTGGGCCATGTGTTTTTCACAATAAAACAACCACAGTATCTTATTTATTGGACAAACCCAACCACAAGCTGCTTCTGCGACAATGCCCCCAGCTGCTTGGGGCCCCAACTGGTGCCACTGTTACTAGGAGTCCAACCAGCTTCCTGTTCAGGGATGAACCTCCACTGCCTGCACAAAACTTGGGTGCCCAAGAGGTGCTCTCACTGCCTGCATCCCACCTTCCAGGCAGCCCTGGGTCCTCTGTTCCCCTTGCTGGCAGCAACCATTTCCAACCAGCATCTGTGGTGCATGGATTCATTAAATTTCTTTGATTTCCTGGGTGACCCATTCATTATTTAGTAGCCTGTTGTGTAACCTCCATGGATTTGTGGCCTTCACAATTTTTTTCTTGTGGTTGACTTCAAGTTTCAGAGTGATGTAGTCAGAAACCATGCATGGTATGATCTCAATTTTTGGTGCTTGTTGAGGGCTTATTTGTGACCCGGTATGTGATCCATTATGGAGAATATTCCAATTTCACTTGAAAAGAATGTGTATTCTGGTGCTTTAAGATGAAATGTTCTGAATATATCTGTTTAGTCCATCTCATCCAATGTGTCAATCAAAACCATTGTTTTCTTGTTTATTTTCTGCTCTTAGACGATGTGCATTGATGTAAGTGGGGTGTTGAAGTCCCCTACTATTACTGTATTATTAGCAATGAGTTCCTTTATGTTTGTTATTTATTGACTTACATATTTGGGAAAGTTGGGGGGCATAAATATTTACAATTGTTATACCTTCTTGTTGGGTAGTTCCCTTTTTATGATATAGTGCCCTTCTTCATCTCTTATAGTTTTTGGTTTGAAATATAGTTTGTCTGATATAAGTATTGCTACTCCAGTTTTCTTTTGATATCCATTTGCATGATAAATTTTTCTCTGTCCCCTTAGTTTCAATCTGAAGGTCTGTTTAGGTCTAAAATGAATCTCTTGTGGGACACCTTGCTGGCTCAGTCAGTGGAGCATGTAACTCTTGATCTCAGGGCTTTGGGTTTGAACTCCACATTGGGTGTAGGGATTATTTAAAAATAATCTTAAAATAAAAATAAAATAAAATAAAATAAAATAAAATAGTAAAATAAAATGAATCTCTTGTAGGGAGGATATAGATAATGAATCTCTTGTAGGGAGGATATAGACGGGTCTTATTTTTTTATTCATTCTGAAACTCTGTCAGAATGTCTTTTGATTGGAGTGTTTAGTCTATTTGCATGAAAGTAATTATTGTTATGTATTTAGTACCATTTCATTACTTGTTTTTTTTCATTGTTTCTGGTGATTGGCTCTTTTCTTTTCTTGTCTTTGTCCCGTTTGGTCTTTCCTTTCCGTTGAAAGAGTTCCCTTTAATGTTTTTTTAAGTCTGGTTCAGTGGTCACAAACTACTTTAGTTTTTCTTGGTGTGGGAAAGTCTTTTTCTGTCCTAGTCTGAATGACAGCCTTGCTCTCTAGAGTATTCCTGGCTGCAGATTTTTCCCTACTAACACATTGAATGTATTATACCAGTGACTTCTGGCCTGCCAGGTTTCTGTTGAGAAATCTGCAGCCAGACTCATGGGTCTTCCCTTGTAAGTTAGGGACTTTAGTTGTCTTGATGCTTTTAATATCAAACATGATGCTTTTAAGATTTTTTTCATTATTGGCATATTTTGCAAATTTAATTACAATATATATTCATTTTGGCCTGATTTTATTGATTTTTATGGTAGTTCTCTGTGACTTCTGGATCTAGATGTCTGTTTTATTCATCAGATTAGGGAAATTTTCAGCTATTCTTTCTTCAGATAAATTTTCTTTCCCTCTTTTTCTCTCTTCTTCTCCTGGGGCTTCTATTACACAAATAAGTTTGTTGGACTATGTTTCCTAAGTCTACTCATGTCTTCCATAATTATTCTTTCTCCCATTTGTTCAGGTTGTTTTCCATTATTCTGTCTTCCTTGCCACATATTCATCCCTCTGCTTCTTCCATTCTCGTGGTCATTACATCAGGTCTGCTTTGAATCTCATTTATTGAATTATTCATTTCTGACTGATTGTTCTTTCAACTCTTTTATCTCTGCAGTAAGACATCCTGAAGTCCTCCATTCTTTCCTCAAGCCCAGTGAGTATCCTTATGATTGTCGCTTTAAATGTTTCATCAGACATGTTGCGTATATCGGTTTCACTTAGATCTTCGGCTGTAGCATTATCTTCCTCTTTCGTTTGGGATGAATTCCTCCCTATTGGCACTTTGCCTAAGTCTCTGTCTTCTCTGTTAGAAAAGCCCATTATGTTTCCTGCTCCTGAAAGTAATGGCTTTATGAAGAAGAGGTCATATAGTGTCCAGGGCCTGTACTTCAGCAAGTGTCTCTGGTATGTGTTCTGTGCACTCTGCTTGCTGTGTTTTGGCTTCTCTGTCCCTCAGGTCAGTAGTCAGCAGAGGCTCTCCTTGCCTGCTATGGGCAGCATTTGGTCCTTGGTCAGAGTGTAATGAGTTTTAACTAGGTTTGCTCTGGTCTATATCTGTTAATTGAGACTTGATGCTACTTTCAGTAGAAATGAGGTCTTGCACAAGTCTCTGGACAGGAGATGTGGAATGGGTCAGGAGTTCTGCTGGTCTTCTGGGGAAAGGTCCTGCTACACTGGGACTGAGATACACTTGCCTGAGTAGGGTAATACAGGCAGAGAATGGGGGTTCAGGACTTTGTGTAAGAAGGTTAGGCAGCCAGTCTCAGTGCTGTGCTGTTGACAGATGCTACTTTATGCTGAGGGTTGAGGGAAGGAAATGGTACCCACTATCTCCTTCGTTCCCAGAGAGACATGTCCACAAATGCTACCTCTCAGGTACACTACTCTAAGTAGAGAGAATAATCCCCCCACTTCTGTGCCCCAGGTGGTCTTATGTTTGTCCCACTTCTGTCCACGCCTAGGGCAGCACCTTCAGGGCTCTATTACAGTCAAGCCTGCTGACCTTTAAAACTTCAATTCAAATCCCACTGTTTGCAAATACAAAAATCAGTCCATCTCATTTTCCCAGCCAATGGATTTGGGGAAGTGTTCTCTTCATGTGCTCCTCTCCCTCTCACCTTTATCCCAAACCATGGCTCCCTCCCTTATGCAGCATCCATGATCCATTTCTCCCACAAAAAATCGCTCCGCACTTCTTACCTTCCTCCATGTGACCTCTTCTCTCCGTCTAGCTGTGGAGTTTTTTTTCTCAGTCCTCAGGTCAATTCCTGAATATTCAGAATGATTTGATAGTTATATAGTTGTGTTTAAGGGATAAGATGAGTAGGGTCCTCCTACTATGCTGCCATGTTAGCTCTCCAACCTAGTTTTATGGATTTCTTATATTACATGTTTAGTATGATTGTTCTTCTTCCCACACTAGACAATAAATTCTGTGAAAGCAGAAACTGTGCCTATTTTTTCACTAATTACTACTCAGTAATTATCAAAATCCATTTTTATAGTAGATGATTGATATATGTTAGGAAAATAAAGCCCTATAACATCCTGATTTTTGATGTGCACTTATCCCAGGAAAGCAGACAAATTTTAGGTGTCATTAAGGCAGTGTGTGTGATATTTTTTATTCTAGTTTTATTGAGATATAATTAATTTACAGTATTTCATAAGTTTAAGGTATATGGCATTATAACTTCACTTACATATATTGCAAAATAATTACCACAGTAAGTTTAGTTAACATCCATCATCTCATATATATTAAACAAAAAAACAAACTAAAAGCTTTTTACTTGTAATGAGAACTTTTAGGATGTATTCTCTTCATAACTCTCAAATATACTACACAACAGTGTTAACTGTAGTCACCATGTTGTACATTACACGGCAAGTAGTTATTTATCTTATAACTAAAAGTTTGTATCTTTTGACCACTTTCATTCAATTCCCTGGTATTAATTGCAGAATTTACATTTATGTAAGTCTAATAGTTATTTCCCTATCAATTGTTTAAAATATGATTCAAATTTAGACTATTATGATTCTAAGATAGTATTGGTAGGGAACAATTAAACATCAATGGAAAAATCTTCAAGGAGAAAAGAAACAACACTAGTTTTTTATTATTAGACTTTTTTTCTGACAGTCAAGTAAATATATGGTGCAATTTAAAAATAGCCCAACTATGGAAAGAGCCCAAATGTCCATGAATGGATAAAGAAGATGTGAGATACACGCACACACACACGCATATATATATATATATATATATATATACACACACACACACAAATACATATACACACACAGTGGAATATTAATCAGCCATCAATAAAGAGAAAAAAAGAAAACTTGCCATTTGAATGATGTGACTAGAACTAGAATATACAATGCTAGGCAAAACCAATCAGAGAAAGACAAATATATAATTTCACTCATTTGTGGAATTTAAGAAACAAGAATGATAACTATATGGGAAGTGGAGAAGAGAAGAAAGGGAAATAAACAATAAGAGTCTCCTAATGATAAAGAACAAACTGAGGGCTGATGGAGGGAAGTGGGTGGTGGAATGGAATATATGGATGATGGGTATTAAGGAGGGCACCTGTTATGAACCCTGGGTGTTGTATGTAAGTGATGAATCCCTTGAATTCTACTTCTGAAACCAATATTGCACTTTATATTAACTAACTGAAATACCAAAAAATAAATTGAATAATTAAATAAAAATGCAGAAAAAATATGAATACTAGAATACAAATGTCCTGATATCCTACCATGTATCTTAACAAACAAACTTGTTAGTGATTTTATTTCTAGTACTTTATTACATATGTAGGTATATAAAACATGAGGGTCACATTCCCAATATAGGTTTATTTTCTGACTTTTCCTGCTGCCTACCTGCAAGCATTCTTCCATAACGTTATTATGGAAAAGAAATGGCCAATAACATATTAATAAAGAAGCTCAAAATTACTTTGGCTAAAACCAATAAAGATTTACATCTTTGCTCTTGTTTGAAGCCCCTTGAATACTGGCTGTGGGCTTTGTTCTCCATTAGGGATCCAAGTTGTTAGATTAGACACTATGCAAAATATTCTAAATTGTTGTGATAAAAAGAAATAAATTTTGCAAAACACACAGTAGCTCTTCAAATTTCTTCCCAGAATTTTAGAAATTGGTTTAACTCACACTTATTACCAAAGCTAGTCACAGACCATAACCTAGTCCACTGTATGAGAAAACTGTAATTCTAACAAATGGCCAGAAGGAAGAAGGAAACCAAAAATTTGTGGTCAGGCTTAAAGTCTCTTGCCTCAGAGATCTGCGAACTGAATAGATAATTGTGTGTTCTCCACATGCTCAAAATTTAATAGGTAGAACTGGAAGAAGGTGCCCAGTATAAACACTTCCATTCAGAAAGAGAAAATTCAGAGATAGAATTCACAAGTCTAGAAATTCTGAAAACTACTGGGCAGTTGTGAAGAGTTCCACCCATCAGTAGGGAAATGTTTGCATATGTTCTTCGTAACTGTTGGCTCTACTCTTTCTGAGGTCCCTTATCCTGTGTATAAATCTGAAGAGAACAACTGAGAATTTCAGCCTACTTCCCACTTAATGAAGGTTGGAGTCCAGGGATTATTTTAAGTCTCAAACAGTCAGAAGCTTCTTGAATCCATATTCATGCTTTACTTGGTGATATAAATCTCTCTAAAATGTAGTCAGATTTTCATGTATTTGATTTCAGTGTGTTCCACGCTCCAATGGCCACATCTGCAGTTGTAGTCAAGACATGGCTTTCTCTGTATATCTAGTCATAGGCATATGGAGCCTGTTAGACTTCATTGGGATAAACTTATTCTCTTTTCACTTTCCCCTTAGTCTCCTTTCCTGGAGCCAGTTATTTCAACTGAAAGGGTATATTTGGAGCTATTTTAATACACTCAGAAAGTTTAATAACAGCTACTTGCTACATTCTTAAATCAGTTATTATCACTAGAGATTATATTTCAAGCGGACGTTGTGGGGTGCCTGGGTGGCTCAGTCAGTTAAGTGTTCAACTTTGGTTCAGGTCATGATCTTGCAGTTTGTGAGTTCAAGCCCCACATCGGGCTCTGTGCTGACAGCTCAGAGCCTGGAGCCTGTTTCAGAGTCTGCTTCTCCTCTCTCTGCCCCTCCTGCCTTGCACTCTGTCTCTCTCTCAAAAATAAATAAACATTAAAGAAATTAATTGGACTTTGTTTCTCAAAGAATGTCTTCACATTATATATTACTATCTGGCACTAAAAGGTTATTTGTCTTTTCTAACCTATCAAGTTCTTGAATTGTTAATTATCTTATTTTCACATGAAAACAAATATTGTTTCTGAGTTTTTTCAGGAATATCTTGTCAAATGTATCCAATAGTAATAAATAATGCTTTTCACCCTTTTTAGAATTACAATCATTGCATTCCTTATCCACCTTTCAAATTATTGCAGGTGATACTTTCACCATTTCTTTTTTCTTTTTTTTTTTTACTCTATAACATGAACCACTGTGGTTCCAATCTTTAGTAACAGTGCCTTCACCATCTGCCACCTGAACTTTATGCTAATGTTTCCTATTTTCATTTTTTCCCCCTTAACATCAAAACCCCATTACTGGTGTCAATTTCTATACTCAGGATAAGCTACATTATAATGTAGAAACAAGAAACTCAGAGATCTCACTGCTATTAAATAACAAAGGTTTATTTCTCATTCATGCTACTTTGTCTTGAGACAAAGTATTATCCCCTCAATCTAGATGGGTATCCATATTGTCCCCTCAATCTAGAATATAACAGACAGAAAACTCTCTCTGGAACATTCCTTGTTGTGATTGGCAGGAGGATGGAGGTTATGGCAGGGTGTGCACCATATCTTAAAGTCATCATCAGAAAGTGACTCACATAATTTCTACTCACATTTTATTGGTAAAGCAAATTAAAAATCCTGAACTACATTCAAAGAACTGGGAGGTACAATTTTACCATTTGCCAAGAGGGTGGGAGGAAATCAAATATATATGAGCATCTCTAGTTTATATCATGTATGAAAAATATTTCTGAAATATTCAAGGAATTAAAAAACGATAACTTGATAATATTTCTGCCTCTAAAATTGGCAAATGTCTAAAAAGATAAAAATTCCCCGATTTAGCAAAAGGTCATGAAGCAATTATTTTCATTTACTAAATACAATGCAAGTGGGAAAATGGAATGCTATAAAATTTCTGTAGGGAACTTTGGCAATATCTATTAATTCTTGGGTCTTCTAAGTAATTTGTAATTTGACTCAATAATACTCAAAATAGAAATTCTATTTCTAAGCTGACATATGGACACATATTTCTTGTGCAGAAAGTGTAGAATTCCTTGTAGTAGTATTTAGAGTGATCAAAATACAAATGTTCAACAATAGAGAAAAGGTTAAATTCATTTTAACATGCCTCCATTGTGAAATTCACTGTGCAGGTATTTAAGTTATATTTTATAGAATCCTGGTATAGTCTTGGGATACAAAGCACATGAAAATAAGAAAAAGAAGGGGCACCTGTGTGACTCAGTTGTTTAGTGTCCAGCTTCAGCTCAGGTCATGATTTCATAGTTTGTGACTTTGAGCCTCATGTTAGGCTCTGTGCTGACAGCTCAGAGCCTGGAGCCTTCTTCGGATTCTGTGTCCCCATCTCTCTCTGCCCCTTCCCTGCTTGTTCTCTCTCTCTCTCTCTCTCTCTCTCTCTCTCTCTTTCACAAAAATAAATATTTTTAAAAATTTTAAAAAATAAGAAAAAATATAAATCTCCATTAATAGGAAAGAGGAATAAAGTAATACACCAAGAAAGATGAGCTTTATATACCGTAAATTTAAGGATGGATTTTTCCCCCATAAAACCACTTTTACTAAACTATAGGCAATGCATTTATTTTTAAAATAGAAAAGACTATTAATGAGCATATGTGGGTAATTTCATTTTCATTTTTACAGGGAAACACAATTGCTTTAGGCTTTGAGAATTTACGCCTATATCCCACCATGGACTTTTTTACAACCAGGGTCCCTGGCCCTAGAGGACTTCACATCTCTGAAAATTCTCTTTACAGAATAAGTGAAAATTGCATATAAGTTGAAATTACCCAGGTTTTGATAACTTGGTGTTTTAATTTTCTGCCTTCAGAACTAAGTGCTGTGAATGTTTTGTTGAGCAAACCAAACTTTGTTCTTACTCTCATGGAGCTTACAGGTTAGCAGTAGGTGCAGACATCATTACGTGATCACTAAAAAGTAAAAATGCCACAAGCAGGAGAGGCACATGATGAGTAAATTTGTGGATATTTGACTGACTCAGGGATATAAAAAAAAAAGATTCCCTAGATAAAGGGTGAGGTCTGAACAATTAGGAGCTAGGTAAAGATCTGTGGGAAGAGTATTCCATGTAGAAGAATTGGTATGTTCAGATGTCCTGTGCTTTACAGAAATAGGATAACTGCAAGGGACAGAGCGGTCTGCAAGGCAGGGAGTGAACATTTGTCTCTATCTAGTGAGCAACAGAAAGCCACTGATGATCTATAGTGCAAGTGGGGAGAGTGGAATAATTGTATTTGCACTTGGAATGAGCACTCTGGCTGAATTTTCTTTTTTTTTTTAAGTTTTAATTTAATCTGCAGTTAGTTAACATACAGTGTAATATCAGTTTCAGGTGTCAAATACAGTGAATTGACACTTCCATGCAATACCCAGTTCTCATAAAAGTAATTGCCCTCCTTAATCCCCATTATGTATTGAGCCCATCCCTCCACCTCCTCTCTAGTAACCACCAGTGTGTTCTCTATAGTTAAGAGTCAGCTTCTTGGTTTGCCTCTGTCTCTCTTTGTGTCCCTTTGCTCATTTATTTCTTAAATTCCACATATGAATGATCATGTTATTTGTCTTTCTCTAATTGACTTATTTTGCTTAGCATAACCTCTTGCTCCATTCTTGTCACTGCAAATAGCAAGATATTCTTTTTTGTGGATGAGTAATATTGCTCTGTGTGTGTGTGTGTGTGTGTGTGTGTGTGATCAATACTGCTTGAGCTATAAAGCCATATAAAATGAGAATCAATGTCACTGGAATTAGCAGAATTAATACACTAAAGAAAAAGAGCTCAGACTCAATTACATATATATATATACACACACATATATATTCGTACATATATATGTATATATATACATAAATATGTACGAATATATGTATGTATGTATGTATGTATGTATGTATGTATGTATAACATCCTGTATGTATGTGTGTGTGTGTATTCTGAATACATTTCTCAGGGAATTAAAAATCAAAACTACAATGAGCTATCACCTCACAGCTGTCAGAATGGTGAAAATCAACAACACAAGAAACAACAGGTGTTGGCGAGGATGTGGAGAAAGGGGAACCTTCTTGCACTGTTGGTGGCTATATTTTCTAAAGTGCATTATAGAGCATCAGGAGGAATCTATACAGGTGAATTGGATAATCAGCAAGCCTAGGTGAAGGATGGTGATAGTAGAAGTGTGAAAAAGGAAGCCATGGAGAGATGGAAGGTAGCAAAGAGAAATGATTGGATGTCTTAGTAATGGTTTCTATATGGAAAATGATGGAGGCTATGGTGTACGATAGGATCCATGGTTTCTGATTTGCACACGTAGACAATAGGTGACTGCCTTCAGTAAAATAGTGAGCTTTAGAAGAGGTCTTTGTCGCAACAGAAGAGAAGATGTTTGCCCTAGATGTGTTGCGTTGGAAATACTTATCACATACTCAACAATAGAAGACAATGGATATGGTGGTTTGGAAATTTTAAAAAGGTACATGTATGACAAATGTAATTGTTTTCATTTCTCTTTCGATATTAAATTTCTTCTTTTTTTTTTGAGAAAAGCAACTTTTTAAACACCATAGATTTAAAGTTGTTCCCTTTCCCATTTATTTGAAATGCCACATAAACATTATATAAGAGCCATATTCTGTACATATGTTTGCAGTTATTTTCGACTGATGCTGCACCTTCTATGCTAAAATTATTCTGATTTGCTAACTGGATACACCCTAAACTTTTCAGACAACATTTCCAGGTTCAATTTATGGTTGTGTTTTTTTTACTCCATATTTTAATACTATTAAACTAAATTTATTTAATATGAAAATATTATCTGACTTTAAGGGCATTTTCTTCAATAGAATATTTTTTCAGGAGGAAATGTTGATCATTTTTCCTATGGTCTAGAGCTATCTAATGAAAATAAACATTTATTGAGTGACAGCCCAAGGAATGAATTAATTCAGATCACTGTTAGAAAAAAGATTACTGTTAAGATTTCTACAAATAATTAGCATGATAATTTAGAGAAGTTCCCTCATGCTTATGGCAGAACTTGAGACAAATCAGGATTTGAACAAAGGAGAAAAAAAAGAGAAATTCTATTGCTGGGGAATAGAAGGATGAATTAAAAATGGAGCAGGAAAGGGGTGCCTGGGTGTCTCAGTCGGTTAAGCATCCACCTTCGGCTCAGGTCATAATCTCACGATTAGTGGATTTGAGCACAATGTCTTGAGCCCCACCTCAGTCTCTATGCTGCCAGCTCAGAGCCTGGAGCCTGCTTCAGATTCTGTGTTTCCCTCCCTGCCCCTCCCTCACTTGTGCTCGCTTTCTCTTTCTCTCTCTCTCTCTCTCTCTCTCTCAAAAATAAATAACCACTAAAAAAAAAGAATAGAGCAGGAAATGAAGCTCAGCTGATATTTCAAGTCTCTAATATGAGATGTGCACACCTAACTAGTTGGAGCCCACTAGATTGGAGGCAGTCTACACACAGCAAGCAGCTCTGGAAGGAGCACACAATGGATTTATCAAGGGGTGTGAGGGTGAAGTGACTGAGGCCTTCGTGCTGATGGGAAATTTTTGGCTTGAGATCATAGTCTATTTAATGATAAAGGTGTAGAAATCACAAACTAAGATGGTACAGTAAGATGGTAGACAAAGTGATACTAGAACAGATCGTATATAAACAGGAAGATCAACCATCCAAGTATCCTCAAGGAACAGAGTGCATTGGGGGAACTTCTGGAAAGCAATGAAATTTTTAACTTAGAAAAGGTATCTCAGTGTTGCCTTTGAACAGAGGAGGACATTTCTAACTGTGGGGAGAATTCAATGAAATCACAAGAGCCTGGAAAGTAGGAAAATCAGTTCAAACGTTATCACCACTTGCAAGGATAGAAATTCAGAGGACTCTCATCACAATGGGCTACTTACTTCTTACAGAAAAAGATTTTTGGCATCACCCTCTTGAAGGCCTCCTTCATATCTTTATTTCTAAGACTGTAGATAAGGGGGTTCAACATGGGTGTAATGATCCCATAGAAGAGGGAAACCATCTTTCCCCAGTCCTTAGAGGTGGATGAAGGTGGTTGTAGATACATGTAGATGCCTGTACCAAAAAAGAGAGACACTACAACCATGTGGGACCCACATGTCCCAAAAGCTTTTCGTCGTCCTTCTGCTGACCTGATTCTCAATACTGCTTGAGCTATAAAGCCATAGGAAATGAGGATCAATGTCACTGGAATTAGCAGAATTAATACACTAAAGAAAAAGAGCTCAGACTCAATAGGCTTTGTGTCAGCACACGACAACTTGAGAAGGGCAGGCACCTCACAGAAAAAGTGGTCCACTTCCTGGCGACCACAGCGTGGCATGTTAAGGGTCAAGGAAGACTGCAACACTGAATTACCAAAGCCAGTGAACCACGAGAAGGCTACCACCCTTAAGCAGAACCAATGATTCATAATAACTACATAGTGCAGGGGTTTGCAGACTGCCACATATCTGTCAAAGGACATGACAGCCAGGAGGAGACACTCAGTAGCTCCCAGGGCCAGGAAGATGATGAGCTGTGCCACACAGCCACCGTAGCTGATGGTCTTTTTGTTGCGACAAATATTTGTCAACATATGAGGGACTGTGCTTGTGGTATAGCACAGATCTAAGATGGAGAGATTAGTGAGGAAGAAATACATGGGTGTATGAAGTTTGGGATCCAGAATGCACACCATCATGATGGACACATTGCCAAAGATGGTGAATGTATATGATATTAATAGAAGCACAAACAGGGGCATTTGTAGCCAGGGCCTGTCTGAGAAGCCAAGTAGTATAAACTCTCTTGCGGAGCTCTCATTAGCCCAATTCATGATGACTCATTTATATTTCTTCCTAAAAATATAAAAAAGAGAAGTAGTAGATAATTATTGAATACTCTTATTGAAACTGAAATAACTTAGGTTAATTATAATGAATGATTCAACACCAAACATAATTGATAGTAATCATAAGCTACTATAAATTTATAGTTTGTGAAATATAATATGATTCTCTTAAATTAAAAATAGAACTACCCTATGACCCAGCAATAGCACTGCTAGGAATTTACCCAAGGGATACAGGAGTACTGATGCATAGGGGCACATATACACCAATGTTTATAGCAGCACCTTCAACAATAGCCAAATTATGGAAAGAGCCTGAATGTCCATCAACTGATGAATGGATAAAGAAGACGTGGTTTATATATACAATGGCAATGAGAAAGAATGAAATCTGGCCATTTGTAGCAATGTGGATGGAACTGGAGGGTATTATGCTAAGTGAAATAAGTCAGGCGGAGAAAGACAGATACCATATGTTTTCACTCCTATGTGGATCCTGAGAAACTTAATAGAAGACTATGGGGAAAGGGAAGAGGGGGGAAAGTTACAAACAGAGAGGGAGGGAGGCAAACCATAAAAGACTCTCAAATACAGTGAGCAAACTGAGGGTTGATGGGGGTTTGGGGAGAGGGAAAAGTGGGTGATGGGCATTGGGAGGGCACTTGGTGTGAGCACTGGGTGTAGTATGAAAGCCAATTAACAATAAATTATACATATATATAGTAAAATATATATAAATATAAACATATTGTTGTGTTTAGCATATTGTCTATCTTAGCAGCTATGTTTAACTTACTTTATGAAGTAAATCATTACTTTTGAATGACAAAGTATATAAACTTATGTACATGGAGCACAGACAATTGTAAATGCCTAAGACATTTCAATTTTTCTCTGTTTTGTTACGTGTACACAAAGTATCTTCAGGTGTCCATTATATTCTGTTGTACAATATAGTGATTGACACTTCCACACATGAGCTCATCAAAACAGGTGCACTCCTTAGTCCCCATATCAGATTATCACCTGATTAATCATTGCTTCACTGACATGTGGCAGACACGAGAAAATCCACATTTTATTGCTGTTATGACTCAGTGAGCATGACTACTCTGCATACCCAGTAGTGGTGAAACCAAGACTCAAAGTCAGGACCTGAAGGCCATTCTTTTTTCTATGCTGTATATCCCCCCGAGTATACAGAGAACACAGCAAGACTGATTGAAGACCACATGGCAGTGCTTATATGCCAACAGAACAGCAAGAATGAAATAGTCAAGTTGATTTTCCTCAGTGTGTGGAGGTTATCAGTTAAGTAGTGATACAATCCAAGTGCACCTAAGTTTCTCAATCCACCCTGTGTTTTTAAATGCAGGGTCTTTAATAGGACTTACAGCATTGAAATTTATAAGCATAAACATAGTGCTGCTAGACAGAGAACAGGGCACTGTAAAGGAGGGTAACGTGGGAAGGAGAGACCTACCTCAGACTGGGTGGAACAGCTTTTACAGTAGGAGAAGCACGGCCACTGTGCACCTGCAGCAGCTTGAGGAGAGAAGGTGTGAAGAATTTAACTCCTTCCATTATATGTGGGTTAAATTTCAGCGTTTTAGCTACAGATGCACATTATTGCTTGACAATTAACAGCAATACACCTTTGTGGAAAAATGCAGAGGAAATGAGATATGGCTTTGGTTTACATGCAAATTTGAATTTTTCACAGGAAAAATTGTGATACATAAAGATAAAATATAAATGAAAGATGGAAAAAATGTGTGGTGATTATGGCAAAAATGATGACTATCTTAAAACATACAAAATTGTTATATAATAATTATGAGACAAGACCAGAAATCCAATTAAAAGTGAGCAATTGACTTAAGTGAGCAATTGAGGAAGAAAAAAAATAAAGCAAATTTAAAAAGAGAAAAGATATATGATTTTTCTATCAATAAGAAACAGAAATAAAAATAACCAGGAAATGTCACATGTCTAATCATTTGGTAAAGTTAGAAAAAAATCACCTTTAAAAGTTAGCTGTTAAGAACACAGTCTCTGGATGTACCACCTGCCTGCATTTATTCTGAGCTGTGTGATTATGAGTGCAGTGTGAACATCCTTGCGCCCCATTTAGAACAAATCGCTCTACTGATAGTAAGAGGTCCTGTGAAGTCAAATGAGGCAGTCCACACGTCAGAAGTCAGGACGGTGCTGGGGACAGCAAGCTTCACTGAGTGTGAGTTTCTCATCACTTGGAGTATCACTGAAATCCATCATTAACACTAATCATTAACGTCATGATGGGCCATTGTCTCGGCTTGGTGAGGATAGCAGAAGAACAGACAACCAAATTACTGTTGGTTGTGCCAATGCTTATTGTAAGTTCATAATTTTATAATGTGAAATTATTAAACATATATGTCACTTTTTCTTTGCTTCTACCATAATACTGAGAACATGGTTTCCAGTAAATGGAAGTCAAGTCAATGGTTAATAGCAGGTACTGGCTTACCTGAAGGGTATGGGCCATAAGAGGACTCTACTCAGCAGCTGTATTTTCTCCAATTTTCACGTGTTCTGCTCTACCCACGTGTCATATGTCATTGTGATCTGCTCATTCCAATTTCTCTTTTCTGTTATCAGAAAAATGGACTCACCTCTTGACAAGCACACATTCATTTTGCGGTCATCTTACCTCTTTCCTATTCATATATCCTGCAGTAATCAAGAGAAACCTTAAATGCCACTAATTCTTTCTTTCTTTCTTTCTTTCTTTCTTTCTTTCTTTCTTTCTTTCTTTCTTTCTTTCTTTCTTTCTTTCTTTCTTTCTTTCGCTTAAAAACATCCTACTGACAGTTCTAATGCATGGAGATAAGATGGCCAAAGGTGCATTCTAGGGGCGCCTGGGTGGCGCAGTCGGTTAAGCGTCCGACTTCAGCCAGGTCACGATCTCGCGGTCCGTGAGTTCGAGCCCCGCGTCGGGCTCTGGGCTGATGGCTCGGAGCCTGGAGCCTGTTTCCGATTCTGTGTCTCCCTCTCTCTCTGCCCCTCCCCCGTTCATGCTCTGTCTCTCTCTGTCCCAAAAATAAATAAAAACATTGAAAAAAAAATTAAAAAAAAAAAGATGGTCAAAGGTGCATTCTGAAGGATGAAATGATAACCAAGGTTGTTTGAATCACTGAAAATAGGTGACATCTATTTTAAGATTCCTAGGAAACAAACTGAACAGTGATTACTTAGCCAGAGACAAGGACATGGGTGAAGTGAGCAAGGGACATCACTTAGAGTCCTGCTGCACTCGACACTCACCTTCCTTCCAAGTGTCAGAGAGATACCCCTGTCTTTCTGTGTGCATGTTTCAGAGAAGGTTGATAAATGCAGAGCCTCTTTAAGCTGTCAACCCTTGTGACATTCTTATTCAATGACCTGTTCCCCACAGATTGGAATGATATTAGCACGGAACCTGGGCTGCACAATGAACAGAGAACATTCCTTAGGATGAAATAAAAATAGATTATAGTATGTGTTCAGTCACTGGGGTATATGTTTGATTGACACTGGCTCTGCTCACCACATTCCTAGCAGAGTTTACAGTGGGAAGCTGATTTCATAGATATCTACAACATCAGCAGAGCCCTTTAAGAAAGGGCTACCTATTCCCACATTGCCTTGTCCTCTATCTTGGCCCTAGGGATTCCAGGGTCCCTCCAGTTTAATTGGTCATTGTGTCCAGAGAGGAAATAATGAACTCTATTCCCAACTGCACTGGCAGGGTAACACAGGCACACAGGTGGTTCACAAATGTTAAGGCTAGGGGGAAGATGCTAGGCATGAAACTTAAACCACGAATAATGAGTTTAGAGATGTTTACTCAGGATAGCACAAGGCTAAAAGAACTTATAGCCCAAATTCCGTTAAATGGTCTCATGGTCAAAGAGTGAGCCCACACTTAGTGTTTATGGGAAGAAGTGTTCCTATTGTTCCTTGAAATTTGTATGCAGGTGTTTAGACTACACCTGCTAGGGATATGCAGCTTAAATAATTGTATCAAACAAATTCAACACATGTAAATTTTCATCTTGAAGTTTAAGGTTGGCATGAATCCACCAGGGCAGAGCTAGTAGAAATGATGGGGGGTTGCAACAGAATAGATTTTGAGGATAAGTTGATTTCTCCAATTAATAATTTAATATGTGCCCACCTAAGATTTTGGAAAAATAAAGAAAACTGAAATTGGATTGAGCACCAGCTTAGATATACCCTAAAATCACTTGCTAGGATTTTACTATATTTATTTTCACTTATTTTTATTTTGTGTATAACGCATTTTATGAATTATAAAATCATATATAGAGAATATAATCATTTATATTATAAGAGTTTCTTTTTCATTAAATATTAAACCAGCACAGTTGGCATATACTCTTATATGCATTTCAGGTGTATAATATAGTAATTCAATAATTCTGTACATTACTAAGCACTCTGCGGGATCATTGTATTCTTTTTTTTTTAAATTTCTTTTAATGTTTACTTATTCTCGAGAGAGAGACAGAGACAGAGTGTGAATGGAGGAGGGTCAGAGAGAGAGGGAGACACAGAATCTGAAGCAGGCTCCAGGCTGTGAGCTGGCAGCACAGAGCCTGATGCGGGGCTCGAACTCACAAACTGTGAGGTCACGACCTGAGCTGAAGTGGGACGCTTAACCGATTGAGCCACCCAGGTGCCCCAGGATCATTGTCTTCTTAATCCCCTTTTCCTATTTCATCCATCCTTCCCACCACCTCCCCCTGGTAACCAATAGGTTGGTCTCTATAGTTAAGAGGCTGCTTCTTGGTTTTCCTCTCTTTTTCCCCCCCTTAAATTCATTTTTTTTTGTTTCTTAAATTCCACATATGAATGAAATCATATGGTATTTGTCTTTCATAGACTGGCTTATTTCACTTAGCATTATACTCTCTAGCTCCATCCATGTCGTTGCAAATAACAAGATTTCTTTCTTTTTGATTCCTGAGTAATATTCCATTATATATAGATATCACTTCTTTCTCCATTCATTAGTTGACAGACACTTGGGCTGTTTACATAGTTGGCTAGTGTTGATAATGCTGCTGTAAATACTGGGGTGCCTGTGCCCCTTCAAATCTGTATTTTTTTATCCTTTGGGTAAATACCAGGCAGAGCAATTGCTTAATTGTTGTGTAGTTCTATTTGTAACTTTTTGAGGAATGTATGTACTGTTCCTCAGAGTGCCTGCACCAGTTTGCATTCCCACCAACAGTGCAAGAGGGTTCCCCTTTCTCCACATCCTCACCAACATTTATTGCTGCCTCAGTGGTTAATTTTAGCCATTCTGACAGGTGTGGGGTGGTATCTCATCATGGTTTTGATTTGCATTTCCCTGATGATAAGTGATTTTGAGCATCTTTTCTTCTTAATTTGAAATTGTCAAATTGGTTTCCATACAACACCCAGTGCTCATCCCAAAAGGTGCCCTCCTCAATACCCATCGCCCACCCTCCCCTCCCTCCCTCCCCCCAATCAACCCTCAGTTTGTTCTCAGTTTTTAACAGTCTCTTATGCTTTGGCTCTCTCCCTCTTTAACCTCTTTTTTTTCTTCCCCTCCCCCTATGGTCTTCTGTTAAGTTTCTCAGGATCCACACAGGAGTGAAAACATATGGTATCTGTCTTTCTCTGCATGGCTTATTTCACTTAGCATCACACTCTCCATTTCCATCCACGTTGCTACAAAATGCCGTATTTCATTCTTTCTCATTGCCATGTAGTATTCCATTGTGTATATAAACCACAATTTCTTTATCCATTCATCAGTTGATGGACATTTAGGCCCTTTCCATAATTTGGCTATTGTTGAAAGTGCTGCTATAAACATTGGGGTACAAGTGCCCCTATGCATCAGCACTCCTGTATCCCTTAGGTAAATTCCTAGCAGTACTATTGCTGGGTCATAGGGTAGATCTATTTTTAATTTTTTGAGAAAGCTCCACACTGCTTTCCAGAGTGGCTGCACCAATTTGCATTCCCACCAACAGTGCAAGAGGGTTCCCGTTTCTCCACATCCTCTCCAGCATCTATAGTCTCCTGATTTGTTAATTTTAGCCACTCTGACTGACGTGGGGTACTATCTGAGTGTGGTTTCGATTTGTATTTCCCTGATGAGGAGCGACGTTGAGCATCTTTTCATGTGCCTGTTGGCCATCTGGAAGTCTTCTTTAGAAAAGTGACTATTCACGTTTCCTGCCCATTTCTTCACTGGATTTTTTGTTTTTCAGGTATGGCGTTTGGTGACTTCTTTATTGATTTTGGATACTAGCCCTTTGCCCGATATGTCATTTGCAAATATCTTTTCCCATTCCGTTGGTTGCCTTTTAGTTTTGTTGATTGTTTCCTTTGTAGTGCAGAAGCGTTTTATCTTCATGAGGTCCCAATAGTTCATTTTTGCTTTTAATTCCCTTGCCTTTGGAGATGAGTCAAGTAAAAAATTGCTGCAGCTGAGGTCAGAGAGGTTCTTTCCTGCTTTCTCCTCTGGGGTTTTGAATGTTTCCTGTCTCACATTCAGGTCCTTCATCCATTTTGAGTTTATTTTTGTGAATGGTGTAAGAAAGTGGTCTAGTTTTATTCTTCTGCATGTTGCTGTCTAGTTCTGCCAGCACCGTTTGTTAAAGAGACTGTCTTTTTTCCATTAGATATTCTTTCCTGCTTTGTCAAAGATTACTTGGCCATACTGTTGTGGGTCTAGTTCTGGGGTTTCTATTCTATTCCATTGGTCTATGTTTTTTGTGCCAATATCATGCTGTCTTGATGATTACATCTTTGTAGTAGAAGCTAAAGTCTGGGATTGTGATGCCTCCCACTTTGGGCTTCTTCTCCAATATTACTTTGGCTATTTGGGGTCTTTTGTGGTTCCATACAAATTTTAGGATTGCTTGTTCTAGATTTGAGAAGACTGCTGGTGCAATTTTGATTGGGATTGCATTGAATGTGTAGATAGCTTTGGGTGGTATTGACATTTTGACGATATTTATTCTTCCAATCCATGAGCATGGAATGTTTTTCCATTTCTTTCCATATTCTTCAATTTCCTTCATAAGCTTTCTATATTTTTCAGCATACAGATCTTTTACATCTTTGGTTAGGTTTATTCCTAGGTATTTTATGATTCTTGGTGCAATTGTGAATGAGGTCTGTTTATGTATTTGTTTTTCTTGCTTTATTATTATGTATAAAAATGCAACTGATTTCTGTTCATTGATTTTGTATCCTATGACTTTGCTGAATTCATGTATCAGTTCTAGTAGACTTTATGTTGTCTATCGGGTTTTCTATGTATAATATGTCATCTGCAAAAAGTGAAAGCTTGACTTCATCTTTGCCAATTTTATGTCTTTGATTTCCTTTGTTGTCTGATTGCTGATGCCAGAATTTCCAACACTATGTTAAACAACAGCAGTGAGAGTGGATATCCCTGTCGTGTTCCTGATCTCAGGAAGAAAGCTCTCAGTTTTTCCCCACTGAGGATGATATTAGCTGTGGGTTTTTCATAAATGGCTTTTATGATGTTTAAGTATGTTCCTTCTATCCCCACTTTCTTGAGGGTTTTTTATTACGAAACGTTGTTGAATTTTGTCACATGTTTTTCTGCAACAATTGAAAGGATCATATGGTTTTTTTCTTTTCTTTTATTAATGTGATGTATCACATTGATTGATTTGCAAATGTTGAACCAGCCCTGTAGCCCAGGAATGAATCCCACTTGATCATGGTGAATAATTCTTTTTATATGCTGTTGAATTCGATTGGCTAGTATCTTGTTGAGAATTTTTGCATTGATATTCATCAGGAATATTGGCCTGTAGTTCTCTCTTTTTGCTGGGTCTCTGTCTGGTTTGAGAATCAAAGTAATGCTGGCTTCATAGGATGAGTCTGGAACTTTTCCTTTCCTTCTATTTTTTGGAACACTTGAGAAGGATAAGTATTATCTCTGCTTTAAATGTCTGATAGAATTCCCCAGGGAAGCCATCTGGTCCTGGACTCTTATTTGTTGGAAAATTTTTGATAACTGATTGAATTTCTTTGCTGGTTATGGATCTGTTCAAGTTTTCTGTTTCTTCCTGTTTGAGTTTTGGAAGTGTGTGGGTGCTTAGGAATTTGTCCATTTCTTCCAGGTTGTCCAATTTGTTGGTATATAATTTTTCATAGTATTCCCTGATAATTGCTTGTATTTCTGAGGGATTGGTTGTAGTAATTCCATTTTCATTCATGATTTTATCTATTTGGGTCCTCTTCCTTTTCTTTTTGAGAAGCCTGGCTAGAGGTTTATCAATTTTGTTTATTTTTTCAAAAAACCAACTCTTGGTTTCATTGATCTGCTCTACAGTTTTTTTAGATTCTATATTGCTTATTTCTGCTCTGATCCTTAATATTTCTCTTCTTCTGCTGGGTTTGGGGTGTCTTTGCTGTTCTGCTTCTATTTCCTTTAGATGTGCTGTTAGATTTTGTATTTGGGATTTTTCTTGTTTCTTGAGATAGGCCTGGATTGCAATGTATTTTCCTCTCAGGACTGCCTTCGCTGCATCCTAAAGCGTTTGGATTGTTGTATTTTCATTTTCGTTTGTTTCCATATATTTTTTGATTTCTTCTCTAATTGCCTGGTTGACCCACTCATTCTTTAGTAGGGTGTTCTTTAACCTCCATGCTTTTGGAGGTTTTCCAGACTTTTTCCTGTGGTTGATTTCAAGCTTCATAGCATTGTGGTCTGAAAGTATGCATGGTATGACTTCAATTCTTGTATACTTATGAAGGGCTGTTTTGTGGCCCAGTATATGATCTATCTTGGAGAATGTTCCATGTGCACTCGAGAAGAAAGTATATTCTGTTGCTTTGGGATGAAGAGTTCTAAATATATCTGTCAAGTCCATCTGATCCAATGTATCATTCAGGGGCCTTGTTTCTGTATTGATCCCGTGTCTAGATGATCTATCCATTGTTGTAAGTGGAGTATGAAAGTCCCCTGCAATTACCACATTCTTATCAATAAGGTTGCTTATGTTTGTGATTAACTGTTTTATATATTTGGGGGCTCCCGTATTCAGTGCATAGACATTTATAATTGTTAGCTCTTCCTGATGGATAGACCCTCTAATGATTATCTAATGCCCTTCTTTTCTCTTGATACAGCCTTTAATTTAAAGTCTAGTTTGTCTGATATAAGTATGGCTACTCCAGCTTTCTTTTGACTTCCAGTAACATGATAGATAGTTCTCCATCCCCTCACTCTCAATCTGAAGGCGTCCTCAGGTCTTAAATGAATCTCTTGTAGATAGCAAATAGATGGGTCTCATTTTTTTATCCATTCTGATACCCTATGTCTTCTGGTTGGTGCATTTAGTCCATTTACATTCAGTGTTATTATAGAAAGATATGGGTTTAGAGTCATTGTGATGTCCGTAGGTTTCATGCTTGTAGTGATGTCTCTGGTACTTTGTGGTCCTTGAAACATTTCACTCACAGAATCCCCCTTAGGATCTCTTTTAGGCCTGGTTTAGTGGTGATGAATTCCTTCAGTTCCTGTTTGTTTGGGAAGACCTTTATCTCTCCTTGTATTTTGAATGATAGGCTTGCTGGATAAAGGATTTTCGGCTGCATATTTTTTCTGTTAATCACATTGAAGATTTCCTGCCATTTTTTCTGGCCTGCCAAATTTCAGGAGATAGATCCATCACTATTCTTATTGGTCTCCCTTTATATGTTAGAGCATGTTTATCCCTAGATGCTTTCAGAATTTTCTCTTTATCCTTGTATTTTGCCAGTTTCACTATGATATGTCGTGCAGAAGATTGATTCAAGTTACATCTGAAGGGAGTTTTTTGTGCCTCTTGGATTTCAATGTCTTTTTCCTTCCCCAGATCAGGGAAGTTCTCAACTATGATTTGTTCAAGTCCACCTTCAGCCCCTTTCTCTCTCTTTTCCTCCTTTGAATCCCTATTATAAGGATATTGTTCCATTTGATTGTATCACATAATTCTCTAATTCTACCCTCATACTCCTGGATTATTTTTCATTTCTCTTTTTATCATCTTCCTGTTTTTCCATAATTTTATCTTCTAATTCACCTATTCTCTCCTCTGCCTGTTCAATCCGAGCTGTGGTCGCCTCCACTTTATTTTGCACCTCATTTATAGCATTTTTTAGCTCCTCATGACTATATCCTATTTCCTTGATCTCTGTATCAATAGATTCTCTGCTCTCCTCTATACATTTTTCAAGCCCAGCGATTAATTTTATGACTATTATTCTAAATTCTTGTCCCGTTATATTGCTTAAATCATTTTTGATCAATTCGTTAGCTGTCGCTACTTCCTGGAATTTTTTTAGAGGAGAATTCTTCCATTTCATCATTTTGGGTATTCCCTGGGGTGGCTCCCAACTGCAGGGCACTTTCCCTGTACTGTCCAGAGTAACTTGTGTTGGTGGGCAGGGCCACAGTCAGACCTGATGACTGTCCCCAGCCCACCACTGGGGCCACAGTCAGACTGGTGTGTACCTTATCTTCCCTTCTTCCAGGGGCAGGACTCACTGTGGAGTGGGGTGGCCCCTGTCTGGGCTATTTGCACACTGCCAGATTTGTGGTGCTGCTTCAATGTTATCTGGGTTTTAGCCAGGGTAGATCAGCAAGGTACACAGGGCTGGAAGGGGCATGCTTAGCTCCCTTTGCCATTGGTGGTCCCCTGTGGGAAGGGCCCTGCAGCACTAGGAGGGAGGCAGACCCATCAGAAGAATGGATCCACAGAAGCACGATGTTGGGTATTTGCGAGGTTCAAGCAAGTTCGGTGACAGAAACTGTTTCCCTTTGGGATTTTGCTGGAGGATGGGAGAGGGAGATGGCACTTGCCAGCACCTTTGTTCCCTGCTGAGCTGAGCTCTGTATCTCGGGGCTCAAAAACTCTCCCTCCCGGTGTCCTCTCCCGCTCCACATTCTCCAAGAGCAGAGATGTTCACTTTTAACATTCCAGGTGTTAAGTTCCACTAGCTGTCAGAACTCACGGAGTCCAGTCCCTCCACTTTTGCAAACCAGACTCTGGGGCTCTGCCTTGCTGGGCAGGCTGCCCCTCCACTGCCCTGGCTCCCTCCTGCCAGTCCGTGTAATGTGCACCGCCTCTCCACCCATCCTACCCTCTTCTGTGGGCCTTTGTCTATGCTTGGTTCTGGAGAGTCCGTTCTGCTTGTCTTCTGGCAGTTTTCTGGGTTATTTAGGCAGATATGGGTTGAATCTAAGTGATCAGCAGGAAGCGGTGAACCCAGCATCCTCTTACACCACCATCTTCAAACGGAAAATTCACTGTCTTCATTATTATAACATTGTAATACAGTATAGCTTGAAATCTGGTATGGTGATGCCCCCTGCTTTCATTTTCTTTTTCAAGATTGCTTTGGCTATTCAGGGGCTTTTCTGATTCCATACAAATTTTAGGATTATTTTAGCTCTGTGAAGAATGCTGGTGTTATTTTGATAGGGATTTCATTCAATATGTAGATTGCATTGGGTAGTATTGACATTTTCATAATATTTGTTCTTTCTATCCAGGAGCATGGAATCTTTTTCCATTTTTTTGTGTCTTCTTCAATTTCTTTCATAAGCTTTCTATAGTTTTCAGTGTATAGATTTTTCACCTCTTTTGTTAGATTTATTCCTAGGTATTTTATGTTTTTTTTGTGTGTGTGTGCAACTATAAATGGGATCGATTCTTTGGTTTCTCTTTCTGTCACTTCATTGTTGGTGTATATAAATGCAAATTATTTCTGTGCATTGATTTTATATCGTGTAACTTTGTTGAATTCATGAATAAGTTCTAGCAGTTTTTTAGTGGAATCTTTAGGGTTTTCCTTATAGATTATCATGCCATCTGTGAAGAGTGAATGTTTGACCTCCTCCAGGCTGATTTGGATGCCTTTTATTTCTTTGTGTTGTCTGATTACAGAGGCGAAGATTTCCAATACTATGTTGAATAACAGTGGTGAGAGTGGACATCCCTGTCTGGTTCCTGACCTTAGGGGAAAAGCTTTCAGATTTTCCCCATTGAGGATGATATTAGTGTTGGGTCATTCATATATGGCTTTTATGATCTCAAGGTATGCTCCTTCTATCCCTACTTTCTTGAGGGTTTTAATCAAGAAAGTATGCTGTCAAATGCTTACTCTGCATCTGTTGTAAGGATCATGTAGTTCTTGTCCTTTATTTTATTGTTGGGATAATCACATTGATTGTGTTGTGGATATTGAACCAGCCCTGCATCCCAGGTATAAATCCCTCTTGGTCATGGTGAATAATATTTTTAATGTATTGTTGGATCCTGTTGGCTAATATCTTGTTGAGGATTTTTCATCCATGATCATCAGGAAAATTGGTCTATAGTTCTCCTTCTTAGTGGGGGCTCTGTCTGGTTTTGGAATCAAGGTAATGCTGGCTTCTTAGAGTTTGGAAGTTTTCCTTCCATTTCTATTTTTTGGAACACCTTCAAGAGAATGGGTGGTAACTCTTCCTTAAAATTTTTGGTAGAATTCCCCTGGAAAGCCATGTGGCCCTGGACTCTTTTTTTTTTTTTGGCAGATTTTTGATTACTAATCCTATTTCCTTATTCATTATGGGTCTGTTCAAATTTTCTATATCTTCCTATTTCAGTTTTGGTAGTGTATATATTTCTAGGAATTTGTCCATTTCTTTAAGATTGCCTATTGTATTGGCATATAATTGCTCATAATATTCTCTTATGATTGTTTTCATTTCTGCTGTTTTGGTTGTGATCTCTCCTCTTTCATTCTTGATTTTATTTATTTGGTTTGTTTTCTTTTTCTTTTTGATCAAACTGCCTAGTGGTTTATGTATTTTGTTAATTCTTTCAAATAACCAGCTTCCGGTTTCATTGATCTGTTCTATTTTGTTTTGTTTTTTGGTTTTGGTAGCATTTATTTCTGCTCTAATCTTTATTATTTCCTGTCCTCTGCTGGTTTGGCATTCTATTTTCTGTTCTTTTTCCAGCTCCTTAAAGCGTAAGGTTAGGTTGTGTATCTGAGATCTTCCTTCTTTAGGAAGTCCTGGATTGCTATATACTTTCCTCTTATGACCGCCTTTGCTTCGTCCCAGAGGTTTTGGGTTGTGATGTTACCATTTTCATTGGCTTCCATATATTTTTAATTTCTTCAGTCTCCAAGTATTTGTTTCCTTTCCAAATTTTTTCTTCTGGTTGATTTTCAGTGTCATAGCATTGTGGTCTGAAAATATGCACGGTATGATCTCGATCATTTTGTACTTATTCGGGCTGATTTGTGTCCCAGTATATGGTCTATTCTGGAGAACATTTCATGTACAGTGGAGAAGAATGTATATTCTGCTTTAGGATGAAATGTTCTGAATATATCTGTTAAGTCCACATGGTCCACTGTGTCATTCAAGGCAATTGTTTTCTTGTGATTTTCTGTTTAGATGATCTATTCTTTGATGGAAGTGGGGTGTTGAATCTCCTACTATTATGGTATTATTATCAATGAGTTTCTTTATGTTTGTGATTAATTGATTTATATATTTGGCTTCTTTCACATTTGGAGAATAATGTTTACAATTGTTATGCCTTCTTGGTAGATAACCCCTTAATTATGATATAATGCCCTTCTTCATCTCTTGTTACTGTCTTTATTTTAAAGTCTAGATCGTCTGATATAAGTATGGCTACTCTGGCTTTCTTTTGTTGACCATTAGCATGATAGATGGTTCTCCATCCCCTTACATTCAATCTGAAGTGTTTTTATGTCTAAAGTGGGTGTCTTGTAAACAGCATATAGATGGATCTTGTTTTCTTATCCATTCTGTTACCCTTTGTCTTTTGATTAGAGAATTTAGTCCATTGATTTTTAGAGTACTGAAGGACATGAATTTATTGTCATTATGTTTATTGTAGAGTTGGGGTTTCTGGTGGTGTTCTCTGGTCCTCTGGTCTTTCTAGTCTCTCCTTTGCTCGTTTGTGATTTTATATATTTGGGTCCTCTCTCTTTTCTTTCTGAGATATCTGGCTAGGGGTTTATAAATTTGTTTATTTTATCAAAAACCAGCTCTTAGTTTCATTGATCTGTTCTACTGCTTTTTCTTTTTCTTTCTTTCCTTCCTTCCTTCCTTCCTTCTTTCCTTCCTTCCTTCCTTCCTTCCTTCCTTCCTTCCTTCCTTCTTTTTTCTTTCGTTTTGATTCTATACTGTTTATTTATGTTCTGATCTATATTATTTCTCTTCTTCTACTGGCCTTGGGGTTTCCTTGCTGTTCTTCTTCTAGTTCTTTAGGTGTGCTGTTAGATTTTGCATTTGGGATTTTTCTTGTTTCTTGAGATAGGCCTGGATTGCAATGTATTTTCCTCTTAGGACTGCGTTTCCTACATCCCAAAGGGTTTGGATTGTTGTCTTTTCATTTTCATTTGTTTTCACATATTTTTAGATTTCTTCTTTAGTTTCTTGGTTGATCCATTCATTATTTAAGGATGTTTTGCCTTTGGAGGTTTTCCAAACCTTTTCCTGTGGTTGATTTCAAGTTTCATAGCATTATGATCTGAAAACGTGCATGGTGTGATCTCAATTGTTTTATATTTATTGAGGGATGTTTTGTGACCCAGTATGTAGTCTTACTTGGAAAATGTTCCATGTGCACTAGAGAAGATGTGTATTCTGTTGCTTTAGGATTAAAATCTCTGAATATATCTGTCAAGTCAGTCTGACCCAGTGTATCATTCAGGGCTGTTGTTTATTTATTGATTTTCTCTCTAGATGATCTGTCCATTGTTGAAAGTGGAGTATTAAAGTTCCCTGCATTTACCACATTCTTACCAATAAAATTGCTTTTATTTGTGATTAATTGATTTATAAATATGAGTACCATCCAATTGGAGACATAAACATTTATAATTGTTAGCTCTTCTTGTTGGATAGATATCATAATTATGATATAATGCCCTTCTTCATCTCTTGTTACAGTTTTCAGTTTAAAATATAGTTTGTCTGTTATAAGTATGGCTACTCCAGCTTTCTTTTGACTTCCAGTAGCATGACAGATTGTTGTCCATTCCCTCACTTTCAATCTGAAGGTGTCCTCAGGTCTAAAATGGGTCTCTTGTAGATAGCAAATAGATGGGTCTTGTTTGTTTGTTTGTTTGTATCCATTCTGATACCCTATTTCTTTGGATTGTAGCATTTAGTCCATTTACATTCAGTGTTATTATTGAAAGATATGGGTTTAGAGTCATTTTGATATCTTTAGGTTTCATGCTTGTAGTGATATCTCTGGTCCTTTGTGGTCTTTGCAACACTCAACTCACAGAATCCCCCTTAGGATCTCTTGTAGGGCTGGTTTAGTGTTGATGAACTCCTTTAGTTTTTGTGTGTCTGGGAAAACTTTTATCTCTCCTTGTATTTTGAATGACAGGCTCGCTGGATAAAGGATCCTTGACTGCATATTTTTCCTGCTCATCATATTGAAGATTTCCCGCCATCCCTTTCTGGCCTGTCAAGTTTCAGTAGATAGGTCTGCCACTACCCTTATGTGTCTACCCTTGTAGGTTAAGGCCCATTTGTCCCTAGCTGCTTTCAAAATTCTCTCTTTATCTTTGTATTTTTCCAGTTTCACTATGATGTGTCATGCAGAAGATCAATTTCTGTTATGTCTGAAGGGAGTTCTCTGTTCTTGTGGATTTCAATGCCTCTTTCCTTCCCCAGATCGAGGAAGTTCTCAGCTATGATTTATTCAAATACACCCTCCACCCCTTTCTCTCTCTCTTCTTCTTCTGGAACTCCTTTGATATGTATATTATAATCTTTCATTGAATCACTTAGTTCTCTAATTCTCCCCTGCTGGTCTAGAATTTTTTTTATCTCTTTTTCACAGCTTCATCTCTTTCCCTAAGTTTATCTCCTATTTCACTTATTCTCCCCTCTGCCTCTTCAATCCTTGCTGTCACCGCCTCTAGTTTATTTTGCACCTCATTTACAGCATTTTTTTTTTACTGAATTATCACTTTTAGAATAAAAGTCATATCAACTATGGGTCTTCTTATGGATAGCTATTTTCGTGCTGCTGCTGCTGCTGCTGCTGCTGCTGCTGCTGCCAGAGGGTTTTCTAGGATTCTTCCACTTGCTCTGCATGGTTTTTAACTATTCAGCCAACACATCAAACTTATCCCTTGAAGCTTCCTGGGAACCCTCTTCCCCGTACATGTCCTGGCACTGACCCCCTGGCTCTATTCAGTTCTCTGCTCAAAAGCCCTCCTGGACCACCCCTTCTAAACTAGCACTTTCAATCACTCTCCCCTATCTCTGCATTATCTTTGCTTTTTTAAAAAAAATTAATCCTTGAGGTATACCTGAGACATAAAGTTATAAGATATTTAATGTGTACATCATGGTGATTTGATATTTGTATACATTGTGAAAGTGTACCCTCTCCCATCTAGTTAATTTACACATCCATAACCTCACATATTTATCTTTGTGGTTTGGTGAGAACATTTCAGTTCTACTCTGTCAGCAGATTTCAATTATTAAATACAGTGTTAGAAACTGTAGTCACTGTTTTACATGAGATCCTCATGCCTTATTCATCTTCTAGCTGACGTTTGTGCCATTGTACCAACCTTTCCCTATTGCCCCACCACCCCAGCCCCTGTCAACCATTTTCCCTACTTTGTTTCAAGAAGTTTGATTTTTTTTAAATATTCCACATATAGTGATATCATGTAGTATTTGTCTGTCTCTGACTTATCTCATTTAGCATAATGCCCTCAAAGTTCATTCGTGTTGTCACAATAGCAGATGTCCGTATTCATGGATGAGTAATATTTGATTATATTAATATTTTATTAAATATAATCAAATTAATTGTATATGTATGATATTATTTAAATCTAGGATTTCTCTTTGTTCCATTGATCTATATGTTTATATTTATAGCCACATGCCTTTGATTAATATGGCTTTCTAATATGGTATAAAATCAAGAAATATGATGACTTCAACTTTGCTGTTATTTCAAGATTATTTGTGCAATACAGGTTCTTTTGTGGTTCCATGCAAGTGTTAGGGTTGTTTTTTATTTCTAAAATTGGATTTTTTATAGAGATTGTATTGAATCTGTAGCTGGCTTTAGGTAGTATGTACACTTTAAAAATATTCTTCCAATTAATAAGCATGAAATGCCTTTCCATTTATTTATGTGTCTTCAGCTTTTTGCATCAATCTTATACTTTTCAGTGTACAGGACTTTCACATCCTTGGTGAAATTTATTCCTAGATATTTTATTCTCTTTGAGGTGATGGTAAATGAGGTTAGTATTCTTAATTTCCATTTCTAGTAGTTTGCAATTGTTCTATAAAAATGATGTATTTTTGTTTATTGATTTTGTACCCTGCAACTTTAAAGAATTGTTCACTAGCTCACTTTTATGGTGGAATCTTTAGGATTTTCTATATATGATATCATGTCATCAGCATATGCAGACAGTTTTATTTCTTCCTTCCTTATTTGCTTGCCTGTATTTCTTTTTCTTGCCTAGGTGCTCTGGCTCTGACTTCTAATACTGTGTTGAACAGAGGTGGTGAGGGTGGACATCCACCATTGACTATGATGTGAGCTGTGGGCTTGTCACATAGGCCTTGAGCATTTTGTGGTGTAGGCCAATTCAAAGACTGAAGGCAGGGCTCACAGGGACCCATTTCTCATGCAGAAGAGGGCAGGGGAGTGTGCCTCCTTGGAAGGCCCAGCGAGGCTGGGGCAGAAGTCTGGAATACTGGTCCTCCTTATGATAGGGATGGTCAGGGTTTATGCCTGAAGGACCATCAGCCCCCAGTAGTGCCTTGGCACCTGTGGCATCATCCCCCAAAAGGTAGCATGGGACCTGTGGCTTGAAGCAGAAATGGCAGTAGTGCAGTTAATATAGAGTATTTACTGGTTGGCAAGCACACTGATAGGCAAGTACTCTGAAGATTAGAAAATTTGAGATTATACCTGGGGAAGGGGAGCCCAAAATGGAAACACTGGACGTCCTGCTAAAGCTGCAATTGGCGACTGATGAACACATTGGAAAACAGTGATAACGAAGAAAAGCAATAGGCCATATATTTGTACTCAGAGTTCATGGAACATTTCTTCCCAGTAAGATACAATGACACAACGGACAGAAAGTTTTCTTTTGATATTTTAGTTGGCAAACAAGGGGGTAAAACATGACCCATAGTTTTCACACGGCTGCTATAAATGTGCGCTTAACATCATAGAGGAAATAGGTGAAAGTTAAGTTACTCTCGGGGAGTATTTCCTTTCATGTTATCACTGCAACCTAAAGCAGAGTCTAGTTTCTCTTGAATCCTCAGCTCCAAAGAAAATGTACGGATTTATGAAGGAGTGATAGTAATGAGTGTCCTCCTTAAGAAGTGGCTGCTGTTTCTGAAAAATGACAAGTAGCTAATAATATTCTGAAAAGTATCCCTAAAAAGCAAAAAGGAGTTGTTTTCTTTTGACACAGATCTGCCGTTGTTTAACAGAACTGAAAGCAAAGAGTAGAAGTAGCTTCATATAATTAGGACAAGTTTGCTGCCAATAGAATTACGAACACTGTTAGTTTTACAACCTTTTTAGACTTAGACTGGTGGGGTTGAGATTTTCAACCTATGTGTATCATTTGTAGCAGTCCCGTTAGTTTCTAAAAGCAATATTTATGAGGCAGTAGATAACTAATACAGAAAGAGTAAGATGACTGTTTCCCCAAATTTGTGGTAACACATGGTGTTGTCAAATTTTTCTGTAGTTCCAGGGAATCTCCAGCATTTAAACCTGATTAATGGAGGCTATCCTTGGATCCAAGGTGTCAGCCACTAACCTAGAAGACCATTCATACCTTCCTGAGGTGCTAGAGCCTGGGTATGCTGCCTTTTCAGTCGATTTGGGCCAGGGGAGATCGCAGTCATCTTTGCAGTCAGGGACAAGCACGTGCTATGACACTGAGACATTGGTTTTCAATCTTTTTGCCATTGTCAGCAACTCCCTCCCAGTGACGTTTTCACATCACAGTTACACTCTGTGTCTATTCATGTACTGTGGCTTTTTGGAGGGCTACCCATCAGTGTATTTGCTATGAGTTTCTCCACTTCTCTGGAAGCCAAGGTTTTCTTCCTTGGGAGTAACATATGTGATGTGAATGCATACACTGGTAAGTAAGTCAGGTCCTTAGTGTGACCCAAATTTTTGTGTGGATGGGAATAAATTAAAGGGAATCTACTATAAAGTTAGCAGTCATCATTTCTAGGTTATGAGATAAAGAGAAAGTTTTCTTATATTTCTCCTGTTTTCCTCATGTCCTGATACACACTTATAAGGATTCCATAAATGTATGCACTTAAAAGAAAAAATTATCCTATCTTTTCCTTCTCCTAGGTCTTAGGTGTTGCAAAATGTCCTAAACATTAAAGCCTAAAGATGTTGCTCCAGCATTCATTATTATTTATCATATCATATCATATCATATCATTTATCATTTATCAAATATATTTATCATATACATTTATCATTTTCTGTAGAATAATATAATTTTCATATATTTTATTTAAAAATGATTCATTCATTTAATAATTGTACAGATACTCAATATGTAATTTTATCATAAGCCACTATAGACACAGCAAAATCTCATATGAATAAGAGTTTCTATGGTGTTGAAAAGCTCACCAATGTCTTTTTATCAAACAAACATACAAACAAATAAAAAAATTAGATAATGCCAGTGTAGTGACAAGGGCAGGTTTTGGAGGGAATTCAAAGGACAGATATATGAGATTTGTAATGATGTTTCTCATGAGCCAAGATATCAACTGAGTGCAAAGTTGAGTAAGAGATTTTTAAATGACAAATTACTTGTTTATCAAGACTGGGATGAGCTTTTCTCACAAAGAAAAGTTGGTATTCATTTCCAGTGACCAGACTGTCACTATTCTATATGTTCTCCTCTCAAATTCCTTACAATACTATGAAGTTTATATTTTCTCTGTGCCTTCCTATGTTTTGGTATCATCATCCTCTCTCAGATTTTTATTTTTACCAAGACCTATGAAACTGGTGATTTTAGTGTTATTCCCAAAAGTATCACAACTTCAAATAATGTTTTCACTGTGGAAACCTGGGAACTAGAAGGTTTAAGGATGGGAGAGAAAATACCTTTAACCCTTACAACTCATGTACCCCACCCAAATACCCCAGGTGGATGACAGCTAACTCCACCACCATATCACAAGGTGCAAGGGCATGGTAATGTGAGGACTCTCACATGAAGAGGATTTCCACTCTTGGAAATGGTCAACTTGTAAAGAAGTGGAGTGTTTTTTTCTCCAGCATAGAGCTACTCAGAATTTCTTGGCATTGTGTTAGTGGAGGCCAGTCTAAGAAATGTGATATGCCACATGATGGCTCTGTAACAATTAAAAATTGAGGCAGAAGTTGGGTGAATAATAGTGGGGAGTTGATCTGCACCACAAAATCCCTGATGACATATCAGGTGGATGAAGAGGACATTATTTCGCATAAAGTGGTAAGTCTGGTAAGAAGAAATTAGTGTCCATTGTAATCGTACATTAAAATAAAATTCCATGTGAAATATTTTCTTAATATCTTGTACATGCATCTATTACTAAACTAAACCACTTTTCGTAATTCTATGTTTACTTATCTGTAGTTCCTGATTCGTCTTGAAGGCTTTTAAGTGTATAAATTGAAGTTTCTTTATGAAACTGCATCTCTATCTCCTTATAATTCTTTGTGCTTCCTACTTCTTTAGAAAGTCACTACCTACAACAATTCTTGGTACATGGCAAACACCTAGTAAATGCTCTTTACATAAATGAATCGCTACATCTTCTCTTGGTAAAGGTCAGTGTTATTTCTTTAACTCTCATCCATCTAACTCATGACTTTGCTGACCATTTTTCTGCACACAGTATTCTGTTTACTGCACTCTTTACATCTTTGTTTCTTAAAGTGTAGATCAGAGGGTTAAGGGTAGGTGTAACAATTGTGTAAAAGAGTGTAAAGAACTTCCCCTCATCTTGGGATGTGCTATTCTGTGGCTTCATGTACATATAAATGAGTGTTCCATAAAACAGAGTTACTACTGTGAGGTGGGAACCACAGGTATTAAGGACCCTACTCCACCTTGCTGTTGACTTGATCCTCATGACAGCTTGAGTGATAACTGCGTATGAGATTAGAATTAGTAATAGAGGTACTAGAAGAAATATCACTCCAAGAGCATAGACAACGACCTCAATTACTTTTGAGTAGACACAAGCCATCTTGAGCAATGCTGGCATCTCACAGAAAAAATTGTCCACCTCCCGGTGCCCACATCTTGGCAGTTTCAGAGTCAAGGAGCAAAGAATTAAGGCACTGCCAAGACCACCTAACCAGGCGACAAGGACCATCTTTTGGCAAAGCTGAGGGTGCATTATTACGGTGTAGTGAAGAGGTTGACAGACAGCGGCATAGCGATCATAGGCCATCACGGCCAAGAGAAGACATTCTGTGGCTCCCAAGTCAAGGGCAAAGAAGAATTGGAGCACACACCCTCCGTAGGTAATAGACTTTGTTGGACCCCATAGATTTACCAGCATCTGTGGGATAATGCTAGTTGCATAACAGAGGTCCAGAAAAGACAAATTGGATAGGAAGAAATACATAGGAGTATGGAGCTGGCTGTCTAGGTTAGATACAAGGATGATGGTTGTGTTTCCTACCAGAGTCACAATATAGAAGATGAAGACAACCCCAGAGATGATGTGTTCTAATTGGGGCCGATCAGAAAACCCCAGCAGGATGAAGTCTGTCATGGAACTTCCATTGTTTTTGTTCATGACTCCTCATGAAGGTCTAGAAGACAGTACCCTGGTAATTAAAAAAAAAAAATAACATCACCTTAGGTAGAAATACGATCTCTGATGTTTGCCATGAGTGTCCCAAATTCACTTGTTTGTGTGCTCTCTCCCTTTGGAACATTTCTTTTAACACCCTTATATTCAGTGAATATAGCTTCTGCATGTTCACTCATCACCAGAGTGGTTCTAAAAATAATATGATAAACCCAATCACACTGAATTGTAAATAATTGAAAAGGCTTAATATGCTATGACACCTATGATTCTCTGTACTTTGGGTAAGCAATAAATCCATAAAGTTAATTACATAATTTAAGAGTAGGATATGTTTAGTGCTGTTCCTTCTTCAAATTATGACATTAGGTCACTTGACATGACAAATTTTTCCCTTATCAAAGGAGAGGAGTTTGAGGTAAAAAGTTAAATAACCTATTATGCTGGGATAAGCTGCACCATTTGGTAGCAGAATCACTTTCCACATTTATGTCCAAATGTCTGTATTCCAGCCATTATCATCACCATCACCACCAACCTCTTCCTCATATTTTCACTCCCATTCAGCCATGCAGACATTGATATTTCTGTATCAATTTTGGTGTTCCTCACTATACTGCTCTTGTTTGGTCCCAGGAAAAAATTTGTCTCTTTTATTAACAATTATTTACATGTACAGAGGCTATGTGTTGCTTTGAGCACCTTTTATGACTGCTATTATACCACTTAAATAGCCTTAGAATTTGTAACAGAGTTAAAAAGAGCCTATTCCAGAAACATTTGGTTACCACATATACATATCAAAAACCTATGTTAGCTCCTACTCACTGGGCTATTCAGCAGGATTAGCAAGATAGGTAACTTGAATGAAAATCTGTTCATTAAACAATCAGTGAGTTGTTTACCCCTTGGAATTTACCAATCATATGGATCAATTCTCTGGTCTCTTCAGAACTCTGTAGGTAAAATCTGACTTAACTTCTGAAATAATACAGAAAAATAATAAATAATACATAAATTTCACTATTTCTGTATACTTTATCATATTATTAAATATATGGAATAATGAGTGAATTAACCTACAATATTTTTTAGTTTTAATTTTTGGCTTATAAATTTTTTATGCATATAATGTTAGAACATGGACTTTGGCTAGAGTACTTTATATTCATAGTGTGTTTGGAGCCAAAGAATACTAAATTTATTTGTTGCAGTTACAGTAAAATAAGGAAAATTACCTACAGTATATCACTGTTACAAGCATTTTAGTAGAACTTGAAAATTTTATAATCATGAAGAAGGAACTGTGATTACCAAGTAGTCTGATACAGAGATACAGTTTTTCTCAATATAAAAATGGAAATTTCATTTAATTAACGATTGTGAAGTCTTTATGTGGTAGGATGTCAGTTAAGTTGAGCATAATGCTTAAGTGCAAGGATTCTGGACTCAGAGCTTGGTGTGAAATCCTAGCTAAGTAGTGGGAAGTAAAGTGTCCTTGGGCAGTTATATAACCTGTTTGTACGTCAGGTTCTCTGTACATTCTGTAAAACTAGTAATGTTCCTCAAAGCGAGGCTGTCTGGGTTAGTATTTGTGAAAACACTAGAACTGTGCTTTGTTCATATTTCATTCTAAAATGTTAAACATTGTATTCACCTACCCACAACTTATTACTATTTTATTTTTTCCTTACTCTCTTCATTTTTCCCACTGGTAATATTACCATGATGGTCTAAAACTAAACTGGAATGGTTAAAATTTTATGTGTGGATAACTTTTCAAATGCACAGACACTCATGTACACAAAAGTGCCCACAAATACAATGTACATAGTGAACTGATCAACTCAGAGGCAGGAGAGGACAGAGGACTTAAGCTCCACAAATGCATTGATTACAAAATGCAGTTGGCTTTTCTTGACCATGTCAGGTTGGGATAGTGTTGGGAATGAGGAAGGCATAGAATTTTAGAGTTGGCATAGACTCAGAAGCCACAATCCAGCCTTCTTCCCTACAAAGCAGGCCTTCCACAGAATGTTCACACAACTGTTTTCATAGCTTTCTAACCATCTTTTAAAGAGGGACTCATACTTACTCCTTATGTTGAGCTCAGAGATTCCTCTTCAACCCTCAGGCAAAGCCTGTTTTTCTTTATTCTGGAAATAGCATGGAAGAAGTCATTTCAACATGGCTTCATTAAAAACCACAGTTTTATTATAAAATAAAACACAAAAAGCAAAAGCTCACTGAATCAAGGTGAATAGTCTTATAAGTAACATGCAGATCAAGAAATAAAACCTTGCCAAGCACCCCAGGAGCTTCTCTTTGTGACTTGTCCCAATCACTACCATTCCATGTCTCCCATAGTATTCACTATCCTCATGTTTATAGTAGTCACTTCCTTGTATTTTAATAGTGTGATTACCCAAATGTGAATCTGCAGACAATATTGTTTAGTTTGGCTCCTTAAATTTTTTGTCTTTTGAGTTTCCTTTAATATTAGAATACGCTCTTAGATTTGTGTTCCCAGATTAAGTGCTAGATGGTTGTCAACTGTTGTTCACACTGTATGAAGTTTAATTACCATGCTTTTCTGGTTGCTATCCATTGGATTTACAGTGGATTCTCAAATGCCTTGGATTAGTTAGTTGAGACGTGAACACAATGCTGCAGATGTGCTATGTCATTGAAGAAAGCAGTGAGCATTCATGATGCACACAGAGTTTCTAAAATATATGCTAAGTAGGTTTAGCAGTAATTCTAAACTGGCTCAGTTTAAGCTTTGGGTCACATAAGGCCCTACGTATACTAATTGGAAGTGTCCAGCCGGTGTTATACCTTATGTAATTTAATATTGTGAATCCAAAATAGGGCTTTCATTTTATGCTTACAAACATTTTCCACATTGTTTTGAACCATGGGTCTCACCTTTTAGCTGTCATTGTCATTTTAATTCAGAAGTCAATGTTTAATTAAAACTGTGAGTGCAAGCAGATGAAACAATGTTAAAAAAGAGGAAAGCTATGCTGTCACTGAAACAGGTTTTCATTTTTCATGGTGTGGACTTTAGTTTCTAAAGGTGCAGCATGAGCTTACATTTTTGTTTGTTCAGTGAAATTTAAGACAAATGGAACAAATATATTTAAACATAATTTGAATGTAACAATGATGTGGAAAGAAAACTAGAAAGAATATTAGAACATATTTACGTTTCAGGAGTGAAGAATTCACAGCTCGCATGCTCTTATGTAGCCCAAAGGTACCCATATTGCCATTTTTAAACAGGTAATCAGAAGGATTCTTGTTTGGCAAGTTACAGAGTCCATGAAATACTGATGAGACACCACTCTCTTATACTAACTCCACAATCACATTTGGATTTAAATGCAACAGCTGAGCTTAGATTCAGTGAAGTCTCTAATGTGGATGTTGGAGAAAAACTAGAATCATGATAGGTGGCAAAGTTGACAAATTTGGTTTCGTAAATGTGTTTTTTATGGGATATTTGTAGTCTTTTAGTAAGCACTCCCATTAGACACATTTGTGGGCTGATGTCTGCCCATGAAAGGAGAGCCCTTCTCTGGTATACTTGTGCTCCAAGAAGTGTTTATGTAGAACATGAAGGCTAGTCGGTGAATGTGGTGTAGACCGTGGGGACTGGTGCCCCACAGAAGTGATTAACAAATCTTAGACTATGGTCAGACGCTTCTCCAGACTACTATTTTAGGAAAGGTTCCCTTAAGACACAGGGTTTCATCTTGCCTTTTTTTTTTTAATTTCTTGCATGGAAATTAATTTCAGAGATGGATTTATTTGTGTATTATATTTACTATTGAAGATTTCAAATATAATGTAAACTGTCTACAAAAATTAGTACATTTAACTCAACTTTTTTTTTATCAAGTTGAAGAAATGTATGCATTATCTAGGTGTTGTGTTTGCCAGAAGATAATATAGGCCAAAAAATTACAGAATCATCTTAATTCTGTGGTAAGTGAGCCATATCACCATTGTTCCTTTTTCAATCAATTAAAAAATAATACCATGAACATATTTTGGCCTACCACTCAATTCAAGAACTGGGATCTTAAATTTATAGCTACTTGTCCCCTTTTACAATTCTTATTCCTACCTGACCCTTGGTAAATCATGATCCTGAATTTTGTGTTCATTATACACTTGCATTAGAATGTAGTTTATGTATTGACACACCCACACACATACGCTGATGCCTAAATAGCATGTATTTTAAAGTTTAGTTCATTTGAACTTTCACAAATGGTATCATATCTTATATGTTCTTTTGGCATTTTCCTTTTTTCACCCTTTTGTCACTGAGATTATCCAATATTTAGGGGTAACTGTGGTTCATTTATTTCCACTACTGTATAATATTCCATTGTGTGAACATATTATAATTATTTTGTCTCCTCACTCACTGATGGCCATTTTGGCTGATTATACTTTTGGACTCACATGAAAGACATTAGTTAAGATGAACAATTTTGTTCACATCTCTTGGCTTAGTGTATGTAAGAAGGTCTTTTGGATGTATGCCTAGGATAGGAATTGCTGGTTATGGAATAGGCAAACTTTATAAGATATTTTCCCCTAAAATGTTTTTATCAATTTCTCCTACCCTAGTTTTGTATAAATTATTCAATTGATTTACATTTTCTCCACACCTGGTCCAGTGGACTTTTAAATTATTGCCAACTGAAAGATTATAAGTATTATCTAGCTGTAGCCTTGATTTCCATTTACCTAAAAACTAATGAGGTTGACTTATCTTCATATACTTCTGCTGTGTAACATTGTCCTTCTTTGAAAACCCATTTGTAGGTTCTGACAACTGTTCTTTGGCCTTGCTTCTCTTTTTTAGTTACTAATTTTTAGAGATTTGTATAATTTCTTTTAACTCTCTGTTGGTTGTGTGCCTGGCAATATTTTTTCTTAGTTTTTCCTTGGCATTTTACTTTAACTTTTTAGATGTTTACTTATTTTTGAAGGAGAGAGAGAGACAGAATTTGATCGGGGAGAGGCAAAGAGAGAGGGAGACACAGAATCTGAAGCAGATTCCAGGCTCTGAGTGGTCACCACAGAGCCTGATGTGGGGCTAGAGCACACAAACTGTGAGATCATGACCTGAGCCAAAGTTGGATGCTTAACCGACTGAGCCACCCAGCTGCTCCCTCAGCATTTTACTTTAATAGAGATGTCTTTTGCTGGTCAGAATTTCTAAATTTAATCATGGAAGAATATCTTAATTAATCTTTAGTAATCCTTCTCTATTCCAGAGTCAGAATGATATTTACATATATATTTTTTTCCTAATCATTTTGAAGTCATACCTTAAATACACCTGGAATTAATTTATTGTATGGCAGAGCATAGGGAGCCAAATTTGGTTTTCCATATGAATAGCCAAATTCCAGTTTAATTTATTAAATATTTTTCTTTTCCCAGTGATGCCATCGTATCTCTTTATTATTAAAATCCTTCATATGTGTGTGTGCATGCGAGGGGGCTGGTATGTTTCTGGGCCTAGAATTCTCCTGTAGTGCTCAGTGAATCTTTTTCTGCAACAATACCACCCAGTGGCAACCTCAAATAAACAGCCTAGCCTTACACCAAAAGGAAATAGAGAAAGAACAACAAATGAAGCCCAAAGCCAGCCAAAGAAGGAAATAATAAAGTTTAGAGCAGAAATAAATGGTATGGAAACCAAAGAAACAGTAGTGCAGGTAAATGCAACCAGGGGTGGCTCTTTGAAAAAATGAATAAAATTGAGAAACTCCTCACCAGATGCATCAAGAAGAAAAGAGAAAGGGCCCACATAAATAAAATCACATATGAGGGAGGAGAAGTAACAAGTAACACCACCGAAATACAAGCAATATAAGAGAATGTTTTGAAAATTTATATGTCAACAAACTGGGAAATGTGGGAGAAATGAATAAAATTCTAGAAACATATAAATTACCAAAGCTGAAAAAGGAAGAAATAGAAAGCCTGAAAATACTGATAACCAGCAAGGAAAGTGAACGAGGAATACAAAATCTCCCAGAAAACCAAAGTCCAAGCCCAGAGGACTTCATTGGAGAGTTCACCAAATTTTTTTTTTAATTTTTTTTTCAACGTCTATTTATTTTTGGGACAGAGAGAGACAGAGCATGAACGGGGGAGGGGCAGAGAGAGAGGGAGACACAGAATCGGAAACAGGCTCCAGGCTCTGAGCCATCAGCCCAGAGCCTGACGCGGGGCTCGAACTCACGGACCGCGAGATCGTGACCTGGCTGAAGTCGGATGCTTAACTGACTGCGCCATGCAGGCGCCCCCACCAAATATTTAAAGAGGTGTTAATAGTCATTCTTCTGAAACTATCCCCCAAAAAATAGAAATGGAAGGAAAACTTCCAAATGCATCTATTAGGCAAGCATTTCCCTGATTTCTAAACCAGGCAAAGACCCCACTAAAATGGAATATTACAGGCCAATATCCTGGATGAACATGAATGCAAAAGTTATCAAGAAAATACTAGCAAATAGAATCCAACGGTACATTAAAAGAACTATTCACCATGATCAAGTGGGAGTTATTCCTCTGCTGCAAAGTTTTTCAATATTGGCAAATCAATGTGATTGTTGTGATCAATAAAAGAAAGGATAAGAGACATAGGATGCTGTTAATAGATGCAGAAAAAAAATTGATAAGGTACAACATCCATTCATCATAAAAACACTCAATAAAGTAGGGATAGAAGGAACATACCTCCACATACATCATAAAGGCCCTATACAAAATATTCAAAGCTAATGTTATCCTCAGGGGAGAAAAATTGAGACCTGTACCTCTACATTCAGGAACAAGAAGGGATGTCCACTCTCACCAGTGTTACTTAACATAGTACTAGAAATCCTAGCCTCTGCAATCAGACAACAAGAAAAAAAAAAAAAGAGCATGCAAATCAGCAAGGAAGAAGTCAAGCTTTCATTATTCAAGGATGACATGATTCTCCATGTAGGAAACCTGAAAGACTCCACCAAAAAGTTACTAGACTGATAAACAAATTCAGTGAAGTCACAAGATACAAAACCAGTGAACAGAAAAATTCTGCATTTTTATTTGCAAATAATGAACTGGCAGAAAAGAAATCAAGAAATCCAGCCCATTTACCATTGCACCAAAAACCATAAGACAACTACGAATAAACCTAACCAAAGAGGGAAAATGGATGTACTCTGAAAACTATAGAATACTCATGAGAGAAATGGAAGATGACGTGGAGAAATGGAAAAACATTCCATGCTCATGGATTGAAAAGGAAAATATTGTTAAAATGTCCATATTAAGGCAACTAAACCATATCGAAATACAACGGACATTTTTTGCAGAGCTAGTAGCAACAATCCTAAAATTTGTATGGAACCACAAAAGACCCCAAATAGCCAAAGCAATCTAGAGAAGCAAAGCAAAGCTGGAGGCATTACAATTCTAGACTTTCGGTTGTGTTACAAAACTAATCATTAAGATAGTATGGTAGTGGCACAAAAACAGACACTTAGATCAATGGAACAGAATAGAGAACCAGAAATAGACCCATAACCATACGGTTAACTAATCTTCAACAAAGCAGGAAAGAATATCCAGTGGAAAAAAGACAGTCTCTTCAACAAATGGTGTTGGGAAAACTGGAGACCGACATGCAAAAGAATGAACCTGGACCACTTTCTTACACCATACACAAAAGTGAATTCAAAATGGATGAAAGACCTAAATGTGAGAGAGGAAACCATCCAAATCCTAGAGGACAACTAAGACAGTAACCTCTTTGACATTGGCCATAGCAAGGTCTTACTAGAAAATTCTTGTGAGGCATGGGAAACAAAAGGAAACATGAACTGTTGGGACTTCACCAAGATAAATAGCTTCCACACAGAAAAGGAAACAACCAACAAAACTAAAAGGCAGCCTATAGAATAGGAGAAGATATTTGCAAAAGACATATCTGATAAAGAGATAGTATCCAAAAATATAAACAACATATAACACTTAACACTAATAAAACAAAAAATCCAGTTAAAAATGGGCAGAAGAAAAGAATAGACTTTTTTTCCAAGGAAGACATCCAGTTAGCCAAGAGACACATGAAAGGATCTTAACATCACTCATCATTAGTGATGATCAAAACCATAGTAGTACCTCATCACTTGTCAGACACCTATCAGAATGACTAAAATTAACAACTCAGAAAACAACAGATGTTGGCAAGGATGCAGAGAAAGGGGAACTGTCTTAAACTGCTGGTAGAAAGGAAAAGTGGTGCAGTGACTCTAGAAAACTGTATGGAGGTTTGTCAGAAAACGAAAAATAGAAAAACCCTACCACTCAGTAATTGCACTGTTAGGTACTTCCCAAAGTTTATGAAAATGCTGATTTGAATTGCATCCCGATATTTATAGCAGCATTATCTGAAATAGTCAGATTATGGAAAGAGTACAAATGTCTATTGACTGATGAATAGATAAAGAAAATATGGCATATAGATATATATAATGAAATATTACTCAACGTTCAAACAGAATGAAATTGTTTCCATTTGCAACAATGTGGATGGAGCTAGGATGTATTGTGCTAGGTGAAATAAGTCAGAGAAAGACAAATACCATATAATTTTGTTTATATGTGGTATTTAAGAAACAAAACTGGTGAACATAAGGGAATGGCGGGGGAAGAGGAGTGAGGAAAACAAACCACAGAAGACTCTTAATGATAGAGAACAAACTGAAGGCTGATGGAGGGATGTGGGTGGGAAATGGGCTAGATGGGTGTTGGGCATTAAGGAGGACACTTGGCATGAACACTGGATATTGTATGTAAGTGATGAATCACTGAATTCTACTCCTGACGCTAATATTGAACTGTATGTTGACTAACATTAGAAAAAAAATAGGCCAGGCAAGTTGTCTTATAGAATCTCCTAATTCTGAATAATTCCTTTTAGACTAAAACTGATATGAAATACAAGGCCTTTTCATGGTTAGTGCTTTTCCTCCTGCTGCTGCTGCTCTTGCTAGAGGGCCACTAAGGATTTAGCTGCGAGGCCTTTCTTGCTGTTTAACAAACACATCAAACATTTCCCTTGCAACTTCCTGGGAATACTCTTCCTCATAAGTGTCTTGAGACTGACCCCCCTGCTTTATTCAGGTCTCTGCTCAGAGAACTCTCCTGGACTGCCTTTTCTAAAATAGCACTCTCCACCACTCTTTCCTAAAGCTGCTCTTTCTTTTTCTCCTTTCTCTCTCTCTCTCTCTCTCTTCTTTCTTTCTTTCTTTCTTTCTTTCTTTCTTTCTTTCTTTCTTTCTTTCTTCCTTTCTTTCTGATTCAGCTTTATTGAAGTACAATTCAGACATAAAATTGTAAGATATTTAATGTGTCCATCATGGGGAGTTGATATATGTATACACTTTGAAAAGATACTCTCCCGCATCTAGTTGATTTAACACATCCATAGGCTCATGTACTCCTTAAATGTTTATTTATTTTTAAGAGAGTACAAGAAGGGGAGGGACAGAAAATAAGGAGACAGTGGATCTAAAGCAGGCTCTGTGCTGACAGCAGTGAGCCTGATGTTGGGCTCAAACTCATGAACTGCAAGATCATGGCCTGAGCTGATATTGGACACTCAACCGACTGAGCCACCCAGGTGGCTCATCACCTCATGTATTTATTTTTTGACTTAGTAAGAACATTTCAGTTCTACTCTCCCAGCAGATTTCAATTATGAATTATAGTGTTATCATCTGTAGACACCATATTTTACATGAGATCCTCATGCCTTATTCACCTTAAGCTGAAGTTTGTACCTGTTTATCAACTTCTCCATATTTCTCCCACCCTCAGCCCCTATCAACCAGTTTTTTTCTCTCTGTTTCAATGAGTTTGACTCTTTTTTTACAGATTCCACATATAAGTGACATCATGCAGTATGTGTGTTTCTGTGACTTACCTAACTTGGCATAATGCCCTCAAAGTCTATTCATGTTTTCACTGTGGTGGGGTATATACCTATATAAATATATAAATGTGTGTGTGTGTGTGTGTGTGTATGTATATATATACCTCTGTGTGTGTGTATGTATATATGTATATGAAATCATATATATATATACACATGTATATGTATATATGTATATATATATAATCACAAATCATAAATTACCCATTAATATGAATTTATTTCTGAGATGCCCCTTTGTTCTGTTGATATATGTGTCTATTCTTGTATTAACACCACATGGCTTTGATTACTATGGCTTTTAATATAATTTGGAATTAAGGTGTGTAATGCCTTCAATGTTGTTGTTCTTTCAAGATTCCTTTAGCATTTCCAGGCTTTTTTTGGTTCCATACAAATGTTAGAATTATTTGTTGTATTTCTAGGAGAAATGCCATTGGAATTATGAATGGGATTGTATTGAATTTGTAGCTGGATTTGGGTAGTATATACATTTAAAAAATATTTTTCCAACCCATAAGTATGGACTGTCTTTCCATTTATTTGTGTGTCTTCAGTTTTTTGCATCAATCTTATACTTTTCAGTGTACAGGACTTTCACATCCTTGGTGAAATTTATTCCTAGATATTTTATTCTCTTTGAGGTGATGGTAAATGAGGTTAGTATTCTTAATTTCCATTTCTAGTAGTTTGCAATTGTTCTATAAAAATGATGTATTTTTGTTTATTGATTTTGTACCCTGCAACTTTAAAGAATTGTTCACTAGCTCACTTTTATGGTGGAATCTTTAGGATTTTCTATATATGATATCATGTCATCAGCATATGCAGACAGTTTTATTTCTTCCTTCCTTATTTGCTTGCCTGTATTTCTTTTTCTTGCCTAGGTGCTCTGGCTCTGACTTCTAATACTGTGTTGAACAGAGGTGGTGAGGGTGGACATCCACCATTGACTATGATGTGAGCTGTGGGCTTGTCACATAGGCCTTGAGCATTTTGTGGTGTAGGCCAATTCAAAGACTGAAGGCAGGGCTCACAGGGACCCATTTCTCATGCAGAAGAGGGCAGGGGAGTGTGCCTCCTTGGAAGGCCCAGCGAGGCTGGGGCAGAAGTCTGGAATACTGGTCCTCCTTATGATAGGGATGGTCAGGGTTTATGCCTGAAGGACCATCAGCCCCCAGTAGTGCCTTGGCACCTGTGGCATCATCCCCCAAAAGGTAGCATGGGACCTGTGGCTTGAAGCAGAAATGGCAGTAGTGCAGTTAATATAGAGTATTTACTGGTTGGCAAGCACACTGATAGGCAAGTACTCTGAAGATTAGAAAATTTGAGATTATACCTGGGGAAGGGGAGCCCAAAATGGAAACACTGGACGTCCTGCTAAAGCTGCAATTGGCGACTGATGAACACATTGGAAAACAGTGATAACGAAGAAAAGCAATAGGCCATATATTTGTACTCAGAGTTCATGGAACATTTCTTCCCAGTAAGATACAATGACACAACGGACAGAAAGTTTTCTTTTGATATTTTAGTTGGCAAACAAGGGGGTAAAACATGACCCATAGTTTTCACACGGCTGCTATAAATGTGCGCTTAACATCATAGAGGAAATAGGTGAAAGTTAAGTTACTCTCGGGGAGTATTTCCTTTCATGTTATCACTGCAACCTAAAGCAGAGTCTAGTTTCTCTTGAATCCTCAGCTCCAAAGAAAATGTACGGATTTATGAAGGAGTGATAGTAATGAGTGTCCTCCTTAAGAAGTGGCTGCTGTTTCTGAAAAATGACAAGTAGCTAATAATATTCTGAAAAGTATCCCTAAAAAGCAAAAAGGAGTTGTTTTCTTCTGACACAGATCTGCCGTTGTTTAACAGAACTGAAAGCAAAGAGTAGAAGTAGCTTCATATAATTAGGACAAGTTTGCTGCCAATAGAATTACGAACACTGTTAGTTTTACAACCTTTTTAGACTTAGACTGGTGGGGTTGAGATTTTCAACCTATGTGTATCATTTGTAGCAGTCCCGTTAGTTTCTAAAAGCAATATTTATGAGGCAGTAGATAACTAATACAGAAAGAGTAAGATGACTGTTTCCCCAAATTTGTGGTAACACATGGTGTTGTCAAATTTTTCTGTAGTTCCAGGGAATCTCCAGCATTTAAACCTGATTAATGGAGGCTATCCTTGGATCCAAGGTGTCAGCCACTAACCTAGAAGACCATTCATACCTTCCTGAGGTGCTAGAGCCTGGGTATGCTGCCTTTTCAGTCGATTTGGGCCAGGGGAGATCGCAGTCATCTTTGCAGTCAGGGACAAGCACGTGCTATGACACTGAGACATTGGTTTTCAATCTTTTTGCCATTGTCAGCAACTCCCTCCCAGTGACGTTTTCACATCACAGTTGCACTGTGTCTATTCATGTACTGTGGTTTTTTGGAGGGCTACCCATCAGTGTATTTGCTAAGAGATTTTCCACTTCTCTAGGAGCCAAGGTTTTCTCCCTTGGAAGTGATATATATGACATGAATGCATACTCTGGGGAAGGAAATCAGATACTCAGTGTGACAAACTTTAGTATGGATTGGAAGAAATTAAAAGGAAATCACTTATAAAGGTAGAATTCACTGTTTCTAGGTTGAGGTATTGGGAACCTTTTTATTTCTCTTTTTTGTTGTTGTTGTTGTTGTTTAATTTCCAGATACACACTTAATGGAATCTATAATATTATGCACATGAAAAAAAAATGTATTCTATCTTTCCCTTTTCTTACTTTGCAAATGTCCTAAACGTTAAAAGCCTGAAGATGTTGCTCTAGTATTTATTACCCAATGAATCTTTGACATATTCTGTAGAATAATAACATTTTCATGTATATTTATTAAAAATGGTTCATTCACTTAATAGTACTATAGATATTTACAGAGTATGTATTTCATGTTAGAAGCCAATTTAGACACAGCAAAATCTCACATGAATAAGAGGTTCTGTTATTGAAAACTTCACCAATGTCTTTTCCTCAAACGTTTACACAAGTAAATATATAAAAAGACATAATGCCATTATAGTGACAGGAGCAGGTTTTGGAGGGAATTCAAAGGACAAATTCTGAGGTTTGTAATGACATTTCTCATGAGATAAGATATCAACTGAGTGTAGAAGTTGAGTATGAGTTTTTTAAGTGACAGACTACTTGTTTATCAAATTTGAGATCAGCTTTTTTCACAAAGAAAAGTTGATATTCATTTTCAGTGGCCAGACAGTCACCATCTTACATGTTCTCCTCTCAATCTCCTTACAATTCCACCAAGTTTATATTTTCTCTGTGCCTTCATATGTTTGGGTATCATCATCCTCTTTCAGATCTTATTTTTATCAAGGCTGACACACCTGGAAATTTTAATGTTACCTCAAAAAAAGAATGACAACTTCAGGTTTTTCACTGTGGAACCCTGGAAACCAGAAAGTTTAAATATGATGGAGAAAAGACAATGAAGACTTACAACCCCATACTCACACCCAAATATTCTGGGTAGATGGCAGCTTACTCAGCCTTGAAATCACAGAGCACGAGCACCATAAATGTGAGGACTCTCACATGCAGAGGATTTCCAATCTCTGAAATGGTCACCTTGTAGAGAAGGGAAGTGTTTTTTCTCCTAATAGAGATACTCAGAATTTGAATGTATTTCCCAGTAAGACAAAGTAAAAAATAATAGAGAAAAAACAAGACATTGCTAAATTTTTGTTGTGTCAAATAAGAGCATTAAGCTCCTTTGCCAAAATTACCATCAACTGTCACCATAATTCAGTACAAGGAGAGCAATTATAAAACCAAAGAACAAAAGATCGTATTAAATGAAGAATAACATTTTATATTGATTTCACTTAATGAAACTTCTCATTTCCTTCATTACTCTTATCTAAGAGCCTTGAGAAACTATTACCCATTTATTTTCCCATGTCTATAGGAAGGAAATCAATTAAAATCTATAAAACTATGTACATTTTCTGCTTAGAGACTCAACGTCTCCCTATTCTCTGTAACGGTAGTTCTCAAACTTTAGCCTGATCACCTGTAGTGTTGATTAAAAACATCAGCTGCTGGTCCATCTGTATTGTTGGTTGAATAAGTGTGGGGTGGGTCTAATGTTGTTCAGTTTTGGTAAGTTGCCAAGTGATGCTGTTGGTGCTGGTCCAAGGACTGCATGACTTTACAGGAAAAAGCTCAAAATCCTCTTTAGGCCATGGATGGGAAAAGTTAAGCCTTCTAAAAAGGAGACTCCAAAATAGAGTGGCTTAATTAATATTAAATAATAATGAAGATTTTTCTGCTCTAAGAGTCTAGAGGCATTTCTCTGCTGGTGGGTGGTTGTGGTTACACCTTATTGTTCCATTCCCTCTTAGGGATATTGGAAAAGCTAAAAACTCTCCACATTCACATCCTAGACAGCAGGAACAGGAGGGAGAAGGCTAATAATAAACAGCTTCGTATTTGAGAAGATAACCCAGGAATTGCACACATTGTTTTCCTGACATTATGTTGGTGGAAGCCAGTCTTGAAATGTGATATGCAGGATGGGCCCAGTTTAATGGGCCCTGGGCCCAGTTAAAACTTGAGGGAGGAGGTGGATGGGTATCGGTGGGCAGTTGATCTGCACCACAAAAGCCCCAATGACAACAACAGGTGAATAAAATGTAGTGTCATTGCATATAAAAAGCTGGAAGAAAAGTCTGGAAGAAAAAAAAATCACTGTCCAGTGTAACCCTATATTAAAGTAAATTTCCATGTGAAATATTTTCTTAATACCTTGTACATATATTTCTGTACTTAACCACTTTTCACAATTCTAGGTTTACTTGTCTGTAGTTCCTGATTAGTCTTGAAGGCTTTTAAGTATATGAATTCAAGTTTCCTTATGTGTCTGCATCTCTATCTCCTTATAATTTCTGATTTAATTGTTTATAAATCCGTCTATAGCACAATTCTTGATACAAGGTAAACATCCCATAAATGCTGTTTGTGAAAGTGAATCATTCATCTTCTGTTGGTAAAGGTCAATGTTATTTCCTTACCTCTCTTCCATCTAACTCATGACTTTGCTGACCATTTTCTCACATACAGTATTCTTTTTACTGCACTCTTCACATCCTTGTTTCTTAAAGTGTAGATCAGAGGGTTAAGGGTGGGTGTGACGATTGTGTAAAAGAGAGTGAGGAACTTCCCCTCATCTTCAGATGTGCTATTCTGTGGCTTCATGTACATATAAATGATTGTTCCATAAAACAGAGTTACTACTGTGAGGTGGGAACCGCATGTATTAAGTACCTTACGCCACCTTGCTGTTGACTTGATCCTCATGACAGCTTGAGTGATAATTGCATATGAGATGAGAATTAATGATAAAGGTGCTAGAAGAAATATCACTCCAAGAGCATAGACAATGACCTCAATTACTTTTGAGTAGACACAAGCCATCTTGAGCAAGGCTGGCATCTCACAGATAAAATTATTTACCTCCCGGTGCCCACATCTTGGCAACTTCAAAGTCAAGGAGCAAACGGTTAAGGCACTGCCAAGACCACCTAACCAGGCGACAAGCACCATCTTTTGGCAAAGTTGAGGGTGCATTACTACTGTGTAGTGAAGAGGTTGACAGACAGCAGCGTAGCGATCATAGGCCATCACAGCCAAGAGAAGACATTCTGTGGCTCCCAAGTCAAGGGCAAAGAAGAATTGGAGCACACACCCTCCGTAGGTAATAGACTTTGTTGGACCCCATAGATTTACCAGCATCTGTGGGATAATGCTAGTTGCATAACAGAGGTCCAGAAAAGACAAATTGGATAGGAAGAAATACATGGGAGTATGGAGCTGGCTGTCTAGGTTAGATACAAGGATGATGGTTGTGTTTCCTACCAGAGTCACAATATAGAAGATGAAGACAACCCCAGAGATGATGTGTTCTAATTGGGGCCGATCAGAAAACCCCAGCAGGATGAAGTCTGTCATGGAACTTCCATTGTTTTTGTTCATGACTCCTCATAAAGGTCTACGAGATAATACCATGGTAATAAAAAATAGCATCAGCTTTAGGTAGAAACAAAAATCTCTGAAGTTTACATGAGTGTCCAAATTCACTTGTTTTGTGCTCTCTCCCATTCAGAACACCCCTTTTAACACTCTTTGCCAATGCTCAAAGATGCTCTGTGTGTACTCATAAATCAGCATGGTTCTAAAAATAATATGGTAAGGGAGCCTGGGTGGCTCACTTGATTAAGCATCTGACTTTGGCTCAGTTCATGATCTCACAGCTTCTGTGTCTCCTTTTTCTGTATCTCCCCCACTAGTGGGCTCTCTCTCTCTCTCTGTCTTTCAAAAATAAGTGAATATTAATTTTTTTAAATAAATAAAAATGTTATGGTAAACCCAACCACACTGAATTGCAGATCACTGAAAAGGCTTAGTATGCCATGACACCTATGTTCCATGTTTTCTGAGTAAGAATAAATCCATAAGTTTAATGATATAATTTAGGAGTGGAATATAGTTTGAGTTGTTCCTTCTTGAAATTATGACATAAGCATTACTTGATGATGACCAATATTTCCCTTATCAAAGGAGGGGAGTTTGAGGTAAAACATTAAATGAGCAATTTTGTTGGGATAAACTCCACTATTTGGTAGTAGAATCACTTTCCATAATCACTTGCATATGTCTGCATCCAGACATTATCTTCACCCTCGCCACCAACCTCCTCCTCATATTTTCCCTCCTATTCAACATTTCAGACACTGCTATTCCTGTTGTTCCTGTATCAATTTTGGACATTTTGTTATTTTGTCACTTTTTTGTGAATTAGTTTTTGGTGCCAGAAAAAAAAAATCCTCCTTCTTATGAATCATTATTTATATGCTGAGTGGCCCTGTAGTTCTTGGAATATCTTTTGTTACTGCTGTTACACCATTTAAGTTTTTTTATAAATGTTTCTTTATTTTTGAGAGAGAGAGTGAGAGAGAGAGAGAGAGAGAGAGAGAGAAGAAGAAGAAGGAGGAGGAGAGAATATCCAAGGCAGGTTCCAGGCTCTGAGCTGTCAGCACAGAGCCAGATGTGGGATTTGAACTCAAGAACTGTGAGATCATGACTTGAACCAAAGTCAGATGCTAAACTGACTCTGCCACCCAGGTTCCCCTACACCATTTAAATAGACATACTGATTTGTTGTGGAGATAAAAATTGAACTAATTCCAGAAGCATTTGGTTACCACATATACACATCAACAAACTGTGTTAGCTTGTACTCTCCAGGCCATTCAGCAAAATTAATAAGATAGGTAACTTGAACAAAAAGCCATTCATTAAACAATCAGTGAGTTGTTTTTCCCCATGGAACTTACCAATAATATGAGTTGATCTTCTGGTTGCTTCAGAACTCTATAGGTAAAATTTCACTTCAATTCTGAAAGAATATAGAAAAGGGATAAAGTATATACACATTTCACTCTCTGAAGACTTTATCATATTATTAAATAGATGGAGTGTTTAGTGACTGAATTAGTCCACTAATTTATTTCAGCTTTTAATTTTTTATTTATAATTTTTTATGCAGATAATTTCTGACCATGAACTTCAGAATAAGGTTTTTATATTCATAGTTTGTTTGGAACCAAGGCATGATAACTTTATTTGCTGCTAACTGCAGTAAAATAAGGAAATTATATACATATTTCATTGTTACAAGCATCTTAGAACCTAAAAATGTTGTAATCATGATGAAGAAGCTATTATTACCAAGTGGTAAGATGTAGGAATATAGTTTTTCTCACTAGGAAATGGAAATTTAATTTAATTAATGAGTGTGATGTTTATATGTGGTAGGATGTCACCTAAGTTGAGCATAATGCTTAACTGCACAGAATGTGGACTCAGAGCTTTGTGTAAAGTCCCAGCTTTCATACTCAGAAGTAATGAGTCCTTGGACAGTTATGTAACCTGTTTGTTCACCAGCTTCTCCATATATTCAGTGAAGGTAATGATATTCAACAAAGGGAAGTTGTGAGGGCTAGTATTTGTGAAAAAACTAGCAACTGTGCTTGTTTTACTTAATACATTTTAAATAAATTATTAAATTAAGTTTATTTAAATATAAGATTTAAACATTGTATTCACCTATCCACAAATTATTATTATTTTATTTTTTTCTTTACTCTCCTCATTTTTCCCATTGGTAATTTTACCATGATGGTCTAGAACTAAACTGGAATGCTTAAAATTTTATATGTGGATAATTTTTAAATGCACAGACACACATGTACACAAAAGTGCCCAAAAACACAGTGTACATAGTGAACTGTTAAACTCAGAGGCTGGAGAGGACAGAAGACTTAAACTCCCCAAATGCCTTGATTACAAAATGCACTTGGCTTTTTTTTTTTTTACTACATCAGGTGGTGATCATGTTGGGTTGAGAAGGCCATAGAATTTTAGAGTTGACATAGACTCAAAAACCATGATCCAGCTTTTTGTCTTATGATGGAGGTCTTCCACCGAATATTCACACAATTCCTGTTTTCATAGCTCCCTAACTGTCCTTTAAAAGAGAGTCTCATACTTACTCCTTGTGTTGATCTCAGAGATGCCTCTTTAACACCCAGGCACTGCCCATTTTTCTTTATTCTGTAAATATTATGGAATAGGTCAATTCAACATGGCTTCTTAAAAAACAGTTTTATTATAAAGTAAAGCATAGATACAGAAAAAAAACCCAAAATCTCACTGAATCAAAGTGAATATTCTTATAACTAACATGCAGGTCAAAAAATAAAACCTTGCCAAGCATTCCAGTGGCTTCTATTTGTGTCTCGTCCCAAAGATTACCCTTCCTTGTCCCCCAAAGTATTCACTATCCTCATGTTTATAGTAATCACCTCCTTGTATTTTAATAGTGTGATTACCCAAATGTGCATCTGCAGACAATATTGTTTAGTTTGGCTCATTAAATTTTTTATTTGTCTTTTGAGTTTCCTTTAATATTAGAACCTATTATCAAATATACTCTTAGATTTATGTCTCCAGATTAAGTGCTAGATAGTTGTCAGCTGTTGCTCACACTGTATGAAGTTTAATTACCGTGCTTTTCTGGTTACTATCCATTGGACTCACCATGGGTTATCAAATGCCTTGTATTAATTAGTTGAGAAGTGAACACAGTACTGCAGATGTGCTATACCATTGAAGAAAGAAAGCAGTGAGCATCCATGATGCAGACACAATTTCTAAAATATATATTGGGTTTAGCAGGTGAAAAACACCACTGGCTCGGTTTAAGCTTTGGCTCACATAAGACCTCAGGTACACTTATTGGAAGTGTCAAGCCAGAAACTACACATTATGTAACTTAATGTAGTAAATCCAAATATAGGACTTTTCATTTTATGCTCATAAACATTTTCCATATTGCTTTAATCCATGGTCTCAACTTTTAGCTCTTACTGTAATTTTAATTTAAAAGCCATTGTGATATTAAAAATGAGAGAGCACAAGCAGAAGAAACAGATGTTTAAAAAGAGGAATGCTATGTTTTTACTGAAATAGGTTTTCATTTTCCGTGGTATGGACTTCAGCTTCTAATAGCATGGCATGAACTTACATTTAGTTTGTTCAATGAGATTTAAGACAAATGGAGCAAACATATTTAACAATAATTTGAAAGTAATGTGGAGAAAAAACTAGAAACAAAGTTGGAATATATTTACATTTCAGGAGGGAAGAATTCACAGCTGTCATGTTCATATGTAGCCCAAAGATACCCTTGTTCCCATTGTGATGAGCCTTCATTTATTTCACAGGTAAACAGAAGGATTCTTGTTTGGAAGTTACTGAGTCCATGAAATATGATGAGCCACTGCTTTATTGTAGTAACTCCACAATCACATTTGCATTTAAATGCAACAGCTGAGCGAATATTCAGTGAAGTCTTTATTTAATGTGGATGTTGGAGAAAAACTAAATATGGGATTGGTGAAAAAGTTCATGAATTTGGTTTTTTTAATGTTTTTGATGGGGTATTTCTAGTCTTTTAATGAGGAATCCTGTGAGACATGTTGGTAGGTGGATCTCTGCCCAGTTAAACAATGAGAGCCCTTCTCTGGTGTACATGTGCTCCAAGAAGTGTTTATGTAGGGCATGAAGACTAGTATGTGAACATGGTGTTGACCATGGGGACTGGTGCCCCACAGAGGTGATTAACAAATCTTGGAATATGGTCAGAGGCTTATCCAAATAACTATTTTAAGAAAGGCTTCCTGAAGACATTGGGTTTCATCTTGTCTTTTTCTTCTTTAGAGTTCTTCCATGGAAATTAATTTCAGAGATAAATTTATTTATGTATTAAATTCACTATTGAAGATTGTAAATATATTGTAAATTATATCGATAAAAATAACACATTTAATTGAGTTTTTTTTAGTGGGTAAGACATCAATAAAGTTGAAGAAATATAGGCATTAAGGAGGTGTTTTATATGCAGGAAAGAAAATATATCCTTTTAAAAATATATAGAATCATTATAATTCTGTGGTTCATGAGCTATATCATCATTGTTCCATTTTCAATGGATTAAAAATTGTTCCATGAAAATATTTTAGCCTACCACTCAATTCAAGAACTGGAATGTAACCAATGGCTTATAGCTAGTCTTTGTCTTTACACTCTTATTCCTACCTGCCACCCAGGGAAATAATGACCTTGAATTTTGTGTTCATCACACACCTCCATTAGAATATAACTTTTTAAAATTTAAATTCAAGTTAGTTAGCATACAGTGTAGTCTTAGCTTTAGGAGTAGAACCCAGTGATTCATCTCTTATATATGACAGCTAGTGTTCAATTGAAAAAGTGCCCTCCTTAATGCCCATCACCCATACAGGCCATTCCCCCCACCTACTTCCCCTCCAGCAACCCTCAATTTGTTCTCTGTTTTTAAGTCTCTTATGGTTTGCCTCCCTCCCTGTTATTAACTTATTTTTCCTTTCCTTCCCCTATGTTATCTCTTGTTTCTCAAATTCCACATGAGTGAAATCACATGATATCTGTCCTTCTCTGACTGACTTAATTCATTTAACATAATACTGTATAGTTCCATCATATATATGCACACCACACACCACGTCTTCTTTATCCATTCATCAGTCGATGTACATTTGGGCTCTTTCCATAATTTGGATATTGTTAATAATGCTGCTGTAAACATTAGGGTACATGTGCTCCCCTTTTTTTGCAGTTTAATGATATATTTAATATAAGTACAGCTCATAAATTACTTCACTGACAGAGATAGCAGTGAAAAACACAAAGAATTATGATTAATGGATTTTATACTACAACAATTATGAAAAGAATAAAACCATGATATAACTTGAATAAGTATTTTCTATTTTTTCTAAAAATAATCTAGATTTTAATACATTCATCGCCCTCATTGTACTCTCAGGATGTACTCACAGCATTGCCTGTGAATGGAGAAAGATGAGAATAAGGGATTCAACACTAAGAAAAGAAAAAAAACCCAAAAAATTAACACTGAGGCAACAAATCAGAAATACAATTCAATTCAAAATTATTTAATACCTTTCCTTCTCTTTATGAACACTTCCTTCCTGAATTATGTAATAGGACTTAGGACTTTCAAAGAAACAAAACTACAGAACCAAAGAGAAAGACCAATGATAGAATGTCTCAGTTCAAGGGCTACCGCTCTGTGAAATGCATCATCACTCATGCACAATGTAAAAATATTTAAAAAAAATTGTGTATGAAATAGAATGTGGGGACATAGTTAACTCAGTAAGTCTCATAATCATGTTTGGAAACTCTACATGTACCCCTTTGAATCAGCATTTTTGTATCCTTTGGATAAATTCTTAGTAGTGTAATTTCTGGGTCCTGAGTAGTTCTATTTTTAATTTTTTGAGGAACCTCCATCCTGTTTTCCAGAGTGGCTGCACCAGTTTGCATTCCCACCAACAGTACAAAAGTGTTACACTTTCTGTACATCCTCTGTAACATCTCTTATTTCCTGAGTTGTTAGTTTTACCCATTCTGACATGTGTGAGGTGGTATCTCATCATGGTTTCGATTTGTATTTCCCTGATGATGAGCAATGTTGAGCATATTTTCATGTGTCTGTTAGCCATCTATATGTCTTCTTTGGAAAAGTTATGTTCACATCTTTTTCCCATTTCTTCACTGGATTATTATTATTTTTTGGAGGGGGGGTTAAGTTTAATAAGTTCTTTATAGATTTGAATACTAACCCTTTATCTGATGTGTAATTTCCAAATATCTTTTCCCATTCAATAGGCTGAATTTTATGCAATACAAAAGGCATTATGTTGATTGTTTCCTTCGCTGGGCAGAATCTTTTTATCTTGATGAGCTTCTAATAGCTCATTTTTGCTTTTATTTTGTCTCCAGAGACATGTCAATAAGAAGTTGCTGCAGCCCAGGTCAAAGATGTTGCTGCCTGTTTTCTCCTGTATGATTTTGATCATTTCATGTATCACACTTAGGTCTTTCACTTATTTTGAATTTGTTTTTGAATTGGTGAAATAAAGTGTTCCAGGTTCATTCTCTGCCTGTCGCTGTCCAGTTTTCTCAACAGTATTTGCTGAAGAGGCTGTCTTTTTTTTTTCCACTGGATACTCTTTTCTGCTTTGTTGAAGATTATTTGGCCATACATTTGTGGGTCCATTTCTAGGTTCTTTATTCTGTTCCATTGTCTGTTTTTGTGCCTGTACCATAATGTTATGATGATCACAGGTTTGTAATAGAGCTTTAAGTCCAGAATTGTGATGCCTCCAGCTTTGGTTTACTATTTCAACATTACTTTGGCTATTTGGGTATTTTGTGGTTCCATATAAATTTTAGGATTGTTGTTCTAGCTCTGTGAAAAATAGTGGTGTTATTTTGATAAGGATTGCTTTGAATGTGTAGGCTGCTTTAGGTAGTATCGACATTATAACAATATTTGTTCTTCCAATCCATGAGTGTGGAATGGTTTTCCATTTCTTTGTGTCTGCTTTAATTTTTTAAATAAGCTTTCTATATTTTCAGTGTACAGATCTTTACCCCTTTTGTTAGGTTTATTCCTAGGTATCTTATTGTTTTTAGTGCAGTTGTAAACAGAATTGGTTCTGTGATATACTAACACAGTCACGTACAAATGTCAAAGTCTACATAGCGTATAAAGTTTGGTTTATTTGAAATTCCATAAAGTGTGTCATCTATTATATGTGCTTTTGGCACTTTCCTTATTCCACTATTTCACGTTTTGACACTAAGATTATCCAATATTATTTGTGTAGCTGTGGTTCATTTGTTTTCACTACTTGCTAATATTCCATTGTGTGAATATATTATAATTATTTTGTCTCTTCACTCACTGAGGGCCATTTTTGGTGATGAAAGTTTGTGACTCATATGAAACACATTAGGGTGAATATTTTGTTTGTGACTCTTGGGTTATGTATGCAAGAAAGTCTTTTGGATGTATGCCTAGGACAGGAATTGCTGGTCATGGAATAAGCAAACTTCACAGATGATGTAACCCAAACAGTTCTTTCAATTTTCTCTACCCTAGTTTTGTATAAATTATTCCACTGATCTACATTTTCTGTAACACTTGGTCTTGCAGACTTTTAAATAATTGCCAACTGAAAGATCATAAGTGCTATTGAGTTGTGACCTTGGTTTTTATTTCCCTAATAACCAATAATTGAATATATCCTCATATACTTACTGTTACGTATAATTGTCTTTCTATGAAAAGCACATCTGTAGGTTCTGACAAGAGGTCTATGGCATTGCTTCTCTGTTTTTATCATTAACATATAGGGGTCCTTATAATTGCTTTAACTCTCTGTTGGTTGTGTGGTCTGGAATATTTTCTCTCAGTTTGTTACTTGGCATTTTACTTGAAAATGGGTCTCGTGGTGGCCAGAATTTCTAAATTTAAACATGGAAGAAACTTTTAATTAATCTTTAAGAAATTTTTCCCAAAGTGAGAATGACATTAACCTATATATTTTTCCTAAAAATTTTAATGTCATACCCTAAATACACCTGGAATTAAATTATGTCTATGGGTAAGTACGAGCATCCAAATTTGTTTTTCATTTTTGTAACCAAATTTCAGTTTAATTCATTGAAATATTTTTTTTCTTTGTCCAGGGATGTCATTATATCTCTTAATTATATCAAAGTCCTGCTTGTGTGTGTGTGTGTGTGTGTGTGTGTGTGCACACGCACATGTGTACACATGTGAGGGTGCTGATATGTTTCTGGGCCTCCAGTTCTCCTCTAGTGCTCAGTGAGTCTGTTACTGCAACAATGCCACATACTGTCAGTCATTACATGTTTATTATAAATCTTGATATCTGGTAGGGCAAAAAATTCCTCCTTGATAATCTTCTTGTCATTTTTAAGTTGAAGTATAATTGATATGTATTAATTTCAGGTCCACACAAAATTATTTAATATTTGTAAATATTAGGATATGATGATCACCATAATAAGTAGTGAACATCCGTTATGTCTAGTGTACATCCATAGTTACAAATGAATTTTTTTTCTTGTGATGAGGACTTTTAAGATCTACCTCTGAGCAACTTTCAAGAATGCAATATAGTATTAACTACAGTCACCATTCTGTAACATAGATCACAATGAGTTGTTATATAACAAATTTTGACCCTCTTCACTTATTTCACCCACCCCTACATCTGGCAATCCCCACTCTGTTCTCTGGGTCTATGAGCTTGGTTTCTGTTTGTTTGTTTTGTTTTTGTTTTCGTTTTTGTTTTAAGGTTTCCCACAGAGGTATGATGATATGGTATTGGTCCTTCTCTGTCTGAATATTTCACTGAGCATAATACCTTCAAGAATCATCCATGTCACAAGTGGCAAAATTCCATTGATTTTTTTATGGCACAATAATCACATGTTTATGAAACATGTAATATGACATTTTCTTTATGAACACTTATGTCTTGGCTATATTGGTAAATAATGCTGCAATGACCATGGGGTGCATATATCTTCAAATTAGTGTTTTCATTTCCTTTAGATAAATACCCAAAGGTGGAATTGCTGGATATACGGTAGTTCTAATTTTATTTTTCTGAGTAATCTCCATAGTGTCTTCTATGGTGGCTTTGGCAACTTACATTCCCACAAAGAGTGCACAAGCATTCTTCACAGCTAGGGAAACAGGGTGTTCACTCACATGCTCCCAATTTCCCCAAAGTAGAAGTCACTGGCTGAGAAGATCTCTTTTGGTGCTGGGCTCTTCCACTATGGAATAGGTGTGACCTGAGGAGTAAAGGGCAACTGTTATTCAGGGTGTCAATCTTGAATTGATCTCTGCTCTGATGGTGTGCTGCGACTTCTCTGCTGGACGGCCAGAGTGCACAAAGACACTGTCATCTGTTGGTTGTGTTACAGTCCGTGTTCTTTGGGGGAGAAGATGGTAAAAAGCTCCTATTTTGCTATTTTGCTGATGTCATGCTTCTGATTCTCAGTATCTTAAATTTCCACTATATTATTTCATTTATAAGTTATAATGCTCTAGTAAGTGATAACTTGTCTTTAAAAAACATAGTTTCGCGGCGCCTGGGTGGCGCAGTCGGTTAAGCGTCCGACTTCAGCCAGGTCACGATCTCGTGGTCCGTGAGTTCGAGCCCCGCGTCGGGCTCTGTGCTGACTGCTCAGAGCCTGGAGCCTGTTTTCGATTCTGTGTCTCCCTCTCTCTCTGCCCCTCCCCCGTTCATGCTCTGTCTCTCTCTGTCCCAAAAATAAATAAACATTGAAAAAAAATTAAAAAAAAAACAAAAAAAAACATAGTTTAGAGGCCCCTTTCCCAGAAGGCCAGAAGAAAGCTCTGCACACACCTTGTCTCCTGATCATAGAGTTCTGAAAGTTTTCAGTTCTAGTGGAAGTAGCATCAGTCTCATTTAACAAGCAGACTAGAACACACCTTGTTACAACTTGCCATACTCTGATTAGACACTGCATACTGCAGGCAAGGAGAGCCTCTGCAGAGGACTGAGCAGAGGGATAAAGCAACCAAAACACAGCAGCAGAGTACATGCAGCTCACAACAGAGACACTCTCTGAACTGCCAGGTTCAGGACATTATATGACCTCTTCTTTATAAAGCCATTAGTCTCAGGAGTAGGAAACAGAACAGGATTTCTAACACACAGAAGTACATAGAGACCTAGATATATTGCCAATATGGAGGAATTCACCCCCAAGGAAAGAACTAGAGATCTAATCAGAAGATATAAGTAATATTCCTGATGGAGAATTTAAAGCAGCAATCATAAGGATATTCTCTGGGATTGAGAAAAGAATGGAATATTTTAGGGAGACTATACCACAGAGATAAAATAATTAAAAAAAAAAGAATCCAAAGTGAAAAATGGAATATCTGAACTTCAAAACTGTGTGGAAGTAATGACCACAATGATGAAAGAAGAACAGGAATGAATAAGTGATATAGAAGATATAGTTATGGAAAATAATGAAACTGAAAAGAAGAAGGAAAGAAAAATAGTAGATCACAAATGTGGACTTAGGAAACTCAGTGACTTCCTAAACCATAATAATATTCATATCATAGGAGCCTCAGAAGAAGAAGAGAAAGAACAGGAGCAGAGAAACTACTCAATGTGGAGGAAGGAAACAGACTACCAAACTCAGAAGGCACAGAGAAGTCCCATCAAAATTGACAAAAGCGGGCCAACACCAAGATATAGTTAAACTTACAAACTAAAGCGATAAAGAAAAAAAAATCCTAAATGCAGCAAGACAAAAGAATTCCATAACTTACAAGGGAAGACCCATGAGGCTGGCTGAAGATCTCTCCACAGAAGCTAAACAGGTCAGAATGGAGTGCTTGATATGTTCAGTGTGCCTAATGGAAAAATGTGCAGCCAAGAATACTCTATCCAGCAAGGCTATCATTCAGAACAGAAAATGACAAGTAATCCAGTTAAGAAATGGGTAGAGACAAGAATAGACATTTTCCCAAAGACATCCAAGTGGATAACAGACACATGAAAAGATGCTCAATATCACTCATCATCAGGGAAATACAAATCCAAACCACAATGAGATACCACCTCACAACTGTCAGAATGGCTAAAATGAACAACATAGTAAACAACAGGTATTGTTAGAAACCTACTTGTAAAGTAGGTTTGTAAAGAAACCTACTTACACTGTTGGTGAGAATGCAAACTGGTGCAGCCCCTCTGGAGTAGTACAGAAGTTTCTCAAACAGTTAAAAGTAGAATTACTTTACAATACAATGCCTGTACTATTAGGTATTTACACAAAATAATAAAAAATACTGATTTGAAAGTACACATGAACGCTGATGTTTATAGTAGCATAATCTGCAATAGCCAAATTAGGGAATGAGCCTAAATGTCCATCAACTGATAAATGGATAAAGAAAGTGTGGTGTATATATGATATAATGGAGTATTAGTCATGAAAAAGAATGAAATCTTGTCATTTGCTATGATGTGGATGGAGCTAGAGTGTATTATACTAGGCAAAATAAAACATCCACAGAAAGAGAAATACCACATGGTTTCACTCATGTGAAATTTAAGAAACCAAACAATTGGATATATGGGAAGGAAAACAAAAGAGAAGGAATCAAACCATAAGAGACTTTCAACAATAGAGAACAAACTGAGGATTGATGAATGGACGTGGGCGGAATGGGCTAAATGAGTGATGGGTATTAAGGAGGGCATTTGCTATGATGAGCACTGGGTGTTAATATGTAAGAGACAATCACTAAATTCTAGTACTGAAACTAGTATTACACTATATTTCAATTATCCACAATTTAAGTAAAAATTAGAAAAAATAATGAAATATTTCCATTTACAATGATGTGGACAGAGCTAGAGTGTATTATGCTAAGCAAATAAGTCCATCAGAGAAAGAGAAATACCCTATGATACCAGTTATATGGGGAATATAAGCAACTTGATTAATAAACATGGGGGGGGGAAGAGAGAGAGAAATCACAAAAGAGACTCGGTTATATAGAACAAACTGAGGGTTGCCTGAGGGGAGGTGGTGGAGGTTGGGGTTAAAGGGGTGATTGGCATTAAAGGGGGCAGATGTGTGATGAGCACTAGATGTCGTATGTAAGTGATGAATCACTAAATCTTACATCTGAAACTACTTTACACTGTATGTTTAATAGTGGAATTTAAATAAAAATTTGAAGAAAAAAACAAACATACAAAAATACAAATGCATATCAGGTGATATCATTTTATATTGTCCACTGGCTTCCAGTCACTTTAATGTTTTTTAATACAATCTGATTTTTTATTTATTCCCATTTTTTAATCCATTCAGTTTTTTAAAAATACATTCTGATACTTTTGAGACAAGCTAGATTTTAAAACAAAGACTGTAACAAGAGGTGAAGATGGACATTATTATCATTATTATGGGGTCTGTCCATCAAGATCTAACAATTAGAAACATATATGCCCCAAACTTAGTAAACCCCAATATATGAGTTAATTAATAACAAACATAAACTCATTGATAATCATACTATAATAGTAGGGGATTTTAAGACTCCACTTATATCAATGGACACATGATCTAAGCAGAAAATCAACATGGAAACAATAGCTTTAATGGCACACTGCATCCAATAGACTTAACAGGTATAATCAGAATATTTGATCCTAAAGCAGCAGTATATACATTCTTCTTGAGTGCACATGGAACCTTTTGCAGAATAGATCACACACTGGGTCACAAACCAGCCCTCAGCAAGCATAAAAAGATCAAGGTCATACCATACATATTTTCAAGTCACAGCACTATGAAACTTGAAGTCAAACATAAGAAATAATTTGGAAAGCCCTCAAATACATGGGGATTAAAGAACAGCCTCTTAAGAATGAATGGGTTCATCAGAATATTAAAAAAGGAATAAAAAACAAATAAACGGAAGCAAATAAAAATGAAAACACTAACAGTCCAAGCCCTTTGGGATGCAGCAAGGACAGTCCTAATGGAAAGTACATTGCACCTCAGGTCTATCTCAAGAAGCAAGAAATGTCCCAAGTACATAACCTAACCTTACATATAAAGGACCTAGGAAGCGAACAACAAAAGAACCTAAAGTCAGCAGATGAAGGGAAATAATGAAGACACAAATTAGAGCAGAGATAAATGATAAAGAAACAGGGAAACAAACAAAAATCCCAGAGGAAGAAATCAATGAGCCTAAGAGCTGGTTCTTTGAAAGAATACACAAAATTGGTAACTCCCTAGCCAGACATGTCAAAAAGAAAAGAGAGAGGACCCAAATAGGTAAAATCCCAAATGACACAGGGGTGCCTAGATGGCTCAGTCAGTTAAGCATCTGACTTTGGCTTGCCATGATCTTGTATTCCATGAGTTCAAACCCTGCGGTGGGCTCTGCACTGATAGCTCAGAGTCAAGACTGCTTCAGATTCTGTGTCTCCCTCTCTCTCTGCCCCTCCCCCACTCACATTTTCTCTCTCTCTGTCTCTTTGTCTCTCTCACAAATAAACATTAAAATTTTTTAATTAAAAATTAAAAAAAACTCAAATGAAAGAGGAGAGATCTGACCAAACCCACAAAAATACAAATATTAAAAACAAAATTCACTCATAAGTGGAATTTAAGAAACAAAACAAAGGAACATATGGGATGGGAAAACAAAATAAAAAAAGAAGAAAGAGAGAAACAAGCCATAAGAGACTCTGAAGAAAAGAATAAACTGAGGGTTGCTAAAGAGGAGGTAATTGGGGGATGGGCTAGATGGTGATAGGTATTAAGGAAAGCACTTGTTATGATGAACACTGGGTGTTGTATGTGAGTGATGGATCAATGAATTCTACTCCTAAAGCCAATATTGCACTGTATGTTAACTAACTAAATTTGAAATTTAAAAAATCTCGTTTGTCTGATATAAGTACTCCAGCCTTCTCTTTATACCCATTACCATGACATGGTTCTTCCCCCTCTTTCTTTTTTTTTTTCCAACGTTTTTTTTTTTATTTATTTTTGGGACAGAGAGAGACAGAGCATGAACGGGGGAGGGGCAGAGAGAGAGGGAGACACAGAATCGGAAACAGGCTCCAGGCTCTGAGCCATCAGCCCAGAGCCTGATGCGGGGCTCGAACTCACGGACCACGAGATCGTGACCTGACTGAAGTCGGATGCTTAACCGACTGCGCCACCCAGGCGCCCCTCCTTCCCCCTCTCTTTCAATCTGGGAGTGTTTTTAGGTTTAAGAATCATTTCATTAGGTCTTGTTTTTTAATCTATTCTGATACTCTGTATATCTTTTGATTGGAGCACTTAGTCCATTCACATTCAGAATAATTATTGATAGATGAGAATCTTGTGCCATTGCATTACCTATCATGTTGCTGTTTCTGGAGATTTTCTCTGTTCCTTTCTAGTATTTATTGCCTTTTGGTCATTCCTTCCCAGTCAAAGTTTCCCCTTTCATATTTCTTGCATACTGGTTTAGTGATCACAAACAACTTAGTTTTTGTTTACTGGGAAACTCTTTATCTCTCATTCTTTTCTCAGTGAGTCCTGCTGAATAAAGTATTCCCAGCTGCATATTTTCCCCCTTCAGCATATTGACTATATCATGCCACTTCCATCTGGCCTGTCAGCTTTCTGTGTAGAGATCTGTTGCTAACCAGAGTATCTTCCCTTTTAGGTTAATGATTTCTTTTCCCTTGCTGTTTTCAGGATTCTTTCCTTTTCTCTATGTTTTGCATTTTTTTCCTATGGTACATCTTGGTGTTTCTGGCTTTTGCTGAATGTGATGGGAGTTCTCTGTGCTTCCTGAATTTTGATCTGTTTCCATTCCCAGATTAGGGAAGTTTTCAGTTTTAATTTGTTCAAATAAACCTTCTGCTACCTTTCCCTTCTCTTCTGAAAATCCTGTGATACAAATGTTATTATGCTTTATGGAGACAATGAGTTCCTTAAATCTACATTTGTGATCTAATATTTTTCCTTCCTTCTACTGTTCAGCTTCCTAATTTTCTATAATTTTATTTTCTATATCACTGATCCATTCTTCTACTTTTCCCATCCTTATTATCACTCTTAGTCCCATGAGAGAGGTGCTGGAGGGATGGAGAGACACAGACACATTCTTACTCTTGGTCTCTGCTTTTCCTTGGGTTAATGAAATCCAGTTGTCTTCAGTTGTTGATTTTCCTTGACTAGGTCAATTTACAGTGCAATTAAACAATACAAATATATATATATTTTTGTTCTCTATAGAAAGAGCCTGTTTTATGGTTTGTCTCCATCTCTTTTCTCCCCCATGTTCATCTATTTCATTTCTTAATTTCCACATATGAGTGAAATTGTATGGTATCTGTCTTTCTCTGACTATCTTATTTCACTTAGCATAATGCACTCTATCTCCATCTATGTTGTTGTAAATGGCAAGATTTCATTCTTTTTTATGGCTGAGAAATATTCCATTGTATATGTGTACCACAACTTCTTTATCCATTTTTCAGTTGATGGACATTTTGGCTCTTTCGATGATTTAGCTATTGTGGATAACACTGCTACAAATCTAAGGGTGCTTGTGTCCCTGTGAATCAGTATTTTTGTATCCTTTAAGTAAATACATAGATTGTAGAGTAGTTCTATTTTTTTCTGTTTCAAGTTTTTTGTTTCTAGTTTTTATTTAAATTCCCATTAGTGAGGGGCCAACATGGTGAAGTAGGGGGATCCATACTTCCCACATCTCTCAAACAAAGAGGTGAAGAAGCCAAAGGACTTTGAACACCAGACACTGGGGGGGGGGGGGGAGAAAGAGGCTGAATCTACCAGGAAGAAAATTGGAAAGCTGGAGAAAAGATAGGGTTACTCCGAGGAACAAATCAAAGCACACCTGGTGGAGGGTCCAAATATCACTATGAGTGGGGTAATAAAATAACCAAAGTCACAACAACATACAGCACAAAATAATCTCTGAAAAAACACCTCCTGAAGGGCCAGGACCAGGACAGTTTATGACCCTCCTTTAATACAGCAGTGCTCACAGCTTTAAAATGCATAAGGGACAGAAAACTAGCCCAAATGATGAAAGGGAAGAATTCTCAAAAGAAATTCCAGAAAGTAGTGACAGCTAATGAATTGATCAAAACCGATTTAAGCAATATAACTGAACAAGAATATAGAATAATAGTCATAAAATTAATGCTGGGCTTGAAAAAAGCATAGAGGACAGCAGATAATTTATTGCTACAGAGATCAGGGGACTAAAAAGTAGTCAGGATGAATTAAAAATGCTACAAATGAGGTGCAAGGTAAAATGGAGGTGGTCTCAGTTCGTGTGAAGAGGTACAGGGGTGACTAGGTGAATTAGAAGATACAATTATGGAAAAAGAGGAAGCTGAGAAAAAAGAGAGATAAAAAATCCGGGAGCACGACGGGAAATTACAGAACTAAGTGATGCAATCAAACAGAACAGTCTCCGTATCCTAGGAATTCCAGCAGAATAAGAGACAGAGAAAGAGGCTGAAGGTGTAGTCGAACAAATCATAGCTGAGATCTTCCCCAATCTGGGGAAGGAACAGGCATTGAAATCCAAGAGGCACAGAGAACTCCCTTGTGATGAAACTTGAATCCATCTTCTGCATGACATATCATAGTGAAACTGGCAAAATACATGGATAGAGAATTCTGAAATCAGTTAGAGATAAATGGGTCTTAACATACAAAGGTAGACACATAAGGGTAGTAGCAGACCTATCTACTGAAACTTGACAGGCCAGAAGGGAATGACAGGAAATCTTCAATGTGATGAACAGAAAAAAAAATATGCAGCCAAGAATCTTTTACCCAACAAGTCTGTCATTCAGAATACAAGGAGAGATAAAGGTTTTCCCAAACAAACAAAAAATGAAAGAATTCATCACCACTACACCAGCCCTACAAGAAATCCTAAGGGGGACTCTGTAGGTGAAATGTTGCACAGACCACAAAGTATTGGAGACACCACTAAAAGCATGAAACCTACAAATATCACAAACACTCTAAACCCATATCTTTCAATAATAACACTGCATGTAAATGGACTAAATGCTCCAAAAAAAGACATAGGGTATCAGAATGGGTGAAAAAACAAGACCCATACATTTGCTGTCTACCAGAGACTCATTTTAGACCTGAGGACACCTTCAGATTGAAAGTGAGGGGATGGAGAACTATCTATCATGTTACTGGAAGTCAAAAGAAAGCTGGAGTAGCCATCCTTGTATCTGACAAACTAGACTTTATAAGAGTAACAAGAGATGAAGAAGGGCATTATATAATAATTACAGGATCTATCCATCAAGAAGAAATAACAATTATAAATGTCTATGTGCCGAATACGGGAGCCCCCAGATACATAATACAATCACAAACATAAACAACCTTATTGATAAGAATGTGGTAATTACAGGGGATTTTAATACTCCACTTACAACAACGGATAGATCATCTAGACAGAGAATTGGTAAAGAAACAATAGCCCTGAATGCTACATTGGATCAGATGGACTTGACAGATATATTTAGAACTCTGCATCCCAAAGCAGCAGGGTATACTTTCTTCTCAAGTGCACATGGAACACTCTCCAAGATAGATCACATACTGGGTCACAAAATAGCCCTTCAGAAGTATAAAAGAATTAAAATCATACCATGCACACTTTCAGACCACAATGCTATGAAACTTGAAATCAACCACAGGAAAAAGTCTGGAAAACCTCCCAAAGCATGGGGGTTAAAGAACACCCTACTAAAGAATGAATGGGTCAACCAGGCAATTAGAGAAGAAATTTAAAAATATATGCAAACAAATGAAAATGAAACTACAACAATCTAAACACTTTGAGATGCAGCAAAGAGAGTCCTGAGAGGAAAATACATTGCATTCCAGGTCTATCTCAAGAAACAAAAAAAAAATCCCAAATACAAAAATCTAACAGCACACCTAAAGGAAATAGAAGCAGAAAAGCAAAGATACCCCAAACCCAGCAGAAGAGAAATAATAAAGATCAGAGCAGAAATAAACAATATAGAATCTAAAAAAACCTGTAGAGCAGATCAATGAAACCAAGAGTTGGTTTTTTGAAAAAATAAACAAAATTGATAACCTCTAGCCAGGCTTATCAAAAAGAAAAGGGAGATGACCCAAATAGATACAATAATGAATGAAAATGGAATTATTACAACCAAATCGCTCAGAAATACAAGCAATTATCAGGGAATACTATGAAAAATTATATGCCAACAAACTGGACAACCTGGAAGAAATGGACAATTTCCTACACACTCACACACTTCCAAAACTCAAACAGGAAGAAATAGAAAGCTTGAACAGACCCATAACCAGTGAATAAATTGAATCAGTTATCAAAAATCTCCCAACAAATAAGAGTCCAGGACCAGATAGCTTCCCAGGGAAATTCTACCAGACATTTAAAGCAGAGATAATACCTATCCTTCTCAAGCTGTTCCAAAAATTTAGAAAGTGAGGGAAAACTTCCAGACTCATTCTATGAAGCCAACATTACTTTGATTCCTAAACCAGACAGTAAAAAACCCTAAACCCAGTAAAAAAAAGAACTATAGGCCAATATACCTGATGAATATGGATGCAAACATTCTCATAAGATACTAGCCAATCGAATTCAACAGCATATAAAAAGTATTATTCACCATGATCAAGTGGGATTCATTCCTGGGCTGCAAGGCTGGTTCAACATTTGCAATCAATCAATGTGATACATCACATTAATAAAGAAAAGATAACCATATGATCCTGTCAATCGATGCAGAAAAAGCATTTGACAAAATTCAGCATCCTTTCTTAACAAAAACCCTTGAGAAAGTCCGGATAAAAAGAACATACTTAAACATCATAAAGCCATTTATGAAAAGCCCACAGCTAATATCATCCTCAATGGGGAAAAACTGAGAGCTTTTTCCCAGAGATCAGGAACACGACAGGGATGTCCACTCTCACCACTGTTGTTTACCCTAGTGTTGGAAGTGCTTTCTCTCTCTCTCTTTCCTTCCTTTCCTCCTTCCTTCCTTATTTTTTTCTACAGATCAATGAGCTTTATGTTTTCCTGATTTATTGGAGAATAAATTGCCCCCTCATCACACTCAAACAGCTGACATGTATTTCCTAACATAAAGGCATTCTTTCACATAATCACCCACACCAATAAATCAACATGGGTACATTACTGCCAACTAATCCATAGACCTTACTCAACTTTTTGCCTATTAATGTCTCCTAATAACTGGATCCAAATTAAGAGCATGGACCACAGTTAATTGTCACATCTCTTTTAATTTCATTCTGGAACATTCCACTGTCTTCCTTGACTTTCATGTCCTGGACACTTTAGAAGATGACTAGCACTTTGTTTTGTAGTATCCCCTTCAATTTGTGTGTGTCTGATGTTTTCTCAATAGATTCATGTTATGCATTTTTGTCAGTAACGTCACAACTGTGATGCTAGTTTCCTTTCTGTGTATTGTAGCAGCTTGTACACAAGTCTGATTTTTATACTATTTATGTAAAACATAATCACTTGGTTAAGTGATATCTGATGTTTTACTGCATATAAAGTTAATCAGCTTTAATAATCAATATGTATTTTGTGGGGAGGTACTTTCAGAATGTGTAAATAGCCCAGTGCTCAACAAACTCAACCGCCTGTTAAACATCCGTTTATATTTCTTGCTTGAATTATTTATTATGGGTTCCAAATGGTGATTTTTCCAATTGTATTCTATCCTTCATTCTTTCTACATTTATCAGTTGGCATCTACTCATATTAGTGTGAACTCATGGACTCCTATTTTACTTAATGACCTGTAAGCTGTGACTATCATTTTTTATTTATATTAGTGTAGACTGATGGATTCCTATTTTACTTAGTGAGGTATAATCTGTAACTTTCATTTTTTATATCAGTGTAGACTGATGAATTCCTGTCTTATTTAGTGTGCTGTAAGCTGTGACTATCATTATTTTGATGTGGAAACTGTCTAAGATTGTATCACTGGGAGCATCTGAAGCCAGTTTCTGTTTTGCTGCTTATGTTCCCATCTTTTGAGCATTACTTTCTGACATAAAGAAGAATTTCCAAGGGTCATCTGCCTTCCCTCACCCCAGCCCTAGTCATTTGTGTAAAGATCTCTGCTTTGTGAGGAAGTAATTTACAAACTGAGATCTTGGTAAGAGAAATGCTCGTTGCTACTGGGATGTGGTGGAGCTGCAAACAGAGCTAGGGAATGAATATATATACATATACATATACATATACATATACATATACATATACATATACATATACATACTTACACACAAGCAAACATACATATGTCTATACAGTGATGCACTCTACTACATTCTTATTCACGTTTGTATCTTCTATCTGTTCTGACTCTGACTCAGTCAATTCCAACCCAATACAAGGTGCATTATTGTTTTCTCCTTTGCTTTTTTTTTGTCTTCTCCATTTCCATATTTTAAACTCATTCTTCTGATTGCAAAGTCAAAATCTGGGTCTCATTGTCTTCAATATATGTACTTACTGAAGAATCTTCTTATGCAACCAGTTTTCTGTTGCTGCTGCTGCTTTTAAAGCAAAATCTTTTATCATGTTACTGAGGTGAGGATACTTCATGGGACCCCTGCCATCCTGTCTGCCTGTTCAGTTTCTCTCCTGTCCTGCACAGTCTTTAGCACCCCTGACTGTCTCACAGCCATGGCCTGTTTGCCCCATACATTCCTCTTCTCATCCTCTGAGACCTCTGACATCCTGTGCTGGGATGTAGCAACCCCAACCTCCCACTTTATGTTGCAATGGGTATGTTATGTGGTCCCACCTGAGTACTCTTAACTAAGTTATTCAGATGGCAAATATGCATATATATATATATATATATGTATATATATATATATATATATACACACACACACTCATGTATATATATAATATATAATATATTATAATATATTATAATTGTATATATTATATAATAGTTAATATATAATATATATAATATAATGTAATATATACATTATATTATATATATTATATAATATAATGTATTATATTATGTATACTCTGTAGTTAAGTCTACAGTAGTAGTTAAGTAGTAGACTTAACATATATATTATGTATATATTCTCTGTAGTTAAGTGTAGGGGCGCCTGGGTAGCTCAGTTGGTTAAGTGTATGACTCTTCGTTTCGGCTCAAGTCATGATCTCATGGTCCTGAGATTGAGTACCATGTTGGGCTCTGCACAGAGCATGGAGCCTGCTCGAGGTTCTCACTCTCCCTATCCCTCTGCCCCTCCCCAACTCACACTTTATCTGTCTCTCTCTAAAAAAATAAATAAAAAAGAGTCTGTTTCTTAGTTTGCTTCTCTGTTTTTTCCCTCAAACTTCATTTGTTTTGTTTCTTAAATTGCACATATAAGTTAAATCATATGGTATTTGTCTTTTTCTGACTTATTTTGCTTAGCATAATACTCTCTACCTCCACCCATGTCCAAACTATACTTTTAGAATACTGTTACTTTAAACATGGTGATTACTGAATGCAACATAAAAGCAATATAAAATTTCTTTGCAGTTAATTCTGCCTTTGAGATTTATCTCATTTAGGTAAGTCAATCACTGTGTTTACAATCATTTGCAATAATTCTTCTTTCTGGGGGCATCTGGGTGCCTCAGTCGGTTAAGTATCTGACTTTGACTCAGGTCATGATCTCATGGTTTGTGTGTCCGAGCCCCGCATTTGGCACTGTGCTGACAGCTCAGAGCCTGGAGCCTGCTTCAGATTTTGTCTCCTCTCTCTGCCCTCCCCCACTCACACTCTGTGTCTTTTCAAAAATAAATAAACATTAAATTTTCTTTAAAAACTAAAAAAAAATCCCAATTCTTCTGTGGATAAGCCACAAACTTGATAAACCATTATTTTTTTATTGGTTACATTTTTGTGTGTGTATTTTTACTTTTATAATTATTTAAAATGTTTATATGATTCAAATGATTTAGAAAAGAACCCAGTAACTCCTAAAAACACACAAGTTACCAAGATTGAATCATGGATCTTGAATCCAAGAAATAAGAAATAATCTTACATCAATAACAAGAATGAAAGTTGAATTAGGAATCAAAAATATCCCAGCACAGAAAGGCCCAGGACCCGTGGCTTCATTGGTGAATTCTACCAACATTAAAAAAATGACAGTCTTCATCAAAATCTGATGAATAATGGAGTAGAGGGAGAAGATTAAAAATTATTCCATGAGGGGGGTGCCTGGGTGGCTCAGTCGGCTAAGCGTCTGACCTCAGCTCAGGTCATGAGCTCCTAGTCCATGAGTTCCAGCCCTGTGTCGGGCCCTGTGCTGACAGCTCAGAGCCTGGAGCCTGCTTCAGATTCTATGTCTCCCTCTCTCTCTGGCTCTCCCCCCGCTCATGCTCTCTCTTGCTCACTGTCAAAAATGAATACATATTTTTAAAAATTTCCATGAGGGCAGTACTCCCCTGATACTAGAACACGATAAAAACAATACGAGATCAAAAGAGTCTAGTTTGTCTCATATAAGTATTGCTACCATGGCTTTCTTTTGACTTCCATTTGCATTATAGATGTTTCTCCACTCCCTCATATTCAATCTATCTTGAGGTCTAAAATGAATCTTTTGTAGGTAATGCACAGATGAGCCTTTTTTTTTCATCCATTCTGACAACCGATTTTTATTGGAGCATTTTATTCCATATGCATTCAAAGTAGTTATTGATAGATAATTACTTATTGCCATTTTATTACTTCTTTTGTCATTGCTTCTGGAGATTTTCTCTGATTCTTCCTCACCTTCGTCACACTTGGTTTCTCCTTTGCACTCAGAGTCCCCTTTCGTATTTCATGCAGGGCTGGTTTAATGGTCACAAACCCCTTTAGTTTTTGTTTGGGAAATTCTATCTCTCCTATTCTGAATGATGGCCTTGCTATCATTCTTGGTGGCAGATTTTTTCCCATTCAGGATTTTGAATATATCATGCCACTCCCTCTGGCTTGCCAAATATCTGTTGAGAAATCTCCAGGTAACCTTATGGGTTTTTCCTGGTAAGTTAAGGAATTCTTTTGTCATGCTGCTTTTAAGATTTTTCCTTCATCACTATACTCTTTTTAAATTTAATTAGAGTATAGGTATATTGGCTTGCTTTTGTTGGTTTTGCCTCTTGCATTTGGATGTCTGTTTCCTTCCCCAGATTAGGGAAATTTCCAGCTATTCTATCTTGAAATAAATTTTCTGCCCCCTTTTCACTGTCTTCTGAGTCTCCTGTAACATGGATGTTACCACATTTAATGGAGTCCCTGGGTTCCCTATGTCTGTTCTCATGGTCTGTAATTATTCTTTCTCTGTTTCATTCAGATTCAATATTTTACATTATTTTGTCTTCCATATCACTTGTTTCTCTGCTTCTTCAACCTTCTGTTCATTTCATCAAGCCTGTTTCCCATCTCGTTTATTATATCCTTAATCTCTGATTGAGTCTTTTTAAACTCTTTTATCTCTGTTGTAAGGGTGTCCGTGATGTCTTCCATTCTTTTCTCAAGCCCAGTGTGTATCTTTATGATTGTGGCTCTAAATTTTCCATTAGTCATGTTACTTTCATCTGTTTCACTTAGAATCTGACCATGACCTTATCTTGTTCTTTCATTTGAGATGAATTCCTCCATCTTGGCATTTTGTCTATGTTTCTGTCTTTTTCTCTGTGTTATAAAAACCAGTTACGACTCTTACTCTTGAAAGTGATGGCCGCATGTGTTCCACTGCTGTGTTTTGGCTACACTATCCTTCAGGTGAGTCATCTGTAGAGGCTTTCCTTGCCTCCCATTGTCCCTGGCCTGAATGTGGTGAGTTTAACTTGGTGTTCTCTGGTATGCTTATTAAATGAGACCTGACACCAGCTCCACCAGAACTGAGGTCCTGCAGAACTCTCTGGCTGGGAGATGTGGTGTGGCAGTTGTCTGTGCTGGTCTTCTGGGGGAGGGGGCTTGTCACTCTGGGGCTGAGACAAGCTTAACTGAAAAGGGCCATCCTGCCAGACCACAGGGTAGTGGGAGTTGGTGAGGCAAGTTAGGCAGCCAGTGTCTGTGCTGTGCTAGGCTGTTTCACACAGGTGGCTCTGTGTTTATGCTGGGGAGCAGGGGAGGCAAATGGTGCTGGCATCTTCCTGAAAGCTGCCTCTCAGGGCAGCATTCCTAGAATAGAGAATAATGTCTCCAATGTGTGCCTCAGATGATGTTTAGATCACTATTTCCATGCTGTCTTCCCTCAGGTTGTTTTCTTTCTCTCCAGGAGCAGTGCAGTGCCCTCTTGACTTTATCCTAGCCAAGCCTGCTGACCTTTAAAACTCCAGGGTTTAGAGACATAGTGTGGGAGGGGCCTGGGCTGGTTTTCTGGAGTAGGGGTCCACCATACTGGGACTGAGGCAAAGTTGACTGAGAAGGGCAGTCCTGACAGAGTGTGGGTGAAACAGGAGCTAGGGATTGGTGTGAGCAAGTGGGACAGCCAATGTTAGCACTGTGCTACTTCCCACAGGTGGCTCCATGTTTATGCTGAGGGATGGGGAAGAGAAATGTCACCAGCCAGTTCCCCTGTTCCCAGAGAGGTGTCCTTGTGAACATTGCCTACCAGGGATGCTCTCCAAGGGGATCAAATCATCTCCCCACTGTGTGCCTCATGTGTTCTTCAGATCACTTTTTTTATGCCTTTTACCCTGGTATTCTTTGCCTGCCTTCACTCCATAAGCAGGGCAGCATCTTCAGCTCTATTTTAGTCAAGCACACAGACTTTAAAACTCTAGATTTGCAGTACCAACAACAGTGTAGGATGGTTCTCTTCATCCTCACCAAAATTTAAAATACGTTGTTTCCTGAGTTGTTAATTTTAGCTATTCTGACAGGTGTGAGTTGGTATCTCTTTGGGGTTTTGATTCATATTTCCCTGATGATGAGTGATGTTGAGCAGCTTTCCATGTGTCTCTTAGCCATCTGGATGTCTTTTCAGAAAGGTGTATATTCATATATTCTGCCCATTTCTTAGCTGGATTATTTGTTTTTTGGGTGTTGAGTTTGATAAGTTATTTATAGATTTTGGATATCAACCCTTTCTCAGATATGCCATTTGCAAATATCTTCTCCCATTCTGTATGCTGCCTTTGTTTTGTTGATTGTTTTCTTCTCTGTGCAGAAGCTTTTATCTTGATGAGGTCCCAATAGTTCATTGTTGCTTTTGTTTCTCTTGCTTCTGGAGACATGTCGAGTAAGAAGTTAGTGAGGTGGAGGTCAAAGAGGTTGCTGGGTATGTTCTTTTGTAGGATTTTGATGTTTTCCTGTCACATTTATGTCCCTAATCAATTTGGAATTTATTTTTGTGCATGATGTAACCAGGTGGTCCATTTTCATTATTTTCATATTGCTGTTCAGTTTTCCCAACATTATTTGTTGAAGAGACTCTTTTTTCCATTGGGTATTCTTTCCTGATTTGTTGAAGATTAGTTGACCATACAATTCTGGGTCCATTTCTGGCTTTTTTATTCTGTTCTATTGATCTATGTGTCTGTATTTGTGTAAGTACCATACTGTTTTGATGACTACATCTTTGTAATATAGCTTGAAATCTGAAATCGTGGTGCTTCTAGTTTTGTTTTTCTTTTTCAGAATATTCTTTGGTTGTTCAAGGTCTTTGTGGTTCCCTACAAGTTTTAGGATTGTTTGTTTTAGATGCATTAAAAATGCTGGTTGTAGGGGTGCCTGGGTGGCTCAGTCAGTTAAGCGTCTGACTTCGGCTCAGGTCATGATCTCACGGTCCGTGAGTTTGAGCCCCGCGTCGGGCTCTGTGCTGACAGCTCAGAGCCTGGAGCCTGCTCCAGATTCTGTGTCTCCCTCTCTCTCTCTCTGCTCCTCCGCCGTTCATTCTCTGTCTCTCTCTGTCTCAAAAAAATAAACATTAAAAAAAAGGCTGGTTGTATTTTGATAGGGATTTCATTAAAAGTGCAGATTGCTTTGGGGTAGTATAGACATTTTAACAATGTTTGTTCTTCCACTCCATGAACATGGAATGCTATTCCATTTCTTTGTGTCCTTTTCAGTTTCTTTCATAAGTGTTCTATGGTTTTCAGAGTACAGACATTTACCTCTTTAGTTAGATGTATTCTTAGGTATCTTATGGTTTTTGGTGCAAGGGCAACTGGGATTGAATCATTGATTTCTTTTTTTCTGCTGTTTCATTATTGGTACATAAAAATGCTACAGATTTCTGTATGTTGATTTCATATCCTGCGATTTCACTGAATTCATGTATTAGTTCTAGCAACTTTTTGGCAATGTCTTTTGGGTTTTCTACAGAGTATCATGTCCTCTGCAAATAGCGATAGTTTGACTTTTCCTTGCTGATTTGAATACCTTTTATTTATTTTTGTTATCTGGTTGCTAGGGGTAAGATTTTCAGTGCTATGTTAAATAGTAATGATGAGAGTGGACATCCTTGTCTTTTTCCTGACATTAGGGGGAAAGCTCTTATTTTTTTCCCGATTGAGGATGATATTAGCTGTGGATCTTTAGTATATGGACTTTATCATGTTATGGTATGTCCCATCTATCCCTACTTTTTTAAGGTTTTTTTTTTTTCCCAAAGAATAGATCCTGTAGTTTTGTCAAATGCTTTTTCTGCATCTATTGACAGGATCATAGGGTTCTTATCCTTTCTTTTATTAATGTGCTATATAATATTGATTGATTTGCAAATATTCAATATAAAGTGTTCTTGGCTTCATATTTTTCCCATTCAGAATGTTGAATATATCCTGCCACTCCTTTCTGGTTTGCCAAGTTTCTGTGGATATATCTTCTGCAAACCTGATCTCTCTTTCCTTGTAGGTTATGGACTTTTCCCTGTTGCTCCTTTTGGGATTCTTTCCTTGCGTGTATTTTGTGAATTTGACTATGATATGCCTTGATCATGGTCACCTTTGTTGTTTAATGAGAGTTCTCTATGTTTCTTGAATTTGCATGTCTGTGTTCTTCCCCAGAATAGGGAAGTTTTCAACTATAATTTGCTTGAATAAATTTGCTTGAATAAATCTGCCCTCTTTCCACTTCATCTTTTGGGACTCCTATAATACAAATATTATTCCATTTTAATAACTTGCTGTTTCCTAAGTCTACCTTGGTGATGCATTACCATTCTTTCCCTCTTATTTTCAGCTTCATTATTTTCCATAATATGGCATCCATTTGGGTTCATACCTCGGTTATAGCATTTTCATTTCAGCCTGACTAGAATTTAATTCTTTTATCTCTGCAGTAAGAGATTTTCTAGTGTCATCTATGCTTTTTTCAAGCCCCGCTAATATCCTTATAATCACTGTTTTAAATTCTAGTTCAGACATCTTACATGAATCCATATTGTGTAAATCCCTTGCCATGAGTTTTACCTACTGTTTGTTCTTTTGGGATGAATTTCATCATATTGTCATTTTGTCCAGAAAAGAAAAGAAGAAAGAAAAACAAACAAAAAACAATGAAAACAACCCCCCCAAAAAAATGCCAAAAAGCTAGATCTTAGGTGTGTTTTGGTCTGTTTGCTAAAAGAATCCTTATCTAAAAATTAAAAAAAAACAAAATAAGGTACAAAAAATAAAATAAAATAAAAATAAACAAGAAATAAAAACAAACAATAATAAATAATAAAGGAATTGAAAAAGTAAAAACTAATTGAAATAATTGAAAATAATTGAAAAAATAATAAAGAAATGAAGAAAAAATTTAAAAAAACAATCGAAGAAAATAATAAAGAAATAAAGACAATAATTGAAAATAAAAAATAATAAATAAAGAGTAAAAGTAAAACCTAAGCTAGATCCTGTTTCTCCTGGAGCTGAAGCTTTGCAGCACTCAATGATCATTTGACTTGGTGCGGGCAAGTTGTTTGTGCTGGTATTCTGGGGGACAGGGCTGTTGTGCTGATTCTCAGGTAGATTTGCTATAGTGGATTTGCTCCTCCAGGAACAGGGGTGAATGTCTTGGTGTAAGTGACTCTGAGTTCCACTGGGTAGCAATTTTTTGCCGCTTGAGGTGCCACTGATATGGGGGGGGGAGCTGGATATGGTGGCCTCATGCTCTCTAGGCCCTCCTCCCCCACCTTCAGGGAATTCTCACAGCAGAGCAATCAATCACCCTTCTTATTTCCCAAGTTTCTGTCAGAAGCCTGCATGTACCCTGCCTGTGTTTGACCTCTTTTATCTTAGGTGCACAACTGAGTTTCAAATCTCCAAATTTTAGGGACTCCATGGCACATACCCAGGCTGTTCCTTTGGGGAAGGATCTCACCGCCCTTTTACTGTTTGCACACCTGTGCCAGGAAAGCAATCACATGACTGCACAGTTGTTCAGAGTTTATGGCAAAGCAGAGAGAAAGTTGACATGCCAGCTTGATTCCCGCAGGTGGAAAGCCAGATCCTATGCCTGGGAACAGTGATTCCATTGGTGCCACCCATTCTTCTTGCAACCCAGGGGATTTTCAGAGGACACTGTCACCCTAGGGCCTCTACCCTACTTTTCCACGTGGGCACTTTTAAGCCAGGTTCATCTCCCACTTCAGGGGACTTCTAAAAGTTCAGACTTTCCCTTGCTGCTTATAACACTTTGTAGTAGCCTCCCTGCGCAGGCTCCTTCCCCACAACCATAGCCACAGTTATATCTCCCCCAAGACAACTTACTGTACTTCTGACCTTCCAAAAGGTGGTAACTTTTATTCTTGTAGACTTGCAGTTTTTGTTCTCTCAAACCTCTGATTTATTTGTGTGTTCAGAATGATTCACTATCTAGCTGTGTTCCAGAGATAAGCTCAGGGTTGCCCTATTCCTCTTCCATCTGAACTCCTCCTATACTCATCAAGGATATTTAACCAAACATATTTCACATTTTTTATAAAGATATTGAATATTAATAATTGGTAATTTTCTTGTGTTGTCTTTATCTGATTTTGGTATCAGGGTAATGCCTGCCTCCTAAATGAGTCTGTGTTCCCTCCTCTTCAATGTTTTTGGAAAAGTTTGAGGATTGGCATTCATTCTGCTCAAAATGGCAGTGTGTTCCATGAAACTATCTTGCCCTGCACTTTTCTATGTTCAGAGGAATTTTTGATTATGTATTCAATTTTCTTACCCATTGATCTGTTTAGATTTTCCATTTCTTAATCCTTCAATCTTGGTGGGATTGTATGTTTCTAGGAATTTGTCCATTTCTTCTATGTTGTCCAAGCTGTTGGCATATAATGATTCATAGCAGCCTCTCATTCCTTGTATTTCTGTCATGTCAGTTATAATGTCTCGTCTTTCATTTCTGATTCTATTTATTGAAGTCATCTGTCTTCTTAGTTAATCTAGCTAAAGATTTGCCAATTTGTTTGTTTTAAAAAAAAACAGCTCATACTTTAATTGGTATTTACTATTTGATTTTTTAAATGTTTATGTCATTGATTTCTGTTATCTTTACTTTTTCCTTCCATTTCCTAAATTTGGGCTTCAAATTTTTCTTCTTTGTCTTGTTTCTTGAGGTATAAAGTGAGGTTGTTTATTTGACATCTTTCTATTTTTATAAGGTATTTATTACTACAAACTTCCCCTTATGCCTGCGTTTGAAGCAACACTTTTGATATGTGTGATTCCATTTTTGTTTGTTTCACGGTATTTCTTGATTTCCCTATTGATTTCTTCATCGACCCAATTTGTTGTTCAGAAGCATGTTGTTTATAAACATCTCCATACCTTTGTGAATTTGCCACCTTTTCTTATCTTAGTCACCTCTAGTTTCACAACATTTTGGGGAGAAAAGATACTTTATGTTATTTGAATCTTCTTAAATTCGCTAAGATATATTTTGTAACCTATCATATAATGTATACCAGAGAATGTTCCATATGTGCTTGTGAAATATGTATATTCTGTTGTTGTTAATGGGCTATTCTACATATATCTGGATTCTCTATTGTTAAAGATGGATATTGAAATCACCTATTATTGTTGTTTGCTGTTTTCCACTTCAGATTTGTTAATATTTTCTTAATTTTTTAGTGCTCCAATGTGGGTGGAAATGGTTGAAGTTTTTTTCTAAATCCATCCAGTCACTTATGCTTGTTAATTGGAGAATTCAATCCATTAACATTTAGAGCAATTATTGACAGGTATGGACTTACTATTGCCATATTATTAATTGTCTTTTGGTGTTTTGTGGTTCTATTTCCTGTTCCTCCTTTCTTGTGGACTTCTGTTAATTGATGATTTTCTGTAGTGGTATTCTTTGATTTTGTTCTCTTCGCTTCATATATCTATTGTAAATTTTTCATTGTTCCCATGTGGCATGCATATTTGGTAAAATGTACATATAAGCAGCCTATTTTATGCTGATAACAATTTACATTTAATCATATCAAAAATTATTCTCTGACTTTCTTTTTAATTTTCACAGCTATATTTGAAGTTTTTTTTTTAAGTCCAGTTAAAACATAGTGTAATATTAGTTTCAGGTATAGAATTTAGTGATTCATCACTCGCATCTAACACCTGGTGCTCATCACAAGTGCCCTCCTTAATCCCCATCACCTATTTAACCTATTCTCCCACCCACCTCTTCTCTGGTAACCATAATTGTGTTCTCTATATGTAAGAGTCTGTTTCCTTATTTGCTTCTCTGTTTCATTTTTTTTCTATATGCTTATTTGGTTTGTTTCTTAAATTCCATATATGAGTGAAATCATTTACTATTTGTCTTTCTCTGACTGAATTTCTTCATTTAGCTTAATACTCTCTAGCTCCATCCACATTGTTTCAAATAGCAAGATGTTATTCTGTTTAATGTTTCATACTATTCCATTGTATGTATACCCCACATCTGCGTTATCTGTACCATCCATCAGTTGACGGACATTTGTACTAATTCCATAGGTGGCTATTATAGATAATGCTGCTATAAATACTGGGGTACACATATCCCATTGGATTAGTGTTTTTTTGTGTGTGTGTGTTCTTTGGGTAAATACACAGTAGCGTAATTGCTGGATCATAGGATAGTTCTATTTTTAACTTTTTGAGAAACTTGTCCATACTATTTTCCAGAATTGCTACACCAGTTTGCATTCCCACCAACAGTGTAAGAGGGTTTCTCTTTCTCTGCTTCCTTACAAATAACTGTTGATTATTTTGTTTATTTTAACTATTCTGACAGGTATGAGGAGATACCACATTGTAGTTTTAATTTTTATTTCCTTGATGATGTGGGAAATTGAACATCTTTTCATGTATCTGTTGGCCATCTATATATCTTCTTTGGAAAAATGTCTATTCATGCCTTCTGCCCACTTTTTAGTTGAATTATTCATTTTTGCAGTGTTGAGTTTTATAAGTTCTTTTTCTATTTTAGATACTAACTTTTTATCCTATATATCATTTGGTAATGTCTTCTCCCATTCTGAGGTTGCATTTTAGTTTTGTTGCTTGTTCCTTCACTGTGCAGAAGTCATTTTGATGATGTCCCAGTAGTTTATTTTTACCTTTGTTTCCCTTGCTCAAGGGAAATATCTAGTAAGAAGCTGGTATGGCCAGCATCAAGGAGGTTACTGCCTGTGTTCTCTGCTAGGATTTTTATCATTTCCTGTCTCACAGTTAAGTCTTCCTTCCATTTTGAATTTATCATTATATATGGTGTAAGAAAATGGTTCAGTTCCATTCTTCTGGATGTCACTGTCCAGTTTTCCCAACAACATTTGTTGAAGAGACTGTGTTTTCTCCATTGGGTATTGTTTCCTCCCTTGTCAAACATTAATTGTTCATGTCACTGTGGGCTCATTTCTGTGTTTTCTATTCTGCTTTATTGATCTATGTGTCTATTTTTATTCTGGGACCATACTGTTTTCATCACTACAACTTTGCAATACAACTTAAACTCTGGAATTGTTTTACTTCGTCTTTGCTTTTATTTCTCAACGTTGCTTTAGGATGGAATATTCTAAATGTATCTGTTAAGTCTACCTGATCCAGTGTGTCACGTGAAACCATTGTTTCTTTGTCAATTTTCTGCTTAGATGATCTGTCCATTCCTGTAAGTGGGTTGTTAAAGTTCCCTACTATTATTGTATTTTTATCAATGAGTTCCTTTATCGTGGTTATTAATCGTTTTATACATTTGGGTACTCCCATGTTGAAGGCCTAAATGCTTACAATTTTTAGAACTTCATGTTGCATAGTCCCCTTTATTATAATATAGTGCCCTTCTTCATTTCTTGTTAGAGTCTTCGGTTTAGAATCTAGTTTGTCTGATATAAATATCCATGCCCCAACTTTCTTTTGTCACCCATTAGCATGATAAATGTTTTTCCATCCCCCAACTTTCAATCTGAAGGTGTCTTTAAGTCTAGAATGAGTCTCATATAGGAATCATATAGATGTGTTTTTTTTTTAATACACTCTGACACCTTATCTCTTTTGACTGGAGCATTTAATCCATCCACATTCAAAGAGATTATTGATATAGATGAATTTACTGCCATTGTAGTACTTGTTAAGCCACTGTTTCCAAGGATTTTCTCTGTTCCTTTCTAGCTTTTGTATTATTTGTTGTTTCTTTCCCATGCAAAGAGTCCCCTTTAGTATTTATTGCAGGGTTATTTAGTGGTCATGAACTCCTTTAGTTTTTGTTGGTCTGAGAAACTCAGACAACTGAGAAAGTTTTTGTTTGTCTGAGAAAGTCCAGTGAGTATCCATATGATTGTTGCTTTAAATTTTCCATCAGGCATTTTACCTATATCTGTTTTACTAGTTCTCTGTGCCTGTGACCTTATCTTGTTCTTTCATTTGGGATGGATTCTTCTATCTTCCTGTTTTTTCTAGGTCTCTGTCTTCTTCTGTTAGAATACCTGGTTATGTTTCCTGCTCCTGAGAATAATAATTTATGAAGGTGTCATATAGTGTCTAGGACCTGTTTCTTCAGAACTTGTCTCCAGTGTGTCCTGGGTACACTCTACTATTGTGTTTTGGCTCCTTTATCCTTCAGGCCAGTCATCTGCAGAGGCTCACCTTGTTCCCCAGGGCCTGGCACTACAGTGAGTATCTTTAATGTGTCCTGTGTGCACCCTCTTGTTGTGTTTTGGGTAATTTATACTTCAGGCCGTTTGTCTATATAGGCTGTCTTTGCCGGTTGTGGACACTGGTCCCTGTCCTCAATGTAGCAGGTTTTAACTAGGTGTACTCTGATCAGCTTGTGAAATGGGACCTATTGCCACTGCTACTAGAACTGATGCCCTCTAAAACTCCTAATATAGAATATATGCTGTGGGCAGGGGTTTGGGCCAGTCTCCTGGTGGAGGGTATTCATCATGCTAGAACTGAGGTAACTGTGATGGGCAAGGGCAGTTCCACCAAAGCATGGTGTGGTGGGCTTGGTGATAGCAAGTTAGACAGCTACTGGAGGCATTGTGCTCATTTTCACAAGTGGCCGTTTGCTTATACTGAGGGGCAGAGAGGGAAATGGTGCCTGTCAGTTCCTTTGTTCTAGGAGGGGTCTTGCTGTGAATGTTGTCTCTCTGGGACACACTCCAAACAAGCAGCTGGCAGCATGTCCCTCCTTCTTGTCCTCTCACTCGAGCTTGGCTTGGGCTCATTCACATTGTGCTCCCAGGGTTTAGTCAAAACAATCGAGATGGCCCCAGTGTGCAGGTGCTCTTAAAATTCGTGGTTGGCATTAAAACCCTAGAGGAGAAAGCAGGAAAAGACCTCTCTGACCTCAGCCGTAGCAATCTCTTACTCGACACATCCCCAAAGGCAAGGGAATTAAAAGCAAAAATGAATTACTGGGACCTTATGAAGATAAAAAGCTTCTGCACAGCAAAGGAAACAACCAACAAAACTAAAAGGCAACCAACGGAATGGGAAAAGATATTTGCAAATGACATATCAGACAAAGGGCTAGTATCCAAAATCTATAAAGAGCTCACCAAACTCCACACCCGAAAAACAAATAACCCAGTGAAGAAATGGGCAGAAAACATGAATAGACACTTCTCTAAAGAAGATATCCAGATGGCCAACAGGCACATGAAAAGATGTTCAGCGTCGCTCCTTATCAGGGAAATACAAATCAAAACCACACTCAGGTATCACCTCACGCCAGTCAGAGTGGCCAAAATGAACAAATCAGGAGACTATAGATGCTGGAGAGGATGTGGAGAAACGGGAACCCTCTTGCACTGTTGGTGGGAATGCAAATTGGTGCAGCCACTCTGGAAAGCAGTGTGGAGGTTCCTCAGAAAATTAAAAATAGACCTACGCTATGACCCAGTGATAGCACTGCTAGGAATTTATCCAAGGGATACAGGAGTACTGATGCATAGGGGCACTTGTACCCCAATGTTTATAGCAGCACTCTCAACAATAGCCAAATTATGGAAAGAGCCTAAATGTCCATCAACGGATGAATGGATAAAGAAATTGTGGTTTATATACACAATGGAGTACTACGTGGCAATGAGAAAGAATGAAATATGGCCCTTTGTAGCAACATGGATGGAACTGGAGAGTGTGATGCTAAGTGAAATAAGCCATACAGAGAAAGACAGATACCATATGGTTTCACTCTTATGTGGATCCTGAGAAACTTAACAGAAACCCATGGAGGAGGGGAAGGAAAAAAAAAGAGGTTAGAGTGGGAGAGAGCCAAAGCCTAAGAGACTCTTAAAAACTGAGAACAAACTGAGGGTTGATGGGGGGTGGGAGAGAGGGGAGGGTGGGTGATGGGTATTGAGGAGGGCACCTTTTGGGATGAGCACTGGGTGTTGTATGGAAACCAATTTGACAATAAATTTCATATATTGAAAAAAAATAAAATAAATGGGTAAGAAGTGTTAAAAAAAAATCGTGGTTGGGAAGCTCTGGGTAGTCCAGTTGGTTAAGTGTCTGAACGTTCAGGTCATTTTCTCATGGTTCATGAATTTAAGACCCACACGGGGCTCTGTGCTGACAGTTTAGAGCCTGGAGCCTGCTTCAGATTTTGTGTCTCCCTCACTCTCTGCCCCTTCCCCACTTGTACTCTGTCTCCTCCCCTCTCAAAAACAAATAAGCATTAAAAAAAAAACTGTGGTTGGGTCACATTTGTTATAGTTCTTTTGGCCAAAACATGTCACATGGCGAACTCAAATTCAACAGGGTGGTCAAACCTCTGGGTAGGACCACGTGGATGCCTTTAAGAAGAATGAAGTTAATATGGTAGTGACGACATTAAAGTCACAAGTATTAGGCAGCCTCATTGAATTGTCTGCATTACCATTTTAAAGTGTTTTCCCTAGCTGTCAAACAGTTCATTTGAAACTTATGGCTAACATTGACACATTTTTTTTTCTGAAGCAGAAATGATCACAAGTTTTCTACATTTAAAAGGGATTGTTTTGCAAATGTTATCAGAATGAGAAGTGAGCAAAAAAAATTTAAGGGGCAAATCCTACAAAAAATATGATCATGTATAATGTGCAACAGTTAAATACAATCTGAAATTAACACTGGCAAGCAGTTTTTAAAAAGTAAAACATTGCAAACTGTAAGAGGCCAAGCACCAATTTTCTTTTTTAAATTTAACTTAATTTTATTTGTTTTAAATTTAAATTTTAGTTAATATACAATGCAATATTGGTTTCAGAAATAGAATTCCGTTTCATCACTTGTATACAACACCCAGTGCTCATCCCAACAAGTGCCATCCTTAGTGTCCATCACCCAATTGGCCTATCTCCCATCCACCTCCCTCTGTCAATCCATAGTTTTTTATCTATCATTAAGAGTTTCCTGGTGTGGACCTGGGTGGCTCAGTTAGTTAAGTGCCCCGTTTTGGCTCAGGTCATAATCTCATCCATGAGCTCAAGCCCCACGTTGGGCTTTATGATGAAAGCTCAGAGCCTGCAGCCTGCCTCAGATTCTGTGTCTCCCTCTCTCTCTCTCTCTCTGCCCCTACACCACTTGAGATCTCTGTGTGTGTGTCTCTGTCTCTCAAAAATAGACAAACATTAAAATAAAAAAAAAGGGTTTCCTATCTGGAGGAGTTAATATGGTAGAGCAGCAGAGATCCTGAGCTTTTCTTGTCCTTGAATTACAGCTATATCAGCACCAAACCATTTTGAACACCGAGGAAATTTATCTTATGATTAATACAACAATCTGCATAATTTGAGCAGCAGAACTCAGCAGGTACATGGAGCAGAGAGGTGAATTGGGGTAGAGAAAAGCTGCAGAGGCTGGGGAGCTGTTTTTGTGGAGAGAGGACAGAGAAAGAGAAAGGACAAGAGTGTGGCTCATCAGATCATGCAAGAAAAACACTTCTCCCGAGAGTAGCTGGAGAGAAAGAGTAAAAACAGTCATAGGGGACTGAACAAGAAATATCTTCCCCAAAAGCATTCATGGGGAGAAAGGAGAGGTTTTCAATACCACCAGGATTCCATGAACAGTGGAGCACAGAGTCTGAAGTTTTGGAGCAAAGTGCTTGGTGGTGCTCTGGGGAGGAAGCAGGGCAAATCCTCAGGAGCAGGAAGCAGGGTCTGAGGGGAGAAGTTGTTCCCCTGCTTAGAGTGCATTTAGTAGATGTTATATGGCCTCCCCACAGGCAAAGATCCCAGCAGACCCTGGGGGGGCAGCCATGTTTGCTAGTATTGGGACAAAGATGCCAGAGTCCAGTGAAACGTGGCACTGTGTGTGTTGTAATTTTCCATAATCCCTGAACTTTGGCTACTGCACCATCCCATGAATGTTTTCTGGGGCAAGCCAGCACCCAGCCATTGCTCAGTGAGACCCTCCCCTAGAAAGTAGACATGGGTCCAGTCTGCAGGGGACTCTGAAATGTGGGGTTTTAAAACACAGCCCCATCTGAGATAAAACTCTAGCAGATGGTTTGGATATAGACAGGTTAGAGGCAGGAGGTGGATGGAGGACTGAGACAAAGGCAGGGTTCTTGATTGTGGGTTGGTGAGAACACAAAGTTCCTGCACCAGAGACTAGGGAGCTGGGTGAAGCCATTTCCACCTCTCTCCCGCCTGCACAGTAGTGCCATGCTGATCCACCTCAGTAAGCCAAACAGCACCACCTGGTGGCGAACTGAGCTATTACACGAAGCCCTGCTCAAATGTGCCCTCCAAGCACATCCCCTTTAAGACAGCACAAGTCACTCCACCTGTTGAGTGTACAGACTACAGAGTGCTTCATAGTTTCGTTCCAGGGGAAATGATGTAACTTCATTCAGATTTTATTCTGCTTGCTGTTTCATTTATTCATTTTATTGCCTTCTGTTTTTGCTTAAAGTGTTTTCTTTTTTTCCTTTTTCCTCTTGGATACAGAAAGAGAAAATTTTATTTTTATTTTTTTACTTTTTTATTTACTTAAATTTTTATCTTATTTCATGTTCTTTATTTTATGTCATTCTATTTTATTATATATATTTTTAAATTTTTTTCTTACCTTTTTTTCCCTTTCTTCTCCTCCCCCTTTTTCTCCATTCTGTGAAGGTTCTTTCAACAAGCAGACAAAAGCAAATCTAGTATCTAGCTTCCTTTATTTGATTTTTATGTTTTGTTTTAATTTTTTATTTTAATTTTTAATTTTATTATTTTTTTCTTCCTCCAAAATGATTTAAAAAAAGGAACTCACCCCAAAATAAAGAGCAGGAAGATGTAACAGTCAAGGGCTTAATCAACACAGATATAAGCAAGAAGTCTGAAGTAGAATTTAGAACCATGATAATAAGAACACTACCTGGGGTTAAAAAATGCATAGAGAACACCAGATAATCCCTTTCTGCAGAGATAAAAGAAATAAAATCTAGTCAGGCCAAAATAAAAAAAAATGCTATAACTAAGATGTAATCTCAAATGGATGCCACAACGTCAAGGATGGATGAAGCAAAGCAGTGAGTCAACGATATAGATGATAAAATTATTGAAAATAATGAAGCAGAATAAAAGACGGAAACAAAGGCAAAAAATCAAAATACAAGGCTTAGAGAACTCAGTGACTTATTTAAAAGGAATAACATCTGAATCATAGGAGTCCCAGAAGATGAAGAGAAAGAAGAAAGGGCCAGAGGATTTATGTGAGCAAGTTATAGGGGACAACTTCCTTAGTCTGGGGAAGGACACAGACATCAAAATACAAGAAGCACAGATAACACCCATTAGATTTAACAAAAAAACAACCATCACCAAGGCATATTGAAATCGAATTCACAAAGTACACAGAGAAGGAAAGAATTATGAAAGCAGAAATGTAAAAAAAAAAAAAAGTCATTAACCTACACAGAAAGACAGATCAGGTTCACTGCAGACCTAGGCACAGGAATTTTGCAGGCAGAAAGGAGTGGCAGGATGTATACAACATGCTGAATCAGAAAAATATGCAGAAAAATATCAGAAACATCAAAAAAATCAAAATCAAAAACTCAAAAAAATCAGAAAAATATGCAGAAAATATCAGAAAAATATTCTTTATCTAGCAAGGTTCTCATTCAGTTTAGAAGGAGATATAAAGATGTTCCCAGAAAAATAAAAACTAAAGAACCATTAAAGCAGCCTTGCAAGAAATTTTAAGGGGGGCTATTTGAATGGAGAAAAGACAAACAAACAAACAACAAAAACAAAGACCAAAATCAACAAAGACTAGGAAGGACCAGAGAACATCACCAGAAACATCAACTCTACTGGCAACACTATGACACTAAATTCATATCTTTCAGTACTCACTCTAAATGTCAATGGACTAAATGCTCCTATCAAAAGACATAGGGTATCAGAATTGATCAGAAAAAAAGATCCATCTAACGCTTACAAGAGACCCAGTTTAGACCTAAAGACATCTTCAGATTGAAAGTAAGGGGATGGAGAACTATCTATCATGCTAATGGTCATCAAAAGAAGCTGTGGTAGCCACACTTATATCGGACAAGCTAGATTTTAAAATTAGACTATAACAAGAGATGAAGAAGGCATTAAATCATAATGAAAGGCTCTTCCACCAAGAAGATGTAACAATTATAAATATTTATGCGCCCAACTTGAGACCCCAAATATATAAATCAATTAATCACAAACATAAAGAAACTCCTTGATAATAATACCATAACAGTAGGGGACTTCAACACCCCACTTACAGCAATGGACAGATCATGTAAGCAAAACATCAACAAGGAAACAATGGCTTTGAATGACACAAGGGACCAGATGGACTTAACAGATATAGTCAGACAATTTCATCCTAAAGGTGAAGAATACACATTGTTGTGGAGCGCATGTGGAACGTTATCCAGGATAGATCATATACTGGGACAGAAATCAGCCCTCAACAAATACAAAAAGCTCAAGATCATACCATGCATATTTTCATACCCTGATGCTCTGAAATTTGAAAACAACCACAGGAAAAGAACTTGGAAAGGCCATGAATACTTGGAGATTAAAGAACATCCTACTAAAGAATGAATGGGTTAACCAAGAAATTAAAGAGAAAATTAAAAAGTACATGGAAGTCAATGAAAATGAAGACATGACAGCCCAAAACGTCTGGGATACAGCAAAGGCGGTAATAAGAGGGAAGTATATAGCAATCCAGGTCTTTCTAAATAAGGAATAAAGGCCTCAAATGCACAATCTAACCTTACACCTACAGGTGCTTGAAAAAGAACAGCACATAAATCCCAAGACATGCAGAAGGGAAATAATAAAGATTAGATCAGAAATCAACACTATCAAAATTAAAACAAAATAAAACAAAGCAAAAACAGTTGAACAGATCAATGAAACTAGATGGATCTTGAAAGAATTAACAAATTTAATAAACTCCTAGCCATATTGATCAAAAAGAAAAAGGAAAGGACCCAAATAAATAAAATTACAAATGAAAGAGGAGAGCTCACAACAAACACCAAAGAAATACAAACAGTAAGAAGAGAATATTATGAGCAATTATATGACAACAAATTGGGATATGTGGAAGAAATGGACAAATTCCTAGAAACATATGAACTACCAAAGCTGAAACAGAAAGAAATAGAAAATTTGAACAGACCCATAACCAACAAAGAAATTGAATCAGTATCAAAAATCTCCCAACAAACAAGAGTCCTGGGTCAAATGGCTTCCCAGGGGAATTCTACCAGACATTTAAAGAAGAGTTAAACCTATTCTTCTGAATCTGTTCCAAAAAAAAAACAGAAATGTATGAAAAACTTCCAAACTCATTCTATGAGGTCAGCATTAATTTGATTCCAAAACCAGACAAAGACCACACTAACAAGACCTACAGACTAATTTCCCTGATGAACATGGATGCAAAAATTCTTAAGATACTACCCAACCGGATCCAACAATACGTTAAAAGCATTACTCAGCAGGATCAAGTGGGATTTATTCCTGGGATGCAGGGCTGTTTCAATATCTGCAATCAAACACTATGATACATCAGATTAATAAAATAAAGGATAAGAAGCACCTTATCCTCTCAATAGATGCAGAAAAAGATTTGACAAAATAAAACATCCTTTCTTGATAAAAACCCTCAAGAAAGTAGGGCTAGATGGATCATACTTCAATATCATAAAGACCATATATGAAAGACCCACAGCTAATATCATCCTCAATGGGGAAAAACTGAGAGCTTTCTCCCTCAGGTCAGGAACACGACAAGTATGTGCACTGTCACCACTGTTATTCAAAATGGTATTGGAAATCCTAGCCTCAGCAGACAGCATAAAGAAGTAAAAGGTATGCAAATAAGCAAAAATGAAGTGAAACTTTCACTCTTGACAGATAACATGTTACTCCACCTAGAAAACCTGGAAGACTCCACCAAAAACCTGCTAGAATGGATACATGAATACAGCAAAGTCACAGGATATAAAATCAACATAGAGAAATCCTTTCCATTTATATAAGCAGCAGAAAGAGAAATAAAGGAATATATCCCATTTAAAATTACACTAAAATTTATAAAATACTTATTAATAAGCCTAACCAAAGAGGTAAAAGATATGTATTCTGAAAACTATAGAAGGATTATTAAAGAAATTGAAACAGTCACAAAGAAATGGGAAAACAGTCCATGCTCATGGATTGGAAGAACAAATACTGTTAAAATGTTGATACTACCCAAAGGAATCTACACATTCAATGCAATCCCTGTCAAAATAACACCCAAATTTTTCACAGAGCTAGAACAAACAGTCCTAAAATTTGAATTGGACCACAAAAGACCCTGAATAACCAAAAGCAACCCTGGGAAAGAAAACCAAGGGGGGAGGCATCACAATTCTGGACTTCAAGCTGTATTATAAAGCTGTAATCATTCAGACAGTATGGTACTGTTGGTACAAAACCAGACAATCAGATCAATTGAACAGAATAGAGAACCCATAAATGGGCCCACAAATGTATAGCCAACTAATCTTTGACAAAGTAGGAAAGAATATCCAATGGAATAAAGATAGTCTTTTCACCAAATGATGTTGGGAAAACTGGACAGCTCTATGAAAAATAATGAACCTTGACCACTTGCTTACACCCTACACAAAAAATAAACTCAAAATGAATGCAAGACCTAAACATAAGACAGGAAGCCATCAAAATCCTACAGGACAAAACAGGCAACAACCTCTTTGACCTTGGCCGCAGCAACTTCTTACTTGACATATCTCCAGAAGCAATGGAAGGAAAAGCAAAAATCAACTATTGGGACCTCATTAAGATAAAAAGCTTCTGCAAAGTGAAGGAAACAATCAGGAAAAATAAAAGGAATGGGAGAACTGAAGGGATGGGAGAAGATATTTGCCAATGATATATCGGATAAAGGGTTAATATCCAAAATCTATAAATAATATATCAAACTCAGCACCAAAAGACAAATAATCCAGTGAGTAAATGGGCAAAAAACATGAATGGACAGTTTTCCAAAAAAGACATCCAGATGGATAACAGACACATGAAAAGATGCTCAACATCACTCATCATCAGGGAAATACCAATCCAAACCACAATAAGATACCATCTCACACCTGTCAGAGTGGCTAAAATTAACAACACAGGCAACAACAGATGTTGGTGAGGATGTGGAGAAAGAGGAGCCCCTTTGCACTGCTGGTAGAATGCAAACTAGTGAAGCTACTCTGGAAAACATAATGGAGGTCCCTAAAAAATTAAAATTGGACTACCCTATGACCCAGCATTTGCACTAGTAGGTATATATACAAAGGATGCAGGAGTCCTGATTCGAAGGGGCCCATGCACCCCAATGTTTACAGCAGCACTATCAACTATAGCCAAAGTATGGAAAGAGCCTAAAAGTCCATCGACTGATGAATGGATAAAGAAGATGTGGTATATATACACAATAGAGTATTACTCAGCTATCAAAAAGAATAAAATCTTGACATTTGCAGCAATGTAGATAGAACTAGAGTTTGTTATTCTGAGTGAATTAAGTCAGTTACAGAAATACAAATATATGATTTCACTCATATGTGGAATTTAAGAAACAAAACAGGTGATCATAAGAGAAGGGAAGCAAAAATAATATAAAACAGAGAGGAGAAAAACCATAAGAGACTCTTAAATACAGAGAACAAACTAAGGTTTGCTGGAGGGCTGGTGGGTGTGGGGATAGACTAAATGGGTGATGGGCATTAAGGAGAGCACTTGTTGGGGTGAGCACTGGGTGTTATATGTAAGTGATGAATCACTAAATTCTATTCTGAAAAAAAAAATGAAAAAGAAAAAGATACCCATAAGGGGGAAAAAGTGCCTTCTGTGGTTTGTTTCCCTCTCTTTTCTCCCTTTCCCATATGTTCATGTTTTTTTCTTTAATTACACATATGAGTAAAACATAAGGTATTTGTATTTTTCTGACTGACTTATTTTGCTTAGCATAATACGTTCTAGCTCCATCTACATCACTGCAAATGGCCAGATTTCATTCTTTTTGATGGTTGAGTAATATTCCATTGTATAAAAGTACCAATTTCCTTAATAAATAACAGGAGTTTTCAAATCAGTTATGTGAATTCCAGCAGAAAACAGTAGGAGATATGGGCAAAGATCAGGTGGAAGCTATTGTCAGAAAAGGAAATATAAATAGCCCTCAAGCATGTGAAACTGGATTCTACTTCTCTTACAATTCGATTTGTAAACTAAGATGATGAGACTCTGTCTTTCTTGGGTTCTCCTGGCATGTATTTTAGAACAGGCAATGGGGAGAAACCAAGCTCGAGAGATGATGAGGAAACAGGATTTCTGGGAGAGATGCCAGAATGTGATTGGTGTAAACATTTGAGAAACAATTTCTTGACATCTATCAGATACCGAAACACACAAGTATTTTAATCTTGAATATTTGCACTCCTAGGAAATACTTTTATAGATATATTTGCATAATGTATAAAACCATGGGCACTATGTTGCTTATAATGTGGAAAATGGTGAAGGATCTAAATGATCAACAGGAACATGTGAATATGCATACGTAAACTCACAAAAATAAAGTTGATTAATATGTAGTGATGAGGAACGTAGGTGAGTATTATTATAAGCCAACCAAAATCAGCTTGCAGAATCCCATATGTGGTGGACTTCCTCTTGTAATGTATATGTATGCAGGACACGCTGTACCTATGCAGACAATGACAGTGGTTGTCTATGGGACATGAGACTAGGATTGGAGGGTGTGGGACTTTCATTTTAACTTTCTTATTCGTCACTTAAAAAAACTGTGAATGTATACTACCCAAGTATGAAAAGTAAATAAAATTTCTTTTTTTTGAAAGTAGAAGTTGGATTTTATTAACAAAAAAATAACAATTGGAAATTAAGCTCTCTCTTTTTAAGTTAATTTATACTGGGACAATGATGACTACTCTAAAATTAACTAAAAATAGTCCTACTTATTAGATAGTACAACTTCAATATGATCAAAGTGACATTTAGTGTTAATTTGGAGCAAAATGAATTTCAAATGAGTTTCAGAATTGAAGATATGTTCTATTGTTTCTGGCATATTAGTGTTTACCTTGTCAGTGTTCATTAGAAAGGAAGTTTATATCAACTCTGAAAATAATCATAGACTTCAGAAAGCATGTTATTATATTTCTGAGAATGTTCCAAAATGAATACAAGTAATGAGTCTCCCAATAATTACAATGGAAAAGGGGCATCACCATTGTAAGAGTCCTCACATATTGGTTGAGAATCCATTGTTAAGTGCAGACAAACTGTTTATGGAAAGCATTTAAAAATTACTTTCTTCTAATGTGCCATTGAAAGTAATAATGTACCAGAGGTATCCACTGGTATAATAGAAATCAGCTTTAATTTATTTATTTAAAAAAAATTTTTGGGGGTGCGCCTGGGTGGCTCAGTCGGTTAAGCAGCTGGCTTCGGCTCAGGTCATGATCTCACGGTCCATGAGTTCAAGCCCCGCCTCAGGCTCTGTGCTGACAGCTCAGAGCCTGGAGCCTGTTTCAGATTCTGTGTCTCCCTCTCTCTCTGACCCTCCCCCGTTCATGCTCTGTCTCAAAAGTAAATAAACGTTAAAAAAATTAAAAAAAAAATTTGTTTTTGAAATCAGCTTTAATTTAAATTTAAATTTAACTTAATCTAAGGCACTAGTGTATCTTCTGAATGAAAATCCGGCAACGTCCATGAAGTCTTTGCTGTCTCTTAAGTAAAAGATAGTATTGGTTCAAAAAATTCAGATACTCAGTTTTATTAATAATCAACTCTTGAAAATTCACTTAAAAATACTCTTTTTTAAGGACAGATTCCATATGTTTTCACTCCTATGTGGACCCTGAGAAACTTAACAGAAGACCATGGGGGAGGGGAAGGAAAAAAAATGGTTAGAGAGGGAGGGAGCCAAATCATAAGAGACTCCTAAAAAGTGAGAACAAACTGAGGGTTTATTGGGGGGTGGGAGGGAGAGGTGGGTGGTTGATGGGTATTGAGGAGGGCACCTGTTGGGATGAGCACTTGGTGTTGTATGGAAACCAATTTGACAATAAATTTCATTAAAAAAAAAGAAATCTCAAAAAAATACTCTTTTTTCTCTCAATTTTTTAGATGATGGAAATGGCAAAAGGACATATTTCGCATCTTCTCGTTTTCCTTGCATAGGTTTCTTTTTGTTCTTCATCTTATCAACTGCAGGGGAAGGAATGATACCAGGAAAGGTCTTGTTTGACCAGCAACATCCAAGGTGGCACTGGCTCACCCACCTAGCACTGCGAGCTGTTTAAACTACTTCTTTTCATGAGTATCTTCAAGGTCTCTTGAAAAGATTTTCTCTTAAGTCAGCATCTTTTACCTGTAGGTCCTTCTTTGATGTAGACAAGTGGATCTTCTTTAGCTTGGTTATCTTCTTTAGCTTGGATATTTATAGCTTGGTTCTTAGTAAACTAAAATTTAATGTGATTTTTCTATTTAGATTTGGCTACAAAATAACTTGAATTCTACAAGGTAAGTACTATTTTAAAATCTCATTCACCCCAAACATTAAACTTAATGTAACCAATTACTAACCTGGTTAATGGGGCCTGAGATTTTGTCTTTGACACTACCCCCACCGATTCCCTGACATTTTTGCTCTCTAGCAACTCAGGTTTCTTATCTCATACTAAAACCACCACAGAACTCAACACAGCACCTAACTGATTTCTCACAACATTTAAAAAAAATTAGCAGGTCATAACAGTGCCCTTTTTACAACACTTAACCAAAAATAACTGAAGTGTTTTTTAATGATCAAACACCAAAGCTTTTGGGGTGCTGGAACCAAATAAGAATTTGATGATAAAATTCAGGATGGTTTGTATTAGATTATTTGGCTGCATGTGCTTTATTTAAGATGCAATCTTGACACCACTCAAATGTTCACTCACACACACAAGATAGTGGTCTGTGGAAAAATCTGTCTAGTTTTTTCCTGCTCCAAAGTTTATGGTTTTATTATGTGTGTGTGTGTGTGTGTGTGTGTGTGTGTGTGTGTGTGTGTGTGTTTTCCTTTTGAAATTAAAGTATAAAAAATTAAAGTATAATTAACACAGTGTTCTATTAGTTTCAGGTGTACAATATAACAATTCAACAGTTCTATCCATTCCTTAGTGCTTTTCAAGATAAGTGTATTCTTAATTTCCTGTATCTATTTTATCCATCCCTCCACCCACCTTCTCTCTGCCAACTACCACTTTATTTTCTGTATTTAAAAATATTTTTTCTTCTTTTTTCTTTGTTCATTAGTTTTCTTTCTTAAATTATACCTATGAGTGAAATCATATGTTATTTGAATTATTTCACTCAGCATTGAAGTTTCTAAGTTCATCAATGTTGCAAATGGCAAGATACCATTCTTTACAATGGTGGAGGACCTGAATAGATATTTTTCCAAGAATACATAAAGATGGCCAATGGACACACGTAAAGATGTTCAAACAACACTGAACAAATTTTTTTCAGGGAAATACAAATCAAAACCACAATAAGATATCACTTTCAGCTGTCAGAATGGCTAAAATAAAAAAGCCAAGAAATAAGTGTTGGCAAGGATGTGGAGCAATAGGAACCCTCATGAACTGCTGGTAGGAATGCAAACTGGTGCAGCCACAGTGGAAAACATTATGGAGGTTCCTCAAAAGTTAAAAATAGAAATAGTACAACACAGCATCTGCACTACTGGGTACTCACCCAAAGAAAACAAAAACACTTTTATTTTACCAAGTCTAGATAGTTAACATACAGTGTTACATTAGTTTCATATGTGTAATATAGTGATTCAACAATTCCATACATCACTCAGTGCTCAACACAAGTGCAAAAAGAGAGAAGAAAAGCACTAATATATGCCCCTATGTTTATTGTAGCCTTGTTTATAATAGCCAAGATATGGAAACAGCCAAGTGTCCATCGATAGGTGAATGGATAAAGATGTTGTTTGTATGTATGTACACACACACACACACACACACACACACGCACACACACACACACACACACACACGCACACACACGTTGGAATATTACTCAGCCATAACAAGTGCATGGTTTTAGATTTAAAAGACAGAGTAGATACAAAAAAATATATGAATGTTTAAATGTTCAGGTAATTCCTTGTATGATTGATGCATATATGAATCTAAATCAATATAAATATCATTCTTCATGTAAGTGAAATTATATGGTATTTGTCTGACTTACTTCATTTAGCGTCCTTCCCTCTAGGTCTAACCATATTGTTTTGAATGGCAAGATTTCTATCTAAAAAGCAAAATGAGCAAACAAAACCAGAAAGGGACTTATAAACATAGAGAACAAACTGGTAGTTGCCAGAGGGGCAGGTAGGGGGATGGGTGAAATAGGAGAAGAGGAATAAGAGGTACAGTTTTCCAGTTATAAATACATAGTCACAGAAATTAAAAGCATAACAAAGGGAATATAGTCAATAATATTGTAATAACATTGTACGATGACAGATAGTGACTACATCTATTGTGGTAAGCATTTCATAATGTATATGATTGTTGAATCACTGGTTGTACACCTGAAACTAATATAATATGGATGTCAACTATACTTAAAAAACACATTCCAGAGTTTTGGTCACTTGAACTTTTCTTGCCTTTTCACTTTCTTATAAGTGAAAAATAAAGAGTTTTTTTTCCATTAATCCTTGATTAACTATCTTAATTACGCATAGGGCAGTTATGATCTAGGATAGTGAGGAATGATCAAGACACTATCGTTTGATTTATTGATGGTGGTCCCACTCTGTTCTGAGAGATTTTAGGCTTGTTGCACTTGCTCATCCTTTTCCTACAATGGTGTGGACATCTCTGTGGACCTGGTTAAAGAGCAGTTGTTTAAAGTTAGAAATGTAGTTAGGGAGATATTCAAAGTATCCACTGCTTCCTAGGTAGGAAGGCAAACCCTTGGGATCTAATTATTGAGCTGGCTGAATACAGGGACTGATAGTGAGGATCTCATTTTCTCTTGGTCTCCATGGACTCTCATACTCAGAAGAGAGACCTGAGGAGGTGTTTTGTCCCTATGCTCAGTCAGCTATTGAAGTTTCCAATATTTCATTTTTGTTCACACAGCGAGGTAATCTCTGGGGTCATCTCTTTCAGGGAAGAAAAAAGCAATTAAGAACTGTTTACTGTTGAAGGCGAAGTGAGTAGGTCACCCTTCCCTGTGTCCTACCCTTGTTGACCCTGCCTTGAGCAGTGGGGCTGCTGGATCATCCCCTCAATGCTGCTGCCACCTCAGTTCTCAGATGTTGTCAGTAATAAGCATCATTCACTCCCCCAGAATGGCAGCGGGTGCAGGATTTGGTAGGAACCTCTGTGAGAAATATGTCCTAAAAGGGGCAATATGTTTTTGTACATTCCAGAGATAATGATCATAATGATCTTTAATGCATAATTATTCTGTGTAACAGGGCTTGAAAAAACAAGCTGCAGAAAAATACGTATATTGCCATGTACTTCAATAATGATACATTAATATGTATTAAATTGTAAAGAACAATAATAACATACATACATACATACGATAAAGATAAAATGAATTTAATAATAGTGATCATCTCTGAGAAGGGTTACTGTAATTGGGCAGGGGTAAACATGATGTTTCTGCTCTATTGATGGTATTGTGCTTTATTTTGTAATTTGAGCATTGTGGGTAGGTGTGTATTCAAGAAGAATGAAATGGTGGCAAGGCCAAATCTTAGATTCAGTACCAGTCTATTTTGATGTTGTCTCAATTTTAACCAAGTCTAGACATTTCAATCCTACATCCACTTTTAATAGAGAACTTCTCACACCACAGGGAATGTCTCCTAAATCTGTGTGTTTGGGTTGAGGGAGAAGGAGTAAGTAAGTCTGTAAGACAACACAAGGCTCTGAGCCTAGCACATGCATTTTGCTTATGTATAAAAGTGGGTGGAGAACCACCCCCAAATGAATTACATGTGACTTCTGTTCAGGCCTGGTCCTATGGGTGACATTCATATTTAAATATGAAATGTCCCCCAGAGTGTCCAACTTTATGATTTTGGTAGATCACATATCAATCATTTCATGATAGGCAGATTGAGCTATCTAGTTACTTTGTGGCCTATAATCAACTTCTTTGAGCAGAGATGAACAGTAAGTTAGAAGCCCCTTTCACGTAGAGAATTGTTGTCAGCATGCGCTCCCATTTCCCTACTGGAGCTTGGCAGAAACTCCACACAGTGTTCTTGTTCCACAGATGCTAGTGGGCTTGTAACTTCTAGGACACAGTCAGCATGACCATATAATTTATTAGCTAAATTAGGATACTTCTGAACAGAAAAGGGAACATTATTGAAAATTGTGTAAACTGAGACAATATGGTCTTCCTAGTCATAGCTGTCATTTGATGATTCTTGCACCACAGCCTGGACCTATTGTAGAGCCTTCTCTTGCTCCAATTCCACCCACCCCCACCATACAATACTGAAAACCTCATGGATTATCTAAAAATGTATTAGAGCTTCATATTCACGTTAGGAATATTTGTCTTCCAAATTTGTAAGTCATCTACCAAATTTTCCTTTTTTTTAAAATGTATGATTAGTACAAGATAAGTCTGTACACATACTGATTCTCTTGGAATAATAATCAAAACCATGTAACTTTATAATATAGTTGGAAATCAAGGAATATGATGACTATAGTTTGTTCTTCTTTCTTAGGATTGCTTTAGCTCTTGAGGGTTTTTTGAGATTTCATACAAATTTTGGAATTGTTTTTTCCATTTCTATGAAAAATGCCATTGGAATTTAGGGGGGAGATTGTATTAAATCTATAGATGGCTTTGGGTATTATGAACATTTTAACTTTATTATTTTTTTTGATCCATGAGCAAGACATGTTTTTCCACTTATTTGTGTCTTTGTCAATTTCTTTCATCAATGTCTTAAGAGTTTTCAGTGTGAAAATGATTTACATTGGTTAAATTTATTTTCAATTATTTTATTCCTTTTGATGCTATTGTATATGGGATTATTTTTTTGTTTTTTTCCTGTAATTCGCTGTTGGTGCATCGAAATGCAACTGATATTTGTATGTTGATTTTGTATCCTGAAACTTCACTGAATTTGTTTGTTAGTTCCAAAAAAAAGGAGCAGTAGAACGTTTAGGATTTTCTGTATACATAATAATGTCATTTGCAAACAGATAATTTTACTTCTTCCTGTCTGATTTGGATTCCTTTTCTTTCTTTTTCTTGTCTTATTGCCTTGGCTAGGGCTTCCAATCATGTTATTTCACTCAGATTTTCTGTTTCCTCATTATTCAATCTTGGAGATTGTATGTTTCCAGGTTGTCCAATTTGTTGGTGTAAAATTGTAATAGTCCCTTATGATCCTTTATATTTTTGTGGCATCAGCTGAATGACTCCTTTTCATTTATAATTTTCTTTATTAGGATCCTCTCTCTCAGTTAATATAGCTAATGGTTTGTCAATTTTGTCTTTTCAGAGAACCAACTCATGGTTTTGTTAATCTTTTATGTTGTTTTCCTGTTCTCTATTTCACTTTTTTCTGCTCTAATTTTTATTTTATTTCCTTCCTTCTGTTAACTCTCTGCTTATTTTGTTCTTCTTTTTTCTAGTTCCTTGAGGTATATATTTAGGTTTTTTATTCAAGATTTTTTTTTCTTGAGGTATACATTTATTCTTATAAACTTCTTAGAACTGCTCTTGCTACATAAGGTTTGGTATGTACATACCCACTTTTTTGTGTGTTAGGATATTTTTTTTTAATTTCCCTTTGATATCTTCTTCAATCTAATGGATCCATTTGATCCAGCAGTGTGTTGTTTAATCTCCATGTAGTTGTGAGTTTTCCAGCTTTCCTACTGTTATTGATTTTTATTTTTATACCATTGTGATCAGTAAATATACTTGATATTATTCCCATCTTCTTGAATTTGTTGAGACCTGCTTTTGTCCTACTGTATGATCTGTCCTAGAAAATATTCCATCTCAACTTGAGAAGAATGTGTGTTTTGTTGTTGCTGAATGGAATGTTCTGTGTATATCTGTTATGTCCATTTAGTCTAATGTGTTAAAATCATTGTTTCCTTATTGATTTTCTGTCTGATGATCTAAACATTGCTGACCATGGGAAATTAAATTTCCTAATATTATCATATTGCTCTTTAATTTCTTCTCTAAGTTCTGTTAGTATGTACTTTATATATTTAGGTGCTCTGATGTACACCTATTACAATTTGTATATCTTTCTGATTAATCTGTTGTTTATCATTATATAATGACCTTCTTTGTTTCTTTTGATAATTTTTAGCTTAAAGCTTATATTTTTGTGATATCAGTATATACTGCTTTCTTTGGTTATCTTCTGTGTGAAATATCTTTTTCCATCCGTTCACAAGTCTGTGTACCCTTAAAGTTGTAGTGAGTTTCTTCTGGGCTGCCTATTTCTGTATCTTGTTTTTTAAACCCATGCAGCTATTCTGTATCTTTTGACTGCAGAATTTAATTAATTCACATTCAAAATAATTATAGATTAGTAATATCTTACTAATGCCATCTCATTAACTGTTTTCCAGCTGTTTTGCAATTATCTTGGTCCTTTCTTCCTCTCTTGCAGCCTTCCTTTGTGAATTGATGATTTTCCATAGTGATATACTTTGAATCCCTTCTCTTTATCTACTGGATCTATTGGAAACCTAGTATAGGTTTTGCTTTGTAGTTACTAGGTAGCTTACATAAATCATAATATGTATGTACATAAATATTATATAAATATATATGCATGTATATATAATATGGAACATTCTACTTTATGCTGGTAGCAACATCAATTGTAAAAAACCCTTTACCACTTTTCTTTCCTTTTATGCTGAATGTCACAAATTATTGACTTTGATTGTGTTTATTAACAAGTTAGAGTAGCTATATTTATTTTTAAAGCTCTTGTCTTTTAGTCTTTATACTATAGTTAAGTGGTTAATAACACCCCCCATATAACAGTATTAGAATATTCTGAATTTTAGTATATATTTACCTTTGTGAGTGTGCTGCAAATTTTCACATGTTTTCATGTGACTAATTATCTATTTGTGTTCTCTCTCTTTTATTTTTGAGAAGCCTGGCTAGAGGTTTGTCAATTTTGTTTATTTTTTCAAAAACCAACTCTTGGTTTCATTGATCTGCTCTACAGTTTTTTTAGATTCTATATTGTTTATTTCCTCTCTGATCTTTATTATTTCTCTTCTTCTGCTGGGTTTGGGGGGTCTTTGCTTTTCTGTTTCTTGTTCCTTTAGGTGTGCTGTTAGATATTGTATTTGGGATATTTCTTGTTTCTTAAGATATGCCTGGATTGCAATGTATTTTCCTCTCAGGACTGCCTTCACTGCATCCCAAAGCATTTGGATTGTTGTATTTTCATTTTCATTTGTTTCCATATATTTTTAATTTCTTCTCTAATTGTCTGGTTGACCCATTCATTCTTTAGTAGGGTGTTCTTTAACCCCCATGCTTTTGGAGCTTTTCCAGACTTTTTCCTGTGATTGATTTCAAGCTTCATCGCATTATGGTCTGAAAGTATGCATGGTATGATCTCAATTCTTGTATACTTATGAAGGGCTGTTTTGTGACCTAGTATGTGATCTATCTTGGAGCATGTTCCATGTGCACTTGAGAAGAAAGTCTATTCTGTTGCTTTGGGATGCAGAGTTCTAAATATATCTGTCAAGTCCATCTGATCCAATGTATCATTCGGGGCCCTTGTTTCTTTATTGTCTAGATGATCTATCCATTGTTGTAAGTGGGGTATTAAAGTCCCCTGCAATTACCACATTCTTATCAATAAGGTTACTTATGTTTGTGATTAATCATTTTGTGTAGTTGGGAGCTCTCATATTCAGCATATAGACAATTATAATTGTTAGCTCTTCCTGATGGATAGACCCTGTAATTATGATATAACCCCCTTCTTCATCTCTTGTTACAGCCTTTAATTTAAAGCCTAGTTTGTCTGATATAAGTTTGGCTACTCCAGTTTTCTTTTGACTTCCAGTAGCATGATAGATAGTTCTCCATCCCCTCACTTTCAATCTGAAGGTGTCTTCAGGCCTAAAATGAGTCTCTTGTAGACAGCAAATTGATGGGTCTTGTTTTTATCCATTCTGATACCCTATGTCTTTTGGTGGGGGCATTTAGTCCATTTACATTCAGTGTTATTATTGAAGGATATGGATTTAGAGTCATTGTGATAACTGTAGGTTTCATGCTTTTAGTGATGTCTCTGGTACTTTGTGGTCCTTGCAACATTTCACTCACAGAATCCCCCTTGGGATCTCTTGTAGGGCTGGTGTAGTGGTGATGAATTCCTTCAGTTTTTGTTTGTTTGGGAAAACTTTTATCTCTCCTTCTATTGTGACTGACAGACTTGCTGGATAAAGGATTCTCAGCTGCATATTTTTTTGTTTATCACATTGAAGATTTCCTGCCATTCCTTTCTGGCTTTCCGCGGTTCAGTAGATAGGTCTGCTACTACCCTTATGTGTCTACCTTTGTATGTTTGGGTCCGTTTATCTCTATCTGCTTTTATTTTTATTTTTATTTTTTTAATTTTTTTTTCAACGTTTATTTATTTTTGGGACAGAGAGAGACAGAGCATGAACGGGGGAGGGGCAGAGAGAGAGGGAGACACAGAATCAGAAGCAGGCTCCAGGCTCTGAGCCATCAGCCCAGAGCCCGATGCGGGGCTCGAACTCACGGACCGCGAGATTGTGACCTGGCTGAAGTCAGACACTCAACCGACTGCGCCACCCAGGCGCCCCTCTATCTGCTTTTAGAATTCTCTCTCTATCCTTGTATTTTTCCAGCTTCACTATGATATGTCATGCAGAAGATTGATTCAAGTTATGTCTGAAGGGAGTTCTCTGTGCCTCTTGGATTTCAATGCCTGTTTCCTTCCCCAGATCAGGGAAGTTCTCAGCTATGATTTGTCCAAGTACACCTTCAGCTCCTTTCTCTCTCTCCTCTTCTTCTTCTTCTTCTTCTTCTTCTTCTTCTTCTTCTTCTTCTTCTGGAATTCCTATGAAATGTATATTGTTCCATTTGATTGAATCACTTAGTTCTCTAATTCTCCCCTCATACTCCTGGATTTTTTTTTTATATGAAGTTTATTGACAAATTGGTTTCCATACAACACCCAGTGCTCATCCCAAAAGGTGCCCTCCTCAATACCCATCACCCACCCGCCCCTCCCTCCCACCCCCCATCAACCCTCAGTTTGTTCTCAGTTTTTAACAGTCTCTTATGCTTTGGCTCTCTCCCACTCTAACGTCCTTTTTTTTTTTTTTTTCCTTCCCCTCCCCCATGGGTTCCTGTTAAGTTTCTCAGGATCCACATAAGAGTGAAACCATATGGTATCTGTCTTTCTCTGTATGGCTTATTTCACTTAGCATCACACTCTCCAGTTCCATCCACGTTGCTACAAAAGGCCATATTTCATTTTTTCTCATTGCCACGTAGTATTCCATTGTGTATATAAACCACAATTTCTTTATCCATTCATCAGTGGATGGACATTTAGGCTCTTTCCATAATTTGGCTATTGTTGAGAGTGCTGCTATGAACATTGGGGTACAAGTGCCCCTATGCATCAGTACTCCTGTATCCCTTGGGTAGATTCCTAGCAGTGCTATTGCTGGGTCATAGGGTAGGTCTATTTTTAATTTTCTGAGGAACCTCCACACTGCTTTCCAGAGCGGCTGCACCAATTTGCATTCCCACCAACAGTGCAAGAGGGTTCCCGTTTCTCCACATCCTCTCCAGCATCTATAGTCTCCTAATTTGTTCATTTTGGCCACTCTGACTGGCGTGAGGTGATACCTGAGTGTGGTTTTGATTTGTATTTCCCTGATAAGGAGCGACGCTGAACATCTTTTCATGTGCCTGTTGGCCATCTGGATGTCTTCTTTAGAGAAGTGTCTATTCATGTTTTCTGCCCATTTCTTCACTGGGTTATTTGTTTTTCGGGTGTGGAGTTTGGTGAGCTCTTTATAGATTTTAGATACTAGCCCTTTGTCCGATATGTCATTTGCAAATATCTTTTCCCATTCCGTTGGTTGCCTTTTAGTTTTGTTGGTTGTTTCCTTTGCTGTGCAGAAGCTTTTGATCTTCCTAAGGTCCCAGTAATTCACTTTTGCTTTTAATTCCCTTGCCTTTGGGGATGTGTCGAGTAAGAGATTGCTACGGCTGAGGTCAGAGAGGTCTTTTCCTGCTTTCTCCTCTAAGGTTCTGATGGTTTCCTGTCTCACATTTAGGTCCTTTATCCATTTTGAGTTTATTTTTGTAAATGGTGTGAGAAAGTGGTCTAGTTTCAACCTTCTGCATGTTGCTGTCCAGTTCTCCCAGCACCATTTGTTAAAGAGGATGTCTTTTTTCCATTGGATGTTCTTTCCTGCTTTGTCAAAGATGAGTTGGCCATATGTTTGTGGGTCTAGTTCTGGGGTTTCTATTCTATTCCATTGGTCTGTGTGTCTGTTTTTGTGCCAATACCATGCTGTCCTGATGATGACAGCTTTGTAGTAGAGGCTGAAGTCTGGGATTGTGATGCCTCCTGCTTTGGTCTTCTTCTTCAAAATTCCTTTGGCTATTCGGGGCCTTTTGTGGTTCCATATGAATTTTAGGATTGCTTGTTCTAGTTTCGAGAAGAATGCTGGTGCAATTTTGATTGGGATTGCATTGAATGTGTAGATAGCTTTGGGTAGTATTGACATTTTGACAATATTTATTTTTCCAATTCATGAGCAGGGAATGTCTTTCCATTTCTTTAAATCTTCTTCAATTGCCTTCATAAGCTTTCTATAGTTTTCAGCATACAGATCTTTTACATCTTTGGTTAGATTTATTCCTAGGTATTTTATGCTTCTTGGTGCAATTGTGAATGGGATCAGTTTCTTTATTTGTCTTTCTGTTGCTTCATTGTTAGTGTATAAGAATGCAACTGATTTCTGTACATTGATTTTGTATCCTGCGACTTTGCTGAATTCATGTATCAGTTCTAGCAGACTTTTGGTGGAGTCTATCGGATTTTCCATGTATAATATCATGTCATCTGCAAAAAGCGAAAGCTTGACTTCATCTTTGCCAATTTTGATGCCTTTGATTTCCTTTTGTTGTCTGATTGCTGATGCTAGAACTTCCAGCACTATGTGAAACAACAGCGGTGAGAGTGGGCATCCCTGTCGTGTTCCTGATCTCAGGGAAAAAGCTCTCAGTTTTTCCCCGTTGAGGATGATGTTAGCTGTGGGCTTTTCATAAATGGCTTTTATGATCTTTAAGTATGTTCCTTCTATCCCGACTTTCTCAAGGGTTTTTATTAAGAAAGGGTGCTGGATTTTGTCAAAGGCCTTTTCTGCATCGATTGACAGGATCATATGGTTCTTCTTTTTTTTTTTTGTTAATGTGATGTATCACGTTGATTGATTTGCGAATGTTGAACCAGCCCTGCATCCCAGGAATGAATCCCACTTGATCATGGTGAATAATTCTTTTTATATGCTGTTGAATTCGATTTGCTAGTATCTTATTGAGAATTTTTGCATCCATATTCATCAGGGATATTGGCCTGTAGTTCTCTTTTTTTACTGGGTCTCTGTCTGGTTTAGGAATCAAAGTAATACTGGCTTCATAGAATGAGTCTGGAAGTTTTCCTTCCCTTTCTATTTCTTGGAATAGCTTGAGAAGGATAGGTATTATCTCTGCTTTAAACGTCTGGTAGAACTCCCCTGGCAAGCCATCTGGTCCTGGACTCTTATTTGTTGGGAGATTTTTGATAACCGATTGAATTTCTTCGCTGGTTGTGGGTCTGTTCAAGCTTTCTATTTCCTCCTGATTGAGTTTTGGAAGAGTGTGGGTGTTCAGGAATTTGTCCATTTCTTCCAGGTTGTCCAATTTGTTGGCATATAATTTTTCATAGTATTCCCTGATAATTGTTTGTATCTCAGAGGGATTGGTTGTAATCATTCCATTTTCATTCATGATTTTATCTATTTGGGTCATCTCCCTTTTCTTTTTGAGAAGCCTGGCTAGAGGTTTGTCAATTTTGTTTATTTTTTCAAAAAACCAACTCTTGGTTTCGTTGATCTGCTCTACAGTTTTTTTAGATTCTATATTGTTTATTTCTGCTCTGATCTTTATTATTTCTCTTCTTCTGCTGGGTTTAGGCTGCCTTTGCTGTTCTGCTTCTATTTCCTTTAGGTGTGCTGTTAGATTTTGTATTTGGGATTTTTCTTGTTTCTTGAGATAGGCCTGGATTGCAATGTATTTTCCTCTAAAGACTGCCTTCGCTGCGTCCCAAAGCGTTTGGATTGTTGTATTTTCTTTTTCGTTTGTTTCCATATATTTTTTGATTTCTTCTCTAATTGCCTGGTTGACCCACTCATTCGTTAGTAGGGTGTTCTTTAACCTCCATGCTTTTGGAGGTTTTCCAGACTTTTTCCTGTGGTTGATTTCAAGCTTCATAGCATTGTGGTCTGAAAGTATGCATGGTATAATTTCAATTCTTGTAAACTTATGAAGGGCTGTTTTGTGACCCAGTATATGATCTATCTTGGAGAATGTTCCATGTGCACTCGAGAAGAAAGTCTATTCTGTTGCTTTGGGATGCAGAGTTCTAAATATATCTGTCAAGTCCATCTGATCCAGTGTCTCATTCAGGGCCCTTGTTTCTTTATTGACCGTGTGTCTAGATGATCTATCCATTTCTGTAAGTGGGGTGTTAAAGTCCCCAGCAATTACCACATTCTTATCAATAAGGTTGCTTCTGTTTATGAGTAATTGTTTTATATATTTGGGGGCTCCGGTATTCGGCGCATAGACATTTATAATTGTTAGCTCTTCCTGATGGATAGACCCTGTAACTATTATATAATGTCCTTCTTCATCTCTTGTTACAGCCTTTAATTTAAAGTCTAGTTTGTCTGATATAAGTATGGCTACTCCAGCTTTCTTCTGGCTTCCAGTAGCATGATAAATAGTTCTCCATCCCCTCACTCTGAATCTAAAGGTGTCCTCAGGTCTAAAATGAGTCTCTTGTAGACAGCAAATAGATGGGTCTTGTTTTTTTATCCATTCTGATACCCTATGTCTTTTGGTTGGCGCATTTAATCCATTTACATTCAGTGTTATTATAGAAAGATACGGGTTTAGAGTCATTGTGATGTCTGTATGTTTTATGCTTGTAGTGATGTCTCTGGTACTTTGTCTCACAGGGTCCCCCTTAGGATCTCTTGTAGGGCTGGTTTAGTGGTGACAAATTCCTTCAGTTTTTGTTTGTTTGGGAAGGCCTTTATCTCTCCTTCTATTCTAAATGACAGACTTGCTGGATAAAGGATTCTCGGCTGCATATTTTTGCTGTCTAGCACCCTGAAAATCTCGTGCCAATTCTTTCTGGCCTGCCAAGTTTCAAAAGAGAGATCAGTCACGAGTCTTATAGGTCTCCCTTTATATGTGAGGGCACGTTTACCCCTTGCTGCTTTCAGAATTTTCTCTTTATCCTTGTATTTTGCCAGTTTCACTATGATATGTCGTGCAGAAGATCGATTCAAGTTACGTCTGAAGGGAGTTCTCTGTGCCTCTTGGATTTCAATGCCTTTTTCCTTCCCCAGTTCAGGGAAGTTCTCAGCTATTATTTCTTCAAGTACCCCTTCAGCACCTTTCCCTCTCTCTTCCTCCTCTGGGATACCAATTATGCGTATATTATTTCTTTTTAGTGTATCACTTAGTTCTCTAATTTTCCCCTCATACTCCTGGATTTTTTTATCTCTCTTTTTCTCAGCTTCCTCTTTTTCCATAACTTTATCTTCTAGTTCACCTATTCTCTCCTCTGCCTCTTCCATCCGAGCCGTGGTGGTTTGCATTTTGTTTTCCATTTCCTTTAAAGCGTTTTTCAGCTCCTCGTGACTGTTCCTTAGTCCCCTGATGTTTGTAGCAAGAGATTCTCTGCTGTCCTGTATGCTGTTTTCCAGCCCAGCGATTAATTTTATGACTATTATTCTAAATTCACTTTCTGTTATATTATTTAAATCCTTTTTGATCAGCTCATTAGCTGTTGTTATTTCCTGGAGATTCTTCTGAGGGGAATTCTTCCGCTTGGTCATTTTGGATAGTCCCTGGTGTGGTGAGGGCCTGCAGGGCACTTCCCCTGTGCTGTGGTGTATAACTGGAGTTGGTGGGCGGGGCCGCAGTCCGACCTGATGTGTGCCCCCAGCCCACCGCTGGGGCCACAGTCAGACTGGTGTGTGCCTTCTCTTCCCCTCTCCTAGGGGCAGGATTCACTGTGGGGTGGCGTGGCCCATCTGGGCTACTTGCACACTGCCAGGCTTGTGATGCTGGGGATCTGGCGTATTAGCTGGGGTGGGAAGGCAAGGTGCACGGCGGCAGGGGGGGCAGGCTTAGCTCGCTTCTCCTTAGGTGATCCACTTCAGGAGGGGCCCTGTGGCAGCCGGAGGGAGTCAGATCGCTGCCGGAGGTTTGGCTCCGCAGAAGCACAGAGTTGGGTGTTCGCGCGGAGCGAGCAATTTCCCTGGCCGGAGCCGGTTCCCTTTGGGATTTTGGCTGGGGGATGGGCGGGGGAGATGGCGCTGGCTAGCGCCTTTGTTCCCCGCCAAACTGAGCTCTGTCCTCCGGGGGCTCCGCAGCTCACCCTCCCTTTGTCCTCCAGCCTTCCCGCTTTCTGAGCAGAGCTGTTAACTTATGACCTCCCAGACGCTAAGTCGCGCTTGCTGTCGGAACACAGTCTGTCAGGCCCCTCCGCTTTTGCAAGCCGGACTCGGGGGCTCTGCTTGGCCGGCGAGCCGCCCCTCCGCCCCGGCTCCCTCCCGCCAGTCCGTGGAGCGCGCACCGCCTCGCCGCCCTTCCTACCCTCTTCCGTGGGCCTCTCGTCTGCACTTGGGTCCGGTGACTCTGTTCTGCTAATCCTCTGGCGGTTTTCTGGGTTATTTAGGCAGGTGTAGGTGGAATCTAAGTGATCAGCAGGACGCGCGGTGAGCCCAGCGTCCTCCTACGCTGCCATCTTCCCCGACCTCCTGGATTTTTTTTTATCTCTCTTTTTATCAGCTTCCTCTTTTTCCATAATTTTATCTTCTAATTCACCTATTCTCCCCTCTGCCTCTTGAGTCCACGCTGCGGTTGCCTCCATTTTATTTTACACCTCACTTATAGCATTTTTTAATTCATCATGACTATTTTTAGTCCCTTGATCTCCATATCAATAGATTCTCTGCTGTCCTCTATGCTTTGTTAAAAGCATAAAAAGCACAGCAATTTTATGACTATTCCTCCAAATTCTTATTCAGTTACAATGCTTAATCAGTTTTGATCAATTAATTAGCTGTTGCTACTTCCTGGAACTTCTTTTGAGGAGAATTCTTCCGTTTTGTCATTTTGGCTAGTTTTCTGTCCTCATGCTTTCAAAAGCTTGTTGTGTGCTCTGTACCTGTGAGCACTGCTATATTAAAGGAGGGTCATACACGGTCCAGGGCCTGGCCCTTCAGAAAGTGTTTTTCCAGAGACTGTTACTTGCTCTCTGTCATTGTAACTTTTGTTATTTTATTACCGTACTCTAGTGATATTTTAGACCCTCCACCAGGTGTGCTTTGATTTGTTCCTTGGAGTAGCCCTGTAAAGGAAAACAGATAGACAAACAGGAGGAAAAACATGCAAACACTTGCAAATAAATAAACGAAAACAAACAAACAAAAAGCTAAAGACTAAAAACAAAAAGCCCCAAAACACCAACTACACGTAAGGAAGAGGGTGGAGGCAGTGCTAATGGAAGAGTAGATACAAAGAGAGAAATGACAGGAGTGGCGGGAAAAAGAAAAAAAAATAAACATTGACTAGGCAGAGAGACTAAAAGGCTTAATGCAGAGAGAGAGAAAGGAAAATAAAGAAGGACGTGGGAAAAACAAAACAAAGATAAAGTTACCCAGACAGAGAAACTATATGGCTTGATTATTCCAGAGAGAGATAAAGGAGTGTAAAGAAGGAGGTGTAGAACATGTGTCAAGACAATGGATTAAATATGTCTGTTTAGACAAACCAATAACCAGAGTAACCAGCCTAGGGGAGGGAAGAGATAAGAAGGAGAAATGGGGGGGGGGGTGGAGAATATATTTTTCTAGCCAGGATTGACCTAGAGTTAATCCAAGCAATGCTGCAGTGCTTGTTGGGATGAGCTGTCCGCAGGGTCTGTCCAGCTCCGGTAGATACACAGTTACCCAGTGCTAAGTGGTGTGGTTTGGTGTAGTCTGGACCCACCTCCACTATGGGCCCTGGGAGTGATCCCTGAGGCCCCGCCTTGGTGGGGAGCGGGGGGGGGGGGGGAAGGTGATCACCAAGTCTCTTCTCCATGGACCAGGACCCGGTGGATTCTGTTTGAGTCCGCCTCACTGTGCTATGGGTGCAGACGGGGTGGTCCTTCTTGCTCTGCCAACTCCCCTGACCCTGCGCTTGGTTAGGATTAAAGTCCCACTCCATGCTCTCTGGCACTGGGGAAGTGCCTGTCAGTGCCACCTGGTATGTGGTCCTGGTTGGCTTTGTCTGTGCCGCTACACTTCAGGGAGGACAGCCTTCTCCTACTGCAGACTGAGCTGCCACCCTTGTGGATGCGGGCAGACACAGGCAGGCTTTGTCTTTTCCCACAGCACTCCAGGGAGATGGCCGCCTCCTTCTACTCTAGATTATGCCACTGCCAACCTCACCACAAGCCCCCAGGGTGGCAGATGCAGGCAGGTTTTGTCTTTTCCCACAGCACTCCAGGGAGACGGCTGCCTTTTCCTCCTGAAGACTGCGCCCTTGGCCCACCCACTGAGCCCAGGGGTGGTGATGCAGGCAGCCTTTGTACTACTGCACAGCCCTCTAGGGAGGGAACCACTTTCTCCAACTGTGGACTGAGTCCCTGACCTACCACTGCACACAGGCCTTGGCTCCCCTCCTTCCCAGGTGTATGAACAGGGAGCCGGCCCCAGTCCGAAGAGAGCCCTGCAGTTAGAGATTGGATCCCTCTCTGTCTCAGTCCAAGGTCTTTCTCCTGCCCATATATGGCCCTACACTTCCCTAGCTGCTCTTTCTCTTCTCTTCATCTCTCCTCCAGAGGGGGTCCCTCCCATCCGTGCCCACACGGCCTTTTTTTTTTTATCTCCCCCAGTTTGCAGTCAGCCACCTATGTTTTTTCCAGCTTTCCCATTTTCTTCCTGGTAGATTCAGTCTCTTTTCCTCCCAGGCTCTGATGTTCAAAGTCCTTTGGCTTCTGCACTTCTTTGTTTGAGAGAAGCAGGAAGTATGGATCCCCTTACTTCTCCACCATGTGGGACCCCTTTTCATGTTACTAATTAGTATTGTTTTACTTTAGCTTGAATAATTTTCATCTGGAAGACAAGTCTCGTGGTGATGATTTCCCTCAGCTTTTGTTTTTCTGGAATTCTTCACTTCTCTCTATTTCTAAAGGATAACTTTGATGGATAGAGTATTCTTTAGCTTTTTTTTTCTTTCTTTCAGCAGTTTGATGATATTATCCTGTTCTCTCCTGGCCTACAGACTTTCTGGTGAGAAATCTTCAGATTTCTCTTGTAGGTTACCATCTTTTTTTTTTTCCTTGCTGCTTTTAGGATTCTCTATTTGTCTTTTATTTTGGACAGTTGTATTATAATGTGTTTGGGAGAAGATAGTTTTTTTAACTTTAAAAAATATTTTAGAGCACGGGAAGGGCAGAGGGGCGCGAATAGAGAGGGAGAGAATCTTAAGCAGACTCCATGCCCAGTGCAAAGCCTGACTCGAGTCTTGATCCCGTGGCACTGGGATCATGATCCAAGCCGAAATTAAGAACCAGGTGCTCAACTGACTGAGTCACCCCAGTGACCCAGGGAAGATAGTTTTGTATGGAAATTATGGGGTGATATATTGGCCTATTGAATATGGATATTCAAATCTCTCCCCAGGTTTAAGAATTTCTCAGCCATTATTTTTTTTTAATAAGGTTTCTTCTCCCTTCGCCCTCTCTTATCTTTCTGGAACTGCATTAATTTGCATATTGTTTCATTTGATGGCATCCCATAGATCACTGGCATTCATCACCCTTTTTCATTTTTTTTCTTTATTCTTTTCTAACTCAGTAAATTCAAACTTTTTACCTTCCAAATCACAGATTCTTCCTTCTCTCTCTTTTTTTTTTAATTTTTCACTGTTTATTTATTTTCAAGAGAGAGAGAGAGAGAGAAAGACAAAGCACAAGCAGGGGAGGGGCAGAGAGAGAGGGAGGCACAGAATCTGAGGCAGGCTCCAGGCTCTGAGCTGTCAGCACAGGGGCCTCAACTCATGAACCCTGAGATCATGACCTGAGCCGAAGTCAGACACCCAACTGACTGAGCCACTCAGGCGCTCCTTCTTCCTTCTCTTTGATCTATCTGATGTAAATACTCTCTATTGCATATTTCATTTCATTTATTGTATTCTTCACCTCCAGAATTTCTGTTTGGTTCTTTTAACAATATATATCTGTTTGTTAATTTTACTTTGTTCATATGGTGTTTTGCTGATTTTTCACTTGTTTTTCTGTGTTTTCCCACAGCACATCAAATTTCCTTAAATTTTGAATTCTTTTTTTTAATTTTGATTTATTCTCGAAAGAGAGACAGACAGAGACAGAGTGTGAGTGGGGGAGGGTCAGAGAGAGAGGGAGAGACAGACTCTGAAGCAGACTCCAGGCTCTGAACTGTCCACACAGAGCCTGGACATGGGGCTCAAACTCACAAACTGTGAGGTAATGACCTGAGCCAAAGTCAGATGCTTAACCAACTGAGCCACCCAGGCACACCAAATTTTGAATTCTTTATAGAGTAGATCTCTATGTCTATGGGTTCCATTACTGGAAGATTGCTGTAACTCTTTGGTGATGTCATGTTGGCAGGAGAATTACTGGCAGAAATGGTAAGCTGTCACAAGGTTTACTGAACTCAAAATCATATTGTTCTGTTTGCAATCCATTGATCAGGAAGCCAGGATCAGTGCACAAATGGAAACCACTTCTCTCAATCAGACATTCATGGAATACAAACTATATTTGTCACAGCTAAGAAAATCACCAAAAGAGAATGCGCTTCACAAGAAAGAAGAAGGCATGGGATCCACTAACACAGACTACTACAGAAAAAAAATGGAAAATGATTTTAGGATGATGATTACGGGTTCCATGATGGCACCCATGTGCAGGAGGATGTTGTCGCTGAGGACAGTAAGTGTGCTTGTTAATTAATTACAGATACATAAAGGAGAAGAAGGTGATAGGCCTGCTCAGGTTGGATTTAGTAGATATTATCTAAACAAAATAATAATTAGCAGTTTGAGTGTATTATTTGGAAATAGTTAAATGTCAAAAGAAACAGTCAAAATATTTCAAAGGGGGTACTTACTTATGAAAGGTATCAGGGATAGAGAAGGTTGCAACAGGTGACTCTTCTACAGGTGATCAAGAGTAATTATAATGTGAACTTTATTTCATATACATATATAAACTTTATATAATGTTTATATTTATGTATGCATATATTGCACATATTTAAGTATATATTATTATATAATGTTCATATATTTATATGTAATATAATGTTTATTATACAATGCTTGTATGTTATTATGTAATGTTTTTGTAACATTATATAAATGTCATATATGTATATAAAACTATATAAAATACACAATTTTTAAACATTTGAATGGTTAACTTATTTAACCGTTTGAATGGTTAACTTAGTTAACTTATAGTGTAATAATGGTTTCAGGCATAGAATTTAGTGATTCATACTTACATATAACAACCAGGGCTCACCCCAACAAGTGCCCTCCTTAATGTCATCACCCATTTAGCCCATCCCCCCAAGCCCTCCAGCAAACCTTAGATCTCTGTATATGAGCCTCTTATGCTTTGCCTTCCTCTCTGTTTTTACCCTATTTTTCCTTCCCTTTTCTATTTTTATCTGTTTCATTTCTTAAATTCCATATATAAGTGAAATCATATGATATTTGTCTTTCTCTGACTTACTTTGCTTAGCACAATTCATTCTAGCTCCATCTGCATTGTTGCAAATGGCAAGATTTCATTCTTTTGATGGCTGAGTAATATTCCCTTGTGTGTATATACAACATCTTCTTTATCCATTTGTCAGTTGGTAGACATTTGGGGTCTTTCCATGACATGGCTATTGTTGATAGCACTGCTATAAACATTGGAATGCATGTGCCTCCTTTGAATCGCATTCATGTATCCTTTGGATAAATACATAGCAGTGCAATTGCTACTTTTAATTTAAAAAATATTTTTTTTAATTTTTTGAAGCACCCCCATACTGTTCTCCAGATTGTCTTCACCACTTTGATTCCCACCAATGGTGCAAACGTATTCTCTTTTCTCCACATCCTCACCAACATCTGTTATTGCATGAGTTTTTAATTTTAGCCATTCTGACAGGTGTGAGGTGGTATCTCATTGTGGTGTTGATTTGTATTTCCCTGATGATAAGTGATGTTGAGCATCTTTTCATGTATCTGTGAGCCATCTGAATGTCTTCTTTGGAAAAGTGTTCATGTCTTTTGCCCATTTCTTCGCTGGACGATGATGATGATGATGATGATGATGATGATGATGATTTTGGGATTTGAGTTTTATAAGTTCTTTATAGATTTTGGATACTAACCCTTTATCCATTACATCATTTGTAAATATCTTCTCCCATTCCATCAGTTGCCTTTTAGTTTTGTTGATTGTTTCCTTCATGTGCAGAAGCTTTTTATCTTAATGAAGTCCCAGTAGTTCATTTTTGGTTTTGTTTCCATGCTTCTGGAGATATTTCAAGTAAGAAGTTGCTGTGGCCAAAGACAAAGAGATTGTGGCCTGTTTCCTCCTATAGGATTTTGATGGTTTTGGTCCTACATTTAGTCTTTCATCCATTTTGAATTTCTTTTGGTGTACATTGTAAGCAAGTAGTCCAGGTTCATTCTTCTGCCTGCAACTGTCCAGTTTTCCCAACACCATTTGCTGAAAAGATTGTTTTTTTTTCCCCATTGGATATTTTTTCCTGCTTTGTTGAAGATTAGGTGGCCATACATTTGTAGGTCTGTTTCTGGGATCTCTATCCAATTCCATTGATCTAAGTGTCTGTTTTTGTGCCAGTATCATACTATTTTGATGATTACAGTTTTATAAGACAGCTTGAAGTCTGTAATTGTGATGCCTCTAACTGGTTTTCTTTTTCAACATTACTTTGGCTATTTGGGGTCTTCTATGGTTCCATACAAATTTTAGGTTTGCTTGTTCTAGCTCTGTGAAGAATGCTGGTGGTATTTTGATATGGATTGCATTGAATGCATAGATTGCTTTGGGTAGTATTGACATTTTAACAATATCTATTTTTCCAATCCATGAGCATGGACTGTATTTCCATTTCTTTTTACCTTCTTCAATTTCTTTCATAATCTTTCTAGAGTTTTCAGAGTGCATATCTTTCACCTCTTTGGTTAGGCTTAGTACTAGGTATTTAATGGGTTTTGGTGTAATTTTTTTATTTTTTAATTGTTTTTACATGTATTTATTTATTTCAAGAGAGACAGAGTTAGCAAGTGGGGGAGGGGCAGAGAGAGAAGGAGAAGGAGAATCCCAAGCAGACTCTGCACTGGCAGGACAGAGCCTGCTGCAGGGCTCGAACCCTCGAAATGCAAGACCATGATCTGAGCCAAAACCAAATATCAGATGCTTAACTGACTGAGCCACTGAGGCACCCCTTATCTGGTGTAATTTTAAATGGATCAATTCCTTTATTTCTCTTTCTACTGCTTATAGAAATAGAACTGATTTCTCTATGTTGATTTTATATCCTGCTACTTTGCTGTATTCATGTATCCATTAGAGCAGGTTTTTGGTGGAGTCTTTCAGGTTTTCTAGGTGGAGTATCATGTGATCTGCAAAGAGTTAATGTTTGACTTCATCCTTGCTGGATTTGGATGCCTTTTATTACTTTTGCTGTTGTTGTTGTCTGATTGCTGAGGCCAAGATTTCCAGTAGTATGTTGAATAAAAGTGGTGAGAGTGGATATCCTTGTCGTGTTCCTTGCCTGAGAGGGAAAGCTCTCAGATTTTTCCCACTGAGAATGATATTAGCTGTGGGTCTTTTGTATATGACCTTTATGATGTTGTGTTATGTTCCTTCTATCCCCACTTTCTTGAGGGTTTTTATCCAGAAAGGATGCTGTATTTTGTCAAATCTTTTTCTGCATCTATTGAGAGGATCATATAGTTCTTAACCTTTATTTTATTAATGTGATGTGTCACGTTAATTCCTTTGTAAATATTGAAACATCCCTGCAGCCCAGGAATAAATACCATTGATAATGGTGAATAATTGTTTTCATGTATTGTTGGAAATGGTTTGCTAGTATCTTGTTGAGAATTTGTGCATTGATGTTCATCAGAGATATTGGTCTGTAATTCTTTTTTTTTAAATTTTTTTTTCAACGTTTATTTATTTTTGGGACAGAGAGAGACAGAGCATGAACGGGGGAGGGGCAGAGAGAGAGGGAGACACAGAATCGGAAACAGGCTCCAGGCTCCGAGCCATCAGCCCAGAGCCCGACGCGGGGCTCGAACTCACGGACCGCAAGATCGTGACCTGGCTGAAGTCGGACGCTTAACCGACTGCGCCACCCAGGCGCCCCTGGTCTGTAATTCTTTTTAGCGAGGTCTTTGTCTGGTTTTGAATCAAGGTAATCATGGCCTCATAGAATGAGTTTGGAAGTTTTAAAATATTTTTTAAAATGATTAAATTCTATAATAAAATAAATTTTGAGATTAATATTGTGTAATCTTAATGTAACATACATAACAAAATATATTGCACTTTCCTATCCTTATACAAACAGAATATAACATATTTTCTCTATAAAATCACAAGAGACTCTAATGGTTTAGGTTAATGGAACATGGCTTTGTATGGCAGTGGTTTATCTCTCACGTATATTTGCAAAATGTGTGTGGCTGAACTTTAATATTACATCAAAGCGACAAAGAGTTCTAACTTTGGGGCCAGCATACTTGGTTTTAAATGCCGCCTCCCATGCTCACATTGTGGTAGTCGATGAGTGACTTAAGTTCTCTGAACCTCAATTTCCTCATCTCGAGAAGTTGATAATTAGACTAGCCTTCCTTGTAGGGTAACAGTGGGAATCAAAAGGGTCAATATATGTAAAGTGTTTAAAATAGTCTAACTCCGGAGCACCTGGGTGGCTCAGTAGGTTAAGCGTCCGACTTCGGCTTAGGTCATGATCTCACGGTCCATGGGTTCGAGCCCCGCATTGGGCTCTGTGCTGACAGCTCAGAGCCTGAAGCCTGCTTCAGATTCTGTGTCTCCCTCTCTCTCTGACCCTCCCCCATTCATGCTCTGTCTCTGTCTCAAAAATAAATAAACATTAAAAAAATTTAAAAAAAATTTAAAATAGTCTAACTCCTATTAAGTGCACTAGAAGTGTTTGCTATCTTTATTAGGGGGGCATGAAGAACCAGTGTAAAATTGGAAGCCAGTATATAAAGCCAAATGTTCACAGACAGAGTTCAAATGTGAAAGACAAGTGATATAAATTTGGCTCATTGTAGAACCACAGCACTGCTAGAGTTTGGAGGGAATAAGGGAGATACAAACCTAAAACTTTTAGGAATTTACCCAAGGGATACAGGAGTGCAGATGCATAGGGGCTCTTGTACCCCAATGTTTATAGCAGCACTTTCTACAGTAGCCAAATTACGGAATGGGCCTAAATTTCTGTCAATTGACGAACGGATAAAGAAGATGTGGTTTATACATACAGTGGAAACTACTTGGCAATGAGAAAGAATGAAATCTGGCCATTTGTAGCAACATGGATGGAAGTGGAGAGTATTATGCTAAGTGAAATAAGTCAGGCAGAGAAAGACAGATACCATGTTTTCACTCATATGTGGATCCTGAGAAACTTAACAGAAGACCATGGGGGAGAGGAACGGGGTGGGGGTGGTGCGGATGTTACAGAAAGGGAAGGAGGCAAACCATAAGGGACTCTTAAATACTGAGAACAAACTGAGGGTTGATGGGGGTGGGGAGAGGGGAAAGTGGGTGATGGGCATTGAGGAGGGCACCTGTTGGAATGAGCACTGGGTGCTGTAAGGAAACCAATTTGACAATAAATTATATTTAATAAAAAAATAAAAATAAATTAATATCTGTGACTCTTGCTAGACTCAGATGAGTCGGCATGCAATACAGAAAACAGGCCATAGCATTAGCAGTGTGATTAGTTATTAGGAAACAAAAATCCCTTCCTGACAGAGGGATTTAAAAAAATTTTTTTTTCAACATTTATTTATTTTTGGGACAGAGAGAGACAGAGCATGAACGGGGGAGGGGCAGAGAGAGGGAGACACAGAATCTGAAACAGGCTCCAGGCTCTGAGCCATCAGCCCAGAGCCTGACGCGGGGCTCGAACTCACGGACCGCGAGATCGTGACCTGGCTGAAGTCGGACGCTTAACCGACTGCGCCACCCAGGCGCCCCTGACAGAGGGATTTTAATGGGAAGCCAAGGAATGTTGTTAATGGAAGATTTTTTAGATAATAAACAAAATTGGTAGAGATCACTTTAATGTTCAATATAAAAGGTTTGGAGATATTTGGATTATTTTCAATTTTGAAAGTTTTATTTAAATTCCAGTTAACATACAGTGTAATATTAGTTTCAGGTGTAGCAGCTAGTGATTCAACACTTCTGTACAACACCGGGTGCTCATCACAAAAAGTGCCCTCCTTAATCCCCATCACCCATTTAACCAATTCCCCACCCACCTTCCCTCTGATAACCCTCAGTTTGTTCTCTATAGTTAAGAGTCTGTTTCTTCATTTACCTCTCTCTTTTTTTCTCCCATTGCTTGTTGGTTTTGTTTATTAAATTCCATATATGTGTGAAATCATACGGTATTTGTTTTTCTTTAATAAACTTACTTCACTCAGCATAATACTTTAGCTCCATCCATTGCAAATGGCCAGGTTTCATTCTTTTTGTGGTTGAGTAATATTCCATTGTATCTATATATACCACATTTTACCCCCTCATATCTAGGATTAGGGTAAGGTTTAGGGCTAGGTTTAGGGAAGGTGTTAGTGTTAACCCCAGAGCTATATTATGTGCCTGGTATCCTGTAGATCAAAGACCTCTCTAGGGATTAGGTTTGGGTTAGGATTTTAATTAGGGATTAGGAATTATGGTTTTGGGTTAGGGTTAGTGCTAGGTTTAGGGTTTAATTAAGGTATGTGGCTAGCAACCTGCAGTTTAGAGACCTCTCCAGAGAATGAAATACCAGAATTCTGTTGGAGTGAGAATAGATATGGCAGCTGTCTACTAAGCTGAGGGAAGGAGTGGAGTTAGGGCTGTAAATACTCCTACATAGATTTTCTAAACTTTTTTAGGCATAAACTTGTAATTGATTCTATAAGACAATCAGGAAAGCATAAAAGGTATAGTTCCACTCTCAAAAAGCACCAGGTTAATAACGAAAAGGTGAGTCTTAATGTATTCCATCTTTTCTGTTTCATGGCTCCTGAATCTCCCCTACTTCTAACCAGTAGTCCCGCAAATTTGGGCTTTACCGCCATGGGGGTCAGGGGAAAAATCAGGTGAATCAGCAGAACCCATTCCTTTCATTGACAATACAATTCAAAGTAACTTTAACCCACTGGTTGGTAATAAGTTCTGTGGTGTCCCAGTACAAGGACAACATCATGTTGAAGGAATTTCTGTGAAGAGTTTTTTTCTTGTGAATATTACACTGCTCTAACCTGGACAGTTCCTTGAAGGGTATTAATTGCAATTATGGGATTTGTCTTCCCCATGGTCCCAGTGAAGGAAAGAAAGTCACATTATTCTTTTTGTTTCCTTAAAGGCCCTATTTGCTCTGGGATAAGGGTTCCATCCCCTGATACCTTAAATGCCCTAAAGAATTCTTGCATTCTGCTCAAAACACATCTTCTTGACAAGCTCAGCCTTTCTTTTCTGTGACAGTGATAGCCAGTTTGTTTTAGATTCTGCTTTCCACGGTTAGATTTTGAACATTAGCACAGTTGGTACAGGAAGGCAGTTAGGTCGATAGTCTCAGGTTGCATGATATCCAGAGAGCTTGATTGCTTTGTAAATGGTAAAGCATAAAGCATGAAGAGAACAGTGGGGAGAGGGACAAATATATGAAGGTCAGTATGGAAAAGCTGAGAGAGCCCTGGATAAGAGCTAGGTTTAGTTCAAAGACACAGACATGAAAGGAATTAGGAGAATGTCTATTAGTGACACTGGGGTTAAAAGAGAACGCTAAGCCACCCATTTTCCCCATGATGTTTGACTTCAAAGAATAGAAGATATTTTATTCCACAATTCTAAAGCTACCTTTATAGGGCCTTCATTCCCTCTTTTCCTCTAAGAAGAAAATCAAGACATAAATCTCTAAATTTCTCTTTTTATGAATTCTGGATAGTTTGTCCCTTACCTCTTATTCCTTTTCACTTCTAGGAGAATGCTAAACAATGGCTGGTATTGCAGTTAAATGTTACACAACTGCTGCTTTCTTTTAATTAATGTACAAAGGAATTCAGACAGCTTTCTTTGTAAGGCAAGACAGTTTTGACTACCTCAGAGGAAATACCCACAACATTTGAGTTAAAATATTTTGTGGTGTATTGCCTCTCATTTTAGGAAAATAAGAAAAAAATCACTTGGAAAATTTCCACCATCCCTCATGAGGTTAATGACACATTACGAATAATATAAAATGGTGTATAGATATATTTGTGAATCGATCTTAATAATCTTGGGCCACATTAAATGTTCCTGTCTCTCCAGCTGTAATTTGACCAATTAGACATTCCTTACATCTTTTTAAAATGCTAATATTATAATATTTGAGCTAGTTAAAGTCCTTCAAAAGACTGTATGTGGGTCTGTTCTGCCTGAATTTGTGATTGCTGTCTTCCGTCAGAGGGTGAGGGGAGATGTGTTGGGGCAAAGCTATTTGGGAATATGTAAATGTGGGTTACTATATCTTTTAGCAACAATTATAAAGTGTTAGTATTTTCTATGAAAGATTGGTAACACACAAGAGAAAACAAGCAAACAAAAACCAAATTATTAATACACATTGGAGTTCCTAAACTTTATTTTTCACAAAAATAAACAAGCACAAAAGATCAAGTATAAAAGAAACTTACAACTGGATTTTATGCAATATTCACATATATTTGCCTATTAAAAATCAGTGAGTTTTCTATTCAGAAGTTCAATTTGAAATTGTAGAAAACCGGGGCGCCTGTGTGGCGCAGCCGGTTAAGCGTCTGACTTCAGCCAGGTCACGATCTCGCGGTCCGTGAGTTCGAGCCCTGCGTCAGGCTCTGGGCTGATAGCTCAGAACCTGGAGCCTGTTTCCGATTCTGTGTCTCCCTCTCTCTCTGTCCCTCCCCTGTTCATGCTCTGTCTCTCTCTGTCCCAAAAATAAATAAACGTTGAAATTGTAGAAAACCTAAAAATGTGGAATAATTATAAATTATGACTTAGAATTCAAATGTCTTAGCTGCTGTCCTAAAGCATGTGAAATTTTGTGGAAACTGTCTTTCCAGCTCTTGCCCAAGCCTCACAGCCTGGGATTCACATTTAGTCCCAAGAACCACAGGTTCCTGTCCAGCTTCCTGCTCTAAACACCTTCCCTTTTCCTTTTGCTTCCTCTGCAATTTTCTTCAATTCTGTAATTTCATTTTGGTCTTTCAAAGTTAGTTCTAGTCTCATTTATGGTTGGACGTATTCCATCACTGAATCCTCCTTATTTCACGTCTCAATTAGTATTAAGACCTTTAGTTTAGCTCATAGTGTGAATACTCATTTTGGGATGTATGTGTGAACACGTGAGCCTTTGTTTATACTTCCAGTTGATGCTATTTCTTTTTTGTCTAAAAATAAGTCGTTAGCATACATAAATGAATAAGAATATTTTCTTCTTCCTGTAACCATAGTGCAATTGAAATTTATTTTTTTCACCAAATATTAACATTTTAAAGTTGGTACTCAGTTGTTTTTCATCTCATGGTAGGCTCTCATTTATATGTAAGATTATTAAGAGTAGAGATATTCCTTTCCTTGTAACCACAAAATTGGAAATGGCCCGAAAATACATAAAAGAGGAATAAATTGAAATGTTTTTTTGTTAAAAAGATTGTTTTTCATGAAGATTGTTTTCCTGGCTATGGAACTTAATCTTTAATCTTTATTTATCCAATAGCAATTTAGTGATTCATAAAAAGAACTCATTCAATTCAGAAGTTATTGATCTTATCTACAACAGGAAAAAATATGTGAATGAAAAATAAAAACAAAACTATAAAAATGTTACTGAAACAAGAGCATTTTGGAAATGGCATAGGTTTTCCCTACACTACTGACCAGTGTTTAACAACCTTTGTGTTATCACCCTTTGAGTTTATGGTTCTTTCTTCAGGTACTGGAAAAAATGAATGATGATGGGGAAAAATGCAAGTTCTGAAGGCTACTTTATTCTACTGGGTTTTTCACATTGGCCTCATCTGGAAGTAATTCTCTTTGTGCTTATCTTGATGTTCTACTTGACGACATTGATAGGCAACCTGTTTATCATTGTCTTGTCATGCCTGGACGCCCATCTCCATACTCCCATGTACTTCTTCCTCTCAAACCTCTCTTTTCTGGATCTCTGCTACACCACCAGCTCCATCCCTCAGTTGCTGGTCAATCTCTGGGGCCCAGAAAAGACCATCTCTTATGCCGGTTGCATGATTCAACTTTACTTTGTCCTTGCACTGGGAACCACAGAGTGTGTCCTCCTGGTGGTCATGTCCTATGACCGTTATGCAGCTGTCTGTAGACCCCTACATTACACCGTGCTCATGAACCCTCGTTTCTGCCACCTGTTGGCTGTGGCTTCCTGGGTCAGTGGCTTTATCGCCTCAGCACTTCATTCCTCCTTTACCTTCTGGGTCCCCCTCTGTGGACATCACCAAGTGGACCATTTCTTTTGTGAGGTTCCAGCAGTGCTGCGATTATCATGTGTTGATACCCGTGCTAATGAGCTGACCCTCCTGATCATGAGCTCCATTTTCGTCCTCATACCACTCATCCTGATTCTCAGCTCATATGTTGCCATTGCCCTGGCTGTGTTTAGGATGCAGTCATCAGTCAAACTTCAGAGAGTCTTTGGAACATGTGGATCCCATCTTATGGTTGTGTCTCTCTTTTTCATTCCAATCATGTGCATATATCTGCAGCCACCATCAGGAAGTTCTCAAGATCAAGGCAAGTTCATTGCCCTCTTTTATACTGTTGTTACACCTAGCCTCAACCCTCTAATCTACACTCTCAGAAACAAAGATGTAAGAGGGGCAGTAAGGAGACTAGTGGGATGGGAGTGGGATTTGTGATAGAGAGATCACAATTTTTATCCTGCAACTTTTGTTCAGAGTCTGGTCCATCTTGGAAGGTGGTTTCCCTCTTTCTTTGATACTTATTTTAGTCTACAACCCAGAAAGCATAGAAGAAAGTTCAGTCCTAACTTTGGATTCATTTTATTGACTAATTCTAAAACATTATCTAGAGGTAACTTTTTGATTTGTAACACTTTAATCTTTAATAATTCCATATTTAGTGTCCATAGAAATTAGGGACTTTTTTTAAGTTTATTCATTTTGAGAGAGACAGAGAAAGCACAAGTGAGGGAGGGTCAGAGAGAGAGAGAGAATCCCTAGCAGGCTCCATAAAGCACTGAGCCTCATGTGGGCTTGAATTCACCAAACAGTGAGATCATAACCTGAGCTGAAATCAAGAGTTGGATGCTCAACTGACTGAGCCACCCAGTTTTCACTAGGAGCTGAGTTTTAAAAATAATATGTTAAGGGGAGCCTGGGTGGTTCAGGATAATTAGGCATTGGACTCTTGACTTTGGCTCAGGTCATGATCTCATGGTTTGTGAGTTCAGGTCCCACATCTGGCTCTGCACTGACAGTGTGGAGCCTGCTTGGGATTCTGTCTCTCTGTCTGTCCCCCACTGGCTCTCTCTCTCTCTTTCAAAATAAATAAATAAAAACTTTAAAAATAAATAAAATACAAGAATAATGTGCTAAATTATGGACTGAGCAATAATATCTACAAAAAGATGGGAGCACTATAGTAAAGACATAGATGAATGGAGTTTTTGGTCATTCACAGGCATTCAATTTAGCTAAATGGTGAAAAGATGTATGACAATTCTTTGGTTGAAGCATACTTTTTTTCAGATACTATATTATAGTGTTTTATTCTATGGGTCTATATGCTTGTCACATTGAACAATATAAAGAAATATCTGTTCAAAATCGTTCATTTATTCACCTATCCAATTATTCATCTACTCATTCATTTATTCATTTACCTCAGTAGCTAAATATCTTCTAGATTTCAGAGTTTTGTTGAAATAGATGAATAAAACACTCTTTTTGATTGAATAGAACTCATTTTCTGGTGGGGGAAATAACAATATAAGATAAAAAAAATAAAGTATCATTATATGACTTAATTTGTCACTGGGCACAGTACTAATAAATTGGGATAGCTTTTTAAAATTTAAAACAAGGGGTGTCTGGGTAGGTAGTCGGTTAAATGTCCAACTTCGGCTCAGGTCATGAACTTACAATTCAAGAGTTTGAGCTCCACGTTGGGTTCTCCACTCTTAGTGCAGAGCCCGCTTGGGATCCTCTGTCTCCCTCTCTCTCTGACCCTCCCCACTCTCTCTGTTTGACTGGGCTTTCTTAATGACATATTGAAAGTACATTAAAACTTTTCTTTTAAACATCGTTATTCTTTCTTTTAATGTTAAAAAAGAAATTGGTCCATATTCTTTAATTTATCACTCTTAGTGGTGGATAATAATACTGATGAGTCATGGATGGGAGAGACTCTCCAGTAATGCAGTACAGGTAGGCTTCTCTTCTTTTTATACTTTTTAAAAAAACTTAAAAATGTATATACATATTTTTTCCACTATATGTATAGACATATACATATAGTGGGAATAACTTTTAAAATTGTTATTTATATACTGCCAACTAATGAGAATTCATAAATGGAACAATTAGGTGAAGTATCTGAAGGAAGGGGTGTTGGTATGAACACTGGGAATTATATGTTGGGGATGAATCACTAAATTCTACTCATGAAATTATTACACTAAATGTTAACTAACGTGGATTCAAAAAATAAATTTTAAAAAAGGAAAAAAGGAAACTCGTTACTTTTTTAGCTATAATTCAGATATTAAAGTTTTAGCTTATCACCTCTTTTAAGATCTAGATCCTATTAAGTGAATTATAAAACTCAGAACATAAAGTGCAGGATCTCCCCTAAGCTCCTGAGTGCATTACTATTACATGGTCTGCTGTGCTTGGATCCCTCTCTGTGGATTTTGTTTTCTTCTCTCATCCTCTTTTTAATCTCTTACTAGACATGAACATTGATACAAGGTAGAGTCCCATGAACCTATACACAAAGTAAGGCTCATATATATATTTTTTATTAAATAATAGTTTTAATATTAAATCATGTGATGGAATCCCTTTACATATGACACAAATTTTACAAAATATGAAAACATGGACCCCTACTACCTCCCTGGAAATACTACCATTTGGAATACCTCATGTAGCACTCGTCTTTCTTTTCTTTTAAAAAAAAAAAGGCATGAGCAGGGGAGAGTCAGACAGAAAGACAGAGAGAGACAGAATTGCAAGCAGCTCCACAGTGTCAGTGCAGAGCCCGATGCGAATTCATGAAACCACGAGATCATGACCTGAGCCCAAACCAAGAGTTGGATGCACAACCGACTGAGTCACCCAGGAGTCCCCACTCCAGCCTTTCAACAGATAAATGGCTCTCTTTTTTCAGGTCTATTGAAGTATAACTTACATACAATAAAATCCATCCATTTAAAATGTACAGTCCAATGAGTTTTGACAAATGTATAATTGTGTAAATATCACACAATGAAGACATAGAACATTTCCCTGACTCCCAAAAGAACACTGTGCTCTTTTGCAATTAATTCTCTTCATCTACCTACAGCCTTAAGCAGGGATTAGTTTTCTTTCACTATAGTTTAGACTTTTCTTTCTTTTGTTGTTGTTCTTTTTTAGAATGTCATATAAATATAATGATACAGTGAGTAATCATTGAGTTTGGCTTTCACTTGGCATGATGTCTTTGAAATTTATGCATGTGTCAGTAGCTCCTTCCTTTTAAGTGATGGCTAGAATTCCATTGTATGAATAATGCACAATATATTCATTTGTCTGATAATAGTCTTTTGGGAGTATTTACTTTTTTGCTAATATGAATAATGCTGTCATGAAAACTAGTAGACAAGTGTTTGTGTGGGCACGTAATTTTCATTTAACTTGGGTAAATGCGTAGTAGTGGAATTGATGGATCATGTCCCTACTATATGTTCACATTTATTAGAAACTGTCAAAATGTTTTCACAGTGTCTACCATGATCACTGCAAAGAGCAGTATATGTGAGTTCCAACTGCCCACATTCTCTCTAACACTTGGTATTGTCAATCTTTATTCTTTTAGCTTTTCTAGTAGGTTTATAGCTATATCTCATTGTGGGTTGTTTTGCTTTCTAATTAAAGTATAATGAACATACAGTGTTATATTAATTTCAGGTGTACAACACAATGATTAAACAATTCTATACATTACTCGATGTTAGTTAAGTGTAGTCATTGTCTGTCAGCAAACAATGTTATTACAATCTTATTGACCATATTTCTTATGCTGTACTTTTCATATCCATAGCTTATTTATTTTATAACTGGAAGTTTGTACCTCTTAATCTCCTTTTATCTATTTCATCCATCCCCACATACCTCCTCCTGACAACCACTAGTTTCTCCTCTGTATTTAAGAGTGTGTTTTTATGTTTGTTTTTCTCTTTCTTCTTTAGTTTGTTCATCCTATTAAAGAACACAGGGCTGTGCAGGAGCCTGGAGTTTATGGTAAAGCACAGCGAAAACACAGCTTATATGCTTTCTGCATGTGCCTCTGTCTCCTGCTGTTGAATGGCTGCTCAAAGGTGCCATTTTGTCCTCGGGGAGGCAATATAACCTCTTCCAAATGCATAGCAGGAAGTAGAACCATGCTTTCCAGTGCAACCCTGGGGATCCCCACACCATGCTGTCCACTGTCCACCTCCAGGCCTCCACCCTCCTTCTCCCCAGGAGCACAGCTACTCACCTGGATTGACTCTGGAGAATGGTGCAGACTTCAAAAATCTCCCAAATTCAGCTCCACTGTTTGCAAAACTTGCCATAGTCATTTTCTCTTAATTCCCCAGTCAATGGTTTCAGGGGTGTGCTTTTCTTGCATGAACCTGACACACTGCTCTCTCTCCCCCTCTCTCCTCTCCTCTCCTCTCTGAGAAAAGGGTTCCCTCCCTTCCATGGCACCACAGGTTTTTTCTCCCCCAACTCTACACTCTGCACTTATACCTGCCTCATTTTCTCCCTCTAGTTATGCAGATTGTTCTCTTAATCCTCTGATCAATTTCCTAGTATTTGAAATGATTTGATGTTGATCTTTCTGTGTTCAAGAGATGAGGCAAGCCCAGGATCCCCCTACTACTCCACCATTTTAACTCCTACCCTAGAATTGAGATTTTTTTTTAAATTGACATTATATCCTGTGACTGTGATAAATGCACATGTTATTTTTGGTAGCTTTTACATAGACCGCTTATTATTTTCCAAGTACATGATCATGTCATCCACAAATAAAGACTTTTATTTCTATCTCTCCAATCGCTCTGCCTTTTATTTCTTTATCTTTCCATGTTTCACCTGCTATGAAGTCTGGGTTACTAACAAGTGGAAGAACTGGCAGCAGAAATTCTTGCCTTGTTTGCAATCTTAAGGGAAAGTATTCAGTCTTTTGCCAATAATGATGTTATCAGCTGTATTTTATTGATGTCCTCTAGCAGGTTCAGAAAGCTTCTTTCTATTCTTGGTTTGCTGAGGGTGTTTATCATGAAAGTGTGTGAAATTTTGTCCACTGATTTTTCTGCATTTCCTGAGGTGATCCTGTGTTTCTTTCTACTTTATGCTATTAAATGGGGAATTTTGAAATTGATTTTCATAAGTTAAGCTAATTTGCCTCCTGGGGAAAAAATCTCAGTTGATCATGGCTCACTGTCCTTTTAGCATTATGCTGTGCTTCATTAGCTAATATTTGGTAAGATTTTTTTTTGTCTAAATTAATGAATGATGTTAAGCAGTATTTTTCTTTTCTTGTGATGTCTTGGAATGGTTTGTATACCAGTTTAAGTCTGGCTTCATTACATGACTTGGCAAGAATTCTCTATTTTCTGAAAGAGTTTATTTTGCATTGTTATTATGTCTTCTTCAATGTTTAATAGAATTCACAAGTATAGACATACAGACCTATAGTTCTCTTTGTGGGAGCATTTTAAATTAAAACTAAAACTAATTTCACTAGTATAAAAGTATTAAGAATTTAAATGTCTTTTTTTTTTTTAATTTTTTTTCAACGTTTATTTATTTTTTTTGGGACAGAGAGAGACAGAGCACGAACGGGGGAGGGGCAGAGAGAGAGGGAGACACAGAATCGGAAGCAGGCTCCAGGCTCTGAGCCATCAGCCCAGAGCCTGACGCGGGGCTCGAACTCACGGACCGCGAGATCGTGACCTGGCTGAAGTCGGACGCTCAACCGACTGCGCCACCCAGGCGCCCCGAATTTAAATGTCTTTTTGAATCTATTTTGGTTATTAATATCTTTCAAGGGATCTAGGAATTTCACCTTACATGTCAAATTTATTGTTCATAATATTCCTTTATTATCCTTTTAATCGCTATAAGATCTGTACTAACCCATTTCATTTCTGACCCTGTAGATGGTATCTCCTCCACTTCGTTCTTAATCAGTCTAGCTAGAGATTGTCTGGATTGATATTTTTCAAAGTACCAAGTGTAGTCATTGTCTGTGGTGTCATATGTTATTTTTAATAGTTTTGTATTTTGTAATCTGCTTTTATATTTATTATTTCCTTCATTCTATTTTTCATTTAATCTTATCTTCCTTCTTTAGCCTTTTAAGGTAGAAGTTTAGATAATTGATATTAGACATTTCCCTTTTTAAACAACACAAGCACTGAAAGCTCTCAATTTCTCTCTAACCACTGATTTAGCTGCATCCCGTACATTTCGATAGTTTTCATTTTCATTTTTATTTTGCTTCAAATACTAACCAATTTCCTTTATGATCTCTTCTTTGACTGAAGGCAGTAGCACATTGAGTGCTGTCATGAAAGACTGAGTAGGAAAATAGATATAGGAAAATAGGGTTCCAATGGAGATAATAACTTTATATAAATCCAGAAATACTCGATTATTGTACATCATGTCTATCTTCTCAGTCCCTTTTCTATCCTTCACACAAGCCTAAAGAATTTGTCTTGAGAGCAGTCAAAACAGAAAAATCCAGTGTTTACAGTAAAGGCAAGTTTTTATATGTGCAGGTCATTGCAATGTCCAGAACTAGAGTCCCTTACTGAACAGTGGGTAATTTAACAGTGGGTAATTTAGAGTCCCTGGGAGTAGATGAGGAACAATCAACCCAGGAATACTATGCTAATGCATAAGCATGCCATCACCTGCCCTATTTATTTGGTCAGTCCCAGAACTATCTTCATCATTCTAGATCAGGTAATATACATGGTACATGGATTAAAAATTGTTTCTCAAAATGGACACCTACCCCTTCTCAAGCTTTATCTTCATAGACACTTTTACATCCCTGTTTCTCAATGTATTGACGAGGGTATTGATACTAAGGTTTATGTGTACATAGAAGACAATAAGGAGTCTGCCTGGTTTTGGCAATGGGAGTGTGTTTCCCATTGGAAAGAGATTCGTGTCTATAATCTGCTCTATTGCTATCTATCTTCTATCTATAAATCAGTATCATCTATCTATGTATCTATCATCTATCAATCACTATCAATATATTTATCATCTACCATTACCATCCATAAATCATTATCTATCTACCTATCTATAATCTACTACTTATCTGTCATCAGTAATCTATCATCCTGTTTTAGAATAGGAGAGACACAGTAGGAAAATATGAACACTGAAGGCTTTATTTCCTCTAGTAGCTGATATAATGAAAGGTCAAGTGACCACATGCAATGTACCTATAGGAGATGAGGGTTAGAAAGAGGGCATAAGGATGATAAGTTTTGTGAAGACAAAAGCCCTTAGGGCCATTGTATTCTCACAGTAGGACAGCACCTGAGGCTAGGACATCAATATGAAAGCATGACCAAATATATGAGCATGTGATGTTAAGTAGTGCAGGGTTCTGTAGCCTGCAGCATATTCATTTTGATAGACAGGAGGATGCATCTCACGCTTCCAGTATGGGAAAAATATAGTACTGGATGGCAACTCCAGGCAGATGTGATCTTATCTGCACTCCAGATGAGATTATACAACATTGGATGGGTGGAGCCTATGGTGAAACTCACATCTGGTAATGAAAGGTGACTCCCTGAAACCACATTGGTATAAGGGACAGAAAATCTAGAGGTGAAAGCAAGAAAATATTCATGCTTCTCTGGAGACAATAGGTAAATGTAGGAAAATCCTACTTTTAGGATTAGCCAGAGAAACTTACGAGGATATAGCTTTCTAAAGATCTGGTGTTGTTCCTTTCCATTTCTTGTAGCCTTTCCCTCTTGAAGAAAGATGAGTGTCTGTGATAAGGACAAAATTGGTGAGTCCAAAATGGAATGACCCTGTAGGAGAAGTGGATATTTGGCTAGAAGTGGCAGCAAAGACACATGAAGCAAATTCAGCTCTGATATACATAAATTTGGGAGGGGGTGATTATTATGGGTCATCACTATGAATGACTACTACTATCCTCTATCTTCTTTTCATTTTGTCATATGTACAAAACACATTTGCAAATTCTGAATATATACAAGGGAAAGAAAATTCAATATCTCCAACTTCTCTTTTTGTAATTGGGGGAGATTCAGATCTTTCATTTTCCCCTCCTGTAACCCAAAATATTTCACTCTACAAGCCACTGGCATTTTTACCTTTATTCCTGTACCAGGGGAAACCAAGATCACTTTAAGAATCAATTTGTTTGTTTGTGTGTGTATGTATACTTACATACACTTATGTATATACATACATAAATTCAAGTTAGTTAGCATACAGTGTAGTATTGGTTTCACGAGTAGAACCCTGTGATTCATCACTTACATACAACCCCCAGTGCTCATCCCAATAAGTGCCCTCCTAATACCTCACCCATTTAGCGCATCCCCTTAGCCACCTCCCCTCCAGCACTCCTCAGTTCGTTCTCTGTATTTAAGAGTCTCTTATGGTTTGCCTCCATCTCTGTATTTTTAAACATTAATTTCAGTACAGTTAACATACGGTATTATATTAATTTCAAGTATATAATATAGCAATTCAACAATTCCATATATTACTCAGTGCACATCAAGATAAGTGTACACTTAACCCCTTCATCTATTTTGCACATTCCCCCATTTACCTCCCCTCTGGTAACCATCAGTTTGTTCTCTATAGTTAAGAATCTGTTTTTTGGTTTGTCTCTTTTTTTACTGTGTTCATTTCTTTTGTTTTTTAAAGTCCAGATATGAGGGAAATAATATGGTATTTTTCTATCTGACTGGCTTATTTTGCTTAGCATTATACTCTCTTGCTCCATCCATGTCATTGCAAATGGCAAGATGTCATCATTTTTAATGGCTGAATAATAATCTGTCATAACTTCTTTATCCATTCATCTATCGATGGACACTTTTGCTTCCATAATTTGGCAATTGTAGACAGTGCTGCAATAAACATGGGGTGTATATATCCATTTGAATTGCTTTTTTTTTTTTTATCTTTGGGTAAATATCCAGTAATGCAATTACTGAAATGTAAGGTAGTGATTTATTTTTATTTTTTGAGGAACCTCCATACTGTTTTCCGCAGTGGATGCTCCACTTTGCATTCCCACCAACAGTTATTTTTTATCCACATCCTCGTCAACACTCGTTGTCTCCTGTGTTCATTTTAGCCATTCTGAAAGGTGTGCGGTGATATCTCAATGTAGTTTGCATTTCATTTTCCTGATGATGAGTGATGTTGAACATCTCTTCATGTACCTGTTAGTCATCTGTATGCCTACTTTGGAGAAATGTCTTCTGCTCATTTCCTAATTAGATTATTTGTTTTTTGGGTATTGAGTTGTATAAGTTCTTTTTATATTTTGGATAATAATGCTTTATCAGATATGTCATTTGCAAATATCTTCTCCCATTCTGTAGGTTGCCTTTTAGTTTTGTTGATTGTTTACTTTACTGTGCAGACGTTTTTTATTTTGATGTAGACCCAAAAGTTTATTTTTCTTTTATTTCTCTTACCCCAGAAGGCATGTCTAGAAAAATATGGTTCTGCTGATGTCAGAGACATTACTTTCTGTGCTCTCTTCTAGGATTTTTATGGTTTTATGTCTCACATTTAGGCCTTTCATTCATTTTGAGTTTATTTTTGTGTATGGTGAGACAAAGCGGTCCAGTGTCATTCTTTTTAATGCAGCTGCCCAGTTTTGCCAACACCATTCGTTGAAAAGACTGTCTTTTTCCTACTGGGTATTCTTTCCTGCTTTGTCAAAGATTAGTTGGCCATGAAGTTGGGGGCTTATTTCTGGGATTTCTATTCTGTCCCATTGATCAATGTGTCAACTTTTGTACCAGTACCATACTGTTTTGATCACTACAGCTTTGTAATATAACTTGAAATCTAAAATTGGAATATTTCCTGCGTTGCTTTTCTGTTTCAAGATTTCTTTGGCTATTTGGGATCTTTTGTCATTTCTTATAAATTTTAGGATTGTAGGGGCATCTGGGTGGCTCAGTCAGTTAAGTGTCTGACTTTGGTTCAAGTCATGATCTCACAGTTAGTGAGTTCAAGCCCCACGTTGAGCTCTCTGCTGACAGCTTAGAGCCTGGAGCCTGCTTTGGATTCTATGTCTCCCTTTGTCTCCACCTCTCACCTGCTCCCACTGTCTCTCTCAAAAATAAATATTAAAAAAATAAATTTTATGATTGTTTGTTCTAGTTCTCTGAAAAATGCTGTTGGTATTTTGATAGGTATTCCATTAAATGTGTAGAATGCTTAGGATGGTATACATATTTTAGCAATATTTTTCTTCCAATCCATGAACATGGGATGTCTTCCCATATCTTTGTATCATCTTCAATTTCTTACATCAGTGTTTTATAGCTTTCAGCCTATAGATCTTTCACCTCCCTGGTTAGGTTTATTCCTAGGTGTCTTATTATTTTTGGTGAAACTATAAGTGGGGTTGGTTTCTTAATTTCTCTTTCTGCTGTATTGTGGTTAGATTTTCATTTCCCTGATGATGAGTGAGGTTGAGAATCTTTTCATGAGTCTGTTGGTCATCTGTATGTCTTCTTTGGAGAAATGTCTGTTAGTGCCTTCTGTCCATATTAAAACTTGGATTATTTAATTTTGGGGTGTTAAAGTGGAAAAGTTCTTTATATATTTTGTATACTAATCCTTTATAAGATAGGTTATTTACAAACAACTTCTCCCATTCTGTAGGTTGCCTTTTAGTTTTATCAATTGTTTCCTTTGCTGTGCTGAAGCTTTCTATTATGATGTGGTTCCAAAGCTTCTTTTTGCTTTTATTTCCTTTGCTTCAGGAGGCATATCTAGAAAAAATTTGCTATAGGCAATGTCACAGACATTACTGCATGAACTCTCTTCTAGGATTTTTATGATTTCAGGTGTCACATTTAGTTGTTTAATCCATCTTGTGTTTATTTTTGTGTATGGCGAAAGAAAGTATTTAGTTTCTTTCTTTTGCATGTAGCTGTCCTGTTTCCCCAGCACCATTTGTTGAAGAGATTGTATTTTTCCCATTACATATTCTTGCACCCTTTGTCAAAGATTAACTGACCATACAATTGTGGCTTTATTTCTGGAATTTCTATTCTGTTCCATTGATGTATGTGTCTATGTATGTGTCAGCCCCATACTGTTTTGATTAAGATTTTGTAGTATCAATTGAAATCTGGAATTGTGATACTTACACTTTTATTTCTCTTTTTAAAAATTATTTCAGCTATTTGTGGTTCCATACAAATTTTAAGATTTTTTATTCTCATTCTGTGAAAACTATTGTTGGTATTTTGGTAGAGATTGTATTACAATGTGGAGATTCATTTGAGTAGCCTGGACATTTTAATAATATTATTTTTCCAATCAATGAATATGGAATACATTCCCATTTGTTTGTGTCACCATCAATTTTTTCATCCTCTTCTTTTTTTAATTATTTTTTTATTTTAACTTGTTTTATTTCTTTTTTTTTTTTAATTTACATCCAAATTAGTTAGCATATAGTGCAACAACGTTTTCAGGAGTAGATTCCTTAATGCCCCTTACCCATTTAGTCCATCCGCCCCCCCACATGGAATATTTTTCCTTTTTTTTTTTTTTGATGTCTTCTTCAATTTCTTTCATAAGCTTTCTATAGTTTTCAGTGCATAGATTTTTCACCTCTTTGGTTAGATTTATTCCTAGGTATTTTATGGTTTTTTGTGCAATGGGTGTTAACTCTTCCTTAAATGTTTGGTAGAATTCCCCTGGAAAGCCATCTGGCCCTGGACTCTTGGTTTTGGGCAGGTTTTTTATTACTAATTCGATTTCCTTACTGGTTATGGGTCTGTTCAAATTTTCTATTTCTTCCTGTTTCAGTTTTGGTAATGTGTATGTTTCTGGGAATTTGTCTATTTCTTCCATTGCCCATTTTATTGGCATATAATTGCTCATAATATTCTCTTATTACTGCTTTTATTTCTGCTGTGTTGGTTGTGATCTCTCCTCTTTCATTCTTGATTTTTATTTATTTGGATCCTTTCCTTTTTCTTCTTGATCAAACTGGCTAGTGGTTTATCAATTTTGTTAATTCTTTCAAAGAACCAACTTCTGGTTTCATTGATTTCTTCTACTGTTTTTTGGATTTGACAGTATTGATTTCTGCCCTAATCTTTATTATTTCCTGTCTTCTGCTGTTTTTGGGTTTTATTTGCTGTTCTTTTTCCAGCTCCTTAGGCATAATGTTAGGTTGTGTATCTGAGATCTTTCCTCCTTCTTTAGGAAGGCCTGGATTGCTATATACTTTCCTCTTATGACTGCCTTTGCTGTGTCCCAAAGGTTCTGGGTTGTGGTGTTATCATTTTCATTGACTTCCATATACTTTTTAATTTCCTCTTTAACTACTTGGTTAGCTCATTCATTCTTTAATAGGATGTTCTTCAGTCTCCAAGTAATTTTTACCTTTCCAAATATTTTCTTGTGGTTGATTTTGAGTTTCATAGCATTGTGGTCTGAAAATATGCCCAGTATGATATCAATCTTTTTGTATTTACTTAGGGCTGATTGGTGTCCCAGTATATGGTCTATTCTGGAGAACATTCCATGTGCACTGGAGAAGAATGTATATTCTGCTACTTTTGGATGCAATGTTCTGAATATATCTGTTAAGTCTATCTGGTCCATTGTGTTATTCAAAGCCATTGTTTCCTTGTTGATTTTTTGATTAGATGATGGGTCCATTGCTGTGAGTGGGGTGTTGAAGTCTCCTACTATTATGGTATTACTATCAATGAGTTTCTTCATGTGTGTGATTAATTGATTTATATATTTGGGTCTACCACATTTGGTGCAAAAATGTTTACAATTGTTAGGTCTTGGTGGATAGACCCCTTGATTTTGATATAATGCCCTTCTGCATCTCTTGATGCAGTTTTTATTTTAAAGTCTAGATTGTTTGATTTAAGAATGGCTACTCCGGCTTTCTTTTGTTGACCATTAGCATGACAGATGGTTCTCCATCCCCTTATTTTCAGTATGAGGGTGTCTTTAGGTCTAAAATGAGTCTCCTGTACAGCATATAGATGGATCTTGTTTTCTTATCCATTCTGTTACCCTGTGTCTTTTGATGGGAGTATTGAGTCCATTGACGTTTATAGTGAGTACTGAAAGATATGAATTTATTGCCATTATGATACTTGTAGAGTTGGAGTTTCTGGTGGTGTTCTCTTTTGTTGCCTTTGGTATGTATGTATGTATGTGTGTATGTATGTATGTATGTATGTATTTTTTAATTTTTTCATTTTTTCTCCCCTCAGAGAGTCTCCCTTAAAATTTCTTGCAGGGCTGATTTCTTGTGATTTAGTGTCACAAACTCCTTTAATTTTTGTTTGGGAAACTTTTTATCCCTCCTTCTATTTTGAATGACAGCCTTGCTGGATAAAGAATTCTTGGCTGCATATTTTATTTCTGATTCAGCACATTGAATATATCCTGCCACTCCTTTCTCCTGCCAAGTTTCTGTGGATAGGTCTGCTGCAATCCTGACCTGTCTTCCCTTGTAGGCTGGGTCTTTTTTTCCCTTGCTAATTTCATGATTTTCTGCCTGCCTGAGTACTTTGTGAATTTGACTATGATATGCCTTTTTGATGGTCGGTTTTTGCTGAATCTAATGGTGGTCCTCTGTGCTTTCTGGATTTTGATGTCTGTGTCTTTCCCCAGGTTTGGAAAGTTTTCAGCTATGATTTGCTCACATAACACTTCTACCCTGATTTCTTTCTGTTCCTCTTCTGGGACCCCTATGATTTTTATGTTGTTCCTTTTTAATTAGTCACTGATTTCTCTAATTCTTAAATCGTGCTCTTTTGCCTTAATCTTCCTTTTTTTTTCTGCTTCATTATTCTTCATAATTTTGTCCTCTGTATTGCTGATTCTCTGTTCTGCCTCATACATCCTTACTGCTGCAACATCCATCCATGATTGCAGCTCAGTTATAGCATTTTTTATATCATTAAGACTAGTTTTACTTCTTTTATCTCCTCAGAAAGGGATTCTAGTCTCTTTTCAACTCCAGCTAGTATTCTTATTATCGTGATTCTAAATTCTGGTTCAGACATCTTGCTTGTATCTGTGTTGGTTAAATCCCTGGGGGTCGTTTCCTTATCCTCTTTCTTTTGGGGTGAATTCTTCGTTTTGTCATTTTGAAGGGAGAAAAGTAATTAATGAGGGAGAAAAATTAAAATAAAAAAATTAAAATGAAAAAATATTAGAATTAAAAAATTAAACAGGAGAGGAGGGAAGATGGCGGCATAGGAGGACGCTGGGCTCACCGCGCGTCCTGCTCATCACTTAGATTCCACCTACACCTGCCTAAATAACCCAGAAAACCGCCAGAGGATTAGCAGAATGGAGTCTCTGGAGCCAAGCGCAGATGAGAGGCCCACGGAAGAGGGTAGGAAGGGCAGCGAGGCGGTGCGCGCTCCACGGACTGGCGGGAGGGAGCTGGGGTGGAGGGGTGGCTCGCCGGCCAAGCAGAGCCCCCAAGTCTGGCCAGCAAAAGCGGAGGGGCCAGACTGACTGTGTTCCGACAGCAAGCGCAACTTAGCGTCTGGGAGGTCATAAGTTAACAGCTCTGCTCGGAAAGCGGGAAGGCTGGAGGACAAAGGGAGGGAGAGCTGCTGAGCCCCCAGATGACAGAGCTCAGCTTGGCGGGGAACAAAGGCGCTCGCCAGCGCCATTTCCCCTGCCCATCCCCCAGCCAAAATCCCAAAGGGAACCAGTTCCTGCCAGGGAACTTGTCGCTCTGCGCAAACACCCAACTCTGTGCTTCTGCGGAGCCAAACCGCCAGCAGCGGATCTGACTCCCTCCCACTGCCACAGGGCCCCTCCTGAAGTGGATCACCTAAGGAGAAGCAAGCTAAGCCTGCCCCTCCTGCCGCCGTGCACCTTGCCTTCCCACCCCAGCTAATATGCCAGATCCCCAGCACCACAAGCCTGGCAGTGTGCAAGTAGCCCAGACAGGCCACACCACCCCACAGTGAATCCCGCCCCTAGGAGAGGGGAAGAGAAGGCACACACCAGTCTGGCTGTGGCCCAGCAGTGGGCTGGGGGCAGACATCAGGACTGACTGCGGCCCCGCCCACCAACTCCAGTCATACACCACAGCACAGGGGAAGTGCCCTGCAGGTCCTCATCACTCCAGGGACTATCCAAAATGACCAAACGGAAGAATTCCCCTCAGAAGAATCTCCAGGAAATAACAACAGCTAATGAGCTGATCAAAAAGGATTTAAATAATATAACAGAAAGTGAATTTAGAATATAGTCATAAAATTAATCACTGGGCTTGAAAACAGTATACAGGACAGCAGAGAATCTCTTGCTACAGAGATCAAGGGACTAAGGACCAGTCACGAGGAGCTGAAAAGCGCTTTAAACGAAATGCAAAACAAAATGGAAACGACGACAGCTCAGCTTGAAGAGGCAGAGGAGAGAATAGGTGAACTAGAAGATAAAGTTATGGAAAAAGAGGAAGCTGAGAGAAAGAGAGATAAAAAAATCCAGGAGTATGAGGGGAAAATTAGAGAACTAAGTGATACACTAAAGAGAAATAATATACGCATAATTGGTATCCCAGAGGAGGAAGAGAGAGGGAAAGGTGCTGAAGGGGTACTTGAAGAAATTATAGCTGAGAACTTCCCTGAACTGGGGAAGGAAAAAGGCATTGAAATCCAAGAGGCACAGAGAACTCCCTTCAGACGTAACTTGAATCGATCTTCTGCATGACATATCATAGTCAAACTGACAAAATACAAGGATAAAGAGAAAATTCTGAAAGCAGCAAGGGATAAACGTGCCCTCACATATAAAGGGAGACCTATAAGATTCGTGACTGATCTCTCTTTTGAAACTTGGTAGGTCAGAAAGAATTGGCATGATATTTTCAGTGTGCTAGACAGCAAAAATATGCAGCCGAGAATCCTTTATCCAGCAAGTCTGTCATTTAGAATAGAAGGAGAGATAAAGGTCTTCCCAAACAAACAAAAACTGAAGGAATTTGTCACCACTAAACCAGCCCTACAAGAGATCCTAAGGGGGACCCTGTGAGACAAAGTACCAGAGACATCACTACAAGCATAAAACATGCAGACATCACAATGACTCTAAACCCGTATCTTTCTATAATAACACTGAATGTAAATGGATTAAATGTGCCAACCAAAACACATACGGTATCAGAATGGATAAAAAAACAAGACCCATCTATTTGCTGTCTACAAGAGACTCATTTTAGACCCGAGAACACCTTTAGATTGAGAGTGAGGGGATGGAGAACTATTTATCATGCTACTGGAAGCCAAAAGAAAGCTGGAGTAGCCATACTTATATCAGACAAACTAGACTTTAAATTAAAGGCTGTAACAAGAGATGAAGAAGGACATTATATAATAATTACAGGGTCTATCCATCAGGAAGAGCTAACAATTATAAATGTCTATGTGCCGAATACCGGAGCCCCCAAATATATAAAACAATTACTCACAAACATAAACAACCTTATTGATAAGAATGTGGTAATTGCAGGGGACTTTCATACTCCACTTACAACAATGGATAGATCATCTAGACACACGGTCAATAAAGAAACAAGGGCCCTGAATGAGACATTGGATCAGATGGACTTGACAGATATATTTAGAACTCTGCATCCCAAAGCAACAGAATATACTTTCTTCTCGAGTGCACATGGAGCATTTTCCAAGATAGATCATATACTGGGTCACAAAACAGCCCTTCATAAGTTTACAAGAATTGAAATTATACCATGCATACTTTCAGACCACAATGCTATGAAGCTTGAAATCAACCAGAGGAAAAAGTCTGGAAAACCTCCAAAAGCATGGAGGTTAAAGAACACCCTACTAACGAATGAGTGGGTCAACCGGGCAATTAGAGAAGAAATTAAAAAATATATGGAAACAAACGAAAATGAAAATACAACAATCCAAACGCTTTGGGACGCAGCGAAGGCAGACCTGAGAGGAAAATACATTGCAATCCAGGCCTATCTCAAGAAACAAGAAAAATCCCAAATACAAAATCTAACAGTACACCTAAAGGAAATAGAAGCAGAACAGCAAAGACACCCCAAACCCAGCAGAAGAAGAGAAATAATAAAGATCAGAGCAGAAATAAACAATATAGAATCTAAAAAAACTGTAGAGCAGATCAACGAAACCAAGAGTTGGTTTTTTTGAAAAAATAAACAAAATTGACAAACCTCTAGCCAGGCTTCTCAAAAACTAAAGGGAGATGACCCAAATAGATAAAATCATGAATGAAAATGGAATTATTACAACCAATCCCTCAGAGATACAAACAATTATCAGGGAATACTATGAAAAATTATATGCCAACAAATTGGACAACCTGGAAGAAATGGACAAATTCCTGAACACCCACACTCTTCCAAAACTCAATCAGGAGGAAATAGAAAGCTTGAACAGACCCACAACCAGCGAAGAAATTCAATCGGTTATCAAAAATCTCCCAACAAATAAGAGTCCAGGACCAGATGGCTTCCCAGGGGAGTTCTACCAGAGGTTTAAAGCAGAGATAATACCTATCCTTCTCAAGCTATTCCAAGAAATAGAAAGGGAAGGAAAACTTCCAGACTCATTCTATGAAGCCAGTATTACTTTGATTCCTAAACCAGACAGAGACCCAGTAAAAAAAAGAGAACTACAGGCCAATATCCCTGATGAATATGGATGCAAAAATTCTCAATATGATACTAGCAAATCGAATTCAACGGCATATAAAAAGAATTATTCACCATGATCAAGTGGGATTCATTCCTGGGATGCAGGGCTGGTTCAACATTCGCAAATCAATCAACGTGATACATCACATTAACAAAAAAAAAAAAGAGAAGAACCAGATGATCCTGTCAATCGATGCAGAAAAGGCCTTTGACAAAATCCAGCCCTCTTCCTTAATAAAAACCCTTGAGAAAGTCGGGATAGAAGGAACATACTTAAAGATCATAAAAGCCATTTATGAAAAGCCCACAGCTAACATCATCCTCAACGGGGAAAAACTGAGAGCTTTTTCCCTGAGATCAGGAACACGACAGGGATGCCCACTCTCACCGCTGTTGTTTAACATAGTGCTGGAAGTTCTAGCATCAGCAATCAGACAACAAAAGGAAATCAAAGGCATCAAAATTGGCAAAGATGAAGTCAAGCTTTCGCTTTTTGCAGATGACATGATATTATACATGGAAAATCCGATAGACTCCACCAAAAGTCTGCTAGAACTGATACATGAATTCAGCAAAGCTGCAGGATACAAAATCAATGTACAGAAATCAGTTGCATTCTTATACACTAACAATGAAGCAACAGAAAGACAAATAAAGAAACTGATCCCATTCACAATTGCACCAAGAGGCATAAAATACCTAGGAATAAATCTAACCAAAGATGTAAAAGATCTGTATGCTGAAAACTATAGAAAGCTTATGAAGGTAATTGAAGAAGATTTAAAGAAATGGAAAGACATTCCCTGCTTATGGATTGGAAGAATAAATATTGTCAAAATGTCAGTACTACCCAAAGCTATCTACACATTCAATGCAATCCCAATCAAAATTGCACCAGCATTCTTCTCGAAACTACAACAAGCAATCCTAAAATTCATATGGAACCACAAAAGGTCCCGAATAGCCAAAGTAATTTTGAAAAAGAAGACCAAAGCAGGAGGCATCACAATCCCAGACTTTAGCCTCTACTACAAAGCTGTAATCATCAAGACAGCATGGTATTGGCACAAAAAGAGACACATAGACCAATGGAATAGAGTAGAAACCCCAGAACTAGACCCACAAACGTATGGCCAACTCATCTTTGACAAAGCAGGAAAGAACATCCAATGGAAAGAAGACAGTCTCTTTAACAAATGGTGCTGGGAGAACTGGACAGCAACATGCAGAAGGTTGAAACTAGACCACTTTCTCACACCATTCACAAAAATAAACTCAAAATGGATAAAGGACCTGAATGTGAGACAGGAAACCATCAAAACCTTAGAGGAGAAAGCAGGAAAAGACCTCTTTGACCTCAGCCGTAGCAATCTCTTACTTGGCACATCCCCAAAGGCAAGGGAATTAAAAGCAAAAGTGAATTACTGGGACCTTATGAAGATAAAAAGCTTCTGCACAGCAAAGGAAACAACCAACAAAACTAAAAGGCAACCAACAGAATGGGAAAAGATATTTGCAAATGACATATCGGACAAAGGGCTAGTATCCAAAATCTATAAAGAGCTCACCAAACTCCACACCCGGAAAACAAATAACCTAGTGAAGAAATGGGCAGAAAACATGAATAGACACTTCTCTAAAGATGACATCTGGATGGCCAACAGACACATGAAAAGATGTTCAACGTCGCTCCTTATCAGGGAAATACAAATCAAAACCACACTCAGATATCACCTCACGCCAGTCAGAGTGGCCAAAATGAACAAATCAGGAGACTATAGATGCTGGAGAGGACGTGGAGAAACGGGAACCCTCTTGCACTGTTGGTGGGAATGCAAATTGGTGCAGCCGCTCTGGAAAGCAGTGTGGAGGTTCCTCAGAAAATTAAAAATAGACCCACCCTATGACCCAGCAATAGCACTGCTAGGAATTTATCCAAGGGATACAGGAGTACTCATGCATAGGGGCACTTGTACCCCAATGTTTATAGCAGCACTCTCAACAATAGCCAAATTATGGAAAGAGCCTAAATGTCTATCAACTGATGAATGGATAAAGAAATTGTGGTTTATATACACAATGGAATACTACGTGGCAATGAGAAAAAATGAAATATGGCCTTTTGTAGCAACGTGGATGGAACTGGAGAGTGTGATGCTAAGTGAAATAAGCCATGCAGAGAAAGACAGATACCATATGGTTTCACTCTTATGTGGATCCTGAGAAACTTAACAGAAACCCATGGGGGAGGGGAAGGAAAAAAAAACAGGTTAGAGTGGGAGAGAGCCAAAGCATAAGAGACTCTTAAAAACTGAGAGCAAACTGAGGGTTGATGGGGGGTGGGAGGGAGGGGAGGGTGGGTGATGGGTATTGAGGAGGGCACCTTTTGGGATGAGCACTGGGTGTTGTATGGAAACCAATTTGACAATAAATTTCATATATTAAAAAAAAAATTAAACACACACACACACACGAGTATAATAAATGATGCTATATCCTAGGTGTGTTTTGGTCTGAGTGTTGATAGTGGTTTGACAGAGCAGAGAAAAAAAAGGGGTGGGGGAGGAAATCATTTGAGAATTTGAAAAAATGAATTCATTGAAGTAGACTTAAATGAGATGATGGGAATAAAATAGAATTTGAATAAATTTACACAAAAGTTAAGAATATAGTAGGAAAAATAAAGAAAAATATTTTTAGTAAAAATTAAAAATAAAAATGAATTTTTTCTCTTTATTCAAGAAAAAGAAAAGAAATGAAAAAAAGGAAAAAAATAAATCATTTGAAAATTTGAAAAAGTGAATGCACTGTATTAGACTACACTAAAATGATGGAAGTAAATAGAATTTGAAAAAAATTTACATGAAAGCAAAAAATACATTAAAAAATTAAAGAAAAAATAATTTTAATAGAAATTGAAAGTAAAAATGAAGTTTTTCTCTTTCTGCATTCATGAAAAAGAAAAGAAATGAAAAAAAGGCAAAAAGCAAAAAGAAAAAAGAATACCATTTGATCATTTGAAAAGGTGAGTACACTGAAGTAGACTAAAATAAAATGATGGAATTAAGGCGTAATTTGAAAAAATTTACACAAAAGTAAAAGATATAGTAAAAATTTTAAAGAAAAATATTTTTAATAAAAATTGCAAATAAAAATGAATATTTTCAATTTTTGTATTCAAGAAGAAGAAGTGTAAAAGAAAAAAGAAAGAAAGAAAATTGAATAGATGGACTTGCTAACAGATTCAAGTAGGACTGCAATTACTTAATTTTCCCCTAGAAGTCAGTCTATGTAGCCCTTTATAGTCCATAAACTAAGATGGCAGTGAAACTTGTGTTCTTAAAGAGCAAGGTTGGCCCAGCTGGGCAGGGCTCAGGGCAACGGCTCCACTCTCCACTAGATGGCGCTGCTAGCCTACTGAGGTGGAGTGTTGTGGTGCTGGTAGGTGCGTATGTGCATGCGCAGGAAAGGTGAAAATGGCACCACCCAGATACCCAGTCTGTTCTCCTGGATCAGCAATTGCACACCAGTCCTCTGTCTTCAGCTCTCTTCCACTCCCTGCTTTTTCACTCTCCATGACTAGGCCCCACGCAATGCCTCTCTTCCGAGTTTTGTCTCAGATGCGGTTGTTTTCTCCAGCCCCTTACTTCTGAAGAACTGCAGCTTTGACCTGTTCCGCCCCTCTGTGGAAGAGTCTCACTGAGCAATGGCTGAATGCCAGCCACACCCAGCAACACTTGCCGGACCCTTCTGCTGTCAGTGCCCCAAGACTTCGGCCAGATGTCAGTCCGCCCCAGAACAATTTTGCAAGATAGTGTAGCAGCAGCTTTTCAGGGATTGTGGGAAATCACAACACACATCTGGTACCAGGCTTCACCCTTAACCACCTTGTTCCAGCACCAATGAATGTGGTCATTTCCTGGGGTCTCCTGGGACCAGGTCTGCTGGGGTCTGGTGTTGACCAGGCTTGAACAGTCTTTATCAAATGTCCTTCCAGCAGTGGAACCACTTTTCCCCATGTGGCCTGAGAACCTCCTGGACCCCACTCTGCTCCTGGGGATTCGCCCTTCCCACCAGAGCACCACCAGGTATTGAGCTGCGGAGTTGCAGACTTTGCGCTCCCCTTGTTTACAGTCTTAAAGGAATTTAAACCCTCTCCTTTCTCCTTTCTCCGTTTTTAGTTTAGTCCCTGTGGCTATTTCCAATTTTCCACTTTCTCTCCAGCTGCTTTTGGGGAGGGGTGCTTTTCCCGTATTCTCCCTTCCCCAGTCTCTGTTCTCTCTGCACTTGCAAAAGCACCTCCCTTCCTGAGCCTTCTCACTCCCCAAGTTTAACCTCTCTGCACCGCATACCTGCTGAATTCTGTGGTCCAGATTGTGCAGATTGTTGTGTTTATCCTCCAATCAGTTTTCTAGGTGTGTAGGATGGTTTAGTGTTGGTCTGGCTGTATTTCATGGACAGGAGACACACAAAAAACTTCCATGCTGTTCCGCCATCTTGGCTCCTCCCATCCTCTTCTTTTTATAGTTTTCAGAGTAATGGGCTTTCACTTCCTTGGTTAAGTATACTCCTAGGTATATTATGGTTTCTGGTGCGATTGTAAATGGAATTATTTTCATAATTGCTCTTTCTGCTGCTTCACTTTGAGAGGATAGAAGTGCAGTGGATTTGTGTACATTCATTTTGCATCCTGTTACCTTACTGAATTCATTTATGAGATCTAGTATTTTTGTGGTAGTAGTATTTTTGTGGAGTCTTATGTTTTCTCTATATAGGACCTTCTCATATGCAAATTAAGAAAATTTCACTATTTCATCACCAATTTAGATGCGTTTTTTTCTTTTTGTTGTTTGATTGTTGTGGCTCACACTTTCAGTACTATATTGAATAAAAGTGGTGAGAGTGGGCATCTTTGTTTTCTTCCTGACCTTAGGAGAAAGCTCTCATATTTTCCCCATTGAGTATGAGGTTAGCTGCAGGTTTTTCATATTGGCCATTCTTATGTTGAGATATGTTCCCTTCAGATCTACTTTGTTGAGAGTTTTTATTATGAATAGATGTTGTACTTTGTCAAATGCTTTGTCTTTATCTATTGAAATCACCATATGCTTTTTATTCTTTCTCTAATTGATGTGATGTATCACGTTGATTGATTTGCAATTATTGAACTACTCTTGCATCCCTGGAATAAGTCCCACTTGATTGTGGTGAATGATTTTGAAAATGTACTGTTGGATTTGGTTTGTTAATATTTTGTTGAGTATTTTTACATCTTTGTTCATAAAAAATATTGGCCTGTAGTTCTCTTTTTTGTAGTTTCATTACATGGGTTTGGTATCAGGGTAATGTTGGACTCAGAATGAACGTGGAAGCCTTCCTTCCTATGTTTAGTAATATTTTGGAAGAATAGGTGTTAACCCTTCTTAAATGTCGGGTAAAATTCTTCTGTGAATTTTTTTTGGTCCTGGACTCCTGTCTTGTAGGTAGTGTTTTAATTATTGATTCAATTAACTTTTTTTTTTAATTTTTTTTTTCAACGTTTATTTATTTTTGGGACAGAGAGAGACAGAGCATGAACGGGGGAGGGGCAGAGAGAGAGGGAGACACAGAATCGGAAACAGGCTCCAGGCTCTGAGCCATCAGCCCAGAGCCCGACGCGGGGCTCGAACTCACGGACCGCGAGATCGTGACCTGGCTGAAGTCGGACGCTCAACCAACTGCGCCACCCAAGCGCCCCTCAATTAACTTTTTTAAATTTTTGTTTTTTAGAGAGAACAAGTGGGGCAGGGGCAAGAGAGAGGGCATCAGAGTATCCAAATGCTGACAGTGTAGAACCTGACATGGGACTTGAACCCACTAACCATGAGATCATAACCTGAGCCAAAGTCAGACACTCAGGCACACAGGCACCTCAATTACTGATTCAGTTTATTTTCTGATAATCAGTCTCTTTAATTATTCTATTTCTTCCTGTTTCTTTTCTCTCCCCTCTCTGTGCCACTGACATCCTTCCTTCCTGCAGACAATCCAGCAGGTCCTTTTAGCTCCCAACTGCATCTCTACCCTCTTTATCACCTTTGATTCAGTTTCTTTCCTACATTTAATTGTTGAGCTTCTTCAGACAGTCTTTGGGTCATTTTATGCATTGTTTACACTCATGTAAGTCTTTTATAGTTATATCTGTGGAATGAGGTGAACTTAGGGTCCTCCCCCTCTGCCATCTTCCCAGAAGTCTAATGATCAATTTAAAGAATTAGTTAATTCTTGTTAACTTGACCTTAATTGGATCTAAACCATATGTGAACCTCGTATTCTTATAAATGACCAGGCAAAACCTTAGAAGGCAGGTGATGGGATAATTTTTGATAGAGCCTTCTAATTCCATCTGAACTTTTTCACTTGATGTTAAAATTTATCTTGGTGAGATGAGAGTGAACAGATCTGGCATCACAGTGGCTCTAAGCCTTGTTTTCTCCCAGCCTTAGTGGTGTTGTCACACCTTAATTGCTGGTATGTGTTCTCACAATTGGTATTTGTTGGTTTTCCTGACACCTCACAAAGATAAGGGGAAGAAAGTCATATCAACAATAAACACCAGTGCCTGGAGCTTGGTGCAGGTGACACTCCATCCCTGATGTTTCACAGTTTACGATCTGTGGTAATTCATTCTTCTCAAATAAAACACACCACTTACCAGAACCTTACAGAGATGAATTGATATCATTAACACTCTGGTCTCTTTCATGTGACTTGTGCCCTGTGGTCTATGATGATTTCTTTATTTTTTTTAATTTTAATTTTAGCTAGTTAATATACATGTCAATATTTGTTTCAGCTCTACATTGGAATAGAATTAAGTGATTCATGACTTACATACAATACCCAGTGCTCATCATAACAACTGGCCTCCTTAATAATCATCACCCATCCAGCCCATCTCCTAACCACCTTACTCCGTCAATCCTACGTTCTCTATTTTTAAGAGCCTCTTTCCCTCCCTTCTTCTCCCCTTCCCATATGTTCATATTTTGTTCCTTAAATTCTACATATAAGTGACATCACGTGGTATTTGTCTTTCTCTGATTGACTTACTTTGGTTACCATAATACATTCTAGTCCCATCTACACTGTTGCAAATGGCAAGATTCCGTTATTTTTGATGGATGAGTAATATTCCATCACACACACGCGCTCACACACACACACACACACACACACACACACACACAACCTTCTTTATCCATTCATAGCTCGATGGACATTTGAGCTCTTTCTATAATTTGGCTATTGTTGACAATGTTGCTATAAACACTGGGCATATGTACCCCTTCAAATCTGTATTTTTGTATCCTTTGGGTAAATACATAAAAGTGCAATTGCAGGACTGTAGGATAGAATGCACCAGTTTGCATTCCTACTAGCAGTGCAAGAGAGTTCACTTTTCTCCACATTTTACCAACACCTGTTGTTTCATGTGTCATTAATTTGATCCATTATGACAGGTGTTAGGTGGTATCTCATTGTTGTTTTCATTTGTATTTCCATGATGATTGTTATTGAGCATCTTTTCATGTGTCTGTTAGCCATTTGGCAGTCTTCTTTGGAAAAGTGTGTGGCATGTCTTTTGCCCAATTCTTAACTGGATTGTTTGTTTTTTGGGTGTTAAGTTTGATAAGTTCTTTAAGAATTTTGGATACTAACCTTTTATCTGATATGTCATTTGCAAACACCTTCTCCCATTTCATAGGCTACCTTTTAGTTTTGTTGGTTGTTTCCTTCATTGTGCAGAAGCTTTTATTCTTGATGATGTCCCAATAGTTCATCTTTGCTTTGGTTTGTCTTGCCTTCCTCAATGTGTCTAGTAAGAAGTTGCTATGGCCAAGTCAAAGAGGTTGCTGCCTGTGTTCTCCTGTAGGATTTTGAAGGCTTCCTGTCTCACGTTTAGGTTTTTCACACATTTTTAAATTTGTTTTTGTGCATGGTGCAAGTTTCATTCTTCTGCATGTTGCCATCCAGTATTCCCAGCAGAGGCTGGGAATTTGTTGAAGAGGCTGTCTTTTTCCATTGGATAATCTTTTCTGCTTTGTTGAAGATTAGTTGACCATACAGTTGTGGGTCCATTTCTTGATTTTCTCTCTGTTCCATTGACCTACGTGTCTGCTTTTGTACCAGTACCATACTTTCTTAATGACTACAGCTTTGTAATATAGCTTCAAATCCAGAATCGTAATACCTCTAGTTTTATTTTTCTTTTTTTCAGCATTGTTTTGGCTATTCAGGGCCTTTTGTCCCTACAAATTTTAGGATTGTTTGTTTTAGCTCTGTGTAAAAGGCTGGTGGTATTTTGATAGGAATTGCATTATATGTGTAGAATCATTTAGGTTGTATACACATTTAACAATGTTTGTCCTTCAATACATGAGCATAGAATGCTTTTCCATTTCTTGTGTTCTCTTCATTTTCTTTCATAAGTGTTCTACAGTTTTCATAGTACAGATCTTCTACCTGTTCAGTCGAGTTTATTCCTAGGTATCTTATTGTTTTTGGTGCAATTGTAAATGGGATTGAATTCTTTATTTATTTTTCTTCTGTATTGTTTCTGTTTTATAGAAACATACTACAAATTTGCTGAATTCATGTATTAGTTCTAGCAATTCTTTGTGGAGTCTTTTTGGGTTTTCTTCACAGAGTGTCATGTCATCTGCAAATAGTGAAAGTTTGAATTCCTCCTTGTCTATGTGGATGTTCTTTATGTCTTTTTGTTGTCTGATTGCTTGAGGCTAAGTCTTCCAGTACTATGTTAAATAGTAACGGTGAGAGTGGGCATCATTTTCTTGTTTCTGACCAAAGGGAAAAGCTCTAAATTTTTCCCCATTGAGAATTATATTAACTGTGGGTTTTTCATATAAGGACTTTATGATGTTGAGATATGTTCCATATATCCCTACTTTGCTGAGGTTTTTTTTTAAACCAAGAATGGATGCTATCTTGTCAAATGCTTTTTCTGCATCTATTTGCGGGATCATGTGGTTCTTATTCTTTCTTCTATTAATGTAGTATACCATCTCAATTGTTTTGCCAATATTGAACCAATCCTATAGTCCAGGAATAAATCCCACTTGATAGTGGTGTGTAATTCTTTAATGTACCCATGAATTCAATTTGCAACTATCTTGTTGAGAATTTTTGTGTCCAGTTTCATCAGGGATATTGGCCTGCAATTCTTTTTAGTTGGGTCTTTGGTTTTGTAATCAAGGTAATGTTGGCTTCATGCAATGAGTTTGGAAACTTTCCTTCTATTTCTATTTTTGGACACAGTCTGAGAAGAATAGGTTATAGTTCTTTAAATGTTTGGTAGACTTCTGCTGAGAAGCGAACTGGCCTAGGACTCTTGTTTGTTGTGAATGTTTTGATTAGTTATTACATTTATTGGCTGTATATGGGTCTGCTCAAATTTGTATTTCTTCTTCAGTTTTGGTAGTGTGTGAGTTTCTAAGAATTTGCCCATTTCTTCCAGATTTCCAAGTTTGTTGGCATATAATCTTTCATAGTATTCTCTTATAATTGTATTGCAATGTTGGTTGTGATCCCCCCTCTTTCATTTGTGACTTTCTATTTGGGTCCTCTTTCTTTTCTTTTTGAGAAGTCTGTCTAGGGGGTTATCAATTTTATTTATTTCTTCAAAGAACCACCTCTTGGTTTCATTGATTTGTTGCTCTGTTTTTTGTTTGTTTATTTTGGTAGCATTTATTTCTTCTCTAACATGTTATAATTCCCTTCTGCTGGTTTTAGGCTTTATTTGCTACTCCTTTTCTATCTCCTTTATGTGTAAGGTTAGATTGTGTATTTGGGACCTTTCTTGCTTATTAAGAAAGGCCTGAATTACAATACATTTTTCTGAACTTCCATTGCTGCATCCCGAAGGGTTTGGACTGTCCTGTTTTAATTTTCATTTGCTTACATGTACTTTTTTTTTTATTTCTCCTTTAATTTCCTGGTTAACCCATTCACTCTTTAGTAGGATGTTATTTAACTTCCATGTATTTAAAGGCTTTTCCAAATTTTTCTTGTGGTTGACTTCAAGTTTCATAGCATTGTGATCTGAAAATATGCATGATATGATCTTGATTTTTTGTAATTATTGAGGACGGATTTGTGAGCCGGTATATGACCTATTCTGGAGAATATTCCATGTGCACTACAAAAATGAGTCTCCTGCTGCTGTAGAGTGAAATGTTCTGCATATATCCGTTAAGTCCATCTGGTCTAGTATATCATTCAAAGTCATTTTGTTGTTGATTTTTTTAAGATCTGTCCATTGCTGTACGTGGGTGTTGTTAAAGTCCCCTGATATTATGTTATTATTAATGAGTTTATTTTTGCTTGTTATTAATTAATTTTTGTGTGGGTGCTCCCAAGTTGAGGGCACAAATATTTGCAATTGTTAGATCCTCTGAATGGATAGACCCCTTAATTATGATATAATGCCCTTCTACATCTCTTGTTCGTCTTTGTTTTAATATCTAGTTTGTCTATATAAGTATGGCTACTCTGGCTTTCTTTTGATGTCTTTTAGCATGAGAGATGGTTCTACATACCCTCACTTTTTTTTTAAGTTTATTCATTTATTTTGAGAGATGTGAGTGCAGGAGGGGCAGAGAGAGGGAGAGAGAGAATCCTAAGCAGGCTCCACACTGTCAGCACAGAGTCCAATGTGGGACTTCATCCCACAAACTATGAGATCATGACCTGAGCCAAGATCAAGTGTCTGGTGCCTAACTGACTGAGCCACCCAGGTGCCTTTTCCCTCACTTTCCATCTGACTATGTCTTTATGTATAAAGTTAGTCTTTTTTAGGCAGCATATAGGTGGGTCTTGGCTTTTTTATCCATTCTGATATCCTATGTATTTTTATTGGAGCATTTAGTCCATTTACATTCAGAGTGATTATTGAAAGATTTGAATTTAGTGCTATGTGTTGCTTATAGAATCCATGTCTGTGGTGATGTTTTCTGGTCCTTTCTAGTCTTTAATGCTTTGCTATATTTTTCTCCAACAGAGTCCTCCCTAAAACTTCTTGCAGTGTTGGTTTGGTTTTCCTTTAATTTTTGTTTGTCTGGGAGAGGCCTTGTCTCTCCCTCTATTCTTAAATTTTTTTAAATGTTTGTTATTATTATTATTATTTAATTTATTTATTGTTTACTTTATATCCAAGTTAGTTAGCATATAGTCCAACAATGATTTCAGGAGTAGATTCCTTAATGCCCTTTACCCATTAGTCTATTCCCCTTCCCTTGACCCTTCCATCAACCCTCTGATTGTTCTCTATATTTAAGAGTCTCCTATGTTTTGTACCCCTCCCTGTTTTTGTATTCTTTTGCTTCCCTTCCCTTATGTCCATCTGTTTAGTATTTTAAATTCTTCATATGAGTGAAGTCATATGATATTTGTCTATCTCTAACTAATTTCACTTAGCATAATACCCTCTAGTTCCAACCATGTAGTTGTAAATGGCAAGATTTCATTCTTTTTGATTGTTGACTAATACTCTATTGTATATACTTACCACTTCTTTATCCATTCATCTGTTGATAACATTTAGGCCCTTTGAATACTTTGGCTATTGTCAATAGTGCTGTTATAAATATTGGGGTCCATGTGCCCCTTTGAAACAGCATACCTGTATCCCTTGGGTAAATACCTAGTAGTGAAATTCCTCGGTCGTAGGGGAGTTCTATTTTTAACTTTTTGAGGAGCCTCCATACTGTTTCCCAGAGTGGCTGCATGAGCTTGCATTCCCACCAGCAGTACAAAAGAGATCCTCTTTCTACACATCCTCGCCAATATCTGTCATTGTCTGAATTGTTAGTGTTAGCCATTCTGACAGGTGTGAGGTGGTATCTCCTTGTGGTTTTGATTTGTATTTCCCTGATGATAAGTGATGTGGAACATTTTTTGATGTGTCGGTTGGCCATCTGGATGTCTTCCTTGGAGAAGTGTCTATTCATGTCTTTTGCCCATTTCTTCACTGGATTATTTGTTTTTTGGATGTTGAGTTTGGTAAGTTCTTTATACATTTTGGATACTAACCCTTTATGTAATATGTCATTAGCAAATACCTTCTCTCATTCCGTTGATTGCCTTTTAGTTTTATTGATTGTTTCCTTTGCTGTGCAGAATCTTTTTATTTGGGTTCCAAGAGTTCTCCTTTGCTTTTGTTCCCTTGCCTCTGCAGACATGTTGAGTAAGAAGTTGCTGCGGCTGAGGTCGAAGTTTTTGCCTGATTTCTCCTCCAAGATTTTGATGGCTCTCTGTATTAAATTTAGGTGTTTAATTCATTTTGAGTTATTTTTGTGTATGGTGTAAGAAAGTGGTCCAGGTTCATTTTTCTGCAGGTCACTGTCCAGTTTCCCAACACCATTTGCTGAAGATACTGTCTTTATTACATTGTATATTCTTGTCTGCTTTGTCAAATATTAGTTGGGCATACGTTTGTGGGTCCATTGCTGGGTTCTCTATTTTGTTCCATTATCTGACTCTGTTTTTGTGCCAGTACCATACTGTCTTGATGATTACCGTTTTGTAATACATCTTGAAGTCCAGGAGTGTGATTCCTCAAGTTTGGTTTTCTCTTTCAAGATTGCTTTGGCTATTTGGGGTCTTTCTGGTTCCATACCAGAATTGTTTCTTCTAGCTCTGTGAAGAATGCCAGTGTCATTTTGATAGGGAGTGCGTTGAATATGTAGATTGCTTTGGGTAGTATCAACTTTATAACAATGTTTCTTCTTCCAATCCAGGAGCATGGGATATTTTCTTTGTGTGTGTGTTTGTGTGTGTGTGTGTGTGTGTGTGTGTGTATCTTCTTCAATTTGTTTCTTAAGTTTTCTATAGTTTCAGTGTATAGATTTTTCATATTTTAGGTTGGGTTCATTCCTAGGTATTTTATGGGTTTTGGTACAATTGTAAATGGGATCAGTTCCCTGATATCTCTTTCTGTTGCTTCATTATTGGTGTATAGGAATGCAACCGATTTCTGTGCATTGATTTTATATCCTGAAACTTTGCTGAATTCATGGCTCAGTTCTAGCAGTTTTTGGTGGAATCTTTTGGGTTTTCCAAATAGAGTATCATGTCATCTGCAAAGAGTGAAAGTTTGACTTCTGCCTTGCTGATTTGGATGCCTTTTATTCCTTTGTACTATCAGATTGCTGAGGCTAAGTTGTCCAATACTACATTGAATAACAGTCATGACATCACAATGACTCTAAACCCATATCTTTCAATAATAACACTGGATGTAAATGGACTAAATGCCCCCACCAAAAGACATAGGGTATCAGAATGGATAAAAAACAAGACCCATCTATTTGCTGTCTACAAGAGACTCATTTTAGACCTGAGGACACCTTTAGATTGAAAGTGAGGGGATGGAGAACTATCTATCATGCTACTGGAAGTCAAAAGAAAACTGGAGTAGCCATACTTATATCAGACAAACTAGACTTTAAACTAAAGGCTGTAACAAGAGATGAAGAAGGGGATTATATCATAATTACAGGGTATATCCATCAAGAAGAGCTAACAATTATGAATGTCTATATGCCTAATACAAGAGCTCTCAAATACATAAAACAATTAATGATAAACATAAGCAACCTTATTAATAAGAATGTGGTAATTGCAGGAGACTTTAATACCCCACTTACAACAATGGATAGATCATCTAGACAGAGAATCAATAATGAAACAAGGGCCCTGAATGCTACATTGGATCAGATGAACTTGGCAGATATATTTAGAATGCTGCATCCCAAAGCAACAGAATATACTTTCTTCTCAAGTGCACATGGAACATGCTCCAAGATAGATCACATAGTGGGTCACAAAACAGCCCTTCATAAGTATACAAGAATTGAGATCATACCATGCATACTTTCAGACCACAATGTGATGAAGCTTGAAATCAACCACCGGAAAAAGTCTGGAAAACCTCCAAAAGCATGGAGGTATAGAGGTTAATGAACACCCTACTAAAGAATGAATGGGTCAACCAGGCAATTAGAGAAGAAATTAAAATATATATGGAAACAAATGAAAATACAACAATCCAAAAGCTTTAGGATGAAGCAAAGGCAGTCCTGAGAGGAAAATACATTGCAATCCAGGCCTATCTCAAGAAACAAGAAAGTCCCAAATATAAAATCTAACAGCACACCTAAAGGAATTAGAAGCAGAACAGCAAAGACCCCCCCCCAAAACCCAGCAGACGAAGAGAAATAATAAATATCAGAGCAGAAATAAACAATATAGAATCTAAAAAAAACAGTAGAGCAGATCAATGAAACCAAGAGTTGGTTTTTTGAAAAAATAAAGAAAATTGATAAACCTGTAGCCAGTCTTCTCAAAAAGAAAAGGGAGGTGATGCAAGTATATAAATCATGAATGAAAATAAAATTATTACAACCAATCCCTTAGAAATGCAAGCAATTATCAGGGAATACTATGAAAAATTATATGCCAACAAACTGGAAACCTGGAAGAAATGGACAAATTCCTAAGCACCCACACACTTCCAAAACTCAAATGGAAAGCAACACAAAGTTTGAACAGACCCATAACTAGTGAAGAAATTGAATCAGTTATCAAAAATCTCCCAACAAATAAGAGTCCAGTAACAGATGGCTTCCCTGGGGAATTACACCAGACATTTAAAGCAGAGATAATACCTATCCTTCTCAAGCTATTCCAAAAAATAGAAAGAGAAGGAAAACTTCTAGACTCATCATTCTATGAAGCCAGCATTACTTTGATTCCCAAACCAGACAGAAACCCAGCAAAAAAAGAGAACTACAGGCCAATATCCATGATGAATATGGATACAAACATTCTCAACAAGATACTAGCAAATTGAATTCAACAGCATATAAAAAGAATTATTTACCATGATCAAGTGGGATTCATTCCTGGCATGCAGGGCTGGTTCAACATTCGCAAATCAACCAATGTGATACATCACATTAATAAAAGAAAAGATAAGAACCATATAATCCTGTCAATAGATGCAGAAAAAACATTTGACAAAATTCAGCATTCTTTTTTAATAAAAACCCGAGAAAGTAGGGATAGAAGGAACATACTTAAACATTACAAAAGCCACTTATGAAAAGCCCACAGCTAATATCACCTCATTAGGGAAACACTGAGAGCTTTCCCATGAGATCAGCAACATGACAGGGATGTCCACTCTCACTGCTGCTGTTTAACATAGTGTGGGAAGTTCTAGTATCAGCAATCAGACAAAAAAGGAAATCAAAGTCATCCAAATTGGCAAAGATGAAGTCAAGCTTTCACTTTTTGCACATGACGGATACTCTACATGGGAAACCCGATAGACTCCACCAAAAGTCTGCTAGAACTGATAAATGAATTCAGCAAAGTCGCAGGATACAAAATTAATGTACAGAACTCAGTTTAATTCTTGTACACTAACAATGAAGCAACAGAAAGAGAAATAAAGAAACTGATTCCATTCACAATTGCATCAAGAATCAGAAAATACCTAGGAAAAAAACTAAACAACGATGTAAAAGATCTGTATGCTGAAAACTATAGAAAGCTTATGAAGGATTGAAGAAGATACAAAGAAATGGAAAAACATTCCGTGCTCATGGATTAGAAGAATAAATATTGTTAAAATGTCAATACTACCCAAATCAATCTACATATTCAATGTAATCCCAGTCAAAATTGCACCAGCATTCTTCTCAAAGCTAGAACAAGCAATCCTAAAATTTGTATGGAACCACAAAAGACCCCAATAGCCAAATTAATATTGAAGAAGAAGACCAAGGCAGGAGGCATCACAATCCCAGACTTTAGCCTCTATTACAAAGCTGTAATCATCAAGACAGCATGGTGTTGGCACAAAAACAGACACAGACCAATGGAATAGAATACAGACTCCAGAATTGGACCCACAAAAGTATGGCCAACTAATGTTTGCCAAAGCAGGAAAGAATATCCAATGGAAAGAAGACAGTCTCTTTAATAAATGGTGCTGGGAGAACTGGACAGCAACATACAGAAGAATGAAAATAGACCACTTTCTTACACCATTCACAAAAATAAACTCAAAATGGATAAAGGACCTGAATGTGAGACAGGAAACCATAAAAACTCTAGAGGAGAAAGCAGGAAAAAACCTCTCTGACCTCAGCTGCAGCAAGTTTTTACTTGACACATCTCCAAAGGCAAGGGAATTAAAAGCAAAGATGAACTATTGGGACCTCATCAAGATAAAAAGCTTCTGCACTGCAAAGGAAATAATCAACAAAACTAAAAGGCAACTGATGGAATGAGAGACGATATTTGCAAATGCCATATCAGATAAAGGGCTCGTATCCAAAATGTATAAAGAACTCACCACACTCCACACCCCCCCAAAAAAAAAAACAATCCAGTGAAGAAATGGGCAGAAAATACGAATAGACACTTCTCTAAAGAAGACATCCAGATGGCCAACAGACACATGAAAAGATGTTCAACGTCGCTCCTCATCAGGGAAATACAAATCAAAACCACACTCGGATACCACCTCACGCCGTCAGAGTGGCTAAAATGAACAAATCAGGAGACTATAGATGCTGGCAAGGATGTGGAGAAATGGGAACCGTCTTGCTCTGTTGGTAGGAATTCAAACTGGTGCAGCCACTCTGGAAAACAGTGTGGAGGTTTCTCAAAAAATTAAAAATAGATCTACCCTATGACCCAGCAATAGCACTGCTAGGAATTTACCCAAGGGATATAGGAGTGCTGATGCATAGGGGCACTTGTACCCCAATGTTTATAGCAGCACTTTCAACAATAGCCAAATTATGGAAAGGGCCTAAATGTCCATCAACTGATGAATGGATAAAGAAGATGTGGTTTGTACATACAATGGAACACTACTTGGCAGTGGGAAAGAATGAAATCTGGCCATTTGTAGCAACATGGATGGAACTGAAGAGTATTATGCTAAGTGAAATAAGTCAGGCAGAGAAAGACAGATACCATGTTTTCACTCATATGTGGGTCCTGAGAAACTTAACAGAAGACCATGGGGGAGAGGAACGGGGAGAGGGGGAAGTTACAGAGAGGGAAGGAGGCAAACCATAAGGGACTCTTAAAATACTGAGAACAAACTAAGGGTTGATGGGGGTGGGGAGAGGGGAAAGTGGGTGATGGGCATTGAGGAGGGCACCTGTTGGAATGAGAACTGGGTGCTGTAAGGAAACCAATTTGACAATAAATTGTATTTTAAAAACTTAAAAATAAAATAGAAAAGGAAATACCTGATTGGCATCTAAAAATGGCCCTTAATTTTTGAGGGAGAGAGAGAGAGCATGAGCAAGGGAAGTGCAGAGAGAGAGGGAAACACAGAATCTGAAGCAGTCTCTGGGCTCTCAGATGTCAGCACAGAACCCGACACAGAACTTGAACCCACAAACCAAGAGATCATGACCTGTGCTAACATGAGATGCTTAACCAACTGAGCCCCCTAGGTGCCCTAAGAATTGCTATTTTTAAAATGTAATATTATTATAGTATGATTTTCATACCAAGATTTCTTTGTTCAAATGGAATATATTAGGTAGAAACAATGTAAAATGTAAAAGTGTTCATTAATGTATAAGCTCATGATGTAGGTTTTGTATAGTCTTTACGTATTACACTTAAAAATGTTTCATAAGTTCTTTCCTTCCCCAGATTGGAATATTTCTGACAAGTTATCCCTTATATTTGACCCTTAGCATGGTAAGGAATTGGGGGAAAAATTTCAGGTAATTCAGGGAAACCCATTCCCTTCCCTATCAACACAGCTTAAAGCATGTTTGTCAGTGATGGTTGGTCTGTAGATTCATTGTTATATTGGTACAACAGGGTGGTATCATGTTGAAGATATCCATCAGAAACTGTTCTAACCAGGACAACTCTTGGAAGGGTAATAATTGCCTCTGGGATTTACCCTCCCAATGGCTCTAATCAAGAGAATCATTTTATTTACGTAAAGGCTCCAGTTGCTGTAGGAAAAGGGTCCATCCCCTGATACACTGCATGCTCTAATAAGGTCCTCCTTTCAACTAAACCAAATCTTTTGGGTAAACACAGGACTCTCTTTTGTAGCAATGATAATCACAGTAATTTCCAGACTCTGTTGTCCTAAGATGATATAGAGGATTAGAATGTATGGTGTGGGCACACATTTATGTTGGCAATTTAAAGGAGAGGAAAACCAGAGGTCAGATAGGTCCACCAGGAAGGAGGGTGTAGATCATGAAGACAGATAAAGGGAATGTGGACAGACACAGGATGCACGAGTACTAATTAAGCACTAGGTAAGAGCATAAAAAGACTAAAGTAAAAAAAAAAGTAAGCTGGCCAGTGATTTGTAGATCGGAAAAGACTCAGGTCTTTTCCTCCATAGTGGCTTTCCTCAAAAAAAGAAAGAAGATATTTCATTCTATAGCCTACCAAAGCAACTAGTGATAAAGTCTTTACTTCTCTCCCTTCCAGTAAGAAGAAAATTAAACCATAAAGTTCCTACCTTTTCTCTAGTCATGTCTGGTATCCGTTCATCCCTCAATTCCTTCCCCTTTCTAAGTTCTGTAGAATGCTAAGGACAAGCCATGCAACAGACAGACACCTCACTGCTGCACTTTCAGCTAATGCACTAAGTTTTCCAGGTAACTGTGTAAAGAAGGAGAAAGTTATATCTGCATTAGAAGGAGCAATGGCATTTGGGATCATATATCTCATGATGTATTATCTCCCATTCTAGGGAAATTAAAAAGGAATCTCAGGATTTTTCCTTCATCTCTCAAATAGTAGTGACTCCTAAGTGAAATGATCTTTATGATTTACCATCTGTTACTGTTGTTTGTTTCAGTCAAAGCAGATGTCTTCACCCAGTGGGCTGCAGCCACTCCTCTTTGGTGAGGTCTGATCCTCAGCCATGGAGAGGGAGCCCCCCTTCCAAGTTTATTTTCTTGGATACTGTATCTCGGTCCAAGTTACCCTTTACAGATCTCTACATCTTTATAATTACTCTCTCCCATGGTATAATAATTCCTTGAACTAAACTTCTGTTTACTTACAAGGAATTTATTTTTAAGCAATGCACTTGTGTGATTATCCTGGATGGTTTCTGAGCTGTAGAAAGTGGCTTAGTTTCATGTAACAACTAGTTAATGGTTAACAGTGATGAGGTTGAGTCAGTCATACAGTCTTGGGCCAAACTGTTTCTAACTTTCCTGCTGAAACTCAATCAAGTAGCCACTTGTAACATCTTTTTCAAGAGTTATGTTTGTAGAAGGTGAGCAAGTTGAGAGGCAACCACAGTTGTCTCTGTTGTGATTTCCTTCTGTTTTTGCTGTAGCTTATTAAGAAGTGTGAGGGAGACCCAGCTGTGGAAGGTGGAGACAGATGCAGCAAAGCTGAATGAGGCAGAGCCCTGTCACACTAACTGTAAGAGAAAAGATAGCATCAATCTCTCCCAAGACAGATTCAAAACCCACAAGAGAGAAAGAATAATCTAAGAGGTATAACTATTATGAAAGTGATTAAATTTTTTTAACAACAAAAAGAAACATAAGACTCATTAGGCACAGTATATTAAAAGATAAATAGCCATTCATTAGTTTCAGTAAATATTCAGAATTCTTCTGAAGTTGGAAAATAAAAATATATGTGGAAATTATAAATTATGCTCAGAATTCAAATACTATCTCCATTCTCATCTTGGAGAGAAAGAAATAATGTGGACACCTTCATCAGGCCTGTGACAGACACAGATTCAGCTTTACACACTATGATCAGGTTACTTTCTATTCCCGCCCCCCCCCAACCCCATACTCACACTCTTCCTCCTTTTCTCTCTCAAAGAATTTGTATCTTCCATTCCTAAAAATTCTTTTCAAATTCAGTTACATTCACATGTCCCCTGGGAAGCATTCTATCACTTTCTCCCCAGTCCATGTCACAGATATGTTCACCAAAACTAAGATTTTTGGCCTTGTTCATACTATGAGTATCTGTAAGTTGATGTTGTCCATCTGTCTTTTTTGTGTTTCTACTTGTTCCCTAGTTTTCAGTCTAGAAACAAGTCCTGAGTGCAACTAAACAGTCAGAAGAGAATGGTCTTCCTACAAAAATATTTAACTGAAGCTCCAGAATTTTCACCCTGTGGACAGTAGTTCCCTTATCTGAGGTAACACTTTCGGTAGTTTCAGTGACCCTGCGATCAACCATGGCCTCTGGAAGCAGATGATCCTCCTGAGGCTTCATCAGAAAGTCAATTGCAGCCCAACGCTAGGTCACATGCCTGGGTCACTCTTGTCACTTCATCTCTGATCAGGTGAGCATATTGTTATCTTACAGAATCACAAGGAGAATAAGAGTGAGTACAATCAGATATTTGGGAGAGACACCATAGTCCTATAACTCTCACAACAGTATATTGTTATAATTGTTCCATTTTATTATAGTTGTTAATCTCTTATTGTGCCTAAATTTGTAAATTAAACTTAATATAGACATGTATTTATAGGAAAACAATAGCATGTATAGGGTTTGGTACTAACCTTTGTTTCAGGCATACACTGGGGGCCTTGGAACCCAGTGGATAAGGGGGCGCTACAGAAAACATTTTGAAATTGGTAATAGATTTGATGTTCATCATGACTTTTTGTCCATGAGAGATTATTGGAATTAAAGTTATTCTGTTGTTGTTTTATAATCCCATTAATGGAACACAGCCTGAAAATGTTGAAAAGGAAACTAAAGGTATTCATCAAAAAAAGTTCATTTGTTTCATGGAAATTTTCTTCTGTAGTTATGTGAGGAAGTTTCCAATTACTATTTACCCAGATATCACCCTGGGATGAATGAGAATTTGACAGTTAAGAAGCTATGTTACTATAACATGGCAAATATCTGGATAAAATATAAAAGTGGAAATTTTTTTTATTTTATATTTAATTTGTGAAATTTTTTATTCTGGTGAAATTTAAAATTTACAGAGAAGCTGCAAAAGTGGTACAAAGAACCACCACTAACCCTTTACAGATCCAGCAGTAGTTTATATTGTGTCTAGAAAGACGTTTTCTATCCATCTACCTACATACCTACCTAGCTACCTAACTACCTACCTATCATCATCTCTTTTTCTGGCCATTGGAGACTAAGTAAGAGACATCATGTCCCTTTACCTTTAAATACTTTGATGTTGATTTCCTAAAAACAGGGACTTTATTTTACATAACAGCAGAGTTGACAAAACAGGAAATGTAATATGAATACAATATTATTATCTAATCCATAGTTGAAAGTCATATTTCTCCAATACTCTGAAATATGCTGCTAGTAGCTATGTTTTCCCAGTGCAGGGCCCCCCATTTAGATAATGTGTCTCCTTCGTCTCCTTAGTCTAGACCAATTCTTCAGCCTTTATTTGTCTTCATTTAACTGAATATTTTTGAAGATTACAGGACAGCTATTTTGTCCAGCTTGTGTCAATTTGAGTTGGTCTCATGTGTCTTCAATGCTGAAATCAGGCTGTGCATTTTTGGCAAGAATGTCACTGAGTGACATTATGTCCTGCTCAGAGCATCATGTCAGGAGGTGCAAGATGTTGGTTTGTCTCAACACTGGTGTTGTCAATATTGTATTATTAATATTGACTAATGTATTATTAATATTGTTAATATTGACTAATCTTGTGATGTTCATCCACCACATTTTGCTCTTGTGAAGTTTACTATTCTTCATTTTGTAATTAACAGGTAATTAGTGGGGAGGTATTTTAGAGCATGTAAATATCCTGTTTCTCATATTTCATTCACTAGTTTTTAGCATCTATTTACCATTTTTAACTCTACCATTCCTTCTATACACATTATTAGGATCCCTACTGACAGAAATAATATTTTCTTCTCCACTAATAATTTATAAATATATCACTATGAGGTTTTGGATTCTTACTTCTCTCAATTCATTAGCATTATTTCTCTTAATGCCCAAAATGTCCCAGCGTTGAACAGTGGTAGTCCTTTTAAACTGGCTTCTGTTTCTTTTCCATGTGTCCCTATGATTCTTGGAGCATTTTCTTATGTTTTGGGGAAGTATGTGATTCTTTTCTCAGGTAACAAGGAATGAATGATGAAGGGGAAAAATGCAAGTTCTGAAGGCTACTTTATTCTACTGGGTTTTTCACATTGGCCTCATCTGGAAGTAGTTCTCTTTGTGCTTATCTTGATGTTCTACTTGATGACATTGATAGGCAACCTGTTTATCATTGTCTTGTCATACCTGGACGCCCATCTCCACACTCCCATGTACTTCTTCCTCTCAAACCTCTCTTTTCTGGATCTCTGCTACACCACCAGCTCCATCCCTCAGTTGCTGGTCAATCTCTGGGGCCCAGAAAAGACCATCTCTTATGCCGGTTGCATGACTCAACTTTACTTTGCCCTTGCACTGGGAACCACAGAGTGTGTCCTCCTGGTGGTCATGTCCTATGACCGTTATGCAGCTGTCTGTAGACCCCTACATTACACCGTGCTCATGAACCCTCGTTTCTGCCACCTGTTGGCTGTGGCTTCCTGGGTCAGTGGCTTTACCAACTCAGCACTTCATTCCTCCTTTATCTCCTGGGTCCCCCTCTGTGGACATCACCAAGTGGACCATTTCTTCTGTGAAGTTCCAGCACTGCTGCGATTATCGTGTGTTGATACCCGTGCTAATGAGCTGACCCTCCTGATCACAAGCTCCATTTTTGTTTTCATACCACTCATCCTGATTCTCAGCTCATATGTTGTCATTGCCCGTACTGTGCTGAGGTTGCAGTCATCAACCAGACTTCAGAGACTCTTTGGAACATGCGGAGCCCATCTTATGGTTGTGTCCCTCTTTTTCATTCCAATCTTGTGTATATATCTGCAGCCACCATCAGGAAGTTCTCAAGAACAAGGCAAGTTCATTGCCCTTTTTTATACTGTTGTCACACCTAGCCTCAACCCTCTAATCTACACTCTCAGAAACAAAGATGTAAGAGGGGCAGTAAGGAGACTAGTGGGACAGGAGAGGCCTGTGCACTCATGACCTTCACAGGACAACACAGTGCCTCCTCAGTAAGGACTTGTCTGCATACATCCATCGTCTTCTCTCCCATTTACTCACTCAACACCAGTGGAGTGTGTGTCTCTCAGAACCACAGAGCTCTGACTCACAGATATGAATTAAACAGTCTGCCTAAATACTAATCACTCTCCAATGGAGAAAACATCCATTTAAAACAAAGATCAAAAATCAGTATTTTCCATGGTACAATAAATAAAACAAAGGTATCCTATCCTTAATTGAAATTAAGATATAAAATTCCTGTAGAATGATGATATACTTAATTTTTAAAAACCTAGACTATTGTCTTCTAATTTTTTCCTTTTAAGGAAGAATTTGCCCTAAAATTTGTTTTCTATTTTTGGTTTAACTAAAGACATAGTGAAATATCTTAAATCTTTTCTGCAATCCTGTTATTCTTTTTGGAATTAATGTAGAGAGGAATTTTGGTCTGTATTCTTTAATACCCTATAGCATCAGTAAGAAAATGAGTTTTATGAATTATAACAAGAAAGTCTCTGAAATACTGAAGTAAACATAAGCATATGTGTTTCTTTCTCGAGGCAGTGGGAAGTGTATAAGAGGTGGAAATCACTTAAAGAGTTGTGTGATATAACCTGTAAGGTAAGGGTCATTAAAGGCCAGGGATTATTAGGAGAAGTGTTTTGGGTACACGGTTAGCCTGAGGAGCAGTAAGGAATATCTGAGGCAGACAGACTTCTAAGCTCTGGAAATGACTGCATGAATCCAATTGGTGTTTGAAAGAATTACCTGAAAATATAGTAGAAAAATTTTGTGATAAAAGCATATGGAACACACAGTAAAATGTCTATAAACATATAGATAATATAACAATCCCAAATGTTGCAAAACTATGAAGTAATTGGAGCTATCACACATTGTTTATGGAATATAAAATCATTCAATCATTTTGAAAAAAAAGCTTATGGAAAATGTTAGTTTTCTTTTTAAGCTTAATATAATTTGAATGTTTGAGATTAGAAAGTACATAATGAAAATCAACTTTTCCATATTTTATTTATTATTTATTTATTTATTTATTTATTTATATTTTCTATATAAATAAATGTATTTATTTTATAAAAGTAACAGTTTTGTTACCTATATGTTTGCCAACCATCTCCTTATGAAATAAGTGTGCTGTGTACATAACACTAAACTGGCAGCTGTATTTAGCTAGAGCATATGAAGGACAATTCACTGTAAAGTAAAATCTTGGAATCTGAGTTTTGTATGGTAAACCAAATCTTATTTGTAGTTTTTGAGGCCTTTAAAGTTTAGATATGATGATTAAAACCTTATTTCCTAGATTATTAAGACGAAAAATACATCCCCAAACTTCCCCTCCATTTCCTCTGTGGTTGAAACTACCTTGTTAGTTTCTGTTGACTTTCTCTTCTCTGTGTATCTGTGATCCTTCCTTTATGACCAACTAGGTATAAACAACAATATGGTGTATATTCACTTGTCCTTACCTACTGTCTAAGAAATGAAAAACCAAGAATCACCCATACAGGTGAACTTTTAGTGAATAACTGTGACCACATATGGTGAAACATCACAAAGCAAAAAAACAAAACAAAACAAAACAAACTTTAAAAAACAAGAAAAAATAGCTTGGTTCTTCAAATCGTTTTGCACTATGGAAATCTTACTATTTGGGTTGTCTTATGTAGTACCAGAGTGTCCCAGTATCTAACTTTAGTGGTTTTTTTTAATTTTTAATGTTTATTTATTTTTTAGGGAGAGAGAGGGAGAGGGAGAGAGACAGAGACAGAGACAGAGACAGAGACAGAGACAGAGACTGAGTGTGAGCAGGGGAGGAGCAGAGAGAGAGGAGACACAGAATCCTAAGCAGGCTCCAGGTTTTGAGCTGTCATCACAGAGCCCAACGTGGGGCTCAAATTCACAAACTGCGAGATCATGACCTGAGCTATACTTGGGCACTTGTCTAAGCTTAACTTGCATGTGGCAAAAACAGAGTAATGGCAATAGATTTTTAGCTTTGGGTGTCCCTTTTAGGGTCACCAACACCCATGGGATCATCCCATTGCCAAGTCTAAACTTCAAACTAACTTTTGGAAAATTGGCATTTACACAGCATGCATGGATTTCGGCAATAGGCAACCTTCCTGAAGAACCAGTGATGGATCTGGCCTTCTCCCAGCTGCCATTGGTGGCCAAATCCACTGACGTGCCAGCTGCTCTTTGGCCCCAGGAAATCTCTCCCCCTCAGCCAGACAGGTGTCTCCCAGTCTTTTCCTGCTTCATCTTATACTTGCTCCTGTGCAGAATACACCCTGTACACACGCCTGATTGTGTCTCTGTTGTGCCTCAGCAGTACAGGATTACTAGCACAGGCACACCATCCAGGTCATCACAGAAACTAGCTCTGGCTTATAGCAGGTGCATTCATTCTTGGTTCTTCTGTTGGCTTCGGGGTCATGTCTGCTGTATGTTTGACAAATATGGGGCTGGCGGGTCACTGGTTATGTCATGACAACATCAAGTGATTTCAAAAATAATACAAATTTCAAATTCACATTCATCCTGTTCTTATTATAATTTTACAACCACAACAACAATAAGAACAACTTACATAACAGATAAATAGCATGTACACTTACCATAGACCTTCACTGGATTCCACAAATGTTAACACTTTACCCTGGGTGCGTTATCATTTTCTGTCTATAGTAATGTAATGTTAATATGCACTTTAAATATTTCTCTGCAATATATGGAGAATAATACACATACTTACGCCTAAGTGCTCATGGGAGTATTTCGTGAAGAAAAGATCTAATCCAGGATCACAAGTTGGATTTAGGTACTACATCTTTTACTGTGCTCTAATGTGGAAACATTTCTTAGTCTTCCTTTGTCTTTAATGGGCCTAAAATTTTTGAAGAGTATAGGCCATTTATTTAATATAATTATCTTTCAGTTAAAGTTTTACTTATGCATGATTACATTCAATTTATTCATTTATTGGCATGAATACCATAGAAGTGACATTGTGATATTAGTGATATTGGTGACTGCCAGGAATTTTTTTCTTAAGTTTTTATTTAAATTCCAGTAGGTTAGCATACAATGTAATATTGGTTTCAGGTGTACAATACAATGAGTCAACACTTCCATACAACACCCAGTGCTCATCACAACAAGTGCCCTCCTTCATCCCCATCATTTAACCCATCCCCCTGCCCATCTCCCCTCTGGTAACCATCTGTTTGTTCTCTATTGTTAAGAGTCTGTTTTTTGTTTTTTGTTTTTTTAGTTTCTCTCTCTCTCTCTCTTTCCTCTGCTTATTTGTTTCTTAAATTCCATGTATGAGTGAAATCATATGGTATTTGTCTTTCTCTGACTGTCTTATTTCACTAACACTATCTAGCTCCATTTATGTCACTGCAAATGGCAAGATTTTATTCTTTTTGATGGCTGAATAATATTCATTCAATATTCCATTGTATGTATATATACATATAATATTCTGTTATATACCATGTATGTACATATATATACATATATACATATATGTATACACACACACACTACCTATACACACTACCTCTTTTTTATCTATTCATCTATTGATGGACACTTGGGCTGTCTGTTATAAAGTTATTATCTTTCTATTGGTAATTTATAAGTGTCTTGTGGGCAGATACATTAAAATTAGGTAGAATTCTGTTTTTGCTTAATTTTACATCCTAGTTTTACAATCAATCATCCCTTATTAATTCCTCCAAAAAGCCATTATTACCATGGTGGTCACCAAAGTTGATTTTCAGAGTTTCATCATTTATTGTATATATATTTGGTGGTGTGATAGATTTAGCAGTGCCTCCTCCTTCTCTTTTGTCAGGGTGTCCACATCCTAATCCCTGGCATCTGTGGTTGTATATTACTTACATGGCAAAAGGACTTTTACAGATGTGAATAAATTAAGGATCTTCAGATTGGAAGATTATCCTGCATTATCTATGTGGGCTAAAGTAATCACAAGGGTCCTTATAAGAGGGAGACAGGGGGTCAGAGATAAGAGGAAATACACTACTGGCTTTGAGATGGGGGAAAGAGCCAACAACTGAGGCGTGTAGGTGGCCTCTAGAAGGTGGAGAAGGCAAAGAGGAACAAAATGAATAAAATAAGAAATGAAAGAAGAAAGCAGTATGGATGTTCCTCAACCAATTAAAAATAGAACCTCTGTATGATCCACTTCAGGGAAAATATCCAAAGGAAGTTAAATCAGTATCTTGAGGAGATAATCAGCACTCCTATGTTCATGACAGCTTTATTCATTGTAGGTAAGACATGGAAATAACATGTGTCTATTGATGCATGAATGGATAAAGAAGATGCAATATATATATTTTTTCATATATAAAATCATATATATTTTATATGTGTATTTGTATATAATATACACAAAAATATAAATAATTATATATAAATTACATATACAACTTATATATAATCACATATATTACATATGTAAATATATGTATATAATTTACATATATATATACACGAAAAGGAATATTATCCAGCTACAAAAAGAAAGAAATTCTGTCATTTGTGACACCATGTAAAAACCTAGAGGACATTAGGCTAAGAATTACTAACCAGACAGAAAAACAAATACTGTGTGATACCACTCATATGTGGAATCTAAAAGTCAGAGTAGAATTTGTATAAACATACAGTAGTATGGTGGTTATCAGGGCCTGGGGCTGGATGGCAGGAATGGGGAGATGCTGGTCAAAGGATGCAAGACTTCAGCTGTACAACGAATAACTTCTTGGTATCAAATGCACTGTAAGGTGACTATAGTTAATAACATGTTGCATGCTTGAAATTTGTAAGACAGTAAACCTTAAGCATTCTCACCATGGACACACACACACTCACACACACAAGGTAAGTATATGAGGTGATGGATGTGTTAATTAACCATATTTTTTGGTAAACATTTCACAATGTACACATATGTCAAATCATCACATTGCACACTTTAAATATATACAATTTTGTCAATTACATCTCAAGCTGAGAAACATGTTTTTTTTTTCTTTTCAAATTTTATTTAAATTCTAGTTAGTTAACATACAGTGCAATATTGATTTCAGGAGTAGAATTCAGTAATTCATCACTTTCATACAACACCCAGTGCTCATCACAGCAAGTGCCCTCCTTAGTACCCATCACCCATCTAGCCAATACCACACCCCTCCTCCTTCCATCAACCCTCACTTGGAGCTCTGTATTTAAGAGTCTCTCATGGTTGTTTCCCTCTCTCCTCTCCCCCCACTTCCCATATATTCATCTGTTTTCTTAAATTTCACATATGTTAAAAAAGATGAATTCTCTATTTTAACTTTCAGGTTAATAGTATAAACACATAATCTGATCATTTAAGAAGGTCATATAAAATAACAGCCAAGAGGAGAATAGAAAAGAATACACAATCATTTATATTTGCTATTCATTGTTAATGCAAAACCAAAGGGGCAGGATGGAAGGTATGTATTTTATCGATTATGGCCATTTTGGAGTAGGATTGTACAGAAGTATTGGTCTATAAAGTACTGTTTTTAATAAATGAACAGTTGACGTAATCTAAGTCATGGAATCAAAATGTAAGTTTGGGCAAAGAATTTGCCAAAAACTATAATTAGCATATTCAGTTTTCAGATATGTTTACCAGATATTATATTAATAATAATGAATAATTCAGTAGTAACTGCCTGTTAAGAAGTTAGATAGATCTATCTAATGTGTTCAAAGGAGTGTCTCTGACATTAGGACACATGACAACACTTTATCAAACCTTTTAAAAGGAATGTATCTGATATTTTTCTCATACAGCTGTACAAAATCTACTTCAAATGAGATGTTTGGAAAGCACTTTGTATACTGTCAATTATTTAATAATTTAATGACTTTGTTGGATGTGTGTCTCAAATAGAAAAGGAAAGTATCTGGCCACTCCACAACATTCACTAATTTTATTTTATTTTTAGTTTACTTTATTTTTCATTGAGTTATTATTGACAAATAACTTGTGTAAGTATAAGATGTGCAATGTGTTCATTTGATATATTTATATATTATATAATTACCATCATAATGTTAGCTAACATCTTTATCATGCCACATAATTATAATTTCTTTTTTGTGGTGAGAACAGTTAAGATCTAGTCTCTTGGCAATTTTGAAGTTTATCATACTGTACTGTTGACTACAATTTCGATGCTGTGCATTAGATAATATTTATGCTGTCCAGGACTTACTTATCTACTAGTTGTAAGTTGTAACCTTAAACATCATCTGCCTAGTTCTCCCACACCCAAGACCCTGAAAACCAGCATTCTACTCTTATGAATTTGGCTTTTCAAGATTACACATATAAGTGACATTTTATAGTGTTTGTCCTTCTATGCCTGACATTTCACTTAGCATAATCCCCTCAAGGTGCATCCATGTTGTTGCAAATGGCATAATTTGCTTCTTTCTCTTGGATGAATATTGTTATTTCTTTTCATTTCTTTTCTTTTCTATTTTCTTTTCTTTTCTCATCTATTTATCATCGATATTGAATATGTATTTTATATGTACATATATACATATGTATACAGACACATATAACACACACATATATGTGTGTATGTATGTGTGTATATATAAGTGTATATATGTGTGTGTATGTCTATATATCTATATCTATATCTATATCTATATCTATATCTATCAACATTCATCTGTTGACAGACACTTAGGTTGTTTTCATACCTTGGCTATTGTGAATAATGCTGTAAAAATATGAGAGTGCAGATATCCCTTTGACATCCTGTTCATGTCCTTTAGATATGTAACCGGAAGTGGGATTTCTGAATAAAATGGTATTTGTGTTTTTAATTTTTTGAGGAACCTCCTTACTCTATGTTTTCCACAGTGTCGGAACCAATTTACATTTCCACCAACAGCACACAAGGGCTCCGTTTTCTCCACATGTCACCAGCAGTTGTTATCTTTTGTATTCTTAATGATAATCATTCCAACATGTGTGTAGTGATGTCTCATTGTGATTTTGATACACAATTCCCTGATGATGAGTGACATTGAGGATCAATAGTGATGTTGAGGATCAATATTAGGAGTAAATCCACTTGAACATGGCAAATGATTCTTTTACTATACAGTTGATTTGATATGTTGGTATCTTTTTTTTCTTTTAACTTTTTTTTATAATTTACCTCCAAATTAGCAACAATGATTTTAGGTGTGGATTTCTTAGTGACCCTTACTCATTTCATTTAGCCCATCCCCCCTCCCACAACCCCTCCAGTAACCCTCAGTTGGATCTCCATATTTATGAGTCTCTTCTGTTTTGTCCCCCTCCCTGTTTTATATTATTTTTGTTTACCTTCCTTTATGTTCATCTGTCTTGTCTCTTGAAGTCCTCATATGAGTGAAGTCATATGATATTTGTCTTTCTCTGACTAATTTCACTTAGCATAATACTGTCCAGTTCCATGAACATAGTTGCAAATGGCAAGATTTCATTCTTTTTAATTGCCAAGTAATACTCCATTGTATATTTGTACCACATCTTCTTTATCCATTCATCCATCAATTGACATTTGAGCTTTTTCCATACTTTGGCTATTGTTGATAGTGCTGCTATAAACATGGGGGTGCATGTGTCCCTTTGAAACAACACACCTCTATCCCTTAGATATATACCTAGTAGTGCAATTGCTGGGTCATAGGGGAGTTCTATTTTTAGTTTTTTGAGGAGCCTCCATACTGTTTTCTAGAGTGGCTGCACCAGCTTGCATTGCCACCAACAATGCAAAAGAGATCCTATTTCTCCGCATCATCGCCAACATCTGTTGTTGCCTGAGTTGTTAATGTTAGCCGTTCTGACAGGTGTGAGGTGATATCTCCTTGTGGTTTTGATTTGTATTTCCCTGATGATGAGTGATATGGAGCATTTTTTCATGTGTCGGTTGGCCATCTGGATGTCTTCCTTGGAGAAGTGTCTATTCATGTCTTTTGCCCATTTCTTCACTGGATTATTTGTTTTTTTGGGTGTTGAATTTGATAAGTTCTTTATAGATTTTTGGATACTAACCCATTCTCTGATATGTCATTTGCAAATATCTTCTCCCATCCTGCTGGTTGCCTTTTAGTTTTATTGATTGTTTCCTTCGCTTTGCAGAATCTTTTTATTTTGATGAGGTCCCAGTAGTTCATTTTTGCTTTTGTTTCCCTTGCCTCCGGAGACGTGTTGAGTAAGAAGTTGCTGCAGCCAAGATCAAAGAGGTTTTTGCCTGCTTTCTCCTCAAGGATTTTAATGGCTTCCTGTCTTATATTGAGGTCTTTCATCCATTTTGAGTTTATTTTTGTGTATGGTGTAAGAAAGTGGTCCAGGTTCATTCTTCTCCATGTCACTGTCCAGTTTTCCCAGCACCACTTGCTAAAGAGACTGTCTTTAATCTATTCAATATTGCTTCTTGCTTTGTCAAGGATTAGTTGGCCATTGTTTGTAGGTCCATTTCTGGGTTCTCTATTCTGTTCCATTGATCTGAGTGTCTGTTCTGCTGCCAGTACCATACTGTCTTTATGGCTACAGCTTTGTAGTATAGCTTGAAGTCTGGGATTGTGATGCCTTCTGCTTTGGTTTTCTTTTTCAAGATTGCTTTGGCTATTTGGGGTATTTTATATTTCCATACAAATTTTAGGATTATTTGTTCTAGCTCTGTGAAGAATTCTGGTGTTACTTTGACAGGGATTGTGTTGAATATGTAGGTTGCTTTGGATGGTATCGACATGTTAACAATATTTGTTCTTCCTATCCAGGAGCATGGAATCTTTTTCCATTTTTTTGTGTCTTCTTCAATTTCTTTCATAAGCTTTCTATAGTTTTCAGTGTATAGATTTTTCACCTCTTTGGTTAGATTTATTCCTAGGTATTTTATGGTTTTTGGTGCAACTGTAAATGGGATCGATTCCTTGATTTCTCTTTCTGTGGCTTCATTGTTGGTGTATAGGAATGCAACCGATTTCTGTGCATTGATTTTATATCCTGCAACTTTGCTGAATTCATGAATCAATTCTAGCAGTTTTTGGTGGAATCTTTAGGGTTTTCCATATAGAGTATCATGTCATTTATGAAGAGTGAGAGTTTGACTTCCTCCTGGCCTGTTTGGGTACATTTTATTTTTTTGTGTTGTCTGATTGCAGAGGCAAAGACTTCCAATACTATGTTGAATAACAGTGGCAAGAGTGGATATCCCTGCCTTGTTCCTGACCTTAGGGGGAAAGCTCTCAGTTTTTCCCCATTGAGAATTATATTAGTGTTGGGTCGTTCATATATAGCTTTTATGATATCAAGCTATGCTCCTTCTATCCCGACTTTCTTGAGGGTTTGTATCAAGAAAGGAAGCTGGATTTTGTCTAATGCTTTCTCTGCATCTATTAAGAGGATCATATGGTTCTTGTCCTTTCTTTTATTGATGTGATGAATCACGTTAATTGTTTTTCAGATATTGAACCAGCCCTGCATCCCAGGTATAAATCCTACTTGGTCATGGTGAATAATTTTTTTTAATGTATTGTTGGATCTGGTTGGCTAATATCTTGTTGAGGATTTTTGCATCCATATTCATCAGGGAAATTAGTCCATAGTTCTCCTTTTTAGTGGTATCTCTGTCGGGTTTTGGAATCAAGGTAATGCTGGCCTCATAGAAAGAGTTTGGATGTTTTCTTTCCATTTCTATTTTTTGGCACACCTTCAATAGAATAGGTGTTAACTCTGCTTTAAATGTTTGGTAGAATTCCCCTGGAAAGCCATCTGGCCCTGGACTCTTGTTTTTTGGCAGATTTTTTACTACTAATTTGATTTCCTTGCTGGTTATGGGTCTGTTCAAATTTTCTATTTATTCCTGTTTCAGTGTTGGTAGTGTATATGTTTCTAGGAATTTGTCCATTTCTTCCAGATTGCCCATTTTATTGGCATATAATTGCTCATAATATTCTCTTATTACTGTTTTTATTTCTGCTGTGTTGGTTGTGATCTCTCCTCTTTCATTCTTGATTTTATTTATTGGGGTCCTTTCCTTTTTCTTTTTGATCAAACCGGTTAGTGGTTTATCAATTTTGTTAATTCTTTCAAAAAACCAGCTTCTGGTTTCATTGATCAGTTCTACTGTTTTGTTTTCTTTTTTGGTTTCGATAGCATTAATTTCTGCTCTAATCTTTATTATATCCTGTATTCTGCTTGTTTGCCATTTTATTTGCTGTTCTTTTTCCATCTCCTTAATGTGTAAAGTTAAGTTGTGTATCTGAGATCTCTCTTCCTTCTTTAGGAAGGCCTGGATTGCTTATGACCGCCTTTGCTGCATCCCAGAGGTTTTGGGTTGTGGTGTTATCATTTTCATTGACTTCCATATCCTTTTTAATTTCCTCTTTAACTGCTTGGTTAGCCCATTCATTCTTTAGTAGGATGTTCTTCCAATCTCCAAGTATTTGTTACCATCACAAATTTTTTTCTTGTGGTTGATTTCAAGTTTCATAGCATTGTTGTCTGAAAATATGCATGGTATGATCTCGATCTTTTTGTACTTACTTATGGCTGATTTGTGTCCCAGTATATGGTCTATTCTCAGAACGTTCCATGTGCACTGGAGAAGAATGTATATGCTGCTACTTTAGGATACAATGTTCTGAATATATCTGTGAAGTCCATCTGGTCCAGTGTGTCATTCAAAGCCATTGTTTCCTTGTTGATTTTTTTATTAGATGATAGGTCCATTGCTGTGAGTGGGGTGTTGAAGTCTCCTACTATTATGGTATTACTATCGATGAGTTTCTTTATGTGTGTGATTAATTGATTTATATGTTTGGGTGCTGCCACATTTGGTGCAAAAATGTTTACAATTGTTAGGTCTTCTTGGTGGATAGACCCTTGATTATGATATAATGCCCTTCTGCATCTCTTGATATGGTCTTTATTTTAAAGTCTAGATTGTCTGATATAAGTATGGCTACTCTGGCTTTCTTTTGTTGACCATTAGCATGATAGATGGTTCTCCATCCCCTTATTTTCAATCTGTAAGTGTATTTTAGGTCTAAAGTGGGTCTCTTGTAAAGAGCATATAGATGAATCTTGTTTTCTTATCCATTCTGTTACCCTATGTCTTTTGATTGGAGCATTGAGTCCATTGACATATAGAGTGAGTACTGAAAGATATGAATTTATTGCCATTATGTTGCTCATAGACTTGGAGTTTCTGCTGGTGTTCTCTGGTCCTTTCTGATCTTTGTTGCTTTTGGTATATATATATATATATATATATATATATATATATATACACACACACACACACACACACACACACACACACACACATATATTCACCTTTTATCCCCTCAGAAAGTTCCCCTTAAAATTTCTTGCAGGGCTGGTTTAGTAGTCATAAACTCCTTTAATTTTTGTTTGTCTGGGAAACTTTTTATCTCTCCTTCTATTTTGAATGACAGCCTTGCTGGATAAAGAATTCTTGGCTGCATATTTTTCTGATTCAGCACACTGAATATATCCTGTCACTCCTTTCTGGCCTGCCAAGTTTCTATGGATAGGTCTGCTGCAAACCTGATCTGTTTTCCCTTGTAGGTTAGGGACTTTTTCCCCCTTGCTCCTTTCATGATTCTCTCCTTGCCTGAGTATTTTGTGAATTTGACTATGATACGCTGTTTTTTGTTGACTCTAAAGGGGGGGTCCTCTGTGCTTCCTGGATTTTGATGTCTGAGTCTTTCCCCAGGTTAGGAAAGTTTCCCACTATGATTTGCTCACATAACCCTTCTACCCCTATTTCTCTCTGTTCCTCTTCTGGGACCCCTGTTTCTGATGTTGTTCCTTTTTAATGAGTCACTGATTTCTCTAATTCTAAAATCGTGCTCTTTTGCCTTAATCTTTCTCTTTTTTTTCTGGTTCATTATTCTCTACATGTTTGTCCTCTATATTGCTGATTCTCTGTTCTGCCTCATACATCCTTGCCACTGCTGCATCCTTCCATATTGCAGCTCATTTATAGCATTTAATTTCATTGTGGCTATTTTTTACTTCTTTTATCTCTGCAGAAAGTGATTCTTATGTTTTGGACTCCAGCTAGTATTCTTATGGTTGTGATTCTAAATTCTGGTTCAGATATCTTGCTTGTATCTGTGTTGGTTAAATCCCTGGCTGTCATTTCTTTGTGCTCTTTCTTTTGGGGTGAATTCCTTCATTTTGTCATTTTGAAGGGAGAAAAGTAATTAATGAGGGAGAAAAACTAAAATTAAAAAAATTAAAATTAAAGTATTAGAATTAAAAAATTAAACACACACACACATTTAATAAATGATGCTATATCCTAGGTATGTTTTGGTCTGGGTGTTGAAAGTGGTTTGACACATTACAGAAAAAAAATGGGGGGGGAGAAAAAAAGGAAATCATTTGAGAATTTGAAAAAATGAGTACACAGAAGTAGACTAAAATGAGATGATGGAGGTAAAGTAGAATTTGAAAAAATATACACAGAAGTAAAGAATATATAGAAAAATTAAAGAAAAATATTTTTAACAAGTTAAAAATAAAAATGAATTTTTTCTTTTTCTATATTCAAGAAATGAACAAGAGAAAAAAAGAGAAAAAATAAAAAAGGAAAAAAGGAATCGTTTTAAATTTGAAAAAGTGAACACACTGTAGTAGACTAAAATAAAATGATGGAAGAAAATAGAATTTGAAAAAATTTACATAAAAGCAAAAAATATAGTAACAAAATTAAATAAAAATATTTTTAATAGAGATTTAATGTAATAATGAAGTTTTTGTCTTTCTGCATTCAAGAAAAAGAAAAAAAATGAAAAAGTGAAAAAAGAAAAAAGAAAAAGAAAGAAAAAAAGGAAATTGTTTGAAAATTTGATAAGTTGAATACACTGAAGTAGACAAAAATAAAATGATGGAGGTAAAGTATAATTTAAAAAAATTACACAAAAGTAAAAAAATATAGTAATAAAAATTAAAGAAAAATATTTCAATAAAAATTGAAAATAAAAATGATTTTTTTCTTTATTCAAGAAAAAGAAAAGAATTGCAAAAAAGAGAAAAGAAAAAAGAAAGAAAAGAAAGAAAATTGAATAGATGAACCTGATAAAAGATGAAGTAGTACTGAAATTGCTTTGTTTTCCCCTAGAAATCAGTCTATGTAGCTCTGTATAGTCCATAAATTAACCCGGCCGTGAGACTTGTGTTCTTGAAGAGCGAAGTTGGCCCAGTTGGGTGGGGCTCTGTGTAACAGTTCTGCTCTCCAGTAGATGGCGCTGCTAGCCTAATGGCGTTGATTGTTGCGGTGCTAGTAGGTGTGAATGCACAAGCGCAGGAATGGTGAAAATGACTCCACCCAGCCCCCAGTCTGTTCCCCCGAATCAGCAATCTCGCATCCTTCCTCTGTCTTCAGCTTTTGTCCACTCACCGCTTTTTCACTCTCCGTGACCAGGCCCCAGGCAGTACTTCTCTCCCAAGTTTTGATCAGATGCGGCTGTTTTCCCTAGCCCCTTACTTCCAAAGGACTGTGGCTTTGACCCTTCCCGCCCCTCTGTGGGAGGGTCTCACCAAGCAGTGGCCGAATGCCTGCTGACCCTGCTGTTGCCGGTGCCCTGAGACTGCAGCCAGATGCCAGCCCGCCCCAGAAAAAGTTCATGAGATAGTGTAGCAGCAGCATTTCAGGGATTATGGAAAACCACAACACACATCTCGCTAGTCTTCACCCTTAACGACCTTGTTCCAGCACCAGCGAATGTGGCCATTTTCTGGGGTCTGCTGGGACCAGGTGGCTTCAACAGTCTCTACCAAATGTCCTTCCAGCAGTGGAACCGCTTTTCGCTGTGTGGTCTGAGAACCTCCTGGACCCCAGTCTGTTCCTGGGGATTCGCCTTTCCTACCAGAGCACCACCAGGTGAGTTGTGGAGTTGCAGCCATTGCGCTCCCCTTGTTTACGGTCTTAATGAAATTTAAACCCTCTCCTTTCTCCTTTCTCCCTTTTTAGTTTAGTCCCTGCAGCTATTTCCAATTTTTCACTTTCTCTCCAGCTGCTTTTGGGGAGGGGTGCTTCTCCCATATTCTCTCCCCACCCCCACTCTCCATCCTCTCTCTACTCGCAACAGCACGTCCCTTCCTGCTCCTTCTAGCTCCCAAGTTCACTTCTCTACGTTGCGTACCTACTGAATTCTGTGGTTCAGGTTGTGCAGATTGTGTGTCAATCCTCCAGTCAGTTTTTCTAGGGGTATAGGATGGTTTAGTGTTGGTCTAGTTTTATTTCATGGACGTGAGACACACAGAAAACTTCCATGCTCTTCCTCCGTCTTCTAAACCACAATTTCTTTATCCATTCATGAGTTGATGGACATTTAGGCTCTTTCCATAATTTGGCTATTGTTGAAAGTGCTGTTATAATATTGGGGTGCAAGTGCCCCTATACATCAGCACTCCTGGATCCCTTGGGTAAATTCCTAGCAGTGCTATTGCTGGGTCATAGGGTAGATATATTTTTAATTTTTTTGAGGACCCTCCACATTGTTTTTCAGAGCGGCTGCACCAGTTTGCATTCCCACCAACAGTGAAAGAGAGATCCCGTTCTCCATATCCTCTCCAGCATCTATACTATCCTGATTTGTTCATTTTAGCCACTCTGACTGGCGTGAGGTGATATTTGAGTGTGGTTTTGATTTGTATTTCCCTGATGAGGAGTGACATTATGCATCCTTTCATGTGCCTGTTAGCCGTCTGGATGTCTTCTTTAGAAAAGTGTCTATTCATGTCTTCCGCCCATTTCTTGACTAGATTATTTGTTTTTGGGGTGTGGAGTTTGGTGAGTTCTCTATAGATTTTGGATACTGGCCCTTTGTTTGATATGTCATTTGCAAATATCTCTTCCCATTCCGTCAGTTGCCTTTTAGTTTTATTGATTATTTCCTTTACAGTGCAGAAGCTTTTTACCTTGATGAGGACCCAATAGCTCATTTTTGCTTTTAATTCCCTTTGGGCATGTGTCAAGTAAGAAATTCTTGCAGATGAGGTCAGAGAGGTTCTTTCCTGCTTTCTCCTCTAGGGTTTTAATGGTTTCCTGTCTCACATTTAGGTCCTTTATCCATTTTGAGTTTATTTTTGTGAATGGTGTAAGAAAGTGGTCTAATTTCATTCTTCTGCATGTTGCTGTCCAGTTCTCCCAGCACCATTTGTTTTTTTTTTTTTTTTTTTTTTTTTTTTTTTTTTTTTTTTTTTATTTTTTCCTGGGGTTTTTTTTTTTTATTTTTTATTTATTTTTTTTTTTATGAAGTTTATTGACAAATTGGTTTCCATACAACACCCAGTGCTCATCCCAAAAGGTGCCCTCCTCACTACCCATCACCCACCCGCCCCTCCCTCCCACCCCCCATCAACCCTCAGTTTGTTCTCAGTTTTTAACAGTCTCTTATGCTTTGGCTCTCTCCCACTCTAACGTCTTTTTTTTTTTTTTCTCCCTTCCCCTCCCCCATGGGTTCCTGTTGAGTTTCTCAGGATCCACATAAGAGTGAAACCATATGGTATCTGTCTTTCTCTGTATGGCTTATTTCACTTAGCATCACACTCTCCAGTTCCATCCACGTTGCTACAAAAGGCCATATTTCATTTTTTCTCATTGCCACGTAGTATTCCATTGTGTATATAAACCACAATTTCTTTATCCATTCATCAGTTGATGGACATTTAGGCTCTTTCCATAATTTGGCTATTGTTGAGAGTGCTGCTATGAACATTGGGGTACAAGTGCCCCTATGCATCAGTACTCCTGTATCCCTTGGGTAGATTCCTAGCAGTGCTATTGCTGGGTCATAGGGTAGGTCTATTTTTAATTTTCTGAGGAACCTGTTTTCCAGAGCGGCTGCACCAATTTGCATTCCCACCAACAGTGCAAGAGGGTTCCCGTTTCTCCACATCCTCTCCAGCATCTATAGTCTCCTGATTTGTTCATTTTGGCCACTCTGACTGGCGTGAGGTGATACCTGAGTGTGGTTTTGATTTGTATTTCCCTGATAAGGAGCGACGCTGAACATCTTTTCATGTGCCTGTTGGCCATCTGGATGTCTTCTTTAGAGAAGTGTCTATTCATGTTTTCTGCCCATTTCTTCACTGGGTTATTTGTTTTTCGGGTGTGGAGTTTGGTGAGCTCTTTATAGATTTTAGATACTAGCCCTTTGTCAGATATGTCATTTGCAAATATCTTTTCCCATTCCGTTGGTTGCCTTTTAGTTTTGTTGGTTGTTTCCTTGGCTGTGCAGAAGCTTTTTATCTTCATAAGGTCCCAGTAATTCACTTTTGCTTTTAATTCCCTTGCCTTTGGGGATGTGTCGAGTAAGAGATTGCTACGGCTGAGGTCAGAGAGGTCTTTTCCTGCTTTCTTCTCTAGGGTTTTGATGGTTTCCTGTCTCACATTTAGGTCCTTTATCCATTTTGAGTTTATTTTTGTAAATGGTGTGAGAAAGTGGTCTAGTTTCAACCTTCTGCATGTTGCTGTCCAGTTCTCCCAGCACCATTTGTTAAAGAGGCTGTCTTTTTTCCATTGGATGTTCTTTCCTGCTTTGTCAAAGATGAGTTGGCCATACGTTTGTGGGTCTAGTTCTGGCGTTTCTATTCTATTCCATTGGTCTGTGTGTCTGTTTTTGTGCCAATACCATGCTGTCTTGATGATGACAGCTTTGTAGTAGAGGCTAAAGTCTGGGATTGTGATGCCTCCTGCTTTGGTCTTCTTCTTCAAAATTCCTTTGGCTATTCGGGGCCTTTTGTGGTTCCATATGAATTTTAGGATTGCTTGTTCTAGTTTCGAGAAGAATGCTGGTGCAATTTTGATTGGGATTGCATTGAATGTGTAGATAGCTTTGGGTAGTATTGACATTTTGACAATATTTATTTTTCCAATCCATGAGCAGGGAATGTCTTTCCATTTCTTTAAATCTTCTTCAATTACCTTCATAAGCTTTCTATAGTTTTCAGCATACAGATCCTTTACATCTTTGGTTAGATTTATTCCTAGGTATTTTATGCTTTTTGGTGCAATTGTGAATGGGATCAGTTTCTTTATTTGTCTTTCTGTTGCTTCATTGTTAGTGTATAAGAATGCAACTGATTTTTGTACATTGATTTTGTATCCTGCAACTTTGCTGAATTCATGTATCAGTTCTAGCAGACTTTTGGTGGAGTCTATCGGATTTTCCATGTATAATATCATGTCATCTGCAAAAAGCGAAAGCTTGACTTCATCTTTGCCAATTTTGATGCCTTTGATTTCCTTTTGTTGTCTGATTGCTGATGCTAGAACTTCCAGCACTATGTTAAATAACAACGGTGAGAGTGGGCATCCCTGTCGTGTTCCTGATCTCAGGGAAAAAGCTCTCAGTTTTTCCCCGTTGAGGATGATGTTAGCTGTGGGCTTTTCATAAATGGCTTTTATGATCTTTAAGTATGTTCCTTCTATCCCGACTTTCTCAAGGGTTTTTATTAAGAAAGGGTGCTGGATTTTATCAAAGGCTTTTTCTGCATCGATTGACAGGATCATATGGTTCTTCTCTTTTTTTTTGTTAATGTGATGTATCACGTTGATTGATTTGCGAATGTTGAACCAGCCCTGCATCCCAGGAATGAATCCCACTTGATCATGGTGAATAATTCTTTTTATATGCTGTTGAATTCGATTTGCTAGTATCTTATTGAGAATTTTGGCATCCATATTCATCAGGGATATTGGCCTGTAGTTCTCTTTTTTTACTGGGTCTCTGTCTGGTTTAGGAATCAAAGTAATACTGGCTTCATAGAATGAGTCTGGAAGTTTTCCTTCCCTTTCTATTTCTTGGAATAGCTTGAGAAGGATAGGTATTATCTCTGCTTTAAACGTCTGGTAGAACTCCCCTGGGAAGCCATCTGGTCCTGGACTCTTATTTGTTGGGAGATTTTTGATAACCGATTCAATTTCTTCGCTGGTTATGGGTCTGTTCAAGCTTTCTATTTCCTCCTGATTGAGTTTTGGAAGAGTGTGGGTGTTCAGGAATTTGTCCATTTCTTCCAGGTTGTCCAATTTGTTGGCATATAATTTTTCATAGTATTCCCTGATAATTGTTTGTATCTCTGAGGGATTGGTTGTAATAATTCCATTTTCATTCATGATTTTATCTATTTGGGTCATCTCCCTTTTCTTTTTGAGAAGCCTGGCTAGAGGTTTGTCAATTTTGTTTATTTTTTCAAAAAACCAACTCTTGGTTTCGTTGATCTGCTCTACAGTTTTTTTAGATTCTATATTGTTTATTTCTGCTCTGATCTTTATTATTTCTCTTCTTCTGCTGGGTTTAGGCTGCCTTTGCTGTTCTGCTTCTAGTTCCTTTAGGTGTGCTGTTAGATTTTGTATTTGGGATTTTTCTTGTTTCTTGAGATAGGCCTGGATTGCGATGTATTTTCCTCTCAGGACTGCCTTCGCTGCGTCCCAAAGCGTTTGGATTGTTGTATTTTCATTTTCGTTTGTTTCCATATATTTTTTGATTTCTTCTCTAATTGCCTGGTTGACCCACTCATTCGTGAGTAGGGTGTTCTTTAACCTCCATGCTTTTGGAGGTTTTCCAGACTTTTTCCTGTGGTTGACTTCAAGCTTCATAGCATTGTGGTCTGAAAGTATGCATGGTATAATTTCAATTCTTGTAAACTTATGAAGGGCTGATTTGTGACCCAGTATATGATCTATCTTGGAGAATGTTCCATGTGCACTCGAGAAGAAAGTATATTCTGTTGCTTTGGGATGCAGAGTTCTAAATATATCTGTCAAGTCCATCTGATCCAGTGTCTCATTCAGGGCCCTTGTTTCTTTATTGACCGTGTGTCTAGATGATCTATCCATTTCTGTAAGTGGGGTGTTAAAGTCCCCAGCAATTACCACATTCTTATCAATAAGGTTGCTTCTGTTTATGAGTAATTGTTTTATATATTTGGGGGCTCCGGTATTCGGCGCATAGACATTTATAATTGTTAGCTCTTCCTGATGGATAGACCCTGTAACTATTATATAATGTCCTTCTTCATCTCTTGTTACAGCCTTTAATTTAAAGTCTAGTTTGTCTGATATAAGTATGGCTACTCCAGCTTTCTTCTGGCTTCCAGTAGCATGATAAATAGTTCTCCATCCCCTCACTCTCAATCTAAAGGTGTCCTCAGGTCTAAAATGAGTCTCTTGTAGACAGCAAATAGATGGGTCTTGTTTTTTTATCCATTCTGATACCCTATGTCTTTTGGTTGGCGCATTTAATCCATTTACATTCAGTGTTATTATAGAAAGATACGGGTTTAGAGTCATTGTGATGTCTGTATGTTTTATGCTTGTAGTGATGTCTCTGGTACTTTGTCTCACAGGGTCCCCCTTAGGATCTCTTGTAGGGCTGGTTTAGTGGTGACAAATTCCTTCAGTTTTTGTTTGTTTGGGAAGACCTTTATCTCTCCTTCTATTCTAAATGACAGACTTGCTGGATAAAGGATTCTTGGCTGCATATTTTTGCTGTCTAGCACCCTGAAAATCTCGTGCCAATTCTTTCTGGCCTGCCAAGTTTCAAAAGAGAGATCAGTCACGAGTCTTATAGGTCTCCCTTTATATGTGAGGGCACGTTTACCCCTTGCTGCTTTCAGAATTTTCTCTTTATCCTTGTATTTTGCCAGTTTCACTATGATATGTCGTGCAGAAGATCGATTCAAGTTACGTCTGAAGGGAGTTCTCTGTGCCTCTTGGATTTCAATGCCTTTTTCCTTCCCCAGTTCAGGGAAGTTCTCAGCTATGATTTCTTCAAGTACCCCTTCAGCACCTTTCCCTCTCTCTTCCTCCTCTGGGATACCAATTATGCGTAAATTATTTCTTTTTAGTGTATCACTTAGTTCTCTAATTTTCCCCTCATACTCCTGGATTTTTTTATCTCTCTTTTTCTCAGCTTCCTCTTTTTCCATAACTTTATCTTCTAGTTCACCTATTCTCTCCTCTGCCTCTTCCATCCGAGCTGTGGTGGTTTGCATTTTGTTTTCCATTTCCTTTAAAGCGTTTTTCAGCTCCTCGTGCCTGTTCATTAGTCCCCTGATGTCTGTAGCAAGAGATTCTCTGCTGTCCTGTATGCTGTTTTCCAGCCCAGCGATTAATTTTATGACTATTATTCTAAATTCACTTTCTGTTATATTATTTAAATCCTTTTTGATCAGCTCATTAGCTGTTGTTATGTCCTGGAGATTCTTCTGGGGGGAATTCTTCCGCTTGGTCATTTTGGATAGTCCCTGGTGTGGTGAGGGCCTGCAGGGCACTTCCCCTGTGCTGTGGTGTATAACTGGAGTTGGTGGGCGGGGCCGCAGTCCGACCTGATGTCTGCCCCCAGCCCACCGCTGGGGCCACAGTCAGACTGGTGTGTGCCTTCTCTTCCCCTCTCCTAGGGGCGGGATTCACTGTGGGGTGGCGTGGCCCGTCTGGGCTACTTGCACACTGCCAGGCTTGTGATGCTGGGGATCTGGCGTATTAGCTGGGGTGGGAAGGCAAGGTGCACGGCGGCAGGGGGGGCAGGCTTAGCTCGCTTCTCCTTAGGTGATCCACTTCAGGAGGGGCCCTGTGGCAGCCGGAGGGAGTCAGATCGCTGCCGGAGGTTTGGCTCCGCAGAAGCACAGAGTTGGGTGTTCGCGCGGAGCGAGCAATTTCCCTGGCCGGAGCCGGTTCCCTTTGGGATTTTGGCTGGGGGATGGGCGGGGGAGATGGCGCTGGAGAGCGCCTTTGTTCCCCACCAAGCTGAGCTCTGTCGTCCAGGGGCTCAGCAACTCTCCCTCCCTTTGTCTTCCAGCCTTCCCGCTTTCTGAGCAGAGCTGTTAACTTATGACCTCCCAGACGCTAAGTCGCGCTTGCTGTCGGAACACAGTCCGTCAGGCCCCTCCGCTTTTGCAAGCCGGACTCGGGGGCTCTGCTTGGCCGGCGAGCCGCCCCTCCGCCCCGGCTCCCTCCCGCCAGTCCGTGGAGCGCGCACCGCCTCGCCGCCCTTCCTACCCTCTTCCGTGGGCCTCTCGTCTGCACTTGGGTCCGGTGACTCTGTTCTGCTAATCCTCTGGCGGTTTTCTGGGTTATTTAGGCAGGTGTAGGTGGAATCTAAGTGATCAGCAGGACGCGCGGTGAGCCCAGCGTCCTCCTACGCCGCCATCTTCCTACAAATTCCCCAGCACCATTTGTTAAAGAGACTGTCTTTTTTCCCACTGGATATTCTTTCCTGCTTTGTCAAAGATTACTTGGCCATACTTTTGTGGGTCTAATTCTGGGGTTTCTATTCTATTTCATTGGTCTTTGTGTCTGTTTTTGTGCCAATACCATGTTTTCTTGATGATTATAGCTTTGTAGTAGAGGCTAAAGCCTGGGATTGTGACGCCTCCCACTTTGGTCTTCTTCTTCAGTATTACTTTGGCTATTCGGGGTCTTTTGTGGTTCCATACAGATTTTAGGATTGTTTGTTCTAGCTTCAAGAAGAATGCTGGTGCAATTTTGATTGGGATTGCATTGAATGTGTAGATTTATTTGGGTAGTATTGACATTTTAACAATATTTCCTCTTCCAATCCATGAGCACGGAATATTTTTCCAATTTTGTATCTTCCTCAATTTCCTTCATAAGCTTTCTATACTTTTCAGCATACAGATCTTTTACATCTTTGGTTAAGTTTATTCCTAGGTATTTTATGATTCTTGGTGCAATTGTGAACGGGATCAGTTTCTTTATTTGTCTTTCTGTTGCTTCATTATATGTGTATAAGAATGCAACTGATTTCTGTACATGAATTTTGTATCCTGCAACTTTTCAGAATTCATTTATCAGTTCTAGCAGACTTTTGGTGGAGTCTATCGGGTTTCCCATGTAGAGTATCATATCATGTGCAAAAAGTGAAAGCTTGACTTCATCTTTGCCAATTTGGATGCCTTTGATTTCCTTTTTTTGTCTGATTGCTGATACTAGAACTTCCCACACTATGTTAAACAGCAGCGGTGAGAGTGGACATCCCTGTCATGTTGCTGATATCATGGGAAAGCTCTCAGTGTCTCCCCACTGAGGATGATATTAGCTGTGGGCTTTTCATAAATGGCTTTTGTAATGTTTAAGTATGTTCCTTCTATCCCTACTTTCTCGGGTTTTTATTAAAAAAGAATGCTGAATTTTGTCAAATGTTTTTTCTGCATCTATTGACAGGATTATATGGTTCTTATCTTTTCTTGTATTAATGTGATGTATCACATTGGTTGATTTGCAAATGTTGAACCAGCCCTGCATCCCAGGAATGAATCCCACTTGATCATGGTGAATAATTCTTTTTATATGCTGTTGAATTCAATTTGCTAGTATCTTGTTGAGAATGTTTGTATCCATATTCATCATGGATATTGGCCTGTAGTTCTCTTTTTTTTCTGGGTCTTTGTCTGGTTTGGGAGTCAAAGTAATGCTGGCTTCATAGAATGATGAGTCTAGAAGTTTTCCTTCCCTTTCTATTTTTTGGAATAGCTTGAGAAAGATAGGTATTATCTCTACTTTAAATGTCTTGTAGAATTCCCCAGGGAAGCCATCTGTTACTGGACTCTTATTTGTTGGGAGATTTTTGACAACTAAATCAATTTCTTTGCTTGTTATGGGTCTGTTCAAATTTTCTATTTATTCCGGTTTGAGTTTTGGAAGTGTGTGGGTGCTTAGGAATTTGTCCATTTCTTCCAGGTTGTCCACTTTGTTGGCATATAATTTTTCATAGTATCCCCTGATAATTGCTTGTATTTCTGAGGGATTGGTTGTAATAATTCCATTTTCATTCAATGCTCCAACCAAAACACATAGGGTTTCAGAATGGATTAAAAAAACAAAACCTATCTATTTACTGTCTATAAAAGACTCATTTTAGACCTGAGGACATCTTCAGATTCAAAGTGAGGGGATGGAGAACTATCTATCATGCTACTGGAAGTCAAAAGAAAGCTGGGGTAGCCATACTTATATCAGACAAACTAGACTTTAAATTAAAGGCTGTAACAAGAGATGACGAAGGGCAATATATAATAATTACAGGGTCAAGCCACCATGAAGAGCTAACAAGTATAAATGTCTATATGCCGAATACGGGAGCCCCAAATATGTAAAACGATTAATGATAAACATAAGCAACCTTATTGATAAGAATGTGGTAATTGCAGGGGACTTTAATACTCCACTTACAACAATGGATAAATCATCTAGACACAGGATCAATACAGAAACAAGGGCCCTGAATGATATATTGGATCAGATGGACTTGACAGATATATTTAGAACTCTGCATCCCAAAGCAACAGAATATACTTTCTTCTCGAATGCACATGGAACATTCTCCCAGGTAGATCACATAGTGGGTCACAAAACAGCCCGTCATAAGTATACAAGAATTGATATCATACCATGCACACTTTCAGACCACAATGCTATGAAGCTTGAAATCAACCACAGGAAAAAGTCTGGAAAACCTCCAAAAGCATGGAGGTTAAAGAACATCCTACTAAAAAATGAATGGGTCAACCAGGCAATTAGAGAAGAAATTAAAAAATATATGGAAACAAACGAAAATGAAAATACAACATTCCAAACTTTTTGGGATGCAGCAAAAACAGTCCTGAGAGGAAAATACATTGCAATCCAGGCGAACCTCAAGAAACAAGAAAAATCCCAAATACAAAATCTAACAGCACACCTAAATGAAATAGAAGCAGAACAGCAAAGACACCCCAAACTCAGCAGAAGAGAAATCATAAAGATCAGAGCAGAAATAAACAATGTAGAATCTTAAAAAACTGTAGAGCAGATCAAGGAAACCAAGTGTTGTTTTTTGAAAAAATAAACAAAAGTGATAAACCTCTAGCCAGTCTTCTCAAAAAGAAAAGCGAAATCACCCAAATAGATAAAATCATGAGAGAACTGGTTTCAACAAGAAAGTTTATATTTCAGTTCAGTCAGGACCAGAGTTTTGCCTATATCCACAAATTATTTTACATATTCCTTTCCTTTTAAGATAAGAGGCACATTGTAACAGCTAAATTATGTAGCTGAGTAAAGCAGTATTTTGGAAAGATTAACTGGGTAATAATTTTTTTAATTTATACCATTCTTTCCTTTAGTGGTAAACTGTTCTACAGTATCTACAATCTTCTGTAAAATAAGATAGATCATAATTATGGTTATGAGGCATCCCACTGACAAATTCTAGGTTACCTCACTAGTGAGTTAGTTGTTTGAGGGTAACATCACCTGTGTGATGTTACAAAGTACAGTTTTCATATTCTGTATTTCATTAAATCCTCCAAGCCATCCTGCGAGGTGCCACACAAAACTCACAGCTTGAGAGTTGGTTTGGAGGTGCCAGCATGGAGCACAGCTACTCATATAACCTTGATAGAAGAACGGTCCTCCTCTATGGGGGGAAGGCCATCCTCTTTGACCCAGCGCACAGCTCCAGGAGGGATGCACATAGAGTGGCATGGGAGGGAGGGGACACCTGCCCACCCAGCCAGATCAGCCAAATCAAACTTGGAGATAGATGGGGTGACAGATGTTGCAGCCAGGACTCCCTGCACTTGTGGTGAGGAGCACTGAGTGTTGTATGGAAGTGATGAATCACTATAATGCACACCTGAAACAAATATCACACCCTATGTTAGCTATACTGGAATTTAAATAAACACTTAAATCATGGCTAAGATGTGAACGTTATCCTTTGATTACAAACAATGCCTAAATCAGAAGTGCACAGATAATAAAATAATAATAATTCCAAGTAATCCTTAAAAAGTCCTGTTTACTGAAAATTCCAGTAAGCATTTTGCATCCATGGAATCATTTAGTACTCCTTCCCAGGCCTTATGAGAAAGGAAATTTTAGTACCCAGATTTTAGAATGTTGTTAATCATTCATTTAGGATACTGTTAATCATCCAATGAAAGATTGTTGCAAATAACTAGGGAGGTTCTAAAGATCAAAAATCAATCAATTCCTTAAATGATGTAGTGTGATAATGAAACTATGATTTCAGAGATTCAAAATTCCAAAGAAAGCATCGGTAGTCTAGAGATGTTTCCTGAAAGGTGTTTCTCCTACACCTTATCTGACCTTGACATTTTTCAAGATGTGGCATGAGCACATTGTGTTAGGAACACATGTTGGCTTAAGTTGTTTTTCAGGTGAAAATCCTATGTTTTAGATGGGATATGATATAAAAGCACGGTATGAATAAATTTGATTGTTAAAATAAATATTCTAAAATTATGATCCACCCACATTATTGAATAATTGCACATTAAGATCCTTATTATCTATTCATGGTTATGCCCACCTGTTAGATTTTTCTGTCATGGAATACTGTTCAGTTTTTTAAGGACTAATTTCAAGCTTGAGCCTCTGTGAGTTCTTCAATTGTTAATTCTATCTAACTTTAAGGAGTCAAGTATGTTTACAACAATTTTGCTAAATTCATACTATTTGGGATTTTTTTCACATTACTCATCTCAGAGGCTAGTTTCGTTGTCATGGTGACCACCTCGGGGCCTCCTTTATTTCCTTAGATAATTCCCTAGGAATACTATGGCAATGTTCTAATTGCTGAAATTCACTCTTGATAGAACTTTACAATTCTACCCTAGATTTATAATCTTCTCCATGTTATTCTCATGGTACTTAATTATTGTTAGCTCTTGGATCCATGATTTTTTGATCTTCATACTTCTGTTGACTTTTAATCACTGTTTTACTGCAGGAGGTCTATTTATCCATGGATGCTTAAAGTCACATTAATAAAGCGACAGACTTCATTCCTTTTGACATTTCCTTTCTTTCTTCAATCACATTTTCATCCCAGTTTATTTTTTTCATACATCATCTTCATCACACACTGTTGGTGTAAGTGAGACCCTGAGAGGGATTGATTATCAAGAGAAATCTACTTGCATTCTACAGCCATGAAATTAGGTATTTCCCAGGTCTAGAAAAGATTTCCTGAAATGAAATGATTTCTCTTTACTTATGTATATTAGGCACTGTGATGTACATGCATTCCCACCATGCCTAAGAATGGGCACTTTAAAACAAGTGTCTTTTTACTCACCTTATTTTGATAAATATCACTTGATTAAAAAAATTGAGGAATACATGAATCTCCACACTTTCAGAGAAGGACAGAGAAACACAGATGAGTATCTAAGAATTGGCTTCAGAAATGTTTATTTTTCACTTGCAAAAATGCTGCTGAGGAGAAAACACTTGGGTTAGGAGGACAGTAGTACATAATATGGAGAATGCATTCTGGGTGTGTTATTTATAGTATGCGCTCCAGACTCTTGGGCATTGTTTTCAAACAGGCCATTTGTGTTTATCCCAGATGAGCTAACAGAGAAAGTTGCTTAGGAGGGGTCGCCATGGAAATGCTTCTTACTATGGTTAATTACCTACTGAACTGAGGGTGGTAGCAAGTCCCGTCTGTTATTAGGTTTGTTTTAAAATAAACTCATTTAATTTTCCAACATAAACACTAATTTTAAATAGGATACAATTGGAATAAAGCAAGTTTGAAGAAATGATTCTGGGGGATTTAAATGTCAGTTTCTTTAGGATCTATGTTCATTCATAGAATATCCCTCATAGATTTTTTTAATATACAAGAATTTGTCCACATTTTTATTGAAATTCCAGTTAACATACAGTGTAATGTTGGTTTCAGGTATAGAGTGTAGTGATTCATCACTGACATACAATACCCAATGCTCATCACAAGTGCCCTCTTTAATACCCATCACCTATTTCACCCATCCCTCACCAACATCCCTTCTAATAATCATCTGTTTGTTCTCTATAGTTGAGAGTCTGGTTCTTAGTTTTCCCCTCTCTCTGCCCCCATGTTCATTTCTTTTGTTTCTTATTCCAAAATATGACAAATCATATGGTATTTGTCTTTCTCTGATTGACTTATTTAGCTTAGCGTAATACATTCTAGCTCCATCCACATCGTTGCAAATGGCAAGATTTCATTCTTTTTGATAGTGGAGTAATATTCCATTGTGTGTGTGTGTGTGTGTGTGTGTGTGTGTGTGTACACACACACACCACATTTTCTTTATCCATTCATCAGTTGATGGGCACGTTGGATGCTTCAATTGTTTGGCTACTCTTGATAATGCTGCTATAGGGGCTCCTGGGTGGCTCAGTCGGTTAAGCGTCCGACTTCAGCTCAGGTCACGATCTCGCGGTCTGTGAGTTCGAGCCCCGCGTCGGGCTCTGGGCTGATGGCTCAGAGCCTGGAGCCTGCTTCCGATTCTGTGTCTCCCTCTCTCTCTGCCCCTGCCCCATTCATGCTCTGTCTCTCTCTGTCTCAAAAATAAATAAATAAATAAATAAATAAATAAATAAATAAATAAAGCTGCTATAAACATTGGGGTTCATGTATTCCTTTGAATTAGTATTCGTTCGTTCATGGTTAAATACCTATTAGTGCAATTGCTGGGTCATAGAGTTGTTCTATTTTTAACTTTTTGAGGAACCTGCATACTATTTTCTAGAGTGGCTGCCCCAATTTGCATTCACACCAATAGTGTAAGAGGGTTCCCCTTTGTCTGCATTCTTGCCAACACTTGTTATTCACTATGTTGTTAATTTCAGCTATTTGGGCCAGTATGAGTGGATATCTTATAATAGTTTTGTTTTATTTGTTTTTAAATTTTATTTTATTTAAATTTCAGTTAACATACAATACAATATTGGGTTCAGGAGTAGAATCCAGTGATTCATCACTTATATACAACACCCAGTGCTCATCACTAGTGTCCTCTTTAATGCCCATCACCTATCTAGCTCATTCCCCACCCACCTCCCTCCATCAACCCTTATTTTGTTCTCCATAATTAAGTCTCTTATGGTTTGTTTCACTCTCTTCTCTCTCCACTCCTCCCCCCCCACCTTCCCATGTGTTCATCTGTTTTGATGAACAGCATTCTATACATTAACCCAATCTACATGGGTGAAATAATATGGTATTTGTTTTTTCTCTGACTTATTTTGCTTAGCATATTACATTCTAGCTCCTTCCATATCACTGAAAATGGCAAGATTTCATTCTGTTTAATGGCTGGGTAATATTCCATTACATATATAAATAGTCACTTCTTTATTCATTCATGGCTCTCTCTACTTTGGCTATTGTTGAAAGTATTGCTATAAACATCAGGCTGCATGAGCCTGTTCAAATCTGTATTTTTTAATCGTTTGGGTAAATATCTAATAATGCAAATGCTGGATTGTAGGGTAGTTCTACACTAAGGTCTTTAATGCATTTCAATTTATTTTTGTATCTGGTGTAAGAAAGTAGTCCAGTTTCATTGCTTTGTTTGCTGTTATCTAGTTTTCCCAGCACCATTTCTTCAGGACACTGTCTTTTTTTTTTCCATTGCATATTCTTTCCTGCTTTGTCAAAGATTAGTTGACCATATAGTTGTGGGATCATTCTGCATTTTCTCACCTATTCCATTGATCTATGTGTCCATTATTATGGCAGTACCATACTGTGTTGATGATTACAGCTTTGTAATATAACTTGAAGTAGGGAATTGTGATGGCCCCAGCTTTGCTTTTCTCTTTCAACATTTCTTTGCCTATTATGGGTCTTTTGTGGCTCTATACAAATTTAGAACTGTTTGTCCTAGCTCTGTGAAAAATGCTGGTGGTATTTTGATAGGGATTGCATTAAATGTGTAGATGCTTTAGGTAGTATTGACATTTTAAAAACATTTTTCTTCCATTCCATGGGCATGGAATATTTTTCCATTTATTTGTCTCATCTTCAATTTCATTCTTCAGTGTTCTATAGTTTTCAGAGTACTGATCTTTTACCTCTTTACTTAGGTTTATTCCTTGGTGTCTTATAATTTTTGGTGCAATTGTAAATGGGATAGATTCCTTGATTTCTCATTCTGTGATTTCATTATGGTATATAGAAATGCAACCGGTTTCTGTACATTGAGTTTGTATCCCATGACTTTCCTGAATTCATGTATTAGTTCTAGCAAGTTTGGGGTGGAATATTTTGGGTGTTCTGCATAGAGTATGATGTCATCTGAAAATAGTGAAAGTTTGACTTCTTACTTGCCAATGTGGATACCCTCTCTTTATTTTTGTTGCCTGATTGCTGAGACCAGGACTTTTGGTACTGTGTTAAATAACAGTGGTGAGAGTGGACATCCATATCCTCTTCCTGACTGGAGAGGAAAAGCTCTCAGTTTTCTCCCATTGAGGATAATATTAGCTATGGGTTTTTCATATTTGGCTTTTATTATGTAGAGCTATGTTCTCTCTAACCCACTTAATTGAAGGTTTTTATCATGATTTGTACTTTGTCAAATGATTTATCTGCAACTATTGACAGTATCATACGATTCTTATTCTTTGTTTTATTAATGTGGCGTATCATGTTGATTGATTTGCAAATTTGCACCACACTTGCAATCCAGGAATAAATCCCACATGATCATGGTGAATGATTCTTTTAATATACTGTTAGTTTTGATTTGCCACTATTTTGTGGAGAATTTTTGAATCTATATCCATCTGTGATAATGTTTGTTTTCAGTGGGGTTTTGTCTGGTTTTGGATGAATATAAAGGTGACCTCATAGGATGAATTTAGATGCTTTACTGTTATTTCTGCTTTTTTGGAACAGATTGAGAATAGTTATTAATTCTTTGCTGAATGTTTGGTAGAATTTCTTTGTGAAGCCGTCTGGTACTGGACTTTTGTTTGCTGGGAGATTTTTCATTACTGATTCAATTTCCTGATTGGTTATCAGTCTGTACAAGTTTTCTATTTCTTCCTATTTCAGCTTTGGTAGTTTATATATTTCTAGGAATTTATCCATTTTTTCCACGTGGCCCAATTTATTGGCATATAGTTTTACATAATGTTCTCTTATAATTGTTTGAATTTCTCTGGTGTTGGTTGTTATTTCTCCACTCTCATTTGTGATTTTATTATCAAGGTCCTTTGTCTTTTCTATTTTAGTTCATCTGGCTAAGGGTTTATCAATTTTATTTTTTTTTTATTTTTCAAAGAACTTGCTTCTGGTTTCTCTGTTCAATTTTTTTTGTTTCTATATCATTTGCATGTGCTCAAATCTTGATTATTTTCCTTCTTCTGGTGGCCTTAGGCTTTTTTAACTGTTCTTCTCCTACCTCATTTAGGTGTATGGTTAGGATGTTTATTTCAGATTTTTTTTTGCATTGTGAAGTAAACCTGTATTTCTATATATTTCACTCTTATGAATGCCTTGGCTGTATCCAATGGCTTTGGACTGTTTTGTTTACATTTTTTCCACTTTCTCCCACTTATTTTTTGAATATTTCTTCTTTGATTTCTGGCTGATACATTCATTGTTTAGTAGCATGCAATTTAACCTCCATGTATTTGTGGTCTATCCAATTTTTTTCTTGTGTTTGGCAACATATTATTTTAGCATTATGGTCAGAAATGATGTATGGTATGATCTCAGTCTCTCTGTACTTGTTGAGGTCTGATTTGTGACCTGGTATGTGATCTATTTTTGAGAATCTCCCATGTGCACATGAAAAGAGTATGTTGCTGATTTATGATGAACTATTCTGAATATAACTGTTAAATCCATCTTTTCCAGTGTGTCATTCACAGATATATTTTCCTTGTTGATTTTCTGCTTGAATGATGTGCCCATTGATGTAACTGGGGTGTTGAGTTCCATTGCTATTTTTATATCAGTGAGTTCCTCTATGTTTATTCTTATTTGTTTTATATATGTGGGTACTCCCAGGTTGGGTACATAAATATTTACAATTGCTAGGTCTACATGATGGATAGTCCCCCTTTTTATGATATAGTGCCCTTCTTCATCTCATTACAGTTCCTGGCTTAAAATCTAGTTTGTCTGATGTACTTATTGCTACTTCAGCTTTCTTTTGACATCTATTTGTATGATCAATGTTTCTCTGTCACTTCACTTTCAATCTGCAGGTGTCTTTGCGTCTTAAGTGATTGTATTGAGGGAAACCTATTTCTGGGTCTTTTTTAAATCCATTTTAACACCCTGTGTCTTTTAATTGGAGTGTTTAGTCTGCTTACATTCAGAGCAATTAGTGATAGACATGTATTGAGTGCCATTTTATTGCTTGTTTTGCTGTTGTTTCTGGAGATTTTCTCTGTTCCTTTTTAGTCTTTGTTGCTGTTGATATTTTTTTTTCACCAAAGACTCCCCTTTTATACTTATTTCATGACTGGTTTAGTCACCATGAAATCCTTTACTTTTTGTTTCTCTGGTAAACTCTTTATCTTCTATGCTGAATGAGACCCTTGCTGGATAGAATATTCATGGCTGAAGATTTTTCCATTTAGCATGCTGAATATATCATGTCACTCCCTTCTGGCTTGGCTACTTTCTGTGGAGAGATCTGCAGCTGATCTTATAGGTTTTCCCTTGTAAGGTAGTGATTCCTTCTGTCTTGCATTTTTCAGGGTCTTTTATTTATCTCTCTCTATATTTTTGCAAATGTAACTACCATATGTCGTGGTGTTGGTCTACTTTTGTTGATTTTTATGGGTCTCTGTGCTCCTGGATTTCTATGTCTGTTTCCTTCCCCTGATTAGGGAAGTTTTCAGCTATTATTTTCTCAAATAAACCTTCTGCCCCCTTTTTTCTCTCTTCTTTTTCTGGGATTCCTATGATACAATTGATGTTATGTTTGATAGAGTCCCTAAGTTTTCTAATTCTATTTTCATGATACATAATTCTTTCTCTCTTTTTTTCAGCTTCATTATTTTTCATTATTTTTTCTTCTATATTACATATTTGTTTCTGTGTTTCTTCCATCCTTGCGGTCATTATATCCATTTTGTTTCAAATCTCAATTATTGCACTTTTCATTTCTGACCACTTGTTTTCTAACTCTTGTATCTCTGCTATAAAGGCCTTCCTGAAATCCTCCATTCTTTTCTCAAGCATAGCAAGGATCATTTTGATTGTTGCTTTTAATTCTCCATTAGGCATATTACTTATATGTCTTTCGACTGGAACTCTGGCTGTGACCTTTCTTGTTCTTTCCTTTAGGATGAATTCCTCTGTCCGCATTTTGTCTAAGTCTGTCTTCTTCTCTATGTTAGGAATGCCTGTTTTGCTTTCTGTCCCTGAGAGTAATGACTTTATGAAGAAGAGGTCATATAGTGTCCAGAGTAACACAGTGCACTTTGGGCTCTATCTCAGCCAAGCCTACTGTCCTTCAAACCCCAAACCTTAGGGACACCTTCATCCATTCATCAGTAGGTGGACATTTGGGCTATGAAACAGGAAGTAATAGAAAATTTGAACAGACCCATAACCAGCAAAGTAGTTGAGTCAGTAATCTCCCAACCCACAAGAGCCTGGGACTGGATGGCTTCTCAGTGGAATTCTACCAAAACATTTAAAAAAGGTGCTAATACCTATTCTTTTAAAGCTGTTCCAAAAAAAAAAAAGAAACAGAATGAAAACTTCTAAACTCATTCTATGAAGCCACCATTACATTGATTCCAAAACCATACAAAGACCCCTACTAAATAGAATTACAGATCAATTTCCCTGATTCACATGGATACAAAAATTCTCAACAGAACACTAGCAAATTGAATTCAACAACTTTTTGAAATAATTATTCTCTATAATACAGCAGGATTTATTCCTGGGCTGCAGGGCTGTGTCAATATCCAGAAATCAGTGAGCATGATACATCATATTAATAAAAGAAAGGAAAAGAATGACATGATCCTTTCAGTAGATGAATAAAAAGTATTTGATAAAATACAGCATCCTTTCTTGAAAAAAAAAACCCTCAAGAAAGTTAGGATAGAAGGAACAACCTCAAGATCATAAAGGCCATATACAAAAGACCTGCAGCTCATATCATCCTCAATGGGGAGAAACTGAAAGCTTTCACCCTAAGGTCAGAAACATGACAGACATGTCCCCTTTCACTGTGAAAGTATTCGAAGTCTTAGTATCAGCAATCAGACAACATAAAGAAATAAAAGGCCTACAGATTGGCAAGGGAGAAGGCAAACTTTCACTCTTCGCAGTCGACATCGTACTATTGTTGAAAACATGAAAGACTCTACCAAAAAACTGGTAGAACTGATACATGAATCCAGAAAAGTTGCAGGATATGAAATCAATGTACAGAAATCGGTTGCATTTCTATACACCCATAAGGTAGCAGCAGAAAGTGAAACAGAGGAATCTATCCCATTTACAATGGCATCCAAACCATGAAATACCTAGGAATAAACTTAACCAAAGGGGTGAAAATATATACCCTGAAAACTATAGAAACTTCATTAAAGAAATTGAAGAAACACAAAGAAATGGAAAAACATTACATGCTCACGGATTAGATGAACAAATATTGTTAAAATGTCAATACCACCCAAAGCAGTCTACACATTCCATGCATTCTCTATCAAAATAACACGAGTATTCTTCACAGAGCTAGAATAAACAACCGTAAAAGTTGTATGGAACTAGATAAGACCACGAATAGCAAAAAACGTGTTGAAAAAGAAAATCAACGCTGGAGGCATCATAATTCCAGATTTTAACCTGTACTACAAAGCTGTAATAATCAAGACAGTATGGACCTGGGACAAAAATAGACACATAGATCAATGGGACAGAATAAAGAGCCCAGAAATGGACCCACAAACATATGACCAACTAATCTTTGACAAAGCAGAAAAGAATGTCCAATAGAATAAAGACAGTCTCTTCACCAAATGGTGTTGGGAAAAGTGGAGAGTGACATGTAGAAGAATGAACCTGGAACACTTTCTTACACCATAAACAGAAATAAACTCAAAATGGATGAAATACTTAAAAGTAAGACAGGAATCCATCAAAATCCTAGAGGAGAAAACAGGCAGAAACCTCTTTGACCTTGGCCGCAGCAACTTCTTAATCAACACATCTTCAGAGGCAAGGGAAACAAAAGCAAAAGTGAACCATTGGGACCTCATCAAGATAAAAATCTGCACAGCGAAGGAAGCAATCAGCAAAACTAAAAGGAAACCAACAGAATATGAGAAGATGTTTGCAAATAACATATCAGATAAAAGGTTAGTATCCAAAGTCTATAAAGAACTTATCAAATTCAATACCCAAAAACAAATAATCCCATGAAGAAATGGACAAAGCCATGAATAGACACTTTTCCAAAGACATCCAGATAGCTAACAGACACATGAAAAAATATTCAACAACACTCATGCAAATACAAATCAAAACCACAATGAGATACCACTTCACATCTGTCAGAATGGCTAAAATGAACAACTCAGGCAACAACAGATGTGGCAAGGATGCAGAGAAAGAGGGACCCTTTTGCACTGTTCGTGGGAATGCAAACTGGTACAGCCATTCTGGGGAACGGTACGGAGGTTCCTCAACAAATCAAAAATAGAACTACCCTATGACCCAGCAATTGCACTACTAAGTATTTATCCAAAGGATACAAAAATGCTGATTTTCAGGGGCACTTGCACCCCAATATTTATAACAAGATTACTGACAATAGCCAAAGTATGGAAAGAGCCCCAATGTCTGTTGACTGATGAATGGATAAAGAAGATGTGAGATACACACACACACACACACACACACACACACTGGAATATTTCTCAGGAATCAAAAAATATTAAAATCTTGCCATTTGCAACAACGTGGATGGAACTAGGGTGTATTATGCTAAGCAAAATAAGTCAGTAGGAGAAAGACAAATATCATGATTTCACTCATATGTGGAATTTAAGAAACAAGATAAATGTAGGGAAAGGTAAGCAAAAGTAAGATAAAAACAGAGAGGGAGGCAAACCATAAGAGACTCTTAAATACAGAGAACAAACTGAGGGTTTCTGGCATGTTGTTGGGTGGAGGGATGGGCTAAATGGGTGAAGGGAATTAAGGAGTGTACTTGGGATGAGCACTCAGTGTTATATGTAAGTAATGAACCACTAAATTCTATTCTTAAAAGGTCTGCACAGCAAATGAAACAATCAGCAAAACTAACACAACTGACATAATGGGAGAAGATATTTGCAAATGATATATCTGATAAAGGTTAAGTACCCAAATCTACAATGAACTTATCAAATTCAACATCAAAAAAACAAATAATCTAGTGAAGAAATGAGCAACTTTTCCAACAGACACTTTTCCAAAGAATACATCCAGATGGCTAATAGACACATGAACAGGTCAGCATCATTCATTATCAGGGAAATACAAAGAAAAACCACAATGAAATACCATTTCACACCAGCCAGAATGGCTAAAATTAACAACTCAGGCAACAACAGATATTGGTGAGAATTCAGAGAAAGGGGAACCCCTTTGCACTATTGGTGGGAACGCAAACCGGTGCAGCCACTCTGGAAAACACTATGGAGTTTCCTCAAACAATGAAAAGTAGAGCTATACTAATACCCAACAATTGCACTACTAGGAATTTACCCAATGGATACCAAAATGCTGGTTAGAAAGGACACATGCACCCAATGATCATAGCAGCGCTACATAATAACCAAACTGTGGAAAGAGCCCAAGTGTCTATCTAATGTTTTTTCGATTTCAATAATTGTGGTCTTTGTGTCTGGTTTGTCCTTTTTTTTTTTTTTTTTTTTTTGGTTTGTTCTTTCTTTATCTCTTTGCTAAGTGTCTCAGTGATGTTTTCCACACTTTTCTCAATACAGTGAGTATCTTTATTTTATTATCTTAAATTCTCTTTCAGACACATTATTTATGTCCATTTCACTTAGGTCTCTTGCTGTGATTTTGTCTTGTTCTTTTATTTGGAACATACATCTCTGCCTTCTCATTTTGTCTAACTCTCTGTGTCTGTTCCTTTGTGTTAGGAACATCAGCTATATGCTCTTGATAGTAATTTGCAGGGCACACACTTTTAACAAGGTTTCTATGGTCCTCTTCTATATGGGATACACAGCCACTGCAGAGATTGGTCTGGCAGGGTCCACTCCACACAGCACACATGGGTGGGGTGCACAGTTTTAACAAGGTATGTGCATCCTCCCTAGGATTTCATGGGCCACAGATGCCACTAGACTGAGGCCCCACAAAGTGCGCATTCAGGATACATGGCATTGGCAAGGGTATTCTGGTGTATGGGATCTGCAGTGCCAGGACTGATGCAGACTTCTCTGGAGGGGCCAGGGTGTAGCATAAGTTAGTTAGGCAATGAATGCCAGAGTCACCATAGGTTCCTGCAGGTAGCCTTGGATCTATACTGGAAATGGGGGAGGATAATGGTACTCACCAGTTCCATTTTTCTTGGATACGTTCCACAATAAACCCTGAGATTAGTAAATAACTCCCTCACATCTGCCTCAAATGTTTCTCAAACTGCTGCTTCTATGCTGTATCTCGGAGGGCTGTTTGTTGTTTTAGGGGACTCAGTTAAGAATGAGAGACTCAGTTTCCTATTGGGGACTTTTAGGATGGGGCTTAGTTTCCTATCGCCCTCCAGGATCTTCCAAATCTAGACCCACTAATTTTCAAAGTTCTAGGCCTTAAGTCCCCTTGTTGTAAGAACTCACAACATTTGGCCCCTCTATTTTCAAATCCAAACATTATTGGGATGTGTTTTCCCCATGCAGGCTTCCAGGTGTAATAGTCTGTTTCTCTCCCCTCTCTTTGCCCACCAGTCCCTCCCTCTGGGGGCCAGACCCTGGGGATTAGCTCCTGAGCATGTCTCAACTCTTCCTACCCTCTTCAGTGTGGCTTCTTCTCTACGTTTAGCTGTGGAGTTTTTTTTTCTGCCAGTCTTTGGGTCGTTTTCTGGATTATTTAAACTGATGTATTACCTAGTTGTATTTGTCATATGAGGTGAGTTTAGGGTCCTCCTACTTTTCTATACTCCCCCAGAAGTCCCTTAACTATAACCATTTTCTTACATGAATTTTTTTCAGTAAAAGTTTTTATTTTAGAAAATAAAATAAATTATTTTATTTCTGAAATATGACCATGGCAAATAAATATATTTGGAGACATTCTATACCATGAATGCTAAGAGAGACCCTACCAAGACACTAGGGTGTTGAGAGTTCTCCATTTGTATTTGATATATTGATCACACATTAGTATTAGCAAACATTATCAAGAGCTATTCTGCATGAGGCATTTATGGCCAACAACAATCTTACAAAGTAGGCTTAAAGGTTAGAAAATTGTTGGTCAGAAAAGTTAAAGAAAATGCTAAGTGGGGCGCCTGGGTGGCGCAGTCGGTTAAGCGTCCGACTTCAGCCAGGTCACGATCTCGCGGTCTGTGAGTTCGAGCCCCGCGTCAGGCTCTGGGCTGATGGCTCAGAGCCTGGAGCCTGTTTCCGATTCTGTGTCTCCCTCTCTCTCTGCCCCTCCCCCGTTCATGCTCTGTCGCTCTCTGTCCCAAAAATAAATAAACGTTGAAAAAAAAAATTAAAAAAAAAAAAGAAAGAAAATGCTAAGTATCATATCATTGGAGGGCACAAGAACCAGTGCTGACCCGGATCTATTGGTGACAAAACCCACATTCTATGGCTGACCCTTGAACAACACAAGGTTTAGGGTACCTCCATGCAGCTGAAAATCCATGTGTAACATTTTTTGTTTAAATTTATTTTTTATTGAAGTATAATTGGTATACGATATTAGGTTAGTTTCAGATATAAACAGTGAATCAACAATCCTATACATTACTCTCTGCTCACCTCAGTAAATATAGTCACCACCTGTCCCCATACACTGCTATATTTTAGCTATATTCCCTATGTTTTTCTTTTCATCCTTGTGACATTTTATTTTATTTTTATTTTAGAGAAAGAGCAAGCAGAGGAGAGGAGCAGAGGGAGAGAGGGAGAGAGAGAAGGAGGGAGGGAGAGAGAGAGAGTGAGCAAGAGAGACAATCTTAAACAGATACCATGCTTAGTGCAGAGTCCAATGTGGGGCTCAATCCCATGACCCTGAGATAATGACCTGAGCTGAAATAAAAAGTTGGATGCTCAACTGACTTAGCCACCTAGGTGCCCCATGACTTGTTTTATGACAGAACTTTATACCTCTTAATCCCCTTCACCTATTTCACCCACTACTACTCCTGTCCGCTCTGGCAACTACCAGCTTGTTCTCTGTATTTAAGTTGTTTTGTTTGTTTGTTTGTTTGTTTTAGATTCCATATATAATCAACACATTTTTGTAGGTGTATAGCATTCTCTTATAAATTATATGTATTTATGAAATCTCTATGTACCTATTTTCCTACACTTAAAGATTTGCATTTTCTGAATTTGTCACTTTATACTATAGATCATTTAGATTAAAAAATATTTCAGTATCTTTCCTTATATTCTTTATCAGAATGGAAATAGTGGATTAAAAAGTATTAGTATACACAGTACACATTCCTAAGTAGCTTTCAAAGGTATGCAACTAGTTGGACTTGGATTATAATAGAAAAGTAATTTTATGGGAAGGTTATGGAAGAGAATGGAAGAGAAGTGTAGAAGCAGAAGCTATACAAGGCTCCAAAGAAACATATGTGTCTGTTTTTCCGATCTTGGTTTCTTTTATGTCCTGTCAGATTTAATACTGAATATTCAATTATCCTCATAGCTATAAAGTTGCTTTTATTTTCTTATTTTCTTACTTTATAATTCCAAGGACTCATGGTTGGGAGCCCTCATCACATCTCCATCTGCTTCAATGTCTCTCCACTGAAGAATCAGATCTTGAATGATGACAACAGATCACCACAACTCATACAAGTAGCAGCCCAGTTCAATTAGCTGAATGAGTGTCTCCTTCATAGAGCATTAACAGGGTTCATGGCTCATGGTCTACAGGGCTTGACTCAGTGATTGGATCTTTTTCTTCTGTATCAAGAAAGAAAGTCAGAAAGGTTTACAACCACTTGGAGTTGACAATAGTGTACACTATCCCAGGGCCATTTTAACTCTCTCACCCTCTGTCACAATATAGACTGAAGAGGAACTAAGGTAGCTGCACATGTGGTGAGGCTCACACTGGTTGTCCACATCAAGCACATTGTACTAGTCAGACATATGAGCAGGAAGTGATTAATATGTGGGCGGTCTTGACAAGGCACATGTGCTCTTGATGGTGAATGAGAAACTATGAAGATTCAGGAGCCTGACATATCAATATGAGTTTTAGATGTTCACTGGTCTGGAGCATTATGGAGTATCCCTTCAGAGTATAAGACACTTTGTGGTTTTATGAATATCCTACCATTAAAAAGGAAGCAAAGTGCCTGGCAGGCTCACCTGTGTTTTGTAGTAAGCATATTTGACACTCTGAAATATGGCTCCACTCAATATGCTGGTAACACAGAAGCTCCCAACTTTGAATGGGCTCCAGGGGAGGTTTACATTATAGTGCAGATCACCCTGAAATCTGAGGTACACATTTTTAAGACTTTATGGTAGTAGAGGTATAACTTCTGGAAAAAAAAAGACAAAATATAAGGAAAGAAAAAAGGAAAGGAAAGAAAAAGAAAAAGAAAAAAAAACTTTGGGTGTATGGCAAGTTTATTGGAAAATCAAAACAAAACCCTTAGGGTTTTAGGAAAACCCTGGTGTTTGTATCATAGGATTATACACCTTTTGAAAAACAGCCCCTGCTGTGCTGCTATGTCCTGGTAAAGATAAAACACTCATTGAACATCAAATAACCATGCAACCAAAACTATACATTGAGAACTGGGCACTCTCTGACCCACCAACACATCACGTCAGTGAATACAGCAGCAATCATCATAACAAGACATTGGCATATCCAGGATTGGGCACAAGCAAGACCAGAGAGCAGGTGAAAAAGGTGTGAACCTGTAGCTCAGACCAAGCTCTCCATTAATTTGGCATAAACGTCTCTTGCTCACACTACAACGTTGCCTGCTCAGGGGAACACTTTTAACAAGCTAATGGAAGAGGAAAAGCCCATGTGGCCTTCACAAACAGATCAGTGTGGTATGTGTGTGCAAGTGAAAAAGGGATGAAAACTGAATTCTAATCCCACTCACGGGTGATTTGAAAGATAGTCGTGAGGGAAACCGCTTCCCATGGGCAGAGTTTGAAGTGGTACCTCATCCACTTTGTGTGGAAAGAGTAGTCTGAAGTAGGACCATGTATACATCATGAGGAGTGATACATTACTTAGGAAGCTTTTCCTATGGCCAGAAGGAAATTAATAGAAAGATTTAGAATAAGGAAGTCTGGAACAGAGGTGTATGTATGGACATATGGTAGTGGGCATCTGAAGCATTTTGTTTCTTGTATCACATGTCACCACCCAAAAGATAGAGTCCACCATTGAAAGGAATTAAACAACCAGATTGGAAGTGTGATGACCAGCAGATGTCATCCAGCTTCTGTCATTTGCCTTTGTCCCTTCACCTACAGTGATGGTGCTTGTGCGGATGAGTGAAGCAGCCATGGTAGCAGGGAGGGCCTCGATCTTTGTGAGGTTTATATCCCACTCTTGGACATGGATGTGATAGAATATTCAGAATTTCTGCAATTTCCTGCTTTTAGATCTGATTGGGATGTTGTCATTACTGCAAAGGAACATTTACATTCTGTGAGATATCAGGATGGTCAAGATTCCTACAGACAGAATTTTGTCAGAAAGTGAGTTAACACAACTCCAAGGAGAGATAGTGAATGTGTCCTATTGTTCTTTCCACATACATATAAATTTCCTCAGATTCTCTTTCCTAATGGGGATTGAAAATGATACATTCATGGGGTGCCTGGGTGGCTCAGTGGGTCTGATTCTTGATTTTGACTCTGGTCATGATCTCACTGTTTGTGGGTCCAAGCCCCTCATCTGGCACTGACAGTGCAGAGCCTGCTTGGGATTCTCTCTCACACCTTTCTGTTCTCCTCCTGTGTTCTCTGTCTCTCTCTTAAAATAAATAAAATAAACTTTATTTTTTTTAATATATGAAATTTATTGTCAAATTGGTTTCCATACAACACCCAGTGCTCATCCCAACAGGTGCCCTCCTCAATACCCATCACTCACCCTCCCCTCCCTCCCACCCCCCATCAGCCCTCAGTTTGTTCTCAGTTTTTAAGAGTGGGGGAGAGCCAAAACATAAGAGACTCTTAAAAAATAAAATAAACTTTAAAAAAGAGTAAATTATGAAAAGAAAGAAAATGACACATTTGATCAACTACAGGCCAGAGCCTAGAGTAATCTTTTCTGGTTAAGATTCTACAACGATGCACCAGTGCAATTGGGGCAACCATTGTTAGCTCAAGATATTGCACTTTCATGTGCCTTAGCACCTCTGGTTTTTGTAGCTGGGAGCCATCATCCCTTTATTCTTCATCCTTTATGCTTCAAAGGCATTTTCTCCGGGATATAGTATTGTTTCTGATGGTGGCTGATAAAGGGCAGATTTTTTTAATTTCAATTTTATTTCAATTCTAGTTAGTTAACATATATGATAACATTGGTTTCAGATTATATTCAGTGATTCACCACTTATACATAACACCCAGTGCTCACCACTATAAGTGCCCTAATTAATACCAATCATCTATTTAGTCCACCCCCTACCCACCTCCCTCTATCAACCCTGTTTGTTCTCTATAGTTAAGAGTCTCTTATGGTTTGTTTCCCTCTCTCTTTTTTTCCTTTCCCCTATGTCCATCTGTTTTGTTTCTTAAATTCCATATATGAGTGAAAACATGGTATTTGTCTTTCTCTGACTTATTTTGCTTAGCATAGCATACTTTAGTTCCATCCACGTCACTACAAATGGCAAGATTCCATTATTTTGTTTTTTTAATATAATTTATTGTCAGATTGGTTTCCATACAACAGCCAGTGCTCATCCCAACAAGTGCCCTCTTCAATGCCCATCACCCACCTTCCTCTCTTCCCCATCCCCCATCAGCCCTAAGTTTGTTTTCTGTATTTAAGAGTCTCTTATGGGTATTTTGATGGCTGGGTAATATATCACATATTTATCCATCCCTCGGTTGATGAACATTTGGGCTCCTCCCATAATTTAGCTATTGTTGGTAGTGCTGCTATAAACGTTGGGGTGTAGGTGCCCCTGCAGTCAGTATTTTTGTGCCCTATGGGTAAACACCTTGTAGTGCATTTGCTGGGTCAGAGAGTCATTCTATGCTTAACTTTTTAAGGAACCTGAAAACTCTTTTTCTAGAGTGGCTGCACCAATTTGCATTCCCACCAATAGTGTAGGAGTGTCCCCATCTCCACCTCCTCACTAGCATATGTTGTCTCCTGCAGTTTTACAGCATTTTCCTTGACTCTTACTCCATTAAAGCATTGAATAGGCAGTTCTTCCAGCTGCTGACTATATTTATCCCCATTATGCATAGAAGGACTGGAAAATATTTTTGGTAGACCCACAAATACACTGGACTAAGTACAAGTTGGCCTTAGGCCAGGACTCATTGACCTCCTGTCCTCTATAAGCCCCCACTCTGGCAACAGGTATGATGACATTTTTGTGTGTTCTGTATGGTTTGTGTCAACTATGACTCCATATAATGGCATTCAAAATTTCAGTCCTAATGTTTATTTTTACTCTTGTACAATTACTCTGGTAAATACCTACAGATTTTCTTGATGAAATATCACATGGAATATTTCTTACATATTCTTGCATTGGCTTCCCAAAGTTCATTCTTAAGGGACTGTCATTCCTTATAATTGTTAGCATCTAGGTCTGAGAATAGGCTTAGGTTGGAAACTGAGTGAAAGATGAATATATTTCCATCACAGCTCCCATCTCCATTTCACTAAATCTCAGTTTTTCCTAATAAACTCAAGCAACTTTCCAATTGTCCCTATACCAATTTCACCTCTGATAAGATTATAGTCCCTTAGCCATTAAAATAGATCTTTGTAGAACAAGGCCCTCTTACTGTTGATCCAGTCTCGCTGTTCATTATATATTATATCTAACCAGCCCAGAAATAAACCTGCACCTAAATAGTCAACTGATCTATGAAAAATGAGTCAAGAATATACAATGGGAAGAAGACAGTCTCTTCAATAAATGGTGTTGGGAAAACTGGACAGCTACTTGCAAAAGAATGGAACTGGACCACTCTCTGACACCATACACAAAAATAAGCTCAAAATGGACTGAAGACCTAAATGTGAGAACTGAAACCATAAAGCTCCTAGAAGAGAACACAGGCAGTGATTTCCTTGACATCAGCCATAAAAATATTTTTCTAGATATGTCTCCTAAGATGAAGGAAATAAAATAAAAAATAGGGGCATCTGGGTAGCTCAGTCAGTTGAGCATCCAACTCTTCATTTCAGCTCAGGTCATGACCTCACGGTTTGTGGATTCGAGCTGTGTCAGGCTCCATGCTGACAGTGCAGAGCCTGGGTTGGGATTCTCGCTCTCCCTCTCTCTCTACCCATCCATGGCTCGCACTCTCTCTCTCTCTCTCAAAATAAAATAAGCAAATTTTTAAAAATAAGCAAAAATAAACTATTTGGACTATATCAAAATAAAAAGCTTTTGTAAAGCAAAGGACCGTCGACAAAACAAGAAAGCAACCTCCTGAATGGGAAAAGATATTTGAAACTGATATATCTAATTAGTAGTTACAAGCTAAAATATACAAAGATGTTATACAACTCAACACCAAAAATACCCCCAAATAACCTGATTTAAAAATGGGCAGAGGACCTGAAAGGATAATTTTCCAAAGAAGACATCCAGATGGTCAACAGGAAAATGAAAAGATGTTTAATAGCACTCATCATTAGGGTAATGCAAGTCAAAAGCACAATGAGAGATCACCCTGCAGTGCCAGATGACTAAAATAGAAAAGACAAGAAATAACAAGTGTTGGTGAAGATGTAGAGAAAGAAGAACCCTTACACACTCTTCATGGGAATGTAAATTGGTACAGTTACTATTCAAAGCAGAATGGAGGTTCCTCAAAAAGTTAAAAATAGAATTATGAGTTATTCTATGATCCAGTTATACCACTATTGGGTATTTATACACGGAAGACAAAAACACTTACTTGAAAAAATATATGCACCCCTTCGTTATTGCAGATTTATTTAAAATAGCCAACATATGGAAGTGTCCCAAGTGTATATATACTGATGAATGTATTAAGAAACTATGGCATATACGTGCAATGAAATATTTAGCTATAAAAAGAATGGCATCTTGCCATTTGCAACGACATGGGTGGACCTAGAGGGTGTTCTGCTAAGTGAAACAAGTCAGTCAGTGAAAGACAAATATCATACAATTTCACTTATATGTGGAATCTAAAACAAATGAACAAACACACAAACATATCTATAATTATGGAAAAGAAACTGATAGTTGTCAGAGGGAGAGGAAATGGGTGATGAGTAAAATGGGTGAAGGGTAGTAGGAGATACAGGGAATGAGTAAGTCACAGGGAGGAAAGGTACAATGTTGGAAATATAGTCAACAGAATTTTAATAACGTTGTGTAGTGGCAGAAGGTGGCTACACTTATGAGCACAGCATATTGTATAGGGATGTTGAATCACTGTGTTGTACACCTGAAATAATGTAACATAGTGCATCGTCTATACTTTAAAAATCCCATATCTAACTGGCTTCTGGTAGTTAGGAACTGCCTTGTGGCTCCAGCTCATTTGGAATCTTGTTCTCCACATTCACAGTAGAGAGGCCAGTTCCCTGAAAGCATCTTGTCCTGTCAACACTGGACTACAGAGGACATAAAGCTTCTCAAAGACCCCTTGCCTTTTTAACTAGTATTTTCCATTGGGTGCCCTCTGAGACATCACAGGAGTTAGCTGATTGGTTCTCTGCTTATACACTATAAATCCTTGCTAACCTTCTTAACTCTGCTGTGCTGCCTACTTCACTATTCTCTCAAGGCACCTGCAGCAACTCCATTGCATCCATTGAATGTAATTGTGTCAGAGTTGTAATAGGACATCTCTATGGTATTAGAATTGGATCCAGAGTTCTTTTTCAGGAGTTTAATTGTTAAATCTTGGGAAAGAGTCCCTATACCTATAAGCTTTCTTACATTCAGCTTTCTAGTCTGATTCTCCCCTGAGTTCCTGATGGCATTTTTCATTGGATACTTTTTCCTGTTTTGTCAAAGATTGATTTGCCATACATTTGTGAGGCCATGTCTGGCTTCTGTCTTCTATCCCATTGATCTATGTGTCTGTTTTTGTGACAGTACCATAGTGTCTTGATGACACTGCTTGTAATACAGCTGAAGGTCCATAATTATTATGCCTCCAGCTTTTTTTTTCTTTTTCAACATTACTTTGTCTATTAGTGGTCTTTTCTGTTTCCCTGCAAATTTTAGGATTATTTGTTATAGCTCTGTGAAGAATGCTCGTGTTATTTTGATAGGGATTGCACTGAATGTGTACATTGCTTTGAGTGTAACAATATTTGTTCTTCTGATCCATGAGCATGGAATGTTTTTCCATTTCCTTGTGTCTTCTTCAATTTCATTCACAAGCTTTCCATACTTTTCAGTGTACAGACATTTTACCTCTTTGGTTAGGTTTATTCCTAGTTATCTTATGGGTTTTTGTGCAATTGTAAATTGAATCCACTCCTTGATTTCTCTTTCTGCTGCTTTATTATTAGTGTATAGAAATGCAACTGATTTCTCTATATTGATTTTATATCCTGCGACTTTGCTGAATTCCTGTATCAGCTCTAGCAGTTTTCTGGCGGAGTCGTTTGTGTTTTCCACGGAGCGTATCCTGTCATCTACGAAGAGTGAAATTTTGACATTTTCTTTGCTTTGTCTTTTATTTTGCTTTGCTTTTATTTCCTCTTTGTATGCTTTTTATTTCTTTGTGTTGTTTGATTGCTGACGCTAGGACTTCCAACATTATGTTGAACACAGTGGTAACAGCGGACTTCCCAGTCATGTTCCTGATCTTAGGGGGAAAAATCTCAGATTTTTCCCATTGAGGATGATATTACTTGTAGGCCTTTCATATATGGCCTTTATGATATTGAGGTATGTTTCTTCTGACCCTACTTTCTTGAGGGTTTTTTTTTTATCAAGAAAGGATACTGTATTTTGTGAAATACGTTTTCTGCATCCATTGAAAGGATAATATGGTTCTTATCCTTTATTTTATTAATGTGACATATCACATTGATTGATTTTCTGATACCTGACCCAGCCCTGCAGACCAGGAATAAATCCCATTTGAATATGGTTAATATATTTTTTAATGTACTTACTATTGAATTCAAATTGCTAGTATCTTGTTGAGAATCTTACATCCAAGTTCATCAGATATATTGGCCTGTAATTCTCCTTTCTAGTGGGATGTTTCTTGGTTTGGAAATCAGGTTAATGCTGTATCATAGAATGAGTTTGGAAGCTTTCTTTCCATTTCTAATTTTTGGAACAGTTTGACAATAGGTATTAACTCTTCTTTAAAATTCTGGTAGAATTCCCCTGAGAAGTCATATGGCCCAGGACTCTTACTTGTTGGGAAATTTTTTTTTAACCAATTCAATTTCTTTGCTGCTTATGGGTCTGTTCAGATCTTTTATTTCTCCCTGGTTCAGTTTTGGTAGTGTGTGAGTTTCTAGGAATTTGTCTATTTCTTCCATATTGCCTAGTTCGTTTGTTTGTTTGTTTCTTATTTACTTATTGATTGATTGATTGATTGATTGATTGATTGATTTTACATCCAAGTTAGTATATGGTGCAATAATGACTTCAGGAGTAGATTCCTTAATGCCCCTTACCCATGTAGCCCATGCCCCCTCCCTCAACCGTTCTAGTAACCCTCTTTGTCCTCCGTATTTAAGAGTCTCTTATGTTTTGTCCTTCTACCTGTTTTTATATTATTTTTGCTCCCTTCACTTATGTTGATCTCTTTTGTATCTTAAATTGCTCATATGAGTGAAATCATATATTTGTCTTTCTCTGAGTGACTAATTTCGCTTAGCATAATACCCTCTAGTTCTATCCATGTAGTTGCAAATGGCAGGATTTCATTCTTTTTGATTCCCAGGTAATACTCCATTCCACACACCACATCTTATTTATCCATTCATCTATCGATGCACATTTGGGCTCTTACCATACTTTGGCTATTGTCGATAATGCTGCTATAAACATTGGAGTGCATGTGCCCCTTCGAAACAGCATACTTGTATCCCTTGGATAAATACCTAGTAGTGCAATTGCTGGATCTTAGGGTAGTTCTATACTGTTTTATGGAGTGGCTGCACCACTTTGCATTCCCACCAACAGGGCAAAAGAGATCCTCTTTCTCTGCATCCTCACCATCTGTTGTTGCTTGAGTTGTTAATGATAGCCATTCTGACAGGTGTGAGGTGGTATTTTATTGTGGTTTTGATTTGTATTCCTTGATGATGAGTGATGTTGAGCATTTTTTCATGTGCCTTTTCGCCATCTCGGTGTCTTCTTTTGAGAAGTGTCTATGTATGAGTTTTGCCCATTTCTTCACTGGATTATTTGCTTTTTGGGTGTTGAGTTTGATAAGTTCTTTATATATTTTGGAAAGATATCCAAAATCTTATATGTTATTTGCAAATATCTTCTCCCATCCAGTCAGTTGCCTTTTAGCTTTGCTGATTGTTTCCTTCACTGTGCAGAAGATTTTTATCTTGATGAGGTCCCAATAGTTTACTTTTGCTTTTGTGTCACTTGCCTACAGAGATGTATTGAGTAAGAAGTTGCTGCGGCTGAGGTAAAATAAGTGTTTGCCTACTTTCTCCTCTGGGATTTTGATGGCTTCCAGTCTTACATTTAGGTCTTTCATCCATTTTGAGGTTATTTTTGTGTATGGTGTAAGAAAGTGGTCCAGACTCATTTTTCTGTATGTCGCTGTCCAGTTTTCCCAGCACCACTAGCTGAAGAGATTGTCTTTATTCCATTGGATATTCTTTCCCGCTTTGTCAAAGCTTAGTTGGTCACACCTTTGTGGGTCCGTATCTGGGTTCTCTACTCTGTTCCATTGATAAGAGTGTCTGTTTTTGTGCCAGTACCATACTGTCTTGATGATTACAGCTTTTTAAATACATCTTGAAATCCCGAAGAGTGATGCCTCCAGCTTCAGTTTTCTTTTTCAAGATTGCTTTGGCTATTAGGGGTATTTTCTGATTTCATACAAATTTTAGAATAGTTTGTTCTACCTCTGTGAATAATGTTGGTGTTATTTGGATAGGGATTGCATTGAATGTGTAGATTGCTTTGGGTAGTATCGACATTTGAACAATGTTTGTTCTTCTAATCCAGGAGCATGGAATATTTTTTAAAAAAATTTTTTTTTTGGTGTGTCTTCTTCAATTTCTTTCAAAGCTTTCTATACTTTTCAGTGTATAGATTTTTCATTTCCTTGGTTAGGTTTATTCCTAGGTGTTTTTTGTTCTTTTTTTGCAGTTGGAAATGGGATCAATTCCTTGATTTTCTGTTGCTTCATTATTGGTATATAGAAATGCCATCAGTTTCTGCACGCTGATTTTATGTCCTGCGACTTGCTGAATTCATGGATCCATTCTAGCAGTTTTTTAGTGTAAATATGGGGTTCCATATAGAGTTTCATGTCATCATTTGTGTTGTCTTACTGCTGAGGCTAAGACTTCCAATACTATGTTGCATAACAGTGACGAGAGTGGATATCCCTGTCATATTCCTGACCTTAGGGGGAAAGCTCTCAGTTTTTCGCGATTTAGGATGATATTATCATTGGGTCTTTCATATATGGCTTTTATGATCTCAAGGTATGATCCTTCTATGCCTACTTTATTGAGGGTTCTTATCAAGAAAAGATGCTGGGGGAGCCTGGATGGCTAAGTTGGTTAAGCGTCCATCTTCAGCTCAGGTCATGATTTCATGGTTCATGAGTTTGAGCCCCACGTCAGGCTCTGTGCTGACAGCTCAGAGCCTGGAGCCTGCTTCAGTTTCTGTCTCTCTCCTTCTCTCTCTCTGCCCCTCCCCTGCTTGTGCGCTCGCTCTCTCTCTCTCTCTCTCAAAAATAAATAAATATTAAAAAATTTAAAAAAAGGGTGCTGTATTTTGTCAAATGTTTCTCTGCATCTACTGAGAGGATCGTGTTGTTCTTTTCCTTTCTTATATTGATGCAATGTATCACAATGATTGTTTGCAGATATTGAACCACCTGTGCATCCCAGGTATAAATCCCACTTGATCGTGGTGAATATTTTTTTAATATATTGTTGGATCCTGTTGGCTAGTATCTTGTAGAGGATTTTTGCATCTATGTTCATCAGGGAAGTTGGTCTATAGTTCTCCTTTTTAGTGGGGTCTTTATCTGGTTTTGGAATCAAGGTAATGTTGGCTTCATAGAAAGAGTTTGGAAGTTTTCCTTCCATTTCTATTTTTTGGGACAGTTTCAAGAGAATAGGTGTTAACTCTTTAAATGTTTGGTAGAATTCCCCTGGAAAGCCATCTGGCCCTGGACTCTTGTTTTTGTGGGGTTTTTTGGTGTTTTTTTTTGTTTTTTTTGTTTTTTTTGTGTGGGGGGGGAGATTTTTGATTACTAATTCGATTTCTTTACTGGTTATGGGTCTGTTCAAATTTTCTATTTCTTCCTGTCTCAGTGTTGGTAGTACATATGTTTCTAGGAATTTGTCATTTCTTCCAGATGGCCCATTTTATTGGCTTATACTTGCTCAAAATATTCTCTTATTATTGTTTGTATTTCTGCAGTGGTGGTTGTGATCTCTTCTCTTTCATTCTTGATTTTATTTATTTGGGTCCTTTTCTTTTACTTTTTGGTAAAACTGGCTAGGGGGCTATCAATTTTGTTCTTTCAAATAACCAATTCCTGGTTTCATTGATATATTCTACTGGATTTTTTGTTTGTTTGTTTGTTTGTTTGTTTTGGTTTCAATAGCATTGATTTCTGCTCTAATCTTTATTATTTCCTATATTCTGCTGGTTTTTGGTTGATTTGCTATTCTTTTTCCCAATCTTTGAGGTATAAGGTAAGGTTGTGTATCTGAGACCTTTCTTCCTTTAGGAAGTCCAGGATTGCTATACCCTTCCCTCTTATGAATGCCTTTGGTGCATCCCTGAGGTTTTGAGCTGTGATGTTATCATTTTCATGGGCTTCCATGTAGTTTTTTTTTTTTTCAACGTTTATTTATTTTTGGGACAGAGAGAGACAGAGCATGAACGGGGAGGGGCAGAGAGAGAGGGAGACACAGAATCGGAAACAGGCTCCAGGCTCTGAGCCATCAGCCCAGAGCCCGACGCGGGGCTCGAACTCACGGACCGCGAGATCGTGACCTGGCTGAAGTCGGACGCTTAACCGACTGCGCCACCCAGGTGCCCCTTCCATGTAGTTTTTAAACTCCTCTTTAATTTCTTGGTTAGCCCATTTATTCTTTAGTAGGATGTTCTTTACTTTCCAAATATTTGTTATCTTTCCAAATTTTTTCTTGTGGTTGATTTCAAGTTTCATAGCATTATAGTCTGAAAATATGCCCGGTATGATCTCGATCTTTTTGTACTTGTTGTGGGCTGATTTGTGTCCCAGTATGTGATCTATTCTGGAGAATGTTCCATGTGCACTAGAGAAGAATGTGTATTCTGCTGCTTTAGGATAAAGTGTTCTGAATATATCTGTGAAGTCCATCTGGTCCACTGTGTCATTCAAAGCCATTGTTTCCTTGTTATTTTCTGTTTAGATGATCTCTCCATTATGGGAAGTGGGGTGTTGAAGTCCCCTTATTATGGTATTATCAATGAGTTTCTTCTTTATGTTTGTGATTAATTGATTTATATATGTGGGTATGCCACGTTTGGAGCATAAATGTTTATAATTGTTAGGTCTTCTTGGTGTATAGACCCCTTGATTATGATATAATGCCCTTCTTCATATCTTGTTATGGTCTTTATTTTATTTTATTTTATTTTTTAATATGAAATTTATTGTCAAATTGGTTTCCATACAACACCCAGTGCTCATCCCAAAAGGTGCCCTCAATTCCTCCCATCCCCCATCAACCCTCAGTTTGTTCTCAGTTTTTAAGAGTCTCTTATGCTTTGGCTCTCTCCCTCTCTAACCTCTTTTTTTTTCTTCCCCTCCCCCATGGACTTCTGTTAAGTTTCTCAGGATCCACACAAGAGTGAAAACATATGGTATCTGTCTTTCTCTGTATTACTTATTTCACTTAGCATAACACTCTCCATCTAAATTGTCTGATATAAATATGGCTACTCCAACTTTCTTTTGGCAACCATTGGCATGATAGATGGTTTTCCAACCCGTATTTTCAATCTGAAGGTGTCGTTAGGTCTAAAATAGGTCTCTTGTAAAAAGCATATAGATCAGTCTTGTTTTCTTATCCATTCTGTTACCCTATGTCTTTTGATTGGAGTGTGTAGACCATTGATGTAGAGTGAGTACTGAAAGACATGAATGTATTGCCATTATGTCACCTGTAGAGTTAGAGTTTCTGGTAGTGTTTTCTGGTCCTTTCTAGTCTTTGTTGCTTTTGGTCTTTTGGTTGTTGTTGGGTTTGGTTTCTTTCTTTTTTTTTTTCCATCTTTTCTCCCCTCAGAGACTCCCCCTTAAAATTTCTTGCAAGGCTGGTTTAGTGGTCATGAACTCCTTTAATTTTTGTCTGGGAAACTTTTTATCTCTCTTTCTATTTTGAATGACAGCCTTGCTGGATAAAGAATTCTTGGCTGCATATTTTTCTGATTCAGCACTTTGAATATATCCTCCCACTCCTTTCTGGCCTGCCAAGTTTCTGTGGTTAGGCCTGCTATGAACTTGATCTGTCTTCCCTTGTAAGATAAGGACTTTTCTTCTCCCTTGCTGCTTTCATGATTCTTTCTTTGCCTGAGTATTTTGTGAATTTGACTATGATATGCCTTGTTGATGGTCAGTTTTTGTTTAATCTAATGGGAGTTCTCTGTGTTTCCTGTATTTTGATGTCTGTGTCTTTGCCCAGGTAGAAGAGTTTTCTGCTATAATTTGGTCACATAAATTTTCTACCCCTTTTTCTCTCTCTTCATCTTCTGGGAATCTATGATTTTGATATTCCTTTTTAATGAGTCACTAAGTTCTCTAATTTTTATTTTGTGCTCTTTTGCCTTAGTCTCCCTCTTTTTTTCTGCTTCATTATTCTCCAGAAGTTTGCCCTCTATTTCGCTGATTTGCTGCTCTGCCTCATCCAGCCTGGCCGCCATAGCATCCATTCAAGATTGCAGCTCAGTCAGAGCATTTTTAATTTCATCCCGAATAGATTTTACCTCTTTTATTTGCACAGAAAGGGATTCTGTGGTTTTTTTTTCAACCCCAGGTAGTATTCTTATTATCGTGATTCTCAATTCTGGTTGAGACATCTTGCTTGCATCTGTGTTGATTAAGTTTCTGGATGTCATTTCTTCCTGTTGTTTCCTTTGGGGTGATTTCCTTCATTTCATCTTTTTGGAGGAAGAAAATAAATTAATAAGGGGAAAAATAAAATAAAAAAAAATTAAAAACAACACAAATAAATCAAATAAAGGATGCTAGATCCTATATATATTTTTGTTTGATTCTTGAAAGAAGCTTGATAGATTAGAGAAAAAAGGGAAAGATAAGAAAAAGAAAGAAAGAAAAAGGAAATTGTTTGAAAATTTGAAAAAAATGAATATAGTAAAATAGAATAAATGAATGATAAAAGTAAAATAGAATTTTAAAAATTTGCAAACAGTAAAAAATATAGTAGAAAAAAATTAAAAATCTTTTTAATAAAAATTGAAAACAAAAAGATTTTTTGTCTTTCTGTATTCAAGAATAAGAGAAAAAAAGAAAAAGAAAAAAATTGAATAAAAGAACCAGCAAACAGAATGAAGTACAATTGAAATGACATCTGGTTTTCCATAGAAGTCAAGCTATGAAGCACTTTATAGTCTGTTAACTAAGCACATAAAGAGACTTGTGTTCTTTAAGAGCGCTGTTGGCCCAGTTGGATGGAGCTTATTGTAACAGCTCCATTCTCCAACAGATTGTACCGCTTAGCTTACTGGGATGGCTTGTTATGTTTCCTGTAGGTGTGTATGCACATGCATGGGAAGGGTGAAAATGGAGTCACCAGCTATCCAGTCCCTAGTATCAAAACTCTGCTCTTTCCACAACTGGCAATCAAGCACCTCTTCTTTCTCTCCGGCTTGTATCTACTCCCCGCTTCTACGCTGTCTATAATCAAGCCATCAGGCGGCCATATGGCACCTCCTTCCTGAGCTTTATCACAGACACAGCTGTGTTTTCTAACCCCTCATGTCTGAGGGACTGAATCTTTGACCCCCTCAGACCCTCTGGGAGAGGGGCTCACTGAGCAGTGACTGGGTGCTGGCTGCACCCAGGAACATTCACTAGACAGCACTGCTGCTGATACCCAGAGACTGTGTCTGGGCACCAGCCCACCCCAGAAAAAGTTCACATGATCATGTAACAGCAGCATTTCAGGGATTATGGAAAAATCATAACACACACCTGGAGTTAGGCTTCGCCCTTAATGTCCTTGTTCCAGCACCAGCAAATGTGGTTGTTCTCTGGGGTCTGCTAGGACCTTTGCCTGTGGGGAGGCCACACAGTCTGTACCAAATATCCTCCCAGCTGGGGAACCACCTCTCCCTGTATGGCCTGAGGACACTGAGGACCTCCCTCTCTGCTCCTAGGAATTTTCCCTTCCCACCAGAGCACTATCAGGTATTGAGCTGCGGAGTTTCAGACTCTGTGCTCCACCATTTATAGAATCTTAATGGAATTTAAACCCTCTCCTTTGTCCTTTCTCCCTTTTTTGTTCAGTCCCTGTGGCTGTTTCCACTTTTCCACTTTCTCTCCAGCTACTTTTGGGCACAGGGGGTGCGTTTCCCGCACTCTCCCCCACTTACATCCTCTCTCCACAAGCAAAAACAGCTCCCTGCCCTCCGCAGCTTCTCTCTCCCCCCAGTTCACCTCTCCGTGCCATGTACCTGCTGAGTTCTGTGGTTCAGGTTGTGCAGATTGTTGTGTTAATCCTCAAATCAGTTTTCTAGGTGTACAAGATGGTTGAGTGTTGATCTGTCTGCATTTCAGGAAGAGATGCAAAAAACTTCCATGCTGTTCTGTCATCTCAGCCCCTGGGGTATGATCATTGATTTAAATTCTGGACCTAGCATATCATTTATATCTGTCTTGATTACATCCCTGGCTGTGATGTTTTTCTTTCTTTTGGGATGAATTCATTTGTTTTGACATTTTTCTGGTTTCTGTCTTCTTCTGTGTGTTAGGAAAGCCTGTTACCTTTCCTGTTCCTGCAAGTAATGGCTATATTAAGAAGAGGTCATATATGGTCCAGGGGCTGGCATTTCAGGAAGTGTTTCTCATGTATGTTTTGTGCATTGTGCTGTTGTGTTTTGGCTGCTCTTTCCCTTAGGTCAGTCCGCTGCAGTTTCTCCTTGCCTGCAGTGAGGAGTGTTTGGACCTTGTCCAGTGTGGTGAATTTTGACTAGGTATGCTTTGGCCAGCTTGTTAAAATAAGCCTGATCCTATTTCTACTGGAGCTGAAGCTTCTCAGCACCCTATAACCAGTAGTCTTGGTGGGTGTGGGGGTTTGTGCTGGTCTTCTCGGGGGTGTGTGTGTGTGTGTGTGGCTGCTGTTGCTGTGGCTTTCAGGCATACTTGCCCTAGGAAGAGGCACCTGCAGAGCACATGGGGGCAGGACTTGGTGTAACTGTCTCAAGGCTCCCACTGTGGGCATTAGGATGCTCACTGATGTGGTTTGTGCTCTTGGGTGGGGGCATAAAAATTGGTGTCACCGATGTTCTCTCCCAGAGAGGGGAGTTCCTGCCTGCTGCTGCCCAGGAAACCCTCACAAAAAAGTGAACACTCTCCCCTCATGTGTTCCAGGCTTCTCTGAGACCCCTGCCTTCAGCCTGTGTCCAGACCATCTGCCTCTGGCAGTGCAGCACATCTGTGTTTTATCTCAGGCATGCCAGCAGAGTTTCAAACTCTATATTTTAGGGACCCGGTGAGGCATGGCACCTGTGCTCATCCTCTGGGGGAGGGTCTTATTGTGCTGGGGCTGTTTATTCCCAGAAAGGCTGTCACAGGAGTGTACAGATACTTGGAGTTTAGAATAAAATGTAGTAAAAAGCCAGACTCCAGGTTTGCTGCCCTCAGCAGCTGTCTCTGCCCCTGTGCTAATGAATGGGCAGCACAATGGTGTCAGCCGGCTCTTCTGTCCCCTGAGAGCTGGTGCTGCCTCTCCCAAATGCACTCCAAGAAAGGTAACTGTTTATTCTAGTGTGAACCAGTGAATCCTCAGTCCATGCTGTATGCTCTCAGGCCTCTACCTTCCTTCTCCATAGGAGCACAACTATGTTTCCTGTTCTCCCCAGCAGCCACTGTGCTGATTTCTACAGCTGCGGTCTTTGAACTCTGCTTGTTGTGAAAACTTGGGATAATCAGCCTGTCTAGTTTTACCAGTCAGTGGTTTGGGGGAAATGTTTTTCTCATGCAATCCCCTGTGTAATGCACTCTCTCTGATCAGGTCTCCCTCCCCTCTGCAGTGCCTACAATTCTTTTCTTCCCATAGATGTACATTTTTTTTCTCTCAGGAATCAGACTGATTTCTTGGGTAATGAGAATCATTTGATATTTATCAAGCTGTGTTTGAGGGACAAGGCAAGGATAAGGTCCCCCTACAACTCACCATCTTAGCCTCAAACACATTGACAAAGAGATCTTAAAGGTCATGGCTAAAATGGCTTAAAGTCTTCTGTTTCTGAGGAGAAGATGTTTAAGGTTTTATTTGTCTCTGGAAGTAATCCTAAGAAGGCTGTGGTCTAGAGGTGGGACAGGAGAGACATTTCAGCATGTATGTATGTAAATTTTATTTAAATCCAAGGTGGTTAACATGTAGTGTAATCATGGTTTCAGGAGTAGAATTCAGTGGTTCATCACTTCCATACAACACCCAGTGCTCATCACGAGTTCCTTCCTTAATGCCCATCACCCAACTAGCCCATCTACCCACCACCTTCCCTCTAGCAACCCTTAGTTTGTTCTCTGTATTTAAGAGTTTCTTATGGTTTGCCTCCCTCTTTGTTTTTATCTTGTTTTGGCTTCCATTCCCTTATGTTCACCTGTTGTGTTTCTTAAATTCTACGAGTGATATCATATGTTATTTCTCTTTCTCTTTCTGTCTTTTGCTTAGCATAATACGCTCTAGTTCCATCCACGTTGCTGCAAATGACAAGATTTCATTCTTTTTGATGGCTAATATTCCATTGTATATATGTATGTGTATGTGTGTCTGTGTATGTGTGTGTGTATACATATATACATATATATATACATATATGTGTGGCTAAAATGGCTTAAAGTCTTCTGTTTTTGTATGTATGTATACACACACCACATCTTCTTTACCATTTGTATCCTTTGGATAAATACCTAGTAGTGCAATTGTTGAGTGTTAGGGTAGCTCTATTTTTAACTTATTGAGGAACTTCCACTGTTCTCCTCCGTGGCTGCACCAGTTCACATGCCCACCAACACTGAAATAGGGTTCCCATTTGTCTGCATCCTTGCCAACGTCTGTTGTTTCTTCTCTTGTTAATTTTAGCCATTCTGACCAGTGTGATGTGGTATCTCATTGTGGTTTTGATTTGTATTTCTCTGATGATGAGTGATGTTGAGCATCTTTTCATGTGTCTGTTAGCCATCTGGATGTCTTTGGAAGAGTGACTATTCATGTCTTCTGCCCATTTCTTCAATGGATTATTAGTTGAGTGTTGAGTTTGATAATTTCTTTATAGAATTCAGGTAGTAACCCTTTATCCAATAAGTCATTTGCAAATATCTTCTCCCATTCTGTCAGTTGCCTTTTAGTTTTGTTGATTGTTTCCTTTGCTGTGCAGAAGGTTATTTTTTTTTATCTTAATTGAGATCCCAGTTTTCATTTTTGCTGTTTTTTCCCTGGTCTCTGGAGACATGTCTAATAAGTTGCTGTGGCTGAGGACAAAGAGGTTGCTTCCTGTTTTCTACTTTAGGATTTTGATGCTTTCCTTGTCTTACATTTAGGTCTTTCATCCATTTTGAGTTTATTTTTATGTATGGTGTAAGAAAGTGATCAAGGTTCATTCTTCTGCATGTCACTGTCCAGTTTTTCAAGTGCCATTTACTAAAGAGACTGTCTTTTTTCCATTGGATATTCTCACCTGCTTTGTAGAAGATTAGTTGACCATACCTTTGTGGGTCCATTTCTGGTCTATTGAGCTATGTGTTTTTGTGCCAGTACCATACTGTATTGATCATTACAGCATTGTAATACAGCTTGAAGTCTGGAATTGTGATGTCTCTAAGTTTGGTTTTCTTTTTCAACGTGGCTTTGGTTATTTGGGGTCTGTTCTCCCTAAAAATTTTAGAATTGTTTGTTATAGCTCTTAAAGAAGTCTGGTGTTATTTTGATAGAGATTGCATTGAATGAGTGGATTGTTTTGGGTAGTGTTGACATTTTACCAATATTTGTTCTTCCAATCCATGAGCATGAAATTTGTTTCTATTTTTTGGTGTTCTTTCACTTTCTTTCATAAACTTTCTGTAGTTTTCATACAAGAGATCTTTTACCTCTCTGGTTGTTTATTCCTAGGTATCTTATGGTTTTTGGTGCAATTGTAAATGGGATCAATTCTTTGATATCTTTCTGCTGCTTCATAATTGGTATATAGAAATGCAACTAATTTCTGTACATTGATTTTTATATCCTACGACTTTGCTGATTCCATGTATCAGTTCTCATAGTTTTTTGGTGGAGTCTTTTGGGTTTTCCACATACAGTATCATGTTGTCTGCAAAGAGTGAAAGTTTGACTGCATACTAGCCAATTTGGATGCTTTTATTTCTTTTTGTTGTCTTATTGCTGAGGCTAGGACACTCAGTGGTATGTTGAACAACACTGGTGAGAGTGAATATCCCTATCATGTTCCTGACCTTAGGGGGAAAGATTTCAATTTTTTCCCATTGAGGATATTAGTTGTGGGTGTTTTCTGTATGGTCTTTATGATATTGGGTTATGTTATACCTCATCCTTCTATCCCTACATTCTTGAGGGTTTTTATCAAGAAAGGATGCCGTATTTTGTCAAATACTTTTTCTGCATCTATTGAGAGGATCATGTGGTTCTTATCCTTTCTTTTATTAATGTCATGTATCACATCAATTGAGTTGTGAATATTGAACCAGCCCTACAACCCAGGAATAAATTCCACTTGGTCGTGGTGAATAAATCTTTTAATGTATTGTTGGATCCAGTTTCCTAGTATCTTGTTGAGAATGTTTGCATCCATGTTCATTATGAAGATTGGTCTGTAGTTTTCCTTTTTAGTGAGGTCTATGTCTGGTTTTGGAATCAAGGTAATGATGGCCTCGTAGAAAGAGTTTGGAAGTTTCTCTTCCGTTTCTATTTTTTTTTTGGAACAGCTTTAAAAGAACAGGTGTTTACTCTTCTTTAAATTGCTGGTAGAATTCCCTTGGAAAGCCATCTGGCTCTGGATTCTTGTTTGTTGGGAGATTTTTTATTACTGATTCAATTTCTTTACTGATTATGTGTCTGTTCAAATTTTCTATTTTTTTTCCTGTTTCAGTGTTGGTAGTTTATATGTTTCTAGGAATTTGTCCATTTCTTCCAGATGGCCCAATCCGTTGGCATGTAATTGCTCTTAATATTATCATTGTTTGTATTTCTGAGGTACTTGTGATTTCTCTTCTTTCATTCATGATTTTATATATTTGGTTCCTTTCCTTTTTCTTTTTGTAAATCTAAAAGAATTTATCAATTTTGTTAATTTTTTTAAAGAACCAGCTCCTAGTATTGTTGATATGTTCTACTGTGTTGGTGTTGTTATCATTGATTTCTGCTCTAATCTTTGTTATTTCCCCTCCTTCTGGCTTTGAGCTTTATTTGCTGTTCTTTTTCCAGCTCTTTGAAGTGTAAGGTTAGGTTGTGTATTTGATATCTTTCTTCCTTCCTTAGGAGGGCCTGGATTGCCATATACTTCCCTCTTATGACTGCCTTTGCTGCATCCCAGACCTTTTGCATTGTCGTGTTTTCATTTTCATTGACTTCCATGTACTTTTTCAATTCTTCATTAATTTCTTGGTTAACCTCTTCATTCATTCTTCTTCTTTAATCTCCAGATATTCATGGTCTTTCAATTTTTTTTTTTTGTGGCTAAAGTTAGTGTTGTGGTCTAAAAACATGCGTGGTATGCTGTCTTTGTGTACTTGTTGAGGGCTGATCTGTGATCTAGTATGTGATCTATTCTGGAGAATGTTCCATGTACACTTGAGAAAAATGTGTATTCTGATGCTCTAGTATGAAATGTTCTGAATATATCTGTGAAGTCCATCTGGTCCAGTGTGTCATTCAAAGTCATGGTTTCCTTGTTGGTTTTCCTTAGATGACCTATTTATTGATGTAAGTGGGAGGGGGGGTAAAAATCACCTACTATTATTGTATTATTATCAATGTGTTCCTTTATGTTTGTGATTGATTTATATATTTGGGTACTGTCATATAGGGGGCATAAATATTTATAATTGTTAGATCTTCTTGGTAGATAGACCCCTTAATTATAATGCCCTTCTTCATCTCTTGTGACAGTCTTTTAAAATCTAGTTTGTCTGATAGATGTTTGGTTATTCTTTTTATGTCCACTAGCATTATAGATGGTTCTGCATCCCCTTATGTCCAATCTGCAGGTGCCTTTAGGTATCAGATGAGTCTCTTGTAGGTAGGCAGCATATAGATGAATCTTGCTTTTTTTTTTTCTTAATCCATTCTGATACCCTACATCTTTTGATAGGACCATTTAGTCTGTTGACATTTAGTGATTATTGAAAAATATAAATTTAGTTCCATTTTGATGCTCTCTGGTCATTGCCAGTCTTTGTTGCTTTTGGTCTTTTCTGTTTTGTTTCCAGAGTACCCCTGAAAATTTCTTGCACGGCTGGTTTAGTGGTCTCAAACTCCTTTAGTTTTGTCTGGAAAACTTTATGTCTCCTATTTTGAATGACAGCCTTTCTGGGTAAAGAATTCTTTGTTGCATATTTTCCATTCATTATGTTGTGTATATACTGCCACTCCTTTTTGGCCTGCGAGGTTTCTGTGGACAGATCTTTTGTGAACCTGCTCTCTCTTTCCTTGTAGGTAAATGATTTTTCCCCTTTGCTTCTTTCATGATTCTTTCCTTGTCTGTGTATTTTGTGAATTTGACTATGATATGCCTTGATGATGGTACGTTTTTGTTGAATCTAATGGGAGTTTTCTGTGCTTCATGGATTTTGATATCTGTGCCCTTCCCTTATTAGGAAAGTTTTCAGCTATAATTTCCTCACATAAACCTCTGCCTTTTTTTCTGTCTCTCCATCTTCTGGGACTCTTATGATGTGGATTTTATTCCTCTTTAATAAGTTACTGAGTTCTCTAAGTCTTATTATCTTTTGCCTTTGTTTCCCTCTTTTTGTCTGTGCCATCATTTTCATAATTTGACCTTCTATATCACTGATTTGCTGCTCAAAATTTGCTGCAATTCAAAATTGCATCTCATTTATAACATTTTTAACTTCATCCTGACTAGGTTTTAGTTCATCTCTGCAAAAAGGGAGTCACTGGTGTCATCTATGCTCTTTACTTTTTTTTCTATTTGACAATTTATAATTTTTAAAATTTAAATCCAAGCTAATTAACATATAGTATAATAATTTCAGTAGAATTTAGTGATTTATCACTTACATATAACACCCAGTGCTCATCCCAAGTGTCCTCCTTAATGCCCCTCAGCCATTTAGCCCTTCCCCTCACCCAACACCCTGCCAGCAATGCTTAGCTTGGTCTCTGTATTTGAGTCTCTTATTGTCTCCCTATTTTTATATTTTTTCTTCCCCTCTCTTTTGTACCATAAATTCCAAGAGGGAAATTATAGATTTCGTGTAGCACACTCTAGTTCCACCCACGTTGCTGCAAAAAAGAAGATTGCATTCTTTTGATCCCTGAGTAATATTGCATTGTGTGTGTGTACACCAGTCGACGGACATTTGGTCTCTTTTCATACTTTGGATATTGTCAATAGCGCTGCTATAAAGCATTGGGGTGCATGTGCCCCTTCAAATCATCTGTATCATTTGGATAAATACCTAGTAGTGCAATTGTTGGGTCATAGGGTAGCTTTAGTTGTAATTTTTTGAGGGACCTCCACTGTTCCCCACAGTGGATGAATTTCCACCAAAAGTGCAAAACGGTTGTTCTTTTTTGCATCCTCACCAACATCTGTTGTTGCCTGAATTGTTAATCTTATTTTGACAGGTGTGAGGTGAGAGCATGTTGTTTAACCTCCATGTATTTGTTGTCTTCCTCGTTTTTTGTTTTTTGGTTGACATCAAGTTTTGTTGTGGTCGGAAAAGATGCATTGTCATAGACTCTGGGTCTAGAGTTCTTTCTTGTCTGGCAAGAAAGAGGGATGCAGGATTAAATGCAAGAGATGGACAATGTCTGGGAAAAGATAAGAGCCCTGAATAAGCATTCTTGCCCCATTTTTATTAGAATCAGAAGGCTTACACACATGCTGATGGACATGCAACTCGTGGATGTGAGGGAAAGGGGGTCTTGAAGATACCCAGGGTTAGGGGTTTGGGTTAATACAAAGCAAAATCCTGGTGCCAGATGGCTGGGCAAAAGGTTGTTTACAGGAGACATGAGGTACCACCTCTGTTTATCTTAGCCTAGGGGATAAGACAGAGCACATAACCTAAGGTTTAACTAGACACCTTTCTTTTGCTAATAAACTCCACTGTGGCAGTATCACCCGCAGCACAGCGGTCTATAGCCCTGTTTACCTAGTTTGGTCCTTCCTTCCTGTGAAAGCAGATTTATGCTATAGTACTAAATTGGGGGTGGGGGTGCTTTTGCCCTGAATACCTAATCTTGCTTATCTCATATATCTTTGTATTGGGGGCCTTTTTCCCCCCTTCTCTATCCTTGTATGCCTAATCTTGTTTACCCAAACTTGGGTGTGAGCATCCTATGGCTTCATGATTCTTTATGCCTCGTTAACCCATCAGCGCAGGCTCAGGGAATTCCTAACCTTATTCCCCACAGTTCCCCCTTTATTGTGTTTTTTTTTTTTTTTTTTTGGTTCTTCTAGTTTTGTGTTCAAGGACCGTCATGACGAGCTCCAGGTCCTTCTTTTGCTCTTGTATGGTCTGACGGGTGGTTCTACAAAGACATAAAAAGAGACATAGTAAAAGCATTCCACTTCTGAGAGTTATACAGAATTTGAGATGGGTGCTAACTGTGAGAAAGGATCTAGGTCATGCCACATTGCCCAAGAATCAGCCCATTCATTTTTAACCTGACCCTCTGCATATTGTAGCTGTTGGTGCAAAGTCATATCTGAATTTTCTATGTTGTCAGAGAGGTAGGAAGAAAAGACACTGTGAAGGTGTGTCTGGACAGCATCACAAGCTTGGGAGTGATTATAAGTAATGCCAGTCATGCAGATATGCTGATAGTTATGGTCACAGGGCAGCTTAGAGTGGAGGGACAAAGCCTCCTGTGTCTTTCCAATAAATTCCACTGCAGTGGGCCAAAACTAGTTTATCAGTGGAAGTCGGGCTTATAAATTTTTTGGTAGTATTGACCATAAATTTATTAAGGGCATGGGCTGTCTAGATAGTATGACACAGCCTGATTCCAGCTACAGTAGCAGAGGTGATAATGCTTATTGCTGCTAGGATGCCCATGATTAGCAGGCCAACAAATCCTTTTCACCTTACAGTAGAGTGCCAGTGCTGAACAAGCTTGGAAACTGCCTAGTCCTGATAGATGCATATGGGGCTCAGAGCTATTAACAGGAACCCAGGCTGAGATACGCTAAGTACTAATAAAGAGAAAATATTTAATTGTGTGATGTTATCATTACTTATGCAGGACAGAAAGCAGCCCTGGGAGGTAGAGATATTATAATTATTTTCTTGTTGTTGGACCTGTAAAGTGGAGGTAGCAAAGAGAACATAGGGAGCAGGAACACAAATAGTGATCTATGCAAATTGGTCATTGTGCAGGGAGGCCCAAGTTAGGTTAGTATGCTGATTTACATATTTTTGGGGGGGGGCAGCTAACAGTACGAGTGAAGAAGGTAAGACCTAGCTTCCAAAGATTAACAAGCCACTTTTAATTTCCCTTTATGAGCAGAAATTATAGAGCCAAACCTCCATCTTTCCAAAAAACAGTCTCCCTACCAAACTGGTCAAAGGATATGGTCTTAGAATATTTTGTTTCAAGATGTCCTCTAGGACCCCTGTCAGTAATAGTCCAATTACCCCAGTGAAGATGATGCTCAGTCTCTCCATAACAGGTTGTCCAAGAAATATTATTCCGGGGGTGGTCTATTTGAGACTAGAGCAAGCTATAACATTAGGAGTGTGAGATAGGTTTGTTTTTTGAGGTATATCAAAGGTTGTAGCTGAGAAAAAGGTAAAATTGTCTGGTTTTGTAGAGGTTTTGGGCTGTACATACAAAAGCCAGTTGATTTTTAGTTTAAGACAAGCAGACAAGTTGCTAAGTTTGGTAACACACATAGGAGGTGCTGAAGTAAGCTACCATCGAGGCCTTGGCATATAAGTCAATGTTCTTGTTCAGTTTGGAAGGGTGGGTTAAGGTTGGCTCCTCCTATTAGTTTAGTGTCATTTTTGCTAATAAGAATATCCCAGTCTAGGAGTGTTAAGCTGTGGACAACTGAGGGCAAGGAGTATAATTAGGGTTACCCATACCTAATTTTTGTCCATGATGGAGATTAAGGCCTTCAGGTGCGAGTCGGGGGTCTATGCAATATCATTAAGTTGTAAGAGGATGCTGGCCTGGTTAGGTAGGCGTTTTAAGGGTTCCCTATGTTATATCAGGGGCAAGGACTTGCATCTGCAGAGTGGCTTCAGGATGAGGAGTCAATGAAAAGGCTTCTTCCATCTGGAAAAGGGGGCTGGTGGCCGCTCACTCAGAGTCTGTCTCTGGGAGTGTTGGTTCACTGGAAGATATCCTGGGAGTCTCCATGATGCCATGGTAAGGCTTCACTAACCGAAAGGGAATCCACAGAAGTCTGAAATTTGAAAGAACATAAGCATATCCTCAACCCCAGGTGAGAAGTTTAGTGGGCCCAGTTCACATGGGCCGCTCTTTAGGGGTATTGCATAGCACCATAGGGTGAGAGGGTTTATCTTATTTTGAAGAATGTCATTCATCTGCAGTTAGTCCTTAAGGATTAATATTTAAAAAGTTAAGAGTAGGACAGGAGCCAACATGGTGGAGAAGAAGGGGCATCCATACTTCCCGTGTCTCTCAAATAAAGAAGTGCTAAAGCCAAAGGACTTTGAACCCCAAGAGTCTGGGAGGAAAAGAGGCTGAGTCTAAAAGGGAGACACCAAGACATCCTTGGCAGGCTATAGGACAGTGATTGCAAACTGGGGGAGATAAAACAGGCTGTGTAGGCACAGAAGGGAGGCATCCCCTTCTATGGAGAGACAAAGGGAAGAGAAAGAGTGGCTGGGGAAATGTAGGACTATATCTTGACAAGAGATAAACCTCGGACTGGGACTGAGAAGGATCCTATCTCTAACTGCGGGGCTTTCTTCAGACTGGGGCCAGCTGCCCTCTTTGTGCACCTGGGGAGGTGGGGAGCAGTCCACAGGAGAAAGTGATCCCCTCCCTGGAGTGTTGCACAATAGGATGAAGCCTGCCTATGTCTGCCACCCCGGGGCTCAGTGGTTGGGGCGAGGGCACAGTAGGAGAAAGTGGCTCCCTCCCTGGAATACAGTGGTACAGGACAAAACCTGCCTGCATCCACCACCCCCAGGGCTAGGTGACGAGGTCAGCACAGTCCACAGTAGAAGGCGGTCCTCCCTGAAATGCGGCAGCACAGACAAAGCCATCCAGTACCACATATTGGGCCACACTGAGAGGGGCTTCCCCAATGCCAGAGAGCACAGAGCAGGACTTTGAATCCTAGACAAGGGCAGGGTCAGGGGAGTCAGTGGAGCAAGAAGGACCACCTCATCTGCACCCACAGCACAGTGAGGATGACTCCAAAGGAGTCTGCTGGGTCCATGGAGAAGAGACTGGGGGATTGCCATTTCCCCCCCTTCCACCACCAAGGCAGGGCCTCAGGGATTGGTTTGGTCTGGGGCTCATGGTGGAGGCAGCACCAGCCTACACCAACCCATGCCGCTCCACACCGGGTATCTGCTGGAGCTAATTGGATGCTGTGGAACCAGATGGTTCCATCATCCAGACCAGTGATGCTCCACAGCCTGGATTAATTCCAGAAAAATTCTTGTTATTTAAATATATCCTCCCTTCTTATCTCTTAACTCCTCTAGGCTGATTACTCTGGTTGATGGTTTGTTTTAGCAGACATATTTAATCCCTTCTCTTGCTAGATGTTCTACACCTCTTCTATACTTTCCTTTCTCTCTCTCTGGAATAATCAAGCCATATAGTTTCTCTGGGTAACTTTGTCTTCATTTATTTTTTTTCCCTGCCTCCTTCTTTATTTTCCTTTTCTCTCTCTGGATTAATTCTTTTAGTATCTCTGCCTGGTCAATGTTTATTTTCTCTAGGTCCCCACTCCTGTCATTCTTCTCTTTGTACATGCTCTTCAATCAGCACTACTTCCACCCCGTTCTTTACTTGTAGCTGGTTTTTGCTTCTGGATAGTTTTTGTTTGTTTGTTTTATTTGTGAGTCTTTGTTTCCTATTGGTCTGTTTGTTTCCCTTTCCAGGGCTACTTCAAGGAACAAATCAAAGAACACCTTGTGGAGGGTCAAAAACATCACTACGAGTAGAGAAATTTAATATAGCAGTGCTTGCAGGTGCAGAGCTAATAACAAGCTTTTAAAACTCATAAGGGACAGAAAACTAGCCAAAAGGATGAAGTGGAAGAACTACCCTCAAAAGAAATCCCAGGAAGAAGTAACAGCTAAAGAATTGAACAAAACAGATATAAGCAATACAACTGAACAAGAATTTAAAATAATAGTCATAAGATTAATAGCTTGGCTTGAGAAAAGCATAGAGGACAGGAGAGACTCTATTGCTGCAGAGATCAAGGAACTAAAAAACAGTCATGATGAATTTAAAAATGCTATAAATGAAGTGCAAAATAAAATGGAGATGGCAACAGCGTGGATTGAAGAGGCAGCAGGGGAGACTAGGTGAATTAGAAGATAAAATTATGGAAAAAGACAAAGCTGAGAAAAAGATTAAAAAAAAGAGTGTTAAGAGGGGAGAACCAGAGAACTAAGTGATGCAATCAAACAGAACAATATCCATATCATAGGAACTCCAGAAGAAGAAGAAGAGATAGATAAAGGCTGAAGGTGTACTTGAACAAGTTATAGCTGAGAACTTCCCTGATCTGGGGAAGGAAACAGACATTGAAATCCAGGAGGCACAGAGAACTCCCTTCAAATGTAACTTGAAGCAATCTTCTGCATGACATATAATAGTGAACCTGGAAAAACACAAGGATAGAGAATTCTGAAAGCAGCTAGGGATAAATGAGCCTTAACATATAAAGATAGACACATAAGGGTAGTAGAAGACCTATCTACTGAAACTTGGTAGGCCAGAAAGGAATGGCAGGAAATCTTCAATGTGATGAACAGAAAAAACATGCAGCCAAAAGTCCTTTATCCAGAAGGCTGTCATTCAGAATAGAAGGAGACATAAAAGTTTTCCCAAACAAAAAATGAAGGATTCATCACCACTAAACCAGCCCTACAAGAGATCCTAAGGGGGACTCTGTGAGTGAAATGTTGCAAGGGCCACACAGTATCAGAGACATCACTACAAGCATGAAACCTACAGACATCACAATGATTCTAAACCCATATCTCTCAATAATAACACTAAATATAAATGGACTAAATGCCCCAACCAAAAGACATAGGGTATCAGAATGGATTAAAAAAAAAGAAAAGACCTTTCTATTTGCTGTCTACAAGAGATTCATTTTAGACCTGAGGACATCTTCAGATTGAAAGTGAGGGGATGGAGAACTATCTATCATGCTACTGGAAATCAAAAGAAACCTGGGGTGGCCATACTCATGTCAGACAAACTAGACTTTAAATCAAAGGCTGTAACAAGAGATGATGAAGGGCATTATATGAGAATTACAGGGTCTATCCATCTTGAAGAGCTAACAATTGTAAATGTCTCTGCACCGAATATGGGAGCCCCTAAATATATAAAACAATCACAAACATAAGCAATCTTATTCAAAGAATGTGGTAATTTCAGGGTACTTTAATACCCCATTTCCAACAATGGACAGATAATCTAGACACGGAATTAGTAAAGAAACAATGGCTATGAATGATATATTGGACCAGATGGACTTGACGAATATATTTAGAACTCTGCATCCCAAAGCAGCAGAATATATTGTCTTTTCCAGTGCACATGGAACATTCTCCAAGATACATCACATACTAGGTCACAAAATATCCCTCAATAAATATAAAAGAATTGAGATCATACCATGCACACTTTCAGATCACAATACTATGAAACTTGAAATCAACCACGGGAAAAAGTCTGGAAAACCTCCAAAAGCATAGAGGTTAAAGAACATTCTACTAAAGAATGAATGGGTCAACCAGGCAATTAGAGAAGAAATTAAAAGATATATGGAAACAAATGAAAATGAAACTAAACCCTTTGGGATGCAGCAAAGGCAGTGCTAAGAGGAAAATATATTTCAATCCAGGGCTATCTCAAGAAACAAGAAAAATCCCAAGTACAAAATCTAACAGCACACCTAAAGGAACTAGAAGCAGAACAGCAAAGACACCCCAAACCCAGCAGAAGAGAAATAATAAAGATCAGAGCAGAAACAAACAATATAAAATAAAATAAAAAAACAATATAACAGATCAATAAATCCAAGAGTTGGTGTTTTGAAAAAATAAAATTGATAAACCTCTATCTAGGAGTCTCAAAAAGAAAAGAGAGAGGATCCAAATAGATGAAATCACAAATGAAAATGGATTTATTACAATCAATCCCTCAGAAATACAAGCAAATATCAGGAAATACTATGAAAAATTATATGCCAACAAACTGGACAACCTGGAAGAAATGGACAAATTTCTAAAGACCCACATAATACCAAGGAAGAAATAGAAAATTTGAAGAGACCAATATTAGTGAAAAATTGAATCAGTCATCAAAAATATCCCAACAAATAAGAGTCCTAGACCAGATGGCTTCCCTGGGGAATTCTACTAGACATTTAAAGCAGAGTTAATACCTATCCTTCTCAAGCTATTCCAAAAAATAGAAAGGGAAGGAAAACTTCTGGACTCATTCTATGAAGCCAGCATTACTTTGATCCTAAACCAGACATAGACCAAGCAAAAAAAGAGAACTACAGGCCAATATCTTGACGAATATGGATGCAAAAATTCTCAACAAGATACTAGCAAATAGAATTCAACAGCATATAAAAAGAATTATTTACCATGATCAAGTGGGATTCATTCCTGGGATGCAGGACTGGTTCAATATTCGCAAATCAATCAATGTGATGCATCACATTAATAAAAGAAAAAATAAGAACCATATGATCCTGTCGATGCAGAAAATGCATTTGACAAATTCAGCATTCTTTTTTAATAAAAACCCTCGAGAAAGTCAGGAGGGAAGGAACATACTTAAACATCATAAAAACCATTTATGAAAAGCCCACAGCTAATATCATCCTCAAAGGGGAAAAACTGAGAGCTTTCCCCCTGAGATCAGGAACATGACAGGGATGTCCAGTCTCACTGCTGTTGTTTAACATAGTGTTGGAAGTCCTAGCATCAGCAATCAGACAAAAAATGAAGTAAAAGGCATCCAAGTTGGCAAAGATGAAGTCAATCTTTTATTTTTTGGAGATGACATGATATTCTATATGGAAAACCCGAAAGACTCTACCAAAAGGCTGCTAGAACTAATATACGAATTCATCAAAGTCGCAGGGTACAAAATTGATGTACAGAAATCGGTTGCATTTTTACACACCAATAATGAAGCAACAGGAAGAGAAATAAAGAAACTGATCCTATTCGCAATTGCACCAAGAAACATAAAATACCTAGGTATAACCTAACCAAAGATGTAAAAGATCTGTATGCTGAAAAGTATAGAAAGCTTATGAAGGAAATTGAAGAAAATAGAAAGAAATGGAAAAACATTCCATGCTCATGGACGGAAAGAATAAATATTGTTAAAATGTCAATACTACCCAAAGCTATCTACACATTCAATGCAATCCCAATCAAAATTGCACCAGCATTTCTCAAAGCTAGAAAAAAATAATCCTAAAATTTGTATAAAACCACAAAAGACCCCGAATAGCCAAAGTAATATTGAATAAGAAATCAAAAGTGGGAGGCATCACAATCCCAGACCTTAGCCTCTACTACAAAGCTGTCATCATCAAGACAGCATGGTATTGGCACAAAAACAGACACATAGACCAATGGAATAGAATAGAGACTCCAGAATTGGACCCAAAAAAGTATGGCCAACTAATCCTTGACAAAGCAGGAAAGAATATCCAATGGAAAAAAAGACAGTCTTTTTAACAAATGGTGGTGGGAAAACTGGACAGCAGCATGCAGAAGAACGAAACTGGACCACTTTCTTACACCATACACAAAAACAAACTCAAAATGGATGAAGGACCTGAATGTGAGACAGGAAACCATCAAAACCCTAGAGGAGAAAGCAGGAAAAACCTCTTTGACCTCAGCCACACCAATCTCTTACCCAACACTTCTCCAAAGGCCGGGGAATTAAAAGCAAAAATGAACTATTGGGACCTCATCAAGATAAAAAGTTTCTGCACTTCAAAGGAAACAACCAACAAAACTAAAAGACAACCAACAAATGGGAAAAGATATTTGCAAATGACATGTCAGACAAAGACTAGTATCCAAAATCTATAAAGAACTCATCAAACTCCACACCCGAAAAACAAATAACCCAGTGAAGAAATGGGCAGAAAACGTGAATAGATACTTCTCTAAAGAAGACTTCCAGATGGCCAGCAGGCACATGAAAAGATGTTCAATATCGCTCCTCATCAGGGAAATACAAATCAAAAGCACATTCAGATACCACCTCACACCAGTCAGAGTGGCTAAAATGAACAAATCAGGAGACTATAGATGCTGGTGAGGATGTGGAGAAACGGGAACCCACTTGCACTGGTGGTGGGAATGCAAACTGGTGCAGCTGCTCTAGGAAACAGTGTGGAGGTTCCTCAAAAAATTAACAATAGATCTACCCTATGACCCAGCAATAGCACTGCTAGGAATTTACCCAAGGGTTACAGGAGTACTGATGCATAGGGGCATTTGTACCCCAATGTTTATAGCAGCACTTTCAACAATAACCAGATTATGGAAAGAGCCTAAATGTCCATCAACTGATGAATGGATAAAGAAGTTGTGGTTTATATATACAATGGAATACTACATGGCAATGAGAAAGAATGAAATATGGCCTTTTGTAGCAACATGGATGGAACTGGAGAGTATTATGCTAAGTGAAATAAGTCATACAGAGAAAGATATCATATGTTTTCACTCCTATCTGGATCCTGAGAAACTTAACAGAAGACCATGGGGGAGGGGAAGGAAAAAAAAAAAGGTTAGAGAGGGAGGGAGCCAAAACATAAGAGACTCTTAAAAACTGAGAATAAACTGAGGGTTTTTGGGGGGTGGGAGAGGGACATTGAGGAGAGTACCTGTTGGGATGAGCACTGGGTGTTGTATGGAAACCAATTTGACAATAAACTTCATAAAAATAAAAAAAAAAAGAACACAGAAGACTTGAAATGTTAGAGAAATTAAAGACCTAAGTATGTGGAATAATATGTTGCCTTCATGGATTAAAAAAAAAAAAAGAAAGAAAAAGAAAAGAAAAAGAAAAAGAAAAAGAAAAAGAAAAAGAAAAAAAAAGAAAATCTACAAAGAACTCACCAAACTCCATACCCGAAAAACAATCCAGTGAAGAAATGAGAAGACATGAACAGATACTCTTCTAAAGAAGACATCCAGATGGACAACAAGTACATGAAAAGATGCTCAACGTCATTCCTCATCAGAGAAATACAAATCAAAACCACACTCAGATACCACCTCATGCCAGTCAGAATGGCTAAAATGAACAAATCAGGAGACTAAAGATGCTGGCGAGGATGTGGAGAAATGGGAACCTTCTTGCATTGCTGGTGGGAATGCAAACTGGTGCAGCTGCTCTGGAAAACAGTGTGGAGTTTCCTCCAAAAATTAACAATAAATCTACCCTATGACCCAGCAATAGCACTGCTAGGAATTTACCCAAGGGATACAGGAGTGCTGATGCATAGGGGCACTTGTACCCCAATGTTTATAGCAGCGCTTCCAACAGTAGCCAAATTATGGAAAGAGCCTAAATGTCATCATCTGACAAATGTATAAAGAAGATGTGGTTTAGATATACAATGGAGTACTACTTGGCAGTGAGAAAGAATGAAATCTGGCCATTTGCAGCGATGTGGATAGAACTGGAGGGTATTATGCTAAGTGAAATAAGCCAGGCAGAGAAAGACAGATACCATATATTTTCACTCATGTGTAGATCCTGAGAAACTTAACAGAAGACCACGGGGGAGGGGAAGGGGAAAAAAAAGTTATAGAGAGGTAGAGGCAACCATAAGACACTTTTAAGGACTGAGAACAAACAGAGTTGATGGGGGGTGAGTGAGAGGGGAAAGTTGTGATGGGCATGGAGGAGGGCACTTGTTGGGATGAGCACTGGGTGTTGTATGGAAACCAATATGACAATAAATTATATTGAAAAATAAATAAATCTGAAAAGTCATTGCCAAAAACAATAAAATAAAATAAAAAATAAAAGAGGCACCTAGTTGGTTCAGTCAGTTAAGTATCCAACTTTGGCTCAGGTCATGATCTCAGGACTCATGGGTTCAAGCCCCGCATTGTGCTCTGTGCTGACAGTTCAGAGCCTGGAGTCTGTTTCAGATTCTGATCTCCCTCTCTCTCTGCCCTCCCCCACTCGCGCTCTGTCTCAAAAATAAATAAACATTAAAAAATTAAAAATAAAGACTGGAAGGAAGATGGCGGCATAGGAGGACGCTGGGCTCACCGCGCATCCTGCTGATCACTTAGATTCCACCTACACCTGCCTAAATAACCCAGAAAACCACCAGAGGATTAGCAGAAGGAGTCTCCAGAGCCAAGCGCAGACGAGAGGCCCACGGAAGAGGTTAGGAAGGGCGGCAAGGCGGTGCACGCTCCACAGACTGGCGGGAGGGAGCCGGGGTGGAGGGGAAGCCTGCCGGCCAAGCAAAGCCCCCGAGTCTGGCTGGCAAAAGTGAAGGGGCCTGACGGAGTGTGTTCCGACAGCAAGCACAACTTAGCATCTGGGAGGTCATAAGTTAACAGCTCTGCTCAGAAAGCGGCTGGAGGACAAAGGGAGGGAGAGTTGCTGAGCCCCCAGACGACAGAGCTCAGTTTGGTGGGGAACAAAGGTGCTCGCCAGCGCCATCTCCTTCGCCCATCCCCCAGCCAAAGTCCCAAAGGGAACCAGTTCCTGCCAGGGAACTTGCTCGCTCCAAGCAAACACCCAACTCCGTGCTTCTGCGGAGCCAAACCTCTGGCAGCAGATCTGACTCCCTTCCGCTGCCACAGGGCCCCTCCTGAAGTGGATCAACTAAGGAAAGCGAGCTAAGCCTGCCCCTCCTGCCGCCGTGGACCTTGCCTACCCACCCCAGCTAACACGCCAGATCCCCAGCACCACAAGCCTGGCAGTGTGCAAGTAGCCCAGACGGGCCACGCCACCCCACAGTGAATCCCACCCTAGAAGAGGGGAAGAGAAGGCACACACCAGTCTGACTGTGGCCCCAGCGGTGGGCTGGGGGCAGACATCAGGTCTGACTGTGGCCCCGCCCACCAATTCCAGTTATACACCACAGCACAGGGAAGTGCCCTGCAGGTCCTCACCACTCCAGGGACTATCCAAAATGACCAAACGGAAGAATTCCACTCAAAAGAATCTCCAGGAAATAACAACAGCTAATGAACTGATCAAAAAGGATTTAAATAATATAACAGAAAGTGAATTTAGAATAATAGTCATAAAATTAGTCACTGGGCTTGAAAACAGTATAGAGGACAACAGAGTATCTCTTGCTACAGAGATCAAGGGACTAAGGAACAGTCAGGAGGAGCTGAAAAGCACTTTAAACGAAATGCAAAACAAAATGGAAACGACAATGGCTTGAAGAGGCAGAGGAGAGAATAGGTGAACTAGAAGATAAAGTTATGGAAAAAGAGGAAGCTGAGAGAAAGAGAGATAAAAATATCCGGGAGAATGAGGGGAAAATTAGAGAACTAAGTGATACACTAAAAAGAAACAATATACGCATAATTGGTATCCCAGAGGAGGAAGAGAGAGGGAAAGGTGCTGAAGGGGTACTTGAAGAAATAATAGCTGAGAACTTCCCTGAACTGGGGAAGGAAAAAGGCATTGAAATCCAAGAGGCACAGAGAACTCCCTTCAGACATAACTTGAATCGATCTTCTGCACGACATATCATAGTGAAACTGGCAAAATACAAGGATAAAGAGAAAATTCTGAAAGCAGCAAAGGATAAACGTGCCCTCACATATAAAGGGAGACCTAAAAGGCTCGTGACTGATCTCTCTTTTGAAACTTGGCAGGCCAGAAAGGATTGGCACGAGATTTTCAGGGTGCTATACAGAAAAAATATGCAGCTGAGAATCCTTTATCCAGCAAGTCTGTCATTTAGAATAGAAGGAGAGATAAAGGTCTTCCCAAACAAACAAAAACTGAAGGAATTTGTCACCACTAAACCAGCCCTACAAGAGATCCTAAGGGGGACCCTGTGAGACAAAGTACCAGAGACATCACTACAAGCATAAAACACACAGACATCACAATGACTCTAAACCCGTATCTTTCTATAATAACACTGAATGTAAATGGATTAAATGTGCCAACCAAAACACATAGGGTATCAGAATGGATAAAAAAACAAGACCCATCTATTTGCGGTCTACAAGAGACTCATTTTAGATCTGAGGACACCTTTTTTTTTTTAATTTTTTTTCTACATTTATTTATTCTTGGGACAGAGAGAGACAGAGCATGAACGGGGTAGGGGCAGAGAGAGAGGGAGACACAGAATCGGAAACAGGCTCCAGGCTCTGAGCCATCAGCCCAGAGCCCGATGCAGAGCTCGAACTCACGGACCGCGAGATCGCGACCTGGCTGAAGTCGGAGGCTTAACCAACTATGCCACCCAGGCGCCCCATAGATCTGAGGACACCTTTAGATTGAGAGTGAGGGGATGGAGAACTATTTATCATGCTACTAGAAGCCAAAAGAAAGCTGGCGTAACCATACTTATATCAGACAAACTAGACTTTAAATTAAAGGCTGTAACAAGAGATGACGAAGGGCATTATATAATAATTACAGGGTCTATCCATCAGGAAGAGCTAACAATTATACATGTCTATGCACCGAATACTAGAGCCCCCAAATATATACAACAATTACTCATAAACATAAGCAACCTTATTGATAAGAAAGTGGTAATTGCAGGGGACTTTAACACCCTACTTACAGAAATGGATAGATCATCTAGACACACGGTCAATAAAGAAACAAGGGCTCTGAATGATACATTGGATCAGATGGACTTGACAGATATATTTAGAACTCTGCATCCCAAAGCAACAGAATATACTTTCTTCTCGAGTGCACGTGGAACATTCTCCAAGACAGATCATATACTGGGTCACAAAACAGCCCGTCATAAGTTTACAAGAATTGAAATTATACCATGCATACTTTCAGACCACAATGCTATGAAGCTTGAAATCAACCACAGGAAAAAGTCTGGAAAACCTCCAAAAGCATGGAGGATAAAGAACACCCTACTAAAGAATGAGTGGGTCAACCAGGCAATTAGAGAAGAAATTAAAAAATATATGGAAACAAACGAAAATGAAAATACAACAATCCAAACGCTTTGGGACGCAGCAAAGGCAGTCCTGAGAGGAAAACACATTGCAATCCAGGCCTATCTCAAGAAACAAGAAAAATCCCAAATACAAAATCTAATAGCACACCTAAAGGAAATAGAAGCAGAACAGCAAAGGCAGCCTAAACCCAGCAGAAGAAGAGAAATAATAAAGATCAGAGCAGAAATAAACAATATAGAATCTAAAAAAACTGTAGAGCAGATCAACGGAACCAAGAGTTGGTTTTTTGAAAAAATAAAATTGACAAACCTCTAGCCAGGCTTCTCAAAAAGAAAAGGAGAGGACCCAAATAGATAAAAGCATGAATGAAAATGGAATTATTACAACCAATCCCTCAGAGATACAAACAATTATCAGGGAATACTATGAAAAATTTTATGCCAACAAATTGGACAACCTGGAAGAAATGGACAAATTCCTGAACACCCACACTCTTCCAAAACTCAATCAGGAGGAAATAGAAAGCTTGAACAGACCCATCACCAGCGAAGAAATTGAATCGGTTATCAAAAATCTCCCAACAAATAAGAGTCCAGACCCGATGGCTTCCCAGGGGAGTTCTACCAGATGTTTAAAGCAGAGATAATACCTATCCTTCTCAAGCTATTCCAAGAAATAGAAAGGGAAGGAAAACTTCCAGACTCATTCTATGAAGCCAGTATTACTTTGATTCCTAAACCAGACAGAGACCCAGTAAAAAAAGAGAACTACAGGCCAATATCCCTGATGAATATGGATGCAAACATTCTCAATAAGATACTAGCCAATCGAATTCAACAGCATATAAAAAGAATTATTCACCATGATCAAGTGGGATTCATTCCTGGCATGCAGGGCTGGTTCAACATTCGCAAATCAATCAACGTGATACATCACATTAACAAAAAAAAAGAGAAGAACCATATGATCCTGTCAATCGATGCAGAAAAGGCCTTTGACAAAATTCAGCACCCTTTCTTAATAAAAACCCTTGAGAAAGTCGGGATAGAAGGAACATACTTAAAGATCATAAAAGCCATTTATGAAAAGCCCACAGCTAACATCATCCTCAATGGGGAAAAACTGAGAGCTTTTTCCCTGAGATCAGGAACACGACAGGGATGCCCACTCTCACCGCTGTTGTTTAACATAGTGCTGGAAGTTCTAGCATCAGCAATCAGACAACAAAAGGAAATCAAAGGCATCAAAATTGGCAAAGATGAAGTCAAGCTTTCGCTTTTTGCAGATGACATGATATTATACATGGAAAATCCGATAGACTCCACCAAAAGTCTGCTAGAACTGATACATGAATTCAGCAAAGCTGCAGCATACAAAATCAATGTACAGAAATCAGTTGCATTCTTATACACTAACAATGAAGGAACAGAAAGACAAATAAAGAAACTGATCCCATTCACAATTGCACCAAGAAGCATAAAATACCTAGGAATAAATCTAACCAAAGATGTAAAAGATCTGTATGCTGAAAACTATAGAAAACCTATGAAGGTAATTGAAGAAGATATAAAGAAATGGAAAGACATTCCCTGCTCATGGATTGGAAGAATAAATATTGTCAAAATGTCAATACTACCCAAAGCTATCTACACATTCAATGCAATCCCAATCAAAATTGCACCAGCATTCTTCTCGAAACTAGAACAAGCAATCCTAAAATTCATATGGAACCACAAAAGGCCCCGAATAGCCAAAGGAATTTTGAAGAAGAAGACCAAAGCAGGAGGCATCACAATCCCAGACTTTAGCCTCTACTACAAAGCTGTCATCATCAAGACAGCATGGTATTGGCACAAAAACAGACACACAGACCAATGGAATAGAATAGAAACCCCAGAACTAGACCCACAAACGTATGGCCAACTAATCTTTGACAAAGCAGGAAAGAACATCCAATGGAAAGAAGACAGTCTCTTTAACAAATGGTGCTGGGAGAACTGGACAGCAACATGCAGAAGGTTGAAACTAGACCACTTTCTCACACCACTCACAAAAATAAACTCAAAATGGATAAAGGACCTGAATGTGAGACAGGAAACCATCAAAACCCTAGAGGAGAAAGCAGGAAAAGACCTCTCTGACCTCAACCGTAGCAATCTCTTACTCGACACATCCCCAAAGGCAAGGGAATTAAAAGCAAAAGTGAATTACTGGGACCTTATGAAGATAAAAAGCTTCTGCACAGCAAAGGAGACAACCAACAAAACCAAAAGGCAACCAACGGAATGGGAAAAGATATTTGCAAATGACATGTCAGACAAAGACTAGTATCCAAAATCTATAAAGAACTCATCAAACTCCACACCCGAAAAACAAATAACCCAGTGAAGAAATGGGCAGAAAACATGAATAGACACTTCTCTAAAGAAGACATCCTGATGGCCAACAGGCACATGAAAAGATGTTCATTGTCGCTCCTTATCAGGGAAATGCAAATCAAAACCACACTCAGATATCACCTCATGCCAGTCAGAGTGGCCACAATGAACAAATCAGGAGACTATAGATGCTGGAGAGGATGTGGAGAAACGGGAACCCTCTTGCACTGTTGGTGGGAATGCAAATTGGTGCAGCCACTCTGGAAAGCAGTGTGGAGGTTCCTCAGAAAATTAAAAATAGACCTACCCTATGACCCAGCAATAGCACTGCTAGGAATTTATCCAAGGGATACAGGAGTACTGATGCATAGGGGCACTTGTACCCCAATGTTTATAGCAGCACTCTCAACAATAGCCAAATTATGGAAAGAGCCTAAATGTCCATCAACTGATGAATGGATAAAGAAATTGTGGTTTATATACACAATGGAGTACTACGTGGCAATGAGAAAGAATGAAATATGGCCTTTTGTAACAACGTGGGTGGAACTGGAGAGTGTGATGCTAAGTGAAATAAGCCATACAGAGAAAGACAGATACCATATGGTTTCACTCTTATGTGGATCCTGAGAAACTTAACAGAAACCCATGGGGGAGGGGAAGGAAAAAAAAAAGAGGTTAGAGTGGGAGTGAGCCAAAGCATAAGAGATTGTTAAAAACTGAGAACAAACTGAGGGTTGATGGGGGGTGGGTGGGAGGGGAGGGTGGGTGATGGGTATTGAGGAGGGCACCTTTTGGGATGAGCACTGGGTGTTGTATGGAAACCAATTTGACAATAAATTTCATATAGTGAAAAATAAATAAATAAAAATAAATAAATAAATAATAAAAATAAAATAAAAAATAAATAAAAAGTTAAGAGTAATCCCAGCATGATCAAGAAGGACCTGAGGTTGTGATACTAACAACCAGGGGTATATTCTGCATTTTGTTTTTTAACATATTTTTGAGCATAATATATGCTCATTTTACAATTTTTTGCACTTGTGGGTTATGAAGGAATGGGTAATTCCAACCAAGGCTTAACTAAAACAACCAAAAAGGGGTGTGTTGTCCTGTTGTTTTACCCTTTTGTTAAAATCATATTTACTTACATAGTTATTTATTACTATTAACAAAAATGTATTTTTTCTGTGGTTGTTGTAAGATGCACTAATTTTATTTTGGCTCAGCAGTAGCTTACATATTGATCACTGTCCGTTGAGGGAGGGGGCCAAATTCAAGGTCCATTCCCCAGCCTTTCTCAACACTGTCCACATAAATATGTTTCAGCCTAGTGAATATCCATTTTTGGCATATAATGGGCTAAGTTTAGTAAAATGGCTCCCATGTATCTTAGTAAAAGCTCTTTCTACATCATTCCTCCCTCAAACGGCAGAGGCATCCATTCCTCTGCTAAACAAGAACAACATGAACATGGAGGATTTGGAGACCAGTACTAAGGGTATTGCCGTCATTTTCCTAGCCTTTGGACCAGAGGAGGAGGAATTTTAATCTTAACCCCATGTACTCTTAAAACCCATTTATTTTAACCTTAGTCCATCCTGAGCACACATAAAATTTCTTTTTAAAAATTTTCCTTCACAAACCTACAACTTTTCTTTGCACTTAGATTTTGTCCCAAGCCATTTCTCTCCAAATAACCAGTATCATTTAGGACAAAATTACTTTTTGTTAAAGGAAAAATAAATATATTTCCACTTATTGTATCTTTCTTTCATATCTCCTACTTTCCTACATACTTTTCTTATTTTTATCAATTTAAACTACATTTATCAGAATTTTAACTCTTAGAAATGTTAGTCTCAAGTAAAAACTAAGTAGTGACCAATTGTGAATTTTCTGTTACATCAGAATATTTTTTAGGTGGTAGGCTAAAAAGCATAAAGCATGTTTTTTAGTGGATTTAAATATTCTTAGTTTTTTTGCCATAAGAAGTCAGAGCATAAACCTATGTTAAGTAAGCAATGCTTCAGCATTCCATTTGATTTGGAAGAGGCCTAAATGACCCAAGAACTTAATTCAATTTATCATTTAAGCAAAACATTAAAGTTTTAGGTTACCAAAGACCCTGAAAACTATCTTAACATTTACCCATGAAAACTATGATGCAAACAAAGTTAACCATTACTTTATGTCACCCTTTTGCTAACAGATTGGAACAGAGAATACATGAGTTTCTTTGACCTTCAGTAAATTTTAGCAGAATAAAGTTTTATAATTTAAAAGACATGCCTATCTTAATAGTATTTCATCTGTGTTCCCTTAAAAGTTTATCATTGTTAATATTTTCCTGTGGAATCAGTGAGGAAGTCTAAAGTCTAAGGGGATGTCTTTTCCTTTTTGACAGCATGGGGAAGAGAAGCTGCTGCTGAGGCATTGAAGAGCCACATTTGCAGGCCACACCCCAGGTGGTGAAGAAACAGGAGGAGGTTGGAAGAAAGGCAGAAAAAGTGAGGTGGAGCCAAGAGGCCTGAAGTCAGACAAAGGCGCAGAGGGCAGAGAAAACAGTTCACGTGGTCCGAAAACCTGTCAGCTCAGAGAGATGAGCAGATACTGATTTTTGTTTTGTTTTGGTTTGGTTTGGTTTTCCACTAGTGGAATTAGGCAGTCTATATCAGGCCAGAGAAGACAGGGAAGTTCCCCGTAACAAAAGGAGTTTCAGCAGCTTCTTGGGAATATTCCTTAAAATTTCCATCCGAGGTAGACTAGCCAGGGAGAAGTGGCTCTCATCATCACAGTTCTTAATCCAGGAAATGAATGAGGGAGAAGCCCCCATATATAGTTAGAGTGACCAGAGTGTATAGGGATAAACAGTGAGAAAGAGAGTTAGAGTCCCCTATAGTAGGGATGGCCTGTGTAAAATGCACCGCACTATTTTAGTGCATTGTTTTACTAACAATGATTGGAGGCTGGGCTTGCTGCCTTGGTTGGGAATACTGCCCTGTGCCAGACAGTTGTTCAAAAGTCACCGGAAGCAGTGGCCGAGATCTGCATAGTGTGAGCTACACAAATATCATGAAACTCTTGGGTACGGACAGCATACTGGGCTGGGGTCAGAATGATGTCCATAGAGAGCCCCAGTCCCAGACACACATGAAATAAGTACCACAAATATTTTCTAAAATGCCAGTTGTAAAAGGGTTGTGATGGACCTACAGCTGAACTGATTTTTGCAATTCTTTTACTATTGGGAAGGGCAGGCCTTCATGGACATATTGCCCATTTTGCCTGACAACAGTAAACAGCTGGAATTTACCAGATTTAAGGGCTTCCTTAATGTACTTTTGCACTGGGGTGAGGACTTATCAGAGTTGGTCAGTGAGGTTTTTAGAGGCTCAATATTATCCCATCCTTTTGGGGGAGGAGGAGTATATTTTGGCTGTTAAGGCACCAGAGGCACAGCCTGATTACAGGGGGACCAAGGTTTGTCCTCATTTTTAGATAACTCTATGTCTTCATATACATTGTCCAAGCTCAAGGGGGAGAAGGGCAGTGTGGATGATGGACCAGGTGAGGATTACCTCAGGGGGGACATTAGCCTCTTCAAAATGCCTGGCCTTTAATGTTTTCCTTACTCTTTCCCACATGTCAAGATCATAAGTTCCTTTTTCTGGGAACAAAGGGCAATTTTATTGGATACTCAGCAATAATTTAAGGAGAGCCTTATAATTTAGAGTCATCCCTACTTATCTTGCATACACCAAGCTCCACACTGCTGCACTCTGGTGGGACTGCTCTTCTCAGTCACACTTGACTCAGTTCAAGTGCAGTGAGACCCTCGCCCAGAAGACCACAACAAACCCTGCTCACATAATGTCTGCTGACCAAGAGTTCTGCAGGGCCCAGTCCTGGTTGAGTTGGTGACAGGTCTCATTTCACAAGCAGACCATAGTACACTAGCTAAAGCTTACCACATCCAGGCCATGGATCAGAAACTGGCCCACAGGAGGCAAGGAGAGCCTCTGAAAATAACTGACATTAAAGATGGAGCAGCCAGAGCACAAGAGCAGACTGCACACAACAGATACTGGAGACACATCCTAAAGCCCCAGGACATTATACAACCTCTTCTTCATAGGGCCACTACTCTCAGGATCAGGAAACATAACAGGCTTTCCTAACACAGAGAAAAAGAGCTCTAGGCAAAATGCCATCATAGAGCATTTCATCACAAATGAAAGAACAAGATAAAGTCATAGAGATCCTAGTGAAAAGATACAAGTAATATTCCTGATGGAAAATTTAAATCAATTATCATAAGGATACTCTCTGGGATTGAGAAAGGAATGGAAGACTTCAGGGAGTCCTTTACTGCAGATATAAAAGAGATAAAAAAACAAGCAGTCAGAAATAAAAACTTCAATAAGTGAGATTTTAAACAGATTTGTTGCAACCAACACAAGGATGTAAGAAGCAATGGAACAAATAAGTGATCTAGAAGACAAAATAATGGAAAATAAAGAAAATGAAGAAAAGAAAAAATAATTATGTGACATGAGATGAGAATATTCTCTATATGAGAATAGACTTAATACATTTGTATTACAGGAGTCCCAGAATAAGAAAAGAGAGAAAAGGAGACAGAAAATTTATATGAGGAAATAATAGCTGAAAACTTCCCTAATCTGGGGAATGAAACCCATATCCAAATCCAGGAAGCACAGAGAACTCCCATCAAAAACAACATAAAAAGGCCAACACCAACACATATTGTAATTAAATTTGCAAAATATAGCAATAAAGACAAAGCCCTAAAAGCAACAAGACAAACAAAGTTCCTAACTTACAAGGGAAGACCTATAAGGCTGGCTTCAGGTCTGTCCTCAAAAACTTGTTAAGCCAGAAAGAGTTGGCCTGATATACTAAACATGCTGAATGGAAAAAATCTGCTGCCAGGAATACTCTCCAGCAAATCTATCATTCGGAAAGGAAGGAGAGAAAAAGATTTTCCCATAACAAACAAAAACTACAGGATTTTATGACCACTAAACCAGCCTGAAAGAAATATTAAAGAGCACACTTTCAGTGGAAAGACCAAAAGTGATAAAGACAAGAAAGGACAGAGAAACTCTCCAGAAACAATGAAAAAAAAAAAAACCAAACAGGTAATAAAATGGCAGTAAATTCATATTTACCAATAATTACCGTGACTATAAATGGGCTAAATACTCCAATCAAAATACATTCAGTGTCAGAATGGATAAAAAAAAAATGAGATCCATCAATAGTGCCAACAAGAGGCTCATTTTAGGCCTAAAGACCCCTGCAGATTGAAAGTGAGGTGATGGAGAAGTCATGGACGTGCACATGGAAGTCAAAAGAAAGCAAGAATAGCAATAGCTACATCAGACAAACTATATTTTATTTTTTTTCAACGTTTATTTATTTTTGGGACAGAGAGGGACAGAGCATGAACGGGGGAGGGGCAGAGAGAGAGGGAGACACAGAATCGGAAACAGGCTCCAGGCTCTGAGCCATCAGCCCAGAGCCCGACGTGGGGCTCGAACTCACGGACCGCGAGATCGTGACCTGGCTGAAGTCGGACGCTTAACCGACTGTGCCACCCAGGCGCCCCATACAAACTATATTTTAAACCAAAGAATGTAAAAAGTGAAGAGGAACACCATAGCATAATAAAATGGACTATCCAACAAAATCTAACAATTGCAAATATTTATGCCATCCACATAGAAGCACCCAAATATATAACACAATTAATAATAAGCATGAAGGAACTCATTGATAATAATACAATAGAAGGGGACTTGAACACCCCACTTATATCAATAAACAGATAATCTAAGCCGAAAATCAACAAGGAAATAATTGCTTGGAATGACACTATGGTCCAGATGGAGATAACAGATATGTTCAGAACATTTCATCCTAGGGCACCTGGATGGTTCATTTGGTTGAGTGTCCAACTTTGGCTCAGGTCATGATCTTGCAATTCATGAGTTTGAGCACCACATCAGACTCACTGCTGTCAGCACAGAGTCTGCTTTGGATCCTCTGTCCCCCTCTTGCTGCCCTTCCTCCACCTGCACTCTCACAAAAATAAATATTAAAAAAATTTTTTAAGAACATTTAATCCTAAAGCAGGAGAACCAAATTCTTTCCAAGTGCACATGAAACATTTTCCAGAGCAGATCACATATTGGGTCATGGATCAGCCCTCAACAATTACATAAAGATTGAGATCATACTATGTGTCTGTGGAGAATAACTTTAGGTATTCCCTGAGCCTGCACTGGTGGGTTAATAAGGCATAAAGAATCACAAAGCCATAGGATTCTCACACCCAAGTTTGGTTAAACAAGATTAGGTGTATAAGGATAGAGAAGGGGGGCTAAGTCCCCTAGAATAAAGTGGGGGGAGGGCAAAGGCCCCCAATACAAAGATATATGAGGTAAGCAAGATTAAGTATTCAGGAGAAAAGTGCCCCCCCAATTTAGTACTACAGCAGAAAGCAGCTTTCACAAAAAGGAAGGATCAAATTAGGTAAACAGGTAAATAGGGCTATAGACCACTGCCCTGTGAGTGATGTTGCCACGGTGGAGCTGATTAGCAAAAGAAAAGGTGCCTTGTTAAACCTGAGGTTACTTGCTCAGTCTTATCCCCTAGGCTAGCTAAGATAAACAGAGGTGGAGCCTCATGTCTTCCTGTAAAGAACCCTCTGCCCAGCCGCCAGGCACCAGGATTTTGTTTTGTATTAACCCAAACCCCTAACCCTGAATATCTTCAAGACCCCCTTTCCCTCACATTCATGAGTTAATGTTAACAGTTTCATTGTCTCTCTGTGCACATCCATCACCATGTTTGCAAGCCTTCTGATCCTAATAAAAACGGGGCAAGGACGCTTATTCAGGGCTCTTATCTTTTCCTGGACATTAATCATCTCTCACATTTAATCCTGCATCCTGCTTTCTTACTAGACAAGGAAGAACTCCAGACCCAGAGTTTACAACAGATGGTGACCCCCACATGACAGAAGGAAAGGGGACACAGGCCAATGTGGACAAGGAGCCGACGTGGCCAGGAGGCAGTGTGACACAAGGACTGCAGGACATAGCGGAACAATTAAGGAGCTCCAAGAAAAAATAAAAGAAAAAAACACACTGGGTACAGTCTCTACCTGACGAGGTAAGGGATAAGGCAAGACTATATAAGGATTCGCTGCTGTGAAACTTTTTGAGAGATTTACCATGGGAAACTCCCTAGCCCTTGAACAAGAGTGCTATATTTTAATTCTTCAGTCACTAGGAGAGACAGCAGAGACAACTCTAAATTATAAGGCTCTCCTTAAATTATTGCTGGCTGTCCAACAAAATTACCCTTGGTTACCAGAACAAGGAACTTATAATCTTGAAGTATGGGAACGAATAGAGAAAACATTGAAGGCCAGGCATTCAGAAGGGGTTAATGTCCCCCCCTGAGGTAATCCTCACCTGGTCCATTGTCCCCACTGCTACTCTCCCCTTGAGCTCAGACGATGTATACTATGGTATGCTTGTGAAATGAGACCTGTCACCAACTCAACCAGGACAGGGCCCTACAGAACTCTTGGTCAGCAGACATTATGTGGGCAGGGTTTGTTCTGGTCTTCTGGGCAAGGGTCTCACTGCAGTTGGACTGAGGTAAGTGTAACTGAGAAGAGAAGTCCCACCACAGCCCAGCAGTGTGGGGCTTGGTGTATGCAAGATAAGCAGCCAGTGTGAATAGACATTTTTTACAGAAAGATGTACAGATGGCCAACAGGCACATGTAAAGATGTTCAAAATCATTGATCATCAAGGAAATGCAAATCAAAAGCACAACGAGACATCACTTTACAACTGTCACAATGGCTAAAATGAAAAGACAAGAAATAAATGTTGGCAAGGATATAGAGGAAAAGGAACCCTCCTGCACTATTGGTGGGAATGTAAATTGGTGCAGCCACTGTGGAAAACAGTATAGAGTTTCCTTGAACTATTAAAAATAGGAATAGCATATGATCCAATAATTCCATTCCTGGATATTTACCTAAGAAAATGAAAACATTAATTCCAAAAGACATGTGCACCTTATGTATATTGCAGCATTATATACAATAGCCAAGATATGGAAGCAGCTTAAGTGTCCAGACAAATGTACAAGATATGGTATGTATATACAATAATTTATTAATCAGTCATGAAAAAGGATGATATCTTGCCTTCTGTGACAACATGGGTGAACACAAAGTGTGTTATACTAAGTGAAATAAATGAGACTGAAAAAGACAAATACAATATGATTTCACTTATATGTTCAATCTGAAAAAAAAAGAATAAACAAACATCAGACCCATAAATACAGAGAACAGACTGTTGGTTGTCAGAAGGGAAGGGGTTAGGGGATGGGAAACATGGATGAAGGGGCATTGGAGGTGCAGGCTTCCAATTATGAGTAAGTCACAAGGATAAAAGGTACAGCACAAGGAATATAGTCAATGATATTGTAATAGCATTTTGTGGTGACACATGATGACTACATTTGTTGTAAACATAGATTAATGTATAGAGATGGTGACTCAGTATGATGTACACCTGAAACTAGTGTAACATTGTGTGTCAGTGTTAGTTAAAATAAAAAATAATCTTGCAAAACTTAAATTTTTCCACCCATGAGTTTTCAGCACTGTAAATTACGGCATGAGTGTTTCAATTATTCTGAAGCCAAATCCACTGAGACACTGACAATAAGCAAAAATATGTTATTCCCCTATGACAATATAAGTTTCATTAAAGCGAATTTTTATCTGTTATTGATCATTGCTATGTTTTGAAGCATCGACAAAAGTGACTAACACAATGGGCACTCAACAAATATTTTTTGACTGAATAAATAAGAGAATATTTTAACTTTTTCTTGCCATAATGATTTATTATTTAACCCAAATGAGGGACTATTTTTTATGTAGTCCATGTTGGGTGAGGTAAAAAGTCTATACTGTGCTAGGCTATTTTGGAAGAAATATATGGAGACAAAAGCCCTTTGGTTTCTTAAAAATCAAATTGGAAGGTGACCACTGCTTTTTTCCCTGTATAGAACTAGAAATATTCCTACTTTTACTAGAGCAAGAATCTGAAGAAACAATAGCCTGAGGAAAGTATAAAAAAAAGAAAATTCTATCTTGACAAGGTAGATGAGTTTTCTTGGATTCTTTTAGTCCTGAGTCCATTTTCCACAACAAGGAAAATGCCAAAATTTTTCCTTCCGTTTTTACGGCAAGAAGTAAATTAGAAAGTAGTATTCCCACTAGGGAATTTGTACAGTGTTTCTTGCCAAGAGATGTCCACTGAGGTTCGTTATCTGTATGAAGAAAATGTCCCACCACTTTATATAAAGAGAATCACTCCTTAACGAATGTTATTTTACAGGAAAATTGGTTTCCACATGTAAACATATTTGGGATTTTTTCAAATCAAATACACAAATTATATTAGGGAGTTAGGATATGATGTGAAGCCACTGAACACAGACTATTCAATCCTTATCTCCAATTAACATTTAGTCCTGTTGGAAAGAAAAGATCAAGTTGGATTTGCAAGAACAGGGAGCATAAACATCAAATACCTGCAATAATATATGGTAGGTGTTGTATGTGGGTGGGAGTGATCTATTCAGCTTCATGATTTTATCTTTTTGTAATTCCATGTGAGTTGTGACCTCTCTCTGCTAAGTTCTGTACTAAACAATGTGTAAATAAATTGAAACCCTTAATAATGCAATATTATAATTTAAATCATTAAAACATGTCTCCTTTAATGAAGAATGACATAGGGACACTGTTTGCATTAGTGGGCATTTCTATGAATTAAAATATATGTGTATTTGCATAAAAATCTTAATAAAATGAACCCCTGGATTCAAGCCACATGGTAGGAGTGATTCAGGGAATTCAAGAAAAAGCAATCTTTGTGAGGCGTCTATCTGGTGGGGTAAATACACTGCTAATATTTGTATGCAACCAGAACGAGGACTAATGAATCAATATGGACTCACTAGGCACTACACTTCCTAAAAGTAACTACCACAACATTAAGTATTACACTCAGTGTAGTCACAGATACTGGGTTAATTAATCCTCACAACACAGCTGGTAAGCAATGCAGAAAAGGCCAATGTGTTAACTATCCCAGTCGACAGGATCCAGGTTCTCTGATTTCACATCCTCTTTTCTACTACGACAGTGTTTTTCAAACTTCTTACCATGGCCAATAGCAAGATACACGTTTTATATCATAACCCACATCACACATCTACACATACACTCACACATGTAATGGAAACAAATACAGTAAATACACAAAGAAGCATTGAACTGCCAAATTTGTGATGGATTTCAACTCCTGGTGTGACAAGCATGAACCCACATTACATTGTACTTTTAAGCACTGATGCCTTGAATGTCTCGTATCACCATGCAGTGGTATCAATTACTATTGGTCTCATTCTTCGAGTACTGAACCTGTGGCAAGGAACCATTTTCTTTAAGCTGCATGTTTCCTGTTGGGACAAAAGGTTTGTGCTGCAATAGTCAGTTTAGGATTTGGGGCATAGGCCCAAGGAACAGCGATGTATCTTGTTTCTATGCATTCCGACTGATTCTGTTGGAGCTCAGAACGTCCTGAACTTCCCTAGATCACATCATGAATTCAAGCAGAGTGGTCTAAGGCCAGCAGATAGTGGATGAAAGAAAAGAAGCCATGTGGTAAGTCAGTATGGCTGGTTCCTGAGAACCACTCCTCTGTTTTATTCTTTTCTCTGATATAAGAGCAATAGTGACTTTCCCCTTCCCTAATCACTTTTATAATAAAATTTACTCCATTGCATTTCTTAGGCAAACACAAAGATTTGTTGCCCTTTCTTTTAGACACGCTACAAAATAATAATGTTTGGTATTGAGACTCATATTTTTTCATGATTACAAGTATCAAACGACTTCACTGGAGTTACACCACAGAGAAAATCTCTGCATAATTCACTCTATGCAAATGAATAAACTGACCCTCAGGAAACCCCATACTGAAATACGTGTCCTCACTTTCACTTGAATCCACCAACAAGAGAAATGGCAGTCATGAATCTGGGCAATGCAAGCATTCCAAAGTTCTTCATCCTATTGGGTTTCTCTGACCATCCCTGGTTGGAAAAGCCACTCTTCATAATGGTGCTTGTGGCTTACATCTGCACACTAGTGGGAAACATCTCCATTATTGTTGTGTCCAAGGTGGACCCTCATCTTGACAGCCCTATGTACTTCTTCCTTTCCAACCTCTCCTTTCTGGACCTGTGTTTTACCACAACCACCATCCCTCAGCTGCTGGTGAACCTCTGGGGCCAAGATAAGTCCATCAGCTATGGAGGCTGTGTGGCCCAGTTCTATGTGTTTCACTTCCTGGGAGCCACAGAATGCATCATCTTGGCGGTCATGTCTTTGGATCGGTACATAGCCATCTGCAAGCCCTTGAGGTACCCAGCTATCATGCATCAGAGACTCTGTGTGTCCCTAGTGGCCATGGTGTGGATAAGTGGCTTGGCTAACTCCTTGCTTCAGGCATCCCTCACTGTCCAACTGCCACTTTGTGGTAACAACAAGGTGGATGACTTCCTGTGTGAGATTCCAGTGATGATCAAGATGTCCTGTGTTGACACCACTTTCAATGTAACTATGCTCTCTGTCGTGGTGACATTATTTACCTTGATTCCTTTGTCTCTTATTCTTGTCTCCTATGGGTTCATTGTAGCTACAGTGCTCAGAATTCGTTCATCAACAGGAAAGAAGAAGGCCTTCAACACCTGTGGCTCTCATGTTATTGTTGTCTGTCTCTTCTATGGGCCAGTAATGTGCATTTATGTGCAACCTTTTGGTACTAACTCCCAGGACAAGAACAAACTCATGGCCCTGTTCTACAGTCTACTGACTCCTATGCTTAACCCTTTTATCTATACTTTGAGGAACAAGGACATGAAAAGGGCATTAAGGAGACTTCTCCTCCCATTGAGCCATCAGGGAAGAGAATAAGCACCACCATTTTATACTCCACACTCCATGTAGGACTCCAAAGAGCCCCTTCTCTAAATTACTTCTCAATTTTCCCTCCTCCAAAATGGTTAGTATCCCTCAGTAACTATCCAATCTACATGTATGTTTATTCACCACAGTGCTGTGATTGTTGGCCCTCATTTTGCAATGTGAACCCTAATTCCCATTTGCCTTCAATTTGCATGAGACTGAGTCCCTGTTTAAATCCTCTTAGTCCGTCTAGGGATTCTACCTTAGGAATCTGAAAAGTATGCAATGAATAAATGTTCACTAACTGACTCATTCAACATCAACCATGTATGTGTAATTTTATAAAAATAATGCAAGTAATATAAACCACAGTTATCCTTCTTACTATTATGGGATATGATATTATAAGTATGATTTGCTAATTAACTATTTTTATTGAAGTATAATTGATATAGAATGTTATATTAGTTTCAGGTATACAACATAGTGATTCAACAATCATATATGTTATCAAATGCTCACCATGATAAATGCAGTCACCATCTTTCACTCTAGAACATTATAATATTATTAACAATATTCCCTATGCTGTACTTTTCATCCTTGTGACTATTTTATAACAAGAAGTTTGTGTCTCTTAATCTCCTTCACCTAATTTGTCCATCTCCCTACCCCAACCCTTCTGGCAACAGTTTGTTCTCTGTATTTATGAGTCTATTTCTGTTTTTTGTTGTTGTTGCTTGCTCACTTTTTATTTTTTTAGATTCCACATATAAGCAAAATCATATGGTATTTGTCTTTTTATTCCTGCCTTATTTCACTTAGGATAATACTCTCTAATTTTCACACATGATGTTGCAAATGGAAAGGTTTTTTTTTTCTTTTTTATGGCTGAGTACCATCCCATTGTGTCTGTGTGTGTATATATATATTCTTTATCCATTCATCTACGTTGGATACTTGGGTTACTTCCATGTCTTGGCTATTATTAATAATTCTGGAATAAACATAGGAAAGCATATATCTTTTGAATTAGTATTTTTTTTGTTTCTTGGGTAAATACCCAGACATGGAATTACTGGGTTATATGGTATTTATATTTCTTTTTTTTTTTTTTAATATTTAGATGTTTATTTTTGCGAGAGAGAGACACACAGAACATGAGAGGGAAGGGTCAGAGAGAGAGGGAGACATAGAATCTGAAGCAGGCTGCAGGCTCCAAGTTGTCAGCACAGATCCCTAAGCAGGGCTCAAACTCCAGGACCATGAGATCATGACCTGAGCTGAAGTCAGATGCTTCACCAACTGAGTCACCCAGTCACCCCTCTATTTTAATTTTTTAGGAATCTCCATACTGTCATCCATAGTGGTTGTTCTGATTTAAATTGCCTCCAACAGAGCCAATCAAATCCTTAATGAATCACTGGCAAGACCAGATAGGATAATATCTCATACCGTATAACTCAATCTTCAATCACACATTCACTGTCTGATCCTTTATAAATAACATAATTGAAAAAATAATATTTGACTCTTACTTTACTACATGTCTCCATGGGATTCCTTCCTTTTGAGTCTTTTTTAATGTTTATTTATGTATTTTGAGAGAGAGAGCACAGCAGGGAAGGAGAGAGAGAGAGAGAGAGAGAGAGAGAGAGAGAATCCCAAGCAGGTTCCACGCTCAGCACAGAGCCTGATGCAGGGCTCAATCTCACGACTGTGAGATCTTGACCCATCTTGAAATCAAGAGTTAGCTGCTTAACCTACTAAGCCATCCAGGCGCCCACAGATATTTGACTGAAGTAACTATTTCCACGTGTACAAAGGGAAACCTTATGGACTCAAATCTGAGAGACTTCTATGCAGCCTTCTGGTGTTGAGAGTCGTGTAAACTTCGCTGGGGAGATAATTTTCCTAGCATGAGAATATTAGGTGTATTTGGTGTACTGAAAGGATGAACTAGTTCAATTATTTATGAATAAAGTATTAGATGTTAAGAAAGAACACGGGGGTGGTGAAAGATAACGTGGGAAGAATGGAAAATAAATCATCTATCACATCATCAATTCTGAGAAGTGATGAAGCAGAAAGATATATGATGATGTGGGAGGGGAATTCTATTGATTTTATCAGTAATATTAATTCATTATAAGCCTGTTATTTTTCATACTACTTTACTCCCTACCCTTACAAACTCTCATATTTTAAATTGTATTTGAGGTAAATTTATATTTTTCTTGTGAATGATTTTTTTTTAATTTTTTTTCAACGTTTATTTATTTTTTTGGGGACAGAGAGAGACAGCATGAACGGGGGAGGGGCAGAGAGAGAAGGAGACACAGAATCGGAAACAAGCTCCAGGCTCTGAGCCATCAGCCCAGAGCCTGACGCGGGGCTCGAACTCACGGGCCGCGAGATCGTGACCTGGCTGAAGTCGGACGCTTAACCGACTGCGCCACCCAGGCGCCCCAAATTTATATTTTTCTAACAACTAAGTACTTTTATGCAAGGTGTTCATACATCTGCACATCCTGGTGCATTTGTATGTTTCCACTATTCCCTTCCAAATGGCAAGAACAAAACCCACTGACTCATATTGTACAAGCCTCTAATATAGAGATATAAAATGATTACAATCACTAATTAATCAATCATTAATGTTTAATTCCTTTTCTATGCATTGCCACAAACTTTTCTCTGTAGACATGAATGGAAGGACACTATGATTCTGCTGTTGTTGGAAACAAGGAAATACACTCTTTTTGGAGGCAGGATGATTCCCTGCCGTGACCATGTGTCTGGTAAAAAAATATATATATATATATCTGATTTCACTATGTGAACCTCTTTCATAGTACTGGCCACTTGAAACTTTGCATTACTTTGGATGACTACTATCTCAAACAAACAAACAAAAAACCATAAGGTCTTTTTATCTCACTTGGTAACCTAAGGAGTCAGTGCAATAGGAGCTAAAGAATAGGCTCTGAATAAATGCTTTTTTTTTTTATATGAAGTTTATTGACAAATTGGTTTCCATACAACACCCAGTGCTAATCCCAAAAGGTGCCCTCCTCAATACCCATCACCCACCCGCCCCTCCCTCCCACCCCCCATCAACCCTCAGTTTGTTCTCAGTTTTTAACAGTCTCTTATGCTTTGGCTCTCTCCCACTCTAACGTCCTTTTTTTTTTTTTTTTACCTTCCCCTCCCCCATGGGTTCCTGTTAAGTTTCTCAGGATCCACATAAGAGTGAAACCATATGGTATCTGTCTTTCTCTGTATGGCTTATTTCACTTAGCATCACACTCTCCAGTTCCATCCACGTTGCTACAAAAGGCCATATTTCATTTTTTCTCATTGCCACGTAGTATTCCATTGTGTATATAAACCACAATTTCTTTATCCATTCATCAGTTGATGGACATTTAGGCTCTTTCCATAATTTGGCTATTGTTGAGAGTGCTGCTATGAACATTGGGGTACAAGTGCCCCTATGCATCAGTACTCCTGTATCCCTTGGGTAGATTCCTAGCAGTGCTATTGCTGGGTCATAGGGTAGGTCTATTTTTAATTTTCTGAGGAACCTCCACACTGCTTTCCAGAGTGGCTGCACCAATTTGCATTCCCACCAACAGTGCAAGAGGGTTCCCGTTTCTCCACATCCTCGCCAGCATCTATAGTCTCCTGATTTGTTCATTTTGGCCACTCTGACTGGCGTGAGGTGATACCTGAGTGTGGTTTTGATTTGTATTTCCCTGATAAGGAGCGACGCTGAACATCTTTTCATGTGCCTGTTGGCCATCTGGATGTCTTCTTTAGAGAAGTGTCTATTCATGTTTTCTGCCCATTTCTTCACTGGGTTATTTGTTTTTCGGGTGTGGAGTTTGGTGAGCTCTTTATAGATTTTAGATACTAGCCCTTTGTCCGATATGTCATTTGCAAATATCTTTTCCCATTCCGTTGGTTGCCTTTTAGTTTTGTTGGTTGTTTCCTTTGCTGTGCAGAAGCTTTTTATCTTCATAAGGTCCCAGTAATTCACTTTTGCTTTTAATTCCCTTGCCTTTGGGGATGTGTCGAGTAAGAGATTGCTACGGCTGAGGTCAGAGAGGTCTTTTCCTGCTTTCTCCTCTAAGGTTCTGATGGTTTCCTGTCTCACATTTAGGTCCTTTATCCATTTTGAGTTTATTTTAGTGAATGGTGTGAGAAAGTGGTCTAGTTTCAACCTTCTGCATGTTGCTGTCCAGTTCTCCCAGCACCATTTGTTAAAGAGGCTGTCTTTTTTCCATTGGATGTTCTTTCCTGCTTTGTCAAAGATGAGTTGGCCATATGTTTGTGGGTCTAGTTCTGGGGTTTCTATTCTATTCCATTGGTCTGTGTGTCTGTTTTTGTGCCAATACCATGCTGTCTTGATGATGACAGCTTTGTAGTAGAGGCTAAAGTCTGGGATTGTGATGCCTCCTGCTTTGGTCTTCTTCTTCAAAATTACTTTGGCTATTCGGGGCCTTTTGTGGTTCCATATGAATTTTAGGATTGCTTGTTCTAGTTTCGAGAAGAATGCTGGTGCAATTTTGATTGGGATTGCATTGAATGTGTAGATAGCTTTGGGTAGTATTGACATTTTGACAATATTTATTTTTCCAATCCATGAGCAGGGGATGTCTTTCCATTTCTTTAAATCTTCTTCAATTACCTTCATAAGCTTTCTATACTTTTCAGCATACAGATCCTTTACATCTTTGGTTAGATTTATTCCTAGGTATTTTATGCTTCTTGGTGCAATTGTGAATGGGATCAGTTTCTTTATTTGTCTTTCTGTTCCTTCATTGTTAGTGTATAAGAATGCAACTGATTTCTGTACATTGATTTTGTATCCTGCAGCTTTGCTGAATTCATGTATCAGTTCTAGCAGACTTTTGGTGGAGTCTATCGGATTTTCCATGTATAATATCATGTCATCTGCAAAAAGCGAAAGCTTGACTTCATCTTTGCCAATTTTGATGCCTTTGATTTCCTTTTGTTGTCTGATTGTTGATGCTAGAACTTCCAGCACTATGTTAAACAACAGTGGTGAGAGTGGGCATCCCTGTCGTGTTCCTGATCTCAGGGAAAAAGCTCTCAGTTTTTCCCCGTTGAGGATGATGTTAGCTGTGGGCTTTTCATAAATGGCTTTTATGACCTTTAAGTATGTTCCTTCTATCCCGACTTTCTCAAGGGTTTTTATTAAGAAACGGTGCTGGATTTTGTCAAAGGCCTTTTCTGCATCGATTGACAGGATCATATGGTTCTTCTCTTTTTTTTTGTTAATGTGATGTATCACGTTGATTGATTTGCGAATGTTGAACCAGCCCTGCATCCCAGGAATGAATCCCACTTGATCATGGTGAATAATTCTTTTTATATGCTGTTGAATTCGATTGGCTAGTATCTTATTGAGAATGTTTGCATCCATATTCATCAGGGATATTGGCCTGTAGTTCTCTTTTTTTACTGGGTCTCTGTCTGGTTTAGGAATCAAAGTAATACTGGCTTCATAGAATGAGTCTGGAAGTTTTCCTTCCCTTTCCATTTCTTGGAATAGCTTGAGAAGGATAGGTATTATCTCTGCTTTAAACGTCTGGTAGAACTCCCCTGGGAAGCCATCTGGTCCTGGACTCTTATTTGTTGGGAGATTTTTGATAACCGATTCAATTTCTTTGCTGGTTATGGGTCTGTTCAAGCTTTCTATTTCCTCCTGATTGAGTTTTGGAAGAGTGTGGGTGTTCAGGAATTTGTCCATTTCTTCCAGGTTGTCCAATTTGTTGGCATGTAATTTTTCATAGTATTCCCTGATAATTGTTTGTATCTCTGAGGGATTGGTTGTAATAATTCCATTTTCATTCATGATTTTATCTATTTGGGTCATCTCCCTTTTCTTTTTGAGAAGCCTGGCTAGAGGTTTGTCAATTTTATTTTTTCAAAAAACCAACTCTTGGTTTCGTTGATCTGCTCTACAGTTTTTTTAGATTCTATATTGTTTATTTCTGCTCTGATCTTTATTATTTCTCTTCTTCTGCTGGGTTTAGGCTGCCTTTGCTGTTCTGCTTCTATTTCCTTTAGGTGTGCTGTTAGATTTTGTATTTGGGATTTTTCTTGTTTCTTGAGATAGGCCTGGATTGCAATGTATTTTCCTCTCAGGACTGCCTTCGCTGCGTCCCAAAGCGTTTGGATTGTTGTATTTTCATTTTCATTTGTTTCCATGTATTTTTTGATTTCTTCTCTAATTGCCTGGTTGACCCACTCATTCGTTAGTAGGGTGTTCTTTAACCTCCATGCTTTTGGAGGTTTTCCAGACTTTTTCCTGTGGTTGATTTCAAGCTTCATAGCATTGTGGTCTGAAAGTATGCATGGTATAATTTCAATTCTTGTAAACTTATGAAGGGCTGTTTTGTGACCCAGTATATGATCTATCTTGGAGAATGTTCCATGTGCACTCGAGAAGAAAGTATATTCTGTTGCTTTGGGATGCAGAGTTCTAAATATATCTGTCAAGTCCATCTGATCCAGTGTCTCATTCAGGGCCCTTGTTTCTTTATTGACCGTGTGTCTAGATGATCTATCCATTTCTGTAAGTGGGGTGTTAAAGTCCCCAGCAATTACCACATTCTTATCAATAAGGTTGCTTCTGTTTATGAGTAATTGTTTTATATATTTGGGGGCTCCGGTATTCGGCGCATAGACATTTATAATTGTTAGCTCTTCCTGATGGATAGACCCTGTAACTATTATATAATGTCCTTCTTCATCTCTTGTTACAGCCTTTAATTTAAAGTCTAGTTTGTCTGATATAAGTATGGGTACTCCAGCTTTCTTCTGGCTTCCAGTAGCATGATAAATTGTTCTCCATCCCCTCACTCTGAATCTAAAGGTGTCCTCAGGTCTAAAATGAGTCTCTTGTAGACAGCAAATAGATGGGTCTTGTTTTTTTATCCATTCTGATACCCTATGTCTTTTGGTTGGCGCATTTAATCCATTTACATTCAGTGTTATTATAGAAAGATACGGGTTTAGAGTCATTGTGATGTCTGTATGTTTTATGCTTGTAGTGATGTCTCTGGTATTTTGTCTCACAGGGTCCCCCTTAGGATCTCTTGTAGGGCTGGTTTAGTGGTGACAAATTCCTTCAGTTTTTGTTTGTTTGGGAAGACCTTTATCTCTCCTTCTATTCTAAATGACAGACTTGCTGGATAAAGGATTCTTGGCTGCATATTTTTGCTGTCTAGCACCCTGAAAAAATCGTGCCAATTCTTTCTGGCCTGCCAAGTTTCAAAAGAGAGGTCAGTCACGAGTCTTATAGGTCTCCCTTTATATGTGAGGGCACGTTTACCCCTTGCTGCTTTCAGAATTTTCTCTTTATCCTTGTATTTTGCCAGTTTCACTATGATATGTCGTGCAGAAGATCGATTCAAGTTACGTCTGAAGGGAGTTCTCTGTGCCTCTTGGATTTCAATGCCTTTTTCCTTCCCCAGTTCAGGGAAGTTCTCAGCTATTATTTCTTCAAGTACCCCTTCAGCACCTTTCCCTCTCTCTTCCTCCTCTGGGATACCAATTATGCGTATATTATTTCTTTTTAGTGTATCACTTAGTTCTCTAATTTTCCCCTCATACTCCTGGATTTTTTTATCTCTCTTTTTCTCAGCTTCCTCTTTTTCCATAACTTTATCTTCTAGTTCACCTATTCTCTCCTCTGCCTCTTCCATCCGAGCCGTGGTGGTTTGCATTTTGTTTTCCATTTCCTTTAAAGCGTTTTTCAGCTCCTCGTGACTGTTCCTTAGTCCCCTGATGTCTGTAGCAAGAGATTCTCTGCTGTCCTGTATGCTGTTTTCCAGCCCAGCGATTAATTTTATGACTATTATTCTAAATTCACTTTCTGTTATATTATTTAAATCCTTTTTGATCAGCTCATTAGCTGTTGTTATTTCCTGGAGATTCTTCTGAGGGGAATTCTTCCGCTTGGTCATTTTGGATAGTCCCTGGTGTGGTGAGGGCCTGCAGGGCACTTCCCCTGTGCTGTGGTGTATAACTGGAGTTGGTGGGCGGGGCCGCAGTCCGACCTGATGTCTGCCCCCAGCCCACCGCTGGGGCCACAGTCAGACTGGTGTGTGCCTTCTCTTCCCCTCTCCTAGGGGCGGGATTCACTGTGGGGTGGCGTGGCCCGTCTGGGCTACTTGCACACTGCCAGGCTTGTGATGCTGGGGATCTGGCGTATTAGCTGGGGTGGGAAGGCAAGGTGCACGGCGGCAGAGGGGGCAGGCTTAGCTCGCTTCTCCTTAGGTGATCCACTTCAGGAGGGGCCCTGTGGCAGCCGGAGGGAGTCAGATCGCTGCCGGAGGTTTGGCTCCGCAGAAGCACAGAGTTGGGTGTTCTCGCGGAGCGAGCAAGTTCCCTGGCAGGAACCGGTTCCCTTTGGGATTTTGGCTGGGGGATGGGCGGGGGAGATGGCGCTGGCGAGCGCCTTTGTTCCCCGCCAAACTGAGCTCTGTCGTCCGGGGGCTCCGCAGCTCACCCTCCCTTTGTCCTCCATTCTTCCCCGCTTTCCGAGCAGAGCTGTTAACTTCTGACCTCCCAGACGCTAAGTCACGCTTGCTGTCGGAACACAGTCCGTCAGGCCCCTCCGCTTTTGCAAGCCGGACTCGGGGGCTCTGCTTGGCCGGCGAGCCGCCCCTCCGCCCCGGCTCCCTCCCGCCAGTCCGTGGAGCGCGCACCGCCTCGCCGCCCTTCCTACCCTCTTCCGTGGGCCTCTCGTCTGCACTTGGGTCCGGTGACTCTGTTCTGCTAATCCTCTGGCGGTTTTCTGGGTTATTTAGGCAGGTGTAGGTGGAATCTAAGTGATCAGCAGGACGCGCGGTGAGCCCAGCGTCCTCCTACGCCGCCATCTTCCCAGAATCCTCATAAATGCTTTTTTTAATGAATGAATGAATGAATGAATGAATGAATGAATGAAAAGTATTATCTACAGCCTCATTACCCATGATTAAAACTTGTATTATAGACTCATGTAAAATGTGTCATGTACTAAACAATGTATAATAGCAGATGTGGTTAGTAGCTGATACTTAAGGAAATACTTCTCAAATTATCTTCTGGAATGGCTCCAGTAGATCTGAACTGCACCCAGTTTATAAAAATTAATCCAGTGGTGCCTGGGTGGGTCTGTCAGTTGGGCATCTGACTTTGGCTCAGGTCATGATCTCGCAGTTTGTGAGTTGGAGCCCTGCATCAGACTCTGTGCTGACAGCTCGGAGCCTGGAGCCTGCAGCCTGCTTTGGATTCTGTGTCTCCCTCTCTGCCCCTTCCTTGTTTGTGTTCTGTCTCTCCCTATCTCTCAAAAATAAATAAACATTAAAACTTTTTTTAATGAAAATTAAAAAATAATCCATATTTAAACAAATTGAGGAAAGCCATATATTATTCTTTGAGTTTGGAAAGAAAGTTAACATATTAAATGTGTGATAACTCCAAAGTACACAGTCACCATGTTTAACACTTCTCAAGTATTTTTGTTCTGATTTTATTGGCTTCTTTTTGAGAGAAAATAACATATAGCACAGTTTGGGAAATAACTCACTAGAAAACTTGAATCTCAGAATAGAAGCAGAGATCATAAAGGAACTGAAGAAAGCAGAAAATCTCACCATTGCAGTGTATGAATAAATAGACTCTTACAAAGTGTTTGTTGGGTTTTGAAATAAAGTTGCCCATAATAGTCCCTTTATACCTCCCCAAGTGTCTGAAATCTCAATACTATTTATTCCTTTAGGATATTATGTTTGCAGTCAATTACTACATTTGCAACTTCAAATCAGTATGCACTAGACTAATTATCTCCTCTTAATTATGGTATAAATATAATAGCAGCTACACATAGGACATGATAATGTAGTTAACTGCACTATAGTTTAAATATTAAAATAAAGAACATGTTTCCCTTTTTACTGAATATTTTTCAGCTAAGAATGGAACTCTTTAATATGTAGCTATCATAATAAGCAGATGGTTCATACTTTTAGATGAAATGTACAAAAATATTAATATCCATATCTACATAAATTGCTTCTCAGCAAACATATTGAAAGACATTTTTATCATGGATTTTTTTTTAATTTTTTTTTCAACGTTTATTTATTTTCGGGACAGAGCAAGACAGAGCATGAACGAGGAGGGGCAGAGAGAGAGGGAGACACAGAATCGGAAACAGGCTCCAGGCTCTGAGCCATCAGCCCAGAGCCCGACGCGGGGCTCGAACTCGCGGACCGCGAGATCGTGACCTGGCTGAAGTCGGACGCTTAACCGACTGCGCCACCCAGGCGCCCCTATCATGGATTTTTATATGTATCTCCATGTGACATGTGTGGGCACATTTGCTATAATTAGTCTAACCTGCCAGAGGGCTGCTGTTCAACCTTGATACACCTCAAAATCTTACCAAGCTTTTAAAAATCTCAAACTTGATTCCACTGCAGACTTCCTATATCAGAATTTGAGCAATCATGTCCAGAGAACTATTTTGAACATTTTTTTCAGTAGATCTTTATGTGCACCCAGAGTTCGTGAAGGCCATTGCAGGGAAAACATTTGAGATCTCCAGTAGGACAGAAGTCAGATAGGATCCGACTAATGGGAGAAATGTAGCCCAACACAAGAACAGGACATAATCCTTGTCATAGGTGTGAAGAATTATACATGCTGCAAGCTTATACGAAAGAACTATAAACCCATTAGCCCATAAAAATAAAAACCACAATACTTGTCAAATACTAAGTCAATGCAACAAGACTAAGCTGACACATTTGAAGTGACATGACCTTTCCCTCTGAAGTAAATGTTATGCGAAAGTAGGGTAAGTACTTCAAACAATAGCAAAACTCACACTTATGTGCAACAAAAATTTTTATATACTAAAAAAAACTGAGAAATGAATAGTTACTGTTGATAACTGAAATATCAGTCTGGGGTAAGCCAATATAAGAAATATTTTAAAGCAAGAACAAAAATAAGAAAACTATAATACACCATGTGATAAAATAAAAGATGTGGAAATTGACAATAAAAGCAAGTGTGAACAATAGAAATGGTAGTTGAATTAAAGCAATATATGGAGGAGTAATAATCAAGTAGAACATAGGAAAAATATCCCTGAGTTACAAATAATTATTTGGATGCACAGGATTAAAAAAAAATCCATGCTAAAGCATAGTTAACCGAGGAAAAGACTGGACATGTCTTTGTGAACTCCTGAATTCTAAACATGAAGGAGATATCTTAAATGTATCCAAAAAGACTGGATGATATATTTACTTAGGTCAGACCATCCCTTTCTCTAAGAGTATCTAGAAAATCTGGATAAAATACCAAAAAAAAAAAAACCACTAGAAAATATGTATGCTGTTTTGTAACATACTGAAAGAAATTGCAGACACTATGGTGTTCAGCACTTGAGGGGTTGACTGCCAGGGAAGGGAGGAACACTGAAGAGACAACACCTTTTTGAATCATATACCCTTCATAAAATTTGCCAATTCTTTAGATGTGCATAGCAAAAGTTCGAGGAACTAGGCAAAAGCAGGCACTTAGGAGACATAGAAGGGGAACAGGATTTTTTGGCAACCACAAAAACCTAAGGAGACAAAAACTGGGATTCAGGGATCCCAGGGAAGCGGGGGTAAGGAGCTAAAACTCCAGGTAGACAAGGAAAATACTTGTCATGTTTCTGTATCATCCCTACATCAGAACTGGAAGTGGCTAAGAGGTTAAGAAACAGGATTTGCTATAAGACACCATATAACTAAAATATAGGGAGAAAAGGAATAAACAATGTGCTCAAACTTAAATGGTCATCAACTTAATATAGACTGCTATTTGCACAAGAGTTATATAAAAACCTAATGGTACCCATATATAAAAAACACTCATAAATATGCAAAGAATAAAGAGAAAGAAAACTAAATATATCACTAAAGAAAAGGAGCAAACCACGAAAGAGAGAAGGACAAGGATCAAAGAAAAACTTTACAAACAACCACAAAACAAGTAATAAAATGACAATAAATGCATATCTACCAATAATGTAGATACTGTGAATGTAAATGGACTAAATTCTCCACTCAAAAGACATAGGGTGACAGAATGAATTAAAAAAAAGAAAAAACAAGATCCATCTGTATTTCCTAAGGGACCCACTTTAGACCTAAAGTCACCTGCAGATTGAGAGTAAAATGATGGAGATACATATATCGTGTAGAGGGATGTCAAGGAAAGCTGAAGTTGCAATACTTATATCACACAAAAAAGATTTTAGGGGCGCCTGGGTGGCTCAGTCGGCTAAGCGGCCGACTTCACCTCAGGTCATGATCTCGCGGTCCGTGAGTTTGAGCCCTGCGTCGGGCTCTGTGCTGACAGCTCAGAGCCTGGAGCCTGTTTCAGATTCTGTGTCTCCCTCTCTCTGACCCTCCCCCATTCATGATCTCTCTCTGTCTCAAAAATAAATAAATGTTTAAAAAATAATAAAAAAAAGATTTTAAATACTGTAACAAGAGACAAAGAAGAACAATATATAAAAATAAAGGGAACAATACAACAGAAAGATATAACAATTATAAATATTTATGCATTTGACATGGCAGCACCCAAACATAACAGTTAATAACAAACATAAAGGAATTAATCAATAATAATACAGTAATAGTAGGAAAATTTAACACCCCACTTACATCAATGGACAAATAATTCAAACAGAAAATCAATAAAATAATAGTGGCTTTGAATGACACACTGTACCAGACAAACTTAACAAATATATTCAGAACATTTTATCCTAAAGCAGCAGAACACACATTCTTTCAAGGCAACATGGAAAATTCTCCAAAAGATGTTATATATTATGCCATAAAACTAGCTGCAACAAATTCAAGAATATCAAAGGCATCCCATGCATATTTTCTGGCCACATGCTATGAAACTTAAAGTCAACCACGGAAAAAAATCTGGAAAGAACACAAATACATGGAGGTTAATATACATGCTACTAAATAAAACATTGGTCAACCAGGATATAAAAGAAGAAATAATTCACATGGAAGTGAATGAAAATGAAAATACAATGGTCCAAAAATTTGGGATGCAGAATAGGTGGTCATAAGAGGTAAATAAAAAGCAATACAGGCCTACCTCAAGAGGCAAGAAAAATCTCAAACAACCTAACCTCACACCTAAAAGAGTTAGAAAAAGAAAAACAAACAAAACCTAAAACCAGCAGAAGGAAGCAAATAATAAAAATTAGAGCATAAACAATATAAAAACCAAAAGATAATAGAATGTAACAATGAAATCAGGAGCCTGAAAAAAATCAATAAAATTAATAACCCCCTGGGGTGCCTGGGTGGCTCAGTCGGTTGGGTGTCCGGCTTTGGCTCAGGTCATGATCTCACAGTCCGTGGGTTCGAGCCCCACGTCGGGCTCTGTGCTGACAGCACAGAGCTTGGAGCCTGCTTCTGATTCTGTGTCTCCCTCTCTCTCTGCCCCTCCCCTGCTCATTCTCTGCCTCTCTCTGTCTCAAAAATAAATAAAAACATTAAAAAATATTTTTTTTAAATTAATAACCCCCTACCCATACTTAAAAAGAAAAACAAGAGAAAGACTCAAATAATTAAAATAATAAATGAGAGTGAAGAAATAACCAACACCACAAAAACACAAACAACTATAAGAGAATATTATTAAAAAAAAACTATATGTCAACAGATCAGACAGTCTGGAAGAAATAGATAATTTCCTAGAAATATATAAACTACCAAAACTGAAACAGGAAAAAATGGAAAACTTGAACAGACTGATAGCAGCAAAATAGTTGAATCAGTAATCAAAAAATCTCCCAACAAACAAAAATTGACGACCAGATGGCTTCACAGGGGAATTCTACCAAACATTTAAAGAAGAGCTAATACTATTCTTATCAAACTATTCCAAAGAAGAAGAAGAAGAAGAAGAAGAAGAAGAAGAAGAAGAAGAAGAAGAAAAGAAAAGAGAAGAGAAAAGAAAAGAAAAGAAAAGAAAAAGAAAGGGAATTCAATCTATGAGGCCAACATTGCCCTGACAAACAAAACAAAACTAACAAAAAAAAAAAAACAACAGATAACTATTTCACTAAAAAAGAGAACTACAGGCCAATATCTTTGATGAACACAGACACAAAAATTCTCAACAAAATACTAGCAAAATGAATTCAATAATATATTTTTTTTAAAAATTATTAAGCAAGATCAAGTGGAATGTATTCCTGGGTTGCAAGTATGGTTCAATGTTCACAAATCAATCAATGTGATATATCAATAAGAGAAAAGACAAGAACCATATGATTATTTCAATAGATGCAGAAAAAAAAAACATTTTACAAAATATAATGCCCATTCATAACAAAAGCCCTCTATAAAGTAGGGATCAAGGGAACATACCTCAAAATCATAAAGGCCATATATAAAAAATCCACAGTTAATATTCTCAATGGGTAAAAACTGAGAGATTTTTCTCCAGAGTTAGGAAGAAGGCAAGAATGTCCACTCTTATTTCATATAATACTGGAAGTCCTAGCCTCAGAAATCAGACAAAAAATAAAAAAATAAAAGAAATAAAACATCCACATCAGTAAAGAAGAAGTAAAACTTTTGTACTTGCAGATGACATGATACTTAATATAGAAAAGACTGAAGCCTCCACCAAAAGACTGCTAGAATGGTAAAGTCTTAGGATACAAAATAAACACGAATATGTTGCATCTTTAAAAAAGATTTTAATGTTTATTTATTTTAGGGAAAGACAGAGAGAGAGACAGAGCATGAGCTGGGGAAGGGCAGAGAGAGAAAGGGGGACACAGAATCTGAAGCAGGTTCCAGTCTCCCAGCTATCAATGGGGCTGGAACTCACAAGCCATGAGATCATGACCTAAACCAAAGTCAGATGTTTAACTGACTAAGCCACCAAGCAGCCCCTGTTGCATCTTTATATAATGATGAAGTAGCTGAAAGAGAAATCAAGAAATCAATCCCATTTACAATTGTACCAAAAACCATGAGATACGTAGTAATAAACCTAAGCAAAGATACATCAAAGATCTGCAACTGAAAACTATACATAGCTTATGAAAGAAATTGAAGAAGACACAAAGAAATGCAAAGATATTCCATGGTCATGGATTGAAAGAAAAAGTATTGTTAGGGGCGCCTGGGTGGCGCAGTCGGTTAAGCGTCCGACTTCAGCCAGGTCACGATCTCGCGGTCCGGGAGTTCGAGCCCCGCATCGGGCTCTGGGCTGATGGCTCAGAGCCTGGAGCCTGTTTCCGATTCTGTGTCTCCCTCTCTCTCTGCCCCTCCCCCGTTCACGTTCTGTCTCTCTCTGTCCCAAAAATAAAAATAAACGTTGAAAAAAAAATTAAAAAAAAAAAAAAAAAAAAAAGAAAGCATCAGTGTTTCTAAAAAAAAAAAAAAAAAAAAAGAAAAAGTATTGTTAAAATGTCTATACTACTCAAAGCAACCTACATATTTAATGCAATCCCTATCAAAATACCACCAACGTTTTTCAGAGTTAGAACAAACAATCCTAAAATTTGTATAGTGCTATGAAAGACCCCAAATACCAAAGCACCCTTGAAAAAGAAAAGAAAAGCTGGAAACATCACAATTCTGGACTTCAGGATGTATTACAAAGCTGTAATATTCAAGACAGTATGGTACTGTCATAAAAACAGAAACATAGATCAATGGAGCAGGATAGAAAACCCAGAAATGAAACCACAACTACGTGGTCAATTAGTCTTCAACAAAACAGGAAGGAATATTCAATGGGAAAAACAATAGTGTCTTCAACAAATGGTGTTGAGAAAACTGGACAGCAACATGGAAAAGAATGTATGGCATTCTTATACCATATACAAAAATAAATTCAAAATGAATTCAGTGTCTCACCTAAGTGTGAGACATAAAACCATAAAAATCCTAGAGGAGGGAGTAGGGAGTTAATATGACGCACAAATAAGAGGATCCTGGGCTTTCTTCATCCCTCAAACACAGCTGTACTGGGTCAAATCACTTGGAACACTCAGGAAATGGACTGGCAGAAGGATCGACACATTGGAGGTAGAGAGCATGGCAGGTGCAAGGTGCGTGGAAATGAATTGGGGGAGAGAAAAACAGCAGTGCCACAGACAGAAGGCAACCCTTTTCATGGAGAGAAAAAAGACAGACAAAGAGAGGGGTTTGAGAGAGCATGGCATTGGGTCACACAGGAGGGAAACCTTTCCAGATCATGGACTGGGGAGAGAGAGGTACAGGTGTCACAGTAGTGTGTGAAGCTCAAGTTTTGTGGTTTTGGAAGTGTGCAACTTTATCCAGAGCTGAGCTTTGGCTTACACTCCTTGGGAGGAAGGAGCTGGCCATGAAGTGTATAGTGTGGTATAGGGATCTCTGGGGGTGCACTAGGAGAGAACAGTCCCCTTACTGGAGTACTTTTGGAAGAGGGTATGTTGTCCCCTCAAGGACAAAAGACCCCACAGGTGCCAGCGAAAGACTTTTAATTAGCAGGGGACAGAGGCACATGCAGAGGGCAGATAACTGCTGCTTTTCTCAGTGTTACACCATAGATTCTGAGCACCATACAGGCATGGGACTGTTTTCCTTGAAAAAGGATATTAGACACAGTGAGAAGAGGCTCTACTCCTAAGGTGGGGTATGGATTCACTCAGTGCTGGGTCCTATAAAAAATACGTGGAAGCCAATGAAAATAAAAACATGAATGTCCAGACTCTTTGGGATGCAGCAAAGGTAGTCCTAAAAAGGAGGTACATTGCAATACAGGCCTCTCTCAAGAAACAAGAAAGGTCCAAAATACACAACCTAACCTTACACCTAAACGAGCTAAAAAAGGAACAGGAAAAAAAGCCTAAAGCCAGCAGAAGAAGAGAAATAATTAAGACTACTGCAGAAATAAATGATATAGAAACAAACAAACAAACAAAAAACTCAGTAAAACAGATCAATGAAACTAAGAGCTGATTTTTGAAAGAATTAACAAAATTGGTAAACCCCAAGCTAGACTTATCAAAAAGAAAAGAGAAAGGACCCAAATAGATAAAATCGCAAATGACAGAGGAGATATCACAACCAACACCACAGAAATATAAAAAAATATAAGATAATACTATGAAAAATTATATGCCAATGACCTGAGAAATCTAGAAGAAATGGACTAATTACTAGAAACTCACAAACTATCAAAACTGAACATGAAGGAATAGAAAATTTGAACAGGAATTTACCCAAGGGATACAGGAGTGCTGATGCATAGGGGCACTTGTACCCCAATGTTTATGCAGCACTCTCAACAAATTATGGAAAGAGCCTAAAAGTCCATCAACTGATGAATGGATAAAGAAATTGTGGTTTATATACACAATGGAGTACTACGTGGCAATAAGAATGAAATATGGCCCTTTGTAGCAACATGGATGGAACTGGAGAGTGTGATGCTAAGTGAAATAAGCCATACAGAGAAAGACAGATACCATATGGTTTCACTCTTATGTGGATCCTGAGAAACTTAACAGAAACCCATGGGGGAGGGGAAGGAAAAAAAGGGGGGTTAGAGTGGAAGAGAGCCAAAGCATAAGAGACTCTTAAAAACTGAGAACAAACTGAGGGTTGATGGGGGGTGGAAGGGAGGGGAGGGTGGGTGATGGTTATTGAGGAGGGCACCTTTTGGGATGAGCACTGGGTGTTGTATGGAAACCAATTTGACAATAAACTTCATATATTGAAAAAAAAAGAAAATTTGAACAGACCAATACCAGGAAAGAAATTAAATCAATAATTAAAAATCTCCCCCCCCAAAAAAAGAATCCTGGGCCAGATGGCTTCCCAAGGGAATTATACCAGATATTTAAAGAAGAGTTCATACATATTCTTCTCAACTGTTCCAAAAAAAAAAAAAAGAAAAAAAAAAGAAATGGAAGGAAAACTTCCAAAATCATTTTATGAAGCCAGCATTACTTTGACTCCAAAACCAAAGACCTCAGTAAAGAGGATAATTACAGGCCAATACCCCTAATGAAACTGGATGCAAAAATTCTCAACAAGTAATAGCAAATTGAATTCAACAGTACATTAAAATAATCATACACTATGATCAAGTGGGATTTATTACTGGGCTGCAGGACTCATTCAATATTCACAAAACAGTCAATGTAATACACCAAATTAAGAAAAGAGAGGATAAGAACCATATGATTCTTTCAATGGATGGAAAAAAAAAACATTTGATAAACTATAGCATCCACTCTTGACAAAAACCCACAACAAACTAGGGATAGAAGGAACATACTTCAACATCATAATGACCATATATGAAAGACCCAGAGCTAATATCGACCTCAATGGGGAAAAACTACATCTTTCCCTTATGTTCAAGAACAAGACAAGGATGTGCATTCTCACCATTACTATTTAACATAGTACTGGAAGTCTTAGCCTCAGCAATCAGACAACAAAGGAAGAAAGAAAAGGCATCCAAATTGGCAAGGTAGAAGTGAAACTTTCACTATTTGCAGACAACATGGTAATTCATGTGGAAAATCTGAAAGACTCCACCAAAAAAATTGCTAGAACTAATACATAAATTCAGCAAAGTTGCAGGATATCAATCAATGTGAAACAATCTGTTGCATTACTATACATCAATAATGAAGCAGCAGAAAAAGTAATTTAGGAATCAATCCTATTTGCAATTGTTTCAAACACAATAAGATTCCTAAGAATAAACCTAACCAAAGAGGTAAAATACCTTTGCTCTGAAAACTACAGAACACTTATAAAATAAATTGAAGAGAGCACAAAGAAATGGAAAATAATTCCATGCTCATGCACTGGAAGAATAAGCATCATTAAAATGTCTATACTACCCAAAGCAATCTACATATTTAATGCAATCCCTATCAAAATAACACCAGCGTTCCTCACAGAGCTAGAACAAACAATTCTAAAATTTGTATGGAACCACACAAGCCAAAGCAATTCTGAAAAAAATAAAAACCAACCAGGAGGCACCACAATTCCAGATTTCAGCTATATAACAAAGCTGTAGTCATCATGACAATATAGTGCTAGTGCAAAAACAGACACGTAGATCAATGAAACAGAATAGAAAACTCAGAAATGGATCCACAGCTATATGGTCAACTAATCTTTGACAAAACAGGAAAGAGAATCCAATTGAAAAAAGACAGTTACTTCAACTGTCAAAACAACTGTCAAAACAACAACAACTGGTGTTGTCAAAACTGGATGGCAACATGCAGAAGAATGAAACTGGACCACTTTCTTACACCACCCTCGAAAATAAATTTAAAACGAATGAAAGTCCTAAAAGTGAGACAGGAAACAATCAAAATCCTACAGGGGAATACAGGAAATAACCTCTTTTACCTCACCAGAGGAAATTCTTACTATATACATCACCAGAGGCAAGGGAAACAAAAGCAAACATAAAATATTGGGACTTCATCAACCTAAAATCTTCTGTACAGTGAAGGAAACAATCAACAAAACTAAAAGGCAGCTGATGGAACGGGAGAAGATATTTGCAAATGACATATCAGATAATAGGTTAGTATCCAAAATCTATAAAGAACTTCTCAAACTCAACACCCAAAAAACAAAGAATCCAGTGAAGAAATGGGCAAAAGACATGAATAGACACTTTTCCAAAGAAGACATACAGATGACCAACACACACATGAAAAAACATTCAATATCGCTGGTCATCAGAGAAATACAAATCAAAACTATAATGAGATACCACCTCACACCTGTCAGAATGGCTAAAATCAACATAAAGAAACAGCAGGTGTTGGTAAGGCTATAGAGAAAAAAGAACCTTCATCCACTGTTGGCAGGAATGCAAACTGGTCCAGTCACTGTGGAAAACAGTGTGGAAATTTCTCAAAAAGTTAAAAGTAGAACTATCCTATGATCCAGCAACTGAACTACTGGGTATTTACCTAAAAAATACAAAAATACTAATTCAAAGACATACATGCACCCCGATGTTTATAGCAGCATTGTCAACAATAGCCAAATTATGGAAATAGTTCAAGTGTCCATCCACTGATTAAATGATATAGAAAATGTGTATATAGACAATGGATTATTATTAAGCCATAAAAATTTGAAATCTTGCCATTTGCAATGACATGGATGGAGCTAGAGAGTATTATGCTAAGTGATATAAGTCAGTCAAAGACAAATACCATATGATTTCATTCATATGTGGAATTTAAGAAACAAAATAAATGTGCAAAGGAAAAAGAGAGAGACAAACTATGAAACAGACTCTTAACTATAGAGAACAGTCATGATTACCAATGGGGAGGTGGTTGGGTGGATGGTTTAAATAGATGATGAGGAATAAGGAGTGCACTTTTTGTGATGAGCACTCGGTGTTGTATGGAAGTGTGAATCACTATATTGTACACATCAAATTAATATTACACTGTATGTTAACTAACTGGAATTTAAATAAAAACTTCTTTTAAAAATGAAAAGGCATTCCTTTTTTAAAAAATATTTAGGGGCGCCTGGGTGGCTCAGTCAGTTAAGCGGCCGACTTCAGCTCAGGTCATGATCTTGCAGCCCGTGAGCTCGAGCCCCACATCGGACTCTGTGCTGACAGCTCAGAGCCTGGAGCCCATTTCAGATTCTGTGTCTCCCTCTCTCTCTGCCCCTCCCCTGTTCATGCTCTGTCTCTCTCTGTCTCAAAAATAAATAAACGTTAAAAATAAAAATTAAAAAAAAAATTTAATTTTTGTTTTTTCCTACTTTTTTAATTTTTAACTATTTAATTTGCCTTATTTCATTTTATTCTATTATGTAATATTTTTAGATTTTAATATTTTCCTACCTTCTTTCTTTTCTTTCTTTTCTTTCCCTTTTTTCTCTATTCTCTCAAGCTTCTTTGAACAAGCAGACCAAAACACACCTAGGATCTAGCTTCCTTTATTTGATTTTTTTCTTTTGTTTTTAATTTTTAGTTTCCTATTTTATTAAGTTTTTTTTCTTTCTCCAATATAACAAAAATAAGGAACTCACCCCAAAAGAAAATTGGAAGAAATGACAGCCAGGAACTTAACACAGATATAAGCAAGATGTCTGAACTACAATTTAAAACCACGACAATAAGAAATTAGATGGGGTTGAAAAAAGCATAGAATCCTTTATATGGAGATAGAAGAGGTAAGTTAAAAGAATAAAGTTAAAGAAGAAGTTAAAGTTAAAGTTAAAGAAGAATAAAATTAAAAATGCTATAACCGAGATACAATCTTGAAAGGATGCCACCGTGGCAAGGATGGACAAAGTAGAGCAGCGAATCAGTGATACAGAAGATCAAATTATGGAGAATAATAAAGAAGAAAAAAAGAAGGAAACAACGCCAAAAGATCACAATACAAGACTTAGAGAACTCAGTGACTTATTAAAAAGGAAAAACATCCAAATAATAGGAGTTCCCAAAGACGAAGAAAGAGAAAAAGAGGCAGAAGGTCTATGTGAGCAAATTATTGTGGTAAACTTTCCTAATCTGGGGAAGGATGCAGATTTTAAAATCCAAAAGCACAGAGAATTCCCATTAGATTCAACAAAAACCAACCATCAGCAAGGCATATCATAGTCAATTCAGAAAATACACGGATAAGGAAAGAATTATGAAAGCAGCAAAGGAAAAAAAGTCCTTAACCTGTAAGGGAAAACAGATAAAGTTCATAGCAAACATATCCAGAAACTTGTCAGGTCAGAAAGGAGTGGCAGGATATATTTGATGTGCTAAATCGGGAAAAAAAATGCAGCCAAGAATTCTTTATCTGGCAAAACTGTCATTAAAAGTAAGAGAGACAAAGAGTTTCCCAGGGGGAAAAAAAAACTAAAGGAGTTCATGACCACTAACTCATCCCTGCAAGAAATTTTAAGGGGAACTCTTTGAGTGGAGAAAAGAGAAAACAAAACAAGGCCATATATGAGAGATCCATTCTTCTAGAGTGCACATGGAACATTCCCAAGAACAGATCGCATACTGGGTCAAAAATCAGCCTTCAACAGGTACAAAGAGATTGAAATCATTCCTTGAATATTTTCAGACTACAATGCTATGAAATTCAAAATCAACCAAAGGAAAAAAAAATTGGAAATATCCTTTCCTTTGATGCATAGAAATCACTTGACAAAATACAGCATCCTTTCTTGATAAAAACCCTCATGAATATAGGGATAAGAAGGATCATACCTCGAGATCATAAAAGCCATATATGAAAGACCCACTGCTAATATCTTCTTCAATTGGGAAAAAATGAGAGCTTTTCCTCTAACGTCAGGAACAAGACAGGGATGTCCACTCTCGCCACTGTTATTCAACATAGTATTGGAAGTCTTAGCCTCAGCAATCAGACAACACAAAGAAATAAAAGGCATCCAAATCAGCCGGGAGGAAGTCAAACTTCCACTCTTTGCAGATGACATGATACTCTATGTGGAAAACCAAAAAAAAAAAAAAAATCCACAAAAAAATGCCAGAACTGATCCATGAATTCAGCAAAGTTGCAGGATATAACATCAATGTACAGAAATCAGTACAATTCCTATGCACCAATAATGAAACAGCAGAAAGAGAAATCAAGGAATAGATTCCATTCACAATTGCACCAAAACCCATAAAATACCTAGAAATAAGCTTAACCAAAGAGATGAAAAATCTAAACACTGAAAACTATAAAAATCTTATGAAACAAACTGAAGAAGACAAACACAAAAAATGGAAAAAAACATTCCATGCTCATGGATTGGAAAAACAAATATTCTTAAAATGTTGATACTACCCAAAGCAATATACATATTCAATGCAATCCCTGTAAAAATAACACCAGCATTCTTCACAGAGTTAGAACAGTCTTAAGATTTGTATGGAACCAGAAAAACCCCTAATAGCCAAAGCAATCCTGAAAAAGAAGAACAAAACTGGAGGCACCACAATTCCAGACTTTAATCTGTACTACCAAGATATAGTTATCCAGACAATATGGTACTGGCACAAGAAGAGACAGATAGATCAATGGAACAGAATAGAACCCAGAAATGGACCCACAAACATATGGCCAACTAATCTTTGACAAACAGGGAAGGAGTATCTAATGGAAAAAAAGACAGTTTCTTTGGCAAATAATGCTGGGAACACTGGAGAGCGATATGTAGAAGAATGAACCAAGGTGACATTCTTATACCATACACAAAAATAAATTCAAAATGTATGAAATATCTATATGTGAAACAGGAAACCATCAAAATCCTACATGAAAACACAAGCCACCTCTTTGACCTCAGCCAGAGGAACTTCTGCTAGACATGTCACCAAAGGCAAGGAAAACAAAAGCAAATGTAAACTATTGGGACTTCAAGATAAAAAGCTTCTGCACAGCAAAAGAAACAATCAACTAAACTAAAAGGCAGCCTACAGATTGGGAGAATTTATTTGCAAATGACATATAAGATAAAGGGTTAGTACCCAAAATCTTTAAAGAACTCGTCAAACTCAAAACCCAAAAAAACAAATCATCCAGTGAAGAAATGGGTAAAAGACATGAACAGACATTTTTACAAAGATGACACATGAAAAAACGGTATCTAAAAGATACATGAAAAAATGCTTAACATCACTCATCATCAGGGAAATACAAATCCAAACCACAATGAGATACCACCTTAACACCTGTCAGAATGGCTAAAATTAACAACTCAGGAAACAACAGATGTTGGCAAGTTGCAGAGAAAGAGGATCACTTTTCTGCTACTGGTGGGAATGCAAACCATTCTGGAAAACTGTATGGAGGCTCCTCAAAAAATTAAAAATAGAACTACCCTACGACCCAGGAATCACACTACTAGATATTTATCCAAAGGATACAGGACTGCTGTTCCAAAGGGGCACATGCACCCCAATGTTTGTAGCAGTGCTATCGACAATAGCCAAAGTATGGAGACAGTCTAAATGTCCACCGACTGATGAATGGATAAAGAATATGTGGTATATATACACAATGGAATATTACTCAGCAATGAAAAGAATGAAATGTTAACATTTGCAACAATGTGGATGGAACTAGAGTGTATTGTGCTAAGTGAAATAAGTCAGAGAAAGACAAATATCATATGACTTCACTCATATGTGGAATTTAAGATACAAAACAGATGAACATAAGGGAAGGGAAGCAAAAATAATATAAAAACAGAGGGAGACAAACCATAAGAGACTCTTAAATACAGACAACAAACTGAGGGTTGATGGGGGTGGGGAAAATGGGTCATGGGCATTGAAGACACTTGTTTGTTATATGTAAGTGATGAATCACTAAATTCTATTCCTGTAAACATTGTTGCAATATATATTAACATGGATTTAATTTTTTTAATTTTTAAAAATGAAAAGGCAAAACAGTGAATAGAAGATATTTTAAATATGTCTGATAAGACATTAATATGCATATGATATAAAGAACTCATATAAACAACAATAAATAATCTGATTTAAAAGTTAAAAACCTTCAATAGACAATTTTTTAAAGAAGACATACAGGGGCGCCTGGGTGGCTCAGTCGGTTGAGCAACTGACTTCGGCTTAGGTCATGATCTCACGGTTTGTGAGTTTGAGCCCCGCGTCAGGCTCTGTGCTGACAGCTCAGAGCCTGGAGCCTGCTTCTGATTCTGTGTCTCCCTCTCTCTCTGCTCCTCCCTCACTCATGCTCTGTCTCTCTCTGTCTCAGAAATAAACATTAAAAAAAATTTTAAAAAAGAAAAAAAAGAAGACATACAGAAGGTCAACAAACAAATAAAACAATATTCAACTTCACTTAGTAGGGAAATGCAAATCAAATCCACAGTGAGCTATCACCTTATACCTTTCAGAATGGCTAGTAGAAAAGACAAGAAATAGCAAGTGTTGGTGAGGATATGGAGAAAGAGGAACCTCTTGCACTGTTGGGGGGAATGCAAACTGGTGTAGCCACTCTGGACTACAGTATGGAGTTCCTCAAAAAAACAAAACATAGAATTAACACTGTAACAATTCCATTTCTGGGTATTTATCTTAAAAAATGAAACACTGATTTGAAAAGATTTTACGCACTCTGTTCATTGCAGCATAATTTACAATAGCCAAAATACGAAAGCAACCAAAGTATCTATCAAGAGATGAATGGATAAAGAATATACATATACACACATACACAATGAGATATTACTCAACCCATATAAAGAATGCAATCTTGTCATTTGTTCCAAGTGAAATAAGTTAGATGAATAAAGACAAATACCATAGGATTTCACCATATATTCCATATGTGGAATTTAAGAAGAAAGTCCAACAACAAAACAAAAACAGACTCTTAAAGATGGGGAACAAACTTACAGTTGTCAGAGGGGTCAGAGGTGGTGGGTGGGTGAAATGGATGAAGAAGATTAAGAGGTACAAACTTTCCATTACAAAATAATTGTCATGTACAGCATAGACAATACAGTCAATTATATTGTAATAACTTTGTGTGGTGATATATCGCTACTAAGCTTACCATGATCATTTTGTAACATATACAAATGTTGAGTCATTATGTTATAAACCTGAAACAAATATAGCATTGTATGTTAACTATACTTCAATGAAAACAATATTAAATATTTTAATTATTGTTGGTAATTATCTTGTCATATGCAATGTTTAATATTAAATTCCAAATACTCAAGTGTCCTTCAATTTTACACATCTACTCAAAGTTTTTGTTAATTATATTTTTGCATAGTGCACATTGCATTTCAATTTCATTGCAAATACTTTATCTGCTTTGTAAAATTATAAAATTGAGAATTAACATTGATGAACTGTTCAGTGTCTTAACATTTCAGCAAATATGTAGAGTGGCTCAACTCTGTGAAATTAGGGATACTATGTGTCATAAGTGATTATTTTTAGCAATGTAATGTTTTCCAACATCAATAAATTTTGCTTTAGTGAGACAATTGGGAATAAGTGAGTCCAAAAGAAGAAAGATCCTATTCTACTATGGCAACTGAAAAATAGGTGGGCAGTGAGAATGACCCCCTCCTTTTGATAAATGAATTGATAGACTGAGTACTTGCTAAAGGTTGGAGTTCTCCTGATAACTATATCATATCTGAAATGTTTGAAAAATACTTTGAAATCCAGGTATGTTTGGTGTTTTTTTTTTCCAGCAATCTCTGAGAGAGCAAATTTGAAAAGGTAACAGCAAAAAGTACTCTCCCAGTGAATCAATTGATTGATTTTGGTCAGGAAAGTTAAAAATCAACTTTTCATCTACAATTTCTGTACCAGGAATGGATCTTAAAATGACAAGATGACCTAGGGAAGTTAAGACCATGTTTTGAGTTCAAAGTCAAGTATCCCACTCTCCCCAGTGGATAGATTCAATGCAATCCGAGTCAATATATCCCAGCAAACTTCTTTCTTAATAATTACCAAAATTATTTTAAAATCTATTTGGAAAAGAAAAGAATAGTCAAGACAATCTTGAAAAACAATAATAAAATTGAGATCCTAAGCTGCATGTTTCAAGACTTTTTATAAAGCTACAGTATTCAAGACAATGTGGTAGTAGGACAGCATAAAGACTACAGAAAGAGGCCAACATATAGATGGACAAGTAATATTCAACAAAGTCATCAAGGCAATTCAATGGGAATACAAATATCCCTTCAGCATATTGTGCTGAAACAACCAGGTAACTACATACAAAGGCAGACCCTCAAACTCTACCCCATAGAGAAAAATCAACTTGAGATGGGTCATGGACGTGAGTCTACAGAAGACCACAGAGAAGAATATCCTTGAGACTTTTGGGTAGGCAAAGGTTTCCTTGAGAACACACAGAAAGAAAAAGCCATTAAAAATGATAAATGGACTTCTTCATAACTTAAATCTTCCTCTCATCAAAATCACTATCAAGTCACTGAAATGGCAAGTCACAGAACTGGATAAAATATTTTCAGTGCATACATATGCCCAAGGATTTGTAGCTAGCATATATAAAGAATTCCCTCAACTCAGTAATGAAAAGACAAACAATTTTTAGGTTGGCAAATGAACAGACACTTCATGAAAGAAAATATACAAATGGCCAAGGAGGACATTAAACAGTGCTGAACACAACTGGTCATCAGGAAAGCTAGAAGTAAAACCATAATGAGATGCCACTACAGATCCACCAGAATTAATGAAGTTAAAAATCTAACATCACATGTTGGACTGTATGTGGAGCAATCAGACCTCTCTTACAATGCTGGCATAGAAACAAGATGGCACAACCACTTTGGTAAACTGTTGTGCTTTCTTTTTTTTTCAGTTTACTAAACAATTAAGCATACATTTGTCCCATGATCCAGCAATTCCACTATAAGTATTTATCCAAAAGAAATAAAAATATTTGTTCACCAAAAAAAAAAAATTGAACAAGAATGTCACTATGTAGTGTATAATTCCAATTATACAACATTCCAGAAAGTGCAAAACTACAGAGACAGTGAAAAGATCACTGGTTGCCAGGAGCATGGTGGAGGAGACAGGAATAGAAAGAGGATAGTTAGGGCTGTTAAAATATTGAATAGGGCTGTTAAAAATATGATGTTACAGTGATAGGTGTGTGTGTGTATGTGTATATATATATATATATATATATATATATATATATATATACACACACACACAAAACATTTATACAAACCCATAGAACGTACAACACCAAGAGTGACCCTTAAGGTAAACCAAAGACCAAAGACTTTGGGCAGTTATAATGTGCCACTGTAAGTCCATCTTTGGTTGAAATGTACCATTCTAGGGGCACCTGGGTGTCTCAGTCAGCTGGCTGTCTGACTTTGGCTCAGGTCATGAGCTCAGGGTTCATAAGTTCAAGCCCCACATCAGGCTCTGTACTGACAGTTCAGAGCCTGGAGCCTGCTTTGGATTCTGTGTCTCCCATTCTCTCTGGCCCTCCTTTGCTGGCACCCTCTCTCTCTGTATTCCAAAAATAAAGAAACATCAAAATTTTTTTTAAAAAAAGAAAATGTACCATTCTAGTGAGTAATGATGACAAGAGGGTGAATATGGGGTGCAAAGGGGTATATGAGTAATCTCTATACCTTACTCTCTATTTTGTTGTAAACATTAAATTTATCTTAAAAGTGTCTTGAAAAAGAATGTTTATTTCAGCTCCATTTATAAAATCAAAATCAGGAAACACCCAGATGTTCATCAATAGGATAAATTAACTGTGGCACATTTATGGAGTACAGAATATACTCAATCTCAAAAATATACTGGGGCACCTGGAAGGCTCAGTAAGTTAAGCATCTGACTCTTGATTTTGGCTCAGGTCAGGATCTCATGGTTCATGAGAACAAGCCCCACATTGGACTCTACGCTGACAGCTTGGGATTTTCTCTCTCCCTTTCTCTCTGACCCTCCCCTGCTTGTTCATTCTCTCTCTCAAAATAAATAAATAAACTTTAAAAATATGCTAAGTGAAAGAAACCAAGCACAAAACAAACATAATGTGAATTTATATAATATTCTGTAATAGGTAAAACTAACTTATAATAACAATGGTTATTGTTATGAGGGTTTTTTTTTTGAGTGACTGAGGAGGATAATAAAACGTTCTGGGGTTAGTGGCAATATTCTGTCTTACTATGCATTCATCATAACTGATTGCATGATATATTTAATATCTCAATATTAACTATCCATAATTATGCCACAGGTAAAGAGTTAAAAATTGTGTCCTCACAGGAATATCATGTATCTTAGATGTGATACAAGACCAGACTCAAGATCACACAGAAGATATTTGCCAATGACATATTCAATAAAGGGTTAGTATCAAAAATATATAAAGAATTTATACAACTCATCACTAAAACCACAAAAAATCAAACTTAAAAATGGGCAGAAGACAGATATTTCTCCAAAGAAGACACATGCATGGCAAACAGACACATGAAAAGGTGCTCAACATCACTTATCATCAGGGAAATGCAAATCAAAACCACAGTGAGATATCACCTCACACCTGTCAGAATGGCTAAAATCAAAAATACCAAGAAACCACAGGTGTTGGTGAGACTGTGGAGAAAAAACCTTTGTGCACTGCTGGTGGGAATGCAAACTGGTGCAGCCACTCTGGAAAATGGTATGGAGGTTCCTTAAAAAACTAAAAATAGAGCTACCATATGATGGAGTAATTCCACTAGTGGCTATTTACAAAAACATGAATTCAAAAAGATATAGAAGTCCCTATGTTTATTGCAGCATTATTTGCAATAGCCAAACTATGGAAGCAACCTAAGTGCCCATTGACTGATGAATGGATAAAGAAGATGTGATGTGTATGTGTGTGTGTGTGTGTGTGTGTGTGTATAACATCCACAAAAAATATGAAATCTTGCCATTTGCAATGACATGAATGGAGCCTGAGGGTATGCTAAGTGAAATAAGTCACAGAAAGACAAATACCCTATTATTCCACTCATATATGGAATTTAAGAAAAAAAAAAAAGGAAAATAGAGACAAACCAAGAAACAGACTCTAAACTATAGAGAACAAACTGATGATTTCCAGAAGGGAGGTGGGTGGGAGGATGGGTTAAATATGTGATGGGCATTAAGGAGGGCACTTATTGTGATGAGCACCAGGTGTTGTATGGAAGTGTTGAATCAGTATATCATACACCTGAAATGAATGTAACACTGTATGTTAACTCTACTAGAATTAAACTTTTTTAAAGAGTGAAGGTAAAAAAAATAAATTAAAAAATTTAAAATTTAAAAATAAAAATCCTACTTGGGACAGCTAAGAACTGACATAACTTCTTGGCTTCACATAGGTTTCCCTCACACTGTCTTTTATTTTCACCTTTGGCATTGAAATATATGTGGATTTCTGGCATTGGGGGAGCTCTGCATCATTATTTATTTCTCCTCAAACTCATCTGGCATCATCCTGTACAAATACCTGCATTTGGAACATACTGAGCATGACATAAGAACCATTTAGGCAAAGTTACTTCCAGACTTAGGAGCATGTTTAATTTATGTCTTCGTCTTGGATCCAAACACAGACTTCTGGAAACTTCAGAATCCTCACTCACAATTTCTACTCAATGACTTTATCTTCTGTTCTTTAAGGATTTTACATTTCTTCTACAGTTTAACTCAACAGCTATATCAATAGATGAAGCTTCCTTGGCACTGGCCCAACAAAAATGAGTAAGATGCCTCTGTCCACAAGTGACACAGACACATGCACTAATTTTGATAAAATTATCAAGGCAGTACACTGATAAAAGAGTAAGGTGCATTGAGGAGGGCATGATTCCTTTCATTACAATGAAGAATAGCAGGGAGGGGATAAGAGTTTCTAACGTTTAAATTTGATTTTAAAGTATGAGCAAGATACTAACAAATACAGAAACCCAATAGCATCCAAAGGCAGATGGAATAGTCATTGGGGTCTATTGGTGGAATAATTATATGGTTGGTGGAGTATAGGCTATCTTTGTGAGGAAGAAAGGAAGCCAAAAGGCAAATATAATGCCAGCTGGTAAAAATCGGTGGATCCCATACTCACACATGTCCCCTGGCGAGCAGTGACTTTTTGCTCCCACTGCTCTTTTCAAATGAGGCTCTTATTGGATTCACCTGCTGACCACGTGAAAGGGGGCAGATAGTCATATAGTTTTTGTAATAGCCACACTCTAAGATGCTATTTCTTTCATATATATATTTGAATTTCCATAGCAGCACACAGTAAAAGTGCAAACACACACACACACACACACACACACACACACACACACACACGTTTATGCACCAGTGATGGCAGGTTGGAGACTAGTAGTGATAGGTGCCCACGACAGACTCGGACTTTTTTTATGCTTGCACATATAAGTTTATTTCTTTTTTTTAATGTTTTTATTATGTTTCTTTATTTTTTGAGAGGCAGAGAGAGACAGAGCATGAGTGGGGGAGGGGCAGAGAGAGAGAGGGAGACACAGAATCTGAAGCAGGTTCCAGGCTCTGAGCTGTCAGCCCAGAGTCCAACACGGGGCTCAAACCCATGAACCGTGAGATAATGACCTGAGTGGAAGTTGGACACTCAACTGACTAAGCCACCCAGGCACCCCCATAAGTTATTTAAGTTTTTGTTTTAATCCCAGTTAGTCAACATACAGTATTACATTGATTCCAGGTGTACAATATAGTGATTCAAACTTCCATACATCACCCGGTGCTCATCGTGACAAGTGCCCAATCACCTATTTCACCCTTTCCCCCACCTCTCCTCTGGTGACCATTGGTTTATTCCCTGTAATTCAGCAGACTCTGGGACTTACTTGCATATGTCCACAGCCTGTCATACTGAACATTACGGAAACGTGTATCCCTGTGTGAAGGGTTGGATTATAGGCTGATAGACACTGATATATCCTCAGAGCTTATCATAGCAGCCATCAGAAGGTTTAGTCTGCCATCATGTACACACATGTGCCAGAACATGATAACATGACACCCCAGAAATATCAAAGGAACAAAATGCCTAAACTCCTAGCACTGCCTGCAGTTTTCTGAATAAGTCGCTTACCTAATGAATTATTGGCTATTATCTAGAATGTCTATGAAGGAAGTGATCTTTCCTGACTTGTTCACCCTTACATAGCAGTGCCTGGCTCTTAGTATATAGTCCATAAATATTTGTGATTAGATTAAAAAAAGGATTTTGACAAATGAGTGCACAGCTACATCCACAGCACCTCTCATCACTGTTTCCTCAGCCATCTCCCAAAATGTAAACGTATCTTGGTCATTTATATTTTTTCCATGCTGTAATTCTCATAATGGAATCCCTTTCCATTCCCCAGACACCTGCCTTTATCCCTCCAAAACTCTCCAGTGTACCACTGGGATGTCCTGTTCCATAATTAGTAAACTCACCTCCATCCTCAATTATTTACTTGGCATTTTCTACACCTCCTGGCATTACCTGAGTTGAATGCCCCCTGAAGACACTATTTCATTCCCAGCTCCATAATGAGAAAATCATTCCACCTTCAGTGCCTCAGAATGTGGGGTTGAGCCAATTAGCTTTATTCTACTTCTAGATCTTTCTTCCCTTCTCTCTTATTCTTAAAATACACTGATTCATTTGAAGCTTCTGTCTCTTTGGCTGAGCAACTAGACAGGGCATTTCCCATGTATGGTGTCAGCCTGCATCAGAACCACAGCATTAAAATGCCCAGTCAAGAACACAATCAGATGTTTTAAATCAGAAATTCTCGGTATTAAACCTGAGAATCTTAATTCTTAACAAGAGTACCATGGACTCTTATGAATCCTCAAGTTGGAGGAACTTTGTTCTTCCCTGTTTTGCTGCTGTCATTTACTGGAATCTTAACCTCTGTCCTTTGTGCATTTACATCTGGCTCACAGTTTTCCTCTGTCCCCAAGACCTGCAACCACCCCAGCCTCCTTCAAAAGTAGAATAAACATTTGAACACGTTGGCATCTCTGCTTTCACCTCCAGGATAGTTACCACCTGTCAATCGTGTCACACCAGGAGCCCATCACACCCTGGGCTGCCCCTGCTCCACAGGCTCAGAGTGAACCCACAAAATAACTTCTGTCCTTGTAGTTTTCTTCTCAGTCACTTGCCTTATTCTTTGCAACTGAACAGAAGGGTATAAAAATGATTTTATAAGTATTGTTCTTTTATAGACAGTGAGAAACGATGTTGCATCCTCGTAGAAATTGTGCTGTTACTTCAGAGCAGAAAATGAGAGGTTATAGGGCCTGATCCTAGTTCCACCTACCTCAGAAATTTGCAGCAGCTAAGGACTGAACACAGGTAATTAGGCAAACTACACAGCAAACTCAATAATTTATATTCATGATTTTGGTGAAAAAAACCCTAGAAGAATGGACTTTTATAAAGGAATAGTGAAAAAGCAGCAACAAATAGATCTTTGGTGGATGACATTCAAAAGTCAAAAAGCATGCACCATTGCAATCAGCCTGACATGGGAGCCAAAAGAACAAATCTCTCTCCATTAAATAATGAAAGAATATTTCATTTAGTATCTGCATCCACCATTTGACCATACGCTCTGTGATGTTGATGATTTTATGTCTTATCTACGATTATATCCCCAGCATCTAAACATGTTAGATTTATAACAAGAAATGAATACATATCTACAAGATGAATGAATAATTGGATCTGATAAAAAGAAAGCCATTTCCAAGGATGTGGAGAAAGAGGAACCCTCTTGCAAGCTGGTGCATCCACTCTTGAAAACAGTATGGAGGTTCCTCAAAAAATTAAAAATAGCACTACCCTATGGCCCAGCAGTTGCACTACTAGGTTTTTATCCAAGGGTTACAGGTGTGATGTTTCCAAGGGCCACCTGCACCCCAGTGTTTATCGCAGCACTACCAACAATAGTCAAAGTATGGAAAGAGCCCAAATGTCCATTGATGGGTGAATGGATAAAGAAAATTTTGGTGTGTACACACACACACACACACACACACACACACACACACACACACACACAATGGAGTATTACTCGGCAATCAAAAAGAATGAAATCTTTCCATTTGCAACAACATGGATGGAACTAGAGGGTATTAAGCTAAGTGAAATTTGTCAGAGAAAGACAAATATCACATGACTTCACTAATATGAGGCCTTTAAGACACAGAACAGATGAACATAAGGGAAGGGAAGCAAAAATAATAGAAAAACAGGGAGGGGGACAAAACAGAAGAGACTCTTAAATATGGAGAAGAAACAGAGGGACACTGGAGGGGTTGTGGGAGGGGGATGGGCTAAATGGGCAAGGGCCATTAAGGAATCTACTCCTGAAATCATTGTTGCACTATATGGTAACTAATTTGGAGGCAAATTAAAAGAAAAATAATAATTAAAAAAAAAAGAAAGCCATTTCATTACAACAGAGACTCAGAATGAACTAGAAACAGAAGTCTATTCCTGTAAGTGGGGGCTTGGTATGTCAGGGCTCAAACTAAGAACCTGGATCCAGAGACCAGTGAGTGTGGACTTCTCCTTGCTCAACACTTTGCACTGAGCAGCTTTGGGCACATGACACATCAGCAGTGGTCCTGCTGAGGTGATGAAGCAATGGTGACTCAGAACCAAGACCCACCAGGTCAGAGTACTAGATGCCTCAAAACTTTAGGACTTTTGCTAGACTAGACTTTTGGATGAAAATTATGGTTGAGCTTGGAGGAAAATAGCAAAGAAAAAGAAATAAATGGCAAGGCACAAAACACATTCTTGTTCTTGTATTTTTCAAGTCTGTGTTTCTTTTGTCCCCCCAGTTCAACTGTATTGAGCATTCTTTAAGACAATGGTTATTAAATCTACTCATTTCTATACCATACTGTACCTCCGTCAGCACCCTGCAGAAAGTAAGGGCCTAATCAGCTAATGATGAATGGACCTGAAATCGCAGCTTTGAATGCAACACAGCTATTTCTCCCCTACTTTTGGGTGAGGAGGTAAAGCTTCAGCTTTTTGTGATGAGGTTATTCTCTCTTCTCAGGTTAAGCAAGAGACCAACATGTGTCAACTGCTTCAGTTATTCTGGGAATCCCAAGTCCTCCTCCCCAGTCTTATTAGTGCCCCCTTGACCTCCCTGTTCCTTAGAGTGTAGATGAGTGGATTAAGTGCTGGGGTTGCAACGGTGTAGAAAAGGGTGAGGAACTTGCCCTGTTCTTGAGCATAGCGGTTCTTGGGTTGGAGATAGACAGCTGTCACTGTGCCATAGAAGAGGGACACCACAAGAAGGTGAGAAGTGCAGGTGCTGAATGCCTTCCGCTGCCCTGCAGCTGACTTTATTCTCAGCACAGCCTTAGCAACAGCCCCGTATGAGGAAAGGATGATGACCAGGGGTAGCACCAGAAAAATGATACTGGCTATGGACATCTGGATTTCATTGTAGGTTGTGTCTGCACTGGAAGCCTGAATCAGGGCTGGGACTTCACACACAATGTCATCCACCCTGCGGTGGGAGAAGGGTAACTGGAGGGTGGCAGGAGACTGGACCAAGGACTGAACCAGGCCAGCCCCCCATGCAAGGATGGCCAGCTGCAGACAAAATTTGGGGTGCATGATAGCAGTATATTGCAGTGGGTGACACACTGCCACATAGCGGTCCATAGCCATGACCACAAGAAGGACACATTCGGTGGCCCCAAGCCATAAGAAGACATAGAGTTGAAAAGCACAGCCAATGTAGCTGATGGTCTTCTCTGGACCCCAGAAATTAACTAACATCTGCGGAACACAGCTGCTGGTGAAAGAGAGGTCTAGCAGGGAAAGGTTGCAAAGAAAGAAATACATGGGAATGTGGAGTTTAGGGTCCTTTGAGGAAACAAGAATAATGACCATATTTCCTGCAAGAGTCAAACAATAAAAGATCAGAACAACCCAGAAGAGTATCTTCTCCAAATATGGCTTCTCAGAGAAGCCCAGGAGAATGAAATCACTGTGGCTGTCATTGCAAACTGTAATCATAGCTTCTGGAGCAGTCACCTCTTTGGGGGTATGGTTCAAAAGTAGTTGCTCAAAAGCCTGTGATGGTTCCAATACAGAAACAGGAAGACATGTTACCTCCTTTCTACTCAAGGATGAGATTCTGCCTCCTATAGTGCAGGGAAAAATAAAAGATTCAGTGACTTATTCTAATCTTTGATACCCATTATTCATTATCTCTCTTCCTCTTACACATCTTCATATATGATTAGAAATCTGCATTATAAATATTGAGTAAAGTGCAAATTACAAACCTACTAGTGAAAATCACTTTGCTAAATATTAAGAGAGCATTCTATCTTTGCTCTCCAAAATTGCACATTTACAACATTCATCACACAGTTTTAAAAACTGTTAAACCATATCACCTTTCAGTCCTTTTCTCATTTCATTCTGTTTTTCTGTGTCTTTATATCTCAATTTATCTGAATATCCTCCTCCCTTGTTCCTCCGTCTCCTGTGTTTCACTCTCCTTTTTTCTTCCTTTCTCCTTCCCACCTTCTTTTGACTTCTGAGCTTGAATTCCTCCTCAGCCACTTTATGCTATGTAATCTTAAGACAATTGTTTAAAATTTTTATTCTTACCTTGGCTCTTTCCTTATATTTTCTATTTGGAAAATAGAAAACAATCATAGAAACTACCTGTGTGTTTTGGATGAATTAAATGTGAAAACACAAGGAAAATACTTTGAGAGGGAGAGTGTGTGTGCATGTATTCCTGCCCCGTAGTAACTGTATGATGTGTGTTAGTTACAATTATGATGATGATGACGATGATGACACTATTCAGATGTTTGTTCGAGATGAAAAACATCAAAATATATATGCAACATTTTGCAGAGAATGTAAGTGATATCATTAAGAAAAAAAGAAATATCCTATCTCTACATTATCTCCTTTCTAAAAGAAAAGTAATAATACTCACTTATCCAACATTGTAAATTAACTGTCTTTATATTACAGAGCACGCATATGCACATTTATTGTTCTTTCCTCAGCTTAAAACCCGATTACAACACAAGTTTGGAAAATCCACCATCTTTTATTCATTTATGCAGTGGATCAAAAGAGGTTTAGGAAATACTCATTTCATTCAATCACTGGCCTTTTTACTTAACATACTAGAGAAAAGGGCTCATGGCTCTCTTTGTCTTCCATAATTTTCATGCTCCTTTTCCTGCTTCTCTGCTCCCAAAGACCATACTATCTGTGTGGCATAACAGTGTGTCCTCACTCCAAGCCTGTTTATAGCCACCTTGTACATTTTCAGGGTTTCCATTTACAAGAACCTTTTCCCAGGGGAATGCCCTAGCGCGTCTCTCTCTCTCTCTCTCTCTCTCTCTCACACACACACACACACACACACACACACACACACACACACACAAAATAGGTTTTACAAATCTATGCCCCGCAGGAATCCTTCGACTGAATGTTCATCCAAAAAATTTAGATTACTGGCTCCTTTCCTTCTTCCAAATCAATATGTATAATAAAGTCTTACTTATGCCAACACTTAAATAAAAATATTCATTTTCTGACATATTTTCCATTTATCAAATACAGAGGAATTAAACTAAGTCATCAAAATTTTAATGATGGAATCCCAGATACGATTCTCACCTCTTTGTTTACAGTTTATTCCTTTTTTCCCATATTATTCCACAAAGAGTTAAGAAAATGTACCTATAATCAATGGATAGAGAGGAATTTTAAAAATTAGTGGTCCATAAATGAAATGGATATTAATGATCAGCAGCAGAGCAGCTATGGTTGTCTGGGTTCTTATTGTGTAACTGACAATTTGCCAAATGATTAGCTTATTTAACCCTCAAAAATTTTTTTTCAGGTTATAAAACATGCTTGGTTCATCTTCTCATACTTTATCATACATTTTTCATCACTAAAAACAGTCCTAATAATGATAGGGCAAACTGGAGAAAATGAAATGTCTGGAAATGCAGCTGAAAATGTTTAAAATCCTATAAATACATAATTTGGGGTCAAATGGACTGCTCAAGCCAGGATTCTAAGAGAAATCATGGCATGACCTGATATTTATAATCTATTGTATACTCATACCTTAGGGGTGAATTCTTGACCTTAGTTTAATACATCATACAATTATTTAGCTAAAGTTTTCACAGCAGTATTCTGGCCTTACTATTCCCTATCTGTTCCCTTATAGTGGATCATGTCCAACTTCAACCACACACTGCAAGTGGACCCATCAGTTAGCAGTGCCCATGTTCAGGGTGGTTCTCAAACACAGTATCACTCATGTCTCATATTTTTATTTCACAGCTATGCATTTTACAAAATCCATATATCTTCTTCCAGTCTTGGTCCTCTTTTATGTGCCCCTTTCCCTTTTTTTCTTTTTTTCTGTACAATCTTTGCAAAGTAGAGTTGAAATGTCAGTATTGTTGTTGTAAATCTGATACCTCATGTTGTAAATTTAATACTTCATGGAAGAATGCAGTTTGATGCTTCAAAGACTCTCAGAGTCTTGCAGATTTTCCCATCTTCAAAACCAAATAGCCTCCTATTCCATCCCATGACTTTCATCCACCTCCAGTAGCTGCTGGTTATGTTCTTTGTCTATTAAGATTGTTCCTCCTTCTCTGGTTTTCTGTTTTCAATAGGAATGCTTACATGTCTGTATCTATTTCTATCCTTATCTATAGATCTGTATCTCCATCCATCCATCTTATCTCTCTCAGTTCCTCTCTACCTTCTCATCATTGGAGATGTATGTTTTCTCCCTGGATCAACTATTCTTAAAATTTCCTTGGGAGGGAGGAGATGGTCTTAGTTTAAGTAATACTTACTGTGCAAAAAAAACAAGCATTCTCTTCATCCCTACTTCTGTTGGCATTGTCTTCTTCCTTCAGTTATCAATTTCCCTGTGATTTTTTCCTTTAGCTCACCTCCTCTGCCTCTCAGAACAGTATCTGGAGTTTTTCTGAGAGCCAGTGTACCGTAATTCCTCTGATGGCCAATGTGGAATACAATATTGACAATATTTCCATCTTATCTTCTAAGATAGGTGTCTCTGGTGCCAGTGTAGCTCACCTCCTCAGCCCACCTCTGATTTCAGCAGAGCTGCAATGAACAGTTCTGTGTCAACTCAGATTCACCCTGCAGTGACCCACCTTGAATGTGCTGTATACATCTTCCTGTCTGCCTCAAGTCCTTATCTGACACTGGGGGAGTGCACCAGGCACAAAGACAAGTGCTGCCCAGAAACTCGGGAGATTTAATGACCCTAGGGGAAATCTTCAAATGAGGGAGGATGGTAGTTATCGGGGAAATGTCCCAGCAACCCTTCCTTCTGGTAGAAGCATACCTCCTGGATGCTTTTCAGGAGGTCCTGGGAGAACTGAGCTCCCACTGTGCACAACTTGGCTAGTACATACTTATGTTGGTTGGCTTTCCTATCTCTCACTCTGCTTCCATCACTCATTCTCCAGGAAATTAACTCCCAAATCAGGTATTTGAACCTAATTTCTTGTCTTGGGCTCTGCTTTCAGAGTACCTGAGCAGAGCTTCAACACAAGAATGCAGACTCTCAGAAGACACTTCAAGAGAGACATCACTCACAAGTCAACCTGCAACAAGACACCATTAATATAGAGTAAATGGAATTGTGGCAACTCTTAGCTTCCTCTAACATCAGCATCACTAATGGTCTTATCTGGCATGGCTTGGGAGGAGGTATGGGTAGGAGAAGCAACATTGGATATATGGTACATCTAGCCCTTGAAAAACATGGGAGTAATGATAATTAGATTACTGTCAACTTTGCTAGTTTTCATTGACTGTATTGGGAGCCATAAAGAAAAATAGTAGCATAGTCCAGTCAGCCAATTATCAACTTAGGGCTGTGGTTCTCCAACTGCTGGTTACTCAGAGTTCCTGATTCCATAAGTCTGGGGTGAGGCCCAAGAATTGACATTTCTAATAGGGTCCCAGGTGATGATGATGCAGGTCCAGTGACACACTTTGATAAGCACTTACTTAAGGAATGTTTCAAAACCAAAATAGTTTTCATGGAAGCTTGGAAGGAGATTCTTATATACTACATAGGGAAGACTGTGGAAAATCAAATCTAGGAGTTTAATGTTAGGGTCACAGGGCTGAAAAGGTGACAAAATGCTGTCTCAATATACATTTTAGGCCAAAGCCAGACCCTAATGGGGAAGTAGTCAGACAATGAGACCTGGCATATAGGGTATCTGTTTAGCTGCACCTTAAAAACATGAACTTCTAGATTTCTCTGAACCTTTGAAACTGGTGGAAGCTGTCTCCCTCTTGGTAGAGGAGAGAAAGTTCTGATGCCTGGAGATCATGTAAAGATGATATAATCCTTCTCAAAATCTCTCATTGCCCTACTCAGCACCTCTGGAGCCATGACTATGGACCCTGCTATGAGAGGAAATAGCTTATCCTACATTCTGTAGAACTTGGCTAACATGTCATCAGGAAATCTTTCACTTTTATTTAAGTTCAAGTTACTTAACATACAGTGTACTATTGGTTTCAAGAGTAGAGCCCAGTGATTCATTTCTTGCATATAACACCCAGGGCTCACCCCAACAAGTGCCTTCCTTAATGTCCATCTTCCATTTAGCCCTCCTCCAACCCACCTCCCCTCCAGCAACCCTCAGTTTTGCCTGTTTTTAAGACTCTCTGACATTTTTTTCTCCTCTGTTTTTATATTATTTTTCCTTCCCTTCCCCTATGTTTAACTGTTTTGTTTCTCAAATTCCACATACAAGTGAAATCATATATTTGTCTTTATCTGCCTGACTTATGTCACTTAGCATAATACACTCTAGTTCCATTCACACTGTTTCAAATGGTAAGATTTCATTCTTGTTGATCACTGAGTAATATTCCATTGTATATATAAACCACATCTTCTTTATCCATTCATCAGTCAATGGACTTTGGGGTTCTTTCCATAATTTGGCTACTGTCAACAGTGATGCTATAAACATTGGGGTTCATGTACTCCTTCAAATCAGCATTTTTGTATCCTTTGCATAAATACCTAGCATTGTAATTGCTGGGTCATACAGTTGTTCTATTTTTAACTTTTTTGAGGAACTTCCATACCATTTTTCCAGAGTTGCCACAGTTGCATTCCCATCAACAGTGCAACAGTGTTCTCCTTTCTCTGCATCCTCACCAACATCTGTCATTTCCCCTAGAGTTCATTTTAGCCATTTTACATGTGTGGGTTGGTATCTCATTGTGGTTTTCATTTGCATTTCTCTGATGATGAGTGATATTGATCACTTTCATGTTTCATGTTTTTGTGAGCCATCTGATGTCTTCTTTGGAAAAGTGTCTGTTCATGTCTTCTGCCTACTTCTACACTGGATTATTTGTTTTGTGGTTGTTGAGTGCTTAAGTTCTTTACAGGTTTTGGATACTAACCCTTTATCTGATATGTCACTTGCAAATATCTTCTCCCATTCCATCAGTTACCTTTCAGTTTTGTTGATTGTTTTCCTCGTTATGCATAAGTTTTTTATCTTGATGAGGTCCCAATATGTCCTGTTTGCTTTTCTTTTGCTTGCCTTCGACAATGTGTCTAGTAAGAAGTTGCTGTGGTAGAAGTCAAAGAGGTTGTTGCCTGTGTTCTAATGCAAGATTTGATGGTTTCCTGTCTCACATTTGGATCCTTCATTCATTCTAAATTTATTTTTCTGTATGGTGTAAAATAGTTGGCCAGTTTCATTCATCAGCGTGTCACTGTACAATTTTCCCACCATCATTTGCTGAAGAGATCACAATCAACACCACAGAAATACAATTATAAGAGAGTACTATGAAAAATTATATGCCAAGAAACTAGGCAATCTTAGGTGTCAAGATGGCAGAACAGCATGGAAGTTTTTGGTGTCTCTCATCCCTGAAATGCAGCCAGATCAACACTAAACCATCCTGCACACCTAGAAAACTTATTTGAGGATTAACACAACAATCTGCCCAACCTGAACCAAAGAATTGGGCAGGTACATGACACAGAGAGATGAACTGGAGGAGAGAGAAGCTGTGGAGGTCAGGGAGTTGCTTGTGGAGCAGTGGACAGAGACAGGGGGACAGTATGGGAAAAGCAACTCTCCAAAAGCAGCTGGACAGAAAGTGGAAAAGTGGAAAGAGCTACAGGGACTGAACAAAAAAGGGAGAAGGAAGAGGGTTTAAATTCCATCAAGACTATAAACAGTGGAGCACAGAGTCAAAAACTCCACAGCTCAATACATGGTGCTCTGATGGGAAGGGCAAATCCCCAGAAGCAGAGAGCAAGGTCCTTGGGGTCCTTGGGCCACATGGGTAGAGGTAGTTACCCTGCTGGAAGGACATTTGGTAGAGGCTATGCAGTCAACCCACAGGCAAAGGTCCCAGTGGACCCTGGAGAACAACCACATTCACTGTGGTGGAACAAGGACATTAAAGGTGAAGCTAGGTACCAGATGTGTGTTGTGATTTTCCATAATCCCTGAAATGCTGCTGCTACAAGAACACACAAACTTTTTCTGGGATAGACTGGCACCCAGCTACAGGCTCTGGGCATTGGCAACAGCACAGTCTGGTGAACATTCCTGGAGGTGGGCTGGCATCTGGCCATTGCTCAGTGAGACACTCCCCCAGAAGGTGTGAGCGGGTCAAAGTTGCAGTGCCACAGAGGTGAGTCCCTCAAAAGTCTCTCAGACTGAGTTGGGAAACACAGTCCCATGTGAGATAAAACTCATGAGGGAGGTGCTGCCTGGATGCCTGAGAGCTTGGTCACAGCCAGTATAGAAGGGGGGAGTGGATGGAAGCCAGAGACAAAGGAGGGATGCTTGATTGCTGGTCAGAGAGAGCACAGAGTTCTGATACTAGAGACTGGATAGCTGGGTGATGCCATTTTCACTCCTCCAGCACATGCACATACATGCTTACAAGCAACACAGTAATCCACCCCAGTAAGCTAACCAGTGCCATCTGTGGAGAACACAGCCATTACACTAAACCCTGCCCAACAGGGCCAACAGCATTCTGTACAAACATAAGTCTCTCCACCTGTTTAGTTTACAGATTAAGTGCTTCATCGCTTGAATTCTATGGGAAACCAGATGTAATTTCAATCGTACCTCACACTGTTCACTGGTCCCTTAATTCAAATATTTTTTTTCTTTTTTTTCTCCTCTTATTCTTGAAAACACCAAGAGAAAAATATTTTTTTCTTTTCAATTTTTATTAGAAAGATTTTTAATTTTTTTCTACTATAGTTTTTGCTTTCTGATAAATGTTTACTTCCATCATTTCATTTTATTCTATTTTACTGTATTCATTTTTTCAAACCTTTCTCTTTTTTTGTTTTTTTCCTCTTTTTCTTTTTCTTTTGTTCCTTTTCTTATCTGTTCCTTTTTTTCTCTACTCCATCAATCTTCATTCAACAACCACACCAAAACATACCTAGGATCTAGCATCATTTACTTGATTTCTTTGTGTTGTTTTAAATTTTTTAATTTTAGTTTTTTTAAATTTTATTAATGCCTTTTTTCCTCCAAAATGATGTAATAAAGCAATTAAACCCAAAGAAAGAACAGAAAGAAATGACAACCAGGGACTTAATCAACACATATACAAGGAAGATATCTGAACCAGAATTGAGAATCATGATTAAAATACTAGCTGGGGTTGAAAATAGATTAGTATCCCTTTCTGTGGAGATAAAAGAAGTAAATGCTAGTCAGGATGAAATAAAAAATGCTATAACTGAGCTTCATTCTCACATGTATGCCACAGCAAGGATGGATGAGGCACAGCAGTGAATCAGCAATATAGAGGACAAATTTATGGAGAATAATGTAGCAGAAAAAAGGAGGGAACCTAAGGCAAAAGAACATAAAATAAAAAGTAGAGAACTCAAGACTCATTAAAAAGGAATAACATCAGAATTATAGGGGTCACAGATGATGAAGAGAGAGAAAAAGAGGTAGAAAATTTATGTGACCAAATCATAGCAGAAAAATTTACTACCTGGGCAAAGACACAGACATCAAAACCCAAAAAGCACAGAGGATTCCCATTAGATTCGACAAAAACCAACCATCAACAAGGCATATCAGAGTCAAATTCAAAAAATACTCAGGCAAGGAAAGAATAATGAAAGCAGCAAGGGGAAAAAAAGTCCTTATCTTACAAGGGAAGACAGATCTGGTCCACAGCAGACCTATCCACAGAAACGTGGCAGGCCAGAGGGAGTGGAAGGATATATTCAGTGTGCTGAATCAGAAAAAAGTATATCACCATGAATTCTTTATCCAGCAAAGCTGTCATTCAAAATAGAAGAAACATAAAAAGTTTTCCAGACAAACAAAAATTAAAGGAGTCATGACTACTAAACTAGCCCCACAAAACATATTAAGGGGACTCTCTGAAGGGAGAAAAGATGAAAAAAAAAATACCAAAAGCAATAAACACTAGAAAGGAACAAAGGACACTACCATAAACTCCAACTCTACCGGCGACATAATGGCAATAAATTCATATCTTTCAGTACTCACTCTAAACATCAATTGTTGGAGATCGTGGGAAGATGGCGGTGTAGGAGGATGCTGGGCTCACCGCGCGTCCTGCTGATCACTTAGATTCCACCTACACCTGCCTAAATAACCCAGAAAACCGCCAGAGGATTAGCAGAACGGAGTCTCTGGAACCAAGCGCAGATGAGAGGCCCACAGAAGAGGGTAGGAAGGGCGGCAAGGCGGTGCGCGCTCCACGGACTGGCAGGAGGGAGCCTGGGTGGAGGGGCAGCCTGCCGGCCAAGCAGAGCCCCTGAGTCTGGCATGCAAAAGCGGAGGGGCTGGACGGAGTGTGTTCCGACAGCAAGCAGGACTTAGCATCTGGGAGGTCATAAGTTAACAGCCCTGCTCAGAAAGCGGGAAGGCTGGAGGACAAAGGGAGGGGAGTTGCTGAGCCCCCAGACGACAGAGCTCAGTTTGGCAGGGAACAAAGGGGCTCGCCAGCGCCATTTCCCCTGCCCATCCCCCAGCCAAAATCCCAAAGGGAACCAGTTCCTGCCAGGGAACTTGCTCACTCCGCGCAAACACCCAACACTGTGCTTCTGCGGAAGCAACCCTCCGGCAGAGGGTCTGACTCCCTCCTGCTGCCACAGGGCCCCTCATGAAGTGGATCACCTAAGGAGAAGTGAGCTAAGCCTGCTCCTCCTGCCCCCATGCACTTTGCCTACCCGCCCCAGCTAATACGCCAGATCCCCAGCATCACAAGCCTGGCAGTGTGCAAGTAGCCCAGACGGGCCACGCCACCCCACAGTGAATCCCACCCCTAGGAGAGGGGAAGAGAAGGCACACACCAGTCTGACTGTGGCCCCAGCGGTGGGCTGGGGGCAGACATCAGGTCTGACAGCAGCTCCGCCCACCAACTCCAGTTATACACCAAAGCACAGGGGAAGTGCCCTGCAGGTCCGCACCACTCCAGGGACTATCCAAAATGACCAAGTGGAAGAATTCCCCTCAGAAGAATCTCCAGGAAATACAACAGCTAATGAGCTGATCAAAAAGGATTTAAATAATATAACAGAAAGTGAATTTAGAATAATAGTCATAAAATTAATCGCTGGGCTTGAAAACAGTATAGAGGACAACAGAGAATCTCTTGCTACAGAGATCAAGGGACTAAGGAACAGTCAGGAGGAGCTGAAAAATGCTTCAAACGAAATGCAAAACAAAATGGAAACGACGACAGCTTGGCTTGAAGAGGCAGAGGAGAGAATAGGTGAACTAGAAGATAAAGTTATGGAAAAAGAGGAAGCTGAGAGAAAGAGAGATAAAAAAAAACCAGGAGTATGAGGGGAAAATTAGAGAACTAAGTGATACACTAAAAAGAAATAACATATGCATAATTGGTATCCCAGAGGAGGAAGAGAGAGGGAAAGGTGCTGAAGGGGTACTTGAAGAAATTATAGCTGAGAACTTCCCTGAACTGGGGGTGAAAAAGGCATTGAAATCCAAGAGGCACAGAGAACTCCCTTCAGACGTAACTTGAATCGATCTTCTGTACGACATATCATAGTGAAACTGGCAAAATACAAGGATAAAGAGAAAATTCTGAAAGCGGCAAGGAATAAACGTGCCCTAACATATAAAGGGAGACCTATAGACTCGTGACTGATCTCTCTTTTGAAACTTGGCAGGCCAGAAAGGCATGGCAGGAGATCTTCAATGTGATGAACAGAAAAAATATGCAGCCCAGAATCCTTTATCCAACAAGTCTGTCATTTAGAACAGAAGGAGAGTAGGTCTATTTTTAATTTTCTGAGGAACCTAAATAAATAAATAAATAAATAAACATAGAATAGAAGGAGAGATAAAGGTCTTCCCAAACAAACAAAAACTGAAGAAATTCATCACCACTAAACCAGCCCTACAAGAGATCCTAAGGGGAATCCTGTGAGACAAAGTACCAGAGACATTGCTACAAGCATAAAATATACAGACATCACAATGACTCTAAACCCGTATCTTTCTATAATAACACTGAATGTAAATGGACTAAATGCGCCAACCAAAAGACATAGGGTATCAGAATGGATAAAAAACAAGACCCATCTATTTGCTGTCTACAAGAGACTCATTTTAGACCTGAGGACACCTTTAGATTGAGAGTGAGGGGATGGAGAACGATTTATCATGCTACTGGAAGCCAAAAGAAAGCTGGAGTAGCCATACTTATATCAGACAAACTAGACTTTAAATTAAAGGCTGTAACAAGAGATGACGAAGGGCATTATATAATAATTACAGGGTCTATCCATCAGGAAGAGCTAACAGTTATAAATGTCTATGCGCCGAATACCAGAGCCCCCCAAAATAAAAAACAATTACTCATAAACATAAGCAACCTTATTGATAAGAAAGTGGTAATAGCAGGGGACTTTAACACTCCACTTACAGAAATGGATAGATCATCTAGACACACAGTCAATAAAGAAACAAGAGCCCTGAATGATACATTGGATCAGATGGACTTGACAGATATATTTAGAACTCTGCATCCCAAAGCAACAGAATAGACTTTCTTCTCGAGTGCACATGGAACATTCTCCAAGATAGATCATATACTGGGTCACAAAACAGCCATTCATAAGTATACAAGAATTGAAATTATACCATGCATACTTTCAGACCACAATGCTATGAAGCTTGAAATCAACCAGAGGAAAAAGTCTGGAAAACCTCCAAAAGCATGGAGGTTAAAGAACACCCTACTAACGAATGAGTGGGTCAACCAGGCAATTAGAGAAGAAATTAAAAAATATATGGAAACAAATGAAAATACAACAATCCAAACGCTTTGGGATGCAGCGAAGGCAGTCCTGAGAGGAAAATACATCACAATACAGACCTATCTGAAGAACCAAGAAAAATCCCAAATACAAAATCTAACAGCACACCTAAAGGAAATAGAAGCAGAACAGCAAAGGCAGCCTAAACCCAGCAGAAAAGAGAAATAATAAAGATCAGAGCAGAAATAAACAATATAGAATCTAAAAAAACTGTAGAGCAGATCAACGGAACCAAGAGTTGGTTTTTTGAAAAAATAAACAAAATTGACAAACCTCTAGCCAGGCTTCTCAAAAAGAAAAGGGAAATGACCCATATAGATAAACTCATGAATGAAAATGGAATTATTACAACCAATCCCTCAGAGATACAAACAATTATCAGGGAATACTATGAAAAATTATATACCAACAAATTGGACAACCTGGAAGAAATGGACAAATTCCTAAACACCCACACTCTTCCAAAACTCAATCAGGAGGAAATAGAAAGCTTGAACAGACCCATAACCAGCAAAGAAATTGAATCAGTCATCAAAAATCTCCCAACATATAAGAGTCCAGGACCAGATGGCTTCCCAGGGGAGTTCTACCAGACATTTAAAGCAGAGATAATACCTATCCTTCTCAAGCTATTCCAAGAAATAGAAAGGGAAGGAAAACTTCCAGACTCATTCTATGAAGCCAGTATTACTTTGATACCTAAACCAGACAGAGACCCAGTAAAAAAAGAGAACTACAGGCCAATGTCCCTGATGAATATGGATGCAAAAATTCTCAATATGATACTAGCAAATCGAATTCAACAGCATATAAAAAGAATTATTCACCATGATCAAGTGGGATTCATTCCTGGGATGCAGGGCTGGTTCAACATTTGCAAATCAATCAACGTGATACATCACATTAATAAAAGAAAAGAGAAGAACCATATGATCCTGTCAATCGATGCAGAAAAGGCCTTTGACAAAATCCAGCACCCTTTCTTAATAAAAACCCTTGAGAAAGTCGGGATAGAAGGAACATACTTAAAGATCATAAAAGCCATTTATGAAAAGCCCACAGCTAACATCATCCTCAACGGGGAAAAACTGAGAGCTTTCTCCCTGAGATCAGGAACACGACAGGGATGTCCACTCTCACCGCTGTTGTTTAACATAGTGTTGGAAGTGCTAGCATCTGCAATCAGACAACAAAAGGAAATCAAAGGCATCAAATTGGCAAAGATGAAGTCAAGCTTTCACTTTTTGCAGATGACATGATACTACACATGGAAAATCCGATAGACTCCACCAAAAGGCTGCTAGAACTGATACATGAATTCAGCAAAGTTGCAGCATACAAAATCAATGTACAGAAATCCGTTGCATTCTTATACACTAACAATGAAGCAACAGAAAGACAAATAAAGAAACTGATCCCATTCACAATTGCACCAAGAAGCATAAAATACCTAGGAATAAATCTAACCAAAGATGTAAAAGATCTGTATGCTGAAAACTATAGAAAGCTTATGAAGGTAATTGAAGAAGATATAAAGAAATGGAAAGACATTCCCTGCTCATGGATTGGAAGAATAAATATTGTCAAAATGTCAATACTACCCAAAGCTATCTACACATTCAATGCAATCCCAATCAAAATTGCACCAGCATTCTTCTCGAAACTAGAACAAGCAATCCTAAAATCATATGGAACCACAAAAGGCCCTGAATAGCCAAAGGAATTTTGAAGAAGAAGACCAGAGCAGGAGGCATCACAATCCCAGACTTTAGCCTCTACTACAAAGCTGTAATCATCAAGACAGCATGGTATTGGCACAAAAACAGACACATAGACCAATGAAATTGAATAGAAACTCCAGAACTAGACCCACAAACGTATGGCCAACTAATCTTTGACAAAGCAGGAAAGAACATCCAATGGAAAAAAGACAGTCTCTTTATCAAATGGTGCTGGGAGAACTGGACAGCAACATGCAGAAGGTTGAAACTAGACCACTTTCTCACACCATTCACAAAAATAAACTCAAAATGGATAAAGGACCTAAATGTGAGACAGGAAACCATCAAAACCCTATGGAGAAAGCAGGAAAAGACCTCTCTGACCTCAGCTGTAGCAATCTCTTACTTGACACATCCCCAAAGGCAAGGGAATTAAAAGCAAAAATGAATTACTGGGACCTTATGAAGATAAAAAGCTTCTGCACAGCAAAGGAAACAACCAACAAAACTAAAAGGCAACCAATGGAATGGGAAAAGATATTTGCAAATGACATATCAGACAAAGGGCTAGTATCCAAAATCTATAAAGAGCTCATCAAACTCCACACCTGAAAAACAAATAACCCAATGAAGAAATGGGCAGAAAACATGAATAGACACTTCTCTAAAGAAGACATCCGGATGGCTAACAGGTACATGAAAAGATGTTCAATATCGCTCCTCATCAGGGAAATACAAATCAAAACCACACTCAGATATCACCTCATGCCAGTCAGAGTGGCCAAAATGAACAAATCAGGAGACTATAGATGCTGGCGAGGATGTGAAGAAATGGGAACCCTCTTGCACTGTTGGTGGGAATGCAAATTGGTGCAGCCACTCTGGAAAACAGTGTGGAGGTTCCTCAGAAAATTAAAAATAGACCTACCCTACGACCCAGTGATAGCACTGCTAGGAATTTACCCAAGGGATACAGGAGTACTGATGCATAGGGGCACTTGTACCCCAATGTTTATAGCAGCACTCTCAACAATAGCCAAATTACGGAAAGAGCCTAAATGTCCATCAACTGATGAATGGATAAAGAAATTGTGGTTTATATACACAATGGAGTACTACAGAGCAATGAGAAAGAATGAAATATGGCCCTTTGTAGCAACGTGGATGGAACTGGAGAGTGTTATGCTAAGTGAAATAAGCTATATAGAGAAAGACAGATACCATATGTTTTCACTCTTATGTGGATCCTGAGAAACTTAACAGAAATCCATCGGGGAGGGGAAGGAAAAAAAAAGAGGTTAGAGTGAGAGAGAGCCAAAGCATAAGAGACTCTTAAAAACTGAGAACAAACTGAGGGTTGATGGGGGGTGGGAGGGAGGGGAGGGTGGGTGATGGGTACTGAGGAGGGCACCTTTTGGGATGAGCACTGAGTTTTGTATGGAAACCAATTTGGCAATAAATTTCATATATTGAAAAAAATAAAAAATAAATAATAAACATCAATTGTCAATACGTTCCACTCAAAAGACATACAGTAACAGAATGGATAAGGAAACAAGATCCATTTATATGCTGTTTGCAACAGACCCATTATAGACCTAAACACACCTTCAGATTAAAAATAAGGGGATAGAAAACCATCTATCATACTAATGGTTGCTAAAAGAAAGCCGGAGTAGCCATACTTAGATCAGACAATCTAGATTTTAAAACAAAGACTGTAACAAGAGATGAAGAAGGGCATTATATCATAAGTAAGGGGTCTATCAACCAAGAAGACCTAACAATTGTAAACATTTATGCACCAAATATGGCACACACACATATGTAAATCAATTAATCACAAACATAAAAAAACTCATTGGTAATAATACCATAATAGTAAGAGACTTCAACACTCCACTTACAACCATGGACAGATCGTCTAAACAGACAACAAGGAAACAATGGCTTTGAATGACACACTGGACCGGATGGACTTCATGGATATATTCAGAACATTTTATGCTAAAGCAGCAGAATATACATTCTTCTCCAGTGCACGTGAAACGTTCTCCAGAATAGATCATATACTGGGACACAAATCAGCCCTCAACTAGTACTAAAAGATGGAGATCATGCTATGCATATTTTTAGACCATAATGCTATGAAACTTGAAATCAACCACAAGAAAAAATTTGAAAGATAGAAAATACTTGGAGACTAAAGTACATCCTACTAAAGAATGAATGACTAACCAAGAAGTTAAAAGAGGAAATTAACAAGTTCATGGATGCCAAAGAAAATGATAACACCATAGCCCAAAAACTGTGGGACCCACCAAAGGTGGTCATAAGTGGGAGGTATATAGCAATCCAGGCCTTCCTAAAGAAGGAAGAAAGGTCTTAGATGTACAATCTAACCATACAACTCAAACAGCTGGAAAAAGAGCAGCAGATAAAAACCCAAAATAGCAGAATACAGGAAATAATAAATATTAGAGCAACAATCAATGCTATTGAAATAAAAAATAAAAAGTAGAAGAAATCAATGAAAGCAGGAGCTGGTTCCTTGAAAGAATTAACAAATTTGAGAAACCCCTAGCCAGTTTGATCAAAAAGAAAAAGGAAGTGACCCAAATAAATAATCAAGAATGAAAGAGGAGAGATCACAACCACCACTGCAGAAATACAAACAACAATAAGAGAATATTATAAGCAATTACACGCCAATGAAATGGGCCATCTGGAAGAAATGGACAAATTCCAATAAACATCAACTACCAAAAATGAAACAGGAAGAAATAGGAAATTTGAAAAGACCCATAACCAGTAAAGAAATTAAATCAGTAACCAAAAATCTCCCAACAAAGAGTCCAGGGCTAGATGGCTTTCCAGGGGTGTTCTACCAAACATTTAAAGAAGAGTTAACACCTATTCTTTTGAAGCTGTTCCAAAAAATAGAAATAGAAGGAAAACTTCCAAACTCATTCCAAGAAGCCAGCATTACCTTGATTCTAAAACCTGACAAACCCCACTAAAAACAATGATAGACCAATTTCCCTGATAAACACGGATGCAAAAATTCTCAACAAGATATTAGCCCACCAGATCCAATAATACATTAGAAGAATTATTCACCATGACCTAAATCCCAAGGATTTATACCTGGGATGCATGACTGGTTCAATATCCTCAAACAATCAATGTGATATGTCATATCAATCAAACAAAGGACCAAAACCACATGATCCTCTCAGTAGATGCGGAGAAAGCATTTGACAAAATACAGCACCCTTTCTTGATACAAAACCCTCAAGAGAGTAGGGATAGAAGGATCATACCTCAAGATCATAAAAGCCATATATGAAAGACCCACCACTAATATCTTCCTCAGTGGGAAAAAACTGAGAGCTTTCCCTTAAGGTCAGGAACATGACAGGGATGTCCACTCTTGCCACTGTTATTCAACATAATATTGGAAGTCTTAGCCTCAGCAATAAGACACCACAGAGGTAAAAGGCATCCAAATCAGCAAGGAGGAAGTCAAACTTGCACTCTAACCAGATGACATGATATGGAAATGTGGAAAACCCAAAAGATTACACCAAAAAACTGAGAACTGAACCATGAATTCAGCAAAGTTTCAGGATATAAAATCAATGCACAGAAATTGGTTGCATTCCTATACACCAATAATGAAGCAACAGAAAGAAATCAAGGAATCAATCCCATTTACAATTGGACCAAAAGCCATATAATACCTTGAAATAAACATAGGCATTATGTAAACCAAGAGGTAAAAATCTTTAACCAAGAGCTGAATAAACTATACACTGAAAACTATAGAAAGCTTATGAAAGAAATTGAAGAAGACACACAAAAAATGGAAAAAATATTCCATGCTCCTGGATTGGAAGAACAAACATTGTTAAAATGTCAATACTATCCAAAGCAATCTATGCCTTCAGTGCAATCCCTATCAAAATAACAGCATCATTCTTCACAGAGCTAGAACAAACAATCCTATAATTTGTATGGAACCAGAAAAGACCCTGAATAGCCCAAGAAATCTTGAAAAAGAAAACCGAAGCTGGGGGCATCATACTCCTGGACTTCAAGATGTATTAGAAAGCTCTAATCATCAAAACAGTATGGTACTGGCACAAAAACAGACACTCAGATCAATGGAACAGAATAGAGAACCCAGAAATGGACCTACAAACATATGGCCAACTAATCTTTGATAAAGCAGGAAAGAATATCCAATGGAAAAAGACAGTCTCTTCAGCAAATGGTGCTGGGGAAACTCGATAACAACATGCAGAAAAATGAACCTGGACCACTTCCTTACACCGCACATAAAAATAAACTCAAAATGGATGAAAGACCTAAATGTAAAATAGGAAGCCATCAAAATCCTATTGGAGAAAGCAGACAAAAACCTCTTTGACCTCAGCCACAGCAACTTCTTACTCACCACGTCTCTGGAGTCAAGGGAAACAAAAGCAAAAATGAAGTATTGGGACCTCATCAAAATAAAAAGCTTCTGAACATAAAAGGAAACAATCAATAAAAATAAAAGGCAACCAATGGAATGGGAGAAGATATTTGAAAATGACATTTCAGATAAAGGGTTAGTATCCAAAATCTATAAAGAACCTATCAAACTAAACACCCCAAAACAAATAATCCAAAATGGGAAAAAGTCATGAATAGACACTTCTCCAAAGAAGACATCTAGATGGTGAACAAACACATGAAAAAATGCTCAACATCACTCATTATCAGGGAAATACAAGTCAAATCCACAATGTAATACCACTTCACACCTGTCAGAAGGGCTAACATTAAAAACTCAGGCAACAACAGCTGTTGGCAAGAATGTAGAGAAAGAGGATCCCTTGCACTGTTGGTGGTAACACAAATTGCTGCAGCTACTCTGGAAAACAGTATGGAGTTTCCTCAAAAAACTAAAAATAGAAGTACCCTACAACCCAGCAATTGCACTAGGTATTTACCGAAGGGATATAGGTGCACTTTTTTGAAGGGACACATGTAACCCAATGTTTATAGCAGTGCTATCGACAATAGCCAAAGTATGGAAAGAGCCCAAATGTCCATCAATGGATGAGTGGGTAAAGAAGATATTATTTTACACACACACACACACACACACACACACACACACACACACACACACAATGGAGTATTACTCAACAATCAAAAAGAATGAAATCTTGCCATTGCAACTATGTGGATGGAACTGGATTGTATTATGCTAAGTGAAATTAGTCACTCAGAGAAAGACACATATCACGACTTCACTCATATGAGTAATTTAAGATACAAAACAGATGAACATAACAGAGGGGAAGCAAAAATAATATAACAACAGGGAGGGGGACAAAACATAAAATACTCTTAAATATAGAGGACAAAAAGAGGTTTGGGTGAGGAGTTTCGGGAGGGGGGATGGTCTAAATAGGTAAGGGGCATTAAGGAATCTATTCCTGAAATCATTGTTGCACCATATGCTAACTTGGATATAAATTAAACAATAAATAAATTGAAAAAATAAAATTAAAAATAAAAACACCCACACACAAAAATCAGCAATCATACGGATACTACCAGGACTTGATTAAAGCATAGAAGACACCAGGGATTCCCTTGCCACAGAGATAAAGATCTAAAAACTAGTCAGACCAAAATAAAAAATGCTATAATCGAAATGCAAAACCCACTGGATATAGTGACCACAAAGATGGAAGAAGCAGAGGAATGAATAAGTGATATGAAAGATAAAATTATGGAAAATAATTAAGCTGAAAAGAAGAGGGAAAGAAAAATGTGGGATCATGAATGTAGACTTAGGGAACTCACCTACATCATAAAGCATAATAACATTCATATCATAGAACTCCAAGAAGAACAAGACAGGGGAAAAGGGATAAGGGTTTATTTGAGCAAATTATAGCTGAAAGCTTCTCCAATCTGGGGAAGAAAACAGACATCCAAATCTGGAGGCACCAAGAACTCCCATCAAATTCAACTAAAGCAGGACAGCATAAAGATATATCTTACTAAAATGTGCAAAATACAAAGATGAGGGGGAAATATCCTAAAAATGGCAAGGAAAAAGAAATTCCTAACTTACAAGAGATGACAAACAAGGCTAGCATTGGACTTATTCACAGAAATTCAGCAGGCCAGAAGGGAGTGGCATGATGTATTACATGTGTTGAATGGGAAAATATGCAGCCAAAAATACTCTATCCAACAAGGCTGTCACTCTGAATGGAAGGAGAGAGACAGAGTTTCCCAAACAAAAACTTGCATGTAATCCAAAGCACTTGCATAGCAAAGCTAATTTCCCCATTAAAATCATAGAAACTCAGATGATTGGTTCCACAACCCAAAAATGTTCATATAAAAATTATTACAACACTGTAATATAATACAAAATAATAAAATACAAAATATAAAGAAAAATAAACAAATTAACCTGCACTTATGTTTGAAATCTGCACTTACCTTCATGGATGGTGTGAGGGAGACAACAGAGAGGAGTGTTATTACATAGGATGATTTTCACCATTACTAATGGAATCACTGTTGTCTCTGGGTCAATGGAATCTTTTTCTGCATGGTAGCCATTGTATACGCTTACATAGATGTTGACTACAGTACAGTATTAATAAACTCTTGTCATATACTGTATTTAATGTAACTGGCAATAAGGCAGCAGAGGAAAGGGTCTATATCTGCCCACAGCCTAACCTAGAATGAAGCAAAGCATCCCTAAGTTTACTCTTGGGTGGAAAAGCCAAACCTGTCCATAGGTGTTTTGAAGTGATAAAAAAAAAAAAATTCACCAGTGCCAATTGGGCCCTTCCAATGTTCTGAAAAATCACTGACTTCTGCCAAACACCATGGCCTGAGAGTGAGCATCTGAGCATGGGAGACAATCACCCACAATCCTGCAGCAAGAGATAGAAGAACTATTGGCTCAGTTGTGATCATGTGACATTTGGCATCATGTACTACTCATTGCAGGACATCACTCATTTATTAAGTTAAAATTTATTAGAAATGTTTGTTCATTTTTCAGAACACGCACAATACAAGTTACTCTCAATCCAAGATTTATACTACTTAAAATAGTTAATAACAAGGATAAAGGAACTAATCGATAGGAATGCAATAGGAGACTTTAACATACCACTAACATAAATTAACAGATCATCCAAACAGAAAATAAAGAAATAGTAGCTTTGAATGACACACTTGAACACATGGATTTAATAGCTATGTTCAGAACATTCCATCATAAAAGAGCAAAATGCACATTCTATTCAAATTCACATGGAACATTTTCCAATATAGATCACATATTAGGTCACAAACAAGACTCAACAAATTTTTTAAAAAATGAAATCATACCATGCATCTTTTCTGACCACAACATTATTAAATTAAAAACCAATCACAAGAGAAAAATTCTGGAAAGACCAAACATACATGGAGGTTAAATAATGAATGAATGAGTCAACCAGGAAATCAAAGAAGAAATCAAAATGCACATGGAAATAAACAAAAATGAAAATACAATAGTCCAAAACCTTTTGGAAGTTTATGGCAACACAGGCCTACTTCAAGAGGCAAGAGAAATCTCAAATAAACAACTTAACCTTACACATAAAGGAGCTAGAAAAAGAACAACAAACAAAGCTGAAAAGCAGCAGAAGAAAGTAAATAATAAAGATTAGAGCAGAAATAAATGATATAGAAACTTAAAAATCAATAGAATAGATCAATGAAACCAGGAACTGGTTCTTTGAAAAGATTAACAAAATTGATAAACCTCTATCCAGACTTACCAGAGAGAGAGAGAATTCAAACAAAACCACCAATGAAAGAAGAGAAATAACCAACACCACAGAAATACAAAGAATTTTAATACTATGAAAAATTACATGACAACAAATTGACAACCTAGAAGAAATGGAAAAATTCCTAGAAACATATAAACTACCAAAACGGAAACAGGAAGAAATAGAAAACCTGAATAGACTGATAACCACCAATGAAATTCAATCAGCAATCAAAAACCTCCCAAAAACAAAAGTCCAGTACCAGACGGCTTCACAGGAAAATTCCACCAAATATTTAATGAAGAGTTAATATCCATTCTACTCAAACTACTCCAAAAATAAAACAAAAAGGAAAACTTCCAAATTCACTCCATGAAGCAAGAATCACACTGACACCAAAATCAGATAAATATACCACAAAAAAAGAGAGAACTGCAGGGCAATATCTCTGATGAACATAGAAGCAAAAATCCTCAACAAAACACTTGCAAACATAATCCAACAATATAATAAAACAAATCATTCACCACAATAAAGTGGGACTTATTCCCAAGATTCAATAGTGGTTCAGTATTTTCAAATCAATGTGATAGGTCACATCAATAAAAGAAAGAATAAAAATGATATGATCCTCTCAAATGCAGGAAAAGCATTTGGCAAGATGACGTCCATTCATGTTAAAAAAAAAACTCTCAACAAAGTAGATTTAGAGGGAACACACACACTTCAACATAACAAAGGATACATATGAAAAATGCACAGTGACATGGGAAGAAACTGAGAGCCTTCCCCCTGAGGTCAGGAACAAGACAAGGGTGTCCATTCTCACCAAATTTATTCAACATACTAACTGGAAGTTCTTGCCACAGCAATTAGACCACAAAAATAAAATGCATCTAAATTGTTAAAAAAAAAAAGAAGTAAAACTGTCAGTATTTGCAGATGACATGATGTTACATACAGAAAACCCTAAAGACTAAAAAAAAAAAAAACTACTAGAACTGATAAATGAATTCAGTAAAATCACAGGATACAAAATGAATGTGTATAAATCTGTTGCATTTCTATATACTAATGATGAAGCAGCAGAGAGAGAAATTAAGAAAACAATACTATTTACAATTGCACCAAAAATAATAAAACCTAGCAATAAACCTAACCAAGAAAGTGAAAGACCTGTACTTGGAAAACTATAAAACATTGTGAAAGAAATTGAAGAAGACACACACACACAAAAAATGAAAAGACATCCCACGCTTATGGACTGGAAGAACAAACATTGTTAAAATGTCTATACTACCCAAAGCAATCCACACATTTAATGCAGTACCTATCAAAATACCAACAGAATTTTTCACACAACTAGAACAAACAATTCTAAAATTATGTGCAACCACAAAAGACTCCAAATAGCTATCATGATTTTGAAAAACAAAAGCAAAGCAGGAATTATCACAATTCCAGATTTCAAGTTATATTATAAAACTGTAGTGATCAAAACAGTATGGTACTGGGACAAAAATAGGCAGAGATCAATGGAACAAAATATAAAACCAAGAAATGAATCCACAATTATGTGGTCAATTTATCTTCAACAAAGAAGAAAATAATACGCAATAGGAAAAAGACAATCTCTTCAACAAATAGTGTTGGGAAAACTGGACAGCAACATGCAAAAGAATGAAACTGGACCACTTTCTTATACCAAACTCAAAATGGATTAAGAACCTAAATGTGAGACCTGAAAACCTAGAAATCCTTCAAGAGAGCACAGGTAGTAATGTCTCTGACATTAGCCATAGCAACGTTTTTCTAGATATGCCTTGTGAAAACCAAAAATTAACTATTGGGACTACATCAAAATAAAAATCTGTGCAGCAAAGGAAATAATCAAGAAAATTAAAAGGTAGAATACAGAATGGGAGAAGATATTTGAAAATGACATATCTGATAAAGGGTTAGTAACCAAAATATGTAAAGAAATTATACAGCTCAACGCCACAAAACAAATAATCCAGTTGAAAAATGGGCAGAGCAAATGAACATTTATCCACAGAAGACATCCAGATGGCAAAGAGACACATGAAAAGATGCACAACCATAATCATCATCATGAATGCAGATCAAAACTACAATGAAATATCATTATCACAACTGTCAGAATGGCTAAAATTAAAAAAGAAAGAGTAGGAAGAAACAGTAAGTGTTGACAAGGATGTGGAGAAAGGGGAACACACCTACACTGTTCGTGGGAATGCAAACTGCTGCAGCCACTCTGGAAGACAGTATGGTGGTTCGTCAAAGAGTGAAAAAATAGAACCCTAAAATCCAGTAATAGCACCAGTGGGTATTTACCCAAAGAATATGAAAACACTAACTTGAAGGGATATATACATCCCTGTTTATTTATAATAGCCAAATTATAGAAGCAGCCCAAGTGTTGATTGGAAGATGAACGGACAAAGATGTATATATATAATGGAATATTACTCACCATAAAAAGAATGAAATATTTTAATCATTTGTAATGGCATGGATGGAGCTAGAGAGTATTATACTAAGCAAAATAAGTCAGTGAAAGAAAGACAAATATCACATTATTTCACTCATATGTGGAATTTAAGAAACAAAGCAAATAAACAAAGGAAGAAAAAAGAGACAAACCAAAAACAGAGTCTTAACTACACAAAACAAAGTGACAGTTACCAGAAGGGAGGTGGGTGGGGAAACAGGTGAATTAAGTGAAGGGGATTAAGAGTACACTTATCCTCTCCAGCATCTATAGTCTCCTGATTTGTTCATTTTGGCCACTCTGACTGGCGTGAGGTGATATCTGAGTGTGGTTTTGATTTGTATTTCCCTGATAAGGAGTGACGCTGAACATCTTTTCATGTGCCTGTTGGCCATCTGGATGTCTTCTTTAGAGAAGTGTCTATTCATGTTTTCTGCCCATTTCTTCACTGGGTTATTTGTTTTTTGGGTGTGGAGTTTGGTGAGCTCTTTATAGATTTTAGATACTAGCCCTTTGTCCAATATGTCATTTGCAAATATCTTTTCCCATTCTGTTGGTTGCCTTTTAGTTTTGTTGGTTGTTTCCTTTCTGTGCAGAAGCTTTTTATCTTCATAAGGTCCCAGTAATTCACTTTTGCTTTTAATTCCCTTGCCTTTGGGGATGTGTCGAGTAAGAGATTGCTACGGCTGAGGTCAGAGAGGTCTTTTCCTGCTTTCTCCACTGTTGGTGGGAATGCAAATTGGTGCAGCCGCTCTGGAAAGCAGTGTGGAGGTTCCTCAGAAAATTAAAAATAGACCTACCCTATGACCCAGCAATAGCACTGCTAGGAATTTATCCAAGGGATACAGGAGTGCTGATGCATAGGGGCGCTTGTACCCCAATGTTTATAGCAGCACTCTCAACAATAGCCAAATTGTGGAAAGAGCCTAAATGTCCATCAACTGATGAATGGATAAAGAAATTGTGGTTTATATACACAATGGAATACTACGTGGCAATGAGAAAAAATGAAATATGGCCTTTTGTAGCAACGTGGATGGAACTGGAGAGTGTGATGCTAAGTGAAATAAGCCATACAGAGAAAGACAGATACCATATGGTTTCACTCTTATGTGGATCCTGAGAAACTTAACAGGAACCCATGGGGGAGGGGAAGGAAAAAAAAAAGAGAGAGAGGTTAGAGTGGGAGAGAGCCAAAGCATAAGAGACTGTTAAAAACTGAGAACAAACTGAGGGTTGATGGGGGGTGGGAGGGAGGGGAGGGTGGGTGATGGGTATTGAGGAGGGCACCTTTTGGGATGAGCACTGGGTGTTGTATGGAAACCAATTTGTCAATAAATTTCATATATATATAAAAAAAAAAGAGTACACTTATCCTGATGATCGTGGAGTTGAATCACTATATTGTGCACCCAAAATACTATAATATATATGTTAACTACCGTGGAATTAAAAAAAATAAAATAAAAAAGCCTAGAATATCAATTACTATTCTTTCTGCACTGATATAAATAAAAAAGTTATGTTTATTGAAACTAGACTTAATTTGCAAACAAATTAGTCTTACTATGGTTACTGATGATAGAAATATAACTGTTAACAAGAAAAAATATGTTTCCACTGTGGCTATAATACATACTTTTGCATGTTAGATTCTATTTCTGTTCATTGTTTTTGAGGTTTTGTTTTGTACCCATACACTAGACTAGACCCTGAGTTCTCCTAAAGTCTCCAATGTCATCCTACAACCCTCCAAGCTAACATTTCCAATTTCTTCCATCCTTTTGACTTGAAGCCCCTTGAATGTTCAAACTGCCTTTTCCTGAGGCCTTGAAAACTGAATATAAATGAAATGCTGTAAACATCAGAGATATCAACAAAAAGCTCATATTGAGATGATCTCTAAGACTGTTGCTATGTGTGCCACTCATAAAGATCACCAGAAATAGTCCCACTGCAAACCAAAAATCTCTCTCTGCATGCCATTTCCCCTTTACTACGTCCAAACATGCTTCAACATGGACATCTAGAATTCTTGATGGCTACCCTCAGAACTCATAAAATGGTTTATAATATGCTCCACTCATTATCCATTATGTTCTTTTATTTCCATGGAAATTCCTCTTATTTAATACCTGATTATTGAGCCATAGGCCTAACTTGGGAACACATCAGCCTCACCACCTACTGAAATGAATGTAACCAAACTAGACCATTGTCAGGATGAAGAATTGGTTCTGTGAGATAAAATATATGATCACCTCAGCTTTTAGGATGTGAAGGCTCAGAGATACATTTATATGCAGGGTGCATGCCTCCCTTTCCTGGATACAGGATGCAAGCCAGGATTGCCTCATAGGGACACTGGAGGCCCTAAGTGGTCTCATGTTGAGATCACTATTCAGCAGTTCTCCAGAAACAAAGATATCTGGTGGATACTGGAGCTGGACATACTCTAATACAGGGTGACCCTCACAAGGTTTCTGGCACTGTCATTGCCATAGATGATTATAGAGAAGAAATAATTATTGTCAGGAAGGTCCTTTGACACTGGAAATATGGCATTATGCCCCACCCACACTGAGAACATGAGGTTTATCTCTCTCCAAGACCACAACATATGGGGCATAGATATTCTCCAAGGTCAAATTCTGCAAACTTCTATTGGTGAACTCCACCTCTGGGTTCCAGTGATCAAACCAGTGCCGAGGGGAAATGGGAGCTGGGTGCCAGTAAGTCCTCTACACCTATGAAGAGTGGGAACTGTCAAACAATATGGGTTTCCTGGGGGGCATAAGGAGACAGGTGAAACTATCCAAAAACTACACCATGTGACTACCATAAGCACCATCCCTGATAGTTTCAAGAGCCCCATACACCAATAAACAGCCAGATGGTTCATGGCAGATGATGGTAGTCTACAGACAATTGAACAAGGTAGGATCCTCTCCCATTCCATGAGGCTGGACTCAACATTGACACCATCTCTAATACCTTGCTCATGGTCCTAGGAGTGTACCATGCTGTGCTGGACTTAGCAAATGCCTCTTCAGTATATCCCCAGTTACTGAGTCACAAGATCAATTTGCCTTTAGGTGGGAGGGGGTAACAATGGGCCCATCAAGTGCTTCCCCAAAGTTACCTCCAGAGCCCCACCACATGTCATGGCATCGCAGCCTGAGTCTTGTCCCTGTTGTACATCCCAACATCAGTAAAACAGGTCCCTGATGTTGATGATATAATGTTAACATGTGAAGTTTGACTCTGCTGCGTGTTTGTCCTGCAATCTTTTTGGAGAATTTGTGAGGGAGAGGATGGGCAGTGAAACCATAAGAAACTCAAGGCTCAAACACTACCATAAGGTTTTGGGAGCAGTCTGGTTGGATAAAAACGTGTTATCCCAAATGCTATAATTGACAAGGTGCACAACCACTCAACCATTAAGAATGTGAACAAAATTCAAGACTTCATAGGGACTTGTAGTCTTTGGAGGACTTTTTGTTCTTCACCCAGCACAGTGCCTCTGTCCTTTATAGCACCTGGTAAAGAGCAAGCTTGCAGAGGACAAGGGAGCAAAACAGCAAACCATTTTTGAGAAGGTAAAACAACTAGTGAAGGTTGTAGCCTTGGGCACCTTTCAAGCAGGGCTACCTTCTGAATTAGATGTGTCTGTGACTCCAGATGTTATGGGCTGCCAGCGTGGCATAAACAAGAGAGTACCCCTAGGACTTTGGTCTCAGCTCTGGAAAGGGGCAGAAGGCTGATAAAACCCCATCGAGCACCAGTGCTTAGCAATATACACAGCACTTATCCAGGTACAGCCTCTCACTAGGGAAGAGCACATTGTGGTAAGAACTTCCCTGATGGTCCAAATGTTGAGTGAGAATGTGTTTAATCAGTCCACCTCTGCCATATCTTAAATACTCATTGTGATGAACGGCCATGCCAGCTTTTAGTAGAAGAGCAACCTGTCTACCAGCCCACTATTTCTAGAAATGTGTGTGCCACTAGGGCCTCTAGAGTATGTAGATCCTCTAGATATCCTGGCCCTTGTTCCTGGAGCATCGGTTTTAGCTTGCAGAGAGGGAGTGAAGGAAATTCTGGCTGATGCTTGTTGTACAGATCGATCCACTACCTGGACTGTAGTCACTACTCAGCCAACACTGACACCATCTGGATAGAAAGAAACAAGTACAAACCACAGCAGTCAGTTCGGCCAGTGCTAAACTCAGAGCTTCTTGATGGGTGATCACTCATGAGCCCTGGCTGATAACCCACTGCACTACAGTGAAGCTCTTCTAAATGAATGAACCCGGTGGCATGGACAATGGGCATCCAAGGGTTGGATGATCATGAATAAGCTCATTGGGGTCAGGATATGTAGAAAGACCTTGGGGTCCAGCTGCAAGAGCTTGAGGTAGTCTTCATTGTTATTCAAATAACTGCTCAAAAGGGCACTGACAATTCCAAGCAATCAGGAAGCAGATGCCCTAGCTGTGGTATGAGCCCTAGCAATGGACTCTTCAGTAGATACAACAGACTGTCTGCAAAGACCAGTGTGCATCCAGTTCCTGGATGGGGTGGCATATTGCCATGGATGCTAGGTTGTGATTAAAGTACAGGCACTTGGTTAATGCAATAATACCACATCCTGAGTGTTTTCAACAATGCAAAAGGAAATTACCAAAGGAGTCTAAGACCATCCACTGAAGTTCCCAACCAGAGTGGAATAGGCAAATTGATTGTACTGCCCACCCCTCCTCTAAGTGAGAGTTCTAAATATACCTTAGTTTGTGTGGACACTGCATGTAGCTAACCCAGGGTTTCCTCTGTCACCATGCAAGCCAATCTGCTACCACTAGAGGATTAGATAGGTTGAGTACCCTTGTATGGATAGCCTCACTGAATAGACAGTGATCAGAAGGCTCACATTAGAAAGATCATAATGTGCAAGATAGGGGAAAAGAATGTGGCAGTGAATGGAGGCTCTATCTTTCCTATAACCCACAAATAGAAAAGTTGGTAGGAAGTAAAAATGGACTATTAAAGCAGATTAAGTTACTAACAGCTAAAACCACCTTGGTCAGGTGAACTAAAGTACTGTCTAGATCTTAATACATTCAATTGGTCAACCAGTATGGCCTGTTGCTCCAAATTCAGATGGGAAACCCCAGCTGAGGCACCCAATACTGTAAAGGTACAAAAGTTGTAGTACATAGCCATTTCCCTGACTCTCAGGATCCACACACTATGCTGCTGGAAGTAACAAGCCCATAACACCTGGAAAGGAGTTAAGTCCTAAAATTTTCAGTGGTGAAGTCCCTCCAGGACAGGTGAGTTATTACACATCCCCTGGATGATGGGACACCATTCAATCCCACTGTTCTGCTGCAGTGCAGTCACCCAATGAAGCACACTGTACCTGGAATGAAATACACACCATCAAAAGAGGGGAGGAGCGCCTGGGTGGCTCAGTCGGTTGAGCATCAGCCGTCAGCTCAGGTCATAATCTCACAGTCTGTGAGTTCGAGCACCACTTCAGGCTCTGTGCTGACAGCTCAGAGCCTGGAGCCTGCTTCGGATTCTGTGTCTCCCTCTCTCTCTGCCCCTCCCCCGCTTGCACTCTGTCTCTGTCTCTCAAAAATAAATAAACGTCTAAAAATTCTTTTTAAAAAGAGGGGAGAAGGTGGGAATTCTGGTCTGCCATATCTGGCCCACAGTCCACATCCTCATGCCTGACAGGCCTGCTTCCCATGGTCAACATGGTTGGCTTGCACAGCCTGGCCAAATTCCTAAAGACACAGCTACATTAACATCTAAAGATACTGCAGAAAGCATCATTTTTATAGCAGAGGAAGACCTCCCCTTGCAAGCTCTTGCTAAATATCTGTATTTTTGACCTCAGACTTCTGCTCTTGTGGTGTCCAATCACAGGAAGGTTACCTGGAGTATATACCTTTCTATAGTGGGCTTGCTCATTTGCCATACAAGGAAATCAATCCAACTGCTGAGTATGTGGACAGCTTCTCTCTCTAGCTCTTTGGGATTGCCATGGTGGATATTGCCCCTCCAGGGGAGAAATTGGAAGGCATTAAGCAAGAACAAGATAGCATCAGTACTCTTGATTCATCTGATATTATCAATAATGTATCAATAACATTGAACATGGGTATTTTTCCCTGTCAAATTTTATAAAGGTAATCCATCCAATAGCTCACTGTAAAGTCCTAGAAAGACTACCAGCAGAGTCACAGAGGTGGCTATGCTTAGACTAGGAATGGGTTTATGTGGTTTACTCCAGATCATGGACCTTTAAGCATCCAGTCACCCCTATGTTGGGAACAGAAAAATCACTCCCCACAAAATCAACCCAATTGTGCCAGAAACGTGGAATGGATACCACTGGAACTGCAGCCATCCTTCCCTATGAAGGGACAGCAACTGGTTGGCAATGACTTGGCCACACCACCCAGGTACTTATTAGGTAGCCCCAAATGGGGCCTTTTAGTTTTGTGGCACAAATCCTTGGCTATGGCTCCCACCTGGGTGGTTTGTCCATGGTGCCTGGGCTTTCCTTGGGCACAGGGGATAACTTCATGGAAGCAGTGATGAGCACCCTCTCCTTGAGACCAGAAGGGCATACTCTGTCTTTGATTGGTACGGTCATTTAGCTCCTGTCTTTGTTTCCTCCACTGGCTTTGCATACATTGCAGCATGTATAGCCCTTGTGAAGTTCAGTCATTAAGCCTTGAAGGCTATCCAAAAAACCCGTCCTTATTGAACACTGAAATGTCTCTAACGAGAAAAGTTGTCCTAAAAACACAATGGCCTTAGATATCATTTCTGCTTGGTGAGAAGACCTCTGGGCCATTATCCAAGCTTAGTGATGTGTGTTCATGCCTGATAAGTATACTTATAATTCATATTTCTTAAATCACATAAGGACACAGTGAGTGCCCTGAGTGATCTGAACCCTAGCCTTGGGGATCATGGGCCTCTCAGTGGAAAAAAATGGCACTCCTTTTGGAAATCATTGCCTTAATCTGTACTTTCTCTTGCATGTGCCTGTGTTATTGCTGTAACCTCTTCCTCCAGCACAGCCAGACAGCTGCCACAGGAGCCATCTCCATGCTAGTGAAAGCTCAGGGCACACGCAGAAGAAAGACTGATGTGAGACTGTAAGAGACAGTCACGGGGGTTGGAGTTTGGAACAAGTCCTCTAAAGGATATGACCACTACTTGCCACAACCTGGACCCAGGCAATCAGAGGCTCAACACCCTCCCTTGTCCTTGGAATGTGGGTTTTGCTTGACTTCCCTGCTCCCAGAGTTTGTTCCAAGAATTTGGCCATGAGATGGTGATTTGATATTGAGACTACCTGGATAGTATAAGTTACTGAACTCAGTTAACACCTCTATATAAACCTCCAGGATATGGCAGGCAGGTATGGAGACCTACTCTTTGCTGATGCCTAATTTGTCTTCCCTCACTTATTATACCTGCTATGTACCAATCTGAAGTGGCCTGACCCTTTGTTTGGTCTCTACTTTCCCTCAGAATAGAGACCAGGTTTGGATCACTTCTGGGAAGCCCTTCAAAAGCTTGCAAATCAACAGTCACTGATTAGATCACTAAAAACAGACCCAAGGACATTATGTCCAGACTTTAACAGAAAAAGGACACTTAGGAAACAGCACTTAACACAAATCATCCTTGGTGATATATATCAGTCTTCAATTTTATTTATATATTATATAAATATATAAATATATATATCATATAAATATATAGTAAATATATAAATATGTTTTAGGACCAATCTCAAAAACAGATGCCACACTAGCTGTCAGTGTCGAGTACACAGATGGATAAAACCAGCAGTGTGCTGCAAAGTATAAATGTACTTCACATGGAAGTAAGTAAACAAAGCAAAGAAAATTCCACATAAAACATTTGGAGAAATCATTAAAAAATGAAATACTAATAAACAACGTGAAACAATGTGGACTGACAACTGTTGCAGTCAAGATGGTGGATACCAGCAATACTCTCAGAACAGCTCTAATCTTGGGGGCAGTCCTGATTGTCTGAGACACCAGACAACCAGCCAGAATGAAGCCTATACCACACATCCCCATGACTGTGGTTCCCTGGGTCAGTGTGAAACTGAGTATTGGCACTTGAAGGAAGAAACAGGACATTGGCTTAAAACCTGTTTGTGGTTCCCCAATATCAAATGAGACAGTGGAGGAAGCCTACAGGCCACAGAAAGACCCCTTAAAGGAAAAAAAAACCACGTTCCTAAGGATATGTTGGTAGAATGGAATGAAAATACCTTTGTAACTCTTAGATCTATGGCTATACCTATGATACGAGTACTTATAAATATCACCTTGACCCTCCCCAACCAGTTACATAGAACACAGGAGCTTGGACCAGGATAGTATAGGCTTGGAGCCAAGAATCAGCCTAACCTATTGGAGTCAGAAGAGGAAAAAAGGAGACAACATGATAGAATGTGTACAACTAGAACAGGCCACGAATGTGACGTGAGAAGGAAATGATATTATTTGAGGTTAGAGAAGATAAAGGAATTGTTAAAATAACCAGAGAGATACTTCACATTGATCTCCAAAAATTAATCTAATAAATGTGAGCCATACATTGCAGAAGTGAAGACAATGAAGGAACATTTGGAAGTTGATAATAAAGTAAAACAACTCCAGGAACTGAAAACAGAGCAAAACCCTGCATCCTCTAAAATACTGGCAGCCTAGATTCTGACGTTAAGTCCACTGAACACATGCCGATGGTGCTGCACAAGCCAGGGTCTCTGGGAGCCTTCTAACAATGACCTTTACTTGGGAACATCAGTGACAAAAAGTTACACTGTTTTAAGAAGTTACCTTTCAATCATTTGGCAACCGCATATGGTACTGTTAGGCCCTACTATGGATTAGTGTGTGAGTCACAAGGCACATGTTGCGTATTTGGTCTCACACAATTTCAAACCATTTATAGCAAAGCCCCAAAAAATTGTTTTTAGGAGTAAAGATATTTTTGTATAAGAATGCAGCAAGTTGTGTCTGGATGGCATCGTCTCATCTGCTCTCACCCCAAAAAACTCAGGAGCCCAGTGGCTGGGGCTCCCCTTTAAAGACATAGGAAGAAACCACTGTGACAGGAGACACGTAGACTATAAATACGTACAGTCAAGGAGACTATCTGAGAGTGTTCTGTCTGACTAAGGCTACAATTTGCTCATCTAATATATCACTCAAAAACAACATGGAAAAATTAGCTCCTGCCACAGAAAAGGAGCCTCGTTTAGAGGCAGTAGTAAAAGCCGTGCAATGGCACCTCTGGGAAGGAATCCTGCCATCAGCACCCAACCCTCCTTCCCTAGAAATGAGCTCCAGCAACACCAAACTTGTACTGTGACTCTGGCAGCTGGGAGTCAGATCTCAGTTGGCTAAGGTGTCTCCCCAGGTACTGATTTCCTATAAAAATACACCGAAACTACTTTGAACTTTATTTCTTTCTTCTCCCCTTGCCTGGAACTACACTATGATTAACCTAGCATTGATTTGTGAAATTACTGCTATAATGGGAAGTTAAAAAGCATTAATTAGTTAGAGATACTTGCACAGTGAGCCAGTATGAAAGACACTGTTGGCAAGTAAGCCCTACAAACCCAGCAGACTTCAGGGAGCATATGTGCATTTGTGGAGGTTAGGGCAGGGGGTTCGGCAGATGCAGGAACCCACAAGAGTCTGCTACTGTGTCCTGACCTCCCCCTACATTGCCCTGCTCCAGGTCCCTGCTCCCCTGACCTGTGGGGCTCACACATGGGCACTCATCCGTCAACTGCCTGTGCACAGCTGGGCCCCTCTCCAACTACCTATGCATTGCTTCATACACAGAGGGAGACCACCCCTGAAATTACTTTTGAGGCAGCCACGGAAATGGGTGAGAGTCATTCCAATATGTACTTACTGTTTTTGAAGTCCCAGCTTTTGTAGCAAACGAGATCCCAGGAGTTTCTTATTGAAGACACCATGGTCAGCAAGCCGGAATCAGTCCTAGCAAGCTTTCCAGATTGCTCTGCCTTCAGAGGGAATATTCAAATTTGTATAGATTGCACTTGGAAATAGGCACGTGCCATGTACCCCACCAGGCTACTCTTGTGAACCTGCCTCTCGAGACACTTGCCCCATACCAGATCCCTGACTAAACCCACCTGTGTGGTGGTAGCTGCTCTGGAAGCACCCCATCAGCTCATAGAGCACAGCTGGGCACTATCTGAGCCTGTGGAGTTTCGGTTGGTCCTTAACCACATTCATAACCTCCAGGCCAGAGGGAGCCCACCACTCTAATTCTTGCTTGCATGCACCTTTCCAGTTGCCAAGCTCAGTCCCTATTTGGAATGGCTGCCTGGTGGTCCCAGGCTTAGCAGTCATCAAGGCTCTCAGGTGTCTCTTAGTGAAGGATATTCCTGCAGCCAACAAGCCGTGCCCTGGCAAATCAGTGCAGACTCCTCCACTACACCTTCAGAGGGACTATGCCCCGATACGTAGGAGATCACTTGAAATGGGTACATGCACGGTAACCCCGGCAGCCCAGTCTGAGACCCAGAACCTCAAGGGACTTGCCCTGTTCTAAGTCGCTGGCTACACAATCCCCCATGGCTCTCCCGTGCATGAGATGTACCTGCCCACTCGCCAATGGCAGTGGGGTCCTCCAGGACTGTACAGAACAAACCGGTCCTGAACCACCTGCCTAGCCAGCTGTCCGCTGGGATCAAAACCCCGCCAGTACTTCTGAGCAGCAGCTTCGAACTGGCGACAACCAGCCCCAGTCTGTGGACTGGCCGCATGAGCAAGTCCCCACCTTTGCCAGAGCTCAAGGCGCCAGGTGTGTCTTATGGAAGGACAACACGGTCCGTGGACTCAGACCCACCTGGCAAACTGTCCGCTTTCCCTCAGCTCAGGCTTCAAGGGAAATACATGTGCTTTGGTAGGTTCAGACTTGCAAAGAAGTTTATGTGCCACCACAGCCCACCTGGAGACCCGTCACACCCATCACCTGCCACACCCCAGGTCCTTGCTCCCCGGACACAGGAAGCTTTCTAAAGTGCAAAACACGCTAAGTCAGCCAGGTGAGGCCCTCTGAGCTAGTGGGGATTCAGGTCAGTATGAATCACTCCATCAGCCTCCGGATAAAAAAGGCATCCTCCCTCCCACAATGCTTCTCAGGTGACAGGTTGAAATAGTAAAGTCAGTCCCCACCGCCTGATGTGGCCCTGGGCTTACCAAGAATCAAGGTTCCTGAGTATCTCTTAGAGAAGAACCTGGTGGAGAGGATAGAGCCGTCAGTGGCGGGTGGTGGGTGGGGGCGGAGCTTTGAGTGGTGAGCGATCGGTGGTGCGCGGTGGGTGGTGGGCGAGGGTGGAGCCATCTGTGGTGGGTGGTGGGTGGAGCTCTCCGTGGTGGGTGAAAGGTGGGGGCAGAGACGTCTTGGTGGGTGGGGAGGTGGGGGTGGAGCTCTCCATGGTGGGTGGGGGGGTGGGGGGGTGGGGGGGTGGGGGGGCGGAGCCGTCATGGTGGGTGGTGGGTGGAGCCGTTGGGGGGATGGGGCGGAGCCGTCATTTTGGGTAGGGAGGTGGGGATGGAGCTCCCCATGGTGGGTGGGGGGTGGGGGCAGAGCCGTCCGTTGTGGGTGGAGGGTGGGGCTGCAGCCCTCGTGGTGGGTTGGGGTGGTGGGTGGTGGGTGGAGGGCAGAGCTCTCTGTGGTGGGTGGGGGGTGGGGGTGGGGATGCAGCCCTCGGGTGGGTTGGGGTGGTGGGTGGTGGGCAGAGGTGGAGCCGTCAGTGGTGGGTGGTGTGTTGTGGGTGGGGGCGGAGCCCTCTGTGGTGGGTGGGGCTGGGGGCGGAGCCCTCTGTGGTGGGTGGTTGGTGCGGGCGGAGCCATCAGTGGTGGGTGGTGAGTGGGGGCGGAGCTCTCCATGGTGGGTGGGGGCGGAGCTCTCCATGGTGGGTGGTGGCAGAGCTCTCTCTGGTTTGTGGTGGGTAGTGGGTGGAGGTTGGAGCTCTCTGTGGTGGGCGGGGTGGGGGCGGAGCTGTGTGTCGTGGGCGGTGGGTGGACCCAGCAGAGCCTTGCACCTGTGGCGTCAGTGGCCGAGAGCCCCGCTAGTGGTCGTGCCCTGGGTCCGGGCAAGGCCTCCACCTCGTGGTTAGAGATGGTGGCCTCTGGCTTGGCGCCGATGTACGTGCTGAACCTGGGTCACCTTTAGTTGTGCGGGTGTCTGGCCAATGCCCCTCCAAGTTCGGGCCCCCTCATGGAAAGGCCATGAATGTGACAATCCTGACCTGCTGGCAGCGGGCAGTGAGGACAGGAGGCTTGTTCCCGCAGTCCTGTATCCCAGCAGGTGTGAGCCCGGCTCCCTGCAGGCCTCTGCCTCCGGCCCTGGTAGGGATGCAGTGGACGGTCCCCCAGTCCTCACTGACCCTGCACCATCCCTGCTAGTGAGTTTGGAAGACAAGCTTGCTGCTTGCACAGCTGAAACCAGAAGGGACACAAGCTGACCGTTGTTAAAATGTCTTGTTCTGTAGGACACCCTTTGTCTAGGGAGGACACTCTTCCTGAGGCTGTGACCGTGTGCAGTTCTGGGTGCAGGGTCTCCACGCCCGTCCTGCTGTGGAAGGCACAGCAAAGGCCCGGAGAACACAGCGGCTAGTCCTCACGTCCTGAGGCTCCAAGGAAGTTACCTTCTGTTCCTCAGAATTGTCCTGTGTTTATGTGCTGTTTTATATCCAGGGAATTTTTAGCTGCAGATGGAGAATCTGAGAGTGATGGGATCACTCCGTCTTGGCCAGTCACAAGTCCCAAGTGGCATTATCATGAGAAAAGGTTCTGGGGCGCCTGGGTGGCTCAGTCGGTTAAGCATCCGACTTCGGCTCAGGTCATGATCTCGTGGTCCGTGAGTTGGAGCCCCGTGTCAGGCTCTGTGCTGACAGCTCAGAGGCTGTAGCCTGTTTCAGATTCTGTGTCTCCCTCTCTCTCTCTGACCCTCCCCCGTTCATGCTGTCTCTCCCTGTCTCAAAAATAAATAAACGTTAAAAAAAATTTAGAAAAAAGAAAAGGTTTTATTGAGATATAATTCACATACCATACAATTCGTCCATTTTTTAAAGTGTATTCAGAGAGTTGTACAATTTTAGGACATTTTCACCAGCCCCCAAAGAAACCCAATACCCAGTAATTACTCTGCCTTCTGAACCTCCTATAAGGCCCAGACAACCAGTGTCCTAAATTTCTGCCTCGTAGGTTTGGCTGTTGTGGACTTTTCACAAAAATGAAGGACCACACATATTCTCTTGGGATCCACTTATTCCAGGATCATGTTGTAGCTAGTATCTGTATATAACATGTCAGTGTGAAGTATTACTTGTTTTGCTAAAAATATTCTATGGGGTTAATATGCAGTATTCTACTTATCCACTCATCAGTTGATAGACCGTGGGTTGTTTTGACCTTTTGGCTATGCTGAAGAATGCCAAAATGAACAGGTGGAGGAACTGGTAGGCTCTGACTCACAGCGGGTGTACCATTCACATTCCCACCAGTAGTACAGGGCATTCTGATTTCTCCACATTCCTTCCAACACCTGTAATTGTCTGTGCTTTTTGTTCTAGCCACCCTAGTGAGCATAAAGTGGTATCTCCTGTTTGTGATTTGTGTTTCCCTGATGACTAATGACATTGAAAATCTCTGCATTTGCTTATTGCCATTTGTAAATCTTTGGAGAAATGTCTTAAGACATTTTGCCCATCTTTCAAGTTATTTGCCTTTTTACCATTGAGTTGTAAGAGTTCTTTATGCATTCTAAATACACTTCTATCAGATATGTGACATTCTCTCACGTGAGTTGTTTTCTCACTTCCTCAGTTGTATCCTTTGAAGTACAAAAGTTTATAAATTTTGATGAAACCCAATGTGTCTGTGTATTTTCTCTTTGCTTGCTTACACTCTAGGTGTCATAAAGAAACCATTGCCTAATCCAAGGTCTCAAAGTATTATGTTTTCTTCTTAGAATTTTATATTTTAGCTCTGACCTTTAGGTCTATGATCCAGGTTGAATTTATTTTTAATAAATAAATCTGTGTGAGGTAGGGTCCAATTTCATTCTTTTTTGCACATGGATATTTTGTTGTGGAAGAGACTATTCCTTCCCCCCATTAAACTGATGTGGTTGTTTAACACATTCACATTTAATGTTGTTATTGATATAGTTGGAAGTGCACCTGTCATTTTATGTTTGCTTTCTGTATGTCTCATGTCTTTGTTTGTTTCCTCTATTTCTCCTTTAGTTATTTTCTACATTAAGTGAATAATTTCTAGTGTAACACTATTTTAGTGATTTTTTTCATTGTATTCTTTTTCTTAGTGGTTGTTTTAGAACATACCATATACACCTTAACTCATCATAATCTACTTCAGACTTGGGCTTAATTCCATCAAAACATAGAAACATTACTTCTATATATTTTGACATGGACCTCTTTGAGTTCATCCTACTTAGTGAAAGGAACTTTTTAGACATGTTTATTACTGTTTTGATCAAATTTGTCAAGTTTTGGGGTGCCTGGATGGCTCAGTCAGTTAAGTATCTGACTTCAGCCCAGGTCATGATCTCGCGGTTCATGAGTTCCAGCCCCACATCGGGTTCTGTGCTGACAGCTCAGAGTCTGCTTCAGATTCTGTCTCCCTATCTGTCTCTGCCCCTCCCTGCTTGTGCTCTTTCTCTCTCTCAAAAATAAGTAAGTAAACATTTTTAAAAATTTGATGTTTTCCGCAATTATTTCTTTGAATATTTTTCAGCTTCTTTCCCCTGCTTCTGGTATATCCAGTACATGCACTTTGGTGTGCTCAGTGGTGTTCCACATTTGTCTGAGTCTCTGTTCATCTACTTTACTTTTTCCCTCTCAGTTCTTCAGATTGCATTATCGATCGTTAAGTTTATGGACTCATTCTTCTCATTCAAGTCTACTGTTGAGACCCTCATCTCCAGAATCTCCATTTGGTTATTTAAAAATCTCTATCCTTTTTTGTGGTCTCTACTTGATGAGACATTGTTATCATACCTTCCTTTATGTCTGTAAGCACAATTTGCTTTATTTCTTTGAACACATTTATAATGACTGCTTTGATGTCTTTGCATGTTAAATCTGACCCTTGGGCCTTGTCACTGATGGTTTCCGTTGCCTGCTCTTTTTCTCATACATTGGTCACACTTTCCTATTCTTTACATGTCTCACATTTTTTGCTGTTGTTACTGAAAACTAGTCATTTTAAGTACCATATAGTAATTTTGGAAACTACTATAGCCCTCCTTGGGACTTACTTGATTATTTGTTTACTTTGTTGTTTAGTGACTGAGATAGACTGTTTTATTTTTATTTTTTTAACTTTTTTAATGTTTATTTATTTTTGAGAGACAGAGATAGAGCATGAGCTGGGGAAGGGCAGAGAGAGAGGGAGACACAGAATCTGAAGCAGACTCCAGGCTGTGAGCTGTCAGCACAGAGCCCAATGCAGGGCTTGAACCCATGAACCGCGAGATCATGACCTGAGCCAAAGTTGGATGCTTAACCGACTGAGCCACCCAGGCAGCCCTGGGATGGACTGTTTTAGCAAATTTCCCCCACAGCGTGAAGCCTCTGGCTGCTGCCTTTCCATGTGCACAGCCATCTTGGGATGAGAATATTTTTGACTGTCTTTTTCTGATTTCTCTGTTAAGCTGTCCACCTCATTTGGTATCATACCCAACTACTAGACTCCACTAATGGCTGGCTGATTGTTTTTCTTGTTGCTAATGCCCTGGGGCACAGATTTCTTCACAGTCTGATCCATCTTTTCAGGGGTAGTTTTTGAGGCCACTCTTTGAGCTTTGTTCCAATCCCAGGAAGGCTCTTTCCCGGTTCTTTCTGGTCAACTAATTGGCCCACAGTGTAGCTTGGTGTCCCATCCAGTCTCAGCCTTGTCTTACTGGTTTACCATCAAAATACCCATTAGGCTTAAACTTTACAATACTCTGCTCCAAATAAAGTCTGTTCTTTGGACAGCTTCTGGGTGTTCTGTTCTTTTGTACTACCTCTATCTCTGGAAAAATCCCTGAGCCACTGCTCCAAAGCTGGAGGGCAGGAATACATCCTTTCTTAATGAACAGTGCATTGGCCATGAGTGGTAGCCTTTGGTCTTCTTTGCTCGCCTCTCCTATCATTGAACCTTTGCTTAGAGGTGAGTGAGGGCAAGGGTGACCAGGGTCCCAGTATCGTTGGCCCGCCATGCCTAGTGCAGAGCATCCACACTATGAATGGGGGCTAGGTGGAGGAAGGAACCCCCCAACCTCATGGCCATAACTCCAGGAATGTGGCCTCCACAACTCAGAGCTAGAGACAATGAGAAATGCAGGCAGCTTACCCTTCTCAGTAAGGTATAACCCCCAACTGGGAGTGGAGGGGAGGAGGATCCTTGTTTTCTCGGCCACACCTGCCTGGAGCGGAGCTTCCACCATACTGCTAGGCAGGAAAGGGGTCGGGGGGGGGGGGGCACACACTGTGGCTCAATTGTCATAGATTCTTGCTCTTACTGATATTTAGTAGATTTTCTTGGATAAATATTACTTTTTTTGCTATTTTCCCATAGAACAATTTTAGAGAATAAATTTGGATTGTGGGAGGGGGGATAGGCTAAATGGGTAAGAGGCATTAAGGAATCTACTCCTGAAATCATTCTTGCACTATATGCCAGCTAACTTGCATGTAATTTTTAAATAAATAAATAAATAAATAAATAAATAAAATTCACCACTTATGGTTAACAGGGCAGTGAGTCTGTGGAGCTCCTCACCTCACAATTCCAGAAGTGTTATTATAATTTATAAAAAATTCTTTCAAAGTCATAGCCAAATTAAAAATTTATGACCAGAATATGAATAAAAGTATTATTTGCAGATATTAAACAAGAGTTGAGAAAAAGAATATGTCATGAATTAAAAAAAACAAATTCCACCATCAGGTGTGCCTAGGTGGCTCAGTAAGTTAAGCATTCAACTTCAGCTCAGGTCATGATCTCGTGGTCATGAGTTTGAGCCGTGTGTCAGGCTCTGTACTGACAGCTCAGAGCCTGGAGCCTGTTTCAGAATCTGTGTCTCCTTCTCTCTCTGCCCTCCCTGGCTCATGCTCTTTCTCTTTCTCTCCTCTCAAAAATAAAATAAACATTAAAAAAATTCCACCATGGGTAAACCATATGGTCCAATAGGATTAAAATAAAACCTTTAATATACATGGTTGAAAAAGACTCATTTCCTTTACAAAATAGCGTTCTGGCTTTTTATTTCCCCGAAATAAGGAATGCCTTTACAAAAACAAACAAACCAAAACAAAGGCAAATGTCATAAAAACGTATTTTGAGGAAAAAAATATATTAATCATATGAAAATAATTTCAATTCTATTCTAATTAGAAAAATTGAAATTGAAAAGTTGAGATTTTTCTCCTAACATGCCATATATTGAAGAGTTTAATGTTGCATATATGAGAAAATGGTCAGGCACATAATCTGTGTCAAAGTGTATAAATCTTTTTGGAAGACAAGTTGCCATTATCTCTCACAATTGGCAAACCTTCTGAACCACATTCCCCCAGTTTCATTTATAGGAATTTGCACACATGCATACTTACCATAACTCCCCCAGAAATATTTGTGCAGAATTGTTTTCACGTGAAAAGTTTGAAACAACATAAATGATCATCAGAAGTAACTAGTTAACTAAATGTTACATATCTCAACGTAATTATATAATATACATGTACTTACATGGAAGCATAATCAAGATATGCCATTCATTAGAATGCCACAAAGATTGTATGGCAGAGCATTGTATATATTGTATTCTATTTGATATAACAGCATACTTTGCATAAACTTGTAGAGACATTATTCATTTCTTTGGGGAAAAGTTACATATTTAATATTCACTTTATACTCCTATTTTTTTAATATGAAATTTATTGTCAAATTCCTTTCCATACAACACCGAGTGCTCATCCCAAAAGATGCCCTCCTCAATACCCATCACCCACCCTCCCCTCCTTCCCACCCCCCATCAACCCTCAGTTTGTTCTCAGTTTTTTAAGAGTCTCTTATGCTTTGGCTCCCTCCCTCTCTAACCTTTTTTTTCTTCCCCTCCTCCCGTGGACTTCTGTGAAGTTTCTCAGGACCCACATAAGAGTGAACACATATGATATCTGTCTTTCTCTGTATGACTTATTTCACTTAGCATAACACTCTCCAGTTCCATCCACGTTGCTACAAAAGGCCATATTTCATTCTTTTTCATTGCCACGTAGCATTCCATTGTGTATATAAACCACAATTTCTTTATCCATTCATCAGTTGATGGACATTTAGGCTCTTTCCATAATTTTGGCTATTGTTAAGACTGCTGCTATAAACATTGGGGTACAAGTGCCCCTATGCATCAGCACTCCTGTATCCCTTGGGTAAATTCCTAGCAGTGCTATTACTGGGTCATAGGGTAGATCTATTGTTAATTTTTTGAGGAACATCCACACTGTTTTCCAGAGTGGCTGCACCAGTTTGCATTCCCACCAACAGTGCAAGAGGGTTCCCATTTCTCCACATCCTCTCCAGCATCTATATTCTCCTGATTTGTTCATTTTAGCCACTCTGACTGGCGTGAGGTGATATCTGAGTGTGGTTTTGATTTTTATTTCCCTGATGGGGAGCGATGTTGAGCATCTTTTCATGAGCCTGTTGGCCATCTGGATGTCTTCTTTACAGAAGTGTCTGTTCATGTTTTCTGCCCATTTCTTCACTGGATTATTTGTTTTCAGATGTGGAGTTTGGTGAGCTCTTTATAGATTTTGGATACTAGCCTTTTGTGTGATATGTCATTTGCAAATATCTTTTCCCATTCCGTTGGATGCCAAAGCAGGAGGCATCACAATCCCAGAATTTAGCCTCTACTACAAAGCTGTAATCATCAAGACAGCATGGTATTGGCACAAAAACAGACACATAGACCAATGGAATAGAATAGAAACCCCAGAACTAGACCCACAAAAGTATGGCCAACTAATCTTTGACAAAGCAGGAAAGAATATCCAATGGAAAAAAGACAGTCTCTTTAACAAATGGTGCTGGGAGAAGTGGACAGCAACATGCAGAAAGATGAAACTAGACCGCTTTCTTACACCATTCACAAAAATAAACTCAAAATGGATAAAGGACCTGAATGTGAGACAGCAAACCATCGAAACCCTAGAGGAGACAGCACGAAAAAATCTCTTTGACCTCAGTTGCAGTAATTTCTTACGTGACACATCCCCAAAGGCAAGGGAATTAAAAGCAAAAATGAACTATTGGGACCTCATGAAGATAAAAAGCTTCTGCACAGAAAAGGAAACAATCAACAAAACTATAAGGCAACCAACAGAATATACTCCTATATTTTAAAGCTGAATCTTTGTTACTCAGAATAAATTAAAAGTTGGAAAATAATTAAACACAATTTATTTTGATTCTCTTACTTATGTTCAGTCATGAAACAAACGTGATATAATAAAGAACATATCATTCTATAAAATTCTCAAATCATTAATAACTTGAATGCATATTTTATAATGCATTGATTCTGCCTCTGACAGAACTATTACATTCCACAACTTCAAACCTTTCCAGCTTCCCAGATTTCTGATTTTATATTATAATCTCACAATTAAAATTATTACATGATTATTTTTTTCACAATATTCCAAAGAATTCAGCAACTGATGTAATGGGAGAATTTATTTGTAAATGACATATCAGATAAAGGGTTAGTATCCAAAATCTATAAAGAACTCACCAAACTGAACTCCCCAAAAAACAAATAATCCAGTGAAGAATTGGGCAAAAGACATGAATAGACACTTTTCCAAAGAAAACATCCAGATGGCTAACAGACATATGAAAAGATGGTCAACATCACTCATCATCAGGGAAATACAAATCAAAATCACAATGAGATACCCTCCTCACACCTGTCAGAATGTCTAAACTTAACTCAGAAAACAACAGATGTTGGCAAGGATGTGGAGAAAAGGAACTCTCTTGTACTGTTAGTGGCAATGCAAACTGGTGCAGCCACTCTGGAAACAGTATGGAGGCTCCTCAAAAAATTACAAATAGAACTACCCTTGGACCCAGCAATTGCACTACTAGATATTTATCCAAAGGATACAAAAATCCTGATTCAAAGGCACATGTACCCCAAGGCTTATAGCAGCAATATCAACAACAGCCAAAGTATATAAAGAGCCCAAATGTCCATGGTGATGAATGGATAAAGAAGATGTGGTATATATATTCAATAGAATATTACTCAGCCATCAAAAAGAAGGAAATCGTGCCATTTGCAACAATGTGGATGGGACTAGAGTATTATGCTAAGTGAAATAAGTTAGTCAGAGAAAGATAAATATCATATGACTTCAGTCATATGTGGAATTTAAGAAACAAAACAGCCAAACATGGGGGAAGGGAAGGAAAAATAAAATAAAATCAGAAAGGGAGGCAAACCATAAGAAACACTTAAATACAGAGAACAAACTGAGGGTTACTGGTGGGGTGTTGGGTGTGGGGGATGGGTTAAATGGATCATGGTTACCAAGGAGGGCATTTGTTGGGATGACCACTGGGTGTTATATGTAAGTGATGAATCACTGGGTTCTACTCCTGGAACCAATACTACATTATATGTTGACTAATTTGAATTTAAATTAAAAAAAAGAAAGAAACTTAAAAAAATAGATTCTTTTAAAAAACAGATTAAATAATTAAAATGATTCTTGAAAAATACTTGTTTTGTTTCAGAATCTTCTCTTGTCAAAACAAAACAGACAATCTAATAGAGTTCTCTCCTAGATTAATTCATATTCTATAGAGTTCTCTCCTAGATTAATTCATATTCTTTGTCATTTAAATTTCAGATTGTGTAGAGTTTACTACTGGCCATAAACTGAGTTACTACTAAACTCACTTTCTCACTAATGGTTTGTACATAAATTAGGTTTATTTTTCTTCTTACAAAATAGGTTAGTTCAGAGAAAAAGATTAGAAGATTCCTTTTCTCAGGGCACCTGGGGGGCTCAGTCAGTAAAGCATCCAACTCTTGATTTTGGTTCAGGTCATGATCTCATATTTTGTGGGATCGAGACCTGCATCAGGCTCTGCCCTAATAGCATGGAACCTGGTTGGGATTCCCTCTCTCTCTCTCTCTCTCTCTCTCTCTCTCTCACTCTCTCTCTCTCTCTGTCCTCCCACAGCTCACTTGTGCATTCTTTCTCTCTCTCAAAATGAATAAACAAGCATTAAAAAATATTTCTTTTCTCATATGTGTGGTAATTTTTCCTGAAAGCATAAAATTATTGACTATAAATCACTGAGGAAAGCATTCAAAAGTTTTGGCCTCTTGTATTTTCACTACATTTTCCTTCAATTTATAAGTAAAAAAAAAAAAAACCACATAATTTGACCTTTATTTCATGGAATAATTGGTTTATTCACCCAAGGGCTTTCATATTCTAAAGGCATGAGAAAGGAAAATGGAGTCACCAGATGGGATTGTGGAGGCTCGGACTATACTTCTATCTTGAGTAGCTTGTTCCTGCTTACTGAGAGATTGACCAACTGTTGTATTTGCCATTGCTGTCCCTCTGGATAACTGGGGGGAAATTTCTCAAGGATTTGGAATAAAGAGACTAATATTTGAAGTTTAAAGTCAGAGAAAGAACAAGGAAGATATTCACTTAAACAGTTACATGTTAGGAGAAAAGAGCATGACCCACGTGACCTCATTAGAAAGTTGCATGGAGCTGCTGGGCTGTCTGATGTCACTTTGAGACTGTCACTTTGACATTTAATTTCTCCCAATGCTGCTTGAAGCTATTAAGGTTTGAAGTGCATTCTTTGTAGGTCATGGAGCAAAACTACCTCTAAGTTTTCTCTCTTAGAGGAGAAAGACAATAAAATCATCAAAATGAGTCCCTTAAAGCTCAGCCCCAGCTCTTTCACGGGCAGAGGCCAAGCAGTCATCTACATAGAGGTGAGGAGTAACCAGATCCCCAAGGCAACTTCCTCCTTCCTCCTCCTGTGCATGGCTAACTTGTTAAGTGGCTGAACTATTCCTCTAGGGAACACTTGAGGGAAAATTATTTAACAGTATTTTGCAGCATTGCAGGGTCCTTTCTTCAAGCTGCTCTCAAATGAGAGGATCTGGGTCTGTGAACTGGTCATGAATCCCCACTGTGTTGATTCAAGTTATGTTTCTGCCTTCAGACCTATGTTTTTTCTGCTAATATATTCCAACCAACATCTTAGTAGGTCACTCGAGTGTTTTATTTTTAAGAATCCTGTGATAAGTTACCCATCACCACAGATCTCTATAGACCAAACTCATGTGGCTTAATCGTAGTAACTATTTCCAGCATGTTTACATGACACCTAATTTTCCAGAACATCATTATTTTCAATATCAGGTGGTCCAATTCCATGACTGCACTTCCCAACACCATCACTGGCCATCAGGAGTTAGATACCACAGACCATTTTAAGAATACTGATGTTCTCCTCACCAAATCATTTCTTAATGCCTTCATGAAGGAAATGTTCTCCAGGCTTCCCACACAGTATGTTTAGAGGGTGGCTGAGCATATTGCATTACACAGATTCCAAAATTCCCACCTTCCTAAGCCCACTGATTCCTTATTCCACAAGGTACCAGGAAACTTCCAGCTTGTCAACATTATTGACTACAGACTGTCCTTAAGTTCAAGCTTCAGTCAGCTGATGCAGGAGACAGCCAATTCATCATATCCTGTGCTCTGGATGATGGCACCAATGCCCTTAAATTCAGATGATTCAGGTGTTATGTTTCATATGATGTAACATCATTCCCATGTGTGCCTTCAAACTTTTGCTAATACAAACAGTAAGTAAACACCATCATTTTAGAATAGAATACAACATTCTCATGAAGCAATACTTGAATGTGTAAAATTGCTCTGTTTTGTCACTATAATTGACCCTGATGATTGGCCAAGTATGTTCTGTTTGCATTTATTTTGTATTTTCAACTGTTTCTCTTTTTTTAACTTTTAGTTAGTTAACATACAGTGAAATATTGGTTTCAGGAGTAGAATCCAATCATTCATCACTTACATACAACACCCAGAGCTCATCCCAACAAGTGCCCTCCTGATACCCATTACCTATCTAGTCCATGCCCCACCGCCCTCCCTCCATCAACCCTCAGTTTGTTCTCTATCGTTGAGTCTATTATGCTTCGTTTCACTGTCTTCTCTTTTCTCCCTCCCTTCCCATATGTTCATCTGTTGTGTTTCTTAAATTCCACATACGAGTGAAATCATATGGTATTTGACTTTCTCTGATTGATTTATTTTGCTTAGCGTAATACATTGTACTTCCATCCATGTCATTGGAAATGGCAAGATTTCATTCCTTTTGATGGCTCAGTTATATTCCATTGTATATATATACCACATCTTCTTTATCCATTCATCAGTGAATGGATATTTGGGCTCTCTCCATAGTTTGGCTATTGTTGATAATGCTGCTATAAACATTGAGGTGTATTTACCCCCTTTGAATTCATATTTTTGTATGCTTTGGGTAAATATCTAATGGTGCAATTTCTGGATCACAGGGTAGTTCCATGTTTGGTTTCTTGAGGACCTCCATACTGCTCTCCAGAGTGGCTGCATTAGTTTGCATTCACACCAACAGCAAGAGGGTTCCCCTTTCACTACATCCTCACCAACATCTGTTTTTCCTGTGTTAGTTTTAGCCATTCTGACAGGTGTGAGGTGGTATCTCATCATGGTTTGATTTGTATTTCCCTGATGATGAGTGATATTGAGCATCTTTTCATGTATCTGTTTTCCACCTGGATGCCTTCCTTGGGAAGTTGTGTGTTCATGTCTTCTGCCCATTTCTTAACTGGGTTATTTGTGTTTTGAGTATTGAGTTTGAGAAGTTCTTTATAGATTTTGGACACTAACCCTTTATTAGATATGTCATTTGTAAATATCTTCTCCCATTCCATAAGCTGCCTTTTAGTTTTGTTTATTATTGCCTTCAGGGTGCAGAAGATTTTATCTTGATGAAATCCCAATAGTTCATGTTTGCTTTGGTTTCCCTTGCCACCGGAGATGTTATCAAGTAAGAAGTTACTCCAGCTGAGGCCAAAAAGACTGCTATCTGTGTGCTCCACTAGAATTTTGATGGTCTCCTGTCTCACATTTAGGCCTTTCATCCATTTTGAATTTATTTTTGAGTATGGTGTAAGAACATGGTCCAGTTTCATACCTGCACATGTTGCCATCCAGTTTTCCCAATACCATTTGTTGAAGAGACTTTTTTCCATTGGATATTCTTTCCTGCTTTGTTGAAGATGACTTAACCATATAGTTGTGGGTCAATTTCTGGGTTTTCTATTCTATTCCATTGATCTATGTGTCTGTTTTTGTGACAGTTACCATGCTGTCTTAATGGCTACAGCTTTGTAGTATAGCTTGCAATCTGGAATTGTGATACCTCCAGTTTTTTCTTTTTCAGGACTGCTTTGACTATATAGGGTCTTTTGCAGTTCTATACAAATTTTAGAATTTTTTGTGCTAGCTCTATGAAGAATGCTAATGGTATTTTGATAGGGATTGCATTGAATGTGTAGATTGCTTTTCATAGTATAGACATTTTAATGATGCTTGTTCTTCCAATCCATGAGCATGGATTTTTTTTTCCATTTCTTTGCATCCTCTTCAATTTCTTTCATAAACTTTCTATAGTTTTCAGAGTATAGATCTTTTAACTCCTTAGTTAGGTTTATTCCTAAATATCTTATTGTTTTTGGTGCAATTGTAAATGTGATTGATTCCTTCATTTCTTTTTCTGATGCCTCATTATTGGTGTATATAAATGCAACCAATTTCTGTACATTGATTTTATACCCTGTGACTTTGCTGAATTCATGTAGTAGCTGTAGCAATTTTTTGGTGGATTCTTTCTGGTTTTCTACATATAGTGTTATCTGAAAATATTTTTTTCTAATTGAAGTATAGTGAACACATGAAGTATGGTGAACACAATATAGTCTTTCAATAACTCTATATGCTATGCTACATTCACCACAAGTGTAGGTACCATCTTTCACTACACAACACTATTATGATACCCCTGACTGTATTCTTGTGCTGTATCTTTTATTCTTGTGACTTATTCATTGTATTCCTGGAAGCCTGTATATCCCACTCCCTTTCACTCATTTTGCTCATCCCCCACCCCTCTCTCTTCTGACAACAGTTTGTTCACTGTATTTATGGGTCTGTTTTGGCTTTTTTTTTTTTGCTTTACTTTTTTACATTCCACATGTAAGTGAAATCATATGGTATTTATCTTTCTCTGTCTGATTTATTTAATTTAGCATAACCCTGAACTTAAGTATATTTTTATGTATTGTCCATTTGGATATGTGATTGTTGTGTTAGATTTTCCGTTTTTTTCTTTTTGATTTGTAGGAATTTTTTGTATAGTCTGGATGGAAATTCTTTCCTTGAGACAGCCAGCCAGCCAGCCAGCCAGACACACACACACACACACACACACACACACACACACACACACACACACACACGGAGTGGCTCTCTTAATGGACCTTTTCACAAAGGTATGGTCTTAATTTTACTATATTTCAATTTAGTCAAATTTTTCTATTATGGTTAAAAGTTTCTGTCTTATTTAATAGATCTTTTCCTATTCAAAATTCATGAATAATATCATTAAAATCCATCTTGTTTTACTTATGTCTATAATCAAGTTGAAATTGATTTTTATGTATAAGTTTAAGTATCTTTTCTCCCACAAGGACGTCAGTTGATCTGGAGCCACGTATTGAAAGACTGTCCTCTCCCTCCTGCACTACAGGGCACAAGAGTCATTAATTGGTTGGCTGTCTATGTGTTGGATCTCCTTCTGGACTCCATACTATCCTATTGGTCGAGTTGTTTAGCCTCCTTCTCAAATATGTTAGATGGAAACTTAATCATCATCAAGATACAGAACTTGTTTATATTCCAAGTTTGCTAAGAGCCTTTGTTTTCCAGTAAATGAATGTTGAAATGCTTTACTGAATCTATGGAAATAACTTTATTGTTTTTACTTTCATTTTGTTAATATTATGGATTACATTAACAGAATCATGTGGTGACTGATTTTCAATGTTACTCCAATCTTGCATAGTGGGAGTAAACCCACTTGACTGACATGTTAACCTTTATTTCTGGATTCGATTTCTTAATCTTTTGTTAGGGATGTTTGCATCTATGTTCATGAAAGATATTGAAAAAAATTCCCTTCATTTTCTTTCTTTTTCCTTTTTTTTATTTTGTAATATCCTTGTAACGTTTTGAAGTCAAGTTTATGCTGACCTTATAAAAAGGAGCTAATAAACACATTATTTATTTTTCCATGTATTGTTTACTTACTACAAATTAATGAAAAAGATTAATGTACCTGCTGTAATGAACTCAGAAATTTGAAATCAAGAATGATTTGTTAGCAGTGTTATAATATCAAACTCTGCATCCAATTTATTCTCACATTTTATTTTGACAGGCTAAGTTTGAGAAAGTCCTGATTCAGGCAGAAAACAGCTACAAGTAGAAATATATTTTATCCAGTTTATATATTAAGATTCTTTTAAAGTAAATAGACATGGCAGGAACATTTAAGATCTGAACAGAAATGATTTTGTCTTCACACGAACAAATTGTAGAGTCATGTAAAAACTTATAGTTAGAACATTAACTTTTTTCTTTTTGTTAAAGTGTCATGATAATTTAAAGATATTTGATAAATTATAACTTGAATCCAGTTTGGTAGAGTCTTCCCTCCTTCCCCTCACAGTACAATGCTTGGACTCCATACAGCCTGCTCTCTGGCTGCAGGTGGGGATGACTGATCAAAGGTGATAACTGGTGACTTTGAGAGACATACTTGGTTTAGAATCAACCCTTGGCAATTTGGGACATTGATGCTGAAACATAAGCAACATTTTAGGTATAATTTTCACTTTTAGGTGATGAGTACTACTAAAATAATTTGGCAATGATTTGTATGTTACACAGGACCAATTTCTTAATTGGAAACTTCTCATAAAAAGATATTAGTGTCCTGTTGTTTCCAAGGAACGTTTTTCTTTTCCAATCAGCTTCTTCATGGCCCCCTTGAACTCCTTATTCCTTAGTGTGTAGATCAGGGGGTTCAAGCTGGGAGTAACAATGGAATAAAAGATACTGAGAAGTTTACCTTCATCCTGAGATGGACTGTTTCCTGGCTGGATGTACATGTAGATAACAGTCCCATAGAAGATGGACACCACAATGAGGTGGGAGGAACAGGTCCCAAATGCTTTCTGTCTCCCTGCTGCAGATTTGATCTTCAACACAGCTACAGCAATGAAGCCATAAGAAACCAGAATGAGAAGGAGTGGTGTGAGGAAAATAAAAAAACATAATGCAAATAAGGTTTCCTCCATGGCTGTGGTGTCCACACATGCAATCTTCACCATTGCAGATATTTCACAAAAATAGTGATCCAAATGGTGGTTCCCACATCGGGGAAGACTCATGGCATAGGGTGAAAGTATCATGCAATTAGTAACACCAACTCCCCAGGTCATGGCCACCAGGGTTCGACAGAGTTGGGGGTTCATAATGGTCATGTAGTGCAGAGGCTTGCAGACAGCATTGAATCGGTCATAAGACATCACAGCCAGAAGGATACATTCCACTGTGCATAGTGTCACATCAGTGAAAAGTTGAAAGGCACAGCCACCAAAAGAGATTTTTTTGTCTTTGCCCCAGACATTGGCCAACATCTGTGGGACTATATTTGTGGTATAACAGAGATCCAAAATGGCTAAATTCCTAAGGAAGAAGTACATGGGGGTCTGGAGACGTTCATCCAATAACGGCAGCAGGATGATGGCCATGTTTCCCATCAAGGCAATGGTGTAGAAGAGAAAGACAACCCCAGAGATGATCATCTCCAGCTGTGGCTGCCCTGGGAATCCAAGGAGTATAAATCCACCAAAATGGCTATTGTTGACCATTTTCCTATTTCTTGATATCAGCTGTGACATATTGGAAGCGAGTGTGTTTATGAACAATATTAGTGGAATTATAGCTGGCAAGAAACGTATCATATAATCAAATAACACATCAGTATTTACATCTCATTGAGTATTTGTTCTGTTTATCCAATTACGTCTAGAATTTATCCCAGGGCGACCTGTCTACTAGATCCATACTCTCAGTTTTCTGTCGGCTTCTATGCCATGGCTAAAACCTGCAAAATCTCATAGGAAAAGCCTGATGAAAGGCTGATGAAATCCAGTGGACTTCTCTTTATTAATCGGGGTGCTGGGAAGGGGGTTTGGAATCTGTGATCACTCATTGTCTCTTTCATTCAAGGGTTCATAGAAAACACAGGTTTCATACCTCTAATACCCCCTTTTCTAATACTTAAACTGCATGGGCTCAGTTTGGGTCTCCATTTTCACTCTGCTATGTAAATTTTCTGACTTTATATCTTAAACTTTCTTAAGTTTATGTATTTATTTTTGAGAGACAGAGACAGCATGAGCAGGGGAGGGGCAGAGAGAGAGGGAGAGAGAAAGAATCCCAGGCAGGCTCCATGGTGTCAGCACAGAGCTCTAAGCAGGGCTTGAGCACAAAACCATGAGATCATGACGTGAGCCAAAACCAAGAGTTGGACAGTTAACTGACTGAGCCACCCAGGTGACCAACTGACTTTAGATTTTAAAGTCAAACTTTTTTCTTTCATCTCAAAACTTGGGTTTCCAAATGCTATTTGCCCTTCCCCACATGGTCCCAGAACAGCATTCCTCCCACTTTCCCTTCAGATGCCATTTTTCATCTGAACTTTGTATCCACCATCCACTACTTCCTGTTTCCATCTCTTCATTTTACATTCAATCTCTGATATTCATTTGTGTCCTTCCTCTCATCCTACAAGAACTTCCATTCTATGACTCATACATATGAAATGTTAAAACACCTCAGGAGGGGGAGCTGTGTTATTTTTGTGTTCATATTTCATGACTCCCCTCAGGATCGGCACAGAGAAAACATCCATGAATATGTGAGATTTGTTAAAAGAAACTTTGCTGATCACATCTGACTCTTTCCTTTCATACCTAAAAAAAAAGTGGTGTCTTTGTAAAAACTCAAGCAGGAACTGTGGAAAACTATATAGGTTCCTCAAAAAAAAAATTGAAATTAAAATTAGCATACAATACATTAATGTCTCTACTGAGCTATTCAATGAAAATGAACTCACTAACTAAAAGGGATACATGAACCCACATGTTTATTGCAGTATTATTTACAATAGCCGAGATATGGAAGCAACCTGTGACCATTGACTGATGGATGGAGAAATGGTATGTGTGTATATATACATACACATACATATATATATACACATACACATATAAATAGTACTCAGCGATCAAAAAGAACAAAATCTGGTCATTTGCAAAGAGGTAGATGGAGCTAGAGTTTATATCCTAAACAAAATAAGCCAGTGAAAGAAAAACACCACATGATTTCACACATATGTGAAATTTAAGAAACAAAACAAATGAACAAAGAAAAAAGGAAACAAAAACCAAGACTTTTAACTATAGAAAACAAACTGCTGATCAACAGAGGGGAGATGGGGGGTGGAGGAGATAGGTGAAATAGGTGATGGAGATTAAGAGTGTACTTATTGTGATGAACCTGGAGAAAGATAGAAAATTACTGAATCATTATATTGTACACCTGAACTAGTATAAAACTGTGAATTAATTATACTTTACCAAAGAAAAAAAAAAGGCTCAACCCAAATATTCAACTAAAACAGGTCTCTCCTGAGGTGGGTGGGAGGCTGGAGGAACAGATGATGGATGGGTATTAGGGAGGGCACTTGTGATGAGCACTGGGTGCTGTATAGGTTGAATCACTAAATTGTAGACCTGAAACAAATACTGCATGTAGGTTAACTGGAATTTAAATAAAATCTTAATAATAAAAATAAAAAAAATAAACAATGTCTCTCATGCACAGAAATGAATTCCTAGCTTCCAAACCAGTGGTCTTTTCCACGTTATTTTTCTACCTGAATTCTCAGTGGCAGGTTAGTGCCCCCATGTCAGCATTGCCCTTTGCCTTCCCAAAGACACCACCTAGCTGCCCTCCTGACCCCCCCACCCAGGGGACCCTCCCTGCTAGCTCTGTCCCCAGAGTGTTCTAACGGGCTCTCCTTTCTCCCCTTCCTCCTGTGTCACAAGGCTTCCCTTACCAATTTTTCATAGAAAACTAACAGCCTAGGTCTTCTGGCCCTCTCATCCTTTGCGCCTCAGATTTAAAATTTTAGCTAATTTTTCGGAATTTGTACTGACTTTGATAACAGTAACTTCCCATACCACATGTACACAAAATTGAATTTATTACGTTACCTCGTAAAACAAACGTTAGCTCTTTCTTTCACAGACATGAACTTTTTATGTATATAGCGGTGTTATAAACTACTTCCTAGGGTCTTAAAAATGTTTGTTAAAATGAATTTATGAACTCTGGGCACAGAAATTAAAAACACAAATATTCATTTTTCATTTCTAGTGTACATTTCATGACATGTGATTAAACATATGTCTTGGACTTTGAAGGACAGAAAATTCATATAAAAGCCAGAAGCTTCTTTTGTACATTTCTTTGAGAATTTTGTAAACTAATTTAAATACAACATGATTTTTAAAGTAGGGAATGTTTCTTTCTCTCTTCACCTAAATAACACTGAGAATGTTTCTGATAACATTCACCTAAATAACACTGAGAATTCTTTACTTACAAGAGTCCTCCCACTTGCCATGGGGATCATTCAGGAGACACTCCTGTTCCTGTCCAAGGAGAATCATCCTATTTATATGACTGGGAAGAGAAACCTGCAGTGTGAAAGATGACAGGTCATTTCCCCAAACAGCAATGATGAAATGTGTTGAGTCTGGGAAGACCTTAGGGATGCTGGGTTATCTCATTAGCAATTAAGGTATACTGTACATTACCCAGGGAAAATCATTTTTAAAAAACCCCAGGAGTTTCCATAGTTAACTGACTCATTTTCAACTCTGCATGGAAATTACGACCATCATTTATTTGAAGTAATATTAATATAAGACCAAATGAATAACTATGCTTTGCAATTCAAAATACATTTCTGTGTCTGGTTTCATCAATGAAACACTTCTACTGATGGTGTTAGTACTGCAGTTTCTGTGCAAGAAATTCATGTGTCCAGAACTTACAGATTGTCACAAGGCAACATAGGCAATGATGAGACATTTAACCCACATATAATCATGATTGTAAGTTTTATTTTTTCTGTCACATTTGCTTTTGTTTAACTTAAACTTTCAAATATATTTCAATAACAATGAAATTTGTGACTTCTACAAAGAAGGGCGCCTTTAGCAATAGTGCCCCTGACAGTTTGTCCTGGAGTCACAACCATGGATGGAAGAGGTGAGAGGTTATGGTGGTGATTATTTGATAGAGTTATGTTATGCCTGAAAGCCATAATTTGTTATTTAAACTTTGGCTTGTTATTCCCATTGAGGACACACTGGCCAATTAACACTCCCTGGAAACTGACATTTTATAGATACGTGATCCCGCAAAATTTCAGCAGTTTTTATTGTTGAATAGCTTGGTAATAGGATCAGAGAGTGTAAGTCTTGTCAATGACCCTAGAGATTATTTATAAGGATAGGCCAAAACTCTAGCATTAGTGTTGTGAGAATCATTACTTCCTCTCCTCCTCTGAGAAATCACCTCAAAACAATAAGGATGATAATAAAGGGGAAATGCAGCTTTATTTAAGCAGCTGAGCTCTGAAACATGGATCCTAAAATAGAAAACTATTCCAGGGTTAGTGAAGGTCAGACAGTGGAATATGCAGAAGAAAGGATGCCTCCTACTTTGAGAAGCTGAAGGAGGTAAGCTAAGGGGCCTCCTGAACACAGAGCAGGATGGAGCATATCAGGGGATGGTTCTTATATCCATCTGGACTTCTGGAAGAACCACACAGGACACCACTGAGACAGACCTTCTGAAGAATATTTTCTCTTGTCATGTATGTGGTGAGGAGAGGGACTGTGAACAGACTGTGAGCAGGAATTGTGAGTTCACATCACAACACGATAGCCTAAAATCTCCCTTATGTGTGTGACCCTGGGTCTGAAGGAACATTCTCAAGCTCAAAGCATAGACTTTGCTCCTTCCCAACACAAATATTCTGAAATGGGTGGTCCAGGAAAGAAATTTCAGGTTGAATGTAGTAATAAGAAATAAGAAATGAGTTCCATATTTCTAAAATAATAATAATAATAATAATACCCAATGGGCATGAAAGGGTCAGGAGAGAAGCAAATAGCAGATGAGGAGGGGCACTCACCTCACTCTATTTTTTTTAATGTTTATTTATTTTTGAAAGAGACCATGAATAGGGGAGGGGCAGAGAGACAGGATGACACAGAATCCGAAGCAGGCTCCAGGCTCTGAGCTGTCAGCACAGAGCCCGACGCAGTGCTCGAACCCACGAACTGCGAGATCCTGACCTGAGCTGAAATCGGACACTTAACCAATTGAGCCACCTAGGTCCCATCACTTCATTCCTTAAGTGTTACACACGGAAGATGAAGTTACAGGATCACATTTCATTTAAAAAGAAAAACATCAGGAAACAATTAGCTCTGTGGAACTAGAAGACAGCTCAGAAATATAAGAACTCATAAAATACATGGTGTAAGAGATGAGCAGTAATGGAGTTTAGCTGAGGGAACACAAATGGGGAAGAAAACAACAGAAATGAAATAAAATTTTGAAACACAGAATACAGACTTGGCTGAATAAATCTTACAGGAAAATGAGGTCAAGATTAAGAAGCTGAATAAAATTAAAATGAACAAGATGTTCAAAATATTAGCAAGAAAAATATGGTTATTAAAGTTTACCGAGGATATTATGTATATGTTCAATTGGAATTCATGTATAAATATCACTAAAACAGCAAAGCAAAGGAAAGATGTGTCTAGAAACTAAAAAAAGATCAGTGTTTTGAAATTGCTCAAATTCAATGAACTATTAGTTGATTAGGGAAAATTACCAGCCATCTACAAAAAGAGATCCTATGGTATGTGGCAAGGAAAACATATCACGACCAAGTTGTACTTATTCCAGGAAAGCAAGGAAGCACTTGGTGTTTAAAATCAGGTAATATGATTCACCACATAAGTGAATAAAATCAGATAAAAAATCATATAGAAGATGGGGTGCCTAGGTGGCTCAGTTAGTTTGGCATCCAACTTTGGCTCAGGTCCCAATCTCACGGTTTGTGAGTTCAAGCCCCATGTCGGGCTCTGTGCTGACAGCTCAGAGCCTGGAGCCTGCTTTGGATTCTGTGTCTCCCTCTCTCTATTCCTCCCCTGCTCCCACTCTGTCTCTCTCTCTCAAAAAAATAAAAATAAAAGTTAAAAAAAATCTTTTAATCATATAGAAGAAAATATGATAAAATTCAGCACCTTATAAAAATCTATTTTTTATATTACTCAGCAATCAAAAAGAGTGAAATCTTGCCATTTGCAACAATGTGAATGGAACTGGAGGGTATTATGCTAAGCGAAATAAGTCAGAGAAAGACAAATATCTTATGATTTCACTCATGTGGAATTTAAGAAACATAACAGATGAACATGGGGGGAAGGGATGGAAAAATGTGATAAAAACAGAGGGAAACAAACCATAAGAAACTTAAATACAGAGAACAAAGAGGGTTGCCGGAGGGGTGTTGGGTGGGAGTATGGGCTAAATGGGCGAAGGACAATAAGGAGGGCACTTGTTGTGATGAGTACTAGGTGTGTATGTAAGTGATGAATTGCTGAGTTCTACTCCTGAAATAAATACTATACTGTATGTTAACTAACTTGAATTTAAATAAATAATTAAAAATCTTTTTAAAAAAAGAAAACAGGGCCACCTGGGTGGCTCAGTAGGTTGAGCGTCCGACTTCGGCTCAGGTCACAATCTCACGGTTTTTGAGTTCAAGCCCCACGGTTTTTGAGTTCTGGCTCTGTGCTGACAGCTTAGAGCCTGGAGCCCGCTTCTGCTTCTGTGTCTCCCTCTCTCTCTGCCCCTAACCCACTCGCATTCTGTCTTTGTCTCTCTCAGAAATAAACATTAAAAGAAATTAAAAAAAAAAAAAAGAAAACAGTCTTTAACACAAACCTGTAGCAAATCATTAAACTCAGAGGTGAAATAGGGGATGTCGTCCTCCCTGTCAGTGAACAGGACAGTTTCTGGCACTTCCAGCCAAAATTCTACTGGGAACCCAGCCAGTACAGTAAGAGAAAAGAAAACTAAAAAGGGGGAGCAGAGCACCTGAGTGGCTCAGTCAGTTGAGTGTCCGGCTTCGGCTCAGGTCACGATCTCTCACCATTTGTGGGTTCGAGCCCCGCGTGGGGCTCTGTGCTGACAGCTCAGAGCCTGGAGCCTGTTTCAGATTTTGTCTCCATCTCTCTCTGCCCCTTCCCCACTTGTGCTCTGTCTCTATCAAAAATAAATAAATGTAATAAAAAAATTTGAAAAAAAAAAGAAAACTAAAAAGGAAGTTTCAGAAAGGAAGAAATAATTTGTCATTATTTGCAGATTGTGTGATAAAATACACAAAAATCTCTAAAAGGATATACAAATAAATTAGAATTAATAATTTGGCTAGCAAATTCATTGGATACCAGGTCAATATACTAAAAAAAACCCCACAAAACATATTTTTATACAGTGGCAACAATCAACTAAAAATTTTTTTAAACAAATACCATTTACTACCATTTACAACAGGATCAGAAACATTCAATGACTAGCAATAAATCTTTGTAAAATGCATGCAGGGGCCCCCCAGAAAAACTGCACACATTAATGAGATAGAAGGAGGGGACGTCATGGTCATGGGCCAGAGGACCCTGCACTGAAAGATCACAGTGTCAATCTTGAGTTCTTTTAGATTATAGAAAATGAGGCAACTCCACTCACTTCATGAATCTAACATAACTTAGATACTAAAACCAGAAAAGAACTTTACAGAAATGGAAAATTACAGGTCTATAGCACTTATGAGTTTCGGTAAAAAAAAAAAAAAACAAAACTGTCAACAAAAGTAACAAACTGACAACTGGCTAGGAAGATGGCGGCGTAGGAGGACGCTGGGCTCACCGCGCGTCCTGCTGATCACTTAGATTCCACCTACACCTGCCTAAACAACCCAGAAAACCGCCAGAGGATTAGCAGAACAGAGTCACCGGACCCAAGTGCAGACGAGAGGCCCACGGAAGAGGGTAGGAAGGGCGGCGAGGCGGTGCGCGCTCCACGGACTGGCGGGAGGGAGCCGGGGCGGAGGGGCGGCTCGCCGGCCAAGCAGAGCCCCCGAGTCCGGCTTGCAAAAGCGGAGGGGCCTGACGGACTGTGTTCCGACAGCAAGCGCGACTTAGCGTCTGGGAGGTTATAAGTTAACAGCTCTGCTCAGAAAGCGGGAAGGCTGGAGGACAAAGGGAGGGTGAGCTGCGGAGCCCCCGGACGACAGAGCTCAGTTTGGCGGGGAACAAAGGCGCTCTCCAGCGCCATCTCCCCCGCCCATCCCCCAGCCAAAATCCCGAAGGGAACCGGCTCCGGCCAGGGAAATTGCTCGCTCCGCGCGAACACCCAACTCTGTGCTTCTGCGGAGCCAAACCTCCGGCAGCGATCTGACTCCCTCCGGCTGCACAGGGCCCCTCCTGAAGTGGATCACCTAAGGAGAAGCGAGCTAAGCCTGCCCCCCCTGCCGCCGTGCACCTTGCCTTCCCACCCCAGCTAATACGCCAGATCCCCAGCATCACAAGCCTGGCAGTGTGCAAGTAGCCCAGACGGGCCACGCCACCCCACAGTGAATCCCGCCCCTAGGAGAGGGGAAGAGAAGGCACACACCAGTCTGACTGTGGCCCCAGCGGTGGGCTGGGGGCAGACATCAGGTCGGACTGCGGCCCCGCCCACCAACTCCAGTTATACACCACAGCACAGGGGAAGTGCCCTGCAGGCCCTCACCACACCAGGGACTATCCAAAATGACCAAGCGGAAGAATTCCCCCCAGAAGAATCTCCAGGAAATAACAACAGCTAATGAGCTGATCAAAAAGGATTTAAATAATATAACAGAAAGTGAATTTAGAATAATAGTCATAAAATTAATCGCTGGGTTGGAAAACAGCATACAGGACAGCAGAGAATCTCTTGCTACAGACATCAGGGGACTAATGAACAGTCACGAGGAGCTGAAAAACGCTTTAAAGGAAATGGAAAACAAAATGCAAACCGCCACAGCTCGGATGGAAGAGGCAGAGGAGAGAATAGGTGAACTAGAAGATAAAGTTATGGAAAAAGAGGAAGCTGAGAAAAAGAGAGATAAAAAAATCCAGGAGTATGAGGGGAAAATTAGAGAACTAAGTGATACACTAAAAAGAAATAATTTACGCATAATTGGTATCCCAGAGGAGGAAGAGAGAGGGAAAGGTGCTGAAGGGGTACTTGAAGAAATAATAGCTGAGAACTTCCCTGAACTGGGGAAGGAAAAAGGCATTGAAATCCAAGAGGCACAGAGAACTCCCTTCAGACGTAACTTGAATCGATCTTCTGCACGACATATCATAGTGAAACTGGCAAAATACAAGGATAAAGAGAAAATTCTGAAAGCAGCAAGGGGTAAACGTGCCCTCACATATAAAGGGAGACCTATAAGACTCGTGACTGATCTCTCTTTTGAAACTTGGCAGGCCAGAAAGAATTGGCACGAGATTTTTAGGGTGCTAGACAGCAAAAATATGCAGCCAAGAATCCTTTATCCAGCAAGTCTGTCATTTAGAATAGAAGGAGAGATAAAGGTCTTCCCAAACAAACAAAAACTGAAGGAATTTGTCACCACTAAACCAGCCCTACAAGAGATCCTAAGGGGGACCCTGTGAGACAAAGTACCAGAGACATCACTACAAGCATAAAACATACAGACATCACAATGACTCTAAACCCGTATCTTTCTATAATAACACTGAATGTAAATGGATTAAATGCGCCAACCAAAAGACATAGGGTATCAGAATGGATAAAAAAACAAGACCCATCTATTTGCTGTCTACAAGAGACTCATTTTAGACCTGAGGACACCTTTAGATTGAGAGTGAGGGGATGGAGAACTATTTATCATGCTACTGGAAGCCAGAAGAAAGCTGGAGTAGCCATACTTATATCAGACAAACTAGACTTTAAATTAAAGGCTGTAACAAGAGATGAAGAAGGACATTATATAATAGTTACAGGGTCTATCCATCAGGAAGAGCTAACAATTATAAATGTCTATGCGCCGAATACCGGAGCCCCCAAATATATAAAACAATTACTCATAAACATAAGCAACCTTATTGATAAGAATGTGGTAATTGCTGGGGACTTTAACACCCCACTTACAGAAATGGATAGATCATCTAGACACACGGTCAATAAAGAAACAAGGGCCCTGAATGAGACACTGGATCAGATGGACTTGACAGATATATTTAGAACTCTGCATCCCAAAGCAACAGAATTTACTTTCTTCTCGAGTGCACATGGAACATTCTCCAAGATAGATCATATACTGGGTCACAAATCAGCCCTTCATAAGTTTACAAGAATTGAAATTATACCATGCATACTTTCAGACCACAATGCTATGAAGCTTGAAGTCAACCACAGGAAAAAGTCTGGAAAACCTCCAAAAGCATGGAGGTTAAAGAACACCCTACTCACGAATGAGTGGGTCAACCAGGCAATTAGAGAAGAAATCAAAAAATATATGGAAACAAACGAAAATGAAAATACAACAATCCAAACGCTTTGGGACGCAGCGAAGGCAGTCCTGAGAGGAAAATACATCGCAATCCAGGCCTATCTCAAGAAACAAGAAAAATCCCAAATACAAAATCTAACAGCACACCTAAAGGAAATAGAAGCAGAACAGCAAAGGCAGCCTAAACCCAGCAGAAGAAGAGAAATAATAAAGATCAGAGCAGAAATAAACAATATAGAATCTAAAAAAACTGTAGAGCAGATCAACGAAACCAAGAGTTGGTTTTTTGAAAAAATAAACAAAATTGACAAACCTCTAGCCAGGCTTCTCAAAAAGAAAAGGGAGATGACCCAAATAGATAAAATCATGAATGAAAATGGAATTATTACAACCAATCCCTCAGAGATACAAACAATTATCAGGGAATACTATGAAAAATTATATGCCAACAAATTGGACAACCTGGAAGAAATGGACAAATTCCTGAACACCCACACTCTTCCAAAACTCAATCAGGAGGAAATAGAAAGCTTGAACAGACCCATAACCAGCGAAGAAATTGAATCGGTTATCAAAAATCTCCCAACAAATAAGAGTCCAGGACCAGATGGCTTCCCAGGGGAGTTCTACCAGACGTTTAAAGCAGAGATAATACCTATCCTTCTCAAGCTATTCCAAGAAATAGAAAGGGAAGGAAAACTTCCAGACTCATTCTATGAAGCCAGTATTACTTTGATTCCTAAACCAGACAGAGACCCAGTAAAAAAAGAGAACTACAGGCCAATATCCCTGATGAATATGGATGCCAAAATTCTCAATAAGATACTAGCAAATCGAATTCAACAGCATATAAAAAGAATTATTCACCATGATCAAGTGGGATTCATTCCTGGGATGCAGGGCTGGTTCAACATTCGCAAATCAATCAACGTGATACATCACATTAACAAAAAAAAAGAGAAGAACCATATGATCCTGTCAATTGATGCAGAAAAGGCCTTTGATAAAATCCAGCACCCTTTCTTAATAAAAACCCTTGAGAAAGTCGGGATAGAAGGAACATACTTAAAGATCATAAAAGCCATTTATGAAAAGCCCACAGCTAACATCATCCTCAACGGGGAAAAACTGAGAGCTTTTTCCCTGAGATCAGGAACACGACAGGGATGCCCACTCTCACCGTTGTTATTTAACATAGTGCTGGAAGTTCTAGCATCAGCAATCAGACAACAAAAGGAAATCAAAGGCATCAAAATTGGCAAAGATGAAGTCAAGCTTTCGCTTTTTGCAGATGACATGATATTATACATGGAAAATCCGATAGACTCCACCAAAAGTCTGCTAGAACTGATACATGAATTCAGCAAAGTTGCAGGATACAAAATCAATGTACAGAAATCAGTTGCATTCTTATACACTAACAATGAAGCAACAGAAAGACAAATAAAGAAACTGATCCCATTCACAATTGCACCAAAAAGCATAAAATACCTAGGAATAAATCTAACCAAAGATGTAAAGGATCTGTATGCTGAAAATTATAGAAAGCTTATGAAGGTAATTGAAGAAGATTTAAAGAAATGGAAAGACATTCCCTGCTCATGGATTGGAAAAATAAATATTGTCAAAATGTCAATACTACCCAAAGCTATCTACACATTCAATGCAATCCCAATCAAAATTGCACCAGCATTCTTCTCGAAACTAGAACAAGCAATCCTAAAATTCATATGGAACCACAAAAGGCCCCGAATAGCCAAAGGAATTTTGAAGAAGAAGACCAAAGCAGGAGGCATCACAATCCCAGACTTCAGCCTCTACTACAAAGCTGTCATCATCAAGACAGCATGGTATTGGCACAAAAACAGACACACAGACCAATGGAATAGAATAGAAACCCCAGAACTAGACCCACAAACATATGGCCAACTCATCTTTGACAAAGCAGGAAAGAACATCCAATGGAAAAAAGACAGCCTCTTTAACAAATGGTGCTGGGAGAACTGGACAGCAACATGCAGAAGGTTGAAACTAGACCACTTTCTCACACCATTTACAAAAATAAACTCAAAATGGATAAAGGACCTAAATGTGAGACAGGAAACCATCAGAACCTTAGAGGAGAAAGCAGGAAAAGACCTCTCTGACCTCAGCCGTAGCAATCTCTTACTCGACACATCCCCAAAGGCAAGGGAATTAAAAGCAAAAGTGAATTACTGGGACCTTATGAAGATAAAAAGCTTCTGCACAGCAAAGGAAACAACCAACAAAACTAAAAGACAACCAACGGAATGGGAAAAGATATTTGCAAATGACATATCGGACAAAGGGCTAGTATCTAAAATCTATAAAGAGCTCACCAAACTCCACACCCGAAAAACAAATAACCCAGTGAAGAAATGGGCAGAAAACATGAATAGACACTTCTCTAAAGAAGACATCCAGATGGCCAACAGGCACATGAAAAGATGTTCAGCGTCGCTCCTTATCAGGGAAATACAAATCAAAACCACACTCAGGTATCACCTCACGCCAGTCAGAGTGGCCAAAATGAACAAATCAGGAGACTATAGATGCTGGAGAGGATGTGGAGAAACGGGAACTCTCTTGCACTGTTGGTGGGAATGCAAATTGGTGCAGCCGCTCTGGAAAACAGTGTGGAGGTTCCTCAGAAAATTAAAAATAGACCTACCCTATGACCCAGCAATAGCACTGCTAGGAATCTACCCAAGGGATACAGGAGTACTGATGCATAGGGGCACTTGTACCCCAATGTTCATAGCAGCACTCTCAACAATAGCCAAATTATGGAAAGAGCCTAAATGTCCATCAACTGATGAATGGATAAAGAAATTGTGGTTTATATACACAATGGAATACTACGTGGCAATGAGAAAAAATGAAATATGGCCTTTTGTAGCAACGTGGATGGAACTGGAGAGTGTGATGCTAAGTGAAATAAGCCATACAGAGAAAGACAGATACCATATGGTTTCACTCTTATGTGGATCCTGAGAAACTCAACAGGAACCCATGGGGGAGGGGAAGGGAGAAAAAAAAAAAGACGTTAGAGTGGGAGAGAGCCAAAGCATAAGAGACTGTTAAAAACTGAGAACAAACTGAGGGTTGATGGGGGGTGGGAGGGAGGGGCGGGTGGGTGATGGGTATTGAGGAGGGCACCTTTTGGGATGAGCACTGGGTGTTGTATGGAAACCAATTTGTCAATAAACTTCATAAAAAAAAAAAAAAAAAAAAAAAAAAAAAAAAAAAAGTAACAAACTGAATGTATAAACTAAGATAATAATTCTGGTCCAAGTTAGGCCTACTCTGTGAAGGTAAAGTTTGTATAACCATAGAAATCATCAATAAATATTAATTTACAACATAATAAAGCAAAGCCGAAAAAAATCACATGGTCTTCACAACAGACACAGAAAAATACTTCATAAAATTTCGTATTTATTTATGACAAAAATAAAATAATCTTAGAATGTAAGGAGTGTAAAAAAATAACAGCTGATAAAAAGTGGCAAGATAAAACACATCACATTTATTATATAGTAACAGTGAAATAATCAAAACTCTCCCTTTGATATTAGGAACTACATAAGCAATGTCACACATACTACGTTCATCATCGGCAGGGCAGGCTAGTACTATAAATTGAGTAGAAAAATTAAAATCACATAACTCGAAAAGGTACAAGTAAAACTTCACATAATATTGATGAATATTGGTGTATATATGGTCACTTTTTTTTTTAATTTTTTTTTTGACGTTTATTTATTTTTGAGACAGAGAGAGACAGAGCATGAACGGGGGAGGGCCAGAGAGAGGGAGACACAGAATCTGAAACAGGCTCCAGGCTCTGAGCTGTCAGCACAGAGCCTGACGCGGGGCTCAAACTCACGGACCGCGAGATCATGACCTGAGCCGAAGTCGGCCGCTTAACCGACTGAGCCACCCAGGCGCCCCTATACGGTCACTTTTTACACATAATAATGGTGTATATGTGGACAGTCTAAAATAATCTCTGGATAAATTAGGAGCCTCAGTAAGTATGTTGGGTAAAATGTGAATACAGGGTCAATATTGAAATCAATTTTGCTTGAACAGCCATTGTTAAAAAACAAAATTAAAAATGTTAAAGATACAACCTGCAACAGAATAAAAACGCATCAAATATCTAGGAAAAAATTCATAAAAAGAGCTTTGGAATGTATATATGTGGATATTAATACATATGTAATTATAGGTTATTAAAAACTACAACCTTTATGAACAGGAGAGATAAATTATTACTTTCTATTCAGAATATCAGAGTTGTGGAAATAAATGAAGTACTGAAATGCTTAGACATGCATAAATCATGAAAATGTGATGTTATTCATATGAAGGAAGTCAGGCACAACAGAATTCATTTACACAAAAAATTTTAAATATCCAAGTTATACCATATTCCTGGGAGATGCATACCTAGGTAAATCATCCATAAAACAAAGGAAGACATTGGAATCCACACATTGAGAATCATGGTTCTTCCAGGGGAGGAGGGCAGGATTATAGGCAGGTATTAGACATGGAATGAATTGTTATAGCCATCTTTTTTAACCTCTTTGGTGTGAATGGGATTTTGTGACAGATGTGAGGACCCTGACATGATCGGAAATGGAGCCAGAGGAAGTGATACTGGATACTGAACCAGAAATAAAGAGGAAGTCATCAAAAAGTCTTAGCCTCAAGCTTCAGTCTGATAATACAGCTCTCAACGGCCTCTACATATCAATATTTATCTTTCTTCTTAAATATGGAAAGGATTACAGTTTGACCAAAATGATGGAGAAATAACTAAAAAACAAACAACATTGTAGCGAAAGGCAAATATGAGAGGTCACTTCAGTGGCCATGAATCACCTTCCCATGTGCTAGTTTTTCCCCAAGTTGAGAAAAGAGTATTTCTACTCTGCACACAGAGTAGGGAGTTAGTACAGTTCAAACAGGTGCTGTGGTAAGATCTCCATGCTGGCCCTAAAAATAATCAGTAAAAAAGACCAAGTGGGAAAGAGAAAAGTAATATCTTAACAACAGTCACTGGAATGTGATATAACATGTTTTTCTTTTTGTGCTCAAAGAATTGGGTTGTTTGTTGAGTAATTCTATAGACAGAGGAAGATGTCAGAGGAAAGACATTTTCGGTGTAATTAGCATCACCTCACTTTTAAGATAAGTGGTAGCTGGAACTCATGGTCTTCTTGGTTTATTAGTGGTCTCACAGTTGTCCTCACACTGGAGATCACCCTATGTGGAGATATTCCTAGAATGCTGGAGGCGAAGACATCCCAAACATGGGGTGTGACGAGAACAGCTTTTAGCCCCCTTGACATCCTGACAATATTTACTTAGCATAATGAAGGGAGAAGATTAGAGTTAAATTGATGAATGTCAATATAATTGGGACATGTGTCCTCTGAAAGAATCAGTGCATAATTTAAGCAATCTCTAGTGTTGGCATCTCAGTTTAAGAATTTATTTTAAATATGGACTTTGGGGGCAACTGGGTGACTCAGTCAGTGAAGCAACGTACTCTGGATTTCAGGTTGGGTCATGATCCCAGGGTCATGAGATTGAGCCCTGTATCAGGCTCAGTGCTAACAGTGCAGATCCTGCTTGGGAGTCTCTTTCTCTCTCCCTCTCTCTGCCCCTACCCTGCTCATGCCTGTGCACATGCACACTCACTCTCTCTCAAAATAAACATTTTAACATAAATAAATATGGATTTCTGTACATTGGATTTTATCATAATTATTATCGTATGTATTTAGAGTACCCTCTGTCTCTCAGCTGATGACTACAAAATATCTTGTCTACATTTAATGGATGTCAGGTGAACATTTCCATATTGGAAATTGCTGGGAGTAAGAATCATTGTCCTGTTGTTTCCAAGGAACGTTTTTCTTTTCCAATCAGTCTCTTCATGGCCCCCTTGAACTCCTTATTCCTTAGTGTGTAGATCAGGGGGTTCAAGCTGGGAGTAACAATGGAATAAAAGATACTGAGAAGTTTACCTTCATCCTGAGATGGACTGTTTCCTGGCTGGATGTACATGTAGATAACAGTCCCATAGAAGATGGACACCACAATGAGGTGGGAGGAACAGGTCCCAAATGCTTTCTGTCTCCCTGCTGCAGATTTGATCTTCAACACAGCTACAGCAATGAAGCCATAAGAAACCAGAATGAGAAGAAGGGGAACAAGAACTATAATCAGGCACATAGCAAATGTGGTTTCCTCCATGGCTGTAGTGTCCACACACGCAATCTTGATCATTGCAGACATTTCACAAAAAAAGTGATCCAAATGGTGGTTCCCACATCGGGGAAGACTCATGGCATAGGGTGAAAGTATCATGCAATTAGTAACACCAACTCCCCAGGTCATGGCCACCAGGGCTCGACAGAGTTGGGGGTTCATAATGGTCATGTAGTGCAGAGGCTTGCAGACAGCATTGAATCGGTCATAAGACATCACAGCCAGAAGGATACATTCCACTGAGCACAGTACCATATCAATGAAAAGTTGAAGGACACAGCCACCAAACGTAATTCTCTTGTCTTTGCCCCAGATATTGGCCAACATCTGTGGGACTATATTTGTGGTATAACAGAGATCCAAGATGGCCAAATTCCTAAGGAAGAAGTACATGGGGGTCTGGAGATGGTCATCTAGGAAAGAAAGCAGGACGATGGCCATATTTCCCATCAAGGCAATGGTGTAGAAGAGAAACACAACCCCAGAGATGATCATCTCCAGCTGTGGCTGCCCCTGGAATCCAAGGAGTGTAAATCCACCAAAGTGGCTGTCATTGACCATTGTTTTCTTTTTTGTCAATAGCAATTCTAAAGATGGAATAATCAATAATGAGTATATTCAAAACCCTTATAGCCAGATTCAAATCAGGCATTACATTGATGATATGGATAAAAGTTTTATTATAAAACATATCATTTTCATTGCTCCAGATAATGTAAATTTTTATTGGTTCAGATAATGTAAATGTTAAGCTCTGATGGACAATTGTAATGGGCTATTGTATAGTTTTCTTTTTTGAACATCAAACAAAATGTCCAAATGTGAATTATAATACAAAAATTTACTGATAAAACTAGTAATCTGTATCTCTACCACTAGAGTATATAAAAGAGAACTTTGTTTGATTTAATGTCATTAAATGTCTTTTAATGTGGCTAGTTCTTTACTGGAGGAATTTTCTTTGTGTCAATAATAGCAGCAGTGCATACTGAAGAATTTAAATCAGTAACTTTATGTTTAATCTTTTAAAATACAATTATTTTGGGGCGCCTGGGTGGCGCAGTCGGTTAAGCGTCCGACTTCAGCCAGGTCACGATCTCGCGGTCTGTGAGTTCGAGCCCCGCGTCAGGCTCTGGGCTGATGGCTCAGAGCCTGGAGCCTGTTTCCGATTCTGTGTCTCCCTCTCTCTCTGACCCTCCCCCGTTCATGCTCTGTCTCTCTCTGTCCCAAAAACAAATAAACGTTGAAAAAAAAATTTAAAAAAAAAATAAATAAAATACAATTATTTTAATTTTCATTCCACTAAGGAACAAAATCACATGAATATCAAATAGAACAGTAATTTCCAACCCTGTCTAAACAAAAAGAAATTTTTGGAGATATTTTCAAATAAAGAGATTCCTTGATGCAGTCACTATAGAAAATAGGATGGAAGTTCCTCAAAAAATTAAAAAAGAAAACAACAACCATACGATCCAGCAATTCCACTTTTGTGTATTTATCCAAAGTAAATGAAAATGCTCACTCATTCACTGCAGCACTATTCACAATAGTCAAGTCATAGAAGCAAACTAAGTGTCCATTGATGGAGGAATGGATAAAGACACTGGTGTATAGACACAATGGAATAAGTCAGTCCTAGAGAGGTAAGCATGGTGACTATAGTCCATAATGCCACACTGTATACTTGAAAGTTGCTGAGAGAGTAGATCTTTAAAGTTCTCATCACAAGAAAAATACATAAAATACATTCTGTACAAAGATCTCTGTAATACTATTGAAAAAAAATCATAATCATCGACAGAGCCCTCCAAGTATTTGACTGTGGGTCTTGTTTGAGACTTGTATTTATCCTAGCATTAATTCTAAGTGGTCATATAATAACTAAACATTTATGATATTGGTTATGCCTTTAATATGTCACAATTCTTATGGAGTCTGACATGAGACTTTTAAATTATAAATGCTTGAAATGAAAAAAAAAAGTGCCCAGGCACTGCCCAAAGTCCCATGTGGGGTAAGTTTCCCGACTGGAGAACCATTGGTCTAACCTGTGGCTGGTGTGAGCCTGAATCCCACTCTGTCCTTCCAGATTTTTATTCTCAAATTCTGCCATTTCCTTGTAAGAGTCAAATTTATCCCTTTGATTCAAATTTCTCTGTATTGCCACCTATCTTCTACCACTTATTTTTTCTCAGATCCAGAAATTGATTTATTTTATTATAAAAATTATTTGACCTCCTGTACTATTGATTCCATTATTTACAGTCTCCTAAAGTCTGGTTATTCATACTTTTATGTCTTTCTTGATTTTATACAGGTTTTCTACCACTCACTTATACTTTGGCTTTCGTCCATACAATGACTCACTCCTGGCACACTTCCAGTCAGAATTTTGAGCCACATGAAGCTGTGTTCTTTCATAGCTGTATTCTCAGTGACTAACCCCAGGTTTAGGCACAGAGACTGGCAATACATAAAAGCCATAGTAACAGCAAATCTGTGTTCCTCACCCTTTGCCTTTATTAAACTCTGAAAGAGAAGTTTCTTCTTAAAATTACAAGCACAAACTTTCAAAAAAGCAATCTGGCTTCTCTCATGTACCATATATTAAAAATATCATCTTAAAGACAAAGTGGCCCTAATTTTTTTAATGTTTCTTTATTTTTGAGAGACAGAAACAGAGCAGGAGCCGGGGAGCAGCAGAGAGAGAGGGGGACACAGAATCCAAATCAAGCTCCAGGCTTTGAGCTGTCAGCACAGAGCCTGACATGGGCTCAAACCCACGGACTGGGAGATCGTGACCTAAGCCAAAGTCTGAAACTTAATTGACTGAGCCACCCAGGCACCCACCAAAGTGGCCCTAATTTCTAAAACCAGTGTCTTTTCTCAATTATCTTAGCCACTTGGGTTTACCTTTGCCCTACAAAAACAGTAACCAAAACTTAACTTCTAAAATAACTCTACTCTCCTCCAAGATTGTACAACCCCTTTTCTTACCATTATCACTTTATCACTCTCTTTACCTCTTCCCTTCACTTCGTCTTCTCATCCATTTCTCCTTCCCTCCACCTGTGTTCACACCATCTTCTGCTTCTCTCCTGTTTCATGGATCTTCATTCCTGAGGTTTCACTTTCTCACTGGGGACTGATGATCGGCCGTGGGTCTCTGCTTGCCCAGCTCCCCCCAGCAGCAGATTTCACAGCCATACACAGGTTCACATCATCACCAGGAGCAAATGTACAGCTAATGTCACGCATCATGGTTCTAACTGAGATCTTCATTTTCACTCTCCAACAAATCCACTGCCCCTTTCACTGTGGCACACTTAGTTTATTAGATGTATGATCCCTAAAGTGCACCTAGTAGGCTCTTAATACATCTTGTTAACATAGAAGGTGGGGTACAGACACAGGAGTAGAGAGGTAAAACCATTTCCACTTAACAGATAGTGACCTAGAGATTATTAGATGTCCTACATGGTAGAGAAAACTAGAACTAAAAGGTTATATGCAAATTATTTTGATGTTGAGGAACTTCTAGTAATACTACCCGAGACAACCTAATTTCTTGCCCACTTACCCTAATTCAGTTGAGTAAACTTTTCAGTGCTGGTAATTCAGGCAAGAAAAACTTAGAAGAGAAACTTTCTTTTTCTGAAGTACAAGATGAATATTCTTCTTTATAACTAAATAGAGCAGATATATCCCTAGACTATCTCCACTTTTGCCCAATTATCACTGTGACTTTTGTGCTGGCGGAAGGAGGCTGTGCTGCCTCTCACCACCCCATTCACTGGCCCAATTAATGAGGCACGTTCATGTCCTCCTGTGGAAAAGAACCCAGCAAGGAGACACAGCTGTGCTATGAATGATAACTAAGTAGTTTTCCCCTAAGAGCAATGGTGTACCACCTGGGGATACTGAGTCTCTCCTAAGCAATTTGTATTGATAATTGCTCAGAAACACAAAGCCAAAACAAAAACAATTCTCCCTGAAGGGAAGTTATCAATGTCCAAAGTCAGCTACTTTTCTTAATTTTAGACTGAGTTTAAAATCATCATTACTATTATTTGTATTATATATGAGGCTAATATGAGTGAAAATAATCGTAAGAGGTGGTATTGTGCTTTGTTGTACACAATCTGCAATACGATATACTTCAATATACAATATACAACACATTTTTGCATATTACGTCTTAGTGATCCTTAAGGCCTTGAGTGGACATTATTACTCTTTTTATGTGGCTGCAAATTGCATATCATAGAAGTCTTGTGACAAGCCCAGAATGACGAATAATAAACAAAACAGTGTGGTCTGCATCTTCTGACTCTACAATTTTTTTTAATTGAACATATCTTCTCATAAATGATCTCAAGTTTTGAAATAAATTTAATTGGCAAATACATTTATAATTTCAGCATGGAACATAAGTTAATGCCCCCTCAGCCATCTACCAAAAGAGTAAGAGGAGAAAGAAATGTAATGGGTATAAAAGTAACATGGAGAGATGCCTGGGTGGCTTAGTTGGTTAGGCATCCAAGTTCAGCTCAGGTCATGATCTCACAGTTTGTGGGTTCAAGCCCCACATCAGGCTCTGTGCTGACGGCTCAGAGCCTGGAGCCTGCTTTGGATTCTGTGCCTCTCTCTTCCCCTCCCTGCTCGTGCTCTGTCTCTCTCAAAAATAAATAAAAGTTAAAAAAATTTTGTAACTAAATCCCAGCAGTAATGACTTGATAGATGTAAACCTAGAAACATAGCTTAGAGTTTAGAAATGTTGCCTCTTGAGGCCTCTTGCACAGTTGGTGGGAATGCAAACTGGTGCAGCCGCTCTGGGGAAGAGTATGGAGGTTCCTCAAAAAGTTAAAAATAGAACTTCCCTAGGATCCAGCAATTGCACTACTAGGTATTCATAGAAAAGGATAGAAAAATGCTGATTCATAGGGGCACCTGCACCCCAATGTTTATAGCAGCACTATCAATAATCAAAATATGGAAAGAGCCCAAATGTCCATCGGCTGATGAATGGGTAAAAAAAAAAAAATGTGGTATACACAATATGCACGCGCGCGCGCGCACACACACACACACACACACACACACACAATGGAATATTACTCAGTGATCAAAAAGAGTGAAATCTTGCCATTTGCAATGATGTGGATGAAGCTAGAGAGTATAATGCTAAGTGAAATAAGTCAGTCAGAGAAAGACAAATGCCATACAATTTCACTCATGTGGAATTTAAGAAACACAACAGATGAGTATATAGGAAGGGAGAAAAGAGAGAGGGAAATAAACCAAAACAGACTCTTAATGACAGATAACAGAGTTGATGGAGGGTGGGGGATGGGCTAGATGGGTGATGAGTATTAAGGAGGACACCTGTTGGGATGAGCACTGGGTGTCATAGGTAAGTGACGAATTACTGTATTCTACTCCTGAATCCAATATTGCACAATACGTTAACCAAAATTTAAATAAAAGTTTGAAAATAAAAGGAAAAATAAATGTTGCGATTCATGTTATATAACGTAACCCCTTGTAACTACCACTAGACATGGGTTACAAAAAATATTTTGGCTAGTTTCCCTTGCTGGGAGATTTATTTTACAGGAACATAGAGCATCAGTCCAGTAATGATCTTGGAGATTGATCATCAATGACAGCAAACATTTCAATGTTCTTATGGTTGAATAAAATGTCTTTCCTGTTCCCCTCTCAGAAAGAGACCCAAAAACTAATAAGGAGAACAGAAGCACAATAATCTAAAATATACTTGAAAACCAGAACCATTAAATAATGGTCCCAGACACGAGAAGGACCAAAGCAAGGGCTTAAGATAGAGTATGTCCATCACTGCTGAGTTCAAAATGGACTGAAAAAGCCAGCTTCCTCCAAACAAGTGGCCGGCTTGAAGAAAAGACAGCCTGTTGTTTCAACAACAGGAATGGGGAATGAAGGCGGGCAATGTTAATCGTCCTGGATCTCTGTGTGGAGTCTCAGAAAAGCAGAAATAGGAATCATGGAGATAACTTACTTTTGATTCTACAGAGTAAATTGCATAAAAAAATTAGGAGCCTGACTCTACAACAAGATAAACAGAGGCTTCCTTTTTTGTTATATTTTGAATTTTTAAATTCAGCATATCAATTTCTTAAAAAAAAAACTTGCTGAGATTTTCATTATAAATTAGTATAAAAATCATGGACATCTTAACATCGAGTCTTCCAATAATGAGTATAGTAGGTCTTACCTTTTAGCCTTTGTCACTTTCCCTCCCCATCCTTTGTGGTTGTCAGTGTAGGGGTCTGTGGCTGGTCGAAAGGCAGTCCCCCAAGAACGCTCACTGAGAATCTGCGAATGTGATCTTGGAGAGGGTGTCTTAGTGCGCCAGGGCTGCCATAAGAAAACACCACACACCGGATGGTTTAGACAACAGAAATGCATTTTGTAATGCATTTCTCTCACGGCTCTGGAGGCTGGGGGTCCAAGACCAGGGTGCCGGGGGGTGGGGGGTCAGTTTCTGATGGGAGTTCTCTTCCTCGCTTGCAGAGGGCCTCCTTCTCCCAGGGAGAGAGCTAACGCTCTGGTGTTTCCTATAAAGACAAGAATCCTATGGAATCGGGGCCCCACCCTTATGACCTCATTTAACCTTGATTACCTCTGTAAAGGCTCTGTCTTCAAATACACTGGGGATTAGGGTTTCAGCATCTGACTTTGAGAGTGGAAATGATCACAAACATTCATTCCATAACTAAAGGGTTTTGCAGGTGTAATTATGCCAAGGGTCTAGAAATAAAATCGTCGTGGAATATCTGGGTGGGTCCTAAATCTGATGACAAGTGTCCTCATAAGAGAAAGGCACAGGGAGATTTGAGACCTGGAAGAGAAGGCCACGTGGAAAGGCAGGTGGAGAGACTTCTCTGTCGCAGCTGGGTCTGCCTGGGACAATGTGAGGGTCGTAGGGGAAGGAAGTGTTCTCCCCCTGCCTCAGAAGGAACATGGCCTATCAACACCTCAGTTTTGGACTTCTGGCCTCCCAAACTGTAAGAGAATACATTTCTGTTGGTTCAAGCCAGTAGATTTGTGGTAATTGTTTGGCAACCACAGAAACTCACATGGGGCCATGCACAACTTTCATTAGATATTTTTTGAGGAATTGATCTTCTAGATGGTATTTAAGAAAGTTTCATTTTCAGTGGTTCATTACGAACATATAGAAATACAGCTAACTTACATTAACTTGCATCCTGTGACTTTACTAGTTTCATTTTAAGTAAGAATTGTACTTTTTCCTTTCCAATCTTCATGGTTTATTTTTCTTTCCTTCTTACAAAATGCTAGGTGTAGGCTTTTCATGAATGCCATGTATCGGATAGAAGAAGTTTCCACCTGTCTCTACTTTTCAAGGATTTTGTTTGTTTTCAATCATAAAACAATTTGCCTTTTCTGTAATTATTGAGATGCTCATCTGAATTTTTCTCCTTCATTCTGCTAATATGGTGTATTATAGTGATTTTCAAATAATAAACCAATCCTTCTTGTATTTCTGGGATGAACCCTACTGAATCATGGTCTATCACCTCCTTTAATCTGCAAGTAATGTATTTATTGATGTATAGTTGACACACAATGTGACGTTGGCTTCAGGCATACAACATAGGATTCAACAATTCTACACGTGCAATGCTCACCATGGCAAGTTAATCACTGTCTGTCACCATACAACATTATTACAATATTATTCACTATGTTCTCTATGCTTCACTTTTCATTCCTGTGACTTATTTATTTTATAACTGGAAGTTTGTGCCTTTTAATATTCACCTATTTTTCCCACCCCCGTCCCTACTCTTTTGGCAATTACCAGTTTGTTCTCTGTATTTATGAGTCTGTTTCTGATGGTAATGTTGTTGGTTCATTTGCTTTGTTTTGTTGTGTCTAGATTCCACATGTGAGTGAAATCATATGGTATTTGTCTTTCTCTGACTGACATATTTCACTTTGTATACACCTTCTAGGCCCATCCATGTTGTCATTAATGGCAAGAGCTCATCTGTGTTTATAGCTGAGTAATATTCCATTGTGTATCTATACCACATTTTTATCCACTCAATCTGTTAATATTTTGATGAGGATTTTGGCATTTGTGTTCATGAAAGACGCTGGTCTGTAATTTTCTTTTCATTGTATGTCACTGTCATGTTCTTCTATCAGGATTCTATTGACCTCACTAAATGAGTTAGCAAGCACTGTCTCTCTATATTTTTAAACAGCTTATTTGAGATTGGTATTATTTCCTTTATAATGTTTGGTGGGATTTACTGATGAAATCATCTGGGCTTGGAGGTTTCTTTGAGAAAGTTCATGGTGGACGCTGTGATGATGCCCCTTGAGGAACAAAGGACTTATTTCTTCAGAGTCTGAGGATGTTTTCAGCTGTTATGTCTCAGCCTGCCCCACCAAGGGCTGCCTTAGCTGAAAACCTGCCTTCTCAGGGCCACATGCTCCTAGTGACTGGTTGGCTGGGGATAAAGCCCCTGCCCACCTGAGCCATCTCTGGAGAGTTCCGCAGACCAAGACTGTCTCCAGAATCTTCTGCAAGGCCACGAAGGCCCCCTTTGACTCTGAGTCCTGGCTGTACTTCTTGCTGTCCCCAATCCTGCTTCCTTCCTTTCTGTTCCGTGGACATTGACCCCAAGGGCACTCTCTTCACAACCTGTAGCTCGTGTTCTTGTCTCATTGGCTTCCTGGAAAATCCAACCAGAGCAAGATTTTGGATAACAATTTCATTCCTCAGTATACACAGGGCTATTTAAACCCTTGCTATTTCTTCTTAGGTGAATTCTGATAGTATTTTTTTTAATCTTTTTTTGTTTGTTTGTTTGTTTAGAGAGAGCACAAGCAGGGGATGGGCAGAGAGGAAGACATATATCTAGATATAGATAGATAGAGATATATTTCAATTAGTTCAAGTTGATGGCCAGTGGTTTTCAGATACATTTTATACCATTATGATTTTTTTGTCTAGTTCTATTCATTATTGAGAGAGATGTGTTGATATCTCCACCTGTGTTTGCACATTTTTCTATTTGCTCTTTAACATGTCCAACTTTTGCTTCGTGAATTTGAGGCTCTGTTATCAGTTGCACACACATTTATGACTATTGTGGATTCATGTTTTGGTAATTTAATCTCTGTGTAATGTCCCACATGTAGGACTTCTTGTCTTGAGATCTGCTTTGTTTTTTTTTTTTTTCAACGTTTATTTATTTTTGGGACAGAGAAAGACAGAGCATGAACGGGGGAGGGGCAGAGAGAGAGGGAGACACAGAATCGGAAGCAGGCTCCAGGCTCTGAGCCATCAGCCCAGAGCCTGACGCGGGGCTCGAACTCACGGACCGCGAGATCGTGACCTGGCTGAAGTCGGACGCTTAACCGACTGCGCCACCCAGGCGCCCCGAGATCTGCTTTTTTTTTTTTTTTTTTAATCTTTTTTTTCAACGTTTATTTATTTTTGGGACAGAGAGAGACAGAGCATGAACGGGCGAGGGGCAGAGAGAGAGAGGGAGACACAGAATCGGAAACAGGCTCCAGGCTCCGAGCCATCAGCCCAGAGCCTGACGCGGGGCTCGAACTCACGGACCGCGAGATCGTGACCTGGCTGAAGTCGGACGCCCAACCGACTGCGCCACCCAGGCGCCCCAGAGATCTGCTTTGTTTGATGTCAATATCAGGCCAGCTTTCTGTCTTGTGTTTGCCAACACTTTTACTTTCCATTTATCTGTGACTTTATATTTAATGTGCATTTCTCTGAAAACAGGATATAGATGGGTCTGGTTATTTATTTAACATAACAATCTCTTCCTTTAGTTTGGGGTGATTTTCCATTTTAATATAAAGTAACTTACAGTGTGATTGGGTTTGAGCCTACAGTTTTATTGTTTTCTCTTTGCCCTGTCTATTCTGCTTTTGTTCAGTTCATCCTTTGCTGCCTTCTTTAACACTTCTTCTCCTTGACTAACTTCTTAAACTACTCTATCTTTTTTTTGAAGTTGTTTTAGTAGTTAAAAGACATTTTAATCTATCAGAGGACATCATCAAACAATTTTTTTCTAACCAGAAACAACGTAAGAAACCTACAGCAATAAATTCCATCTGTCCTGCTCCTTGCTGGCCCCTTACTGTCATTCAGTACCAGCTGAACACTACACAACACACTCCCATTATTTTTGTTTTAAACAGTCAATCATCTTTGAGTCTGGAAGGCTTATTGAACTTTTCTTGTGGTGGTCTTCTCCCGCGGGTGAATTTTTAATTTTAAAATATCTGAAACACCCTTAAATTCCCTTCATTTTGAAGAATATTTTCACTGAATATAATACTGTAGGTCTATAGCTTTTTCTAGCATCTGAAAGATGATATTTTATTGTCAGTGTTTCTCACGGTGAAGTCACTCATCGTCATTATGACTACTACCCTCTACTCAGTGTTTACTTTTGCCTGGTATCTTCTAGGCTTTTCTAATTGCCTTTGGTTTACCATCAGTATGGTGGATACATGTGATTTTATTTTTATTCATCTTGCTTTGGGTTTGGTGAGTTTTGTTTTTTTCTTCAGTTTGTGATGCTGTTGTTCATCAATTTTGTAAAAGTCCAAGATAATGGACTAAATCAAACAATCTCTCCAGCCCTTTACTTCTCTTGGCACATTTGGGGCTTCAACTATTCATATGCTGGAAGAGTTAGTACCCTATGGAATATGTATGCTCTGCTTTATGTTTTTTGATATTGCATTTTTCATATCTAACATTTTCACTTGCTTCTTTTGCATAATGCTCATCTCTCTGCTGAAGCTTCTCATTTGTTCATGGTCTTCCTTTACCACAAAAATTTTGAATGTAATCATTATAGTTTTTTAAAAGCCCCTGTCTGATCATTCTAATGGCAAGGACATCTGTGGGTGTGCCTCTTTTGGGTGGTTCCCCTGATTACTTTTCTTGCTTGCTAATGTGACTTATAATTTGAAACTTTATTTTATGCTGGGCATTATGTCACCTTGGGATACTATCACAAAATACTACATAATGGGTGGCTTAAACAACAAACCATTTATTTCTCGAGGTTTTGGGGACTGGGAAGTCGAAGATCAGGGTCCTGGCAGATTCAGTGCCTGCCTCCTGGCTTGGGGCGGCTGTCTTCTGCTGTGTTCTCACATGGCAGAGAGAGGGGGCTGTAGACTTCACTTCTTACAAGGACACTAATGCCATCATGGGGCTTCACCCTCAGGACCTTATCTAAAGCTAATTACCCCCCTACACACACATACACTTCCTAATACAATCCCTTTGGGGGTTAGAATTTTAGTTAACAGCCAATTAACAGGCCCAGAGGTCATTGGATGAAAAAAACCTCAGTCTCCTTGAGGAAAGACTAGAGACATTACCGTAATTATGTATACAACTCTACCTTTAGCCTTGGCATTTTACAGGGTACAATGGGAAAAGGGAAACATATTCATCGAATATAGACTATTGCAGAAAGAAAGGTAAGAGGTAAGAAGTGCCCCCTCTCCACCACTTCTAAATAATAAACTGAAGCTCCAGGGCAATCACAGACATTGCTACCATTAAAGGTTGGAAAATTCAGACAGTAATTCCTATCACATTAGCATTCTATCCACCTTTTCCATTTCTTACAGCTTCCTTCAGTTTGTTTTTCATCGATATCTTAATGTTTTTCCATGCACAGAACTTTCATCTCCTTGGTTGAATTTATTCCTAAATATTTTACTGTTTGTGGGGCTGTTGTAAGTGGGATTGCTCTGTTAATTTCTCTCTCAGATAGTTCTTGTTAGTGTTGAGAAATATAGCTGATTTCTGTATGTTGACTTTGTATTCTGCAACTTTGCTGAATTCATTTATTAGTGCTAACAGATTTTTTTATGGAGTCTTTTGTGTATACTATATATACATATATACATATATATGTGTATATATATATGTATATATATATATATATATATATATCATATTATCTGCAAACAGAGACAATTTCACTTCTTCCTTTCCTGTTTTGAATCCTTTTATTTATTTTTCTTGCCTAATTGCTCTGGCTAATACTTTACATACTATGTTGAATACAAGTGGTGAGAGAGGTACCCTTGTCTTGTTTCTGATCTTAAAGGAAACACTTTTAGCTTTCATCACAGAGTACGAGGTTAGCTGTAGGCTTGGCATATATGGTCTTTATTACGATGAGGTATGTCCCTCCATATCTAACTGGATGCGAGTTTTTAATCATGAAAGGATGTCAAATTTTGCTAAATGCTTTTTCTGTATCTAATGAGATGAACAGAGGAATTTTAGCCTCCATTCTGTTACTGTGGTGCACCACCTCTATGGATTTGTGTGTGCTGAAGCATCCTTGCACCGCACAGATAAATCCCATTTGACCATTGATCCCATTTGATCCTTTTACAGCAGTTTCCCTTAATCTGTGGTTTTGCCTTGTGCAGTTTCACTTACCTGTAGGCAACCATGGTGTGAAAGCAGGTGATCTTCCTCTGATGTACATCGTCAGAAGGTCAGTAGTAGCCTAATGCTACATCACAGAGCCTGTGTCCTTCACCTCCTTCATCTCATGTTGTGGGCATTTTATCATCTCACTGCATCACAAAGAGAAGGGTGAGTACAGCAAAATAAGATACACTGAGAGAGAAGGATCACATTCACATAACTTTAGTTACAGTATATTATTATTATTGTTCTATGTTATTATTATTCATTATTGTTAATCTCCTACTGTGCCTAATTTATAAAATGACTTTATCATAGGTATGTATCAGAAAAACATAGTATATATAGGATTTTATACTATCTGGGATTCCAGGCATCCCCTGGGGGTCTTGGAATGTATCTCCTGTATATAGGGGGATACTGTTAGAATTCTGAAATCACTAATTAATTTGATATTGTTCATAGGTTCATAGTTTCCCATAATTCACATTGGCTTCATTACTACAGTGCTTTTATTTTCTTCTTTCTTTCTCTTCTTTTTTTTATACGAAATTTATTGTCAAATTGGTTTCCATACAACACCCAGTTCTCATCCCAACAGGTGCCCTCCTAAATGCCCATCACACACTTTCCCCTCCCTCCCACCCCCCATCAACCCTCAGTTTGTTCTCAGTTTTTAAGAGTCTCTTATGGTTTGCCCCCCTCCCTCTCTTTATTTTTCCCCCTTCCCCTCTGCATGGTCTTCTGTTAAGTTTATCAGGATCCACACAAGAGTGAAAACATATGGTATCTGTCTTTCTCTGTATGACTTATCTCACTTAGCATAACACTCTCCAGTTCCATCCACGTTGCTACAAAAGGCCATATTTCATTCTTTCTCATTGCTAATTAGTATTCCATTGTATATATAAATCACAACTTCTTTATCCATTCATCAGTTGATGGACATTTAGGCTCTTTCCATAATTTTGGCTATTGTTGAAAGTGCTGCTATAAACATTGGGGTACAAGTGCCTCTATGCATCAGCACTCCTGTATCCCTTGGGTAAATTCCTAGAAGTGCTATTACTGGGTCATAGAGTACATCTATTTTTAATTTTTGAGGAACATCCACACTGTTTTCCAGAGCAGTTGCACCAGTTTGCATTCCCACCAACAGTGCAGGAGAGTTCCCATTTCTCCACATCCTCTCCAGCATCTATAGTCTCCTGATTTGTTCATTTTAGCCACTCTGCCTGGTGTGAGGTGGTATCTGAGTGTGGTTTTTATTTGTATTTCCCTGATGAAGAGTGATGTTGAGCATCTTTTCATGTGCCTGTTGGCCATCCGGAAGTCTTCATTAGAGAAGTGTCTATTCATGTCTTCTACCCATTTCTTCACTGGATTATTTGTTTTCAGATGTGGAGTTTGGTGAGCTCTTTATAGATTTTGGATACTAGCCCTTTGTCCAGTATGTCATTTGCAAATATCTTTTCCCATTCCATCGGTTGCCTTTTAGTTTTGTTGATTGTTTCCTTTGCAGTGCAGAAGCTTTGTATCTTCATGCGGTCACAGTAGTTCATTTTTGTTTTTAATTCCCTTGCCTTTGGAGATGTGCCAGGTAAGAAATTGCTGCGGCTGAGGTCATAGAGGATTTTTCCTGCTTTCTCCTCTAGAGTTTTTATGGTTTCCTGTCACACATTCAGGTCCTTTATCCATTTTGAGTTTATTTTTGTGAATGGTGTAACAAAGTGGTCTAGTTTCACTCCTCTGCATGTTGCTGTCCAGTTCTCCCAGCACCATTTGTTAAAAAGACTGTCTTCTTTCCATTGGATGTTCTTTCCTGCTTTGTCAAAGATTAGTTGGCCATACTTTTGTGGGTCCAATTCTGGAGTCTCTATTTTATTCCATTGGTCTGTGTGTCTGTTTTTGTGCCAATACCATGCTGTCTTGATGATTACAGCTTTGTAATAGAGGCTAAAGTCTGGATTGTGATGCCTCCCACTTTGGTCTTCTTCACTATTACTTTGGCTATTCAGGGTCTATTGTGGTTTCATACAAATTTTAGGATTGCTTGTTCTAGCTTTGAGAAGAATGCTGGTGCAATTGTGATGGGATTGCATTGAATATGTAGATTGATTTGGGTAGTATTGACATTTTAACAATATTTCTTCTTCTAATCCATGAGCACAGAATGTTTTTTCCATTTCTTTGTATCTTCTTCAATTTCCTTCATAAACTTTCTATAGTTTTCAGCATACAGATCTTTTACATCTTTGGTTAGGTTTATTCCTAGGTATTTTCTGATTCTTGATGCAATTGTGAATGGGATCAGTTTCTTTATTTGTCTTTCTGTTGCTTCATTATTAGTGTATAAGAATGCAACTGATTTCTGTACATTGATTTTGTATCCTGCGACTTTGCTGAACTCATGTATCAGTTCTAGCAGACTTTTGATGGAGTCCATCGGGTTTTCCGTGTAGAGTATCATGTCATCTGCAAAAAGTGAAAGCTTGACTTCATCTTTGCCAATTTGGATGCCTTTGATTTCCTTTTGTTGTCTGATTGCTGATGCTAGAACTTCAAATGCCATGTTAAACAAGAGCGATGAGAGTGGACATCCCTGTCGAGTTCCTGACCTCAGAGGGAAGCTCTGAGTTTTTCCCCATTGAGGATGATATTAGCTGTGGGCTTTTCATAAATGGTTTTTATGATGTTTAAGTATGTTCCTTCTATCCCGACTTTCTCGAGGGTTTTTATTAAGAAAGGGTGCTGGATTTTGTCAAAGGCCTTTTCTGCATCGATTGAAAGGATCACATGGTTCTTATCTTTTCTTTCATTAATGTGATGCATCACATTGATTGATTTGCAAATGTTGAACCAGCCCTGCATGCCAGGAATGAATCTCACCTGATCATGGTGAATAATTCTTTTTACATACTGTTGAATTCGATTTGCTGGTATCTTGTTGATAATTTTTGCATCCATATTCATTAGGGATATTGGCCTGTAGTTCTCTTTTATTTCTTGGTCTCTGTCTGGTTTGGGAGTCAAAGTAATGCTGGCTTCATAGAATGAGTCTGGAAGCTTTCCTTCCCTTTCTATTTTTTGGTACAGCTTGAGAAGGATAGGTATTATCTCTGCTTTAAATGTCTGGTAGAATTCCCTAGGGAAGCCATCTGTTACTGGACTCTCATTTGTTGGGAGATTTTTGATAACTGATTCAATTTCTTTGCTGGTTATGGGTCTGTTCAAGTTTTCTCTTTCTTCCTGTTTGAGTTTTGGAAGTGTGTGGGTGTGTAGGAATTTGTCCATTTCTTCCAGGTTGTCCAGTTTTTTGGCATATAATTTTTCATAGTATTCCCTGATAATTGCTTGCATTTCTGAGGGATTGGTTGTAATAATTCCATTTTCATTCTTGATTTTATCTATATGGGTCATCTCCCTTTTCTTTTTGAGAAGCCTGGCTAGAGGTTTATCAATTTTGTTTATTTTTTCAAAAAACCAACTCTTGGTTTCATTGATCTGCTCTACAGTTTTTTTAGATTCTATATTATTTATTTCTTCTCTGATCTTGATTTTTTCTCTTCTTCTGCTGGGTTTGGGGTGTCTTTGCTGTTCTGCTTCTAGTCCCTTTAGGTGTGCTGTTAGATTTTGTATTGGGATTTTTCTTGTTCCTGGAGATAGGCCTGGATTGTAATGTATTTTCCTCTCAGGACTGCCTTCGCTGCATCCCAAAGCGTTTGGATTGTTGCATTTTCATTTTCATTTCCTTCCATATATTTTTTTAATTTCTTCTCTAATTGTCTGGTTGACCCATCCACTCTTTAGTAGGGTGTTCTTTAACCTCCATGCTTTTGGAGCTTTTCCAGATTTTTCCTGTGGTTGATTTCAAGCTTCATAGCATTGTGGTCTGAAAGTGTGCATGGTATGACCTCAATTCTTTTATACTTATGAAGGGCTGTTTTGTGACCCAGTATGTGATCTATCTTGGAGAATGTTCCATGTGCACTCAAGAAAAAAGTATAATCTGTTGCTTTGGGATGCAGAGTTCTAAATATATCCGTCAAGTCCATCTGATCCAATGTATCATTCAGGGCCCTTGCTTCTTTATTGATCCTGTGTCTAGATGATCTAGCCATTATTGTAAATGGGGTATTAAAGTCCCCTGTAATTACCACATTCTTATCAGTAAGGTTGCTTATGTTTGTGATTGTTTTATATAGTTGGGGGCTCCGGTATTCGGCGCATAGACATTTATAATTGTTAGCTCTTCCTGATGGATAGACCCTGTAATTATGATATAATGCCCTTCTTCATCCCTTGTTACAGCCTTTAAATTAAAGTCTAGTTTGTCTGATATAAGTATGGCCACCCCAGGTTTTTTTTTTAATTCCAGTAGCATGATAGATAGTTCTCCATCCCCTCACTTTCAATCTGAAGGTGTACTCTGGTCTAAAATGAGTCTCTTGCAGACAGCAAATGGATGTGTCTTGTTTTTTTATCCATTCTGATACCCTATGTCTTTTGGTTGGAGCATTTAGTCCATTTACATTCAGTGTTATTATTGAAAGAATAGGGTTTAGAGTCATCGTGTATCTGTAGGTTTCATGCTTATAGTGATGTCTCTGGTATTTTGTGGTCCTTGCAACATTTCACTCACAGAATCCCCCTTGGGATCTCTTGTAGGGCTGGTTTAGTGGTGATGAATTCCTTCAGTTTTTGTTTGTTTGGGAAAATCTCTATCTCTCCTTCTATTCTGAATGACAGACTTGCTAGATAAAGGATTCTTGGCTGCATATTTTTTTCTGTTCATCACACTGAAAATTTCCTGCCATTCCTTTCTGGCCTGCCAAGTTTCAGTAGATAGGTCTGCTATTACCCTTATGTGTCTACCTTTCTATGTTAGGGACCATTTATCCCTAGCTGCTTTCAAAATTCTCTCTTTATCCTTGTATTTTGCCAGTTTCACTATGATATGTCATGCAGAAGATCGATTCAAGTTATGTCTTAAGGGAGTTCTCTGTGTCTCTTGGATTTCAATGCCTTTTTCCTTCCTCAGATCAGGGAAGTTCTCAGCTATGATTTGTTCAAATACACCTTCAGCCCCTTTCTCTCTCTTCTTCTTACGATATGGATATTATTCCATTTGATTGCATCACTTAGTTCTCTAATTCTCCCCTCATACTCCTGGATTTTTTTATCTCTCTTTTTCTCAGCTTCCTATTTTTCATAATTTTATCTTCTAATTCACCTATTCTCCCCTCTGCCTCTTGAATCTGTGCTGTAGTCACCTCCGTTTTATTTTACACCTCATTTATAGCATTTTAAAATTCCTCATGACTATTTTTTAGTCCCTTGATCTCTGTAGCAATAGATTCTCTTCTGTCCTCTCTGCTTTTTTCAAGCCCAGCGATTAATTTTATGACTATTATTCTAAATTCTTGTTCTGTTATATTTCTTAAATCGGTTTTGATCAATTCGTTAGCTGTCGCTACTTCCTAGAGTTTATTTTGAGGAGAATTCTTCCATTTCATCACTTTCGGTAGTCCCTGTGGTAGCTCCAAACTGCAGGGCACTTCCCCTGGGCTGTCCAGAATAACTTGTGTTGGTGGGCGGAGCCGCAGTTAGACCCAATGTCTGCCCCCAGCCCACCACTGGGGCAACATTCAGACTGGTGTGTACTTTATCTTCCCCTCTCCCAGGGGCAGAACTCACTGTGGAGTGGTGTGGCCCCTGTCTGGGCTACTTGCACACTGCCAGGCTTGTGGTACTGCTTCAATGGGATCTGGCCAGGGCATATTAGAGGGGTGGATCTGCAAGGTGCACCGGGGCAGGGGTGGGGGCGGGGGCAGGGGGGAGGTGGGGAGAGGCAGGCTTAGGCTTAGCTCGCTTTGCCATGGGTGGTCCCCTGCAGGAGGGGCCCTGCAGCACTGGGAGGGAGGCAGTCCCATGAGAAGGATGGATCTACAGAAGCACAGCGCTGGGCATTTGTGCAGTGCAAGCAAGTTCAGTGGCAGGAACTGGTTCCCACTGGAATTTTGGCTGGGGTATGGGAGGGGGAGATGGCGCTTGCCAGTGCCTTTGTTCCCCTGCCAAGCTCTGTCTTTCCAGGACTCAACCACTCTCTGTCCCAGCGTCCTCTTGCCCTCCTCGCTCTCTGAGAGCAGAGCTGTTGACTTTTAACATTCCAAATGTTAAGTACCGCTGGCTGTGAGAACTCACGAAGTCTACCCCTCCACTTTTTGCAAGCCAGACTCGGGGGCTCTACCTTGCTGGGCAGGCTGCCCCTCCACCACCCCGGGTCCCTCCCACCAGTCCGTGTAGCGCATACCACCTCTCTGCCCTTCCCACCCTCTTCCCTGGGCCTCTTGTCTAAGCTTGGTTCCAGAGAGTCCGTTCTGCTCGTCTTCTGGCAGTTTTCTGGGTTATTTAGGCAGATGTGGGTGTAATCTAAGCGATCAGCAGGACACGTGAGCCTAGCGTCCTCCTATGCTGCCATCTTCCTTTTTCTTTCTTTCTTCTTTCTTTCTCTTTTTCTTTCTTTCTTCTTTCTTTCTCCTTTCCTGACTGGTTTTTTTATATGATCTGTCTTACAGCATATAGATTTTTTTTCTTCTGCTTGATCATTTCTGCTATTACTTTTTTCATTTCATTAATTGTAATACTCAGCTTCAGCAATTTTATTTGGTTCTTTTTTATGATTTCTGTCTCTGTTGAATCTCTCATTTTGTTCATGTATTTTTTCCAATTTCATTGCATTGTTTAACTCTGTTCTCTTGCAGCTCACTGAGCTTCCTTAAAACAATTATTTTGAATACTCTGTCAGGCAGTTCATATATCTCCACTTCTTTGAGGTTGGTCACTGGAAAATTATTGTTCTCCTTTGGTGGTGTCATGATCCTTTGATGTTTCCTACTGCTTAAAGTCTGGTGTTTCTGTCTTTGCATTTGAAGAAGCAGTCACTTCCTCCAGTCCTTACTCACTGGCTTTGAGAGAGAGAGAGACCTTCATTGGTCAATCTAGCCAGGTATTATGAGGCTCTCAGAACATTTCTGTGGATGCTTCCACTCTTTACTTCCTGTTCTCCCTTGGCAGGTAGACAATTATTAAGATTGTATGTCTTCTTTTTGTGGTCAATCCCACAAAAGCATGCTGAGTGCTGATAACCTCCTGTTTGTTTTCCCTGGGCTGGTGCCCTGAAATGCTCATGTTTGTGAACCTTCTCCCAAATCAACAGAGTCAGGCTGGCTTTCTGTGCTTCCTTGCTAGCCATCTGCAAAGGTCACACTCATCATCCATGGGAGTATGATCTGGGAGTTGGCCATAGGGTGTGCAAGGGCTGTGCTTGAGGTATATAGAGCATTAGGGATACCCAGGGGTCAGTTTGGGGTCTCTGCAGATGAGGAAAGATGAATACTGAAATATACACACATGAAATAAATGATGTTTGGGATTTGTTCAAAAATAAGTATTGACGTGGTTAAGGGTTATAAATTAGACAAATTGGGCCATCTATTGATACTTGTTAGAAGCTCTCTGATGGATACATCAGATCTATTCTGATTATTCTCTTATATTTGCTTATCTTTAAAAATTCCCAGTAAAAGTTAAGACAACTCTATTAAAAGAGTAAAAATATTAGTTACAGAATTGGAGAAAATATTTCTAGTGCATTTATTTTGTAAGTACATGTATCTAGAATATATAAAGAGCTCCTAGAAATCAGTAAGACAAAGATAAAATCTTATAGAAAAAAAATGGATAAAAGAACAGACATTTTACAAAAGAGGGTATATAAATGGCTAATTTGAAAAGTTGTTCATCCTTTCAGTCATTTGGGAAATGAAAATTAAATCAAAATAAGATACCCCTTTCATGCCAAATAGAAAGGATACTGTTTTCAAAAGCTGATGTTACCAATTGAAGAGGCTACAAATGGTAGAAATGAATGTTTATAAATGCTGGTGGGAGAATAAATTATCTTGACTACTTCAGAAACTAGTCAGCAGTTTGTACTAAAAATAAATAATCTCAATACCATCTAAGCCAGAAATTTTACTCCTAGGTATATACCCAAAGAAATGTATAAATTTGTTCACTGAAAGACATGTACAACTGAATATATCCATATTGTAATACCTACCAATACAACTTTCCAAATATAGTAAGAATAAATAGATTGTATCATATTCATAAATATAGAAGCATACAGTAATATGAATCAATGAACTAATGGTACATGTAAAAATATAGGTGAATCTTGCAAACACAATGTTGAGATACAAAATAGTATATACCAGATGAATTCAATTATGTAAATTTCAAAACAAAGCAAATATGACTTATAATTTCAATAATAAAATCATGTTGGAGGGGCTAGTGACTTGGATGAGCCACACAGGGAACTTTTGACTTGGTAGATATATTCTCTCTTGGCTCTGTGTGTGCTTACAGGAGTCTTTATACTCTCAAAATTCATTGATCAAAATTCATTGAGCTACACTTAGGAGTCTTACATTTTTCTGCATGTATAATTCAATGGGAAAAATGTAACAAGAAAGGTCAAACCACCCATGACAACCAAAAAAATTCCTTTTATATTGTTGCCAAAGGGCCAACCCCCTAATGTATAAAGAGCTCCCCAAAATCAAGAAGAAAAATATTTACAAGCTAATAGTGAAATGGGCAGCAGCATCTTCAAGTATGGGCAGATATTTCACAAATGGTTAAATGGCCTTCAAATATATAAAAAGAATATCAGTCTCATTCAAAATAAAAAATGCAAAATAAAATGGCAATAAGATACCATTTCTCAACTATCAGTTTGAAAAAGAAATCCAATTAACTAAAAATAAATGAATAAAAATAAAGACACTTATATCTTTAAAAAAATAAAATAAGAGTATTTACAGCCCAGAAAAGAAAGAAAGAAAGAGAAACAAAATCCCAAAAGTTGACAATATACTATATTGGTGAGGCTCTAGGGAGAAGTAAATGATGTATTTCATCTTAAGCTCTAGTGAAAAAATAACTCGCACAAAGTAAACACTAAATATTCACTTTAAGATTTACAAGTTAGGTATGTATAACTACCAAGAGGGACTATGGATTTAAAATTCAATCCAGAGAATATATTTTTTCCTACAATTCTCAGCCCTCAAAGAAGCATTGATTCCTTGTGGGAAAAAATAACTATTTCACTTAAATGACCCTAAGAAAGTTATAGTTGGATCTGAAATTTTCCTTGAAGCTGGAAAGTAGCTTAAGTGTTCATAAATATAGAGGTAGAAAAAAAATCTGGGGAATAGCTAACTCTGAAATGCAGGATTTATTCTATAGGAAGGAGAACCAAATGGCAGAATTCAGGAGGATTCATTTGCTTTGTAAACCACTTATGATACTACTTTTTAATATTTTCCCCATGGCCCAAACTCCTTTCTCCATGAGTTTTGCTTAATTGCAAATGGGAGATTGGTTCCCTAATGTCAAAATTTCTAGCCCCAATCCTATAGTCACATTTCCTGAGGATTAAAAGACAGGGAGACCCCAGGTACCCCTGTAATATTTCAAACGGTGGAGAAGACAAGGAGATTTCGGGGAGTGAAACATGACTTTGGACAATGCCACAAACCCAAGAGGTAAGGGCACGAGGAACATCAGAGACACTTTCAGAGCACAAGGAGCCTCAGTTCTGAGAGAGGGAAATTACTTTTACTGGTTATGCTCTCCTTGACCTTAGAGACTGAAATTTTTCCTTACTGGAGGTCATTTCGACAACAATGGGTTTGTCTTAGGGAAACAGGCTACAGAGTACAGCAGAGGGGAGGGATGATCATGGCATGTGGATTAAAAATAATTTAGGAATAAAACTTATTTAGAGTAAAAGAAAAAGAATAGTGATATTCAAATATTTAAGTAACAAGAGTAAAGTAGGTGCTGAGTTTAAGTTGGACATTTTTTTTTTTAATTTTGGGATTGCTACTTATGGGAAGGTCTAACAACAGTTGTGGGAAATTATGCTGGGCAATTCTCTGGAAGCATGAGTGATGTCTTCCCCCAAAACAATGTAGACTTGGTAAGACGTCTGCTTAGAGGTTTGGGAAATGACCTCAATAATCAAGTGGATGAACCCCTATTTACCAAGGAACCATATTACTGCATGTACATGATTAGCAATCTGGAAATGATTACCAGTGGTTTAGGGACACTACAAACTCATTTTAGTGACACAATAGTCCAGGAAGTTTGCTGGCATGCACGGTATTATTACACCCATTAGGCATCATAAATGATACAAAGAGATACACTTTTTTTTCAGGACCATTTTAATTATGCCTCTTGGTCACCGCTCCTATTCTACTAAAGATAAGGAAAGAAAAAACATTTCACACTATTTGACACTAAGAAATTATGCACTTAAAAATATACTTTATACTAAGCTTGAGGAAAATTCATTTCAAATGATTGTTGTGAGGTATTTATTTAATGTAATTTAGATGAATTAGGATGTAAACATAATTTCTGAATACATCTTCATGATTCTTAGTCTTTGAAATCTGTCTCTTGTATTATTATAAAAGTTCTTTTTAACAATTATTGTTTCCAGGAAATGTCATTAAAATCAAAATTTTCCTTTTCCTTCCTTTCTTCCTTCCTCCCTGTCTCTCCTTCTCTTTCTTTCTTTCAAAAAGAGTAGTGAATAATATCCTTTGAAGGTGTGGACATTACAACTGGCTCAGACTAAATTTTGAATTGGGTGAAACTTCAATTCAAGTTTGGAGACTTCATTTCTATTTTCACTGCCTTTCTTCCTTCAGGTCAACTTGTCTGGGTCTCAAAACTTCTCTGCACCATCTGAAGGTAGGACCCCGCCCCATACTCAGAAGCTTTTATAGGCTATGCGATAACTTCTCTTTTCCCTCATATCAAACAAATCACAATATGAGTGGTGAATGATGTATCTATGGGAACAGTGTACATTTTATCAGGATAATAATTTAACCCAAAGTACCTAAGCTTTCATTATTCCTTCCTGCCTATAAAATAATTCTGCATATTTGTACTATGGATATGATTAATTATAAATAAATTGATGACTAAAGTATTTTAGTGGTCATGGGGAGATACGTGCCACAATAAAAACAATTAGGATTTAAATCCTTTATTCTATCCACCTCTGTGGTGTTTTACATCAACTCATTGAATCTCCCTAACAACCCTCATGTGAAAATCACCTGAGTCAATTGTTCAAGGACAGTAAACTAATAGTACAAAAATAGAATATATGCGGCCTCTACTCTCAGTGACTGCCTCTTTGAATGACTTAATCAATACTCTGGAGTGAGAACATTTAAAGCACAAAATCAGTAGATTGTATAGCAGTAAAAAAATTAATAACAAGCACCAGGAGTTCTAACATATACAATAGCAAGACCATGGCATATAGCTCGGCAAGGACTATTCAGTATTACCAGAACAAAGTAGGATTACACAGGGCTGCTCCTTGGGCCAGGTGCCTTGTTTAACATCCAGTGTTTACTGGCTAATTATAAAAAGAACGCCTAATCACTGAATAAAATTTGGAAATGCAGAACACAATTATATAATGAAAACTATTAATAATCCCAAAGTCACAGATAATCTAAATTATCATTCTTGTAGTGTGTTTTCCAATGCTTTTGTATGCTTACATTTTCATATATTTCAGCAATATTTGGAAAATATTTCATATTTTATATTAGGCCTGCCCATATACTAAGACATTGTAAGCATCATGAATAGGTATTACATATTTAAAATTAATTTTATTGACTATGTAATAATCTAATCAATGGATACATGATCTTTGACATCTCTCTGTTCTGAAACATCAAGCTTATTTTTTCTAATTTTCCCATAATGCACATATAGCAATGATGTTTATCCTAGCATGTAAACATTTTTGTGCATTTAATCATACATCTAGAATGTTTTCTTAAGGAGGGGCTCCTGGGTGGCTCATTTGGTTAAGCGTCCGATTTTGGCACAGGTCACGATCTCATGGTTTGTGGGTTCGAGCCCTGTTGTCAGGCTCTGTGCTGACAGCTCAGAGCCTGGAGCCTGCTTCAGATTCTGTGTCTCCCTCTCTCTCCCCCTCCCCCGTTTGCACTCTCTTTCTCTCAAGAATAAATAAATATTAAAAAATTAAAAAAAAAAAAAGAAGTTACCTTCTCTAAAAATTAAAGTGTTTATAAAAGCCCTTCACTCATGGAATCACTTCTTGACTGACAATTATTATCTTAATAGTAATACTTATATTTATGTGATGCATTGTACGTTGCTCAAAGTTTGAGTATAACATTCCCGAATTATATATTTGCTTGACACATAAGGAAAATGAAGCACATGCCCAGTATGTGTGTGTGTATGTGCAAGGTCATATATTTGGTAATTATCACATCCAGGACTCACACTGGAGAATCTATATAATGTTCTTCACAGCTCTGTCCATTGTGTAATCACAGTTTCCAGAAAACGGAAGATTATATTATACTGAAGCTTTCTTACAGGACAGCCTGTTTTGAAAATCTTTGTACTTGGAGGTGTGGCTTAATGGAAGGAACAGTGAGGCCATCAATGAATACCACACTTTTTTTTAGTTCATGATATTTGATACAAATACAAAAGTGTTTTTGACATAAGTAAACTAAGTGAAAATGTTTGTGCTATTAGTCCTAGCTGTGTTAACTCCTACTAATTACCCTTTGCCTAAATATCATGATAAATTAATTCCATGAGTGCATTACCTTGGGTCCTTGGGGTTTTAGCCATATTGACTTAATTACCAGAAGAAAGGAGAATTTACCTTCACTGATAGTGACTTTCAAGGGTGGTAATTTTACATGCTATAATAGAAACCCATTAAAAATCAGCAAGAAAAATGAATTGAAATGAATTAAGTTAGAAAAAATTGAGTAAATTAGAGATTTATTGAAGCTCCAATGTCTCGGTTTCTCCCAATCCTAACAGATATGATACCTTCTTTCTGTAACAAATAATTAGTAATGCCTCTTTACTATCTTGATCTTTGCAATACTCCCACTTAGCAAACTAAATGAAGATCAAGGATTAAAACATGGTTGTTAAAAAAAAACAAAAACAAAACAAAACAAAACATGGTTGTTAAGATACAGATATGTAATTGTTAATTCTCATTATTCTTGCTGAAGTTATAAAACGCAGTATGTTAATTATTTTCTCTGTTTCACATCCCCTGCCCAGCTTCTGTGTTGCTTGTAAGTCCACAAGCCAGCATCAGGTTCTAACCACAGGATAACAAAGCTCCCAGGATTCTGACTGTGTTGTTTCTGGCAAGTAGTGTTCCAGAAATGGGAAGATTCAACAACACCTTTTCTCACCCCGATGGCTTTGTTCTGGTGGGCTTCTCTGAATGGCCCAGACTAGAAATGGTTCTTTTTGTGGCTGTCTCCACCTTCTACATAATGACCCTCCTCGGAAATTCAGCCATCATTTTCTTGTCACACCTTGATCCCAGACTCCACACACCCATGTATTTCTTTCTGGCTAATCTCTCTTTCTTGGACCTCTGCTACACTACCTCCACTGTCCCGCAGATGCTGGTCAACATACAGAGTCACCGGAGAAACATCAGCTACACGGGATGCATAGCTCAGCTTTTCGTCTTCCTTGGCTTAGGATCCACTGAATGCATACTTCTCTCAATAATGGCCTTTGATCGTTATGTCGCTATCTGCCGGCCTCTCCATTACATAGTTATCATGAACTCGCGGCTTTGCCAACAAATGGCAGCGGTGGCTTGGGGAACAGGTTTCAGTAACTCCTTGGTGCAAACAGTGTTAACTTTCTTGTTACCTCGCTGTGGCCAATATCGGGTAGAGAATTTCTTCTGTGAGGTACCTGCCATGCTTCAATTATCATGTGTTGATACACGGACCGACGAAGTCGAGATGTATGCAGCTGTGGTCATCATAAAAGTTATCCCCGTTGGATTAATCCTGTTCTCTTACATCAACATTGTCAGAGCAGTGGTTGGGATCCAATCTACTGAGGGTCGCAAGAAGGCCTTCAACACATGTGGGTCTCATCTGCTGGTGGTCATTATGTTCTATGGCTCAGCTATCAGTGGTTATGCATATATGGCGCCCAAGAGCAATTCAGCCAAACTGAAGGGCAAGCTTCTTGCTCTCTTTTATGGACTTGTAACTCCAATGCTTAACCCTCTTATCTACACCTTGAGAAACAGGGATGTGAAGGGAGCAGTAAAGAAGCTACTGGGGAGAGAAGAGCAGGGGTGGAGCACGGCTTAGGAGAAGGTGGTTCCTTGCAATTCGTGTTCCTCACTCCCAGAATGCCTGCCATGGACGCCATCACCACGGTCCCAGTAGCAGTGGCTGCCTGTTATTCCTATTACCTTTGTATTTCAGAGGAAATAAAATGCTGACTATCCTCCCCCTAAAATAATGAAAGAGCTCTAAAAATAGATAATGAATATTCATAGATTTTAGTAAAGTATTGCATTTGTTGCCATGCTGTCTTTTCCAATGAAGTCTTAAAATTAATAACCAAGTAAGTTTTCTTATCACACGGCACATTAAAACTGATGATTAAGGGGCTAATCTTGAGACTTGTTTAAAAAACAGGAAGAGGACTGTCTGAAATAACTACATTATGCCACAAAATTAGAAGAATGCCCTTATACTCAAGAGGGAACTTCGTTTCCTCCACCCATATTTTCTTGTGTTGTCAGTATAGCTGTTGTACCTCTGACCTCATTTTAGTCAATATTAGAATGAAGCATCCTCAGAGAGCCACGTCCATGCTATGAGCATTGACACAGTTCTGGGAAAAAAAGGTGTGGATGTATAGAGAGCTCTCTGCAAGACCTCTGCGTGTTTGTTCATTTATCCGACCCTTCTAGCAGCCTCTTTTAGCATATTTTAAAAATTCAACATGTTCTCATATGGAAGTTTTTCCTCATGGCCAATATACAGACAACATGTATATCTCTCAGCAATGGCTTTTGATCTGAAAACACTTGTTACCCAATCAGTATAAATTTTATTTTTGGTGCTCAATCATCTTTATCAGCATTCTCAGCAGGCAAAATAGAAAAATAGACATTTTTCTCCAAAATGAAAAGCAAGAAAGCATATAAGTTCTGCACACAGAATAGATATCCCCAACGCCATGTGTTTAAGGATTTTTTTTTTAATTCTGGTTAGCTAACGTACAGTGTAATAATAGTTCCAGGTGTAGAATCTAGTGATAGAACACTTCCATACATCACCCAGTGCCCATCACGACACATGCCCTCCTTAATCCCCATCACCTGTTTCCCCCATCCCCCACCCAAAGTTCCCTCTGGTCACCAGAAGTTTGTTCTCTATAGTTGAGAGTCTGTTTCTTGGTTTGCCTCTCTCTCCCCAGTTCCGGTTTCATAGATTCTACATTTTATGTAACCATTGCTGAATGAAAGGCCTACCTCGAGGCAAGGATGTGTAGGCTTGACACAACCAAATATCTTGCATGTACTATGAAAACAGCCCAAACATCGAAAGAACATTCCTACTATCAATACGTCTTATTAAATTTTAATTACTTCCCTTCCTATCTTCTTGTGTAAGTTATGGTTTCACATTTGGAACAGAGGGAAAAAAATGACCACATCTTCACCTGGGTAAATTTACAGCATAAGAATATGAAAAAGCATCTACTCTCAAAGACTGTAATGTACAAGTTATTTTATTAGTGGCAACACACAGTGGTCCTTTCTACCTATGTCTGAGCAGTGGGTATACAGTTCAATTCTCCTGAAGAGTAGTGAAAATGAGCTGTTTGAAGATGTGACAAAATTTCTGACATCTTTTTCTATCAAAGACTTCATTTTTGGAGGAGTAGATTTAGATCTACAGCAAAACTGAGAGATTCAGAGAGACCCCCCCCCCATGCCCCTGCCCCTCTGCACACAGCCTTCCCCACTATCTACACCAGAGGGGACATTTGTTATAATTGATGGACCCACATTGACACATCGTTATCACCCAAAGTCCATTATTTACATGAGGGTTCACTCTCAGTGTCCATTCTGTGGGTTTAAGATAAATACACAATGACATGTACCCACCATTATAGTATCATACAGAGTGTTCACTGCCTGAAACGTCCTCCGTGCTCCACCTGTTCATCCCTCCCTCTCCCAACGCCAGGCAAACACTGAACTCTTTACTGTCTCCATAGTTTTGCCTTTTCCAGAATGTCATACAGTTGGAATCATTATGGTATATAGCCTTTTCAGGCCAGCTTTTTTCACTGAATATGCATTTAAGTTCCTCAATGTCTTTTTACGGCTGGATAGCTCATTTCTTTTTAAAAAGTGATGAATCATATTCCACTGCGTGGATGGACCACAGTTTATTTATTGATTCACCTACTGACGCACATCTTGGTCCTTGCTTCCATGATTTTTCAATTACGAATCCAGCTATGATAAACATCCATGAGCAGGTTTCTGTGAGAACATACGTTTTCAACCACTTTGGGTAAATACTAAGGAGTGTGACTGCTGGACCACACGGTAAGAGTATGTTTAGTTTTGTGAGAAACCACCAAACTGTCTCCCAAAGTGGCTGCGCCATTTTGCATACCCACCAGGAATGAATGAGCGTTCCTATTGTTCCACATCGTCACACACACTTGGTGTTGTTTGTGTTCTGGATTGGGGTCATGCTAATTGGTATATAGTAGTATCTCACTGCTGCCTTAATTTGCATTTACATAATGACGTATGATGTGGAGCATCTGTTCATATGCTGATCTACCATCTGTTCCTTGCTGAGGTTAAGGTTGTCGGTGCACTTGTTAATGACGTTGTTTGTTTTCTTAATGTTGAGTTTTAATAGCTTTTTGTATATGTTGGATACCAGTCCTTTATCAGCTATGTCTTTTGCAAACATTTTCTCCCAGTCTGTGGCTTGCCTTCTCATTCTCTTGGTCTGTCATTCCTCTTCTATCCCAATATAAATTTCCTCATTTTTTCTAATATGTATATGCTTGTGTGTGTGCCCTATGTACAGGTGTTGTATTTCAGAAGTGTATACAGGATGAGAAATCACGTTTCAGACATTACAGACATTGTATTCCCAATCCTCTCTAAGGGATCATTACTATCCACCCTCCCTAAGCATTTACGTATCTTATGTTGTTTGTGACTTGATAGAGGGGGTAGGGAGTAGGTTTTGTGATTGAGTCTTGGTTTTTCAAATACACTGATCTTTTCTGGATTCTATCTTTATGTAAATAAAGTTGGTATTCAAGTTGTTTGGCAGAATTAAAAAGAAAAGTTAGTGGGTTTTACCCCCATTTACAGGCCTGATATGTATCACATGCAGAAAGGTAAGGGCTACCGAGCAGTGTCTATTCTGATAGTCTGTTGTGACCTCAGGGTGTAAGAGGTGCAGGGTGGAGTATTTCAAAGGATCTTGTGTGTGCATGGTCCCGAACTTTTAGGCTTCATTTCTTGGTCACATATGGTAACTATAACCCTGGGAAATTTCCATCAAAATGGTTGGTTCTTCAATTTTTTGAATTTTTTTAAGCATAAAGGACCTTCCCTTCTTCTGAGACTTTTACAGCTACCCTTTATCAGATTAAGAAAGTTCTCTTCTATTGTTGGTAATGCTAGGTGTGTCTTTATGTTAACGTAAATGGATGCTGTATTTTATACAGCTTTTACTGTCTAAAGAGAAAAAAAAGACTTCTACATCTATTGAAATGATTATATAATTTTCCCTTGTTATTTTTTCTAATATAATGTATTCTGTTAACTGACTTTTTAACATTAAAAAGAACTCTGAATTCCTACAATAAAATCAACTTTGTTATAGTCTGTTTTCCTTTTTTATAAATTGCTAGATTAAAAATGCTAATTATTAGCTGGAATTTTAGATTATGCTCATGAGGGAGACAGGCTTGCAACTTTACCTTCTAATCGAAGTCAGAGGATTTGGAATACTTGATATCAAGATTTATTATAAAGAGACAGCAATTATGGTCTCTTATGGGTGTAGGAATACACACAGAAAACAGTGAAGTACAATAGAGGATCTAGAAACAGACCCACATGAACCTGGACGTTAGGTTTATAAAGAACTTGGCAGTGGAGAGGGGGCATGGCCATATTTAATAAGATAAATAGTACTTTGTCTATCCACATAAAATATTGACACTTTGCCTCAGAAACTACTTCCCCATAGAGTTTAGATATTATAAATTTGAATGGCAAAATATTAAACCATCTGGGAAAATAACCCTGAAGAATATGATCATGATCTTGGGGTCGGCAAAAGTTTAAAAAAACCTAATGCATAAGTAGCACTAACTATAAAGGCAGTGACTGATAAATTAGACCACATTAACTCTAGAAACTTCTGCTAATCACAAGATACCGTTAAGAAAGTGAAAAGGCAAACCACAGAGTGAGAGAAGATGTTTATAATACAACTTCAAAAGCTAGACCAGAATATATAAATAGTTATAAATCAAGAAGAAAAAGACAAATGACCTAATGAAAAATGTCCTGAAGTGCTTCACAAAAAATGAAATGACCGATCAATATACAAAAAGATATTCACCTACATTAGTCACCAAGGAAATGCAAATTAAACTCACAGTTCAATACCACCGCATGCTTACAGGGTTACCTAAACTAAAACAGACTGATAGTTCCAAGTGTTGGCAAAACGTGAATAGATGGAAATCTCATCCATGGCTGGTGGGAGTCTAAGTGGCTCGTCCATCTTGGAAACCAGTAGGCAGTGCACCTACTAAAGCCTGGCGTATGCATATCTTAGTACCCAGGAATTCTGCTGCTACAGATACTCAGAAAGTAGCTCAACTAAAATGCTTATGCAAACAGTATTAATAATAGAACCAAATAGAAATTGCCAACTATTCATCAGTAGTAAAGTAGATCGATAAAATTGTAATACATCCATATATATAATACCATACAGCAACGAAACAAAGCCTCGCTACCTGCAACATCCCAGGTGAATCTCAGAAACAAGTCCGATGGAAAGATTAGTACTACATGTTTGGACACACGAAAATTTCAAAAACAGGTAAAACAAACTTTGTAGACATCTGGATGATGACTACCTTTGGGGAGGAATGTGGAAACAGCAAATGGGATGGATATGAGGGGGTCTGGAGGTGGGGTAACATTCTAGATTTCCATTTGGAAGTGGTTGAATGTGTTTTGTTCTCACTTTGTGGTAATTCAGTTAGGTTTAGTGTTTTCTTCATTATGTATGTTATACTTTATAAAACAATTAAGAATCCATGTCAAATGGGATAAGCTGATAGTATACTGTTACTTGTAAAACAAACAGGACTCCTTTGCATTTCAAGAGGAATATTTTCATATCTCTCTCTTTATGAAGACAAGGAATACTGATCTGTTTGCTAAAAAAAAAAACTCATTTATAAAAATTGAAAATTTTATCAACTCTTGTGCACATTAGATCCATAAAAGTAATAGAACATGATTTAAAATAGAAACCAAATGGGGCGCCTGGGTGGCGCAGTCGGTTAAGCGTCCGACTTCAGCCAGGTCACGATCTCGCGCTCCGTGAGTTCGAGCCCCGCGTCAGGCTCTGGGCTGATGGCTCGGAGCCTGGAGCCTGTTTCCCATGCTGTGTCTCCCTCTCTCTCTGCCCCTCCCCCGTTCATGCTCTGTCTCTCTCTGTCCCAAAAATAAATAAAAAACGTTGAAAAAAAAATTTTAAAATAGAAACCAAAGCGTTCATGTACAACAAAGGAAATAAAGACGTGCCACTAAATATCATTAGATCACTCCAGAATCCTCACTGATGAGAAATCCTAGTAGTGACCTGATTCCCTTTGAACTTGGTGAGATATCCTTCTGTGCTCATGTCCCTTAACATAGTGACATTGGTTTCCATCAGTTTTTTATTAAAAGATGAGCTGGCTTAAGGTTTGGGAAATACTAAATCTTGATTTACACAGCTATACAAAACCCTCATTTTCCTGAATCAATTTGTCCAATTTGCAATGACTTGACTTATCTTACCTAAGGAGGAGTGAAGGAGCACGGATTCCAATTCTTTCATCATTTAAAGACTTTAGCAAACCAAAGAAGGCTGAATGTGAGAGACCGGGGATTCAGTCTCTTTTCATTTTTGTTAACACCAATACAATTTTGTTACAATACAATACAATTTTGTTAACACCAAAAATATCTGTTGGAGAACCTGGGATGCTACGATACACTTTGGCACACAAACACCATTTTGCACACCGACAATCATTGGGCCTGCCCTGAATCTACTTTTAAAAAGTTAGAGTGTTGGGGGGAGGAACAGAGTCCTGAGCTTCAGGCTGGGAACACTCACAGTCGTACAGACACAACGCACAGAGAAGATTCAGCAAAAGTCAGAGAGACAGAAGACTAAACCTCTCACCCTGGGACTCCCGGGCCAGAAAACAGCCCTGCTAGACAGACAAGAGTCCTCACACAAGTAAGCACACGCACTTACACACCGAACGAATCAGATTCACCCTTCGCCTGGCTGCGGCCGGATTCCCAAGATCCGTCACTGGACAGAAATCACTTAACACTCGAAATGTAAAGGTCACGACTGAAAATCCGGTCTGCTGGCACCACTGCGGACACGACTGGCTGTGCACCATCAAAACATCAACGGAACGCTAACTTGGCAAAGACTCAGGTGTACATGCAAGACCTAAAACAGCTCAACCGGGAAACTCACCAGAACAGACTCGGGAGGGTGGCTGCAGCCGAGGAGGTCCCCTGCAGACCACCTGTTTCCGTTGGTCCAGCGTGGGGTCCAGGGGCGCGGCATCGCAGGGACCTCCAGGGATGCACTGCTAATTAGCTCAAAGACGTCCAGCTAATCAACGGCACACTATTTATACCGGAGATCAATCAGGGGACTGATTTAACTCGGCAAGGCCAACACTTACAGAAGAGAAAGGGCTGAGACCCGAGCAGGTTGACTGGGGACATTCTGGACTGGTCACATCTGCACTGCAGGTCAACAACTGGCTGGCAGGCGACACAGGTGTGTGTCAGGAGACGCAGCAGAGAGACAGCAGGAAGCAGTGTCGGCTGCCTGTGGGTCTGGTCCTGCAGCCGGCAGCCAAGGTCCTCTGATTCGGGCTCCCTGTGCCCAGTCTTCAGCGCGAACCTGGCCAGGTCGGTGCCCCGCGACAAGCCAGCGTCAGGACGCGGTCGACCCGCATTGAGACGGGAGGTAGGGTGTGCGCGCATGCGTGTACGTGCGCGTGCGTCCTGTGTGTCCTTGTGCGTGCGCGCGAGTCCTGTGAGTGCGTGAGCACGTGTGCGCGCGTCCTGTGAGTGTGCGTGCGTCGTGTGCATGCGTGTGCACGTGTCTGTGTGCGTGGGCGAGAGTGTCACGTGTGTGTTGTGTGTCGTACGTGGGGGAGCCGTGCACATTCAGGAGGAGGGTAAGGATACAAAACTCACAGAGAGCATATGGTGACATAAATGGACATATACAAGTGGGGATTAATTATTGCCCAGTTCTTCCAGCTTGTGTCGTCTTTTTCCTGGAGATCCACCCTGTTTCGTCAACGGCATCTTGTAAGATTATGAGTAAAATAAAGAGATTTTGCCTAAACAAACATCTTCGCCCCCCTTCTAGCAGTCGTCCACAGAAACTAGCAAATCAGGGTCAGGCAGTTTTTGAAAAAGATCCACATAATTATTCAGTACCCTACCCTGACACGTGCATTTGTCAACATGGTGCTAACGCAGGCTTCGCGCAAACAGCGTAATACTGGTTTCAGGTGTACTATGTAGTGACCCGTCACCTACAACCCCTGATGCTCCGCCGGGTGTCCTCCGCCATCCCCATCAGCCATTTCCCCATCCACCCCTCCCCTCTGGTGGCCGCCAGGGTGCTCTCTAGAGTTCAGAGTCTGTTTTATGGTTTGCCCTCTCTCTTTTTTCCCCTCTATGTTTATCTGCTTGCTTCTTAAATTCCACACATGACTGAAATCATTTTGCTTAGGCTAACACCCTCTGGCTCCATCCAAATGGATATGTTTTGAATAAACTGATAACCTTCACTCATTCTACTAAACTGCTTTCCTCTCCATTTCTCCTTCCCTCATAAAATTGCTTATTTGAAACATATATTTAAGCATAAAGCTATATAATTACATATAACAATGCTAATTAAAAAGCCAAATATGAACAAATACAAACTAAGTAACTAGTAGTGTGTATTACTATTCCTGGAATAAGTATCTTTTTTCTTTGGAGAGCATATTACTTGGGACACTTTAAGGATTTGAATGCGTTATGTTAGAGGCCCTGCTGCTACGTACAACTCCTCCTTAGCAGTGCACACACCCGCGTATTTTAGGGGAAAGACCATGCTAGCACTTCTCCCAGACAGGCTGTGCACCTGTGCCAAAACATTCTGTAGCTCTGAACACCTGCCTTTATTTTCTTCTCTCGTCCCTTCACTTCCAGCCAGGTCTCCTTCCACAAAACTCTCCCTTTTAGCTCAACCTGCTACTAACTTCCTTAGCATTCTTCCAGTGCTAAGGCCATTTAATGATACTTAAAGTAATGTCCTTCGATTAGAAAGCTCTAACAAGCACATTTGCTCCTTCGTGCTGACAGATGGAGAGGGGCAAAGTCCTGTGTCCAGGATAGAAAGTCCACAGAATCCCAGCAGCTTTCCTCACCTTACCCGAACCACCTGCTTGAGAGGTTACCACTGAATCTGGGGCGCATAGTGAAAGATTCCCAAACACCTGTGCCTTCTTAACAAATACAAGTTTATACATCTGACACAATGAAGTCCACTTTGTCCAGAATTCACATCTCTCTGGCCTTCTATTCCAACGTCCCCCAGCTTTGGAGTTGTCCTTTGTGTGCAAGGTGTAAGCCTGGCTGAAGCGGACATCACACTGGGCTCCCGGGCCGCAGGATGGACAGAGAGGGGCAAAGCAGGGCAGTCTCCCTCCCTTTCAGGAAACCTCTTGGTCATACCAACCTGCCTCTGTTCGCATCTTCTCGGCCAGAGTTAGGTGTGGGTGCACCTCGCTGCAAGAGAAGCTGAGAAAAGTTCCTGAACTAGAGCATTTGCCACAAATAAAGTCTGTATTCTGTTACTAAGGGGGAGAATGTTGGAGAGGACAGCTGTCTCGTCCTGTATGGATAAACCTAATAAAAACCCCTTGGCTCTGTGTTCGAATTAGGGAGTGATAACTGTAGGAGAACTACATTTTAATCACATTCAAGCTGTCAGGTTCTAATTCAGGAGGACTTAAAGCAAAAAGTACATACCAGAATGTATACTTGGGACGTAAGCTCTTGTGTGGGGTTCCCATGAACACGTTCTCACTTCGCCTGAGGGGGCTCCAACCAGGAGAATTTTCTACCGAAATGACATTTTCTCCTTTCCTATGTCTCCTTGCCTTTGTATCATGACAATAAGAGGGACGTAGTACCTTACCCACTTTTCTGTAGCATTTAAATAAGAAGCATTCAGTACCTTACAGTTTTTTCCTGTAAAACTGTATTTACAGTTTTATTTATCTATCCTAATATATATCCTTTGACTTTTGATGATTTTATTATTTCCTTTGATAGAAAAAAGTAGACACTTTGTCAAACTCATGTGTAACAAGATTACTATGATTCATTAATTTGAGTTTTTTATAATAGTTGGAATAAATATCTGCATCGATGTAATATGACATGAATGTTACTTATGTAGTTTTCGTAATTGTTTTTCATGAGTTTTGTTCAATCAGACAAAAAATTGAAATCTTAATCTTTTATACTAATGGAGTTGTCAAAGATTTGGTTGCAACAGTGCATTTCATGGAATTCATATCACGCTTTGTACACAGACTGGGGTAGCAGTTACCCATAATATAGCTTTCATTATAACTATTGATTTTTTTTTGTCTTTTACTTTTACTTCTTTAGCATTTACCTGTTAGCATTTACCTGTTAGCTTTTACCAACAGTTGGAGGAATTGCCCGTGACAATTCCTGAGAGGCAGAATCACACTACTCCCTGAGAGTCTCCAGCGAAAAGAAATCTGCCTCCTTGGGGAGGAAGAAGGCTAAGGGTCCAGAGCCAGAAGAATCCAAATATAACTGTTCAAGCTCTGTTGTTTTCCAGGAAGGAGGAAGGCTCAACTATATCATCATGTAATTGGCACAGCCTTGTGCGCATTCGTAGGGGGCAGCGGCAGCGTGGAGGGCATTGCTGGAGGGACATGATCCCATGAGACACAGAGGTGTCCTGAGAGCCGGGAGGTGCTGAGCACAACCCAAGCCTCTGGATGAACAGTCTTAGAGGATCCACAGACTTACAGCCTCTGGATTTTGAGAGGTTGTAAGGGGAGGGTGCAGAGGAAACCAGGCAGTGGCCATAACCACCTAGTCTTTCCCCCAAACGTTATGATTAAAGGAATGTGGCATAAGTGGATGTTTCCAGAAGAGAGGCTGGAGACAGTGGGTTAAAGTGTGGAAACGGACAGCCAGCACCTGCAGCATTTTCCTTCTGAGCACTATTTAATCAGCTATTTCCTCCATCTCCAGAGAGTGGAACAGTCTAACCAATTTGCCAGTATTCCTGTCATAAAATTGCTGTGAGTTGTTCTAAATTAATTACTTCATAGGAAATGGAAATACCTTATTGTTGGAGAATGAACTACCTAGATTGTCCTGTACACGTTAACCCAATCAAATGACAACATAGTTTCTGCTGCGTTATGGTAAGGCATCACCTCGGGTCCTCGAAGAAGCGACTACGGGTAAATTGTGGAAAGCAGTGGGTAACCACCTCCGTAATCCATAACGAGCCATTTACATAGGATGTATCTACTATGCAGACATTTTAGAAATGGAAACTTCATTATAATGAACATTAATACTTCTGAGTGTTTCTTGTATGCCAGGCACTGTGCTGTTTCAGATACAGTGTCTAATAATGTATAACAAGTTTTCCTTTGGTTGATTGGAAAAAAGAAATATTTTGTTATGAAAATGGAGATTAATAAGAGAATGAGTCAGTCAAGGAACATTTCTCATTATGTGGAGATGAGCCAATAATCTTGTGCTGGGTTATTTCCAAAGCAGAAGTCTATAGAGAGTGTTTGTCTTGGCTTTTAGGACTGGGCATGAAAATCACCTTATTTCCCTCCTACTTCTCATACATCCACCTATCACTGAAAGTCCATGTCGAAGTGTAAACCTTCAGAATCTTGCCAGTGTCCAAGGGCCACTTAATCTGATCACATGGAATAGGAATCTATAAGTAGAATTTATCACGGGGCATGAAACTTGGATATCTTTAGGTTATATGACGTTACTATCTGCTTGATCACACCCTTCATAAGTTACTCTTATAGACTGATAATAATATAGTTATATATTATATGGCATATATTTATTTTGTATATGTTACAATTTAACAATAGAGAATGATAACAACAGAAAATACTCCATGCAGTGTCCTAGGAGTTCATTCATTGTTTTAGAAGACAAGAGATTTTAATGCTGATTAATTGCATTTTCATGGCCATTTCTTACTTTTTATTCATGGTCTGCCTCCACAGTGTTTGCATTTTTAACTCAAAACAACTTAGCAAGAAAGCTAGGAAGGCTTCATCATCCTTCCTTTACGTGAAAATGATGAGTCAGAAACTTTAAGTCAAGAAAAGGTGTCAGGTGAGAGCAGAAGCGACGTGCAAACTCGGCTGCTGTACTAGCTGGAGGCCCTTTCTGCTTCCATTTCTTCACTGTCTGCACAGCAGTGATCAGTGTACGTAAGGCTGGTCTCCACCACATGGGCCTCAGGTCCCCAGAATAAGGCCAACACAGTAAATCCTGAAAACAGCAGGATTTGTGATTTAAAAAATCGGATTTTACCTGCTTCAGTATCAGGCCAAGTGACAGAGAGGGAGGGAAAAGAGACTGACTGCATTTGGTTGTACCCTCACCTCCAGAGAGTCCTGTACATTCATTGTTATATGATTTAGTATTTATTTCTAGGCAGAGTGCCATTCTTTGTTCAACAGTTAGAAACGCTCACAGACCTTTGCTGCCTCTGTTATTCTGTTTCTCCAACTGTCCCTGAACTTGTGAGGTTTTAAAATGTCCTTATCATAGGATGACTTTTTTGTTCATACTGGGAGTCCAAAGCACCACAGCTGCCATAGCACACATTAGGCCATGTGAGCGGCCCCACTGCGTGCCGTCCACCCCCAGCATTGCCCGACTCCTAGCCCCAAAACAGGCCCAGCATTTCCTGTCCGCTGTCCAAACGGGGTGGGACATTTAGGAAAGGAGACCATCAGGATGTCACTGCTTGAGAAGGAGTCAGACGTTGTCCTTCTCTGCTGGGGACTTTCCGCCTGGTCCCTCCATCGGCACCACTCAGGAAACTGTTGTCTTCCCAATATGAGGGAAGATGTGCAGGGTAAGAGGCCTGTGCACGTGTCTAACTGACAAATGGACTGACACCTTCCCACGGGCAGAGTTTTCTGTCTATAGACCCTGACTGAAGAGTCAGGGAATTCAAGAAAATGTTTTGGGTAAAAACAAACAAAGATAAGTACGTCATTGTCTGTTTTTGTTGCCTCAGGCTTCACTGAATTGTGTGCTTTCATGGGAAACATAGAGGTTAAAAACAATTTCAATGCAGGAAAAAGGTTTATAAATGCTTTAATATCTGTATAAGTACATTATAATAGACTACTTGATGTGGGAGCCCCTGTCATTAGACAGAGTTGTTATTTCTTATTTCCCAGTTTTAGATCAGATCACTTGTTCCCATCCTTAGCTTTGGGCCTTTTGCATAGCTCCGTGGACACCCAAATTAGTAGATTGAAACGATCCACAACATAACTATTTTTTCTCAGGACATAACACTCAGGAGGCATCTTTATGTGTGTGTGGATGTGTGTGTGTTTTCTGTTCCTCTTTCCATCACGGCAGGTGCACAGCAAAACATGACATGGGGATGAAGGAGAGGCAGGAGAAATGACCAGGGATGGATGAAAATCCCACAAGAGGGAGTGTGTGTGAAGGTAAATCTATGGTGACGAACACCACAGTGTACCTGGACTCAGCCGCTGCCATGGCCGATGCTCACTGCTCATTGAACCACTTTCTAGGTGCTTTCATGGGAATTAACTCAATCTCATAGCAACCCCGTTAGGGACATACCACTGTCACCTCCTTTTACAAATGGGAAAATTGAGGAACAGATAGTTCCAGGAAATGTTGACTTTGACCCAGCCCTAGATGGTTGCATTAGGATTTGAACCCAGATAGAATAGCTCCAAAACACTCGTGATTACTATGCTACTTGGTGTGGATTGGAATGTTTCTGTGTGTGGGTGTACGTGTGTATGCAAGAATGCACATTTTTGTGCTAGGTTTTCGTGAGTGCACCTCATGTACTTGTCTATCCACAATAACGTGCAACCTCAGGAAGCGCTTTTGTGTTACATGTGCCGGCATCACACGTTACTGTGAGATAAACAGTGATGTGTTATGAACAAATGTACAAACAGGATCTCAGGTGACGCTAGAGCAGATAGAGTCCAGGCCGACAGGCATGCGACCTCCCTGCTCTCCCGCCCCTGGGACGGCAGACCTGGCTAGGAGCTTTGACTCATGACGTTTCCAAAGAACAACCCAGAGTGCAGGACATCCACAAACGGAACGAGGGCTATTTTGCCGGGAGTTGATGTTCCTAGATTGAGAGAAAGGTGACGGTCACATTTGGGACATTTGAAGGAGATGACATTTATCATAGCTAGCCTCAGAAAACAGACTCAGCACCCGTGGGCAGAAAAGTAAAGCTGAGCATTCAAGCTTTTCCTCGTTACACGAGAACTTATTCGTTAGTAAGTGTGGTGCGTGTAAGAGGTAAGTAAATACAATTAGTTTCTTTTAAATGTTTATTTATTTATTTGAGACAGAGAGAGAGGAGAGGAGGGGCAGAGAAAGACAGAATCCTAAGCAGGATCTGCACTGTCAGTGCAGAGCCCAATGCAGAGCTTGAACTCACGAACTGTGAGATCATGACCTGAGCCTAAATCAAGGGTCAGACACTTAACCGACTGAGCCACCCAGGCGCCCTGATAAATACAATTCTGCACTCCGTGTCTGTGTCCAAGGCTCCGCTCAGGAAGAAATGAGCAGTTGCCTTGGAGGAGTGTGAGTTACCAGGTGGTGGGAACACACTCAGGGACATGTCCACACCCGGTGTGGGGACAAGGCAGAGCAGGAGTGAGGAAGAAGTTTCCAGAGAGGAGAAGATGCATCCTGCAGCCTGAATGCAGTGGGTGCTTCACTGGGTGGACAGTCAGGGCGGCAGAGGTCAAGTCCTGCGAGAAAATCAGCACAAAGGAAACACGTGCAAGAAAGGCACACTCTAAAAGGTGCAAGTGCGTGTGGTTCGATAGGACAGTCACAGGAGGCCTCTGGTTAAGGGGCAAACGTCTCTGTCATAGTCACTGAGCCAATCCATGGGTTTGCATGAATGACGTTAATAAGACATCTGAATTGTAACTTGAAGGCAGTGGTCATTTAGCAAAGAATCCTGTGACAGGGAAAGCCTGGCAGATGAGAAGAATCACCAGGAGAGTAGTCTGTTGCTTCAATGCAGTGAACACAGCATGCAGTGTAGACGTGGTGTGAGAGTGGGTACGGGCTCCTGCTGTTCCCACAGAGCCCCCAGGACACACTGGCTTTAATTCTCTGCAGTACAGCAGTTATTTATTTACTGGATAGCTATTTAATCTCTACTTTCTTTCACTGAATAAGTCCCATTTGGGAAGAAATGGGTTGTTGTTTTTCATTGTTGAATCTCAGGACTTGCAGCAGGAAAAGCAGAATCTCTGTGCTCAGTAAACACGTGCTGAGTAAGTGTGTGAAGGACTCAGTGACAACAGAAATGGGGAAAAGGAAGGATCGGTACAGAGGACCTTTGGTGGTATCTGAAGACTGATTAACAGACTGGATGAAGACAGAAATGAGCTGGAGTTAATTTTTTTTCCAACGTCATGCTTGGTGACCAGGTGTATTTTTTTTTTTTTACCAGAAATAACCTTTTATTCAATAGGATACAATAAAATGTATAAGAACATTGGAAACCAGTCACCTGCCTCTGGCCCCATAAAATACTTATGATAAAGCTCAGTGATTAAATGTATGGGAACTCCATGAATAAAACAGAAGGAAATTTGTGCTGTGCTCTTGGACGGCCAGAGAAGATTCTGCTAAGAGCAAATCTTCACTAATTAGTTTATGAGTTAGACTTTTTTTTAAAATAGTTTCTCTATTTTTTTTTTAATTTTTTTTTTCAACGTTTATTTATTTTTGGAACAGAGAGAGACAGAGCATGAAGGGGGGAGGGGCAGAGAGAGAGGGAGACACAGAATCGGAAACAGGCTCCAGGCTCCAAGCCATCAGCCCAGAGCCTGACGCGGGGCTCGAACTCACGGACCGCGAGATCATGACCTGGCTGATGTCGGACGCTTAACCGACTGCGCCACCCAGGCACCCCAAAATAGTTTCTCTATTTTTAAATTTACATCCAAGTTAGTTAGCATAATAGTGCAACATTGATTTCAGGAGTAGATTCCTTAGTGCCCCTTACCCATTTAGCCCATCCTCCCTTCCACACCCTCTCCCGTAACCGTTTGTTCTCCATATTTAAGAGTCTCTTATGTTTTTGTCCCCCTCCCTGTTTTTATATTATTTTTGCTTCTTTTCCCTTACATTCATCTGTTTTGTTTCTTAAAGTCCTCATATGAGTGAAGTCATATGATTTTTGTCTTTCTCTAATTTCACTTAGCATAATACCCTCCAGTTCCATCCATGTAGTTGCAAATGGCAAGATTTCATTCTTTTTGATTGCCAGGAAATACTCCATTGTATATATATACCACATCTTCTTTACCCATTCATCCATCGATGGACATTCGGGCTCTTTCCATACTTTGGCTATTGTCAATAGGGCTGCTATAAACATTGGGGTGCATGTGCCCCTTCAAAACAGCACACCTGTACCCTTGGATAAATACCTATTAGTGAAATTCCTGGCTCAGACTAGATGAAGACGGAAATGAGCTGGAGTTAATGTTTGTTTTCAATGTCATGCTTGGTGACCAGGTGTATTTTTGAGCAGAGCAGCTGGTATGGTGAACACAGAGTAGGATTTGGTTCATAAAGGCATGAGGGCGAGTGTAACTTCCAAACTTTTTGAGTTTTAGATTTGCAGGTAAGAAATGTACCTACCTGGCGTACTAGTGCTCTTTATAGGTAGATTTGCATTTATATTGAATGAATCCTTGCCTGCTGACCCCTTCCCAGGTCATGAACCTCAGCTGTTCCCAGTGGCAGGACAACAGCGAGTCCGTCAAGCACTTTGCATTCGCCAAGTTCTCTGCCGCTGCCGAGCAGTGCTTGCTTCTATTCACCCTCATCCTGCTCATGTTCCTCGCCTCCCTGACGGGCAATGCTCTCATAGCCCTGGCCATCTGCACCAACCCCACCCTCCACACGCCCATGTACTTCTTCCTGGCCAACCTGTCTCTCTTGGAGATTGGCTACACGTGTTCGGTCATACCCAAGATGCTTCAGAGCCTTGTGAGTGAGGCCCGGGGCATCTCCCTCGAGGGGTGTGCCACACAGATGTTCTTCTTCACGCTGTTCGCCATCAGTGAGTGCTGTCTTCTGGCGGCCATGGCTTTTGACCGCTACATGGCCATATGCTCCCCACTACACTACGCGACACGAATGAGCCGTGGGCTATGTGCCCAGCTGGCCGTGGTTTCCTGGGCAGTGGGTTGCGTGGTAGGCTTGGGCCAGACCAACTATATTTTCTCCTTGAACTTCTGTGGCCCCTGTGAAATAGACCACTTCTTCTGCGACCTCCCCCCTATCCTGGCTCTTGCCTGCGGGGATACATCCCGTAACGAGGCCGCGGTCTTTGTTGTAGCCGTTCTTTGCATTTCCAGCCCATTTCTACTGATCATCGCTTCCTATGGCAGAATCCTAGCTGCCGTTCTGATCATGCCCTCACCTGAAGGCCGCCGGAAAGCTCTGTCCACCTGCTCTTCCCACCTGCTTGTAGTGACGCTCTTCTACGGCTCAGGGTCTGTCACCTACCTGAGGCCCAAGGCCAGCCATTCGCCAGGAACAGATAAGCTCCTAGCTCTCTTCTACACAGTGGTAACCTCCATGCTCAACCCCATCATCTACAGTTTGCGGAACAAGGAGGTCAAGGCAGCTCTCTGGAGAACCCTCTGGAAAAAAGCTTTAACTCGCGGGTAGGTACCGAAGGACTGTGCAGATCTGCTCTTTGAAAAGATGCACACACAACCCAAGAGGAAAGAAAGAAACATACACTGTGAGCCCTGCAGTCTGTGTAAGGACCTTCTGTGATAACACTCTGAGCCCTGCAGCCTGTGTTAGGACCTTCTGTGATAACAGTGGCTGCAATTTTGGAGACACCTCTGTACTCACAGCCTAAGTTCTGATTGCCAAATTCTGGAAGGAAGTTGGCTACCAAAAATTTTTAATATGTGAGTCCAACACTAGACAGGTTTTCCAAAATATGTTAGTCTAGACTTAGTGTATAAATTGCCAGATTATATCTCAGAAGTCTGGCAAATTCTCATTCTGCAGTCTTAGTCATTTTCCAGTCCCTGAGGGTCCCATCTGACTCTCTGCCCTAGTCCCTGGGGAAAGTGTTCCCACATGTGTCTTCCCCACATGACTCTCAAATCCCTAATAACTCCATGAAACACATTATTTCCTTCCATAAAAAATGTTTTAAGCACTCCAACTGTAATTATTGTTACATGACATGGAATTAATTCTTTCTGTGAGTTGCGTGTACTATAAAATATGTAAGCATGCAAAAAAAGAAAGCAAACACGTTTCAGAACATTAAAAGAAAAAAGTGGGAAATTTTTATCAGTCTCCATGGTGACAATGCTTTTAAAAAGAGAATCATATTTAAATTATAGGATAGAAAGATAAAAATGAACTAAACATAATTAACATAAACAATTTAAAAGATTTTTATATAATTTACAAAACTTGCATATGTACAGATGAATTCTGGCTCCTTATGCTTGGAAATGAGCCACGCACTATCTCTCAAGGGAAATGAACATGGTCACAACACAGTAGCTGCAGGCGCCTGGAGAGGCATTGCCTGAGGCACCAACACCCAGCCCTCACAGGTGCTGGGATGCAGGAGGGTTTGCTAACAACTCAGGCAGCAGCTGTCATAGGACCAAGCGTAGCTGTGTGACCCAATCACTGTGCACGATGACTAGTCCTGGGTGTGATGTAAGTGTGGTCCCTGGTTAGCAGCACTGTATTGTACACTTGACGTGTGCAGAGAGGGCAAATCTGAAGTGCTCTCACCACACACACAATCTCTATTTGAGGTGATGGGTGTGTCAATAACTCAGTTGTGCTAATACTTCATCACCTTGTGCACCTTAAATACATGCAGTTTTGCTTGTCAGTTAGTGGTAAAAGAAAAAAAGAATGCGCTAATGTGATAATTCTATCAGGGGACAATAGTCACGTCCACTAATGACCAAGATGTGTTTTCCAGATATCCCTACTTTACCAAAAACTGTCCAATTCATTCACACATAATGCATTGTGGTTCATATTTAGGCATGTGCATAGTAATTGACAATGGGAATAATCAGAACAAGCAAACCTAACTGGGGAACAATTATGCTATGGAATAGGCAGAAATTATAGGCAGGCATTAGAAATGATGATCAATCCAGAAAAAAGATTATTAAAGCAAGTTAAAAACGATTTGTATACCATGACCATTTTTGTTTAGTTTTATAAATCTGAAAGGATTACAATGGGATGTTCACAGTAGAATCTCCAGGCATTTATATTGCAGATGTTTTTCTTATCCTTGTTTCTAAGGTTTCTTCAATAAATATGTAATGTATGTATAATACAGATACTAAAATATTTAAATGTAGACCTTTTGTTAAAACAAATATAATACATGCTTTTCAGAGCAAATTTATAAAATATATAAAAGTGTAAAATTGAAAATTTAATCCATTTATCTTCCTTGAATCCAGCCAATGTAAACATTTGGCTTATTTTATTTTAGCCTTTTTCTTTCCACTAATCACACACACACACACACACACACACACACACACACACACTCAAGTCCCTTCCCATGAAAGATTATGTTATGAAAACATATATTTGTTGTTTTGAAAGCAGTTGAATATATAAAAAGTACCAAAAATGCATCTTCTAGAACATTTAATGTTTGTTTTAAATATCTACATGGTCACGAATTAACTTACCCTCAGTATTTTCTCTACTGCATGTTCCTGAATATTAGTTATAGGGAGACATTCTTTACTAACTCTGCTCCTCCAAGCCTGTGCCATGTGGTGTTGGGGAGACTCTGGAGTGCACTTTCCTCTGCACCAGCACAGACAGCGCCACCAACCATAATGACAACCACGTTTACCGAATTCTGAGTGTATAAAAGGGCAGTTTAAGCTCACTCCATATGACCTTAAAAACCATCCTTGGGGCGCCTGGGTGGCGCAGTCGGTTGGGCGTCCGACTTCAGCCAGGTCACGATCTCGCGGTCTGTGAGTTCGAGCCCCGCATCAGGCTCTGGGCTGATGGCTCAGAGCCTGGAGCCTGTTTCCGATTCTGTGTCTCCCTCTCTCTCTGCCCCTCCCCCGTTCATGCTCTGTCTCTCTCTGTCCCAAAAATAAATAAAAAAAACGTTGAAAAAAAAAAACAAAACCATCCTTGTACTACTGTCCTCAGTCTACACACCTGGAGGCCAGGAGCAGAGGCTGGAACCTCTCATCTCCAAAGTGAGCAAGGACCAGTGTGGGGCACCAGCCATGACTTCCAGGAAGGTTCATTCCCATTAGTTCTGATTCCCTGCATTCTCTGTCCCTGAGATAAATAAAGTGAAAGTGAAAAGACCAAACAATACCAGAGAGTATCCACTGGGAAGGGACAAATATGGTGTTAAGGTTTCTTTCTAATTTGTGAGATTTTTTCAGAGGGATAATTTTATTTTTCTTTGTGAAAGCCTCTCCTTTGGTTTGAATCAGCATATGTGATGTAAACAGTAACTTTTGATTTATATTTAAGAGTAACCCCTATACCCTATGACCCAGCAATCACACTACTAGGTATTTACCCAAAGGGTACACAAATGCTGATTTGAAGGGGCACATACATCCCAATGTTTACAGCAGCATTATCAACAATAGCCAAATTACGGAAAGAGACCAAATGTCCAATGACTGATGAATGAATAAAGAACATATGGTATACGTACACAATGGAATATTACTAGGTGATCAAAAAGCATGAAATCTTGCCATTTGAAATGATGTGGATGGAACTAGAGGGCATTATGCTAAGTGAAGTAAGTCAGTCAGAGAAAGAGAGATACCATATGATTTCACTCATGTGGAATTTGAGAAACAAAACAGATGAAGATATGGAAGAAAATAAAGAGAGGGAAACAAACTACAAGAGACTCATAATGATACAGAACAAATTGAGGGTTGCTAGAGGGGAGGTGGGGGGAGATGGGCTAGATGGTGATGCGTACTAAGGAGGGCACTTGCTGGGATGAGCACTGGGCGTTGTATGTAAGTGAGGAATCACTGAATTCTACTCCTGAAGTTAATATTGCACTGTATGTTAACTAAAATTTAAATAAAAAGACAAAAAAAAAAAGAGAAAGAGAGATTCCCAAACACCTATGCTTGTTATCTTTAAATCACACACATAAATTGTTTACCTCCTATTTACATAAAAACACAGTCAGCAGCATGTTCTGAGAGCAAAATTCTCAAATAGATTTTTAGAATGAGCTACAGTTTATCTCATTCAATAATAGATGAACCAGCAGAAGATAAGACAGGTAGCCCAGGGCTTAATGACAAGGAAATCTAGGCAGAGAGACAGTTTGAAAAGGAATTTATTAATTGTCTCACTCTTGGAGTTATTGTCTATACCAAGTTACAAAATCAGAGCATGCCATCACCTCTTCTAGGTTAACCTGTCTCCTTGCAGAATGCAAACCACAGGTCGGTTTGCAAACTCTAAGCCATGGGCCAAATCTGCCTACTGCCTATTTGTGTACATGAGGCTCAGTGGAGACTCCCCCAGCCCCCTCACCAACACGTGGTTCAGGGGCCGTACCTGCAGAGTTCAGTGTTTGCAGATGCCAGGTACCTGCCCTCCGCCGGAAACGTCCGCACATGAGAAACACCAACAAAATGCAAGGGGTGGAAGTTTTTTGGATCCTGATTGGAACAAACCAAAGACAAAAACCATTTAAGAAAATCTGAACACGGGCTGACAGATTATGGTAAGCAAATACTGTTCGTTTTCTTTCTATATTATTGTTTGCAATGATACAATGCCTGAGATTTACTTTTAAAAACTACAGCAAAACAAAACAAAATGAAAAAACAAAAACCGTGGGAGGAAATATTTGAAACAAAATTGGCGTGATGTTGATAATTGCTAATGTTGACTTGGACGTTGGTCGGTTATCTTATCCTCTCCTACCTCCGTGTACTATGCTTGAAATGTTCATATGTGAAAAACAGTAATCCTTTGTCCAGTATGTGTTACTGATTTCTATCTTGATTTCTTATTTCTCAAAATAAATGCTCATGTGCTTTTAAGCTTTTGGAATGTGTTCAGACTTGCCATATTATTCAATATTTGGTCAACATGTTGTGAATGTTCTGTGTACGCTTCAAAAACGCGCGTATAAACTCATTGGCTTGAGTGTCCTCTCTGCACGTCTGAGGTGATTTTTGTTGTGTTAACTATATTCCCTGTGTATCACTCACGTTTGTGTGTCTTTCTACCAGTGATTCACCCAACTCCGCTGTGGATTTCTCTCATTCCTTTGCTACTTGTCCGATTTGGCTTCATACCTTGAAGCTATGTTACAGGAGGTATATGAATCTTGGAGTGTTATAATTTCCAGGCTGATTAAATATTTTAGCATGATGAAAAGTCCTTCCTTATTCCTGGTGATCACTCTTCCCTTAAAGTTTCTGTCATGTGATATTAGCATGTTTCAACTTCCTACTGTCTACTGTCACAGGGTATGTCTTTTTTTAACCTTTACCCTGCATCTTATATGTAGTTTTTATCTTAGTCTCTAAAAAAAATGCACTCTGGGGGCATTTGGCTGGCTCAGTGGGTGGACCATCTGACTCTTGACCTCAGGGTCATGAGTTCAAGCCCCACGTTGGGCATGTAGCCTACTTAAAAAAAAAATTTTATTAAAAAACAGTACTCTGAAAATATTTTTATTTATTTGGACAGTTTGGGCCATTTACATTTATATAATTTATACATATAGTTTATATAATGTACTTTATATACAAATTTATATAATTCATACCCATAATTTAAATAATGTAATTTATATAATTGCTGGAGTTGGTGGCTACTATTTTTCTATGCAGCTTCTATTCATCCAATTTATTGCTTGCCTTTTCTTCTACTGCGTTTGTTTTTATAATTAATCAAATAGTTTTATTAGAACACTTGCCTCACCTTCAAGCTTGTTGGCATTACATTAAAGTCTTATTCTTTTAGTGGCTTAGACATTACAAGATACATCTTTGATCTGTCATAGGCTGAATTAAGTTATTATTTTTACCAATTTGTTTTCCCCATGAAACGATTTTGAGTGATTTCCCATTTATGCTATTAAATTAAAACAACAAGCCTTAAGATAGAGCCAAATCTTTCAGAGCTACCAGGTGAAAATGACAAACCAATGATTCTAAAGGATTTTTCTCAGGTTATATTTACTGATGCCATATAGTAAAAAAAGAAATCAATAACAAAGTGATAGTCAAAAAAATAAAATAGATAGCATTAACAAAATCATAGTCAACATCCCATGAGTTTAGAGTCCAAAAACCACATTCCTAAATAAATTCAAGTTACAGAAGAAATAAAAATTAAAATTAAAAGGCATTTATAGCTAAATTTCAAAATATGTATAGAAACGTGTGTATTGCAGCAGTACTCAAAGAGAATTTATGGATTTAAATGCATTTATTGGTAAATTGGAAGAACAGAGGCTAAACATTCAAAATACCAAATTAAGGGGAGAACGACAAAATAAACCCAAAGAAAATAGAATAAAGGAGATAATAAAGATAAAAGGAGAAATGAATGAAGTAGAACACTAATACAACAATTAAATAGATTTGACCAATAAAATAATAAGCTGGTTCTTTGATAAAACTAATAAAATGGTAAACCTCTGGCTATTTACATGAGTAAGTATCATTAAGATAAAAAATGACACAGTATAAAACGGATTTAATGCCACAACACATCATTTCAGGAAGAATGTTGAGCCGATAACTTAAAAATCTAAATGTAATGAATAATTTTCTACAGGAAAACATAAATTGTCAAAATTCCCAGGAAGGAAAAAGCCTGAATAGAACAGTATATTTTTTTTAATGAGCTCAGGATTACTAATGTCCAACAGCGTACCCTCAGCATCACAGGCTGGATCTGTTCTGTGTGACTTCTAGAAAACTCAAAGAACCATTATTCCAGGCTTATTTAATCTCTTCCAAATTTAATAAGAAATAGAAAGTTGCCCCACTGATTTTATGAGACGAGTAAAATTTTTACGCATAAACAGAACACAGGTGACATAAGAAAATGATATTATTGGCCAACCTCCATTATAAACTCAAATACAGTTTTACATTTTACATAATTTTTATAAAAATTCTCAAAAGACATTTTGAATATAGAAGGAATATTCTAAAAACAACACATCACAGACAAACCCAGCTTATTCCAAGAACACAGATATTATTTCAAGGTAGAAAATCTATTGACACAGGAAGTATGTAATAGATTATAATAGGAGAAAAACAATGCAATCTTCCCAACAGTTGCATGCAGAAACAATGGGTACTTGCAGCATTTTAGCTGGGCACAGTTTCTGGCGTTCAAATCTGGCTACATCGTGGGTTGAATGGAGGATAAGCAATGAGGTTCTCATACAGTCAAGGTGGGGTTGTGAATCAATATGGTTACCTGCGGAAATCTTTGCCATGTCAGCGGATTTCTGTAGTTTCTAATGGGCATCTCCTTTACCTGAAGGCTTCCACATGTAGTTACTGACCACACAGAATCATTCCCACAAAAGTAGGTAAAAGCTGGCATCTACACACAAGAACGTTTATTGCAGCATGGTTGGAAAGAGTAAAAAACTTGAAACAATATAAATATTCTTAATAAAATGAGATACATGCATACAATTAAATAATCTGAGTATCTTTGTAACTAGTTCTTAAACTAGTGTAAGTGATACATGTAGCTTAATATTATTTATGTAAATTTAAAACCATTAATATCTATATAGTTTTACTTTAAAGTATTTTTAAATGTTTTTGGATAAATGTACACAAACTGATAATCATGGATACCTCTAGGTATGACTGCTAAAAATGTAGAAAATATATAGAAAATATTAAATTTTTTAATCTTATTGGGGACATAAGGATACCATTTTTATTAGTGCTTTCATTTATTGTCTATTTGAAATTATAACATTTTAAATGATTTGGGTAATCATACTGCTGATTAGGTATTTGGCTGTCCTAATCCATCTATAAAAATATTTAACTCTGACCACAATTAATCCAATTTCCATCAAATGTCAATCAAATTCTATCATATAAACAGAGAAATAGAAGCACTAGTTTGTATAAACAACACCTAAGGCACCTTGTCAATGTCTTCTTAGTAGATCATGTTTTTTTTCCTCCAATGAGGTCATTTTTTTTTAAATCATTCCATTCAACTTACTATATTCAGCTAGAGTTACTTATCTGTATTAAAATAATTGCTTAGGATTAATCTCTGTTAAAAGCATTTATTTTTTATAAAACCACATTTGTAAAACAATAACACATTGTAAGTATGTTGAAGTAGTCTCTAGAATTAAGCCAATAAGGATTTTGATAATATTTTTATAAATCGATAACTATTATGAATATAGGGAAAGCATGGCCAATATTTTCACACTTTAAAAATTACCCAGATTTTCAGCTGTGTTATCAGAACAGATAAAAACTTCATATTCAATATGAAGAAAAAAAATTTATAAATTCTATGAAGTTACAATATCTGTGAAAGGGAATGTTATAATGGCAAAGACAAACACTTTTATTTATAAATAAATCTGCCTACTTTTGGGAGATTTAAATATTCACACTTAATGACAATACTTCAAATTGTGTTTATTTGCCCTCAATTCAGGTATAGCACTAAGGGGTCAATCGAGAGATTGGGGGCTGCTCTGTGGTAACAAGAGACGTGTAGTAGAGAAGCAGTCACGTTGGTCGTTCTCCTTGGAGACTTTCTCTGTGGCTGGGAGAGATCAGAATGGTCCCGGGTGCATGGAATCCCAGACGCCCTGCTGAATACGTGAGAATCAACAACCCCTGATAAGACAAACCGTCAGGTAGCTGTGGGTGTGCAGGGCCCTAACCGGCCGGCGAGCTGCAGACGCAGCCCCTGCTGCAGAGCCCCGTCCTCAGCTAGACCCACCTCGTGACCGGTACGAGCTGGAGCTGCCTTCTGTCTGCTCATGGCGATAGTTCGTTACCAGAGCAATAACTCCGGGATTCCTGGAAGTATGATTCATGTGCACATGCTCCTGCCTCTAAACGGGTTCACGTATACACAGAATCTTTACAAATTAGCCAGAAAAAGACACATAACAGTTCGGGAAAGGAGGATGAAAAGAAGGGCTTAGGGTAGTAACTTCAGGACGCCATTGAAAGGAAATGTCACACCTGTTTTACTGCGGAGCCGAAGCTGTGACCCTTAGACGCGGGATGTGTAAGTCCTCGGCACCTGGGGAATGGCTGAGTACGTGTCACGGTTCCCCCTGATGTGGGTCCCTCCACAGCAGTCTCCTCAGAGCCCACTTAACCTCCTTGTTTCTCAGCGTGTAGATGAGAGGATTAAGCGAGGGCGTCACTACAGTATAGAAGAGGGTGAGGAATTTACTGTGGTTCTGCGTGTACTCGCTCTTGGGTTGGATGTAGACAGAAATTATAGTCCCGAAAAACAAAACCACAACCAGCAGGTGGGACCCGCAGGTCCCAAACGCTTTCCTCCTGTCTTCCGTGGACCTGATTCTCAGCACGCTCCTGGCGATGCAGCCGTAGGAGACCAGAATCAGCCCCAGCGGTAGGACCACATAGAGGACGATGGCTATGGAGAGCTCGTTCTCCAGGAAGGTGGTGTTCACACAGGCGATTTTAATCAGGGCGGGCTCCTCACACATGAAATCATCCACCCTGTGGTGGTTGCAGAGAGGCAGCTGGAAGACGAGGATGGTCTGAAGCGTGGACTCCACAAAACCACTGCTCCAGGCCACAGCTGCAAGCTGCCGGAGAAGCCTGGGGTGCATGATGACGCCGTAGCGCAGGGGGCGGCAGATGGCATTGAAGCGGTCGTAAGCCATCACCGTCAGGAGGATGCACTCAGCGGAGCCCAGCCCCAGCGCCACATAGAGCTGGAGCACACAGCCCGTGTAGCTGATGGTCTTCTCGGGGCCCCTGAGATTCACCAGCATCTGTGGGACAATGCTCGTTGTAAAGCAGAGGTCCAGGAAGGACAGATTCGACAGGAAGAAGTACATGGGCGTGTGCAGCTTGGGGTTCAAGAAGGAGACCAGGATGATGGCTGTGTTCCCCACCAGCGTCAGTACATATATGATGGAGATGGCCACAAGGAGGACCTTCTCCAGCCCGGGCTGCTCAGAGAAGCCCAGCAAGATAAACCCTGCCGGGTTGCTAGAATTTGTCCCTCTCATTCCTCCCTACCTGAGAGTCACCTTTCTTTGTCATTCCTGTTTTATTCCTGTGGGAAGAAAATCAGGTCTCATAACCACTGGAAAAATAACAAAGTGAGTGAAATGAGCATTTGGACACTGGAATTAGAGAAACAACAGACAAAGATAAAATTATGCAAACTAACAAATATAATAGGTTGACTTGTTATCCGGAAAGAAAGACAAATATATTCAGTCATGAAAATACTAAATGCATTGAAAGGAAATATACAAACATAGGAGAGACATTAGAATCATATACTGAACCGGATTTGAGATTTATATACCAAACCACCTGAGGATTAAAATACACAGGCCATCAATGCACACACTGTGAAAAAGCAGAGAAATTGAAAAGGTGATTGGTTTATATAGACATGTGCTAGACAATACATGTAACAGATAAGTTGAAAGATCCATGTAGTGAGCAAGGGTCTGAGAGAAGGTACACAGAGTTGGAGACACATAGAATTTTCATACAGGAGCAGTGAGACATGGTTATCATTCATATTCATTGTGTTTCTATGAAGCAAATAATTACTGACCTGATAACAGCGTTAAGCAAAACTTCTGTGATCTCCCTATTTGAGTCATAGGGCTACTGTCTTCATGAATATTGCTGTCTAGGAAAGTCTAATTCACAGTCCCCAACAAGCACACTCTCTCCCCAGTGGGTCCTAAGTCCACACGCTTTAATATGCTTTCACTACAAGAGCATCTGAATTCAGTCATCTAATGCAATCCACTGACATTTCACAGAGTAAATGGTGTAAAATGCATCAGTGTCCTTCATGCTATTAGCCTGCAGAGATTAGGAAGTGCAGTTAGGAACATCGGTCCCTCTGAATGCTCGGTCCTAGCGTTTCCAAATGACTGGGCAGATGGATTACCTGTGGGTCAAACCTAAACAGGTTTCTTACAATAAAAAAACAAAAATATCCAATGAAAATCCTCTTCAATATCCTGACCAGAAAATATAACTGTATTTCTAAGAACCCTCGGCCATTATAGCTGATCTTAGGCGATCGTCATATAATCCACTTTAAGGAGAATAAGTTGTTTATTTTCCTCAGTATCCATGGCAATCATCAGCTGCAGTTTGAACTCTGGTTGAGTGAAACTGCTGTGTTTTGGGTGAGTTCAACCATCCTTCTAGAATTGAAACAAAGGAAGGAAACTAATTGAAACAAAGGAAGTAGTCACTGTGTTTACCATATGTCCCTGTGACCACGTGGTTTGGTGGTAAAGTAAAACCCTGAATTGTGTGGTACAGAATTGACTTTGGTTTAGCTGCTAGGTTTCCTCCCCCAAACTGTGAAGAGGGAAAGCTTGGGGCTGCTGGGTCTACAAGAAACACAGTGCGTGGGGGTCCCACTTGGCCCGATGCAACTCTACATCACCACAATTTTGTCCTGGGGTATTTCTGCTCCAAGAATAACCCACATTTTCCCAGGTGAGTCCATACTGAAACTCTCTTTTCACATTTCTGTGAACCAAGATGCCAATGAGGGGATTTATGTCTGCAAAGAGAAGGAGAGAGTCAATTTTCCATGACTAAAAATATAGTGGATGTTGGGACACATGAAAACCTCATCCTGTTCGCTGCTAAAGGGAACCAGCTCTGGATGGCCTGGACTTTTAAAATAAACTTCCTTTATCTTTTTCCACACATGAGAAAAACAGCCCTACCTTCCAGTAAGAATGTCAATCCAGAAGCTGTTGGAGGCTGTGATGAAAAGTTCAATCTTGATCAGAGTTCTGGGACAGGCAGCAGGGAATCTGCGTGTGGGCAGCCTATAAGCTGTGATCTCTTGGCTCAATCACCCTGCAGGTGGATGGAGGTTGGCGAGTTCACTCCTCACACATTGCTGGAGCTCCTTCCCAGGCAGCGCCCCGTCTATATCACAGGGAGACTCCCGTCTCTGGAGAGAGAAGGGCCTTAGAGGCTTGCACTTCTGTGTCATTGGGAGGCAATCAATCCTATGCCACTTTCTGAACATACACACATGCACGTACACACGCACTTTGCTGTGAAGGTGTCTGTAACCGGCCCTCTGCTATCATGGTAGCCTCCCATCATGAGCTCCGGGATGGAGGGGCAGTGAGAAGAGTCTTCCACTCTAGGCATCGTGGAGTTTGCCAGCCAGAAAGGCCACGCACCTGCTTCCATCATGTGAGGTGCTGTCTCCTTGCTTCCAACAGTAAGATGCAAGAGGAGAGACATAAACTGGAGGTGAAGGAATCAGAACTTGAAGATTTGGATAATCCTCATTCATCTCAGAAGAAGACAGGATTACACCAGCAGCGACACTGATAAATTGGACCAACGGGCACAGAGATGAAAAAAAGAAGGCAAGGTTGTCAGACTCTTGGGTTTCTACAGGCTGGGAAATGGGGCAATGTGGCTGTGAAGGTGTTTTCTCCTTCAAGAAAAGTGAAGAATGACCCTGAAGACAAATCAGGGCTCGGGGGGCTGCCCGGAGGAGGGGGACACAGCTGTCCCCTGTGCAGCCTCAAAGGGTGGGAGCAGCTCCGTGGTGGACGCTGCCTAGTCAGGGGTCAGCCCGGCAGACACAGGGCCAGCATGATGCCCTGTGGACATGGAGGTCAGAGCTCATGACAAAGAGGATTACTGCAGAGCCTTAAAATTGAAAGGAGTGTGTCTCCTGTTTTCTGGGCACTCGGGCTCTGCAAAAGGTGCACATAAACCATCTTCGAGGCCACAGAGAAACTGATATCAGGGAACTGTCTCCTTAGCCAGCAATGGTGTTGCTCCTGGTGACGGGGTTGATTTATAATGGCATTTGGAACATGTGGATTCTGTTCATGCCATGATTCCATGGACATGATTGTTATTAAAAATAAATCTTAAACATTTGACCAAAATAATAATGATAAAAGTACATAAACTATGCTACTCTCTGGAGGTGATGGAAATACCCGCTTTGAGCTCGCCCTGGGTCTTAGTACTTATTGAAATGGTTGAAATAAGAGTTCTAATCATCAAAAGTAAAAACATCAATCTGGGAGAAATTGGCATTTCATGTTAAACATTATTAGGAATATGCAGAATATGAGAATATTCCAGCCAAGACCCGCCTTCCCCGGCCGGTGCCCTAGACGGCCCAGCCCAGACCTGCCTTCTTTGGCCTATGCCCTGGATGGCCCAGCTCACTGTGCAGGGCAGTGTTGACTGAGCAGCCTGGGCTCTGCACGATGTGACTCTGTGTGAAGGCCAGCATGTCCAGCCGCCTGGCCCTGGAGGCGCTTTCGTGCCCGAGTGCCCCAGGCCAGTCAGGGTGCTCACCTGCACTACTGTGGTGACAGTGGTCGCTAATTTACAAGCTGTTGTGACAAGGAAATGTGACATTAGCCCAAGGCCACTTGCATATTAATAGAACCACCAGTAAGAATTCTACCTGTAACCACACACATGCTTCCAAACCTCTGGGCACTTAGACCTTCGTCACCCATTTAACATTCAACCTCAGGCTTTCAATCAAGTCTAAGGCCACTCTTCCTGCTAATTCCCCCAGCCCTGGATAACCTCCGCACGGTGCGGGGGGGGGGGGGGCGCACAGGCCCCACACATGCACGGGGTCCCAGCAGCACCCCTCACCCTCCTCACCTGCCGTCGCCCTAATTCACATGCTCTCTCTGCTCTAACACAACTGGTGAAGGCCTGGCCTGGGCTGCAGTCAGATGGGCAGTGTGGTCTGAAGGTCAGAGGTCATGACCTCTGCTGTGCCATGGTCCTTCAGCTTTACAGCAGAGCCCACCCACCCACCCACCCCAGGAGCTTGGCAGTCACCCTCCAGCCCAGGATCACAGCCACACTTCTAAAGTCTCCAAGCTGTTTCTTTCAGATCTTATTTTTTCTCCATGATAAGTCTGATTATTCTGTAAGAATTATTTTCCATACATGACCCCACTACTCTCACTGAAATGGCCCCTAATGATTAACAAATAAAGTTCCAGGTTCTCCACCATTTTGACCTAATTTATCTCTCCTACAACATGCCCTATTTATCCTATGATCAGCTTGTTCAATTAATATTTAAACACTCAGAAGTTTCTGAATATCTTTTCCTTTTATTGAGGTTATGAACCACACACCACATCTAGTTCTCAAAATCTCACCAAACCTCATCCTTGGATGAAAAAGCTTGGAGACTTTAGAAGTGTGGCCTTGATCCTGGGCTGATTGCCCATGACCTCATCCTCTGAACTGCCCAGTCATCTTTCATGTGCTAATCAGTGGATTTGTGAGAAGAAAGAATCTTCCAAGGAACTCAAGGTCTCAGTTACAGCTAGGGGAGAGACTCTGGGAAGTGGCAGGGAGTTCCTAGGGGATGAAAGGACCCATTACAAAAGGACTCCTGTGATTCTTGTTGCAATTGTGAATGGGATCAGTTTGTCTTTCTGTTGCTTCATTATTGGTGTATAAAAATGCAACTGATTTCTGTACATTGATTTTGTATCCTGCGACTTTGCTGAATTCATGTATCAGTTCTAGCAGACTTTTGATGGAGTCTATCGGGTTTTCCATGTATAATATCATGTCATCTGCAAAAAGTGAAAGCTTGACTTCATCTTTGCCAATTTGGATGCCTTTGATTTCCTTTTGTTGTCTGATTGCTGATGCTAGAACTTTCAACACTATGTTAAACAACAGCGGTGAGAGTGGATATCCCTGTCGTGTTCCTGATCTCAGGGGGAAAGCTCTCAGTTTTTCCCCATTGAGGATGATAATAGCTGTGGGCTTTTGATAAATGGCTTTTATGATGTTTAAGTATGTTCCTTCTATCCCGACGTTCTTGAGGGTTTTTATTAAGAAAGATGCCGGATTTTGTCAAAAGCTTTTTCTGCATTGATTGAAAGGATCATCTGGTTCTTTCATTAATGTGATGTATCATGTTGATTGATTTGCAAATATTGAACCAGCCCTGCAGCCCCGCAATGAATCCCACTTGATCATGGTGAATAATTCTTTTTATATGCTGTTGATTTCGATTTGCTAGTATCTTGTTGAGAATTTTTGCATCCATATTCATCTAGGAATAAACCTAACCAAAGATGTAAAAGATCTGTATGCAGAAAACTATAGAAAGCTTATGAAGGAAACTGAAGATACAAAGAAATGGAAAAGCATTCCGTGCTTATGGATTAGAAGAATAAATATTGTTAAAATGTCAATAGTATCCAAAGCAATCTACACATTCAATGCAATCCCAATCAAAATTGCACCAGCATTCTTCTCGAAGCTAGAAAGCAATCCTAAAATTTGTATGGAACCACAAAAGACACCAAATAGCCAAAGTAATTTTGAAGAAGAACACCAAAGTGGGAGGCATCACAATCCCAGACTTTAGCCTCTACTATAAAGCTCTAATCATCAAGACAGCATGGTATTGGCACAAAAACAGACACATAGAACAACTGGAATAGAATAGACACTTCAGAATTGGACCCACAAAAGTATGGCCAACTAATCTTTGACAAAGCAGGAAAGAATATACAATGGGAAAAAAGACAGTCTCTTTAACAAATGGTGCTGGGAGAACTGGACAGCAACATGCGGAAGGATGAAACTAGACCGCCTTCTTACACCATTCACAAAAATAAACTCAAAATGGATAAAGGACCTGAATGTGAGACAGGAAACCATCAAAACCCTAGAGGAGAAAGCAGGAAAAAATCTCTCTGACCTCAGCCACAGCAATTTCTTACTTGACACATCTCCAAAGGCAAGGGAATTAAAAGCAAAAATGAACTATTGGGACCTCATGAAGATAAAAAGCTTCTGCACTGCAAAGGAAATAAACAAAACTAAAAGGCACCTGATGGAATGGGGGAAGATATTTGCAAATGCCATATCAGACAAAGGGCTAGTATCCAAAATCTATAAAGAACTCACCAAACTCCACTCCTGAAAAACAAAGAACCCAGTGAAGAAATGGGCAGAAAACATGAATAGACACTTCTCTAAAGAAGACATCTGGATGGCCAACAGACACATGAAAAGATGCTCAACGTCGCTCCTCATCAGGGAAATACAAATCAAAACCACACTCAGATATCACCTCGCACCAGTCAGAGTGGCTAAAATGAACAAATCAGGAGACTATAGATGCTGGAGAGGATGTGGAGAAAGGGGAACCCTCCTGCACTGTTGGTGGGAATGCAAATTGGTGCAGCCACTCTGGAAAACAGTGTGGATGTTCCTCAAAAAATTAACAATAGATCTACCCTATGACCCAGTAATAGCACTGCTAGGAATTTACCCAAGGGATACAGGAGTGCTGATGCATAGGGGCACTTGTACCCCAATGTTTATAGCAGCACTCTCAACAATAGCCAAATTATGGAAAGAGCCTAAATGTCCTTCAACTGATGAATGGATAAAGAAGCTGTGGTTTATAAATACAATGGAATACTACTTGGTAATGAGAAAGAATGAAATCTGTTCATTTGTAGCAACATGGATGGAAGTGGAGAGTATTATGTTAAGTGAGGTATGTCAGACAGAGAAAGACAGATACCATATGTTTTCACTCTTATGTGGATCCTGAGAAACTTAACAGAAGACCATGGGGGAGGGGAAGGAAAAAAAAAGTTAGGGAGGGAGGGAGCCAAACCATAAGAGACTCAAAACTGAGAATAAACTGAGGGTTGATGGGGGGGCGGGAGGGAGGGAAAAGTAGGTGATGGGCATCGAGGAGGGTACCTGTTGGGATGAGAACTGGGTGTTGTATGGAAACCAACGTGACAATAAATTTCATGTTTAAAAAAAAAAGAAGAAGAAGGACTCCTGTGCTTTGTGAAGGAGGTTGGTCTCTCCTGTGAACTCTGGCAGCACATCTTGTATTTTGTAAGATCACAGACTCTGGAGTCAGATCAGCGTAGGTTCCAGAACCTGGGCAAGATATTTCTCCTCTAGAAGATAAGGTTTCCTCATCTTTATTGAGTGGAACAATAGTGCCAGTGAGTGATACGTGAAATGATGTGTGTAACGTGCTTGGTGGGGAGCCTGGCACCCAGCAGAGCTCAATCCACACTTACCTGCTGATTTGGTGAAGGTGAGAGCAGTGTGTGGGTGCGATGAAAACAGGTCTTAGTGCCTCACCCTTCCTGCCTGCCATGTGCTGGCTCTCTCCCCCCTGGACTCTGTCTTTACAATGTCCCATGATCTTTCTGGTCATTTTTAAGTGGTAAAAATGCCCACGTTTAAGTAATAAATATTCTCATGTCTGTGATTGAGGTGTCTGCCGTCAGGCCTGGTCCAGCTCGAGAACCTGCAGGGGAATTGAGAGCTATGAGGGTCTCTGTCTCCACCTTGTGTGTGCTACTCTCGCCTTAGGCACGGGCTGTGAACTTGCCAGTGGAAAACTGCGGAGGGAAAAGGACACGGGCGACAGCAAAGTTTACTCCATAGCTAAAGGCTGTTTCATTCAGCTTCTCACATTTATGTATTTTGGGGCAATTACTATAAATCCATTCATCATGTTCACTGAACAGTCAATATCTACCGCTTTCTCCCACTCCGTTAATTCCAGGCCAGAATGCTTGGCTTCCCCTGAAAGTCCTTCTGGAGCCTTCCTCTCCCTCTGCCAGCCTGTCAGGGGTGTGGACACCAGTCAGGCTGTGACCCTGAGAGACACAGATGGCAGAGCCCCTCACTGAACTTAAGAGACATATGAATGGGGCACGAGGGGGGCTCAGTCGCTTAGGCGTCCAACTTCAGCTCAGGTTGTGATCTCGCGGTCCGTGAGTTTGAGCCCCGCGTTGGGGCTGACAGCTCAGATCCTGGACCCTGCCTCGGGTTCTGTGTCTCCAGCTCTCTCTACCCCTTCCCCACTCATGCTCTCTCTCTCTCAAAAATAAACATTAAAGAAATTTTTAAAAAGGAAGAATGAGTAGAGTATGTATAGATGGGAATTGACAGTGAAAGGGGATGGGCAGAGGTATGAGAGTGCCCATGTGTTTGTGCCCAGCGGTATGTATGTGCGTTACTGGGGGTGCATTTATTAGAATTAGAAAGTATACGTGTAAACTAGTGTGTTCCTTGGGGCTCTTTTATATTGTTGTTATAGTATCACTTCCTTTCACTCTTTTGAAAGACCATTCTGCACCTGTGCTGCTGTTGGATGCCCAGACCCAGATCTGCAAGTATATTGTCACATGCTATGTTACATGAACATAAGGGTTAATCATTGACAATGACTTAATATATTTTACTTTCATGATTATTTTTCACAAGTAACAAAACAGTTTCAAGATGTGCAGTTATTATGAGGGAAGAATTGTGAAGCCTGAGGACATGTGCCCATTTGTCTTAAACATGACACACAGTGATGGTCTTTGGAAATATGCTTTGTCTCAGTGAGTGTATTTTAAACATTTTCATTTACAACGGGACTTTCAAAAGTCCATTACAAATCTCGGCCTCTTTAATCTTCTAGAAGGTAAAACATCTATGCTGAGGCCACTAACTTACACGCCACCAGGGAACCTCCTCTCCCCGACCCTTATCCCCATGTTGAGATTCAGCTACCCGGTCATCAACATGCAGGCCCAGAAGCTGACTCCTTCCTCAACACCATGCACCAGAACAGGCCAGGAGGTTGGGTGGTTTTGTTTTTTTTTTTTTACTTTGAACATGTTAAGATATTTTTATTATTTATTTACTTAACTTGAGTATATTTGACACACAATGCTACACTGGTGTCAGGCGTACAAGTGATTGGACAAGCTAATACGTTATACTGTGCTGCCCCAATGCATCACGGTTACAGCATCACTGTATGTTCTAAATGCAAATACCATACGATTTCACTCATGCATGGAATTTAAGAAACCCAACAAATAAACAGAGAGGGGAAAGAGAGAGAGAGAGAGGCAAACCAAGAAACAGACTCTTACCCACGGAGAACACACTGATGGCAGGTGGGAGGATGGGGGAACAGGTGATGGGGATGAAGAGGGCACTGGTCCTGAGGAGCACCAGGTGCTGCATGTGTGAAATCATTGTGTGCTACACCTGAAACTAGTGCTACACGCATGTTAACTGAAATTTTAAAAAATCTTGGAAGAAGAAAATAAATGCATCACGTGAATTTATATTAATAAGCTAGTGGACTAAAAGAGTTAACTAGTCCATGAAAGAAATACTTTTGAAATTATGTGTGCATAATGATTAAACATTTAGAACACAGATATAAACGATTAAACATTTAGAACACAGATATAAATGTTTATTACTTCCAAGAGCCAAATGTTTGCCATTTTGTAGGAAAAAGAACCACTAAAATCTCCAGAAGCTGACTGTCGTTTATATAACAAATATTCTTGGGGAAAGGGGTTCTGCCGGCAGCTCAGTGGGTTGAGTGTCAGACTCTGGGTTTCAGCTCAGGTCACGATCTCACGGTTCTGGGGACCAAGCCGCCCCCCGTGGGGCTCAGAGCTTTCAGCTTGGGATTGATTCTCTGTCTCCTCGCTCTCTGCCCCGCCCCCACACTCGCGCTGTCTCTCAAAATAAATAAACTTAAAAAAAAAAATCCTTGAGGAAAGAAATCACTTCAAAATTATGGTTGAGGAGCTGAAACGGTATTTACGTACATGAAACATCAATGTCGCTGAATCCTCCTCATTTACACGGTTTCTCATAAGCCACAGACTGAGCGCATTGCATCCTTCTAACAGTTCTTTCTCCCTTATTTACCTTTTTGTGTGATAGATTTTACCTCGGCTCCTGACACTCACGTCTCAGGAAAACTGCTTCACAACGAGCCTCCGGAGCCCTTCTGGTCCATCCGCTCCGGCTTCTGCGGGACCCCGCGGTCCCCCACCACTGTGACTTCAAGGCAGACGGCCCTCCCTCCTGCCCGCAGCTCCACCTGTTCCGGCGCGTTTCTCCACGTGCCCAACGACCCCTCCCAGCTGCGCCTGCTTTCCACCCTCCCCACCAAAACGCCAACAATTCCTGACCACCGCCATCTCTAACAACAGTCTCCTCTTTATCACAGGGAAAGCTTTCATTCACCTTGTGGTGCCCTGTAGACAGATTGGATCAGAGAATCCGGATTTATACTGCAAGGCTTCCTTTCTGAGCCCGTGGGATTTTTATTGAAGTGGGGTTTTTTTGTCTGAGTTCATTCGTGCGCAGTAAAAGAATGAGCTTATTACGTCGGGTCAAGGTGAAAAGGGGTGTAGTTTGTGTGGCCAGCCGCCGGAGGCCCCACTTCCCAGGCTCCTTTGTTTGCAGATCTTGATTGACTTAGGTAAACGAGACCCTTTGGGGCATCATGTCCTTCTGATGCTGCACTTTTAACTCCACTCCTGTTTTCACCGGAAGAGAGCAAACCCGTGACAGTCTAGACCCCCCTCCTTCAGTAAACGCAGAGCCCAGGCCCGCTCTCTCGGGGACAGCGAGGGACAGTGACTTGTTCCTGTTGGCCGTGGCTACAGGCATCTTGCGATCAGAGGAACCACAAGGCCCCTTCCGACCACAATATTGGTTATTGATAGGCTGAGACCAGCACAAAACAATAGGAAAAGGACCTGGAAAACAGTGATCAATAAATATCAGTTAACAGCTCTTCAGTCTTGTACTCTCCTCTTATTTGGATCCAATATGTGCTTATTATTTTCAATTGTTCTAACACAAATTCTTACCTAGTCAGTAATTAGATGCCCACTTATGCTTACATCTGAATGGAAAATCAATCACCCGAAAATATGGGTAAATTAATCCTTTTTTGGGTCTTTATAATATGGAAAAAACGTATGACTTATTTTTTCTCTGCATACTTATAGAAAGTGTGACACACATCTTTTTTTTTTTTTTTAATGCTTATTTGTTTTGAGAGAGACTGTGAGTGGGGGAGGAGCAGAGAGGAGAGAATCCCAAGCAGGCTCCACGCTCAGCAAGGAGCTTGACCCAGGGCTCGAACACACGACCCTGGGATCATGACCTGAGCCAAAATCAAGAGTCTGATGCTCAACCGACTGAGCGACCGGGTGCCCCTATATTTTTTTTCTTTTTGACACAAGGCTTTAATGGTGGTAACTGAGCTGAAGCTGTCATTGCATTGAAGGCATCTAGTCTATTCATTGTGTTTGGAATTACTCTCTACAGGAAACTGTGCTACTATTAACCTAGCCAACAATGAATTTAAAGTAGTTAACCTATGAAATAAAAATATCCTCCCCAATGTTTCCTGAATAAATACAAGCTGAAATGTAGCCATTGGCAAATGGCTATCACTGTTTGCAAGCAACATAAAATATTCTTATAAAATACATTTCTTCATTTGTGAAATAGTTAAAAGGTCATAATAGATACAAAATAAAACAAGAATGCAAGTGCACTGAATGCCTGTGTGTTTGAGAGATTCATAACAAAGCATAGACCTCCTGACCAGTGCCTAACACTTGGAAGAAAGACATAAAACTGCAAATACAAGGAATAAAAGAATCACTTTTCAGGCAAAAATGACCTGGACACACTGAGGCCCAGACCAGACAGCATCATCTCTGAATGATGGCTCCCAGCGATATACATCAGGAATAAAAATGATACTGCATACTACATTTTTATAACTGTACAAATCTTTATTGAATAAAAAGTTGAGATGGATTTTTTGACCTTAGCACACATTTGTCTATTGTTTTATCCTCATAAGCAGCAACATAAACAGATTTTTAAAACAGAGTTCTGATTAGGCACAGTAAATTGAACAAACATGTTGATTCCCGTTCCTTTCTTAACACCATAAAAATTACATTACATAAAAGCTGATGTGAATCTATAAGGACAAGCAGGCTGGAGAGGGACCGACAGCCAAGAACAGATGGATAAACTTTTGGAAGATGTGAGACGAGAAGGATGGGACGAAGCCAAGGAAGGGGGTAAAGCTGCTCTCAGAGGACTGGCGAGGCAGCTGGTAGGAGCCAGAACCGGAGCCTCAGGGCTGCCTGGGGAGCAGGCAGGTGTCAGCAGGATGCTCAAGACAGAAGGGTTTAGAAATGTGCCCTAATGTTTATAGCAGCACTTTCAACAATAGCCGAATGATGGAAAGAGCCTGAATGTCCATCATCAACTGGCGAATGGATAAAGAAGATGTGGTTTATATATACAATGGAATACTACTTGGCAATGAGAAAGAATCAAGTCGTGCCATTTTCAGCAATGTGGATGGAACTGGAAAGTATTATGCTGAGTGAGTGAAATAAGTCAGTCAGAGAAGGACAGATATCATATGTTTTCACTCATATGTGGAAGTTGAGAAACTTAACAGAAGACCGTGGGGGAGGGGAAGGGGGAGGGGAAAAATAGTTTCAAACAGAGAGGGAGGCAAACCATAAGAGACTCTTAAATACGGAGAACATACTGAGGGTTAATGGGAGGGTGGGGGAGAAGGGAAAGTGGGTGATGGGCATTGAGGAGGGCACCTATTGGGATGAGTACTGGGTGTTGTGTGGAAGCCACTTGGCAATAAATTATATTAAATAAAGAAATAAAGAAATGTGCCCAGCAGGCGGCTTGTGACAGGATAGAAAATACAGAGGCTGACAGGTGTCCTGTGTGGACAATCACATCGTTTCACTCCCACTGTGCCTTCTGCTGCCCCAAAGGTGTGATAGAAGGAGAAATAAAGGCTAATGTAAAGGAGATAGGAGCAAAAATCTATGCTGAATGTTCATTTTGGTGGCTCGCCCTGAGGAGTATAGATTGGCAATGCTCAGTAGCTTGGAAGAAGAAAATCTAGATCAAATTTGGGAGCATTTGTCTTGCTCCCTGTCTACGTGGCTATGATCTTGGGCACATTCTTTGATTTTTCTGAGTTTGGGGACTGCCATCAGCTAAATAGGAATAGTTAAAATGTGCTTCCCTAATTTATACAGTGGCTATGATTACCAAATGAATTAATAAATATCTTATGTTTATTAAATACCTTGTATGATATATATGAGTTAGAATGAACAGCCATTATGGGAGAGAAACATGTAAAAATCATTTTAGAAAGATGAATTTTGTGACTGAATGAAGTTCTTATTTTTCTCAGAATAGTGAGCATATGTAAGGAGTAATTTTACCTAATTCATAATCGATACTATAAAAATCACATGAACAACCACTAAGACCAGGTCTTATTGGAATGGATTTAATTTCCTCTGAGGTGACTTTCTGGACTTGCCCAAAGTTTGTACTTGGTTGGAAACTTTATCTTGGTTGCTTCTGAGGTTGTCTCACTTGCTGGTCCCTCTGGCTCTTCTGTCCCGGGCACGTTGGTGGCAGACGTTAATTATGCTGAGTCTCAGAGGCTTACACGGAATCACAGCATGCAGACTCAGGGGAAAGCGCTGCGGGGGGCTGCGGGGCCTGGGGATGGCCATAACTGGGAGCCGGTGCCTTGACCCTTCAGTAGGTGAGGGGAGCGGGGTTGACGCTGCACAGAGCCCAAAGGAAATCCAGACAGCAGACCAGGGTCTGGGAGTCACGTCTGAGCCTGAGGTCAGTCTTCCCCAACAGCCCCTCTCTGTCCCAAGCAAACAACCTGATAGATTTTACAGCCCAGCACCAGGTCAACAACGCAATGGTTTGGGGAGGGAAGGAGAGTCAAAATCAGAGGGAACCTTGCTTTGCTGCTCCATACAGTTGGGGAAGGAAGCATTCAGGAATAGAACTGTAGAGTAAAAAAAAAAAAAAATTAAAAAATATTGATTTCACGGCCACTGACATTTTTGTTTGCGAAAACAATGGAATTAAGAAAAGTGTATTGGGGTGCCTGGGTGGCTCAGTCGCTTGAGCCTCCGACTTCGGCTCAGGTCACGATCTCGCAGTTTATGAGTTCGAGCCCCGTGTGGGGCTGTGTGCTGACACCTCAGAGCCTGGAGCCTGTTTCAGATTCTGTGTCTCCCTCTCTCTCTCTCTCTGCCCTCCCCCACTCCTTCTCTCTCTCTCTCTCTCTCTCAAAAATGAATAAACATTAAAAAAAGAAGAAAGAAAAGGGTACTGATGTAGGATTCAAATCATATATTATTCAAATCTTTGCTTCTAAATTTACCAGATTTATGTGCTTGGGCAAGTCCTGTAGCCTCTTGGTGCCTGAGTTTTCTCTGTTCTATCATTTAAAAAAGTATTCTTACTTTAGGGGATTATTATGAGAACAAATGAAACATACATGTGAGGAGGGCTTATTATATGCACAAAATCGATTATATATACATACACAAAACTTATATACATTTATATATTATGGAAAGTTAGATATGAACATTCTGGTATTTGCAGATCCTTGTTATACATTATTCTGTTATAAGGAAAGCTATGGAGAAATGCAATTGTTTCCTATTAGTGTTGTTTACCTTTGGGACCTTGTATTTTCATGTAAATATCATAAGATGTGCCTTTTCCCCACTCCTCTAGACTGAAATTGTGATTTACATTACAAAGTTTGTAGATAATAAGGTACTGACTTCGTGTGGGAACCAACCGAGATCTGAAAGGCCCACCATTCAAACAAATCCAAGACTGTTTAGAACAAGGGAATCCAGTACATGGCATCCAGGCATGGCATCAGGCCGTAGGGACGATTCGTAGACATCACATTAAGAAGAAATATCTGAAGTGAATCACAGGAGAAATGAACACCAAAATATGGCAATAAAACACTTACAATGTTTGCATTACGAGTAATGTGGGCATATTTCACTCTGCCCTGGCTTCTCGGTCAGGGAGTAGAGAAGCAGCTGGTGTATCTAGTTCTGCGGTGACGAAATATCAGTGAGACCCACTGAGGCCATGAGTGAAAGGAAATCATAACGTCAAGATGCTGGAGTGATCTAACCCACCACAACCCCAGAGGGAAGCATTTCAGAGCTTCAGGCTTTAACTGAATTCCAATTAATTAAAAGGTGGGAAATACCCATCGTCTAAACTTGCTTCTAGAAGTCACACCCTTACTCTTGGAGAGTATGTATTAAGTCCAGTCGGAAAAGGGGCCAGGTACTAAAACAGGGATATAAGTATATACACACACATATATATAAGTATATGCACATAAAATAAAATGTATTGTGTGTCACAGGAGAATTACAAATACACTGTTCTGGAGGGTCAGTAAAGAGGGTGGGGCATACTTAGGAACCTTTTTAACCTGAAATGATGCTCACAGGACAGAAAGCAGTGGATGTTCCCACAAAGTGGGAAAGAGAAGTGGGCTGGATTGTGGGTACGTCTGGATGGCTGGAGCCCTCGAGTCTAAGGCTGTGTTGTGATATAGTGTGTGGAGATTCACTGAAGAATTCTGAGCTGTGCATGGTCAGGTCTGAACTAAGGAAAGACTTCTCCAAACGTACTGGGTCTCTATGAAGATGAGAACTTGTAAGTGGGGAGACCAGCTGGACAGCTAGAGACTATGGAACATGGAACTATATTCTGTGTCTGCTGTGATATGTTTGAGTAGATACAGATTTCATGGATCGATGTGACAGACAGTGTGAAGGAAGAACTGGTCCCACTTGACAGCCTGGGAGACAGGCAATTGCAATTCACAGATAAGGGTTCTGCTCTGGGCACTGAAAGAATTGTGGTTCTGTCCATAAAAAACAGACGCTGTGAGTGCGAGAAGGAGTCAGGTCTGGATTTAGTGATTCTGAGGTCTGGGCTTGAAGCAGACACGTTCCCCTGCCTTCTGTTGCCTTCTGTTACTCCCCTCTGTCTGCTTTCATAACCCAGTGGCAGCAGCATAGGACCCAGCCATGCAGGCACACGGATCCCACCAGTGGGGGGCAAGAGGAGAAGGAGGAGCAGAGGGGTTCCAGAGTTGTCCTCCTGACCCATCACCCATTGATTGCAAATATCACATACTCTGTGTACAGAAGTTAAGAAACTTCCAGTACGTTAGGGAATTCATGAGTAGGGAAAGAAATAATAACTATTAATAGCTACTGAATTATCAACATATGAAAAGAATTGAGTTACATGTGCCGTTTACACTGTATCACTCTGTCCTATGAGAAAATTATGGTCATTCTAAAGCTGAGAAATTGAACCACAAAAAAAGATGATGTGACATCTCCAAAGTCACACTCCTGCAAAATGGAATGGTCAGGTTTGAAGCAAGAAGGAAAATGCCTTTTATAAAATAACTAGAGAGAAATACAACACGAATTTGCCATAAATGGGAGCAAAACTGAAAGGAATTTGGGATTTTAGGGAATGGAAAAAGTACTCATTGGATTTTTTTTTAATTCCGCTATAGTTAACCTGCAGTGTAATATAGTTTCAGGTCTACAACAGAGTGACTCAACATTTACGTACAACATCCAGTGCTCCTCACAAGTGCCCTCCTTAATGCCCATCATCCATCTAGCCCATCCCCCACCCACCTCCCTCCATCAACCCTCACTTTGTTCTTTGTAAGTGAAGAGTCTGTTTCCTGTCTTTTTTTTGTCTTTTTTTTCCTTTTGCTCGTTTGTTTTGTGCCTTAAATTCCATATATGAGTGAAATCATATGGTATTTGTCTTTCTCTGAGTGACTTATTTTGCTTACATTCTACTCTCTAGCTCCATGCACATCATCCAATTGTTGCACAATAAAGAGCTGTGTGATCTGGATGGGACGGTGCAGGTGCACCAGGAGGCAGGAATGTGTGACAGTGAGTGAGAGAGGAGAATAAAGTTGGGGGGGTAAATTTAAATGGCTATCCTGAAGGGCTAGAAATTCATATTTAGCCCTGAAACTCAGGGAGCCAAACATCTGAACCTCTTTCTGGATGCCTCCCTCCCTCAGACGTAAAACTTGCCTCACATTTATCCAGATATTTTTCAAGTAACATTTTTTCAGCAAGCGAGGTTTTGAGGATTGTTTTGTGTGTATATCATCCTGTTTGAACTTTTTGTTTCTTCCCTATATTTAAAAATTTTCTGAATAGGATGAGCATTAGGCTGGGAAGGGGTGAGCGGCGTCCTAAAAATGCAAACTCCCATAACGTAAAATCTGTGCAGGGCAGTTCCCAGGAAGATTGTGACCAGGTTAGTCTAAGGAAGGTCATCACCTGCTGACCCTCAAGCTGACCTCTGTTTGACTTCTATTTGGGAAGCTCCACCTCCTCCCCACTCTGCTTTAATCTGTACTCCGTTGTTGTCGTTAAATATTCATAACATGTACAGGTGATGGAAGTTCTATGAAACTTTTTGGAAGATACAAAATCCCGAAAGGGGTGAGTAGCTAACCAGACAGCACCCACAAGGGAAGCCACACTTCCTATTTTGCTGGTGCTCTCCTTATTCCTCTCTCAAGGATCTTTCAGTGGTACATTGGCAATGTTGACTCAACATGTCACCTTAATCAAGGTGCAGGTGCAGATCACAGCAGAAATGGGAAGCCCAGTTCACCACCTCTTGTCCCTACTTCTCAGCAGCTCCCTCTTACCACTGACACCCGTGCCTGGCAGTGGGCACTTAGAGGTTCCAGCTAGCACTTCACCTGTCGGTGACAACATGTGGATCAACAATCAGAGCTCTCGAGATGACTTCATCTTACTGGGATTCTCCGACCGCCCCTGGCTGGAGATGCCACTCTTTGTAATCTTTCTGGTGGCCTACATCTTTGCCTTATTTGGGAACGTGTCCATTATTCTTGTTTCCCGCCTAGACCCCCAGCTTGACAGTCCCATGTACTTTTTTGTCTCTAATCTGTCTCTACTGGACCTCTGCTACACTACCAGCACCGTGCCACAGATGTTAGTCAACCTTAGGGGACCAGAAAAGACCATTAGCTATGGTGGCTGTGTGGCCCAACTCTACATTTTCTTGGCCTTGGGTTCTACTGAATGCATACTTCTAGCCATCATGGCCTTGGATCGTTATACTGCTGTTTGCAAGCCCCTGCACTACACAATCATCATGAGTCACAGACGCTGCATCCACATGGCGACTGGGACCTGGATCAGTGGCTTTGCCAACTCCCTTGTGCAGTCCACCCTCACCGTGGTGGTCCCACGGTGTGGACACAGGGTGGTGGACCATTTCTTCTGTGAAGTTCCTGCTCTTTTGAAACTAGCGTGTGCTGATACTCATGTGAATGAGGCTGAGCTCAACGTGCTGGGGGCGCTGCTGCTTCTGGTGCCTCTCACCCTCATCCTGGGCACCTATGTGCTCATTGCTCGGGCAGTAATGAGGATCCGCTCTGCTGAAAGTCGCTGGAAGGCCTTCAATACCTGTGCTTCACACCTGCTGGTCGTGTCCCTCTTCTACTTCACAGCCATCAGTATGTACGTCCAGCCTCCCTCTAGCTACTCTCATGATAGGGGGAAGATCATGGCTCTCTTCTATGGGATTGTCACTCCCACACTCAATCCATTTATCTACACACTGAGGAACAAGGATGTGAAAGCTGCCCTGGGAAGGGCACTGACCAAGGAGTTCTGGGTCAAGACAGGATGATCTCTGGAAAGGAGACCCACAAAGCAAGGAGGGATGTGTCAGCCTTTCAGGGAAGATTCTGGGCATGAAGTTATGAGACTATGCTGCATCATGTGTCATGAAGTTCACAGATGGAGCAGGACCAGAAAGGAGCAACAAGTCTGGGTGACCTCAGAGCTGTTTTCCACTTATGAGAACACCTGTCTTACAATACGAATCCCATAAGGTCATGTCACCTTCCTCCCCAACCTTGGCTACTAGTTAACCCTAACTGCTGGCTAACTTAGTTTCAGAGGGGAAATTGGTGCAATAACTAGGCAAAAATATATTTAGAAAATATAGAAAATATATTTGGCCTGCATTATTTCTAAATGAATCCCCAAAAAATTAGAAATAATCACGTATTTAAAAAAACAACAACCATGCCACTGCCATCTTGAGTCGACTTTAATCAACACACATTGACACCATGCAGTCATCCTCTGGCATTTGGTGACCAACTGTGTCACCCATGAGGGCCTTGGACCCAAAAGCAAGTGAACGCAAGAGGCATTGAGGTCAAAAGCATCTAAAATAGAAATATGCAAAGGGAAAAATCCATGAAAAAATTTAGAGTCAGTGAATTTAAGTACACATTATTTTGACCTGAAACCCAAGTCAGTCTTTGTTATGATAAACAACAATGAGGTCATGGTCAATGAAACAGAAGTTACTCGGGGCCAAGAGACAAAACAAAGCACAGTGAACAGTGGGAAATATTCTAAGTCAAGAAACTGTACTAGTGACTAGAGAGTTTGACAAAGTAGCTTCTTTCACCATGTGGACGTGTCCTGCTTCAGTGTGGGAGTTAGGGGAATATGATGTTGAATGCAAAGCCTTAGTTCATCTATCAGACTTATTTTTTAAAAAATGTTTTATAACTCCTGGTTATAAATTGTTTCACACATACATTTTAGTCAAAATAGAGTGAATTCAGCAAAAACTCAATGCTATTGCCTGAAGTGAAAATCAAATCTCACATTTCATGAATGGGTATATATACCCCCTCAACGGAGTCATGTGTGCCTTTAGGGGACAAAATTCATCACCTTTGACTACAGTTCCTTTGCCACTAAAAAGGGGTGCTAACATTTGCCTTAATTCAAAGGTGTGTGAAATTATGTTCTTCACAGGACATTGACTTTAATATTTAATATTGTAACTCTGTTTCCTATGAACTAAATCTAGATAATTTTTTTAAAGTTTATTATTTTTGAGAGAGAAAGACAGACAGAGCATGAGCAGGGGAGGGACAGAGAGACAGGGAGACACAGAATCCGAAGCAGGCTCCAGGCTCTGAGCTGTCAGCACAGAGCCTGACACAGGTTCGAACTCATGGACTGCAAGATCATGACCTGAGACAAAGTTAGACACTTAACTGATTGAGCCACCCAGGTGCCCCAAGCAAATCTAGATAATAAAAATTTAATTCTAAATTCATAGAGCTCTAATGCATTTTCAATTTGAAGATTTATAAAATCATGGGCTAAGCACTTATTCTGACTTATCAATACAATTTCTATGTCATTGTCTCCCTTTTAATACACATTATTGAGCTTTCTGTATAAAATTATCCTTTCCAAAGTCTACCCATCCATAAATACATTTAATAATTTTTACTTATTTCATTTCAGTTCTTTGTAGTTATTCTACACTAATGGATCAGAGTCCCTTAATAATATACACTCCAAGGTCTTAATCAACATGAATAATTTTCTGAGAATCCTTCAGTGTATTTTACAAGGTTCTTTAATTTGGGGAAATAAATACACTGACTGACTGAATTCTAGAATCTGGATTAAACTGGTATATGGCTGGGAACATTAAGGGTGTATCAGGTTCAATATCCTGTCAGAGATTCTGAAAATTTGGAATTGCAAATGTTAATGATAACACAAAACATGCATAAAATCTCTCCCCGGAGATAAAATTCTCTAGTAAATGGAGATTACCACATGCCATGGAGTACTTCCTAGGACCCTCCTCCCTCTCCCCCTCCCACATATTAGCATCAATCCTGCCATGGGGTATTTCCTTGGACCCTCCTCCTTCCCCTCCCCACATATCACCATCAATCCTGCCATGGGTATTTCCTAGGACCCTCCCCCTCCCCACATATCAGCATCAATCCTGGACATTTCTAGCTCAGCATATTAAACTTCACTAAAAAAAAAAATTGACAACCCTAAGGGCTGTGTCCTGCAGTGGCTTCTGTTTGAACACTTTATTGTGTTCACTGCCTGTCAGGAGACCTCCTTCCCAAACCCCCCTGTAATATTCATGTTTTAATGCCTTACATATCTGCAGATTTCTTTACAATGCTTTTGCATGATAAACATTTAGTAAATACACTAACGTAATTAGGTCAAGATATGGCTCTTTTTTCCCTCCCCGATGCCTACTGCACTAACCCCCTTCCTGAAGGGACAGTGTGAGGCTCTGCTCCTGTTAATGATGTACCATGAACACATCACTGTCCGTGGCCCAGCTGTAAGTCAGATGAAGGTGGAACAGGGAGGAAAAAGATTTTGCAAAATAAAGGCTCCTGGGTACACAAGGGAAAGACAGTCTGTTACCTCAATGTTTCTCCTTGGTTTCTTTAAACCACTAAAAAACTTTTTGGTTGCAGTGTTTCTCGAATTCATGATTCATTTTAACATGGAACCTCAAATCAGTACTATCTAAAATATAAAATGTATCCTAGTATGTATTAAGAAAAAATGTTTATGGGTTTAATTTATTAATTCTAGTAAAGCGGTATATCTCTCAGAGGGTATTTGAAGTCACTAGGCAAAAATGCTACATCTTCTTGGGTTTGTTAGTTTTGTTTAAAGGTCTAGATAGACTTAAAAATAACTGAACATTAAAACGACTATTTTGTATTGAAGTGATCAGGGATATATTATTGTGTGGAAGTTGCATACATTTTTAAACAAAAACATGGGTTTTCAAAAATATTTAGTGCTGATGTGAGAGGCTGTCCCCAAACCCTAGGGATATATTTTGATTTATCTTCAGTATTATAGATATAGTAGAGCAAAACCCTGAGATTTAAGCAAAAAAAGAACTCAATAGCTACTTGCCATTTGCAACTAAGTGGATGGAAATAGAGAGTATTATGCTAAGGGAAATTAGTCAGAGAAAGACAAATATCATATGACTTCACTCATATGAGGACTTTAAGATACAAAACAGATGAACATAAGGGAAGGGAAGCAAAAATAATATAAAAACAGGGAGGGGAGCAAAACATAAAGGACTCTTAAATATAGAGAACAGAGGGTTACTGGAGGGATGGGGGGAGATGGGCTAAATGGATAAGGGGGCTTAGGAAATCTACTCCTGAAATCACTGTTGCACCATATGCTAACTTGGATGTATTTAAAAAAAAATAAATTTAAAAAAAGAACTGAATATTTAATTTTACAAATGTAATTAATACTTCATGAATTCTGCCTGGTATTTTACAAGTTTATATATTTAAATACATCACTAAGTGAATTATCATATGTGTATTGCCAAGCAGGCAAATCAATTTGGTGCAGGGTTAAAAACAAGATTAAAAAAGAAATCTTTTTAACATTCATGAAAGTATTACTGAAACATTAGTGAATTGGTTAAATATTATATTGTAAAATTTTGCAAGTATCAGTAAGTCATTAAATAGAAAAATGCTTTGTGATATAGAAAGAACAGCAGGCGAGCACATTCAATAGGTAAAAATATTTACGACAAAACAAAGTCATATTATTGTTTTTACGGAAGGAGAACTAGACACTTCCCAACAGAGTCAGGAACAAATCAAGGTTTCCCTCTGATCATAATTTTTATTACTGTTTTGGATTAACCACCTGCTATAGACTGAATGTTTGTGTCCTTCCAAAATTCATACGTGGAACTTACTCTCCATGCGTTAGTATTTTGTGGGGGGCCGGGCCCCGGTGCCAGGCTGAGACCAGGTCGAGCAATGTTCCCTGTTGACTCAGCCAACCCGGTGGTTCCCCCTCCCATTCATGTGGGAGGCCGGCCTGGCGCCAGGCTGAGACCAGGTCGAGCAACGTTCCCTGTTGACTTAGCCAACCCGGTGGTTCCCCCTCCCATTCCCCCACTTTCAAGGGCATACGAAAGCCTTGTCAAGGCTGAGAGAGTTAATTCCTGAAGCCTGTGGTCTGCAGGTGTTGGCAGTAATGCTACCACCCTTTTTCTACCCCAAGTCAGATAGAAACAAACATGGGAATTGTGTTTTGCTAGCAATCTATCAACAAGGTCTTGTGACCCGTCTAGAAAATTCACAAGAAACACAGAACTAAATGTTTTGGTTGGCAGCGATTATGTGAAACCTGTTTATTCTTAGAATGACCTGATCCATAAGAGTCTTATATTATAAAAGATTGTGTACAACAACAATAAAGCTCTCACTTGGGCCATCAGCCCAGGGGACCCTCCTGTTCCCAAACTTTCTCTTCTCTCTTTTTTTCTTGCATTCCCCTACCCTCAGGACCCTGACCTCGGTGTTTGTCGCGCCGGTCGTGACAGTATTTGTATGTGAGCTTTCGGGAGCTGATTGGGTGGAGAGAGGGAGACTGTGGATGGGCTCAGAGCCCCCTGGTCCCTCGTCCCATGAGCAAAGAGCACAGTGAACACGGCTGTCTGTGAACCAGGAGGCCCACACCACACAAGGGTCTCCTGGCTGCTTGACGTTGGAACTGCCAGACTCCAGAACTGTGATAAATAGATTTCTGTTCTGGATAAGCCACAGCCTATCGTATTTTGTTATAGCAGCCAAACAGAATAAGAATAAAAGAACACCCATTGCCTTAAAAGAATTAGATTATTAAAAATGCGTAAACATTATAAAACAAGGAAGGGGGGCGCCTGGGTGGCTCAGTCGGTTAAGCGGCCGACTTCGGCTCAGGTCATGATCTTGCGGTCCGTGAGTTCGAGCCCCGTGTGGGGCTCTGTGCTGACAGCTCGGAGCCTGGAGCCTGTTTCAGATTCTGTGTCTCCCTCTCTCTCTGACCCTCCCCCGTTCATGCTCTGTCTCTCTGTCTCAAAAATAAATAAACGTTAAAAAAAAAATTAAAAAAAAAAAGGGGGCGCCTGGGTGGCGCAGTCGGTTAAGCGTCCGACTTCAGCCAGGTCACGATCTCGCGGTCTGTGGGTTCGAGCCGCGCGTCGGGCTCTGGGCTGATGGCTCAGAGCCTGGAGCCTGTTTCCGATTCTGTGTCTCCCTCTCTCTCTGCCCCTCCCCCGTTCATGCTCTGTCTCTCTCTGTCCCAAAAATAAATAAAAAACGTTGAAAAAAAATTAAAAAAAAAACAAAAACAAGGAAGGCAGTGGCATTTTAATTAACTCTTCCAATAGTGAGGTTTCACTTATGTTGCAAATGTTTATTCCTTTACTCAGTGAATAGTTATTGATGTCACATGTATGTAAGCCACTGAACTAGAAGAGGCAATCTTAAGTGAGTAAGACATTGGCCCGTTCTCAAAGAGTACAAATCTAGAAGAAAACAGAGATGTGAGTCAATAAGGACACAAAGCTGAGAGTCTAGAAAGACTCTAAAAGGTAAAGGCTGTAAAGGGTGAGAGACGACGTTGTGAAACAGAGACAATCATCTCTGGATCCTGCAGAGGGCCAGTGTCCAGCTGGGTGTCCAGCAGCACGGCGGTCGGCACGAGCCCGCAGGAAACTGTCCAGGCTGAGGGAGTGGAGGACACGGTCCCCGAGCTTACACAAGGGCTAGGGACGCTGTGACTTCCCAGCAGCCAGACTTAAACGTAAGGATCATGGACACTGGGGTCGGCGCCCCAAAGCCCCAGCCGGGGCAGTAATCACCCTCAGCCATTCGCAACGGCCCTGGTCTCGACAAATCCTCAAAAGGGCCAGCAGTATCAGATCGTTTGCAAGCGACTTCCAGAAAAAAGATGAAGACCTTTTATAGGGATATAAATATATCTACCTTCTAATTACATCGGGACCACGTGACTCAGGGAACTAAAACGTGAGTGTAAGTAATAAGTGTCTTCAAAATTCCTGTCTTCTGGAGGCGGGGCGCGCCGCGGGGCTGCGGGTAACTGACACCAGTCCCTCACTGCGGCTGCGGCGCGCAGAACCTGGGCGCCGAGAGAGGCCTGGCCCCGCGTGGGGTCGAGCCGGCGCGGCTGCCGCAGGGGCGCCTGAAGCGCGGGGCCACACACGCAGGGCCCAACTCGTTAGGCCGCGGCGGCGAGGCCTCCCAGGTGCCGGCTGGGGCCCTAAGGAGCGGAGCTCAGGCTGGGCCCCGCCCCGGGCGGGATAAAATGCGGAGGGGCTGGGGCGCCTCCGGTGGCTCAGTGGGTTAAGCGTCCGACTTCCGGCTCAGGTCATGATCTCGAGGTTTGTGAGTTTGAGCGCTGCGGGGGGGCTGTGTGCTGACAGCTCGGAGCCTGGAGCCTGCTTCGGATTCTGTGCCTCCGTCTCTCTCTGCCCCTCCCCCACCTGTGCTCTGTCTCTATCAAAAATAAAATAAAATGTAAAAAATATATATATTTAAAAATATATTAAAAAAAAAAAAAGAGGCCTACGGTCCTGCTCGCGCGTGGAGGAGAAAGAGGCAGCCGCGGCGGCGGCTGTTTTCCTAGAGAAAGAGAGCTTCGCTCTGTCCTTCTCTTCTGCCTCTGATGCAGAATTTGATGCTGTGGTTGGATATTTAGAGGACATTATCATGGATGACGAGTTCCAGTTCTTACAGAGGAATTTCATGGACAAGTACTACCAGGAGTTTGAAGACACAGAAGAGAATAAACTCACCTACACACCTATTTTTAACGAATATATTTCTTTGGTAGAAAAGTATATTGAAGAACAGCTGCTGGAGCGGATTCCTGGATTTAACATGGCACCTTTCACCACAACTTTGCAGCACCGTAACGATGAAGTGGCTGGTGACATTTGACATGCTGCTCACGTTCACAGACTTTCTGGCTTTTAAGGAAATGTTTCTGGACTACAGAGCAGAAAAAGAAGGCCGGGGACTGGATTTAAGCAGTGGTTTGGTGGTGACTTCATTGTGCAAATCATCCCCTGTGCCAGCTTCCCAGAATGATCTGCGGCACTAGCTCCTACCACCAGGCAACGATATCTTTCTGGACGTCGCCAGCCCCATAGACTGGAAGAGGCTTTGGCTATGCGACAGAATACATCTTGGAAAGACTGGCTCTGTTCCACAACTCTTCACTGACGTTAAGTATTGGTGGGTCAGAAGACAGTCTTGTGACCCTCCTAGGCCCCTGAAGCACCTTGTGTTCAGTAATCCTAGCACTCCTCCCCAAGTAGGCCCCTCTCTCTGGCCTGAGTCAGGCTCCTCTGGAGCAAGCCTGAGGCCCACATTCCCCCAGGGACCCCTTCCCCAACATAAATGTTGGTAGGTCAGCAGCATTTGGAAGAACCCACCAGCTCCAGCCCTCTTTGGCTCCGCATGTCCATCAGGCTTTTTGTGTGCTCACAGCTTCCTGTATGCATCAGTTTCGGTCCTGCAGCCTCAGAGGGGTTTTTACCTGTGTGGGAACATTTCTCTAGGGTGTTCCTTGAGCTGGCTGCCCTCTGCAGCAGCTCCCATCCCAGCTAGTCCTGGCCGTAGGAATAACTGAGAGATGCCCCTGACCTGAAGCTACATGTGAAAATCACTTCCTTGTCTTACACTCGGCAGTCCCTGCATCACTCTGTCTTCTGCTGGTCCTGATGTAGTCTGTTTCCAGAATTCTTTTGAGCATTTTTAGAAAACTATTTTTATAGATGAATACTCAGGCTAACCTAGTGGCTATAATCTCGGAGCTTCCATGATTACCTACTTAAAGATCAAAGTATTATATACTGTGTACTTTTTAGCTATTATCGCTATCAAAGCAAAGATGCTTTCTACGTTGGTGTACCTAGTTTACTGGCCCCAATGAGTGTGTGTTTATGCTCGAAGTAGGCTAAAAGGTCTCCCTTTCTTACAGCATGTTAAGTGTGCGCGTACAGGTTTGCTAAAACACTTTCTGTTTGTTAGGTTTTCTGTTGGAGTAGGGACTCTGCAGTTCCTCCCTCCTGTCAAAATCTCCCTACCAAGGCAGTGTTCCGCTGGGCTGGCTCAGCATGAGGAGGAGAGAGCAAACAGCTTTAATAGTCATATGTATGCTTTGATTTAGCACAATGTTTCATAGAAATTACCAGAAAACATGATGTCACATCTCTAGAAAGAAGAGACATAGTATTTCAATTCTCAATGTGTACCTTCCATATTTTTTTAAGTAAAAATAAGACTATACTTATAAAAAAAAAATCCTGTCTTCTGGAAAACAGTGTGGAGGTTACTCAAAAAATTAAAAATAGAACTATCCTATGACCCAGCAATACCACTGCTAGGAATTTACCCAAGGGATACAGGAGTGCTGATGCATAGGGGCACTTGTACCCCAATGTTTATAGCAGCACTTTCAACAATAGTCAAATTATGGAAAGAGCCTGAATGTCCATCAACTGACGAATGGATAAAGAAGATGTGGTTTATATACGCAATGGAATACTACTTGGCAATAAGAAAGAATGCAATCTGGCCATTTGCAGCAACATGGATAGAACTAGAAGGTATTATGCTAAGTGAAATAAGTCATACAGAGAAAGAAAGTACCATATGTTTTCACTCTTATGTGGATCTTCAGAAACTTAACAGAAGACCATGGGGGAGGGGAGGGGGAGGAAGTTACAGAGAAGGAGGGAGGCAAACCATAAGAGACTGAGAACAAACTGAGGGTTGATGGGGGATGGGGGAGAGGGGAGGGTGGGTGATGGGCATTGAGGAGGGCACCTGTTGGGATGAGCACTGTGTGTTGAGAAACCAATTTCTCAAAAGTTATATTAAAAAAATAAAATAAAACTCCTGTCTTTCCCCCTACTTCTGGCACTTCTCCTGGGCCTCGGCAACCTTGCAGGTCACATTTTGAGAGGTCTGGATCACCTGGTTATTGGAAAGAATAAGACACTGATTTCCAAAGTCATATTTTATATGAATAAAAAATGTAGTATTTGGGTCTAAATTACTGAGTTGGGATTGTTACTGCAGCTAGCCCTAACCTCCCTTGAACAATACAGGTACAGCACACATAAAATCCCAAAAGTAAGGTAAGCATTATTGTGAAAAAGTGTTTAAACTTGATAACTGGAAAATAAATACCACAATTAGGTAAAATACCAGTATCCCCATTATACCCCACGTACACCTATAAGAAGTGCAAACCAATTTTGCTTGTGTGACACTTTACACTGATAGCCATGTTTATAAACGTAAGCCAGCAGATGATTTTCTGAGTTCGGTTTAGCAAGTAAAAAACCCTTAGAGTTTTTGTGTAAATCCATGGCGTGGTTGGTGGGAGGGGTACCACGCTCAAACCAGCAAGCAAGTCAAAGTAGCATTCCTTATGTTAACTGAATCACACAATAAGTCCAGATACCCTCCATCCCCACCCAGTTAGGATCTATTTCTCTTGTGCTGAGAACTTGTAAGATCTACTCTTCAGATAGGTGGGAAGAGGGCAGTAGAGCAGGAAGGCCCTGGGCTGGCCTCACCCAGGAACACAACTACGTAACTCAAGCATTCTGAACACCCCAAAACGAACCTGAAGACTGTCAGGACAAGCTCCACAACCTAAGGTAGAGAAGAGGCCACAGCCAAGAAGGTAGGAATGCCCAGATGCAGTTTGGGAGAGAAATGGACCTTGGCCGCTGGGATGGGGAGGGAGCCGAGGTCGAGGTCACGGAGAAGGGCAAGGGAGGGGGTGGGGAATGATGACTCTCCCTAGCAACCATCCAGCAGGGCTAGAGGGGCTGGATCTCCAGACTTCTGGCAACAGCAGGAATTCAAGCCTGGAATGTTAAAGGAGGAGGCTGGGATCAGCCTGAGGGCACTGCCTTGCTCTGGGAGACAAAGAGGGACAAACAGCCCAAGGACAGCGAGGAGGAAGCACTCTGAGAAGCTCCTGGGGTGCAGAGTGGGGAGGTTATTTGCTCATCTCTGTGCACATCCCAGAGAGGCAGCATTCTCAGAAAGACCCCACTAGGAACAGGACGTGGCTGGAGCCATTTCCCTCCTGTGGCCACCAGCAGCCAACACTCACCACCTAACTGGCTTCTGACCGGTGTGAGGTGATATTTCACTGTAATTGACTGATGAATGGATAAAGATGTGGAATATATATATATATACAATAGATTACTCATTCATCAAAAGGGATGAAATGTTGCCATTTACAATTGACACGGATGGAGGTAGAGAGTATTATGCTAAGCGAAACAAGTCAGGGAAAGATGAATACCACATGATTTCACTCATATGTGGAGTTTAAGAAACAAAACAGATGATCATAGAAAAACAGAAAGAGACAAACCAGGAAACAGACTCTTAACTGTAGAGAACAAACCAACCAATGGTTAAGAGGGGAGACTGTGGGGGATGGGTGAATGGGAATCAAGGAGGGTGAAAAAGGCGGGCCTACCCCAGCTGACTCCATCTTGTTCTGTGTCCTTCACCTTGACCACGCCTCCTCCCCTTGAGCACACCCCTCCTCACCTGCCTAACAGGACTGGGACCCTTCCCCAGCCAATCGGCTGAGGCCACAGCCATTATCTCACCAACTGCCCCTAGGCCCCAATAAAACCTTTGTCCTTTTGAAACTTGCTCTCTCTCCCTGGTATCTCACCGCTGCGTCGGTGCAGGTAGGGGATTGAGCTCGAGCTAGCTCGAATAAAGACTCTTTTGCTTTCACATCGGACTCGGCTCCCTGGCGGTCTTTGGGGATCACGAATTCTGGGCATAACTGAGGGCACTTGTGATGAGCACTGGGTATTGTGTGTCAATACTGAATCAATAAATTGCACACCTGAAATTAATATTACACTGTACTTTAACTGGAGTTAAATTTTTTTTAATGTTTATTTATTTTTGACAGCGAGACAGAGCATAAGCGGGAGAAGGGCAGCGAGAGAGGGAGACACAGAATCGGAAGCAGGCTCCAGGCTCTGAGCTGCCAGCACAGAGCCCAACGTGGGGCTTGAACCCACAAACTGCAAGATCCTGACCTGAGACAAAGTCGGACGCTTAACCAACTGAGCCACCCAGGTGCCCCTTAACTAACTGGAGTTTAAATAAAAACTTTTTAAAAATGGCCAGAATGAAATCTTGTCATTTGCAACTACATGGATGGAACTGGAGGGTATTATACTAAGTGAAATTAGTCAGAGAAAGACAAAAATCATATGACTTCACTCATATGAGGACTTTAAGAGACAAAACAGATGGACATAAGGAAAGGGAAACAAAAATAATATAAAAACAGGGAGGGGGACAAAACAAAAGAGACTCATAAATATGGAGAACAAACTTAGGGTTGCTGGAGGGTTTGTGGGGGGGGATGGGCTAAATGGGTAAGGGGTATTAAGGAATCTACTGAAATCATTGCTTCACTATATACTAATTTGGATGTAAATTTTAAAAAATAAAAAAATAAAGTTAAATAAAAAAATGGTCAGAAGACATGAATAGACATTTTTCCAAAGAAATCCAGATGGCTAACGGACACATGAAAAGATGTTCAACACCACTCCTCATCAGGGAAATACAAATCAAAACCATGATAAGATACCACCTCACACCAGTCAGAATGGCTAACATTGATAATTCAGGCAACAACAGGTGTTGGTAAGGATGTGGAGAAAGGGGAACCTTCTTGCACTGTTGGTAGGAATGCAAACTGGTGCAGTCACTCTAGAAAATAGAGTATGGAGGTACCTCAAAAATTTTAAATTTAAAATTTAAATTTTTAAATTTAAGTGATTTGATACATGCATATATTGTGAAACGATCAGACAATAACTCTAGATACCGTCCACCCACACGCACAGTTAGGATCTATTTTTCCAACTACCCTATGACCCAGCAATTGCACTACTAGGTATTTACCCAAAGAATACAAAAACACTAATTCAAAGTGATACATGCACACTGATGTTTATAGCAGCATTATCAACAATAGCCAAATTATGAAAACAGTTCAGTGTTGATCAACTGATGAATGGATAAAGAATATGTGGTATGTATACACCCCCCCACACACACACACAATAGACTATTACTCAGCCATGATAAAGAATGAAATCTTGCCATTTGCAGCAATGTGGATGAAACTAGAGTGTATTATGCTAAGTGAAATAAGTCAGTCAGAAAAAGATAAATACCCTATGATTCCACTCATATGTGGAATTTAAGAAACAAAACAAATGAGCAAAGGGGAAAAACAGACAAACCAAGAAAAGACTTACCTATACAGAACACACTGATGGTCACCAGAGGGAGGTGGGAGGGGGGAGAGAGAAATGTCATGGGGGTGAAGGAGGGTATAGAGCACTGGGTGTTGTTTGCAAGTGTTGAAGCACCATGTTGTACACCTGAAACTAATATTACACTGTATGTTAACTGGAATTAAACTTAAAACTTACAAAAATCTACTCTAGTAGCAACATTCAAATATATATTATTGTTAAGTATAGTCACCATGCTGTACAAGGCATTCCCAGAACTTACTTGTCTTAAACCCGAAGTTTGTATCCTTTGATGACTTTCACCCATTTTGCCCAGGCCCCTCTCTCCACCTGTGTTAACCACCAATCTGTTCTCTGTAAATATGAGTTCCTTTTTGTTTAGATCACACAGTATTTGTCTATCTCTATATGACTTATTTACCTGACAACCATTTTTAGTATTGAAAATATAGGTCCCTTCTGAGCTGCCCAGTAATTTGAATAAATGACAGCTAGTCACTTTTGCTGCAAACACACTCCTTTTTCTACAATCCTCTTAAAGTTTTCAATTCTGGAATGATTCAATTTGGTTTGATGAGGACAGTAGATATTTTAGATTTTTTTTTTGAGTTTTTATTTTGGCGGTCATTGGATGCTTTTAACATGTATTTATGGGATTTACCCATTCTTTAAACAAGAAAACACACCCACCCACCTCTCCAATTTCTATGTGATTTTGTATATGAGATATATTTTATTATTTTGTCCTATTTGAACTATACCATGATTTTCTTGGAATTAGCCCACTAATTAATATGTTGACATGCTTGGATTCTCTAATATTGATTTTAACTTCTTTTGATAATCATCTACCACTCTTATCCAAAGCTTTAATGAAAATATTGATCAGATCACAATAAAAAGCTGTATTAAAATAGCAGATAGTCTTCTGAAAACTTAATTTCAGAGATCTCTTTTTGATCACTTTGATTACTTTTTGATCACTTTATTGTTCATGAAAACGATATAAAAACAGGTGAGATGCTCCCAGAGACACTTCCTGAGGTACTGAAGCAGGACTATAATTAATGATCTGGACTCAAAACTTATACCTTTTAAAATTCAATTTCTTAATATTAAAAATAGGGGAACTTAGATCTATTTTTAAGTGGTGGTCAAATGGAATATAACTGACATTGAAATTTTGATATTTAGGAGTAGTTGGAAGATTTAAAATTTTTTAATTCCTTTTACCATTAAGAAAGTAGATCCAACTTTGGCTCAGGTCATGATCTCACAGTTTTTGAGTTCGAGCCCCATGTCGGGCTCTGTGCTGACAGCTCAGAGCCTGGAGCCTGCTTCGGATCCTGTGTCTCCTCCTTCTGCACCTCTCCAGCTTGCACTCTGTCTGTCTGTCTCTCTCTCAAAAATAAATAAACATTATAAAACAAACAAAAAAAAAACGAAAGTAGATTTCATTAATGTTCATATTGCAATAAAAAATGCCTTTCCTACAATGATAGGAATTTGAAAACTGAATACATCGGTCTTTAGTTGAAAATTACTCATTTATGTGATTATTATAATGGGACCCAGATGATCAGGTTCAGAGTTATTTTAGAAAAGATAGTGTTTAGATGAGGTTTAAACTCAGTGAGCTCTGAATATTGCTTTAGTGCTAAGATACTTGATTCTATTATTATGTATAAGTGTATATAAACAAATAATTACTAAATATTTCCTTTTTCTTTTTTTTTCTTTTTTACTGTTTATTTATTTTTGAGAGACAGAGAAGAAAAAGAGACAGCATGAGCTGGGGAGGGACAGAGAGAGAGGGAGACACAGAATCCAAAGCAGACTCCAGGTTCTGAGTAGTCAACACAGAGGTGGATGCGGGGCTTGAACCCATGAACTGTGAGATCATAACCTGAGCCGAAGTTGGATGCTCAACCGACTGAGCCACCCAGGCACCCCAGTATACCCTTTTTCTAAATGAGGCCCTTATGAGCAGGCATGATTTTGTTGATGACCACTAAATTGAAATTGTTAATAGAAAGTTGAATTGCATTCATTCATGTGGGAGGCTCGAGGGAAGATGGCGGCGTAGGAGGACGCTGGGCTCACCGCGCGTCCTGCTGATCACTTAGATTCCACATACACCTGCCTAAATAACCCAGAAAACCGCCAGAGGATTAGCAGAACGGAGTCGCCAGACCCAAGTGCAGACGAGAGGCCCACGGAAGAGGGTAGGAAGGGCGGCGAGGCGGTGCGCGCTCCACGGACTGGCGGGAGGGAGCCGGGGCGGAGGGGCGGCTCGCCGGCCAAGCAGAGCCCCCGAGTCTGGCTGGCAAAAGCCGAGGGGCCTGACGGACTGTGTTCCCACAGCAAGCGCGACTTAGCGTCTGGGAGGTCATAAGTTAACAGCTCTGCTCGGAAAGCGGGAAGGCTGGAGGACAAAGGGAGGGAGAGCTGCGGAGCCCCCGGAGGACAGAGCTCAGTTTGGTGGGGAACAAAGGCGCTCGCCAGCACTATCTCCCCCGCCCATCCCCCAGCCAAAATCCCAAAGGGAACCAGTTCCTGCCAGGGAAATTGCTCGCTCCACGCAAACACCCAACTCTGTGCTTCTGTGGAGCCAAACCTCCGGCAGCGGATCTGACTCCCTCCGGCTGCCACAGGGCCCCTCCTGAAGTGGATCACCTAAGGAGAAGCGAGCTAAGCCTGCCCCCCCTGCCGCCGTGCACCTTGCCTACCCACCCCAGCTAATACGCCAGATCCCCAGCATCACAAGCCTGGCAGTGTGCAATTAGCCCAGACGGGCCACGCCACCCCACAGTGAATCCCGCCCCTAGGAGAGGGGAAGAGAAGGCACACACCAGTCTGACTGTGGCCCCAGCTGTGGGCTGGGGGCAGACATCAGGTCGGACTGCGGCCCCACCCACCAACTCCAGTTATACACCACAGCACAGGGGAAGTGCCCTGCAGGTCCTCACCATGCCAGGGACTATCCAAAATGACCAAGCGGAAGAATTCCCCTCAGAAGAATCTCCAGGAAATACAACAGCTAATGAGCTGATCAAAAAGGATTTAAATAATATAACAGAAAGTGAATTTAGAATAATAGTCATAAAATTAATCGCTGGGCTTGAAAACAGTATACAGGACAGCAGAGAATCTCTTGCTACCGAGATCAAGGGACTAAGGAATAGTCACGAGGAGCTGAAAAACGCTTTAAATGAAATGCAAAACAAAATGCAAACCACCACGGCTCGGATGGAAGAGGCAGAGGAGAGAATAGGTGAACTAGAAGATAAAGTTATGGAAAAAGAGGAAGCTGAGAAAAAGAGAGATAAAAAAATCCAGGAGTATGAGGGGAAAATTAGAGAACTAAGTGATACACTAAAAAGAAATAATATACGCATAATTGGTATCCCAGAGGAGGAAGAGAGAGGGAAAGGTGCTGAAGGGGTACTTGAAGAAATCATAGCTGAGAACTTCCCAGATCTGGGGAAGGAAAAAGGCATTGAAATCCAAGAGGCACAGAGAACTCCCTTCAGACGTAACTTGAATCGATCTTCTGCACGACATATCATAGTGAAACTGGCAAAATACAAGGATAAAGAGAAAATTCTGAAAGCAGCAAGGGGTAAACGTGCCCTCACATATAAAGGGAGACCTATAAGACTCGTGACCGATCTCTCTTTTGAAACTTGGCAGGCCAGAAAGAATTGGCACGAGATTTTCAGTGTGCTAGACAGAAAAAATATGCAGCCGAGAATCCTTTATCCAGCAAGTCTGTCATTTAGAATAGAAGGAGACATAAAGGTCTTCCCAAACAAACAAAAACTGAAGGAATTTGTCACCACTAAACCAGCCCTACAAGAGATCCTAAGGGGGACCTGTGAGACAAAGTACCAGAGACATCACTACAAGCATAAAACATGCAGACATCACAATGACTCTAAACCCGTATCTTTCTATAATAACACTGAATGTAAATGGATTAAATGCGTCAACCAAAAGACATAGGGTATCAGAATGGATAAAAAAACAAGACCCATCTATTTGCTGTCTACAAGAGACTCATTTTAGACCTGAGGACACCTTTAGATTGAGAGTGAGGGGATGGAGAACTATTTATCATGCTACTGGAAGCCAAAAAAAGCTGGAGTGGCCATACTTATATCAGACAAACTAGACTTTAAATTAAAGGCTGTAACAAGAGATGAAGAAGGACATTATATAATAGTTACAGGGTCTATCCATCAGGAAGAGCTAACAATTATAAATGTCTATGCGCCGAATACCGGAGCCCCCAAATATATAAAACAATTACTCATAAACAGAAGCAACCTTATTGATAAGAAAGTGGTAATTGCAGGGGACTTTAACACCCACTTACAGAAATGGATAGATCATCTAGACACACGGTCAATAAAGAAACAAGGGCCCTGAATGAGACATTGGATCAGATGGACTTGACAGATATATTTAGAACTCTGCATCCCAAAGCAACAGAATATACTTTCTTCTCGAGTGCACATGGAACATTCTCCAAGACAGATCACATACTCGGTCACAAAACAGCCCTTCATAATTTTACAAGAATTGAAATTATACCATGCATACTTTCAGACCACAGCTATGAAGCTTGAAATCAACCACAGGAAAAAGTCTGGAAAACCTCCAAAAGCATGGAGGTTAAAGAACACCCTACTAACGAATGAGTGGGTCAACCAGGCAATTAGAGAAGAAATTAAAAAATATATGGAAACAAACGAAAATGAAAATACAACAATCCAAACGCTTTGGGACGCAGCGAAGGCAGTCCTGAGAGGAAAATACATTGCAATCCAGACCTATCTCAAGAAACAAGAAAAATCCCAAATACAAAATCTAACAGCACACCTAAAGGAAATAGAAGCAGAACAGCAAAGGCAGCCTAAACCCAGCAGAAGAAGAGAAATAATAAAGATCAGAGCAGAAATAAACAATATAGAATCTAAAAAAACTGTAGAGCAGATCAACGAAACCAAGAGTTGGTTTTTTGAAAAAATAAACAAAATTGACAAACCTCTAGCCAGGCTTCTCAAAAAGAAAAGGGAGATGACCCAAATAGATAAACTCATGAATGAAAATGGAATTATTACAACCAATCCCTCAGAGATACAAACAATTATCAGGGAATACTATGAAAAATTATATGCCAACAAATTGGACAACCTGGAAGAAATGGACAAATTCCTGAACACCCACACTCTTCCAGAACTCAATCAGGAGGAAATAGAAAGCTTGAACAGACCCATAACCAGCGAAGAAATTGAATCGGTTATCAAAAATCTCCCAACAAATAAGAGTCCAGGACCAGATGGCTTCCCAGGGGAGTTCTACCAGACATTTAAAGCAGAGATAATACCTATCCTTCTCAAGCTATTCCAAGAAATAGAAAGGGAAGGAAAACTTCCAGACTCATTCTATGAAGCCAGTATTACTTTGATTCCTAAACCAGACAGAGACCCAGTAAAAAAAGAGAACTACAGGCCAATATCCCTGATGAATATGGATGCAAAAATTCTCAATAAGATACTAGCAAATCGAATTCAACAGCATATAAAAAGAATTATTCACCATGACCAAGTGGGATTCATTCCTGGGATGCAGGGCTGGTTCAACATTCGCAAATCAATCAATGTGATACATCACATTAACGAAAAAAAAGAGAAGAACCATATGATCCTGTCAATCGATGCAGAAAAGGCCTTTGACCAAATCCAGCATCCTTTCTTAATAAAAACCCTTGAGAAAGTCGGGATAGAAGGAACATACTTAAAGATCATAAAAGCCATTTATGAAAAGCCCACAGCTAACATCATCCTCAATGGGGAAAAACTGAGAGCTTTTTCCCTGAGATCAGGAACACGACAGGGATGCCCACTCTCACCGCTGTTGTTTAACATAGTGCTGGAAGTTCTAGCATCAGCAATCAGACAACAAAAGGAAATCAAAGGCATCAAAATTGGCAAAGATGAAGTCAAGCTTTCGCTTTTTGCAGATGACATGATATTATACATGGAAAATCCGATAGACTCCACCAAAAGTCTGCTAGAACTGATACATGAATTCAGCAAAGCTGCAGGATACAAAATCAATGTACAGAAATCAGTTGCATTCTTATACACTAACAATGAAGGAACAGAAAGACAAATAAAGAAACTGATCCCATTCACAATTGCACCAAGAAGCATAAAATACCTAGGAATAAATCTAACCAAAGATGTAAAGGATCTGTATGCTGAAAACTATAGAAAGCTTATGAAGGTAATTGAAGAAGATTTAAAGAAATGGAAAGACATTCCCTGCTCATGGATTGGAAGAATAAATATTGTCAAAATGTCAATACTACCCAAAGCTATCGACACATTCAATGCAATCCCAATCAAAATTGCACCAGCATTCTTCTCAAAACTAGAACAAGCAATCCTAAAATTCATATGGAACCACAAAAGGCCCCGAATAGCCAAAGGAATTTTGAAGAAGAAGACCAAAGCAGGAGGCATCACAATCCCAGACTTTAGCCTCTACTACAAAGCTGTAATCATCAAGACAGCATGGTATTGGCACAAAAACAGACACACAGACCAATGGAATAGAATAGAAACCCCAGAACTAGACCCACAAACGTATGGCCAACTAATCTTTGACAAAGCAGGAAAGAACATCCAATGGAAAAAAGACAGCCTCTTTAACAAATGGTGCTGGGAGAACTGGACAGCAACATGCAGAAGGTTGAAACTAGACCACTTTCTCACACCATTTACAAAAATAAACTCAAAATGGATAAAGGACCTGAATGTGAGACAGGAAACCATCAAAACCCTAGAGGAGAAAGCAGGAAAAGACCTCTCTGACCTCAGCCGTAGCAATCTCTTACTCGACACATCCCCAAAGGCAAGGGAATTAAAAGCAAAAGTGAATTACTGGGACCTTATGAAGATAAAAAGCTTCTGCACAGCAAAGGAAACAACCAACAAAACTAAAAGGCAACCAACGGAATGGGAAAAGATATTTGCAAGTGACATATCGGACAAAGGGCTAGTATCTAAAATCTATAAAGAGCTCACCAAACTCCACACCCGAAAAACAAATAACCCAGTGAAGAAATGGGCAGAAAACATGAATAGACACTTCTCTAAAGAAGACATCCAGATGGCCAACAGGCACATGAAAAGATGTTCAGCGTCGCTCCTTATCAGGGAAATACAAATCAAAACCACACTCAGGTATCACCTCACGCCAGTCAGAGTGGCCAAAATGAACAAATCAGGAGACTATAAATGCTGGAGAGGATGTGGAGAAACGGGAACCCTCTTGCACTGTTGGTGGGAATGCAAATTGGTGCAGCCACTCTGGAAAGCAGTGTGGAGGTTCCTCAGAAAATTAAAAATAGACCTACCCTATGACCCAGCAATAGCACTGCTAGGAATTTACCCAAGGGATACAGGAATACTGATGCATAGGGGCACTTGTACCCCAATGTTCATAGCAGCACTCTCAACAATAGCCAAAGTATGGAAAGAGCCTAAATGTCCATCAACTGATGAATGGATAAAGAAATTGTGGTTTATATACACAATGGAATACTACATGGCAATGAGAAAAAATGAAATATGGCCTTTTGTAGCAACGTGGATGGAACTGGAGAGTGTGATGCTAAGTGAAATAAGCCATACAGAGAAAGACAGATACCATATGGTTTCACTCTTATGTGGATCCTGAGAAACTTAACAGGAACCCATGGGGGAGGGGAAGGGAAAAAAAAAAAAAAGAGGTTAGAGTGGGAGAGAGCCAAAGCATAAGAGACTGTTAAAAGCTGAGAACAAACTGAGGGTTGATGGCGGGTGGGAGGGGGTGGGTGATGGGTATTGAGGAGGGCACCTTTTGGGATGAGCACTGGGTGTTGTATGGAAACCAATTTGTCAATAAATTTCATATATATATATATAAAAAAAGAAAGTTGAATTGAAATAGAAATTGAATTGTTAATGAAAAAATACCATTTTCTAGAGAAATCTAAGTCTGACCTTATACTGTAGAAAATAAGTTATACACATTATGCATTTTTCCCTCCCTGGAAGGCACAGGCTACAAGATACAGTTAACCTAAGATGGTAATTAATTACTTTCCACTGAGGCAATCCCTTGGGGGGCCACTCCATTAAGCCCCACGCTCTGAACTGTGTTTACCTGAAACACCACCCTCGCCGAGCAGACCTGCTCCCTGGTACCTGGGCCGCACTCGATTCTTTTCAGTGTCAATGGGCTTTGGGAGAAGTTAAAATGTCCCTGGGTCTATGCCCTCTGTTCAGCCTCTTATGAAAGCATCTCAGTCCTTTCCTGGCCTGAACATTTCAGAGACCAGGCTACCAACTTGGCTTTTAAAACAAAGATGCTCAGTTTTAGGATTAATTGAGATTTGCTCCTACTGACCAAGACCAACTCTGGTGAGTGCAACTTCTCCATATTTTACGAAATGTATAGCCATCCTCCTGAGGAGAATGGTCACGATGTCTGTGTTTCCTCTCACATCTCATTCATGTTCTGAACCTCGTTCATGTTCAGACACCTATGAAACCTCCAAAATAGATCTAGCAAATCCACAAATGATCTTCAAAATGGCCAATTCAATGTGCTTTTGTTGTTATTTTAAATTTCCTTTCTTAAACATATGATCCTATCATATAGTTTCTTCTAAAACATTTCTCTTCCATTGGCTCTGTGAGGCCACTCACTGCTGGTTTTCTCCTTCCTCTGTGACTGTCTTCCTCAGCCCCTGGCTCCTCTCATGCATATCTCTGGAAATTTGACGGTATCTGAACATCATCCTCAGCCCTATTTTCTGTCTTTTTTTCCCCTAAAAATATTCTTGTAAGTGCCTTTCAAAGGAGCTAGGTTCACTGCTTTTCTACACTGATGGTGTTTTCAGTTCTAGATCCTCATATTCGACCTCAAGCTCAGCACACAATCACCTCAGACTGGGTCTTTCTCATCAGGGTCACCTCCTCTCCCATCCACCTCCCTGTCTGTATCTGTTTTGGAGAATAGCACAACATCTTTTCTCTGTACGTCCATCACATCAGGTTTTATCTGCCCATTTTCTCTTGTACTTGTCACTTCTTGTCACACTTACAGATCAGTTCAAACCTTCACCATCTCTGGCAATATTTCATTTTTCAATCTTACATCCTGCTAATCCAACATCCGTGCTGTTGCCAGAATGCTTCCTAAAAATTAGTTTCAGCGAGTTCTCAAAATAGATTACAGCAAAACAAAAAGGTACTACCTCAGTGATTTTCAACCTCTTTCCATTGGGTAGGGATTAATCAATGTAATAAACCACAGTATCTGATGGACTAATTCAAGCAACTTGATAAACTGTATAGAATTGAAATCAATCAAGTATATACCCAGTTAAATATTTACTTAGTGCTTCCGTGTTAGGTACCATTATCAAAGGTGGAGAAATGGACAGAGATGGTGAAGAAATTGCCTTCTTGACCAAGAAACTCACTGAAAGTGAATTGGCCTTTCAACAAATCCACAGATTTTTAAAAAGAAGTAGAAATCAGTGGAGTAAACTCTGATACACAGAATGGCTTTATGATTCTACAGTATCACCTTTAACATAAAACGTGACACCAGCCAATCCCCCTAACAATTATGTTATATGTGGTATTAAGGTTTTGTTTGTTTGATTCATTATTTTTAGAAATGGGCACTCACTAGCTAATATATTTCATGTCCTGGAGAAAAAGAAAAGTAAATGTTTACTCTTGTTGGAGAAGTCACAATAGAGATAATACTGGAAAGGCATATACTCTATTATCTAGCATTCTGCCTACAATGTAGTAAGAACTAAATACTTCTTCAAATTTTTTTAAGTTATCTATTCATTCAGAGAGAGACAGCGAGAGATTGTGAGCAGGGGAGGAATAGAGACAGAGGAAGAGAGAGAGAATCCCAAGCAGGTTCCTCACTGACAGAGTGTAGCCCTATGCGGGGCTCAAACTCACAAACTGTGAGATCATGACCTGAGCCGAGATCAAGAACCAGGCGCTTAAACGACTGAGCCACCCACTGCCCCAGAACTCAATATTTTTTAGAAAACCTCATTATTTGTTCACATGAACCTGATTGGACATATTCAAATCCAAATCATCCTAAGGTTTTAAAAATTAAAAGGACAAGGCACCACCAGACAGTTGTGATATCTATCAAGTTCCAAACCTCAGAATTCAACGCTTAGTTTCAGTGGCATCTGCATGTGACAATTTTGAGGTTTATTTCACTGTTTGAGCTTGCTCTGGGAAGTTCATTCCAACCAAGTTTCATATTTTAAAAATGTTGAGAGCCTTTCAGAGGCAAGGAATATGACTGTTTTTAGAGTGAACAGCTCCCCTACGTTTGCCTCTGGTCTGTTCTTAGATCCACTTACAAGGTGGTACCAACAATTTAATTTTAAATGGTTAACAAAAGAAATGTTACTACCTTACTGTAATACTAAGGTATCATAATAAGATGCAATAATACTAGTACAATCTTCAATGACTATGTTGAGTGGAAAGATTTCATCCTCTCTGTCAGTTTCACACCTTTAACAATCCAAACTCTGCTACAGAAAATTCTGATGACTTTTTTCAAGCTATGTGACGCCATTGGTCACCCTTAGAGCTTCTGTTTCTGAATAATAAGTAAAGGTTTTTCTTTTTTTTAATATATGAAATTTATAGTCAAATTGGTTTCCATACAACACCCAGTGCTCATCCCAAAAGATGTTCTCTTCAATGCCCATCACCTACCCTCCCCTCCCTCCCACCCCCCCATCAACCCTCAGTTTGTTCTCAGTTTTTAAGAGTCTCTTACGCTTTAGCTCTCTCCCACTCTAACCTCTTTTTTTTTCTTCCCCTCCCCCATGGGTTTCTGTTAAGTTTCTCAGGATCCACATAAGAGTGAAAACATATGGTATCTGTAGTAAAGGTTTTTCTAAATGAAGTGTTACCTAATCACTACGGGTATACATTTGTCTTGATTTCGGTAGGTCTATGTTGGGTGCACTGTTAACCTGACATGGAGATATACTAAATATGATACATTCTTTCTACTGTTGTTTGGCTTCCTGGACAGTCATACTTGCTACGCTCAGTGTGACCATGGCCAATTTGACCTCCATGAGTGGATTCCTCCTCATGGGGTTTTCTGAAAACCGAAAGCTTCAGATTTTATATGCATTGCTGTTTTTGGTGACATACCTGATGGCCTTGACAGGAAACCTCCTCATCATCACCGTGACCACGTTGGACCATCGCCTTCAGTCCCCCATGTATTACTTTTTGAAGCACCTCTCTGTCCTGGACCTCTGTTTCATCTCTGTCACAGTGCCTCAGTCCATTGCAAATTCACTTACGAACAGCGGTTACATTTCACTTGGTCAGTGCATCCTTCAGGTTTTCTTCTTCATAGCTCTGGCCTCATCAGAAGTGGCCATCCTCACTGTGATGTCTTACGACCGGTATGTCGCCATCTGTCGGCCCCTGCAGTATGAGACCATTATGGACCCCTGCACTTGTAGGCACGCCGTGGCAGCTGTGTGGCTTGCTGGGGGCTTCTCTGGGCTCATGCATACTGCTGTGAACTTCTCCATACCTCTCTGTGGGGAGAGAGTCATTTACCAGTTCTTCTGTGACATTCCTCAGATGCTGAAACTAGCTTGTTCTCATGAATTCGTCAATGAGATTGCAGTGGCTGCCTTCACAACTTCAGCAGCATTCATCTGCCTGGTGTCCATCGTGCTCTCCTATGTCCACATCTTCTCTGCCGTGCTGAGGATCCCATCAGCAGAGGGCCGGACCAAGGTCTTCGCCACCTGCCTACCACACCTGTTTGTAGTCACCTTCTTCCTCTCCACAGCAGGTTTTGAGTTTCTGCGGCCCCCTTCTGACTCCCAATCAGCTATGGACCTCATGTTTTCCATATTTTACACAGTGATACCACCCACACTCAATCCGGTTATCTACAGTTTACGCAATGAAGCCATGAAGGCCGCTCTGAGGAAGGTGCTGTCAAAAGGAGAAGTTTCCCCAAGAAAGATGTATTTAAAGGCCATTTTTAAATTCTAAAGAACAATACAAATAAAAGTTATTGTCATTAGGTTTCAGATTGTAAAAGAGTAAGTCTGATTTCCACCCTTCCAATGTTTCTATTCTTCATATTCTGCTCAAAATCTGAGTAAGATATTATGCTTCTCAGGATAGTGGCCTTCCTTCCTCCAATTCAAGTGTTATTTTAAGGCATCTTTTAGGATTTTTTTTCTGAAATAAAACAGAAAGGGCAATGAGTTTAGGGCCTGGCTGGCATCATCTGAAGGTGATTTCTAACAGATAGGCTCCAGACTGCTGGCACATAGGCTGACTGTGTTTATGGGGGCACGTTCCTGGTATAGTTCTTGGTGTACATGTGTGCTTGCTGGTGTGCCTCCAAGTTTCTTGCCTCTGTCAAGTTTCTACATTAATTCCCCTTCCTAGTAAGCTTTTCAATAGCTTTTCCTACAATATTTTCAGTCCCTAATAAATGTCGGTTTCATTATACATGGGTTTCTTTTAACTCCTTTAGACAACTCTTCTAGCTATGATACATTGTCCCCATTCGATCAATTAGGACACTAAATTTAGAAAAGATTGGTTTCTTGAGACTTCTCAAATAAAAAGTGATAAAGCTGTGGGTGCCTGGGGGGCTCAGTCAGGTAAGCATCTGAGTTTGGCTCAGGTCATGATCTCATGGTTGGTGAGTTTGAGACCCGCATCAGGCTCACTGCTTTCAGTGCAGAACCCACTTCAGATCCTCTGTCCCCTCTCTGCCCCTCCCCTGCTCTCTCTCTCTTTCTCTCTCTCTCTCCGTCATGCACACATTCACTCTGTCTCTCAAAAAAAAAATAAATAAATAAACATTGGGGCACCTGGGTGGCTCAGTCAGTTGAGCGTCCAACTTCGGCTCAGATCATGATCTTGCGGTCCATGAGTTCAAGCCCTGTGTCGGGCTGTGTGCTGACAGCTCGGAGCCTGGAGCCTGCTTCTGATTCAGTGTCTCCCTCTCTCTCTGCCCCTCCCCCACTCATGCTCTGTCTCTCTCTGTCTCAGAAATAAATAAACATGAAAAAAAAAAAGACTTTCAAAAAAAATAAACATTTAAAAAAAGGGTAGTAAAGCTGTGATTGAAACTAATATTAGTCTGACTCAAAGCTTGTTCATTTGCATCTACTTGCAAATGCTTCCCAGCATGTGTGTCTATGTGTATAAACAGAAACAGAAGCACATAGTACTGTAATTCAGTACTGCTTTTCCATTACTAGAGATGTTTGCATTAATGTATTTCTTATTCTGATCCATAGAAGAGCTTGACAAGATGTTTTTACAGAGTAAGGCAGGGAGGCCTCCCGGGTCCATGAAACACAACAAGGATGAGGAACGGGAACAGCTCCAACCTATAAGCATGAGTCCCAGGCCTTGTGGGTCCAAGGTCTGACTCCTTCTGGGGTAGGAGGCTGTGTGACCTTCTCCATGAAGGGCTCATAAATCACAAGAGGACAATACTGCACTGGTTCCCAGGTTTGGTGAAGTGAACTAAAGTACACTGAGAACAGTGGGGATGAGCGATTGCTGAATAATGGGGAATGTTTTTTACATGGCTGTTTGGATTAATGCTTCTGTCCATAGTAACCTACACATGCATGTACACACATGAAGATTGTTTTGTTGTTTGTTTTTAAAGGTCATGCATTTTATTTCTCTTCAAGTATGAAGCTGAAATTGAGGACAAAATCTCTCTCAGCGTCATATTTTGCAGTCTTAAAGCTTGGTCCACAGTGGTTCCTCTATCTCTAGATGTGCATTAATATGTGTGTGTGTATATATATATATATATATAGTTTAAACAGGTTGCATATTATTTGTAAATAATTCCATAATGAGAACAAAGAAAAATTTTAAAGTAAACCATCAACCCATTGGAATGGATATTGTATTATCTATGACTATACTTCTAGATATTTTTCTTTTTTTAATGTTTTTTTTTTAATTTTTGAAAGAGAGAGAGCAGGGGAAGGACAGAGAGAGAGGGAGGCAGAGGATCCAAAGTCGGCTGTCTGCACTGACAGCAGAGAGTCTGATGTGGGGCTTGAACTCATGAACCACGAGATCATGACCTGAGCTGAAATCAGATGCTTAACCGACTGGGCCACCCAGGTGCCCCTAGACATTTAAAAAATTTTTTTTTCTTTAACATTTATTTATTTTTGAGACAGAGAGAGACAGAGCATGAACGGGGGAGGGTCAGAGAGAGAGGGAGACACAGAATCCAAAACAGGCTCCAGGCTCTGAGCAGTCAGCACAGAGCCCGAGGCGGGGCTCGAACTCAAGGACGGCGAGATCGCGACCTGAGCCGAAGTCTGACGCCCAACCGACTGAGCCACCCAGACGCCCCTGGACATTTTTCTATTTATGTGTATACATGTGTGAACATTATATTGTACTGTAATACCACTTTACATACCGTTGATAAATTCCCATTATGAAATAACATCATTCTAGAGAAATACGTAAAATCATTTCAATGGCTGTGTGCTGTATTTAACCCATCCCCTTTTGAAAATGTTTCTTTTTGTCATTATTCTAAACAACACATTGGTGAATATCTTCATCCAGGCATGTCTTTTATACATATGTAATGAATTCCTCAGGCTACACGTCTAGCAGTAGAATTGCCTCTTTACTCTCCCACCTCCTGCATGTGTTCAATACATCATTGAATCTCCTTGGATGTCCACTGGTCTTCTGCTTTATCTCCTCTAAAGCAGAGAAACTTCTATGTATTTATGTACATATTCTATGTACTTCTATGTACATAATTCTATGTATTCAATTTCATAGAGTGGTTTTTATTCTCACAGAAAATATTTATTGCTTTAAAATTTTATTTAAATAATATTTAAAATTTATAGGTCACCAGGGTGGCTCAGTCAGTTGAGCGTCTGACTTCAGTGCAGGTAATGATCTCACAGTTGGTGGGTTCAAGCCCTGCACTGGACTCCGTGTTGACAGCTCAGAGCCTGGAGCCTGCCTCGGATTCTGCTCTCTCTCTGCTCCTCTTTTGCTCACATTCTGTCTCTCAGAAATGAATAAATGTTTTTTAAAATTTTTTAAATATTTATTTTTTAAATTTAATTTGATTTAATAATTATTAATTTTATTTAATTAAATTTACTTATGTGGAATGTCTTTTTTCTTACAGAGGATTTTTTTTTTTTACTTCTCAAGGGAAAGAGAAGAAATGGTATCAAACAAAAATAATTATTATTTGTAGAATTTCATATTTTTTGAATGAGATCATTTTGAGCTAGATTTAAGAGGAAAAATATTCCTGGGACCTCAACCAAACTCTCAGATGAGGAATTCATTATTTGTAAAGAATGTCCCCATGTAAATGAGATAAACCACCCAGAGACTGCCAATCAAGAAGAAAAGAAAATGGTTACAGATAACTGACATGAAGATTATTGATATTATGATAAGGTTAATCAATAATCAGGTTAGCACTGGCAGTTTGTCCAATTTACTTTTGTTCACTTATTCATTTTTTCTTTATTCTTCATTTTTTCTCTCCATAAATAGCTCTTTTGCCTACCTTATTGCTCAATTCAGATCACTGAATATTCCCTTTTACTCAGGCCCCATACTGCACCAAAATGCTACTGATCACATCTTCTGTGTCTGTGGACATCTTTTTGGCCCGGGTAACATTATCCTGGGCTGGTGCACTGGAGGAGACTCATAACTGATTCCTACAAATCTTCTATTTTGATTACAATACAACTTCAATTTTGAATACAATACACTTTGATTCTTTTTTACATTTTTCATCAACTTTTTTATGGTAAAATTTATATGAAGGTTATTACACTTCAAGTGTATAAATCAATGAACACTGACAACACCCACAATCAAGATACAGAACATTTCCATCACCCCAAAAAGATTCTTGTGTATCTGGAGTCCTTCCTCCTTCTGCCCTCTACTGCAAGAAGTCACTAATCCACTTTTTGTCATTAAACATTGGTATTTAACATGTATTAAATGTATTAAACATTTGTTTGCATTTTCTAGAATTTTTGCAAGTGAAATCATATGCACTCTTTGACGTTAAGCCTCTTTTGCTGAGCATAATGGTCTTGTGATTTATCCATCTAGTTGAGTTCTGGGCTGTGTTCTGTGAAATAGATATGCTACTATGCTTTGTTATTCATCCACAATCCATGAGCAATTGGGTCTGGGGTATCAGTTGCAGTTTGGAGTACATAAATAAAGCTTTTATAAATATTTCTATAAGTTTTTTCACACTCATATTTAATTCTGAGTAAATATTTAGGAGTGCAATGGCTGAATTCATAATGTACATGCTTGCTAAATTTTACAAAAAAATTGTCACAGATTTCCAGAATACTGTGCTGTATTACATTCCCCAGATAAAACATGCCAGCAGTGTGTGAGTGTTCCAGTTGCTCTATGTTCACACCAACATTAGTATTGCCATTCTCTTTAGGTTTTTAGCTTTTAAAATATGCATTAAAAAGTAAAATAAAATATGCATTTAGTAGCATATCAATATGGTTTTAATGTGTTTCCTTAATAACTAATGAGGTTGAGCATTTTTTCATGGGCTTCTCAGCCACTTACGCATTATGTATCTTGAACTTGGAAGCGTTTGTTCAAATCTTTTGCCCATTTTTAAGTGGATTTTTGGTCTTTTTGTCATTGATAAAAAGATATCATGTATCTACAAAAGTGCATAAGATCTATACAGCATGGGATATTGTGGGGATCCTTAATTTTTTTAATTTTTATAGCAGTGATATTTTACCTTCATTATTTTTTAAAAGTTGCAACAGATCAAGAGATTTACTTAATCAAGAGATTAAACATGTTTATCATGTTTCCTTCTCCATATTATCCGTGTTAATTTTCAACATTTTACGCTTTATTAATTGTGTAAACTCTTACACACATGAGTATTCTGTGTTTTATGATGGCAACAGCCACTTTCTCGGTCCCCTCTTTAAGTCCATTTTTTCCAGGTGTATTTCTTTGCAAATATTATATCAAATAAGGTGAATATGAGTTTTTAAATGTAGCAACAAAACTTGTCTAGGTTAGTAAGAGATAGCCTTCAATGACTACTAATCCAATATTTTTTCTCCTCAAATATTAGACTATTCAATCCATCTTCAGTAATGTGTAAACTATCTGTCTATATATTAGATTATATATATATATATATATGTGTGTGTGTGTGTCTCTCTCTCTATATATATATATATAGAGAGAGAGAGGGAGAGAGTTTACATGTTATTATATATTATGTAATATATAACAATTTAATATATAATATATTATATATAACATAATATATAACATATAAATGATATATATTTATATTATATCCTATATTATATATTAAACATTATATTATATTTATATAATATATTTATATATAAAATAAAATATATATTAAATACATCATATTTTTTATAATCTCTATAAAATATATATTTTAGAGAGAGAGAACACGTGTGCAGGTGGAGAAGGGGCAGAGAGAGAGGGAGAGAGAGAATCCCAAGCAGGCCATGTGCCATCAGTGCAGAACCTGATGTGGGACTCTATTCCACAACCCTGGGATCATGACCTGAGCCAAAATCAAGAATCAGATGCTCAACAGACTGAGCCACCCAGGTGCCCCTAAACTATATTTTTTCCTTTTAAGTTGTACACCAAATATGTTAACACAATTTATGAAATTTTCTTTCATTGACTTATTTTATTAATGATGCTACCTAGTTACAAAAAGGACATATTATTTTTTTTAGGTTTATTTATTTTGAGAGAGAGAGAGCGCGCACATGCACAAAAGTGGGGGAGGGGCAGAGAGCGAAGGAGAGAGAATCCCAAGCAGGCTCTACACTGTCAGAGCAGAGCCCAATGTGGGGCTCAAACTCACCAACCATGAGATCATGACCTGGGCCAAAATCAAGAGTCGGATGCCTAACCGGCTGAGCCACCCAGGCACCCAGAAAATATCAATTTTTATCTCTTTTCCTATGCTTTCAAATATTTTTTATTAATCTGTATTTATATACTTCTGCTAGTTAAGTAATACTGCATTATCATTCACTGTCATAATTTGGGCCATAGAGTCCTTCTTTTATCTATAAGGTATTTTTATTACATTGTATTCTTGTTTTGAACCTGTTAATTCATTTCAATAAGCATTGCATTTGTCTTTGAAGTCATTCAATGATTCATAATTTGTAGACTAATTTTGGAATAATGCTCTGCAATAGTTTCTTTTTACCAAGAAATATTACAGGTTTATTGTTTACACTGAAGAAAATTTTGCTGATTCTCTTCATGAAAGTAACCCACATTTTTCAGTTGACTGGCTTTATGATTTTGTATTTGTGTGGTTGCTACAAGCCTGGCTCACGGTCTATTCATGTCAGACATGCACCGCGGACACCAAGCATCACCGAACGCTACCACGGATTGCAGGGATTCCCATGTCACTACTGCTATCTCCCAAGGCAGAGGACAAACACTCACTTTCCGGGTATTCCTCATGGCTTGGATGCAGGCACAGGACCTAAGTTCTAAGGTTAGACTGTCCAGCCTGAGACCTCAGCCTGAAGAAGCAGGTGCCATGTGGCTTGTGGCTCTGGAGAGGCTGGTGGCCAAACGCCCACTTTGGGGAGAGTGATGGAGTCTGGAATCTGTCCCAGATCCCACAGGGCACATGTGTCCCAGCCCTGCAGAGCCAACACTGTGCCATCCCCCTCACTGCCTGGGCTCCTGTCCCCACACTGGATTATCAGGGGGACTCTGGGACATAGCTAAGTATAGCCAGGACTGGCTCTGTGTGTTACAACTAAGAAATTTAGGAAATATAACTGTTAAGGAGGAATACACTGATTCTTACACTTTAAACTTAAATCTAGCCACTCGCTTAATTTCTAATAATTCCAAGAGTAATAGCTGATTTTGTGTGTGTTTTCTATATAAATTCTATCACAGTCTAGAAGTGGCTTGTAAGAATCAGGTGGCTTGGCTAAGGCCTTTGAGCCTCAGTTCCCAGCCCTAAGTGAATCTGTGGCCCCCTCACAGTAATGCTGTGCCAGACGCCGTATCAGAGGCAGGGCTGGCCGGCACCTGCACTGGTCACTGCAAAGCTGAAGCTGTGGTTGCACCCTCTTAGTGCCGTCCACAGAGCAGAAGCCAGACATGTGACCAGTGTTTAGGTAGGGCTCGGGTTGAGCAATGAATGACAGAGTAAGAGAAGGGCAGGAAGGGCAGGTTCAGCACAGAAAATGGTCCATGTGGCTTTTCTCCCAGATACTTTGGCTACCCAAGCCTGAACATGGACGGGAGACTGCCTGGGAATATAGGGTGCTGTAGCCTCATGCCTCCCATCATTACCCTCTCCTGATGCTATCACCTCAAGTGAGGCTCCCTCCAGACACCTCCTGCCTCTTTCCCTTCCTGCCTCCAACCCCCAAACTCCACCTGCCCACTGCAGTCCCTGTGGCCATCTTTATCCCCCTACCACTCGGTGGGCAGACAATGGCATCCCACCCTTTCCCCTTCGCAGCCTTAACAACACCCAGAGCCAACCAGAGGCTCCCTATAACCTCTTCCCCATGGCATCCTGGGAGCCCCAAGCAATTCACTTGGTACCCCAACCATCTAAGCCCTGGGCTGAGTCTCCACCTGATGCCAGCACAGCCCTTTCTTTCATGACACTCAGGCTGCCTTTGCAAGGGACAGACATCCTCCCCCTAGAGCAACAACGCCTGTGTGCCCTCAGTGTCCCAGTACGAAACTGTACATTCCTCAAGAGGTTTTATTGAAGAGAGAGAAGTTGAGGCACAGCCTCAGGCTGATGGGGGAAGGATGGATGTCAAGGACGCCTTCAGAACTGGAGTCATTGCAGGGGATACACCGGAGCGTGTGGCAGAGGTGGACTTGGGGCTTGAGAATGGGCCTTTGGGGCTTCCCCCAAAGAGAGGGACTTCAGCAAGAGGAGGCAATGGTGACGCCAGAGAGAATGTTTCTGAGATACACACTGTGAGGTGCAGGGGGAGTCACTGGCAGAGTGTGCTGAGTCAAGATGCACATAGACAACAAAGTGTGACAGATAGGTCAGAGGTCATGTCCCACTAGAAATGGAGAGCAGTCACCGTGAAAGGGGCCTGATGACACGGAGGCAGTTCATTGACTGTAGTCATCAAGGTGGAGAGCCCACTGTGTTCATGCCATACCCTCCTCATCATCAGCAGAGTGCTGGGACAAGGGAGGACCCTCAGTAACCATGTGCTGACTAGACCCCAAATGACCTCTGTTTCAGTTTGAATCACTGGAATAGAATTTACTGAATTCAAGCGCCTGGTGACCAGGTACAGGTTAATTAGCTATGAAAGTGAAACCTAGCACTACCAATGAAAGCAAAATTCCTATACAAGGCAAAGCTCAGAATCCAGTCTAAAAAGCAAGACTCTCCACATGCAGTCCATCTTGACCTCAGGGCCTTTGTACTTGGTGTCCTCCCAGATTTAAATATATGTACACTGCATTATCTACTCCCCAAATGCCTTCAGGCATTTCTCAAACTTCCTTACTGACTTCACTTTTCTTCATGGGACAAATCACCCCCTGGGTTTCGAACAAGTAGGTTTTACTTATTTTTTACTGTCATCTTGCTAGTCTGTATGAGAATGGAGAAGCCCCTCCCCTCCCCCAGCTTCACCTCTGTAGTGCCCTGGTATCTGGAAAAGCCTGGCACACAGTAGGTCTAGGTGAATGCGCACCAGGTGAGGGAGCACAGAGCTTGAAGTTGGGACATCTAGGTGTCATGGAGCATTGCCCCAGATTGAGAGGAAGGGCTTCAGAAGGGCAACCTGGTGAAGATTTTGTTGTAGAGAGTTCTCCTTGTGTTAGCTAGGAGACAATGAGAACTGACTCCAATAGGAAGGCTGAAGGCAATCAGTAGGAGGATGGAGAAAAAACAAAACTAGGGAAGGAATCTGTTGTGTTTTGCCAGACCAGCACTTCCAGCCAAGGGGAAGCCCAGCGAGGTGTCTACCTGACAGCCCTAAATATGAGCCAGTATGAGCAGTTGGGAGGTTGAGGACCTGCACAGAACACCGGCCTGAGTTGTCCTGAAGTTACCTTTAGCTCATTATAAAACTAAGAGCTCCTCCTGTGGGCGGAGATATCCACCATCCTGGGATACAGGATGCAGGCAGTAGCATGCTGACAGGCTGGGCATCCCAGCTGAACCTGTAAGCTCCCTGTGCCTTGTCCCCTAATGCATTGCATAAAAGCTTCCTGTACTAACCTCTCAGGGACACAGTCTTTTGAGAGTTTTCTCCCTGCGTCCTTAGTTGTAACAAGTAATAAAGAGTTCTTTGCTTTCAAAAATAAATAAATAAATAAATAAATAAATAAATAAATAAATAATAAATAAATAAACAAACAAACAAACAGAACAATCCATCTTTCAAATGTAATTCTTTTTTTTATTTTTAAAAAAAATTTTTTTTCAACGTTTATTTATTTTTGGGACAGAGAGAGACAGAGCATGAACGGGGGAGGGGCAGAGAGAGAGGGAGACACAGAATCGGAAACAGGCTCCAGGCTCCGAGCCATCAGCCCAGAGCCTGACGCGGGGCTCGAACTCACGGACCGCGAGATCGTGACCTGGCTGAAGTCGGACGCTTAACCGGCTGCGCCACCCAGGCGCCCCTCAAATGTAATTCTTATTCAGAAGCAAGGTAGATCTGGGAATACTCTGTGCAAACAAAGTGTGTGTCTTTGTGAAGTAATATTTTCAATGTCTTAATGAATTTTGCTGTTTTTATCCTAAGAATAAATTATTTTGCCCTTGGAGTACCACGGAGGTTAAAAGCAAGGACTTACCTGAGATTGCCAGGGTTCAAACGCTGGCTCCTGTGCTTGCTAGTCACATGACTGTTGGTGGTTTCTTACACTTTCAAAGTCTCGGTCTCTCTATCTGTAGAATAGGGTTCCTAACAGGGACTTATGACTTGGCAGAGCTTGCTAAATGTTAACCCACATAGGACATTTAGAACAGTACTTGATAATAAGTGCCTAATAAGGGGGAACTAATCTGTCTATACCTCCATAAGGTTGTGGTGGTGACAGAATTTATAATAGAAAAAAGAAAGATGAACAAAAAGATCGAATCCCGAAGCAGGATGAGAGCTTTATAAATCAACTACTGACATGATTATGCCCTGATCCCCCTTCAGAGAATCGGCAACCACATTGGACGTACTCACTTCATGAGGCTCTGTCCCCTGCAAACAGAGATGACCGCTTGCCAGTAATGCTCAAGTAACTTCAGGAAGGAGTTAACAGGGAAAGGCAGAGAAATCGCCTGCACGTTATCTAATCCAAGACGCTATGACCTGAAGAAGGGAGGGGGAGGACTGAAGAGATCCCTGAGATCATATGCATTCCCCTGCTATGGCCTTTCTGGGATAAAATCCCAGGGAGGAAATGTCCTGTAATTCGGGAGAACTACTGAGAGTGGAATTTGGTGTGTCCCATCAAGGAAGGAGCCACATCAAAGTAAACCAGGCTGAACCACATGCTTAGGTCCAGGGCCTCTGATGTCTACTTGTCTGCACTGCCCTCAGACCACAGAGGACATCAGAATCACCGCACTGGACACAGGTAACTGGCAAGGAAGACATCATCCAAGACCACTGCACTGTAGGACTCAGCCTGAGCTCAACTCAACTGAAGCAAACAGCTGGAGACTGAAGGCCATCTGTTTGCTAACTGGCTCTACCACCTGGAAAAGTGGACTTTCTTGTATCTTCTCAATAAGAGATAGTTTTAGAACTTGGAGCAAAGCACCTGTGCACAGTGGACTCCTGCCCTCCCACAGACACTGGGAGATAGGAAAGGTATCTTCCTTGATGACTACACCTTTGTGGGATGTCTCCCTGGTCTTTGGTAAAGACATTCCTGGATTGTACAACTCTCAGGAAAATTTACAAAGATTTTTATCTCAAAGGAGCAGAGAAAGAGTCTATAAGTACAAATCTTCTAAAGCAAATGCTCTGCGAAAAGGCAAGTCAGGGGTCCTGACTCAGGAAGAAGCCTGTGTCAACCTCAGTCAAGCTGAGGGAATGTTAAGACAGTTTTGGTCACCAGGTCTGATTAAGCCAAGAGTGGTAAATTTGTGATTAGTCCAACAGCAGACATTATCTGACAGTACCAACAGGTTAAGTAGCAATGCATCCAGGTTTTCCCAAAGATGTTGTTTGAAAGCCAGAGAAAGGATACCATTTGCAAAATGAAACTTCATCCCTTAACCTGGCACACCTACGTTTCCTTCCTTCATACCTTGGATGCAGGTTAAGAAGGGAAACCGGACGAATGGGTGCCTCTTGGAGGGACTAAATATTTTTATGTAAAAGTGAGACTGGATGTTACCTAAAGGGACTGTTTGAATTATCAGTTTAGACTGAAATTAAACTGGGTTTGACATTCAGTTAATTAGTGTGCCTGATGAGGGCTCAGCAGAAAGACAAGACCCACTGTGGACAAGGGGTGACATTGTGCATTCCGTCTACCGTTTCCAAGATGTGACGTTAAATTCTACATACGCTCACTGCTTGCTTCTGGGGAATAATTTACTTCGTGGCTGGTTTTGTGCCCTGTTATCATATTCTACCAGGACCTTTGCATCACATAATACCCTCCAGGTACCTTGGGCATTTAACCTACTTTGAACTCAGGTCTGTATCAAGTACGTCACCACAAGCCCCATATTCCTGTCTACTGATGCTTCAGCAACCATGCTTTCCCCCTGGATTTCACACTTGGCTCGCTCTCCAACACCTGCTTCTCAAATAAGGCACTGGAAGGGAAAAAGGAATGGATAAAACAAACACCTCTGTTCCCCAACTCAACGTTCCCAGACCCTAACCCAGACCTCTCCCCACTTAGTTGTTAATTACCTATTTAAACTCTTTCAGTAGATATTTCTGATATAGCTTAGATTATAATGAATTTACGTGGTGGGGGCAATCAGTTTCAAAAATTCAGAGAGGAACGGAAAAGTAAGGGATTATAACTGGAGCACCTCAGAATTAAATGCAGTTACAAAGAGAAGAGGAGCATGGGGGTGGGCGAAATAGGGGAAGGGGATTAAGAGGAACAAACCTCCAGCTATAAAACAGATAAGTCATGGGGTTGGAAAGTACAGCATCCGGAATGCAGCCAATGATATTGTCAGAACATTGTAGGGTAACAGGCGGTGACTGCACTTAACAGCGGTGAGCACTGAGAGATGTAGTCATCAAATCACTGTGTTGTGCACCTGAAACTAATGCAAGACTGTACATCAACTGTACATCAATACAATTTCTAAAAATGTCTAATTAAAATTGTATATATTTAAGGTGTACAAAAGGATGATTTAATGTACTTGATTGTTACGATCAAGCTAACATATTAACTCCTCACATAGTAACCTTTTTTATGTATGTCACAAATGTACCTAAATGTCACTCTCTCAGCAAAAAAATAAAAAAGTAAAACAAAATAAATAAAATCCACTCTCTTAACATATTTCTGGGGTCCAATATAGTATTATTAAGTATAGTCAATATGCTTGTACATTAGGTTTCTAGACTTATCCATTGTATGAAGCAAATTATTGGCAGTAATTTACCTACCTGTAAGTTTCCGCCTTTGGTTGATAACGTCCCAATTTCCCCCACCTCCTCAGTCCCTGTTACTACCATTCCACTTACTGCTCTGAGTTTCAGTTTGAATTTATTTATTTTTTTTAAGATTCCACATATAAATGAGATCATACAGCATTTGTCTTCCTCTGTCTGGCTTATTTCACTTAACATCATGTCCTCCATATTCACCCATGTGGTTGCAAATTGCAAGGTTTCTTTCTTTCTTGTAGCTGAATAACAGAATTAATTTTATAACCTAGTAATTTTAGGGTTTGTTGATGCCATTAATGGCCAAAGAGAAGCAGGGAACAAATTAAATCTCTAATTGCAATGTCTTTTTTTAATGTTTATTTATTTTTGAGAGAGACAGAGACACAGCATGAGTGGGTGAGGGGCAGGGAGATAGAAAGAGAGACACAGAATTAGAAGCAGGGTCCAGGCTCTGAGCTGTCAGCATAGAGCCGGACATGGGACTCAAATTCATAGAACTGTGAGATCGTGACCTGAGCTGAAGTCAGATGCTTAACCGACTGAGCCACCCAGGTGCCCCTAATTGGAATGTCTTAAGTTCACTTTTCAGCATATTATATTTCAGCTAACCTGGTCTTAGGGTGAACATTTGTTGACAAAATAGTGGTCAAAATCCTTTTTAAATGTGACTTCTAGAGATCTTTTTTTTTTTAACTTATTTATTTAAATTTAAGTTAGTTAACATACAGTGTAGTCTTGGTTTCGGAAGTAGAACCCAGTGATTCATCACTTACATATAAATCCTAACAAGTGCCCTTCTTAGTACACATCACCCATCTAGCCCATCCCCACCCACCTCACCCCCAGCAACTCTCAGCCTGTTCTCTGTATTTAAGGGTCTCTTATGGTTTGCCCCCCTCTCTGTTTTTATCTTATTTTTCCTGCCTTCCCCTATGTTCATCTGATGGGATTAGAGTACATTATGCTAAGTGAAATAAGTCAGGCAGAGAAAGACAAATACCATAACAATTTCACTTGTATGTGGAATGTAATCTTTCTTATACTACACTTAAGGAAAGCAAGATTCACACACTTCTCCATTTCCTTCTCTGTCAATCTCTCAGGTAAGAAGACACATCAACATCCTCTGTCTGCTTCAGTGTCCTGATGCAGGTCCCCATCAGAACTCCTGCTGACGCTGCCAAATTTGGGACAAACAGAAACCGTCTGTTTGTCTCTTCTACCTCCCCCCCATTATTTTGTGATGAAGTTTGGTTTCTTCCAGAGCAGATACTAGAAGGAGAATTTGTGTGTCATCAGCTGACCTGGGAAGTAACCCAGGGAACACTGTATGGGGGGCGGGGGGTGGGTACAGGGAAAAGAAGGACTTGGGTGAAGGTGACAATAATGAGAAGGTGACCAGTACAGAGAAGAGGGCTCAGAGCGTCCGCAGGGACTGGAGGATACAACGCACATCTGTGCCTCAGATTTACCCCCCAAAGGGCCAGGAAACTGGGTGCTTGTCTACCAACAACTGGGAGTCCCTGGAGGTAACCATGGGTGATCAGTGCTGTGCGGCTTGAATTTTGAGCTCTGGGCAAGTACAGCGCATTCTAACCATGAGAGGAAGCTCTCGGGCAAAGACACATGGCTGGAAGCCAAGCCGTGTCCGTGAGATGGCAAGTGCCATGGCACACGGAGAGCACATGACTGTGTCTTCCAATGGGAATCCCGTAGAAAGAAAGAGGCTGATACAACAAAGTTACAAGTAAACATCAGCTCTCTGTTTCTCCCACACCTATTGGAAAACTTATGGAAAAATGAATCAAGTGACAATTAGGAAAAGCACAAAACAACTATCAAAAACTATGAAAGGAGACGTAGATACCATGTAGCTCTGCAGCAAATATTTAAAACTGAATAAGGCAGATACAGCTGAGCGACTGACCTAACCCTTCTGCTGTAAGCAATATGAAATGGGAAAAACAAATAGGGCCACTGTTTTCAGAATTTGGACAACAAGCAGGACAGGACATTAACCCTGGAAACAAACAACAAAACACACATGTGGGGGTATTTAGTCAGGATTCTCCAGAGAAACAGAGCCAGTGGGATATGTCTCATCTCCGTATCTTCTATACACACACATGTTGTCTATACGTACACACAGACACACGTGTATGAGAGAGACAGAGACACAGAGGCACTAAGAGAGATTTTAAGGAACTGGCTCATGTGATTGTGCCTTTAGCTGATTGCATGAAGCCCACTCACATTATGCAGAGTAATCTGCTTTACGTAAAGTCAACTGATTGTAAATGTTAGCCACATAATTAAAAACTGCCCTTATATTCTGCCCCTCCCCCTCTTGTGCTCTGTCTCTCTCTCAAAAAAAAAAAAAAATGCCCTATAGCAACATCTAGACTAGCGTTTGACCAACCAGCCACTGGAGTCTCAAGCTGACACATAAAATTGACCATAACAATGAGCCTCACGGTCACTTGGTTTTCTGCTGAAAGGCCCTCCCCAGGCAGTGGTGCAGAAAAGTAGACCTGAAACAAAGCACAGAGGGCTCTTGAGCTTAGGAGGCAGAGACCTGAAATATCAGCAAGGAAATGAGAATCATAAAAAAAGAACCAAGTTGAAATTCTAGAACTGGGAAGTATGTGATCAGAAGAGAAAGATTCAGTACATAGGTTCACCCCATTTAGGAAGATCAATGAACTTGAATACAGATTATTAGAAATCACCGAATTAGAAAAAACAATGAGAGAAGTCACTGAATCAAGAACAGGGAGCAACTGGTAAAACAGCAGCCCCTCTGAAGGCAGCTCAGACGTCCATCCACACAGGTGGACAAAGGAAGGTACAGCCACTGGTTGGGTACAACCTATCACCAAAAACAGCTAGAGCTACTAACACGACAAGTCAGTGTCACGGGTATTAGGCGGAGAGAAAGGAGCTATGAGCAGGGTGTCGGTACGGGGTGGGGGAGAAAACGGTGGCGATGGGATGTCCCGGCGTTGCCATGGACCTCCTGCAGGATGCTGGAGCACCTGTACGGGATGACAGCACTGGTGAGAGCCAACATGCTGTCGTGGGTGGAGGAGGGCGTCCCTGTGGTGGGGGGACATCTGCACAGGAGGGTGGCCACCGTGGCATGTTCTCTCCCTCGTGGTTTCTGGGACGTCTGGGACGAGGTCTTGAATGTATAGTCCAGCTTAGTAATTTGTCCACTCTGCTGAACCCATCAACCGAGTCCTTTCTTAACCAGTTACGCTTTCCAGACAAACTATAACGGTTCTTCTCGGTACATGCGTGGTTTTGCTTTACACAAGCAATATTCTCACTACCTTGAACATTTTTACCATCCTATCTTAAATTATTTTATTTTCTGCTCCTTAATTCTGTCTCATCTGCTCTAAATCACTCGTCTTTCTTGTTAGTGGCTTCATTTCTCAGATATTTTATCATCTGCTTCGGGGAATCATCCCTCTGGATGGTGCTGTCTTGGCCGGTCATGTGCTTGTGGAGGACGTTTTACGCCCCTGCTGGATGTGGGTCATGATGGGTGACACAAGGGAGCGCCTAGCCAACAGCGCTCGCCGACCCTCTGACCTGCTGTTTCTCACCCTCGGGGACCCGCAGTACCTCTTGCTGCCCTCCCGCTTCCCTCAGAGCTGCCTCCTCCTCTTCATCATCCCACCCCGGGGTTTGCAAAAGAAGAGAAGACACGGAAGCCCAGTACCCGCCTCTGTCAGCTTCCATCCACACCCGGCCCCACTGCTGCTCGGACTGTACCGCCAATCTGACCCAGCCCGGACTTCCTCGCAGTTGGAAAAAAGGTTGTTAGTGATCAGCCAAACTCACTTTGTAAACGATTTTCAAAAAGGCTTAAGTGAAAGCTGTCCTCCAATGAGGAGAGGACTCAGATATAACACTCGGACTATTCTCCAGAATCTTCCCGCTGCCTTTCCCTCCCCAAACCACTACCCTGTACACTCGAAACCATTTTCTGCCTTCCCAAGAATCTGTCTTTGACTTAATTTTCTGAGATCTGCACCCCCCCCTTTGCTGGCGTCTAGGTAATTGGGTTCAAGAGAAGATGCTGGCGACTACATTACTTTGCCCCCTTACTCAGGAGGGAAAAGATAACACTGTGGCCAGTTCTGTGTACTCAGCATGTTTGTGGTGGGAGTTTTCTTTCTGATCTGTAAGTCCATGAACATAAAAACTCAGATCTCTGGAACATATAAAATAACCCATATATAATAATTCCATTTCAAATGCAAATGCCATAAAATACTGGGTAGATCTCTTTTTTTCAAATTTATTTATCCTTCTTTGTTCCAACGTAATAACAACAATGTCCAATGGATCTTTTTATATTCCAGTCTCTGCTAATTCTCTTTCCTTACTGGCTCTTACTCCTACTTTAACTCTGATCCTGTCTCTCTTATGTAACCTATGTGCAGCGCTGTTTGAAACCAGAAGTAGTACATGCAGGACGCTCGGCACAGTGCCTGTTAAGAGACTCCATCCACAACTGACACTCAGAAACGATAGTGTGTTCTTTCCTCCCCTGTCCTCCTTCTCCCTCTCTTGTTTTGGCTAAAAGTCATCCCAATGGTCCTTGAGCAGCTGGACTCACATGATATCGTGAAGTGCATTAGTTACCCTGCGTTCATGCTCCTTCATGAGTCCTGTGCTATTGGCAGGGGACCTGCTCACACGAGTCATGGGTCCCATGCGATTCGCAGGGGACCTGCTCACATGGGAGAAATTCTTTCTTTTCAACGCAGAGCCACTGGAGAACTAGTTACATCCTCATTACACATCTCAGAGCTTCCTGCCACCGACAACTTCTTTGCTCACCTGCCCACATTGCCTGCTGGTCCTACACCAGACTGTAAATCAGAATACCTCACCCAACCCAGAGGACTGTGAACACAGTATCGTAGTACGGATCTCTCTTCCATCACTAACACCTTGGAGAGTTTTGGCTTCCACTCTCCACAGGGTGGCATGAAAGAAACTGTGCCTTGAGGTCAGTTGGTACAAACAATGGTCAACCCCTAGGTGGGTGCCAAGGGTCTACCCATCAAAGTAGTTGTCTCTGGTTTAATAAGCATCCAGGACAGACAGTCTGTCACTTACTCTTGGGACACAGGGGAAAGTGGAGGAAGGGGACCATGTGATAACTGATTTTTAAAACACTGTGTACTATTGTATGGAAACCAATTTGACAATAAATTTCATATTAAAAATTTTTTTAAATAAAATAAAATAAATAAAACACTGTGTACCAAACCAAATAAGATATAAGACAATTTCTAGTCTCTGAAAAGTGATGTTGATGTTCATTTCTCCAGAAGTTTGAGGAAGACACCTAATCTTCTCTGGGAGGGCAGTCTTGTTTCCCTTTCCATGTGCTGAACTGGTTGATCAATGCCGCCATAGCTGCTCTGTGCAGTCTTCTCTGAACTCAAATATTCCAACTCAAAATCCAGTATTTTGTCACAAAGTTGTCATGACCTAAAGAAGCTCCCACAAGGTTTAAACGAGTGGATTCACATTAGGATGACACATATATAAGGGCACACACACACAGGGGCACATGTGCACACACACACACATGGGGGCACGACTATTTGACTTGAAGGCAGTCACACACATGCACACACACACATGGGGGCACGACTATTTGTCTGACTTGAAGGTGGTCACACACATGCACACACATACGGGGGCACACGTGTACACACACATATGGGGGCACGATTATTTGTCTGAATTGAAGGCAGTCACACACATGCACACACACATATGGGGGCATGACTATTTGCCTGACTTGAAGGCGGTCACACACGTACATACACACATATGGGGGCACGACTATTTGCCGGACTTGAAGGTGGTCACACACATGCACACACACATATGGGGGGGCACACGTGCACATACATATGTGGGGTACGACTATTTGCCTGACTTGAAGGTGGTCACACACATGCACACACACATGGGGGTATAACTATTTGTCTGACTCGAAGGCGGTCACACACGTGCACACACACACATGTGGGAGCAGTTCCCAGGCTTCTCTTCCCCTTGTATTCTCGCTCTTTTGTTGGTGTGAAATGCTGTGATTCTTTCCCCTATTAGTCAAATATTTCACCAGCCCTATTAAACTGTTTTCTTGTGAAACTGTCAAAAGCAATAATCCCTTTTTAATATAAAACATAGAGCACAGTAATATAGTTTGTTTACAGACAGAAGTCAGTATTCCTTGGAACACATCAGAAATGGCATTAATGAAATGTATCCTAGACAAGTAAGATAAACAATAATGATCAGCAGTTACTTCTATGCAGGGGACTGGGAAGTTCCTGGTAGCAACTTCGCTCACATGACTCACATATTGTGTAAAATAATTTACTAACCTGTGTCAGTCACGGGTGTGGTGTGTGAGACTGAGTGGGGGGAGGAGAGTCTGTTCCCTAGCTGGTCATGACCCCAGGCTGCACACTGACCCTGCCAGACTCCCATCTAATCATCACTGCCCCAGGCACTTACTCTGCTCAGACGCTCAGAGTAAATATTTTACAGTGAAAAGATTCTAACTGTGGTAATGGTCATAAGAGAATGAAGGAGGATTAGTAACAATTGTTGTTTGTATTTATTATACACACAAGAAGAAATGGGTTCAAGTCAACATCCCATCCTTTACCTAGCAGGTGACCAGGGGTCGCCATAGGCTAGGGCAAGATTTTTAAGCTTTCTGTGGCTCAGTTTCACCATAACGCCAATGTGTACCTCAAGTATTGTTGTGAGATTATATATATATGTATATATAAAGCATCAGGAACGGTGCCTATCACACAACAAACATACTACAAATGAAAGATTTCTTATCATTACGTATCAAGGTCTTTCTGGTACAGATGTAATTGACACAGCATTGTGTCCATAAGGTGTAAACTTGTTGCTTCAATACCTTTATATATTGTAATATGATTACTTCTGTATTGCTCTTTAACACCACTATCAGGTCACATAACTAGCATTTCTTTTTTTGTGCTGAGAACAGTTAAGATATAGTCTCCTTTGAGTTCTTGACATAATTTATCAGTAACACGCACTTCCTATTTTTTGAACGAGGAGACGGAGACCCTGAGAGTTAAGCAACATGCAGTCACAAACCTAGTGAAGAGTGAAGCCAACCTTTAAACAAATATGCATTTTGAGGCAAAAAATCATGCTCTCTTCTCTCAATGGCTTAAATCTATTTTGTCTGAGAAAAAAATTTATTCTATACCTTCTTTAACTGCAAATAAATGCTGAAAAGCAATTTCCATGTGCTTTAAAAAGGAGCATTCCAGAGCAGGTGTTCAGGCACAGGAGACAAACCATGACAGCACCACCCCATCACAGGTACTTAGTAGACAGAGAGATTTCAGGTATTTGGCTGATCTGTTATATGATGGAGACATGGCCTTTGGGTTACAGCTGTCAACCCAGAATGCAAAGCAACAACCACCACGTGACAACATGGGATCTTGAGGACATTGTACACGTGGGGCAGTGCTGCTCATGCTGGATTTTGTCCTCAGGGACAATGTCTGCAGATGGGTTTACTTGCTACTTGAGGGGGTGTTCCTGACATTGAGTGTGCAGAGAACAAGAATGCTTCTGAACATCTCACATGCCTGGAAAAGCCCCCAAACAGGGAATTATCCAGTCTAGGTTCAGCGTGAAAGAATCTACAAAAGGTCATCAGGAATGTTGTTGAGAAGTCCTGTTGTAGATGCACTGTGGCTCAAGGAAGCCACTACAAGACAAAGCTGGTCAAAATGCTGGCCCAGTTTTATCCTCCACATCAGGATATTACAGCTGCACATGGAAGTGAGTTGTGGGTGGACAAGACCACGTTGATCACTCATAATCAGGTATCAAGAACTGTAGAGCAGATATGGGAAGGAAAGCACACCCCACTCACTGCAGAGCATTGACCTGACAGGCTGTGCCTATCCCTGCTGCCTTCTGAAGTAGGCTTCACCCTCACCACTTCAACAAAACCTTCCTGGTCAAGGCCAATAATCACTTCTCTGCATTTAGTGAAATTCATGGTTGAATCTGATTTCTCAACAATTAAAATCCTTGTTCTTGTTGACCCTGAAGTAAAAGAGTTTGTGGAAGAGTGGCTGGAAGTAGGAGCATGAAGTGAACCGACCTGGTCTAAAGGGATACGTTTCCCCTGTGACACTAGGTGAGGTCACAGCCAAGAGAGAGCAGTGGGAACAGAGAACTGAGTCTTGTGATTCCTGAAGGGAACAGGGCAGTGGGGACCACTCAGAGTGAATTCCACCTCTTGTACAGGACACCAGAGTGCATGCCTGTGGACTTGTCTCCCGATTCTCTAGACTCTATAACACAAGACAGAGTGGGCTGTTGGTGGGGGGTAGGTTTTGGGGAGCATGGCGGGAGGGTAAGTATGCTGGGGGCTGGAAGTCAGAGGAAGGGCCAATGCTGTCTCCTCTCACTGTCCTTTCTGACCCCCACCATCATGGATCCAGCCCCACAGGGCAGCAGTGAAGTCTGGGGGAGGCTGAAGGCTCAGATAAAGTGGAGGTTAAGAATCTGAAGGCATCTTTGAAGCCAAGGAATGAGAAAGAAGTCACAGGAAAGGCTACTTATTATTGACTCCACTTTTACACTATTTATAGGGTTATTTTCTCACAAATGTGGAACTGTAGGGACAGGAGCAGATCTGTGGTTACAGAGGCTGGCTGGGGGAGAGGGTTTACTAGAAAGGTAGAGGGATGGGTTTGGGGTGATGGAACTGTTATATGACTTGACTATGGCTATGGACACACAAAACATATAGTCAGAGGGTAAAAATTATTGCATGTAAATTATACATTAATAAAAATTTTGGAAAAGGAGAAGTGGAAGAAAGGGAACAGGCAATTAATTGTACAAGCTTGGTGGAGATCAAGCATGGTGTCACAAAGAGAAGACATGGCTGTGTGTAGAAGTACGGGCAGCTGGACATGGTGATCTCATAAAGCCCTTTGGTCACCTCCTTTGGAAAGTCTTTCCAAAACCTTTCTTTTGTTTTTGTGACACTTTTCATACCAACTGTTAAACTTACTACACTGTATTCTGATTACCTGGTAGATATGTCAATTCTCCTCCTTATATGATGGATTATTGGAAGATGGGAATTAAGACCTGACTTCTAGGGGCGCCTGGGTGGCTTGGTCGGTTGGGCGTCTGACTTCGGCTCAGGTCATGATCTCACGGCCCGTGAGTTCAAGCCCCGCGTCGGGCTCTGTGCTGACAGCTCAGAGCCTGGAGCCTGTTTCAGATTCTGTCTCCCTCTCTCTCTGCCCCTCCCCTGTTCATGCTCTGTCTCTCTGTCTCAAAAATAAATAAACGTTAAAAAAAAAAAAAGACCTGACTCCTACCTGGTTGTGGGTCCTGAGGTCCACCAGGTACCATGATGCCTCATACTAAGTTGGTGGCCAACAGCAATTCCAAGGGGAATAATAAGTGAATGAGGTAAGGGAGGCTGAGGTTAGTGTGGAAGCTAGACAGTCTACCTGGATACTGACCATGACAGTGTGATGGCCAGTGTGGTCACTCAATTATCTGCACAGACACCCTGGCAATGGTCAAAGTTGGTGGTGCTAGGAAGTAATCATGGGTGCAGATGCATAAGGCTCAGTGAGAGTAGGGACGTGCCTGGAAGGTATGTAGGTGATCAAAACAAGAGGCAGAACTTTTTGTGTGATGGGGAAGAATCAGGAAAAAAAATAAGGAACTTAGAGAATGAACAGTGTAAGAGAAGGAGAAGCTTTGAACTGAGGATAATAAGAGAAACAGTACATGAGAGAAAACCTGCCCGTTAACACACAGATCATCATGAAAAGGTAGTGGTCAGTATTAGGGACTTTTTTCATAATATTGCTAGAGTTCTCTGGAAGTGTATCAATGATGAAATGATTCAAAGGGAAACAACTCAAGTGGAATAAGAATGACCTTGTGGGAAGGTAAAGAAAAAATGTCATGTTGCCTGTTTTTATTTTTCTCCATGTAGAACTTCCACAAATGAAAACACCTGCTTTCCTTCCAAATTATACATTTTGAAAAAAAAAATAATTATACATTTCGCTTTTAGAGACAGATGCTTTTCAAAGATGCAGTTATATTTTGGGTTGAATATAGGAAAATAATAACTCCTTACTCATAAAGGGGAATTGATTAAGGATTTGAAAATTTTCAGCTGTTTTGGTAAGAGGAAGATATAATTTCACCTTGATTTGCATAGCAGTCATTGAGAAAGCACTGCATAAATTATTTATATGCCAAATCATGGTTTCTATGCACTACTGTAATAGTATTTCTTTAAAACCACTTGTGTGTGGGGAGAGTTAAGATGCTGGAGAAGTAGGAGAATCCTGGGTGTTCCTTGTCCCACAAACGCAGTTATATTGAGGTCCAATCATTTGGAACACCCAGGAAATCAAACTGTAGAGGAACAGAAAGATCTTCAAGGTTGGAAGGAGACAGTGTGGCAGGTATGAGGTGCCTGGATGTGAATTGGAGGAGAGAAAAACCAGTGGTGCTGTGGAGGGGAGGGAACTCTTTCCATGAAGAGACAAAAGGGAGAGAAAGAGAGAGGGCTTGTGAAAGTGCAGTGTTGGGTTCACAGAGGAGTAAAACCTCTCTGGACCAAGGACTAGGGAGCAAGAATTACTGAGTATCAGATGTTTTTTTGAAAACAGCGTTTGGACCTGAAACTGTGAGATTCTGAAAGTGTGTGACTTTCTTCATTGCTGAGCTACAGTTTGCACTCTTGGGCAGGAGAAAAGAGCTGGCCCTGGAGTGCATAGAGTGGTGTAGGATATCTGGGATGCACTAGAGAAAACAGTCCCCATCCTGGAGTACTTTTGGAAGAGGATACATTGCCTCTCCAAGGACAAAAGAGCCTGCAGGTGCCATCAAGGGCCTTTCATCAGCAGGGGACAGAGGCACGTACAGAGGACAGACAACCTGGTTGTGTTTTTCTCAGTGCTATGCCAGAGATTCCAAACACAGCTGCAGGTGCAGGACTGTTTTTCTGGGACTAAAGACATCAAACACAGTGAACATCCTACTAAAGAATGAATAAGTTAACCAGGAAATTAAAAGAGAAATCAAAAATATGTGAAAGCAAATGAAAATGAAAACACGACAGTCCAAACCCTTTGGGATGCAGCAAATGCAGTCCTAAGAGGAAAGTATATTCCAATTCAGACCTAACTCAAGAAGCAAGAAAAGTCCCATGTACACAACCTAATCTTACACCTAAAGGAGCTAGAAAAGGAGCAGCAAATAAAGGCCAAGCCAGAAGAAGGGAAATAATACCAATTAGAGCAGAAATAAATGATACAGAATCCAAAAAAACAAAAAAGTAGAACAGATCAATGAAAGAGCTAGTTCTTTGAAAGAATAAACAAAACTAAATAAACTCCTAGCCAGACTAATCAAAAAGAAGAGAGGACCCAAATAGATAAAATTATGAATGAAAGAGGAGAGATCACAAGCAACACAACAGAAATACAAACAATTATTAAAGAATACTATGAAAAAATACATGCCAACAAACTGAGCAATCTGGAAGAAATAGACAAATTCCTAGAAACATACAAACTATCAAAACTGAAACAGGAAGAAATAGAAAATTTTTAAATTTTTTTTTCAACGTTTATTTATTTTTGGGACAGAGAGAGACAGAGCATGAACGGGGGAGGGGCAGAGAGAGAGGGAGACACAGAATCGGAAACAGGCTCCAGGCTCTGAGCCATCAGCCCAGAGCCCGACGCGGGGCTCAAACTCACGGAGCGCGAGATCGTGACCTGGCTGAAGTCGGACGCTTAACCGACTGCGCCACCCAGGCGCCCCAGAAATAGAAAATTTGAATAGACCCATAACCAGCAAAGAAATGGAATCAGTTGTCAAAAATCTCCCAACAAACAAGAGTCCTGGGCCAGATGGCTTCCCAGGGGAATTCTACCAGACATTTAAAGAAGAGTTAATACCTATTCTCCTCAAAAACTTCCAAAAAGTATAAATGGAAGGAAAGCTTCCAAATTCATTCCATGAAGCTAGCAATACCTTGATTCCCAAACCAAACAAAGACCACACTAGACAGGAGAATTGCAGACCAATATCCCTTATGAAACTGGATGCAAAAATTCTCAACAAGATATGACAAAATTGAATTTAACAGTACATTAGAAGAATTATTCACCATGATCAAGTGGGATTTATTCCTGGGCTACAGGGGTGATTCAATATCCACAAACCAATCAACATGATATATCACATTAATAAAAGAAAGGATAAGAACCTTATAAACCTGTCAATAGATGTAGAAAAAGATATGACAAAATACAGCATCCATTCTTGATAAAAACCCTCAACAAAGTAGGGATAGATGGAACATACCTTAACATCATAAGGGCCATATAGAAAAGGCACACAGCTAATATCCTTGATGGGGAAAAACTGAGAGCCTTTCAGCTACGGTCAGGAACAGGACAACAGGAACAGGAACAGCAAGGAAGAAGTCAAACTTTCACTATTTGTAGATGACATACTTTATGTAGAGAACCTGAAAGACTCCACCAAAAATTTATTAGAACTAATACACGAATTCAGCAAAGTTGTAGAATATAAAATCAACATGCCAAAATCAGTTGTATTTCTATACACCAATAATGAAGCAGCAGAAAAAGAAATCAAAGAATCTATCCCATTTACCACTGACCCAAAAGTAAGATACCTAGGGATGAACCTAACTGAAGAACTAAGAGACCTGTCCTCTGAAAACTATAGAACACTTATAAAGAAATTGAAGAGGACACAAAGAAATAGAAAACCATCTCACGTGTATGGATTGGAAGAACATACATTGTTAAAATGTCAATACTTCTATTTTTTTTAATTTTTTTAATGTTTTATTTATTTTTAAGACAGAGAGAGCAGAGCGTGACTGGGGATGGGGCAGGGAGAGAGGGAGACACAGAATCTGAAGCAGGCTCCAGGCTCCGAGCTGTCAGCACAGAGCCCGAAGTGGGGCTCAAACTCACAAACTGTGAGATCATGACCTGAGCTGAAGTCGGTCGCTCAACCGACTGAGCCACCCAGGCGCCCCAAAATGTCAATACTTCTAAAAGCAATCTACACATTTAATGAAATACCTATCAAAATACCACCAGCATTCTTCACAAGCTAGAACAAACAATCCTAAAATTTTATGGAACCATGAAAGACCCCAAATAGCCAAAGCAATCCTGAAAAAGAAAAAACTGGAGGAATCACGATTCTAGATTTCAAGCTCTACTGCAAAGTTGTAAGAACCAAGATAGTATGGTATTGGCACAAAAAACAGACATATAGATCAGTGGAATAGAACAGAGACTCCAGAATTGGACCCACAACTATACGGTCAACTCATCTTCAACAAAACAGGAAAGAATATACAATGCAAAAGACAGTCTCTTCAACAAATGGTGTTGAGAAAACTGGATGGTGACATGCAGAAGAATGAAACTGGACCACTCTCTTACACCATACGCAAAAATAAATTCAAAATGGATGAATGACCTAAATGTGAGACAAGAAACTATCAAAATCCTAGAGGAGAACACATGCAGCAACATCTTGGAAATCAGCCAGAGCAACTTGTTACAAGACACATCACCAGAGGCATGGAAACAAAAGCAAACATGAACTACTGGGACCTCATCAACATAAAAACTTCTGCACAGTGAAGGAAACAATCAACAAAACTAAAAGGAAGCCTAAGGAATGGGAGAGGATATTTGCAAATGACATATAGATAAAGGGTTAGTATCCAAAATCTATAAAGAACTATCAAACTCAAGACCCAAAAAAACAAATAACCCAGTTAAGAAAAGGGCAGAAGACATGAATAGACACCTTTCTAAAGAAGACATCCAGATGGCTAACAGACACATGAAAAAATGCTCAACATCACTCATCATCAGGGAAATACAAATCAAAACCATGATGAGATACCACCTCACATCTGTCAGAATGGCTAAAATTATAATACAACTCAGGCAGCCACAGATGTTGGTGAGGATGCAAACAAAGAGGAACCCTCTTGTACTGTTGGGAATGAAAATGGGTGAAGCCACTCTGGAAAACAGTATGGAGTTTCCTCAACAAATAAAAAATAGAACTACACTATGATCCAGTAATTGAACTATTAGGTATTTACGCAAAAAATCAAACATACTGATTCAAAGGGACACACACCCCCCAATGTTTATAGCAGTACTATTGACAAAGGCCAAATTATGGAAAGAGCCTAAATGTCCATCAATTAACAAATGGATAAGGAAGATGTGGAATATTACTCAGCGATCAAAAAGAATGAAATCCTGCCATTTGCAATGATGTGGATGGAACTAGAGTGTATTATGCTAAGCAAAATAAGTCAGAGAAAGATACCATGTGAGTTTACTCATCTGTGGAATTTGATAAACAAATGAATATATGGAAAGGGTGGGGGGAGAGGTGAGAGGGGAAAAAAACCACAAGAGACTCATAATCATAGAGAACAAACTGAGGGTTGGTGGAGGGATGTGGGTGGGGGGTGAGCTATATGGGGTATGGGCATTGAGGAGGGCACTTGTTATGATGGGCACTGGGTGTTGTATGTAAGTGATGAATCACTGAATTCTACTCCTGAAACCAATATCGCACTGTATGTTAGCTACCTAAAATTCATATTAAAAAAGTAAAACATAAAGAAAGAAATAAACTCTTTTCTAAACCATTTCATAAAATAAAAAAGGAGATCATTTTGTATCAGATGCTTCCTTCAGATAATAAAGAGAAAATGTAATGTTTCCCCCAAGATATGTTTAACGGGATCATAAAATTAACTTTCACACATCAAATTCTGTTAGGGTGATTCCTAGCAGGATCAAACTAAGGCACAGATCACTGGAACTTGTGCTGCATATTGATATAATTATTCCAAAAGAAGGATTAAGGTGAGGTTTTCTAAAAAAGACAATCTTTGAGCAGACAAGAGAGAAACATTATGGTTGTGTGAACTGGTGTTTTGAAGATCTTCACTCAAATTTCACTTGATTGTATTTTCAAACAAAAAATTGCAGTACTGTTCTGCATAACATTGTTTAGAAATGCACAGGGGTCATGGATTTGGGGTCAGGTCCCTGCACTCATGACCCATGCTTCTACCTGACGTGTATTCTCATCTGATATGAATTTGCAGTTGGATCCGAGTGAGGCTGGAAGGGGACAATCATGGGAATAGTTCTGAGATGTGAGACTAAAGACAAAATTGTGTTTCTTTAAGTAAAAAATTAGTTTCCAAATCAGCCTTAAAGCAGGATTTAACCACTGGTGATATTTTTGTGTATATATATATAAACACTCAAATATGTTAATAAAAGTCAGTAAGTTGGTGGTTTAATTAGAACTTTGAATATAGTGGGTCATTGTCACAATAACTGAGTTCATCAGAATAATTAATGGAATGAAATAAGTGAATAAGTGAATGAAGGGTTGCATGGATACACAGAGATGATATGAACAAGGACCAGATCTCCTTCATTCTGGGTATTGAAGATCTTAGAGAAAAACAAACACTCAAGCTTTCTTGTAGTGTCTTCCTTTCCAATCATAAGAACGCTTTCCACGTCACAGCGGAGGGTGTGTTGTGTGCAGTTACTGATCTCTCCTTTCCCTGAGGAGGCCTTAGACTTGGAAGAAAGTTCATGCCAATGTTGTTGGCTAAGTGGCCTGCCCCAGAGGCCTCTTCCAGGAGTCAAATTGGGAAGATGTTAAAACCGTGAGGAAAACTGAATTAGAAGTGCCAATGGCCAAGCAAAGGCAGCTGCTGGGAAACAACCTTGGACGCAGTTGGAATGCATGCCTTGATGAAGCGTCTTGCTCTTCGGGGATAAACAATTACATACTTACTGACTTTGTGAAAACATTCACAACATTTTAATAATATAATTATCTGTACGCTTTCCAATGAGCCCCCAAGTGACCTTGGTAAAACAAGACCTTGCTTGACAACAGCAATTTCCAAGGAGACCATTTTAATTGCTTGGAAACTCAAACGGATGGCTTTAGCAGTTGCTGTTTGCTCTGTGTTGAAATGGGTGGGCTCCTTTCTGGTACAGGTCCTGATGAGCACACAGATTGAGTACAGATTAGCAGTTTCCATGATCTGGAGTCTCAGAAAGAAGATAAACACTGTCCGGGTCTCCAGAGCTGCTCTAGTTACCTACTGTCTGTATCAGAAGAAAGAATTCAGACTCCCAAATTTCAAATCCTTCTTTGTTTTGTGATTAAGTGAACTGGAATAATCTAATGAAATGCTCCAAACAGAGTGATTCAATCCCTCATTTTTCTTTTTACCTATTTCATGAAAACGATAAACCATGCAGCTAAGTCTCAATGTAGCATGTACATCAGTTAAGAGTACAGCTTTTAAAACTAGATCCTTTGAGTTTCAATTGTTAGATAAGTGACCTCAGAAAGCTTGTTAGCAATTCTGTGGCTCAACTGCTTATCTGTAAAATGGTAGTAATAGTATCTCTCTATGTGGTTGGTGTGAAAATCAAGTAGGTTAATATATGCTTATCCTATTAAATAGTTACACATAATCTTTCTACCACCCAAAAAACAATGTTATTTTCTACAGTTACTTAGTTCAAATATTATTTTTGCAATTACGTTTTTAAAAATTACACTACTTATTGTACATAAAAAAATGAAATTAAGAGGGACACCTGGGTGACTCAGTCAGTTAAGTGTCTGACTATTAATTTCAGTTCAGGTCATGATCTCACGGTTTGTGGGTTCAAGCTCTGCAGTGGGCTCCGTGCTGACAGCGTGAAGCCTGCTTGGTATTCTCTCTCTCTCTCTCTCTCTCTCTCTCTCTCTCAAAATAGATAAATTAAAAAAAAAACTTTAAAAAAATTAAGAAAACCATAATGATCTTGACTAAGATTGTACTGGTAGCAGTAATGCCCGACCTCAGACTCCAATCTTTTGACAAGAAGTCTGAGGACACTTCCAGCACCTACAGCTATTTCCATGCCCAGCCATAATTGCTGCTACAGCCAATTCTTCCAGTGCTGCCAGGGTTGAAACAGAATGGAAAGCTGCATCTGGAAAAAAATAAGCATTGACTATTTTGTTTCACTTAATGTTAATCAAATTTCAAAATATAGGATCAGGTTCACAGTCTGGCAGCACAAGCCCACTCACCCCATCTCTTCCACTAAATGCTGAGAAAAAAAAAATACCTGAAATTTGAGAAGCTATTAAGATAGCTAAAAACTAAATATTAACAGGTGGGTTAGGGAAGAATACCAGAATTCAAAGAACTACCAAATTGGCAGTGTTGACCATATTTTCCTCCAGAATTCCCAATCTGAGTTCAACACAATCAGAAACAGAAGTAACACAGCACCACAGCCCAGTCAGAGAAAGCTCTAGAAGCCCTCTGTCTCTGGCTCAAGGAGGTGAAGAGCAATTCCTAATGCTGACAAGGAGGAATACCAAAAGCTCTCCTAGTCCAGGCTCTTGAGAGAACATAACCAATAGGAAGAATAGAGAGAGAGAAATTCATTTAAATCTCTGGCAGGCTGGACTCCCAGGGAGAGCTGAGGCTGCAGACCAAGCCTCCCACGACAGCTGAAGTTACAAACGAGCCCGTCCTGATGTGATGCCCAGCCCATTCTGTGGCAGCAGTGGGAACAGAATCCACAAGAGTAAAATTTCTGATAGAGGGGAAGCTACCTCCCCACCCCTCGCACCGGCCGTCCGGTGAGAGCGGAGCCAGCACGCCCCCTCCCTCGCACTGCACCTGCCGTCCCGCGAGAGCGCAGCCAGCCCCCCATGCACCTTCGGTCCTGCAAGAGCGGAGCCAGCCCCCTCGCACTGGCGGTCCCCGCGAGAGCTCCGCTGATGTTCTCTCTTCCTGCTGCTCCTCAAGCCAAGTGTAGTGGAGGAAGTTCAGGGCAGAGCAGCGTAATTAGAGGTCTAGATCTCCATCCAGAGGACCAAAACGGGACCCCACAGAATCAGATATTACAGGGAGATAAAAGAGAGAGAACAAGTTTTGCATGTGTGAATCTGATACTAAATAGCAGAGCAAAAACTTGGAGAAGTAAACTTGATGGGACACTCAGTGGGAGTGATCTGAAGAACGCTTACAGTTTTGAAGATTGAACCAACATTACAACCATAGCCCAGAGAGGTGGGCTGGAACCCAAGGCTTGAACTGACCCGGATTAATTGCCTGCTAAGGCATCTGTACTCTGCTAGGATTGAAACAAGACCCAGAGTCTTGTAATATTCAAACCAATTAGAATATAATCCAAAATATTCAGCATACAAAGAACAAAAGAATCTCAACTTCCAGGGAAAGACAATCAACAGATGCCAATACTGAGAAGACAGAGATGTTGGACTATCTGACAAAGAATTTAAAGCAGATGTAAAGATGCTTAAGCAAGCGATTGAAAACACTCATAAAAAATATGGAGTAATAGAGTGTCTTAGCAAAAAAAAGAAAAGACAAATGGGAATTTTAGAACTAAACTACAATCACGAAAATAAATACTGTTGGATGGGCTCAGTGGCAGAATGGAGATGAAAAAACAGAGGGAATAAACTTAAATTTGGGTCAGCAAAAATGATCCAACATGAGGAAAAGACAGAAAATACTAGGAAAAAATTAACAGAGCATTGGAAATCTGTGAGACAATAACAAAAGGTGGCATTTCTGTTACCAGAGTCCTGGTAGGAAGGAAAAAAAATGTGTGATATTGAAAAAAATATATTGGAATAAATAATAATGAAAAACTTCCTAAGTTTGGTAAAAGATATGATTCTACAGATTCAAGAAGCTGAGACAACTCTAAACAAGATTAATGCTCCAAAAACAATCTACAACCAGAAATAATAATGAAAATTAAAGAGGAAATACTATAAACAGCCAGACAAAAACAAAAGATCAACTATAGACTAGTGATTTGAATAACTGCAGATTACTCAATAGAAACTATGAAGGCAAGGGGTGCCTGGGTGGCTCTGTTGGTTAAGTGTCTGACTTCAGGTCAGGTCATAATCTCATAGTTCATGAGTTCAAGCCTGGTGTCAGGCTCTGTGCTGACCAGAGCCTGGAGACTTCTTCAGATTTTGTGTCTCCCTCTCTCTCTGCCTTTCCTCCACTTGCTTTCCCTCTCTCTCAAAAAAATAAACTTAAAAAAAAAGTTAGAAACAATGAAGACCAGAAGAAAGTGGAATGATTGTACAGTGCTTTTCCTTAAGGAATGTCAGATAAAAATATTCTCAGATGAGTGAAAACCCAAAGGGGTGATATTCACAAGAACATCACTGAAAGACTTAGTAAAGGAAGTTATTCAGACAGAATGGAAATAATACCAGAGGAAATTTGTAAAATCAGGAGTGAAGGAAGGGAACAGCAATAGTAAACATAGTAGGTTATCTTTCTTCTACAAAGTTTAAAGAATTCTCTTGATCAAAGAGAAAGTCTCAAGGGAAATCAATGAATACTTGAATCAGATCAAAATTGAAATGTAATTGTAAGATGTGTGAAATGTAGCTCAGGTTGTGCCTAAATGCTTCTATTAGAAAATGCTTCTATTAAATTAATAATTTAAACTTCAACCTTAAGAAAATGGAAAAAGAATAGGAAAAGAACCCAAATCATGTAGATGAATGAAAATAAGAAAGAATAGTAATCAATAAAATTGAAAAGAGAAAAGCAAGATAGAAAAATCAATGTAACCAAATGCTAGTTCTTTATTTTTTTTTTATATGAAGTTTATTGACAAATTGGTTTCCATACAACACCCAGTGCTCATCCCAAAAGGTGCCCTCCTCAATACCCATCACCCACCCACCCCTCCCTCCCACCCCCCATCAACCCTCAGTTTGTTCTCAGTTTTTAACAGTCTCTTATGCTTTGGCTCTCTCCCACTCTAACGTCCTTTTTTTTTTTTACCTTCCCCTCCCCCATGGGTTCCTGTTAAGTTTCTCAGGATCCACATAAGAGTGAAACCATATGGTATCTGTCTTTCTCTGTATGGCTTATTTCACTTAGCATCACACTCTCCAGTTCCATCCACGTTGCTAACAGGCACATGAAAAGATGTTCAGCGTCGCTCCTTATCAGGGAAATACAAATCAAAACCACACTCAGGTATCACCTCACGCCAGTCAGAGTGGCCAAAATGAACAAATCAGGAGACTATAGATGCTGGAGAGGATATGCTAGTTCTTTAAAAAATAATTAAAATAATAGGCCTCTAGCAATATTGACAAAGAAAACTAAAGGGAAGATAGAAATTAGAAATATAAATAATAAAATATCAGAAGCAAAAGATGTCAGCTCTTACCATTTCTATTCAACATTTTACTGATGGTCTTAGTGCAAAAAGAAAAAAAAAAGGTTGAAAAGGAAGAAGTAAAACTTTCTATATATTTGAAACATAATGTTGCCATAAAAATGCCTTTGGAATCTACCAAAACAAAACAAAACCTACTTGAAATATGCTGTGAGGTAACTCAATCAGAAGAAGACAAATACCATACAATTTCACTCATATGTGGAATTTAAGAAACAAAACAGAAGATATGGAGAGGGGGAAGAGAAATGAGAAGGGAAATAAACCACAAGAGGCTCTTAACAGAGAACAAACTGAAGGTTGATGGAAGAAGGTGTGTGGGGGAGGGGCTAGATGGGGAATGGACATTAAGGAGGGCACCTGTTCAGATGAGAACTAGCTGTTGCATGTAAGTGATGGATCACTGGACTCTATTCCTGAAGCCATACTGCACTGTATGTTACTAACAAGAAATTAAAAGACAAGACAAGAAGGAAAGGAAGGAAGGAAGAAGGAAGGAAGGAAGGAAGGAAGGAAGGAAGGAAGGAAGGAAGGAAGGAAGGAAAGAAGGAAGAGGAAAAGGAAGAAAGGCAGACACTAGTAAGAAAAATTAACAAGAGGACACCCAAAGAAAGTTGCTTAGGTCATACAGACAAACTGTGTTTGGAACTGATGTCTTTGAGAGATAAGACTTCCATTGATAGTCTGAAAATTTTGATGTTGGTGAATCTTTACAAGAAGGACAAGTGAAGAGAGCTACATGCACCCTCATGTCAGATGTATTAACTGATGGATGCCAGGAACTGTGGCATTTCTTAATTGTATGCAGAAAGGCACACATTTTCTATTTCTAAGAGTTGGAGAGGTGTTTTTTTTTTAAATCTAACCAGAAAATAAGATGTTCCCATCTTAAAACTCGAGGTTTGGTGAGATAATACACAAATTCATTGATTCCCTTCTTCCAGACCCCACACCTTATGCTGTAAGTAAAGGAGTGGACTATGGGCTCACTTCCAGGAAGTTGTGAACTTGGTTAGGCAAAGAGCCTAAACCCCTGACCAACTAAATAACATATTTTGCATACTTGTATTGTTTTATTTTTTTAACTTTTTTTTTACTCATTTTTTGAGAAACAGACACAGAGTTCAAGTGGGAGAGGGGGGAAAAGAGGAGAGAGAATCCCAAGCAGGCTCCTCACTGACAGCACAGAGCCTGAGGTGGGGCTCGAACCCACAAACTGCCAGATCATGACCTGAGCCAAAGTCAGACACTTAACTGACTGAGCCACCCAGGCACCCCTGTATTGTTATCTTTTAAATGTATGTGCTTGAGACTAATACAAAATTAGTTCATTAAAATATGTTACTGGGGAAAAAAAGAAAAATTAACAAGCTTTCAGTAGATAATATTATTACACAAAATCATTTGTGTTCCTGTATTTCTATACACCAGCAACAAACAGCTGCGAAATCAAATTTAAAGAAGAGAACCAGAAGCAAGAGCATAAACACAAACCATAAAATATTTTGGAATGAATTTCACCAAAACGACACGGAAGGATCTCCACACTGAAGACTAGAAATCAGTGCTGAAGAATTTAAAAGCACAAGTAAATGGAGAGATAAAACATGCTAATGTGCATCACGTAACCTAAACTGGGATGACGTGGATCCCAAGGGGGTAGACATTGGCTCTTGGGATACAGAAAAATTCTTAGATGTCACAATGACTCATGTCCCTCCAAAGGCCACAGTCCATGAACAACTACACAGTATATCTGAGATATGAAAATGTCATGGGGATGGGATGATTAGGGGGGAATAGGGTAAAGCCTCCCTAGGGGGATAATTTCAAAAGATCAGGAAACACTGCTCTATATAAAGTCTCTCCAAATTGATCTACACTTTCAATGCTTATAAAACTCCAGCAGGCTTTTGAGTAGAAATTGATAAATTGGTTTTAAAATTGATTTGTAAATACAAAGATACTTGGAATGACCCAAACATTCTTGAAAAAGAACAGATTGGAGTATTTAAACACCTACCTCAAGACTAACTACAGAGCTACAGTAAGCCTGACCTGACTATGTGGGGTCAGTAGATGAATAGATCATGGGGCCAAAAATAGAAGAACTTGTGTGGGAGAGAAAGAGTGAAAATCAGCTTGAAATGATGAAGGAGAAAGCAGCCTTGCCATTATTCATGCCGAAGGGCAGACACGGATATGCCACCTGCAAAGTCAGCAGGGCATACAGGAGCATTTCAGGGGACGGCTGCTTTCTCCTCAGGAGCACCCAGATTTACTATGCCATCTCTGGCTGGGGCACCTAACTGCTAAACAGGCCTGGCCACAGGAGAGCACCAGCCTCTTGTAAATTCCTGCTTCTCCCAAACCCTTCTCCACAGCCACCCCATTTAGAAATCACCCCCGCTTCCCATAGACCCTGCTCAGATTTCTTCAGATGGGAACCACACCATACCAATGACACTTGCTTCCTTTCTGTGGTCAAGTGTGATGCATACTGGTTGCTCTGGAGGGCACTCCCTCACTGCAAATCAGTAAGTCTGATTTTTGTCAGACTACAGGTTACACCTGGTGGTCTTTGGCTGGCTAAGCTTAAATAAAACAACATAAAGCATCCACATAGAACAAGATATATGTGCCTGATTAACTTTTACCAAGGTGTCAAGATAATGCAAGGTGGAATGGTAGTCTTTTCTGCAAGGTGTGTGGCAATAACGCAACAAAACACAGGTATGTTTTCAGAACAAAAATAATAACCCTCAACATTACATCAACAATTAATTTGAGTTGGATCATAGACCTAAATATAAAAGCTACAGGAAAGTACTTTGTGGTTCTATGGTGGGTGAAGATGTCTTAGAGTACAAAAACCCAAAGAACTAACAGTCAAGGAAAGAAAAATATGATGACCAATTGGAATTCATTAAAAGTAAACATCTTTGCTTTTTAAAAGACACTATAAAGGAAAATGGAAAGCAAGCCGTAGATGAGGAATTGGATGAAATAACTGGGAATATGAATCCTGAGCCCTGAGTGGGGAAGGGTTATTCAGAGTTTCTAAAGGAGATAAGGTTGTAAGAAGGCAGTTGCTAGAACACCGAACACACAGGCTGCAGACAGTCGTCAGATGAAGACAGGGGGTCTGCACAGAGGCACGGTAAGAGAGGGCCGCAGAAGGGACAGGTGCACAGGGACATGTGGCCAGCACAGGCACTCCGCCAACACCAGACAGGACACAGATGGGGAATCAGGACACCGGCTAGAGGCGTGAGCCACTCATAGGAGCAGGAGAAAGGTGAGGGATGGTGGCCCCTCCACCCTGAGCCTCTTCTCCCCACCTGCCAGCCCCCTACTCCCTACATTGCAAGCGGCTTCTTCTCCCCACCTCCAAGCCTCTGTCCTTATCTGTCATTTTCTCTCCCTTTCCTGTATTTCTTTCCTGCACCATTTTGCCTGTCCACGTGTCTTGCCTTCATGTCTGTCCCCTACATGGTGATAACACAGAAAAAGCAGAAAGTTAGTACCTTCACTTTTAACACATGTAATTCCTACTCTCTTGTCTAACTATAGCTACTATGCAGCAAAGAGTTTCTATTCCCCCCAAAATCTGCAGTTACCTTTCTGTATACTTTTCTCTGATTCTGTGTTCTAAACTTTAGATAAAGATTTCCTGAATTCAAAGTACCTTACAATACAGCGAACTGCCGTGGGAGCTTATTTCTAGAAAAATTCCTTTAGCATATCCCGCTTCTGGGACAGAGTAAGGAATATAAACTGGAATTGAGAAACCATGACTATCTTCTTTCCAGCATGAATATGAATGGTCACGGACCCATGCAGCTGGTGGCTCACACAGCACTGTCAAAACCGCTGTAATGTGAACTCAGTGCCCTGTTTACAACGCTTTCTTTTTTTTTAAATTTTTTTTTTCAACGTTTATTTATTTTTAGGACAGAGAGAGACAGAGCATGAACGGGGGAGGGGCAGAGAGAGAGGGAGACACAGAACCGGAAACAGGCTCCAGGCTCTGAGCCATCAGCCCAGAGCCCGACGCGGGGCTCGAACTCACGGAGCGCGAGATCGTGACCTGGCTGAAGTCGGACGCTTAACCGACTGCGCCACCCAGGCGCCCCTACAACGCTTTCTTAAGAAGAACCTAATACAGAAAGAAGAGCTAAAAGCATGACTTAAGTAATAGGAAGAGAAATATAACGAACACATAAGGAGCATTAGGAGAAAGCATTTCACATTCCTCAACATGTAAGAGGTCGTACAAAAAGGAAGGAAGTACCAGGACGTGATGTCCACCAAGCACATATTGCGTGAAAGAGTGGCATCGTCTTTAGGATGAAGGATTTGGGGATGGACAGTCTCGCGAAGAAGAAAAGATCTAAAAAGAGCAACATCCATGTCTCTCCCACAGGACTAGCTGAAGCTCAAGAATACGGTCACTAAGGCTTCAGTGTGTCAGCTGGTCACTCTCTGTCCCCAGGCTGCAGTGAACTTGTAGGTTGAGTTTCAGTACAGACAGCTGCTGGGAAAAGCTAATTATCTGATACAAGAATATTGGTTACAGGTGAGTGAAAGTTACATCTCAAAAGAAGGGATCGGTGGCTTCCACCTTCTCCCCAACACCGTCATGGCCCCTTTGATGTCCTTATTCCTCAGTGTGTAAATTACAGGGTTTAGCATGGGGGTAATGACACTGTATAACACAGAGATTAGCCTGTCTTTCTCCAGCGAGTATGTTGAGACGGGCCGCACGTATGTGAAGATGGCGCTGCCGTAGTACAGAAGGACAATGACCAGGTGCGAGGCACAGGTGGCAAATGCCTTTTGCCTCCCCTCTGAGGAGCGGATCCTCAAGATGGTAGAGATAATATAGAGGTAGGAGAGGACGATACCCAAGAAAGGCGCCCACCCAATGAAGACCCCAATGGACAGCAATGCCAACTCATTGACAGAAGTGTCCCCACAAGACAACAGCAGCAAAGGGGGGATGTCACAGAAGAAATACTGAATCTGGTTGTTGCCACAGAAGGGCAGGTGGAAGGTCAGTGCTGTGTGCACCACTGAGTTGAGGAAACCCCCAGTCCAACACGAGGCGGCTAAGCGGCCATACTGGGCCCTGTTCATAATCACTGAGTACCGTAGAGGTTTGCAGATTGCAATGTAACGGTCATACGCCATGGCTGCCAGGAGGAGACACTCTGATCCCACGAAGAAAATAAATGCAAAAAGCTGTGCCATGCAACCCAAATAGGAAATGCTCTTCTTCGCTGACAGGAGATGCACCATCATCTGGGGGACGTTGGTGGTGGTGTAAAAGATGTCAAGAAAGGCCAAATTCCTCAGAAAATGATACATGGGGGTGTGTAGATGTGGATCGGCCACAGTCACCAGGATAATGAAGATATTTCCTCCCAAAGTACAGATATAGGTCAGAAAGAAGATGGTGAAAAGTAAAAATTGTAAATCAGTTAGATCAGAGAATCCCAAAATGATGAATTCAGACAGAACTGTTTGATTCTTTCCTTCCATGCCGCTGCCTGGTTTCCTTTTGGGGATTGGGCAAAAAGAAACACTGACTGCAGTAATCATGTACTGCAGCAGCAATGGTCTGCAGAACAAGAGAAGAGTGTTACAGAGGACAGTCATCCCAATGACTTCAGATTCCAGCCCAGAACGGCAGCGTCCTCCAAAGCTCAAACCTACCACCACACACAGACATAAGTGTATCCAGTGTTTCCCTTGTAAACAAAACCTCAAACATACACAACACAGACAGCATTTAATTAGAAAAAAAAACACCATAAGGGGCACCATACATCCTAAGAGCCCTGTGTTAACAGTAACGGGTCAGGTCCACCTGCATCGTCTCAGTGAGCTGTGAACACAGTGTGTGCAAGTCTCCAGACAAAACCCTTCATTTCTCCACTAAAGCCCTTTACTGGTGATTTGGGTTGTGTCCTCCTAAGCAATTTTCAGTGCATAAATATTTTTTAAAAACATTTATTTATTTTGAGAGACGGAGACAGAGCATGAGTGGGTGAGGGGCAGAGAGAGGGACACAGAATCCAAAGCAGGCTCCAGGCTCTGAGCTTCCAGCACAGAGCCTGATGTGGGGCTCAAACCCCGCATCTGAGATCGTGACCTGAGCCGAAGTCAGACGCCTACCCAACTGAGCCAGCCAAGCGGCCCACGGTGCATAAATATTTAAAACAAGGCTCAGAAAGTACATGTTCTAACCTGCTTTTTCCTCAAACGCCATATTGTCATGATTTCCCAGGAGTATAAATATTCTCCCGAATCATGATATTTGAGTTATATACAGGTCTTCATATGAATACAGCAAACTTTTCATATACCCACCCTTATCAATGGATATTTATATTGTTTTATTTAATTTGTTATGATAAGTTTAGTAATAAGCACATTGAATTAGGATCCCTGAATTTTGGGTTAGGTTACCTATATTTTAAAAAACTTTCCAAGAGATTCATTCCAATAAATTAGAGACTGAGTGATCTGAAAATTTGAAGAGCCATTTGGCTAATGCAGGATTCAGCGTCCATACGGACAGTCACCACAGGAGCCACGTGGAGGGGGTCTTGTGTCCATGTGGACAGTCACAGCAGGACCCACACGGAGGGGGCACTCGTGTCCACACGGACAGTCACGTTCCAGTTTCTAGATGAAAACACTGAGTCTCAGCGAAATAAATGTCTGGCAGAGTTATATAGCCATTGGGTGGAGAAGAAAGACAGTTTTATCTTTCTCGAGCTAATATACTTTCAACTGAGTGTCTAAAAATTAATTTCCCTTAACTGATGAGAACAGAATGTTCTCTAAAAATACTTTTAATGTGGTTTATATTCATACACTTGGATTATTTTCATTAGCTTCAAACTTTTTATGGCTTATATCTCTATTAATGGTGATATACTATCTGTAGTGTCTTGATGATTGAATCTAACTGGTGCTAATCATCTGGTCTTTTACTTGAATATGTTTATTTGAACACTGGCTCTCAGTAGAGTTGTTATTTCCTGGCCCAGCTGTACATTAATTTAGTGTTTGTAATCATGCTATTAAAGAATACTGTTCTAGACTTTGTCAGTTAATAAAAGCCCTTGGTAAAATTCAAATGGTTACACAAAGAATCCCTTAGTTCAAAAGGCTCAAGTTCTAATTCAAGAATTAGTTTTGCAGTTTGATATCAGAAGCAAATTATAGGATCTAAAGAGAGAAGTAAACTGTTGAGGAATGAAGGGGGTACTGGGTCTTTATTCGAACAGCACTGCTTCGGCCATCCTGTGCCCGCGTGCCAGGTTGCTGGTGCTATTGTTTTCACTGCAGGCTCCTCTCCCTGTGAAATACTCTGGACATTTCCAGAAGAGTGAGAACACGCCGGATAAAGGCTTAAATTTCCCTGAAGTCTCCAGGACAACTTTGTTCCATCAACAAAAGAATCCCTAAGCCCTGGTCCCTAGTCTGTCTTTTATCTCATCCCTAAACTCTGCCTACACTTATTTTTGTAGCCCTGCCTCCTACTTCTGAGGATAAATTAGACCAACCTGCTAGGCTAACCCACCCTGCTCATTTTATTCAACAACTGTGTTTTGAGAAACTACTCTCTGCCGGGCCTGGTGGTTTGTGGTAAAAATGAAAAGATGAACAAAGCAGAATTTGACCATACCTTCAGGAGAATGCATATTGGGGTTATAAATATACCAAAGAGTTTTTTAAAAATATAGTAAAAACTGTAATAATTGATTTAAAGGAAAACAGCATAGGGTCCACCCTGATCCAGAGCTGTCATCAAAAAACTTCCCTGAGAGGGGCGCCTGGGTGGCGCAGTCGGTTAAGCGTCCGACTTCAGCCAGGTCACGATCTCGCGGTCCGTGAGTTCGAGCCCCGCGTCGGGCTCTGGGCTGATGGCTCGGAGCCTGGAGCCTGTTTCTGATTCTGTGTCTCCCTCTCTCTCTGCCCCTCCCCCGTTCATGCTCTGTCTCTCTCTGTCCCAAAAATAAATAAACGTTGAAAAAAAAAAAATTAAAAAAAAAAAAAAAAAAAAAAAACTTCCCTGAGAAAACATGGATTGAAATGTCAGGTATGAGCAGGGGTTAGGCAGGTCAAGGTGACTCGGGTGTGAAGTCTGGAGGCTGGAGGCAGCATGAAGCTGGGAGGCCCAGGAGCCCAGAATGAGGGGGAGGGCCAGGAGGGCCAGGAGGCGCTCTGGTGGGGTTGGAGTCATTCAGGATCTAACGGCAGAAGGAGAATATTTCAGGGACCAGAGATGTCCATGTTCCAGAAGGCCCTTCTGGCCGCTGAATGGACAATGGACTGGAAGGGGGAGTAGTGGACAGAACAAGGTCACTGTTTCAGTTGTCCAGATAGGAGGTGATAGTATTTCAGACTATAGTGGTAAGGACTGAGTCAGAGGAAAAAGAGGCAGTGGAGGGATATTAGGAGACACAATTTGTGAATTTGGGGTACAAAGTGAGGAAGACAGTGAATTAGGAACAATAATCGCCATGGACATACATGGACTGACCAGTGGCTCCACAAGCCTTAAAGCCTCCCATTCTGACACCAAACACAAAATCCCATGAAATAGCACATCATGCCCATGTTACAAGCCCACATTAAAAAAAAATAAGCTTCAGAGAGATTAAATAATTTGCCTAAAGTTACACAGATACACATTTCAGTTAGCGACCTTGAGGACTGTGCTGTGCTGACCTAGGTTCCTGGTTTGAGCGACTACATGGGTGGCAGGGTCAGTGACCAGCACAGGGAAAGCTGGAAGGGGCCTGGCTCCAAGGGAAAATCGTGGGTTCAGTGTCAGCTGTGTGGTGTTTGAGGAAACTTTGAGATAATGCACGGAAGTACGTCAGAGAAATAGTGATTGTCTTGGACAAAAGGAGAAAAGTGGTCCTAGAGAGACAAGCTCTAATAGGTCAGTATGACATGGTTGGTGTGGATGGGACAGCGGGGAGCAGGGAGTGAGCACTGGCTTCCAGAACTCATGGGCTGGATAAAGCAGCAGCAAACCGGGACGGGGAGGAAAGAGGAGAAAGACAGGAAGAAATACAGGCAGTTCCTTGATTTCAGTTAATGCATGACAACTGCACTGCCATCACAGGACCAACTTTCCAGCCAGACCAGCCTTCGAGGAAGGTTTCCCTGCTGGAAACCCACGTCCCACACAGCACAGGTCTAGGGAGGGGACAGGAGTCAGTAGACAGAGGGGCTTGCACCACCCCAGCCCCTTCCCCAGGTCTTCTTCTCCCTCACCACCCTGTCATCTGGTCCCCCAGCCATGTCCTTCCCAGCCCCATGTGCTGGGTGAGCTGTCCTGCAGGGGCGGGTGACATAATTCACACAGTGCTCCGCCCTGACAGGACCACCTGGAAACCACAGTATCTTTTCTTTAGTTTTTCAGGATCCACCCTTTTCATCATTTGCCTCACCTGAGCCCAGCTGTCCTTCCTCCTGCCCCATTTCTACCCACCAATCTTCATTTCCTCAAAGCTCAGCTCAAAGGTGACTGTTTCCTTCCACTGAAAATTATGTTTCCCCCTTCCTGGGAACTACGGGCTTCTGTTTAGATCTCAACTACACCCTGAGTGTATTTGTGTGATTTATGTCATCTACGTGGCCATAATCCTGGGGGACACTTGTCCTGTTTTACTCATCTGTTTCCTCACAGGTTACTTGGGGACGCAGTGGTTTCACATTGGGTAATGGATCACCACTGTGGGAATGCCAGGCACTCCAGCAGAATTTCCAAGAAAAAAAAAAAAAAGAGAGAGAGAGAGAGAGTTCCTTCTCTTCCTTACATATTCATAAAGCTGTAGAACTTAGAAAAAAGGTTTCACATCTGCCAAATCATTTTATTCCCATATAGTCATGAGTTATTGTTGAGGAAACTAAAAATGACAGAAGATAACTAATGCTTTTAAGCTCACACAGTTAGCAAACTAGAAAAAAAAAGAATTACCCTTCTTCCAAATCTGGAACAATGTCCCTCAGGTGGCACTCAAGTCACTTTACAGGTGACACCGTGGGTGTGGATCGGCCCCAGCACGGACGAGACCACGGGTCATAATTCTCCAGGTGGAGCACAGATATTTCACACAGACTTACAGGAAAACATCTCTTCCCTCTCTTACCCAAGACGAAGAAATCTGGTATAATACAAGAAAAAAAATAAACGTTTCCAGGGGTTCACAGCATACCAAGGTCTCAAGGATGGCCACTGAGGACCCATAAAGAATTGCCCTCAGAAAATCCATGAGAAAGTCCCGACTCCCTTGCTTCCTTCTAACGGACTCGGTGGTCTTCATTAGACAGAGTTCTCAAAACAGGAACCTTAGAAATACAGTGTTAACTGGCCAGGATTATCGAAGTATATTATCCAATCCCTTACTTACAACTGATATCACACAGCAAACACAGAAACTGCTGAGCACTGCGAGGGCCTCAGAAATAATACCCAGCACGCAGGGACACGTGAGAGAGTCTGCTTGTGATGAACCCAGGCAGGGCGTGTTTCTGACACTTGTCCACAGTACGTGGCACTTTAGTCTCTTCTCTATTTTCGCAGAATAAAGACACTACCTTTTATTTAATGAGGAAGCAGCAAACCAGTAGAGGGACCTTCTGAGTGATATCAAGTCGCCCGAAAGGAAGGAAGCCCCTGGTTCGCACACAGTCAGCCTCCGTCCTCCCTGGGCTCATCACACTCCCCTTTCCACCGTCTCTCACCCCAGAGCAAGGCATGGGGGAGCGTGTCTTCAACAGAAGAGGAGATCTAGCTGGGGAATTAGAGAACACTTACTCGCCCGTGATGGAAAACATGCCAAAGGAGTGAAGGTTACCATTCAGACTCAGAATGTGCCATGGAGCTGCTTTTATGAGCACAAGGAGTGGCGATAATGATGGCCCCCGGAGACCGAATGAGGGGTCTTGTACCTGAGCGTCTCCTCGGTCCCCGAGGGCCAGTGCAGCGCGCGGGAGCAGATGCGCAAGCCTGTGACCCTTGATGCAGAAGATCCCGTATCTTGCGGGGCCCCTTCCAGAGCCTTGGAGATACACCACCGGGACCTCTGGGCACAAGTCCTGAGACACACTCGCGGTGATTCCTGCCGCGGAGGCTCCATCCAGCAGCTGTGCTTCCGTCATAGCCCTGCTTCAGGACATCTCATGAGGAATCAGAACTGCTCCTCTTGGCCCCAGCTGACCAGTGAGAAGTTTCTTGCATCCCTTCCCCACCAGCCGAGGATATGCAGCTCGCTACTTCCTTGTCACTTTGCCACAGCACAGAATATCAGCCTCGGGCACTAAAATCCCAGGCAGATAATACAATCTTTTTCTCTGCTGACTTAAGGAGAAGCAGCCTCATTTCCTTCTGGAGCTGGGGAGGCTTATACAGCACACCCAGTCTCACCAAGGAAAGTTAACACACAGATTAACTCTGCAGCCACTGAATCAGTTCTTTAAATATCCACTTCTTTGCAAGTTGTGCAAAAGTTGGTGATGTAGAACCTTACTTTTGGTAGATTTGCTAGTTGGCTTTGAGATCCCAGCTGAAACAGAGACGTCACACCCTAACATCTTGTAAGACACACAGCACATTGTGCTAAAAAGCTTTTTTTAATAAAATTGATTGAGGAACAAAAATGTCTGGAGACCACTTCTCCCTCCCAATCCACATGTTATGATGTTAAGCCATTTTCAAAGCAATTTAGTTCCTGACACCACCATGATCACTGTAGAATATGATCCCATCATTCCAAAATGTGTCCCATCATTATGTATCACACACTTTATCACTCTGGGAAGCTAGAGACCATCATCTGGTCCGGACGCACCTCGTGCGAAGGGAAGTGCCCTGACAGCACAGAGAAGCTTTCAGGAAAGTGTAAATTGCACAGCATTGGTCTTCACAACTCTACCATTTCCCCCAGAGATACGTGTGCCGTCCACAGCAGCACACCAGGCTCCGTACACGTCCTTGTTGTGACCTGTCTTACTCAGGTCACCAGCAGTCTTGAACATCTCCGTGAAGACATTGCTTCCTCAGCCATGCGGGGTTTTCTCTCCTCTCAACCTGCCTCTGTTTACCCTTCCTACATATTCTTGATTAAGTTTCCCACCTTTGCTTATTCCCTTGTAGGACTTCCTTATTTGTATAGGAGGACATCATCAGTCACTTATAAATCTTAGTGTTTGCAAATAACTTCTAGTCATCTACCATCTGTGTGTTAACTGTATAATGTCTTTAATAGAAACAAACCTTTGATTGGGTCCCGATAAAATCTGTGATTTCTCAGGTTCTGGGTTGTGCATTTTGAGGCTTGTTTAAGAAGTTTTTCCTCATGCTAGGTCACAAATATATTCTCATACTTTTATATTAACTTCATAGTTTTCAAATTTAAATTTTTGTTTTTAACCCATTCTTCTTACACAGTTCATCTTTTTTTACAGACTGGAAGTTAGAAATCTAATTTTAGTTTTCTGCATTTAGTGATCTGGTTTTTCCAAAGTCCTCCCAAACTTTCTCCATTTGTTGTAGTTCCATGATTAGTATACGTTCTGTCTCCACGCAGATACCTGACTGTCTCTGAGATCTCTGCCCCACGGGACTTTTGTTTCTGAACCAAGAACATGATTTTCTATTAATAGGCCTTATAATATGTCTTACTGTCAGGTTGGACAATTCTTCCTTTAATTTTTTTTTCATATTCAAAAATTACCCTCATACAATATTTAGAAGGTTAAGTTCATTGTATCAACTTATAAATTATGTAGGAGAAAATTGACATATTTTAATGTGTCTCTAGCCAAAGACACATAATAACTTAATTTATGTAAATATTTTTTAAAGTTTTAATTAGATTCCAGTTAGTTAACATACAGTTAATATCAGTTTCAGGCATAGAATTTAGTGATTCAACACTTCCATACAACACTCAGTGTTCATTCCAGCAAGTGCTCTCCTTAATCTCCATCACCTATTTCATCCCATCCCCTACCTCCCCTCTGGAAACCACCAGTGTGTTCTCTGTAGTTAAGAGTCTCTTTCTTGGTTTCTCTCTTTTTCCCACTTTGCTTGTTTCTTTTGTTTCTTAAATTCCAGATATGAGTGAAATCTTGTGGTATTTGGCTTTCTCTGAGTTTTTTCATTTAGCATAATATACTCCAGTTCCATCTACATTGTGGAAAAGATTTCATTCTTTTTCAACACCAAGCAATATTCCATTATATATCTAATGGAATACACACACACACACACACACACACACACACACACACACACACCATGTCTTTATCCATTCATCAGTCAATGGGCATTTGGGCTCTTTCCATAATTTGGCTGTTGTCGGTAGTGCTGCTATAAACATTGGGGTGCCTGTGCCCCTCAAACAGGCACTCCTATATCCTTTGGATAAATATCTAGTAGTGCAATTGCTGTGTTGTAGGATAGTTCTATTTTAATTTTTTGAGGAACCTCCACACTGTTCTCCAGAGTGGCTGTATCAGTTTGCATTCCCACCAGCAGTGCAAAAGGGTTCCTCTTTCTCCACATCCTTGCTAACATCTGTTGTTGTTTGAGTTGTTAATTTTAGCCACTCTGACAGGTGTGAGGTGGTATCTCATCCTGGTTTTGATTTGTATTTCCATGATGAGTGATTTTGAACATTTTTTCATGTTTCTGTTAGCCATCTGGATGTCTTCTTTGGAAAAGTGTCTGTTCATGTCTTCTGCCCATTTCTTAACTGGATATTTGTTTTTTGGGTGTTGAGTTTGGTAAGTTCTTTATAGATTTTGTATACTAACCCTTTATCAGATTTGCTATTTGCAAATATCTTCTCCTATTCCATCGGTTGCATTTTAGTTTTCATTGTTAATTTGCTGTGCAGAAGCTTTTTATCATGATGAGGTCCCAATAGTTAATGTTTGCTTTTGTTTCCCTTGCCTCACAAGAACTATCTAATAAAGCTGCTGTGGCTGAGATCAAAGAAGTTACTGCCTATTTTCTCCTCCAAGATTTTGATGGTTTCCTCTCTCACATTAGGTCTTCCATCCATTTTGAATTTATTTTTCTGTATGGTGTAAAAAAAACTGGTCCATTTTTATTCCTTTTATACAAATCTTTCCTCATGCCAGTTCAAACAGTTTAATACTTTGTCCATAGAGTTCTATGTATCTCTAATAAATTAATTCTGTATGCTATATAGATTTTATTGCTAATGTCAGTTGCATCTTCTCTCTACTATATCATTATCCAGAAATTTTGGTGAACTCTCTTCTTAGTCTATTGATTCTCTTTGATTTCTAGAGAGTTCATGGCACATATAAAGTCTCATCTCTTTTTCATCATTACATAACATGTTTCTGGATCTCGTCTGATAGGATGGACTAATATTGGCAAAGAAACAGCAATGGTAGTGGACATCCTAACCCTACAGGAAAGCATCTGTAGTTTCTCCATTACAGGTGATTGCTCTGGTTTGTTCACATATAACACTTAGTAACTGTGTGAAATTCCCTTTTATTATTACTTTGGTAGAATTTTGGAGGCATAAACACATGCTGACCTTTATCAAATGCTTTTTGTGTGACAAGTAAAACAACTATAACTTTTGTTCTTTGCAGGCTCCTGATGTGTTGATTGACACTGACAGATTCTAATGTTGAGCACAGATCCCCTCTGCTGAAGTACTACTCTCATTAGAAAGTGAGCCATCCTCTCTCTCCAGAGCAGCCAGAGGCCAGTGACTGACTGACCTAGGGTGGCAAAGGCTGGCTCCCTGCCTTGATGTGAAACTGATGCTACCATGAAATTTGTATGCAGGTCTCCTCAGGGACAAGACCAATGCTTGCATCACCCTTGCTTAGCTTTCCTACTCTGCCTTGCCTCCCTCACTCCACTCCTGCTAAGAGCTCATGTCAGAATCTGCTTCTGGGAGCCTGACTGAAGATAGTGTATGGGAAGGAGCCAAGATGCAAAACAGCATGCAAGCTTTTTGTCTGTCTTGTGTCCATGAAATACAGCCAGACCAACACTGAACCACCCTACACACCTAGAAAACTGATTGGAGGATTAACACAACAATCTGCACAACCTGAACCACAGAATTCAGCAGGTATGCAGCGTGGAGAGCTGAACTTGAGGAGCAAGAAGCCACGAAAGGTAGGGAACTACTTTTGCAGGTGGAGAGAGGACGGAGACTGGGGGATGGGAGAAGGAGCATACGGGAAAGGCACCCATCCCCGAAAACAGCTGGAGAGAAAGTGGAAAACTGGAAACAGCTGCAGGGACTAAACTAAAAAGGGACAAAGGAGAAAGGAGAAATGAGAGGGTTTAAATTCCATTAAGACTGTAAACAAGGGGAGGACAAAGGAGGCAATTCCACAGCTCGATACCTGGAGGTGCTCTGGTGGGAGGGCGAATCCCCAGGAACAGAGTGGGGTCCGGGAGGATATGGGGCCACATGGGGTAAAGCAGTTCCACTGCTGGAAGGACATTTGGTAGAGACTATTGAAGCCACCTGGTCCCAGCAGACCCCAGAAGGCAGCCACATTTGCTGGTGCTGGGGCAAGGTAGTTAAGGGTGAAGCCTGGTGCCTGATGTGTGTTGTGATTTTCCATAATCCCTGAAACACTGATGCTACACTGTCCTGTAACATTTTCTGGGATGGGCTGGCACCTGGCTGCAGTCTCGTGGCACCGGCAACAATCCAGGGTATACCCTGGGTGCAGCCGATATTTGGCCATTGCTCACTCAGCCATTGCTCAGTGAGACCCTCCCACAGAGGGGCAGAATGGGTCAAAGCCGCAGTCCTTCAGAAGTAAGGGGCTGGGGAAAATAGCCACATCTGAAACAAAACTTGGGAGAGAGGTACTACCTGGGGCCTGGTCACAGAGAGTGAAAAAGCGGGAAGTGTATGAGAGCTGAAGACAGAGGATGGGTGCGCGATTGCCAATCAGGGAGAACAGACTGGGTAGCAGGGTGGCACCATTTTCACCACTCCCACACATGCGCATACACACCTACGAGCACTGCAACAATCCACCCCAGTGGTCTAGCAGGGCCATATAGTAGAAAGCAGAGCTGTTACACTGAGCCCTGCCCAACTGGGCCAACTTCACTCTTCAAGAACAAAAGTCTCACTGCCGGCTTAATTTATGGACTATAAAGAGCTACGTAGACTGACTTCTAGGGGAAAAAGAAACAATTTCAGTCCTACTTCAATCTGTTAGCAGGTTCATCTATTCAATTTTCTTTCTTTTTTTTTCTTTTTCTCTTTTACAATTCTTTTCTTTTTCTTGAATACAGAAAGAAAAAATTCATTTTTATTTTCAAATTTATTAAAAATATCTTTCTTTAATTTTATTACTATATTTTTTACTTTTGTGCAAATTTTTACAACCTCTACTTTACTTCCATCATTTTATTTAAAAATTTTTTTTTCAATGTATATTTATTTTTGGGACAGAGAGAGACAGAGCATGAACGGGGGAGGGGCAGAGAGAGAGGGAGACACAGAACCGGAAACAGGCTCCAGGCTCTGAGCCATCAGCCCAGAGCCCAACGTGGGGCTCGAACTCACGGACCGCGAGATCGTGACCTGGCTGAAGTCGGACGCTTACCCGACTGCGCCACCCAGGCGCCCCCATCATTTTATTTTAGTCTACTTCAGTGTATTCACCTTTTTAAATTTTCAAACAATTTCCTTTTTTTTCTTTTCCTTTCTTTTTCTTTTTTTTTTCTTTTCTGTTTCCTTTCTTTTTCGTGAATACACTAAGAGAAAAACTTCATTTTTACTTTCAATTTCTATTAAAAATATTATTTAATTTTCATTACTATATTTTTTGCTTTTATGTAATTTTTTAAATTCTAATTTACTTCCATCATTCTATTTTAGTCTACTACAATGTATTCACTTTTTTAAATTTTCAAACGATTTATTTTTTCTTTTTTTCTCTTTTTCTCTTTTTCGTTTATTTTCTTTTTTCCTAAATACAGAAAAATTCACACTTATTAACTTTTATTTAAAATGTTTTCCTTTAATTTTTTTCTACTATATTCTTTACTTTTGTGTATATTTTTTCAAGTTCTATTTTATCCCCATAATCACATTTTAGTCTACTTCAGGGTATTCATTTTTTCAAATTCTCAAATGATTTTCTTTTGTTTTTTTTCTCTGCCTCCGTTTTTTTTCTCTAATCTATGAAACCACTTTTACCACCCAGTCCAAAACACACCTAGGATCTAGCATCATCTATTCGATTTGTGTGTGTGTGTGTGTGTGTGTGTGTGTGTGTGTATTTAATTTTTAATTTTAATATTTTTTAATTTTAATTTTTTTAATTTCAATTTTTCTACCTCATTAATTCCTTTTCTCCCTTCAAAATGACAAAACGAAGGAATTCACCCCAAAAGAAAGAGCATGAAGACACGACAGCCAGGGATTTAACCAACACAGACACAAGCAAGATGTCTGAACCAGAATTTAGAATCATGATAATAAGAATACTAGCTGGAGTCAAAAATAGACTAGAATCCCTTTCTGCAGAGATAAAAGAAGTCGAAAATAGCCACAATGAAATTAAAAATGCTATAACTGAGCTGCAATCACAGATGGATGCAGCGGCAGCAAGGATGGACGAGGCAGAACAGAGAATCAGCGATATAGAGGACAAACTTATACAGAATAATGAAGCAGAAAAAAAGAGGGAGATTGAGGCAAAAGAGCACGAGTTAAGAATTAGAGAAACCGGTGACTCATTAAAAAGGAACAACATCAGAATCATAGGGGTCCCAGAGGAGGAAAAGAGAGAAATAGGGGTAGAAGGGTTATGTGAGCAAATGATAGCAGAAAACTTTCCTAATCTGGGGAAAGACACAGACATCAAAACCCAGGAAGCACAGAGGACCCCCATTAGATTCAACAAAAACCGACATCAACAAGGCATATCATAGTCAAGTTCACAAAATACTCAGGCAAGGAGAGAATCATGAAAGCAGCAAGGGAAAAAAGTCCCTAGCCTACAAGGGAAGACAGATCAGGTTTGCAGCAGACCTATCCAGAGAAACTTGGCAGGCCAGAAAGGAGTGGCAGGATATATTCAGTGTGCTGAATCAGAAAAATAGACAGCCAAGAATTCTTTATCCAGCAAGGCTGTCATTCAAAATAGGAGAGATAAAAAAGTTTCCCAGACAAACAAAAATTAAAGGAGTTTGTGACCACTAAACCAGCCCTGCAAGAAATTTCCCTGCAAGGGGGGATTTCTGAGGGGAGACAAGATGAAAATATATATATATATATATATATATATATATATATATATATGTATATATATACATATACATAAATAAATATCAAAAGCAACAAAAGATTATAAAGGCCCAGAGAACACCACCAGAAACTCCAACTCTACAAGCATCATAATGGCAATAAATTCATATCTTTCAGTACTCACTCTAAACATCAATGGACTCAATCCTCCAATCAAAAGACATACGGTAACAGAATGGATAAGAAAACAAGATCCATCTATATGCTATTTACAAGAGACCCACTTTAGACCTAAAGACACCTTCAGATTGAAAATAAGGGGATAGGGAACCATCTATCATGCTAATGGTCAACAAAAGAGAGCTGGAGTAGCCATACTTATATCAGACAATCTAGACTTTAAAATAAAGACCATATCAAGAGATGCAGAAGGGCATTTTGTCATAATCAAGGGGTCTATAGACCAAGAAGACCTAACAATTGTAAGCATTACTGTGCCAAATGTGGCAGCACCCAAATATATAAATCAATTAATCACAAACATAAAGAAACTCATTGATAGTGATACCATTATAGAAGGAGACTTCAACACCCCACTCACAACAATGGACACATCATCTAATCAAAAAATCAACAAGGAAACAATGGCTTTGAATGACACACTGGACCAGATGGACTTCACATGTATATTCAGAACATTTCATCCTAAAGCAGCAGAATATACATTCTTCTCCAGTGCACATGGAACATTCTCCAGAATAGACCATATACTGGGACACAAATCAGCCCTAAGTAAGTACAAAAAGATCGAGATCATACCATGCATATTTTCAAACCACAACGCTATGAAACTCAAAATCAACAACAAGAAAAAAATTGGAAAGGTAGGAAATACTTGGAGACTGAAGACTATCCCACTAAAGAATGAATAGGCTAACCAAGCAGTTAAAGAGGAAATGAAAAAGTATATGGAAGTCAATGAAAACGATAACACCACAACCCAAAACCTCTGGGATGCAGCAAAGGCGGTCATAAGAGGAAAGTATATAGCAATCCAGGCCTTCCTAAAGAAGGAAGAGAGATCTCAGATACACAACCTAACCTTATGCCTTAAGGAGCTGGAAAAAGAACAAATAAAACCCAAACCAGCAGAAGACAGGAAATAATACACATTCAAGCAGAAATTAATGCTATCGAAACCAAAAAAACAGTAGAACAGATCAATGAAACCAGAAGCTGGTTCTTTGAAAGAATTAACAAAATTGATAAACCAGTAGCCAGTTTGATCAAGAAGAAAAAGGAAAGAACCCAAATAAGTAAAATCAAGAATGAAAGAGGAGAAATCACAAACAACACAACAGAAATAAAAACAATAATAAGAGAATATTATGAGCAATTATATGCCAATGAAATGGGCAATCTGGAAGAAATGGACAAATTCCTAGAAACATATACACTACCGAAAGTGAAACAGGAAGAAATAGAAAATTTGAACAGACCCATAAACAGTAAGGAAATCGAATTAGTAATAAAAAATCTGCCAAAAAAACAAGAGTCCAGGGCCAGACAGCTTTCCAGGGGAATTCTACCAATCATTTAAGGAAGAGTTAACACCCATTCTCTTGAAGGTGTTCCAAAAAATAGAAATGGAAGAAAAACATCCAAATTCTTTCTATGAAGCCAGCATTACCTTGATTCCAAAACCAGACAGAGACCCCACTAAAAAGGAGAACTGTAGACCAATTTCCCTGATGAACATGGATGCAAAAATCCTCAACAAGATATTAGCCAACCAGATCCAACAATACATTCAAAAAATTATTCACCATGACGAAGAGGGATTTATACCTGGGATGCAGGGCTGGTTCAATATCCACAAAACAATTAATGAGATTCATCACATCAAAAAGAAAGGACAAGAACCCTATGATCCTCTCAATAGATGCAGAGAAAGCATTTGACAAAATACAGCACCCTTGCTTGATAAAAACCCTCAAGAAAGTAGGGATAGAAGGATCATACCTCGAGATCATAAAAGCCATATATGAACGACCCAATGCTAATATCATCCTCAATGGGGAAAAACTGAGAGCTTTCCCCCTAAGGTCGGAACAAGACAGGGATGTCCACTCTCGCCACTGATATTCAACATAGTATTGGAAGTCTTAGCCTCTGCAATCAGACAACACAAAGAAATAAAAGGCATCCAAATCATCCAGGAGGAGGTCAAATTTTCACTCTTTGCAGATGACATGATAACTCTATATGGAAAACCCTAAGATCCCACCAAAAAAAAAAAAAACCTGCTAGAATTGATTCATGAATTCAGCAAAGTTGCAAGATATAAAATCAATGCACAGAAATCGGTTGCATTCCTATACATCAACAATGAAGTGATAGAAAGAGAAATCAAGGAATCGATCCCATTTACATGCACCAAAAACCACAAAATACCTAGGAATAAATCTAACCAAAGAGGTGAAAAATCTATACACTGAAAACTATAGAAAGCTTATGAAAGAAATGGAAGAAGACACAAAACAATGGAAAAACATTCCATGCTCTTGGGTAGGAAGAACAAATAATATTAAAATGTTGATAGTACCCAAAGCAATCTACATATTCAATGCAATCACTATCAAAGTAACACCAGCATTCTTCACAGAGCTAGAACAAATAATCCTAAAATTTGTATGGAACCAGAAAAGACCCCAAATAGTCAAAGCAATCTGGGAAAAACAAACAAACAAACAAAGCAGGAGGCATCACAATCCCAGACTTTAAGCTATACTAAAAAGCTATAATCATTGGGGCGCCTGGGTGGCGCAGTCGGTTAAGCGTCCGACTTCAGCCAGGTCACGATCTCGCGGTCCGTGAGTTCGAGCCCCGCGTCGGGCTCTGGGCTGATGGCTCAGAGCCTGGAGCCTGTTTCCGATTCTGTGTCTCCCTCTCTCTCTGCCCCTCTCCCATTCATGCTCTGTCTCTCTCTGTCCCAAAAATAAATAAACGTTGAAAAAAAAATTTAAAAAAAAAAATAAAAAGCTATAATCATCAAGACAGTATGGTACTGGCACAAGAACAGACACTCAGATCTATGGAACAGAATAGAGAACCCAGAAATGGACCCACAAACGTATGACCAACTAACCTTTGACAAAGCAAGAAAGAATATCCAATGGAATAAAGACAATCTCTTCAACAAGTTGTGCTGGGAAAACTGGACAGCGACATGCAGAAGAATGAACCTGGACCACTTTCTTACACCATACACACACACACAAAAAATTCAAAATGGATGAAAGACCTCAATGTAAGACAAGAAGCCATCCAAATCCTCGAGGAGAAAGCAGGCAAAAACCTCTTTGATCTTGGCTGCAGCAACTTACTAAATATGTCTCTAGAGGCAAGTGAAACAAAAGCAAAAATGAACTATTGGGACCTCATGAAAATCACAAGTTTCTGCACAGCAAAGGAAACAGTCAGGAAAACTAAAAGGCACCTGACAGAATGGGAGAAGATATTTGCAAATGGCATATCAGATAAAGGGTTAGTATCCAAAGTCTATAAAGAACTTACCAAACTCAACACCAAAAAACCAAATAATCCAGTGAAGAAATGGGCAAAAGACATGAATAGACACTTCTCCAAGGAAGACATCCAGATGGCCAATGGACACAGGAAAAGATGCTCTACGTCACTCATCATCAGGGAAATACAAATCAAAACCACAATGAGATAGAACCTCACACCTGTCAGAATGGCTAACATTAACAACTCAGGCAACAACAGATGTTGGTGAGGATGCGGAGAAAGAGGATATCTTTTGCATTGTTGGTGGCAATGCAAGCTGGTGCGGCCACTCTGGAAAACAGTATGGAGGTTCCTCAAAAAACTAAAAATAGAACTACCCTACGACCCAGGGATTACACTACTAGGCATTTATCCACGGGATACAGGTGTGCTGTTTTGAAGGGACACATGCATCCCAATGTTCACAGCAGCACTATCAACAATAGCCAAAGTATGGAAAGAGCCCAAATGTCCATCGATGGATGAATGGATAAGGAAAATGTGGTATATGTATACAATGGAGTATTACTCAATAATCAAAAAGAATGAAATCTTGCCATTTGCAACTGTGTGGATAGAACTGTAGGGTATTATGCTAAGTAAAATTAGTCAGTCAGAGAAAGACAAAAATCATGACTTCACTCACATGAGGACTTTAAGAGACAAAACAGATGAACATAAGGGAAGGGAAACAAAAATAATATAAAAACAGGGAGGGGGACAAAACAGAAGAGACACAAATATGGAGAACAAACTGAGGGTTGCTGGAGGGGTTATGGGAGGGGGGATGGGCTAAATGGGTAAGGGGTATTGAGGTATCTACTCCTGAAATCATTGTTTCACTATATGCTAACTAATTTGGATGTAAATTTAAAAAAACGTTAAATTAAATTAAAAATAATAACAATAAATAAACATTAAAAAAATAGATGGTGTATGGTATGTGCTGGAAGGTTGGCTTGTGCATGCACACCCTGAATGTATTACTCATGACCTTGAAAATGTAGACATCCTGACCTCTCTCTATAGTCCCGTGAAGCAGAATGTGCAGTACTGCTGTTCAGCATTCAAGGTCAGGGTCTGCAGCTGTGTCCAGCCCAGAGGGTCTCCTTTGTAACCATGAGTAAATGAGTGGTCAGCCTTGATCCTCTGGAGGTGCTGGTCATGTGAGGAGAGGACACTCTACAGATGGCTGCTGGGCTAAGTTTCTATGCTATAAAAGTTTGCTGTACGTAGATCCCAGCAGCCTCATGTTTTGTCCAGCCAGCTGCTCCTGAACTTCCTGCACAAAAGTTCCCCCAATACACCTGGGTCTCTTCACTGTCTGAGTTTTTTCTTTGGCTTCACCAGACCATCTCCCGCCCTAAGTACAGAGTCTGCTGGGATGCAGTTAAACGTGGTAACATTCTATATCCAAGAGTAAGAACAAATTCCAGAAATCTCATCCTTATCCTATGGTTTGACAATTAACACAAAGTCCCCTGATCCCCCCAAGTCAATACCTAGGGCCTCTTGGTCTCATGAGCCCACTGTGTTCTTCTCCTCAAGTATCATTTGGCATTAGTGTAGACCACAATGTTAACACAGCATGTCTCTTTGGGCAGAGCCTGATATTTGTTACTGGAGGAGCAAAGGACAATACAAAGAAGATAGAAGTCACAGCTCCTGCCCTTGGAAAGTTTGAACAGTAATGAGCAGACAGACACAGCAGAAAGCAGCATCATCTATGAAAAACATAGGCAATACTAAAGTGCAATTATATAGACACAGAAAAATGTCTGATTTGATTAAAGTGACTTAAGTCAGGCATCTCTGCATAGAGTTTGTTAACTTACATTTAAGGGCTAACCATGGATATGTAGGCTGAAAGTCTAGAAATTTTCGCTTTCATGGAATTGATATTCAGTTAAATGATTTTTGGTGAATCCAACCACTTTCCCATCACAACTCATCCTATGCATTACTTTGGCCCTGATTAACATAAAATGTCCTTCTACAAATTAATACATTTAGAAAAAAAATAAAGAATCATATAATTTGCCACACAGCATATAACTGGCTCTAACACCCAGTGAGGACTTGAGGATCCTGGCAGCTGGCCACGTGAGCCCAGAGATGGCTGAGCTGTGGCTGACACATCTTTATTGCAGCTGGCTGATTCCCAGGCAGTCAGCTAAGCTGTACTTAGATTTTTGATCCCTGGAAATCTTGAGGTAATAACCATTTCTTATTTTAAGCTGCTAAATTTTAGGGTAACTTGTTACTCATGAGTATAACTAATAAAAGTAACATTCGAATCTTTTTTTTTTAATTTGAAAAATCTACAATTGAAGGAAGCCATGTTAACCCAGAAAAATTAGTACAGATATAGTTGGCAACTTATGTAATATATATTGTCCATATTTACAAAGTGCATAATTAAGGAACAGTTTGTATGGAAGGTACATGCTCAGCTGTGCCCTAAATGCTTCATAAGAAAATCAACAAATTCAGGGGCACCTGGATGGCTCAGTCCAGCATCAACTCTTGGTTTAGGCTCAGGTCATGATCTCATGGTTCATGGGATCGAGCCCCATGTCAGGCTCTGCACTAACAGTGTGGAGCCTGCTTGGGATTCTCTCTCTCCTTCTCTCTGCCCCTCCCCTGCTTGTGCTCTCTCTCTTTCTCTCTCTCTCAAAATAAATAAATAAATGTAAATTTTTTTTGAAAAAGCAAAGAGAAAAAAAATTACACAAAAGAATGTTGTTAGTCTCAAATGGGAGTAAAAGCTGGAAAATTATATAAAAGCCAGTAGTATAAATATTTAAGGCATCTAAGTTCACGGGGAAGATAACGCCAAAAGAAACCGTGGGTGGCTGAGGAAGGAGCCATGTCTCAGACTCTCGCATTCCCTCTCTCTCTCTCTCTCCCCCTCTCCCTCTCTCAAAAATAAATAAACATTAAAAAATTGTAAACATGGAGCTAGTGGATAAGCTTGGAACATGAAATTGTAGACTTAGTAATATGTGGCCATTTGTATTACCACACATTTTATTTTTTTTTATTTTTTATTTTTTCCCACATAAATTTTATTTTATTTTCAGATATCACAAAAATACTGAGACTTCGAATTGAATCTATACAAATTGGGGGGAAGGTGACATCATTAAATATTTCAATGCATAATATGGTTTATCTCTCCATTTTTATCTTTTTAATTTACTCTCAATAATATTTTAGACCTTTCCCCCTAGATTTTCAAATAATTTTTGAATAATTGCTTACCTAATCTTTAAAAATGTTGTGTTTTTTTTTTATTTTAATTCACTCGTTAGGATCTTCAGTATAATGTAGAACAGAAGTATTGTTAGCAGAAATCCTTCCCTTTCAACATTTCACTATCAAAAACCATGTATTCTGTGGGTATTATGTAGAGATTTTCTATCAGTTTAGGGAGCTTCTCTCTTAGTCCTAGATTTCCATGAATTGTGTTTTTTTATAATGAATAAACATTGGATTTAGCGCATGCTTTTTCTATGCATATCAGTATATATTATATTTCTTTCTTTTGTGTCCACATAATATATCACACTGATGGAGTGTTACTATTAAATCAACTTTAAATACCTGAAGAAAGGCAATGTTAGCCACAATGTGTATTTTCACTGGAATCGATGTGATCCTATTTTGTTCAGGATTTTCACTTTGAGGTTCCTGGTTGATATAGGCCTGCAAGGTCTATTTCTTGTACTATTATTGATGGTTTTTACATGAATGTTCTAATAGTTTCATTGAATGCTTAACAGATACTTACTTTTTCTATTCTATGGAAGACTTGGTAAGATTGGCATAATTTTATTTTATTTTTTATGGAATTTGCCAATAAAACCATCTAATAAAACCATCCAGGAAAACCACCTGATTTTTCTTATAGGAAAGTTACAATTACAGAGTGAATTCATCCAAAGCTCTATGATGAATGCATGACTCCAGCTTTTTTTATTCTTGTGTCAACTTTGGTAAGTTAGGTTGTCTTTTTATGCAAATTTTCAAAAGAGTTGACATAAAGTTGTTCATCACAGTGCTGTATATTTTTCAATTGGGGGAAAAGAGCAATTATAATTTGGAAATGACATAAATTTGTTTTTTTTTAATTTTTTTAATGTTTATTTATTTTTGAGAGAGAGAGACAGACAGAGCATGAGTTGGGGAGGGACAGGCAGAGAGGGAGACACACAGAATCCGAGGCAGGCTCCAGGCTCTGAGCTATCAGCGCAGAGCCCAAAGCAAAGCTCAAACTCATGGACCATGAGATCATGACAAGCTGAGTTCGGACGCTTAACCAACTGAGCCACCCAGGAGCCCCTAAATTTCAGTTTCTTGTTGTTCAGTGCAGATGATGCTAGCCCAACATGGGGTAGGCACACCAGACAAGCTTAAAAATCACCAGTAGTGATAAATGCACACTGACATGTAAAGAAACCACTATACAAAAATTTGACATTCATTTTTCCCTCAGATCCTAAACCACATTTGTTTCATTTATTTTTAGTGAACCAGATATGAAATTTTATACTAACAAATTAACTCATTTGGATAAGTTTTTTTTTTTCATTTTCAAATAAAACTGCCCAACAAAGCACAATTGTTAAATGTGGGCATGACTGTTAGTGGGAATGAAAATTGGTGCAGCCACTCTGGAAAACAGTGTGGAGGTTCCTCAAAAAATTAAAAATAGACCTACCCTATGACCCAGCAATAGCACTGCTAGGAATTTACCCAAGGGATACAGGAGTACTGATGCATAGGGGCACTTGTACCCCAATGTTTCTAGCAGCACTCTCAACAATAGCCAAATTATGGAAAGAGCCTAAATGTCCATCAACTGATGAATGGATAAAGAAATTGTGGTTTATATACACAATGGAGTACTACGTGGCAATGAGAAAGAATGAAATATGGCCCTTTGTAGCAACGTGGATGGAACTGGAGAGTGTTATGCTAAGTGAAATAAGCCATACAGAGAAAGACAGATACCATATGGTTTCACTCTTATGTGGATCCTGAGAAACTTAACAGAAACCCATGGGGGAGGGGAAGAAAAAAAAAGAGATTAGAGTGGAAGAGAGCCAAAGCATAAGAGACTCTTAAAAACTGAGAACAAACTGAGGGTTGATGGGGGGTGGGAGGGAGGGGGGGTGGGTGATGGGTATTGAGGAGGGCACCTTTTGGGATGAGCACTGGGTGTTGTATGGAAACCAATTTGACAATAAATTTCATATATTGAAAATAAATAAATAAATGTGGGCATGAAAAACGGGCCAGCTCAACAGTGTAATATTTATTGGCAAACATGATTTTAAAGAGTCCACTACATGCTTTCTTATATTTAAAGCTGTGTAAGACTCATTTTAGCTTGATCAGTTGGGGACAGGGCACCAGTCAAATAATTCATGAAGCTAGCTTGTGTGTTTGGAATGAAATTATTTTGTAAGACGTAAGTAAAAGATTGAATTTTATCCTAATGGGAAGGAGAATGAGTTGAAAATACTTTATTTCCAAACCATCATCTCTATTAATTCTTCATTACAGACTTCTGCATTTCCATCAGTCTCTGCCTGTGTGATGATTCCACCATCTTCTTCCAGCAGTAACACTTCCCCTAAGCTTGTCAGTGTGAGATGTGACTCTGCCTTGGTGCTGTCTAACCGTTATCGGCCTTGTTGAAAAACTCAGAGTTACCTGTGGATCTGCCTTCACACTCTGTATCTTTCATTTTTATAATCATCATGGTAAAATTTCTGGCAAATCAGTGGTACATTGATTTCTTTCATTACACCTTGTATTTCTTCTGGGTGCCAACTGAGAGAAGGTAGGAAAGCCCCCACTTCCTTTGTTGTAACAACACTGTCGCCATTTTTGAGAGATGGATTCTTCTGTTTGGTCACAGATCAGCCGCCATATGTGCAGAGGAAAGACAAGGGGTCAGACAAGTTCAGGGGGTTGAGTACCTGTGGGTATCCCCCTGCTACTGCTGGGCACACCGTTGCCACCTTGGAAGCAACCTGCATGTTCCTTATGTGAGCAGAAGCATTCTTCATTCCTGATATTGATTAACCTGACTTCCCTCACTATCACTGATCAATCTTGCCATGGATTGTAAATTTTATTAGCTTTTTTTTAAAAATTTGAGTACAGTTGATACGCAATTTTCCATTATTGTGAGGTGCACAGCATGGTGATTGACAGGCTCACACATGATGCTGTGTCCACCACCTGTCTCCAGACATCACTGTTACAGCATCACGCACACATTCCCTACCCTGTGCCTTTTACCCTGTGACTTATTCATTCCTAACTGGATGTCTGAAAAAACCAACACTTCACTTTAATTGTTAGTATTTTTATTCTTATATTCATTCTTTCAAATTTTCTACCTTCTTTAGGTTTGTTTTCCTCTTCCTGTCTAACACATTGAGATGGATATTTACATCATACATTTTCGGTTTTTCCTCAATTCTTTTTTTTTTTCAACGTTTATTTATTTTTGGGACAGAGAGAGACAGAGCATGAGCGGGGGAGGGGCAGAGAGAGAGGAAGACACAGAATCGGAAACAAGCTCCAGGCTCTGAGCCATCAGCCCAGAGCCCGACGCGGGGCTCGAACCCACGGACCGCGAGATCGTGACCTGGCTGAAGTCGGAGGCTTAACCGACTGCGCCACCCAGGCGCCCCTCCTCAATTCTAATATATGTATGTAAGGCTATAAATTCCTCATGAGCACACCCATAACAGAATCCAGTAACTTGAAATGTCATTTATCTCTCATTCCAAAATGTTTTCTAATTTCCAATGCAATATTATATTAACCCATGCATTGTTTAGAAATGTAGTCCTTAATTCCCAAATAAATATTTTATTTTTGTTGTTGATGACTAACTTAACATATTGAATGCCTTCAATTTTCTGAGTTTGTTAAAACTTTTAATGGTCCAATGTATAGTCAATTTTTACAAATATTCCACGTGCCTTTTGAAAAACACATACTCTGAATCATTGAATTTAATGTCCTATGATGATCATGATGAACTCATCTGTAATTATAGTTCAAATTTTAATCTTTACTCGTTTTAGTCCGCTTGTCTTAACAGTTACTGAGTGAAATGTAACATTTTCACCATGTAATTGCAAATCTATGTATATTTGATATTGGTGTTGTAGATTGTTTATATATTTTGAGGCCACTTAAAAACAGGAGCATACAACTTTAGAATTGTTTCATTTTACAGATGAATTAATATACATTGATTTTTAGTGATCCTCTTTATCCCTGGGCATGAATCAAGGTTATCCAGAGAATCAGAACAGAGTGTGTGTGTGTGTGTGTGTGTGTGTGTGTGTGTGTGTTATTTTATATGTCTCTATCATCTATCTATCCTGTCACCTATCTACCCATCTATCTATCATCTATCTATTGATAATCTATCACCTATCTATCATCTATCTATTGATAATCTATCACCTCTATAACTATCATCTATCTATCTATCCATCAAGAAATTTTCATAAGGAATTGGCCAGCGTCATTATGGAGGCCATCAAGTCCACAACCTGCACCCAGTTCAAGTCTGACAGCCAGCAGTTTGCACTGATGTCCCCATTCAGTGGCTCTCAGGCAGGAGAAGTCTCTTGCTTAGGAAGAGTCAGCCTTTTGTTCTTTTCAGACCTTCAGCTGGTTACATGAGGCCCACCCACATTACAGATGTCAGTCTACTTTACAAGTCTACCAATTTAAATGTGAATCTCATACAAAAACACCTTCATAGAAACATCCAGCGTATTTGGATATTTTGCCAGCTATCTGAGAAAACCATGGCCCAGTCAAGTTGACACATAAAAATAACCATCACATTCTGATAATACCATTCATCCTAAAAATTGTGTTCTGCTATAAATATAGATATACAACCTTTCCTTTTGTTAATATTTGCATGATATAACTTTCATTGTCTTTTACATTTAGCTTTTCTGCACCTTTCTGTTTGGGATGATGTAGCTCTTGTAAGCAACATCAACTTGTCAGGGATTTTTTCCTACCAGCCTGACACTCTGGCCTTTTAACTGAAGTACGTCATCCATTTAAGTTTAAAGTAAGAACTGGTATTTGGGAGTTTAAATCTACTATCTCATTTTGTATTTTCTTTCTGTCCCTTGTCCTATGTCCTTTTCTTTCCTTTGTTCCTCTCTTTTTATGGACTTTGAATTATTTACGACCTTTATCAATTTAGAAGCTATACATTCTTTACCTGGTCATTGGTGGTTATGCCTTAAACAAAAAATCGCATCCTTGGTTGATAAAACTCAGTTGTTAGTTGGTATTTTACCCCCCTCCAGCACAATACTTTGGGACCTTCTAATTCCACTTACCTTCTCCCAACAGGAGAAGGCTATTGCTGTAATGGATATTAATTCTATAAGTAATTCAACCTTCACAGCATATTACCTTTATTATTATTTTATGCAGTACATATTCATTTAGATTTACCAATATATTTAAATTCTTGATTCTCTCATCCTACTTAGAAACCATCCACTTGTGATCATTTTCTGCCCTGTTTGCTACTAGTGAGATGTCAACTTGTATTTATCTGAAATTGTCTTTATTTAACTTTCATTTTTGAGAATACTGCATTATGTAGAAAATTCTAGGATTCTAGTTCTTTTTTTTCACCCACTGAAGGTATTATTTTCCTCTCTTAAAAATAATCTAATCTGTTGTTACTGTTGAAAAAATCATCTTTCAATCTTCCTGTGGTTCTTTTGGAGGTTATTGTTCTTGTTTTTAAGTTTTCTTTTGCCACACTCTTCTTCAATCTCAAGATAATATGTTTGTGTATAGAATTTATTATTTGTCATGCCTGGGTTTACTTGGGCTTTTATGAACAGATTAATGTTTTCAAGTTTGGAATATTTTAAGTTTATTTATTTTTGAGACAGAGAGAGAGAGAGAGACAGAGTGTGAGCAGGGGAGGGAAGAGAGAGAGAGACACAGAATCCAAAGCAGGATCCAGGCTCTGAGCTGTCAACATGAGTCTGGCACGGGGCTTGAACTCACAAAAACTAAGAGATCATGATCTGAGCAGAAGTTGGACACTTAACAAACTGAGCCACCCAGGTACCTCCAGTTTGGCATATTTTTAACCACCACCTTCAAATTTTGCTTAAGGCATGTTCTGTGTTCTGTGTGCAGTACGTTCTTTGCGCTTTGTTCTTGGTGACATCCAGTTCCTTGAGTTTTGCTATAGGCATGTCTAATCTGCTATTAAATCCATCTGCTCAGCTCCTAATTTGAGTTCTTAAAATTTTCCATTCTGGAATTTCTAGTGTTTCTTGTCGTTGTGGTTATTTGTTTGTTTTCCAAATCTGAAATTTTATTTTTTATGGTTTCTAATTCCCTGAATTACTAAATTCTGGAAATGTTCTCCATGAACATTGTATGTTTTTCATATAGTCTGTGGGAGTACAGAGGACAGGAGAGATAAAGTAGGGCAAGAGCAGTGCGTGCTGAATGCAGCACGTGCTGAACACAGTAACTGCTCAACCAAGGGAACACAAGACATGCTGGAAGAAGCAGAAGGGTTTTTCTTTCCAGGATGAAATGCTCAGGTTACTAAGGAAGGTTGAGTCCACCTTTACCCCTTACTTTGCCCCGTGTATTCTTCATGAGTTTGCCAATGTATATGCATAGACACTCACATAGTTAAGTCATGGTATGTCTCACATGATTTATTAACTTATGTTTCTCCTTTCATTTCCACATACTATTGTTCTCTCCCCAATAAATACAAGAGAGCTACCCAGCCCTCTCTTGCTTAAGGAAGTTTTTCTGGTGCAGTCCCTCCAGCCTCTCATCATTTCAAACCATCTGGACTCTGAGTAATGCTTTCAGTCTTGTGTCGCACCAAGCAGCGTGACAATAGTCTGTGGCCAGTTGTTCAATAAATACTAATAACTGAGGTTAGGCTTCTGTTGTCCATTTTCATGCTGATTGTTTTCATTTTTTCTTATCTACTCATACATCTACTTATCCCTGATTTCTTTTTGTTAGTGGGCAGTATGATGACATCACTTTCCAATAATATACTATCAGGTATTCACCTGAATATTGAAGTCCTAGTCTGATCTGAGGATATTATATTTTGTCGAATGCATTTTCTTTATTCACTGAGATGAACATACATTTTTAAACCTTCATTCTGTTAATGTGGTGCATCACATTTACTGATTTGTGTATTTTGAACCACCCTTTCAATCCAGGGATTGATCCCACTTAATAATGCTGTATGATCCTTTACAAATGCTGTTGAATCCCATTTTCTAGTATTTTACTGAGGAAATCCCTGTATTTATCAGGGATATTGGCCTGTAACTTGTTTGGCTTTGGTTGAGGTTAATGCTTGCCCGTGAAATGAGTTTTGAAGTGTTCCCTTCTCTTAGAATAATTTGAGGAGGAATGACTTAATTCTTATTTAAGTGTTTGATAGAAATCTGTAGAGCTGATTGATCTTTTGGGGGAGGGCTTTTAACCCTGCTGTAATCTCCTTACTCATCATTGATCTGTTCAGATTAGGGTGTGTGTTTTTAGGAATTTTTTCATATTTTTCTAAGCTATCCAAAGTGAACAACTGTTCATAAGTCTCTGTGTATTTTTGTGGTATCAAGCTTGTCTCCCCTTTAATTTGTACTTGTATTTATTTGAATCTTCTCTTTCTTGGTTTATCTAGGTAAAGGATTGTCAACTTTTGGTGGCATTTTCAAAAACCCAAAGTTGTTTTGATGACTTTTATGTTCTCTTGTTAGTGTCTGTCATTTACAGCTGACCTTGGACAACATGGGGCTTAGGAGCACAAACATGTAAATTTTGACTACCCCAAAACTTAACTGAGCAAACTACATAGGAAAGCATAGGAATAATTTTACCTGCTTCATCCCATTACACATCCAGAGCAGCTTGATGCTAAGAAGGATCACCTCAGAGATATTTCACCACTTGGGGAAAAAAGAAGAACCCCCAGGAATCTGTCCTGTGTCCCCCCTTTGGCCCATCCATCATTGGAGCTGCACTGCCATCTGCTACTGCTCTGTACATTTCTGATAAGCTGTTAATATCCAACATGGACAAAGAACTCAGAGAACTGGAGATCCTATGATCCATTTTCCATTACCATCAACCCACACAAGTCAGATGCCCTTAATTTTCATTTCAACCTTGCTGCCTGGTACAGAATCTTGTCTGATGGATACTCTGTTAATTACATATCTAAGGAAATGTGGTGTTTCTACCCACTAAGAATTGGTTAGTTATAATATGTCAATATCAACATACACCCTTCTTCCATCTTTTCAGTCTAATCAGGACCTCAGTGGATTGTATGATGCCCATCTGCATTCATGGGGGGGGGGCCTTCTTGGCTCAGCTTCTCAGTTTACCAGTTCAGACACTTATCTCTTTCAGAAGCACCCTCACACAGACACACCCAGAAATAACATTCTACCAGCTCTCTGGGCATCCCTTAGCCCAGTCAGGTTGACACATAAAAACAACCATCACAATGTTCAGAGTGTACAGTGCCAACCAAAGAAGGTTGCTTGGCCATGGTATCCTTTTTATTAAGGTTCTGTTATACAGGTGTGACTGACAGAATCACTGGCCACGTAGCTGAGCTCAGCCTCCAGCCTCCTTCCTCTCTGGAAGTCAGGTTTGTATCACCATGACTCAAAGCTGCAAACCTCTAGCCATATGGTTGGTGTTTCTGGCAGGACCAGCCCCATCCTGAAGCTGTCTTGGGGCCCATATAAGGTCATCTTATGAGCATAACCCCAGGTGTGATCAAAGTGGTTTATGAATAACAAAGACACTGTGCCACTTGGGGAATTCTGAGAGTTTTAGAAGCTCTATTTCAGAAACTCAGGACAGAGAGCACATAAATTCTTTATTATATCATATGTGCCCATCCCATTTGCTCCTCATCCTTCCTACCTCCTTTTAGTTCTCAATCCCATACTATTATCCTTACATGTTTACTTACGGGTTTGCTTGTTGGGTGGTCCCCATTACACTAAACTGATTTTCACAAGACTGTGGAGTTTTTCTCACTCCTGTGTTTTCTGCCCCTACTACATTGTCTGATATAACATACGCTCAATGACCATTTCTTAAGTAAATCAGTGAATAAATACTGAACCAAGAATGATTATACATAAATAAGTGCAGAACACAGTGACAAGTGCTACAAATCCCTGAGAGAAAAACAAATCAAGTAGACCATTCACCACAACGAAGGGATGACTCTTAATGGACATCAGACATCCGCCCTGTTAGTCCCAGAGGTGCTCCTGTCAGTCTTTCAACAAAACTTCCTCCTGAAGATCTTCTTCAGAGCCAACCACACTTCCTTATTCCTAAGAGTGTATATCAGTGGGTTCAGCACTGGGGTGACTGCGCTGTATATAACAGCCACCATCCGATCCTGAACCATGGAAGTGGCTGAGGCTGGACGGATGTATGTGAAGCCCACAGGCCCATAGAAAAGACACAGCATCATGAGGTGCGAAGCACATGTGGACAGAGCCTTGTGAAGTGTGCTGCAGGACTGATGCTCAAACAGAAGGAAACCAACGACATAGAGGTAGGAGAGAAGAGTCAGGAAGAAGGCACCCATGGAAATCCCACCTGTGATGATGGAAATAAGCCATTGATTGACCTGCGTGTCACCACAGGCCAGTTCCAGGAGAGGCTTCACATCGCAGAAGAAGTGGTGGAGTTTCAGAGAGTGGCAGAAGTTCAGGCGTGCAGTCAGGACAGAATGCATCAGAGCATAAAGGAAGCTGGTGAGCCAGGCTACGGCAGCCAAGAGGACACATACCTGGTGGTTCATGAGCATGGCATAGTGAAGTGGGTAGCAGATGGCCACGAATCGGTCAAAGCCCATAATGGCCAGCAAGATGGCCTCAGAACAGCCCAGAAAGTGGAAGAAGTGTAGCTGAGTGATGCAGCCTAGGAAAGATATGACCCTGCGAGTGGACAAGAGGGTTAGAAGCAGCTTGGGCAGTGTCACCGAAGAATAGCAGATGTCCAGACAAGAAAGGTTTCCCAGGAAAAAATACATGGGGGAGTGGAGTTTGGGCTCCAAAATAATGATCACCAATATAGCTCCATTTCCAACCAAGCTTATCAAGTAAATGATTAAGAAAAGCACAAAGAAGAAAGGCTGCAGATACTGAACACTGGTCAGGCCAAGTAAGAGAAACTCACTCACTGTAGTGACGTTCTCCATTGCCTGGGGAGCAAATGTAACAATAACAGTGAGTTAATTTTTCTGAATTTTTAATTTTACATCATGGATGTTAAGTAAGGCAAGATTACTATTTGGAAGACACTAGGAGTGAGCTACAATGTAAAGAATATTTATGAGCAGTAAAGCTAAATTTACTTACAATAAAATTGAAGATTAACATACCTCATAAATTCATATGTAGTAAAATGACATTAGATTAATAAAAGCAGCTATAAAGAGAACTTTTTAAAGTAGGAGATGTGGGACATGACCATAACCTCACAAATATATTAGAATCCAAGGTTGGGCAAATTTAAGACACACAAGTAAGGGGAATTGTTGAGCTTATAATTCCAGGTTCTGGAAGCAATGCAGATATAGCCTTGTGAGGATTTTTTCCCTCTTCTTCTAAGATACATAAAAGCCCCAGGAAACCAGCACCTTCCTGGCCACCCAAACCTTCAGTAAAATTAAGAGATGCAAATCCCATAAACTTCAAATATTGTGTAAGGAGAGGATAAAAACACACAATTAGGATCAGTAATCACAAGATTGCAGCCTGGCAGTGGGGCTGTTGATGTAGTTGAGAAAAACTGGAAATAGTGAGAAGTCCTAACAGTGGGAGAACTTTGAATATACCCCAAATATTTTAGCCCAAAAAGAAAAGTGCTCCACAATTAGCAGGAATTTCTACAAGCGAAAAAAAATTAGAAGAAGGCAAAGCATAAACCCTGAGGAAGAGAGAAAGGGCACAGGAAGTATAAGAACAAAGAAACCCTTGCTGTTTGTAAAATAAAATAATCACCACCCTGTCAACTGAAAAGTGGGCCCTTGACCTAAGGAATTGGAAAAACTTATACTTACCCACCCACACTGAGAGTCTCCTGCTGACTACTGGTCCAAAATATCATAGTCCAATGTAAGCTCCCAACTTCAAAAGGTGACAGAACTAGTGAAGACAGTCAAATCCACCACAGAATAAGAAGCTTTAACATACCTCTCTGTATGCAGACAGAAGAATTAGCCAACAAGTCAGTAAGAATATAAACATCTGAACAACATCATTTACAAGTTTGATTAACATATATAGAACACTTAACCCAACAAGAAAGAATTTACACACACACACGCAGAGAAAACACAAACTGAGAGAATTCATCACTACACTAAATATACCCTAAAAGAAGTTCTTGAGGAAGAAGTAAGGGATACTAGACAGAGGAATGGAAATGCAGAAAGAGACTGAGAACTGCAGAATGGGTGCACATCTGGGCACACACAAGGGAAAACAGACTCCAGACAGGTGAGAAATACTATATAAAGCAAGAGTGATTATGACCTGTGGATGTTCAAACTGTATAGAGTACAATGCATGAATGAAAAACAAGAAAAGAATTCAAATTATTTTCACACATAACATTTAAAAAATCAAGCATAGGTTGAGTCTTTACCAAAAAAAAAAAATGGCTGGCTCTGTTGGTGGAGTGTGCAACTCTTGATCTTGGGGTCGTGAACTTGAGCCCTGCATTGAAGGTAGAGATTACTTAAAAAAAAAATCTTTAAAAAAAAAGCTTCAAAATTTTCAAAAGATGGAACCATCCAAAGACTGTTCTTTGACTATGGTGGGATTAGAAAACACTAAAAAGAGGGGCGCCTGGGTGGCGCAGTCGGTTAAGCGTCCGACTTCAGCCAGGTCACGATCTCGCGGTCCGTGAGTTCGAGCCCCGCGTCGGGCTCTGGGCTGATGGCGCAGAGCCTGGAGCCTGTTTCCGGTTCTGTGTCTCCCTCTCTCTCTGCCCCTCCCCCGTTCATGCTCTGTCTCTCTCTGTCCCAAAAATAAATAAACGTTGAAAAAAAAAAAAAAAAAGAAAACACTAAAAAGATATCTAGAAACTCACTAAATGCTTGAAGTTAGGCAATACACACCAAGTAATTCACAGATAAAAGGGAGAAATAGGCATTAGAAAATATTTTTAAGTGAACGATAATGAAGATAAGACATATCAAAGCTCTTGTTCTTCAGCTAAAGGAAGAAATAGAGGGGAATTTTTGGCCTTGGGTTCATACACTAGAAAAGAAAAAAATATTGAAAACCAATACCTTAAACTTTCATTTTAAGAAGCCAGGTGGATAAAGGAAGGATACCAGCAACCCAAGTCTGAAGAAAGTAGAAGGAAAGGAATAATGAAAATTACAACATGAATCATTACAGTAGAAAAGAGCACAACAGAGCAAAGTCAATGAAATAAAAACCTAGAAGTTTGAAAAGATTAGTGAAAGTCAATGTCCAACGTAAAAGTCATCGTGAACACCTTCATGCCAATGAACTTAACAATGCAGATATAATTTACAAATTAATTCAAACCAAAAGTGGATTACAAAAACTTTCAGTAACAAAGAGGAAATGTGATTGATAACTCTAGGAAACCAGAGCTGCTATTTAAAATCTTCCCCAAAAGGAAACACCAAGTCCATATTGCACGGGCGAATTCTACCAAATAGTTAAGAAAGAAATAATAGCGACTCACACAAATTCTTCCAAATAAAGAAAGGGTGAAACGTCTCAACTTCCTTTAGAAGGCAGCATAACTTTGAATATCAACACTTTGAAAAGGACTGAACAGAAAATTGCAACCTCCTGTGTTTCACGAACACAGGTGCAGAGTCCCTTTCTTCCTGTCTGCTTGGTGATCCTGGGTGTGAAGCCACCTCCTCAGGCATCTGGGTTATTGCGCCAGTCTTTCCACTCTTGCCCAACCCGCCATTCTCAGCAGCATCCAGGAGTACTCTGCTAAATATAAGCCTAATGCGCTACACCCTCTAGTGATTCCCATCTTATCAGAGTAAACATTCAAAGTCAGTACACTAACCTGAGTCTATTTCCACTGCCCTTGTGAGTGTTCAGCTGCCCCGGCTCACTGCTGTTCCTGGAACACACCGATCACACTCAGTTCAGGGTCCAGGCACAGCTGTCCGGGTCTGGGCACTCTTACACTTGTGAAATCTGCATAACTAATCCCCACATCTCTTAGTCTTTGCCCCACAGGCACTCCCTCAATGTAGATTGCTCTGATTGCCCTGTGTTAATTTACCAAAAAATGAGAAAAGTGTACTGTGTCATTCTTCCCTGCTATGGTGTCACCAATGGCACTCGTCCTACACTGGTACATTGGATTTTATCATACATGTTGTCTTTCATCCTCAACTTAAATATAAGCTCCAAAAGCAAACAAATAAACAAACAAACAAAAACTATTCTCCATTTTATTCACTATTGCACCCCCCAGCATCTAAAACTGGAACTTTTTTTGTTTTTGGTGCTGTCTCTATATTGATTGAACTAACTAGTAGATTATTATTACCAGTTCAGTGTTTGTCAACTATTAAAATTACCCCAAAGAGGTCAGATCTGTGCTTTACTAAGTCCAGTAATCTACAATGTACCTGCAGTATTCCCCTGAATGTGATGCTATGTCACAAAGGACTCCTCCACTTTATCAGAGCCTCCAGCAACACAGAAAGTCAGGAATGGATATTTGCAATCAAGTAAATGGTTTTTAACTACGTAAGGCCAGTTGTTGTTTTAGCAAATCACCTTTATCATAAACTGACTTCAAGGACACTAGTGATTCTTAGTGATTATTTAGCATCAGTAAACAGTTTTAAATTTTAAATAATCATATGATTAGTGAAAGGACACAAAAGTCAAGGAGCTGTTTTCCATGGATGTGGACAATAGGAGAAATATTCTAACTGGAATTATTAGTAGCAGAGGGAAGAGGGTTCATCTCAGGAATCACATATGTGATTGAAGGACATTGTAACCAGGATAAACATCAGGGATTTGAGATGTACCCATGTGAAAACACATGATTATACTATAGTTCTGAAAATTATTTTCCTTTTTCCTGAATGGTCACACCATCCATCCTCCACTAACAATAATACTACTGCAAAGTTATGTAACTATCTGACACAAGGTGCAATGTAGCACTCTAATGCTAGGACTAGAACCTGCCACATACATTAAGACATTATTCAGTTAATTCTTTTCTTTCTCCCTCACTTCCTTCTTCCCTTTATCTCCTCTCTTTGTAAAACACACACTAAGAAATTCTATCAAAACATACACCTATACTTGATAACAATCTGCTCTGAAAAACACTGTAACAAAAAAAGTAAAAAATACACACACAAATTGATTAGGGAGTTTGAAGCTTCACAGCTGATGACTTGTGCTGGGAGCCACCTGGTGTGTCCCACTCTGATTTTCACAGCCTATATTCAAAGAGTTCCCAGTTATCCCCACCCACACCTTCCAGGCACCCTGGCCCAACATCAGAAAACCATTCTCTCAGCCAGTTTGCCCTGTACTTCTCTCTGCACGTACCTCACAATGACATAATGTCTGCTCAGAATTCAGAGATCAGATGTCTCTCTTATCAGAGACAGTTCTGGCTGCTCAAAACTTCTTATGTCCATTTTTATTACAAACAGCTTATACCTAAAAGATTGAATCTCAGCAAATTTCATCTCTCATTCTAACCAGAGAACAAACAGACTAAATCTTGGAAAACCGCCCCAGTGGCATCCTGGGAATTAATGTCTTGGGGTTTTTCTCTCCAAAGACTTATTCTCCTCCATATTTCTATTCCCATAAATATCAATTTATGCGGGGGGGAGGGAGGTGGTGTGATTATGAGGCCACTACATTGATTTTTTTTAATGGCAAAATGCATACGGGGTAAGAAGATTTAAGTAACTGCTGCCCTAGCATCATACACCATGGAGACTAGAAAACAGTGGAATTACAATTTTAAAATGTTGGCAGAAAAAAAAAATTGTCAACTCAGAATTCTGTATCTGGTCAAAATATTCTTTAAAAATGAAGGCAAATTAAAACATTTTCACTTAAAAGAACATTGCAAGGATCCATCACCGAGAGACCTGTGATAAAAGCAAAGCTGAAGGATGTACTTCAAGCTAAATGGGCACGTGTCCCGGTGCAAACTTGAACTTCCAGGAAGAAATGAAGAGCAACAGAAATGATAAATATGGAGTAACTATGAAAGACACTTTTCTGTGAAAAATTGAGTTCTTTTCCTCAAAGATTAGGAACAAGAGAAGGATGCCCACTCTCACCACTTCTCTCCAACATAGTACTCGATGTTGAGCCAGAACAATTAGGCAAGAAAAAGAAATAAAAGGCACCCAAATAAGAAAGGAAGCTATATAATTGTTTCTCTGCACAGATGACATGATCTTGTAAAGCAAAACAAAACAAAACAAAACAAAACAAACCTAAAATGCCACCCACAAAAAAGTGTTAGGATTAATAAATGAATTCAATAAACTTGCAGGATACAAAATCAACATGCAAAAATAAGTTGTGCTTCTGTACACTAATAAGAAACTATCTGAAAAAGAAATTAAGAAAACAATCACATTTACAATGGTAAAAGAATAAAATACTCAGCAACAAATTTAACCAAGGAGATGAAAGATCTGCACACTAAATACTATAAAACATTGACAAGAGAAATGGAAGAAGAGACATAAATGGAGAAATATCCCATGTTCATGCTTTGGAAAAACAAATAATATTAAAATACTCATACTACACAGAATGATATATAGATTCAACGTAATCCCTATTAGAAATCCAATGGTATTTTTTAAAGGAATAGAAAAAATAATCCTAGAATTCATATGAAATCAAAACAGACTCTTAAGACTCAAACTGATATTGAGAAATAAAACCAAAGCTAGAAGTGCTTCCTGATTTCAAATTACATTACAAAGCTCTTGCAAACACCACGGTGTGGTAGTGGCATAAGAACAGACCCATAGATCAATGGAACAGAATAGAGTGCCCAGAAATAAACCCACACATACATGGTCAACTAATCTTCCACCAAGAATAAAAGCAAATGAGTAAAGGACAGTCTCTGCAATAAAATTGCTGGGAAAACTGGATCTCCACATACAATTGAATGGAGTTGGATCCATATCTTATACCATATACAAAAATCAACTCAAAATGGATTGAAATTTAAACACAAAACCTAAAACCATAAAATTGCTACTAGAAAAATAGGGGAAAACCCCTTGACATTGGCCTTGGAAATGATTTTTTTGGATGTGACACCAAAGCACAAAAAACAAAAGCAAAACTAAACAAGTGGGACTATGTTGAACTAAAAAGCTTCTACCCAGCAAAGGAGACAATCAAGAAAAGGAAGAGGCAACCTACAGAGCAGGAGAAAATATGTGCAAATCCTGTATATGATAAGGGGTTAATATCCGAACTATATAAGGAATCCCTACAACCCAGTACCAAAAAAAAATTTAAAAATTAAAAATTAGCAAAGGACTTGAATAGACATTTTTTTCAGAGAAGACATACAAATGACCCACAGGTATATGATAAGATATCTAATCTACTAACCATCAGGAAAATGCAAATCAAACCAGACTGAAATATCACCTCACATCTGAATTAAAATCCATGCAATTGCCTTTCTTTATAGATGTATGTTGTGTTCCCTGTTTTAAATTTAAATAGCATGTGAACCAAATATTTTATATCTTAAAAAAAATAAGATATTTTTGTCCTTCTGAATTTTATTGTGTGTACAAGGCTGTTTTTATAAAAATGTGTCCCAACCTAAGAAGCACAGAAGCATCAGATCTACAAAGTAGAGTTATTTTCAGGGGCACCTGGGGGCTCCAGTCCCTTAAGTGTCTGACTTCTGCTCAGGTCATCATCTCAGGGTTTGTAAGTTTGAGCCCTACATCGGGCTCTCTGCTGTCAATACAAAGCCTGTTTAGGATCCTCTGCCTCCCTCTCTCTCTGCCCCTCTGCCACTCGCATGTGTGTGTTCTCTCGCTTTCAAAAATAAACATTTTTTAAAGTTAAAAAGAAGTAGAGTTATTTACAGAGATACCTTAAAGAAGATGGGAACATGCCACATATTTAGAGGTGAAGAACACAGACAAGAGTATAGAGACTATGGCATGGTCTTTTCCAAATGGAGATAAATCAGAATTTGTTCTACACAGTCAGCAAAAAATCCAAAATGTCCCTTCAGAGCTGAACTTAAGAGAACCCATTTCATACTGATGTACACATTTCTGTGGAGGTCTACATCCCTCAGGCATAATGCAGAATTTAAGATGTTTATTAAATTGCTGTCCAAATTGAAGTGAATGAGTCATTTTATGGAAACTAAATTAAGACACAATTATTTGTGTAGTCTCAATAGAAAAATGTATTGGCAGTGATGAAAACAAGGAGAACTTCTACATCCTTAGAGAGAAAATTTTCTCAAGATTTTGAAAGCACAGTGAAAATAAGAAAGAAGGTGACAAAACAAGATGACCTTGAGACAAATGTAGCAAGAACCAGAAATGCAGGCCAACAGATAGTTCACCATAGGACAAAAGCAAAATGGAAGAACAGTAGAGTAACTAAAGAATATATTTGACACAGATGGTAAATAATCAAAAATCATGTACATGTGGAGACAAGCATTATATTTGTAGTTATATCCATGAGCTTCAAACTAACTTCTTAAACTATTTAGAAAAAGTTTCAAACATACAGAAAAGACACAAGTGCTTCAAGAATAGGAAGGGGACAAAAATATATAGTAACCCTTTACTTTGCCCCTTTGTTTAATCATTGAAATTAACTTTTAATTAGCAATGTTGGCAAGAAGCAATGAGATTGTATCACTAAGAAGCTAATTTTCTATTATTAATCATCACAGAAAAGTAAACACTACAGTTCAAGGGAAATGAAATTTGAAGGTTGCAACCTTTTCTCCCACCGCTTTCAAGGCCTTTCTGATGTCCTTATTCTTCAAAGTACAGATGACAGGATTTAACATGGGAGTGACAACACTGCAGAGGACAGAGACCAGCTGGTCTCTCTCCAGCGACCACGTTGAGACGGGCCACACGTATGTGAAGATGGCACTACCGTAGTACAGAAGGACAATGACCAGGTGGGAGGCACAGGTAGAAAATACCTTTTGCCTCTCCTCTGAGGAGCGGATCCTCAAGATAGCAGAGATAATATAGAAGCAGGAAAGGACGATACCCAAGAAAGGAGCCCACCTAATGAAGACCCCAATGGACACCAATGCCAACTCATTGACGGAAGTGCCCCCACAAGACAACAGCAGCAAAGGGGAGATGTCACAGCCTGTTTAGTTTTTTTTTTTTCCTAAGTTAACCAAACTATTTGCTTCCATAACACACACTATAAACAATTGAAGGCAGGAAGAACATCATAAGAAATATTGTTGAAATTGAGGTTCAGGGAGAGGAATCAATATGGCAGAGCAGCATGGAGACCTTGAGCTGCTCTTGTCCCTGAGACACAGCTATATCAGCACCAAACCATTTTGTACACCTAGGAAACTGATCTGAGGGTTAACACAACAATCTACATAACTTGAGCCACAGAACTTGGCAGGTATGTGGTGTAGAGAGGTGAACTGGGGAGAGAAAAGCCATGGAAGGTAGGGAGCTTTTTTTGCAGAGAGAGGACAGAGAAAGAAAAAGGAAAGGGGAGAGTGTGGTGCATCAATCATGCAAGAAAAACACCCCCCTGAAAGAAGTTGGGGAGACATTGAGAGAAAGAGTGAAAACACTCATAGGGGACTGAACAAGAAATCTGTTCCCCAAAACCAGAGACAGGAAAGAAAAGAGAGGGTTTCAATACCACCAGCATTCTATAAACAATGGAATCTTAAGTTTCAGAGCTCAGTGCCTGGTGGTGCTCTGGTGAGGAAGCAGGGTGAATCCCCAGGAGCAGATACCAGGGTCTTAAGGGTCTGTATGCCACAAGGGGAGAAGTGGTTCCCCTGCTTGGAGAGCATCTGGTAGAGGCCATATGGCCTCCCCACAGGCAAAGGTCCCAGTGGACCCCAGAGAATGGCCACATTTACTGGTATTGGGACAAAGATACCAGAGTGTGGTGAAACCTGGTGCCAAATGTGTGTTGTGATTTGCCAAAATCTCTGAACCTCTGCTGCTGTGGGATCTCATGAACATTTTCTGGGGGGAGCCAGCCCCAAGCCATTGCTCAGTGAGACTCTCCCCCAGAGACTAAGCACAGGTCTAAGCCACAGGCGTCTCTGAAGTGTGGAGTTTTGAAACAACCCCATCTGAGATAGAACTCTGGCAGGCAGCTTGGACATGGACACGGTAGAGGCGAGGAGCGGATGGAGGCCTGAGACAAAGGAGGGGTGCTAGATCACAGGTGGATGAGAGTTCGAAGTTCCTGTGACAGAGACTAAGGACCTGGGTGAAGCCATTACCACATCTCCTACACACGCACATGCACATACACACACATGCATGCCACACTGGCCACTCCGGTAAGCTAAGCAGTACCACATGGTGGAGAACGCAGCCATTATACCAAGTCCCACCCAACTGCACCCTCCAAGCACATCCCCTAGGAGACCAGCACAAGTCACTCCACCTGCTTAGGGTATGGACTACAGAGTGGCTCATGGTTTCAGTTCTAGAGGAAACTAGATGTAATTTCATTCAGGTTTCACTCCGTTTGCTGGTTCATATATTAGTTCGCTTTCTTTGCTTCTGTTTATGCTTTGTTTCCTTTTTTCTTTCTTTTTTTCCTCTTGGTTGGATACAAAAGAGAAAAAATTATTTTGATTTACTATTTTTATTTTTAATTTTTTAAATTTTTTATTCTATTTCATTTTATCTTATTGTATTCAGTTATATATACTTTTTTAATTTTTAAATATTTGTTACCTTTTTTTCCCTTTCCCTTTTTTCTCTACTCTATCAAGCTTCTTTCAACAAGCGGAGTAAAACACACCTAGGATCTAGCTTTCTTTATTTAATTTTTTTGTTTTTTAAAATTCTTTTAATTTTTATTTTTTCTTTTATTGATTTCTTATTTCCCCAAAATGTCAAAATGAAGCAATTCACCACAAAAGAAAGAACAGAAAGAAATGGCAGCCAGAGAATTCATCAACACAGATATAAGCAAGATGTCTGGTGTAGAATTAAACCACAATTATAAGAATACTAGCCGAGCTTGACAAAAGCATAGAAAATAGCAGAGAATCCCTACTACAGAGTTAAAAGAAGTAAAATCTCACTAGGCCAAAATTAAAAATGCTATAACTGGGATGCAATCTCAAATGGATGCTATGACAGCAAGGGTGGACAAAGCAGAGAAGTGAATCAGCGATATAAAAGATAAAGTTATGGAGAACAATGAATCAGAAAAAAAGTGTGAAACAAAGGCCAAAGATCACTATACAAGACTTAGAGCACTAAGTGACTTATTAAAAAAGAATAACATCTGAATCATAGGAGTCCCAGAAGATGAAGAGAGAGAAAAAGGGGCAGAAGGTTTATGTAAGCAAATTATAGCTGAAAACTTTCCTAATCTGAGGAAAGATGCAGACATCAAAATCGAGGAAGCACAGAGAACTCCCATTAGATTCAACAAAAATGACCATCACCAAGTATATCATAGTCAAATTCACAAATTACAAACACACACACACACACACAGAAAGAATCATGAAAGCAGCAAGAGTAAAAAAGTCCTTAACCTGCAAGGGAAGACAGAATAGGTTCACAGCAGACCTATCCACAGAAACTTGGCAGGCCAGAAAGGAGTGGCAGGATATACTCAACATGGTGAATCAGAAAAATGTTATCTAGCAAGGCTATCATTCAGAATAGAAGGAGAGGTAAAGAGTTTCCCAAACAAACAAAAACCAAAGGAGTTCGTGACCACTAAACCAGCCCTGCAAGAAATTTTAAGGGGGATTCTTTGAGTGGAGAAAAGGCAAAACAAAATAAAGAAGACAAAAAGCACCAAAACCTAAAAAGAACCAGAAACACCAAGTCTACAGGCAACACAATGGCACTAAATTCATCTTTCAGTATTCACTCTAAATTTAAAAGTTTTTTAACATTTTTTATTATTTATTTTTGAAAGAGGGAGGGAATGTGACTGGGGGAAAGACAGAGAGCCTCCGAAGGAGGCTTCAGGCTCTGAGATATCAGCATAGAACCTGATGTGGGGATCAAACATACGAACTGTGAGATCATGAGCTGAGCCAAAGTCCAACACTTAATCAATTGAGCCATCCAGGGGCCCCTTTCAGTACTCACTCTGAATGTAAATGGACTAAGTGCTCCAAACAAAAGACACAGGGTATCAGAATGATTAAGAAAACAAGACCTATCTATATGCTGCCTACAAGAGACTCATTTTAGATTTAAAGACACCTGCAGATTGAAAATAAAGGGATGGAGAACCATCTATCACACTAATGGTCATCAAAAGAAAGCTAGAGTAGCCATACTTATATCAGACAAACTAGATTTTAAAACAAAGACTGTAAAAAGAGATGGAGAAAGCATTATATCATAATTAAAGGGTCTACCCAAAAGAAGATCTAATTGTGAATATTTATGCTCCCAATGTGGAGGAACCCAAATATAAAAATCAGTTAATCACAAACATAAAGAAACTCATTGACAATAATACCATAATAGTAGGGAATTTTCAACACCCCCTTACAACAATGGACAGATAATCTAAACAGCAAATCAACAAGGAACAATGGCTTTTATACAGGATGGACTTAACAGATATACTCAGAACAGTTCATCCTAAAGTAGCAGAATACACATTTTTCTCGAGTACACATGGAATATTCTCCAGAATAGCTCACATAATGGGTCACAAATCAGTGTTCAGCAAGTACAAAAAGATAGAGATCATACCGTGCATACTTTCAGACCACAACATTATGAAACTCAAAATCAACCACAAGAAAAAATTTAGAAAGACCATGAATACTTGGCGACTAAAGAATATCCTACTAAAGAATGAATGGGTTAGCCAAGGAATTAAAGAGGAAATTAAAAAGTCCATGGAAAAAAATAAATGAAAACACGACAGTCCAAAACCTCTGAGATGCAGCAAACGCAGTCATAAGAGGGAACTATATAGCAATCCAGGCATTCCTAAAAAAGGAAGAAAGGTCTCGGATATAGAACCTAACCTTACACCTAAAGGAGCTGGAAAAAGAAGAGCAAATACAACCCAAAACCAGCAGAAGGGAAATAATAAAGATTATAGCAGAAATCAATGATATCAAAAAAAATAAATAAAACAACAAAACAAAACAAAACAAAACAAAATAAAAACAGTAGAACAGATCAATGAAACCAGGAGCTGGTTCTTTAAAAGAATTATCAAAATGATAACCCCCTTGCCAGAATGATCAAAAAGAAAAAGGAAAGGACCCAAATAAATAAAATCAAGAAAGAAAGAGGAGAGATCACAACCAACACAGCAGAAATAAAAACAGTAATAAGAGAATATTATGAGCAACTAAATGCCAACAATTTGGGCAATCTGGAAGAAATGGACAAATTTCTAGAAACATATAAACTACCAAAACTGAAACAAGAAGAAACAGAAAATTTGAACACACCCATACCAGTAAAGAAATTGAATCAGTAATCAAAAATCTCCAAACAAACAATAGTCCAGGGCCACATGGCTGCCCAGGGGAATTCTGCCAGATGTTTAAAGAAGAATTAATACCTATAGTTTTGAAGCTGTTTCAAAAAATAGAAATGGAAGGAAAACTTCCAAATTCTATGAAGCCAGCATTACCTTGAATCCAAAATCAGACAAAGACACCACTAAAAAGATAATTACACACCAATGTCCCTGATAAAAATCGATGCAAAAATCCTCAACAAGATATTAGCAAACTGGATCCAACAATACTTAAAAGAATTATTCACCACAATAAAGCCAGACTTATTTCTTGGATGCAAGGTGGGTTCAATATTTACAAATCAATCAGTGTGTTACATAACATTAATACAAGTAAAGATAAAAACCACATGATCCTCTCAATAGATGCAGAAAAAGCACTTAACAAAATACAGCATCCTCGTGTGATAAAAACCCTCAAGAAAGTAGGAATAAAAGGAACATACCTCAATATCATAAAGGCCATGTATGAAAGACCCATAGTTAATATCATTGTCAATGTGGAAAAACTGAGAGCCTTCCCCATATGGTCAGGAACATGACAGGGATGTCCACATTCATCACTATGATTCAACATTGTGTTGTAAGTCCTAGCCTCTGCAACCAGACAACAAAAAGAAATAAAAGGCATCCAAATTGGCAAGGAGGAATTTGAACCTTCACTCTTCGCAAATGACATGATACTCTATGTGGAAAACCCAAAAAACTCCACCAAAAAACTGGAAAAATGACATGAATTCATCAAAGTTGCAGCATATAGAATCCACATACAGAAATTGGTTACATTTCTATACACCATTAATGAAGCAGCAGAAAGAGAAATCAAGGAATTTATCCCATTTAAAATTGTATCCAAAACCATAAAATATCTAGGAATAAACCTAACCAAAGAGGTGAAAAATCTATACACTGAAAACTACAGAAAGCTTATGAAATAAATTGAAGAAGGCACCAAGAAATGGAAAAACATTCCATGCTCATGGATTGAAAGAACAAATATTGTTAAAATGTCGATACTACCCAAAGCAATCTACACATTCAATGCAATCCCAATCAAAATAACACCAGCATTCTTCATAGAACAAACAATCCTAAAATTTGTATCAAACCAGAAATTACCTTGAATAGTCAAAGTAATGTTGAAAAAGAAAACCAAAGCTGGAGGCATCACTATTCCAAACTTTGACCTGTATTACAAAGCTATAGTTTTCAAGACAATATGGTACTGGCACAAAAACAGATCAGATCAATGGAACAGGATAGAAAACCCGGAAATGGACCCACAAACATATGGCCAACTAATCTTTGACAAAGCAGGAAAGAATATACAATGAAAAAAAAAAGACAGTTTCTTTAGCAAATGATGCTGGGAAAACTGGACACCACCATGCAGAATGAAGCTGGACCATTTTCTTACACCATACACAAAAATAAACTCAAAATGGATGAAAGACCTAAACATAAGACAGGAAACCATCCATATTCTGGAGGAGAAAACAGACAACAACCTCTTTGACCTCAGCCACAGCAACTTCTTACTTCACATGTTTCTGGAGGCAAGGGAAACAAAAGCAAAAATGAACTATTGGGACCTCATCAAGAAAAACGGTTCTGCACTGTGAAGGAAACAATTAGCAATACTAAAAGGCAGCAACCAACAGAATGGGAGAAGATATTTGCAAATGACATATCAGATAAAGGGTTAGTATCCAAAACCTATAAAGAACTTAGCAAACTCTATACCCAAAAAAAACAAATAATCCAGTGAAGAAATGGGCAGAAGACATGAACAGACACTTTTCCAAAGAAGACATCCAGATTGCTAACAGACACATGAAAAGACATTCATCATCACTCATCATCAGGGAAATACAAATCAAAACCACAATGAGATACCACCTCACACCTGTCAGAATGGCTAAAATTAACAATTCAGGAAACGACAGATGTTGGTGAGGATGCAGAGAAAGGGGACCCCCCCTCTTGCACTGCTGGTGGTAATGCAAACTGGTGTAGCCAGTCTGGAAAACAGTATGGAGGTTCCTCAAAAAACTAAAAATAGAACTACCCTATGACTGAGTAATCGCACTACTAGGTGTTTATCCAAAGGATACAAAAATGCTGATTCTAAGGGGCACATGTACCCTAATGTTTATAGCAGTGCTATCAACAATAGCCAAAGTATTATGGGGCTCTGTGCTGACATTGTGGAGCCTGCTTGGGATCTTTTATGTCTTCCTCTCTCTCTGCCCCTCCTCTACTTATGCTGCCTCTCTCTCTCTCTCTCTCGCAAAATAAATAAGTAAAACTTAAAAACAATAAGAAATTTACATAATGTGTCCAGATACACGGTAAATAAACAAATATCAAGAGCCTTTAAATATATCAGAAATTAGTCGGGAAATAGGATTTTTAAAATAACCCTTTGACAATAGCAACCACATATAAAATATACCCTAAAATAATGTCATAAAAATGTGTATGGCCTACATACGCCATACATGACAAACTTTGACCAAAATGACAAAAGTTTATCAAAGAAGGCTTGAATAAATGAAGAAATACATCCTCTTTGTGGATGGAAAGTCTTAATTATATAGAAATGCCAGTTGTACCCCCATATTAATAAATACATTTCACACACACACACACACACACACACACACACACACACACACACAGACAATAACCAAAGAATGGGAAAAGTCCAAATGTCCATCTACTGATGAATGGACAAAGAAGATGTGATATATATACACAGTGGACTATTACTCGATGATGAAAAAGAATGAAATCTTGCCATTTGGAAGAATGTAGGTGGAACTAGAGTATATTATGCTAAGCAAAATAAGTCAGATAAATACAAATATCATGATTTCATTCACATGTGTAATTCAAGAAACAAACAATATAAACATAGGGGAAGGTGAGCAAAAATAAGATAAAAACAGAGAGGGAGGCAAACCATAAAAGACTCTTAGAGAACAAATTGAGGGTTGCTGGAGGGGAGGTGGCAGGGGATGGGCTAAATGGGTGATGGGCATTAGGGAGGCCACCTGTTGGGATGAGCACTGGGTGTCATATGTAAGTGATGAATCACTAAATTCTATCCCTGAAATCATTATTACACTACATGGTTAACATAACTTGGATTTAAATTTAAAAAAGAAATTTGAAAAAACAAATTAATATTAGGTCTGATAGTCTTGTGTTTTAAAATTATGGGACAATAAAAAACACAATGAATCAATATGAATTATTTTATTTCTACTTAACTTCATGGATGTCATGCATTGTTTAAGTGTTATGAAAAATAAGCTTTTTATAAAGGAAATCTCTCATGAGTTAATCTACAGGGGACAGTGCTTGGCTGAATTCCATCTCATTGGAGAACTGAATGGACAATAAAGAAACAGCAATCCCAAAGCTCTGGCCCAGAGCTAAGGAAAGATAAAAACTGGTTTCCAGAATTTCTATCAATATTAAAATGACATATCTCATCTGAATTCATTTATACAACAAATTTTCGTTTGCATCATCTAAATGTTCTGTCCTGTATACAAACAAGAAACTACCATCTTGAAAGAATCCCATTGTGAGAAGTCTTTCGGTGGTAATTGCTAATCAGTGATTTCTCTAGGACAAACAGCACTGCACTCATCACCTGAAAAAAAACAGAGGAGGCAGAAATCCTAGTGAACCTTGTCTCTACACTTCCACATGGTGTACTCCCTCCACCCCTTCCCACACTGAACTGTATGTGCTAACCTGTGGCTGTGTGTGCAGTCGGCCAGCATTTAGAATGCTGGGCATCATGCTTGGTGCTGGAACTCAACAACATACCTGGACCAGCTTTCGTGGACCACCTTTCACGAGCAGAATCTGTACTTCCAGTTTAGAAGGAGGCTTAAAAGTCCTTTAGTCTGGCCACGGGAATACCCTGCACAATTATTTTCTAGGTGATAATCCAGCCTAAGATTGAGCTCTGCATGGATGGAGCACACCTAGTGCTAGAAAGGGTGTGGGTCACTGGCTTTAATCTCCATCGCTGGCAGGACAGCTGAGCTCAGGCACCTCCAGCTCCTAGCTGTGTGACCACTAACAAGTTATAACCTTCTCCTCCTGAGGGAAAATAACAATACCTTCCTCAAAATAAAATTGTGAGCATTGAGTGAAGTGATGCATTGAGCCCCTAAGGAAGTGTAGAGTACCTCATTATAACAAGAAATGGTAGACATTACTATTTCTGTTGTTATGTCACGTATTTGGTCCTAGGTCTGCCCTTGGAAACCACAGGTAAAGTTTGCTCCCTCTTCTATATAAAAGACTTGACTGCGTGAAACAGTGACTCTCCAGACTACACTGGTACATTTCACTTCTTTGATTTTCATATAATATGGACTTGATAACAGTCATTTAGGTGCTAGCAAGTCAGTGTGCCCTACCATCCAGTAGGATTTTGTCCTTTCACTGTCATGGACTGAGAGACTTCTCTCCTTAAAAGAACTCAGAAAATCAGCATCACAGATGGAGCAAACACCTCTCCTGCAGTGATCAAATTAGCTGCTAAAGGAAGCTTCACAGTTTACATGTGCTTGGGCTGCCCCCACCCCAAGCAAGGACACAACCTTGTCTGCCTCCCTAAAAGAGAGCTCCGTGAAATCCTTAATTTCTTATCTTCCCAACTGTTGCCTACAGCTTTCCAAAAGCCATAGTTGAAGAAGATCATTAATCTATGAGTTAAGAGAAAAGAAGAGAAGCAGTAGGAAGGGGAACAAGGAGAAGAAAACCAATACTTGCCTGTAGTAGAACAGAAAGTACAGGAGTAGATGTCAAAACTCAAATCCCTGACCCTTATATGACACTGCTTTTCCTTTGCCTTCAGAATTTATGTTCAAGAAAATCCTGCTGAGGTTCCTTGAAGTAATTTTATTAATATAGTAGGATTCCCCCCCCCACATTTCTCTTTTAATTTAAACTCTTAGCTTATTCCCTATGGTTTCATTTCTTAGACTGAAATTTTGTCTTCCATGATCTGTATTCATGCAGATTGATGGCTGTTTTTCAGATAAAGTGACAAGGAAGTTTCATGTAAGTAGGAGGCCTTTGTGATAGCTGTCATCACAATTCAACTCATAAGCACTAGTGAGGAGCTGAACTCCCCTGCATCCCACTCTGAGAACCAGATTTTGCAGTTTAGGCAAAATTATGCATTTCATTTATTTAGAATAAGAACTTTCATAACAATATAGATCTAAGATATGTAAGCTATTACTTGATAGACATGAACCTGTCCATATTGGTTCATTGACACTGACTGACAATGAGATCAATGGGAAAAGCAACGGCCTGAAGTGTCATCAGTTCAATATTTTATAGTGTCTCTACCATGTGCTGTGCACTATTCTATGTGCTGGGGAGACATTAGCAAACAAAACAAGCAAGCATCTCTACTCCCATACAGTTTACATTATGGGGAGAGAAGATAGATAATGAATAAATAAATTATATAGTATGTTAGAAAGTAGACTAGGATCAGGGAAACTGGGAATGTTGGATGTAGTTTATAGCATAAACTAGGGTCACCAGAATAAGTCTCATTGAAAAATGACATTAAGCAAAGACATGAAGGAAATGAAGGGTTGGGGAGAAATGGACTGTGTTCAAAGTAAGGAAGCAGGGGGAGCAATGCAGCTAAAGAAGGAGAATGGCTGGTGGAATTCAGTCCTAACAAGGAGGTTGGTCGAGCTATTTCAGAGCTAGTGGAGAAGAATGTAGGAGGAGAGGATGTTATCAGAGAGTTAATAGGAGTACAAATCATACTGGATCTCCCATTCCATTGTAAAAACTTTGGCTTTTTCTTCAGAAAATACTTTCAGATTTCCCACTAATAAGTATCTCTGGGAATAAGTCTCTGAGGTCAAGAAAGCTTCGTTCTTCAGCCCAGCCACTTGTAGTCCCAAGAGAAATGCAGATTAATAATGTTCATTTCCCAAGCTGTATCTTCTCTACCTTCAGACACAGTATCACCAATGCAGTCAAAGGGTCTGGATCCTCTAGAATATCATACTTTCTCAGTAAGAGCATTGGGGAGAATACATATTTTTAAGGGCAACACTCATGGGGTGGAGATGAGGGAATCTAGGTGGTAAATATGGAGGGTAGCACCTGACAGAGTAAGGGGCTCAGATTTCAGAGAGGAACATAGTGGATGGAAACTCTGTCCTTGGGTCCAGATCTGTACTTGTTTCCAAAGAAGTATGTCAATCAGTCCCATTGTAAGAAATACCTTATGTGGTAAAGCTACCAACAGACATTCATAAGGACATATCTGGCAGGAAGTTAAATAGATGAGTCTAGAGGGTTGAAAAGATGGTAGAATTGAAAACACAATTTAGGAGCTATGTTTTTATAGATACTTAAAGCCTGGAACTGTAAGAAAGTGGCCAGAAGAGGCCCAAAAGTGAATAAGGAAACAGAGGAGGAGTCAACCAAGGAAGCTAAGAGAGAGTTCATCAGTGATAGCAATGGGAGAGTGTGGCAGGTCCTGGGAGCAAGGGGAAGAATGTGTTTGGAGTAAGAAAAGAGGAACCAACCATTCTAAATCTTGCTGAGAGGTCAAGTAACTTAAGGACTGAGGACTGCATGTTGGTATAGATGAGAGTATTTTCAGTGGCATGATTAGGGCAAAAGCATGATTGAGACCTCAAAAGAGCATGGACCATAATGGACAGTGAGTGATGGAGGCAATTAACTTTTTGAAGGATTTGCCATAAAGCATAGAAAAGTAGAGGAATAGTTGCAGAAGGCTGTGGGGGCAGGTTAGTTTATTAGGGATATCATCCATCTGAGGCTAAGGTTTTAGAAGGCTGAGACCTCACAATTTTAGATAGTTAGGATCTTACATATTTTAGATGCCCAAATATTATTCAGATAACCCAAGATGAACTGGGATATCTGAGATTCAACATGAACTATATATTTTCCAGAAGAATTACTCAAAGTGGCTATAGTAGCACTGAGATTATTCAAGCAAAATCATCAAGAAGATCCAACCTGGGGAAAGATATGGAAACATTGAGAGGTATGGCCATATCTGGACAAAAGATGTGCTATTTGTAACAGAAAAAAGAGTAAGGGAAGACTTAATCTTGTAAGAGAAGGACATCTTTCAGTTTTCATTTTTTTAAAAAGAGTTGAAAAAAATAGAAAAACTCATATAAGTGTGGAGAATAGGATGCCCCACATTTTGAATTCAATTCAGCAGACAGGCAGGGTCAGCATTGCCTGAGGTTTGAGTGAGACAGAAATGCAAATTCTCATGTTTCACTCCAAAACTAAAGACAGTATCTGGGGTGGAGCCCAGAAACCTGTGACTTACCTGGCTCTCCAGGTGACCCTTAACCATGTGAAAGTTTCAGAAACTCAAGTCTCAAGTACATAAAAAATGCTCTACATAAAGAGGGAAAAGATTTGTCCCTTTACAGTAGACCACTCATCTATCAGAATACTTTACGATTAGTAGAAACAAGGAGGTAATTAGCACATACACGGAAAATGAAAAGGACACCGTAGCAAACACTTAGAGAGCACTCATGAAGCAATAATCTTGAGACAGACCATGCGCTCAGATGTGGGCTCGTGCTATACAGAACTACTAAAAAGAAAACATCATTTCTACTCCCAAGGTATTTACAATTGGTAAGAGAAAATATGTCATAAAAAGTAGAAAACACCTTAAGACAATATCCACTTAAGGGCTAGATCATCCTGTTTATATATTTCAGAAGATATAAAATAATGAGTGTTAGAATACTTGAGAAATGTGGTGGTAAAGGCAATATATTTTCCACTGAGACCTGGAGATATTTGGACAGGAAGGAAAGACATCAGGAGAGAAAAGGCCTGGGGCTTTAGGTCAAGGAAAGGACATGTAAGAAGGCAGAAGTGACCACGAGGTGGGCAGCCCAGGAGAGAGGGCACCGGGTGCTGGTGAGCAGTGGGAGCCCTGTTTTATAGGTGGGAGGGTCCTGCTGTGGAAGTTCTTGATAAGCAGGCACAGATGGACAGATGTGATGCAGTAGGAAATAAGGTGTTAGAGGAGCCTGAGCATGGCAGGGCCAGGCCCAGTGCAGATGCTTTCAGCATGAATCACAGCAATCAGAGGGGGAGGTAAGGTGCTGATGGAATAAGCTGTTGATGGAATAAGCTGGGAGTGAGCTGACAGAAGTCCATAGAAGGTAACTGTGAAGATGGGGAAGACAGAAAGGAGCAAGACTTTGTAAGAAAATAAGTGTCAGAGCCCTTGGTCTGGATTTGCAGGATGAAAGAAGCAGATGCACCAATGTTTTCAGCACACATCCTAGGAGGATACTGGAAGAAAGAACTTTTATTCACAAAGTGTTGACATGGAAGGGAACCACTTGGGAAGGACAGCATATTGCCCTCTCTGGCCTTCACTCTCCAATAATTAATATACTTGTTCACTTTGAGGCAAACTCAGCCTTTCGTATGACAAACACTGGGCATTCAACAGAGAAGACAACTAGATGCGGTCTCTGCCACAAGGCACCATCTGGTCTTAAGATGACTCCACCATCAACTAAATACCTTCAATAAATATTTACACAAGATGAATGTGATCACACCTCCTACATCACAACTGTAATGAATTCTACAAAGATGCTATCACAGGAAATAAAAGGTAGGTTTGGTTTAATCAAAGAAGCAAAGGAAATCTCCCAAAGAAAGTTACCAACCGCTTTGAGGTAGGGAGATGAGCACAGGGACTCAGGGGAGGGAGGCCACGCAGCTGGGGTGGCAGGGAGCAGAAAATGAGTGATTCAAGGTGAAGTTGGTGAGATGCCACAGGCTCAATAAAAACTGAGCTCTGTAGGACATGGCTGGGATTTCTGAATTTTTGTAATACCAATGTCCTCCAGACACTTATTTGTAAACAAGGAAGTGATATAATCAGATTTTCTTTTTTGACAAGATCACTATGGCTGCGGTGTGGAGAACACACTGATGGAGCAAGGGTGGGCATATTAAACTCTTTAGAGGCTCACTGTGCTTCAGTCACGACTGTGTAGATGGGCAGGAGCATTTACTGAGCTCCCACTGTGTGCGAAGCCCTAAACTAAGAGATGCAACCTCTGCCTTCAAAGACTCATGCTTTTGTGATACAGATTCACAAACAAGTATTTCTACCATCCCACAATACCAAGTTTCTCTTTTACATGCAAAGAACTCCAGGAAGCCTCGCCGTTCCCTGCCTTCTCTCATCTCTGTGTCTCACACTGTGACCCGTTTTGACGTCCAGCTCTTGTACCTCCCATTGCTGTTCTAGGTTTTCACTCATTCTCCATATCGATTGCTCAGGGGAACCCACTGGCAACAGACAGGGTCCAGCGTTCTGTCTTCCTCGGCTCCCGATAGTGAGCAACTCCCCCTCATGATGGCCCCTCTCTTACAGCACGCCAGGACCTAGAATGAACTGCAGCAGGACCCCGGACTTTGTCCTGGCAGGGCTGTCCAGGGGCCCAGGGAACAGGCCAGTCCTCTTCGGTGTCTTCCTAGTACTCTACCTGGTAAGCCTCTTAGGAAACGCGCTCCTTCTGCTGGCCATCGGAGCTGACGTGCGCCTCCACACTCCCATGTACTTCTTCCTCAGCCAGCTCTCCCTGGTGGATCTCTGCTTCACTTCCACCACAGCCCCCAAAATGCTTGAGGATCTACGGACCAGCCACGGATCCATCTCTTTCTCTGGATGTCTGTCCCAATTATATTTCTTTGCTGTTTTTGCCGATATGGACAACCTGCTTTTGACTGCCATGGCTATCGACCGCTATGCTTCCATCTGCCATCCTCTGCACTACCCACTGCTAATGACACCTTGTAGATGTGGGCTGCTGGTGGGTGGGTTGTGGGGGGTGGCCCATTTTGTCTCTCTGGTGCACATCGTGTTTCTATCCCAGTTGTATTTCTATACTAACCAAGAGATTCCCCACTTTTTCTGTGATTTTGGTCCACTTTTTCGTCTTTCTTGCTCAGATACCCACCCTAATGAGATCCTAATGATGCTTCTGACCGGATTGTTAGGAATCGGCCCTCTCCTCTGCATCATAAGCTCTTATACCCATATCTTCCAGGCTGTGGCTAGGGTTCCATCGGCACAGGGGAAAAAGAAAGCCCTGGCCACATGCAGCTCCCACCTCTCCATGGTCATCCTCTTCTACAGCACAGTCTTTGCCACCTACCTGAAGCCACCATCAACCTCTCGCTCTGTGGGGGCGCTGGCTGCTGCTGTCATGTATACCCTGGTAACTCCCACTCTCAACCCTTTCATTTATAGTCTGAGAAACAAGGATGTGAAGAGTTCACTGAAAAGGGTTCTGGGCATAGAGGGTTCATGGGATTATGACTAATCCCCATAAACAAGCACTTTGGAGAAAATCACTCTCCATATCATATTTACAGAGCAAGTCCGTCAACACTAAGGCTGGAATAGAGCATTACATAGTCTATGGGAAAGAACACTGAACTAGAAGTAAAGAGAACTAAAATCTAGTCCCACCCCAGTGTGGGGGGTGGGGAGGTTGTTTGTTTCTTTCTTTCTCTAGATAGATAGATATAATGGTAAGGATCTTCATTATTAATCTGTTGATAGAAATGGCAATGATAAAAAAAATGGCAGTAGGGATGGCAACAGATGATCAATTTTTGATAGCATTAGTGTTAGAAAGCAATTTAAAGAACAGTTAATCCAAGATAGATAGATAAATAGATAGACAGATAAATGCTTATATGAATACAGCATTTTTCTTTCTCTGAATGTCTACCCTTCAGCTGGATACTGGCTGCCACTGAACAACAGCATATTGAGGGTAATACACACACACATACAACATAATAAGATATATATATTTAGGTATATTATATAGATATGCTATACCTAAAGGGGTTTTCCCCATATAAGTTTTATTCATGACTTTAGTTCTGTAAAAATAAAGTTGTCTACAAATTAGTCAATGAATAGATTCTTCTTTCTCTCATAGACGGTCATGGTTGCTGCAGAGAAAGGGTTATTACATCATGTGATAAGAGATGACCCTCTAGGGGTGCCTGGGTGACTCAGTCAGTTGAGCATATGACTTCAACTCAGGTCATGATCTCACAGTTCATGAATCCGAGCCTCATGTCGGGCTCAGTGCTGAGAGCTCAGAACCTAGAGCCTGCTTCAGATTCTGTGTCTTCCTCTCTCTATCCCTACCCCGGTCACACTCTGTCTCCCTCTCTCAAAAATAAATTAATGTTAAAAAAAGAGAGAGAATACACTCCAGTTCACTCACTATGACATGTCCGCTGGTCTCTCTCTACATACCATGCACGACGTTAAGGCAGAGAATACATGTTACATCTCTTTGTGGTGCTCCTGTGATCATGTGGTTGCACATTATGCATTGTGTAGTGCCTGATGATTAATTCTGTTCAGAAGAACAACTCAAGCTACAATGGATTAGAAAGAACCCTAAATTGGGAAGACTAAACTTGACATTCTCAGGCTGGGATTTCTGTTCAGCAATGCAGATGACCAATTCTTAACCTGGACTTACTTCCTGGATCATCTAGAAGTCAATCCTTTGCTTTCGTATCCAACCTAATGACTGTCACGGCATATATTCAGAAGTTATTTTGAAATGAATGGACAATCTGAGTTCACATCCCTTCTGGCTTCCCAAGCAGTTTCTCCTGGTCCCCAGGATCTGTGAATACAGGCTTTTTTCTTTCCCTGAATGTCCCCCCTTCAGCAGGATATTAGATGGCACTGAACAATAACTTATCAGAGGAAATCCAACCACTGGATGTTGTGAAGGTGAACAACAGAGGTCAAAAGTCCACTAAAGGATCAGGAAGACAGTAAGGGTAACAATAATCCAGGGAATCAGTAGTAAAATGTAACACCAAGTTCATTCAGCGCTTAATTGGAGGACATATTATAGGATTCCTGAGAACCAGAACCAAAGCTGAAATCTGGCCTGGGAATCTTAAGTGAAGATAAAGGAGAATAGATGGATACAGAGAAACTTTACATCATAAGAATTGGTTTCTGAGAGCTAATAGAACCCCCTTTCTGAACTGTCTTTTGATTGTTATTGATAGTATATAACCTTGGCTAAAGGTAAGATGGGAAGAATAGAATTATGTCTCCTAAATTAAAAAACAAAACAAAACAAAACACAGACATATGACTTGTGTACCTTCCTCCATGAGTTGTGCATTGGTAAAGATCCACACTTGTGACCAGGGATTTTGGAACAAGGAGTTGACAGTAGCTGTCACTAGTCACTTCTCATGCCTGTCCAGCACCACACCACCCATTACTATCCACCACCATCATTTCCCTCATTACCTTTCCACAAAATATAAGCTAATTCTACACCATCTATTGAGCAATTTACAATGAAGAAGTTATTGTGAGAAGCACTGGAAAGGGTGATCCACTGGCACCACTGAACCTTAGATAGAGGTGCACTGTTTATTATCATAACAGTCTAGTAAAGTGTTTTCCAGAGCTCTTCCAGAGCTATTTTGGTCAGTCTGTAGTTGCTTATTGTTTCTGTTGTGTTTTGGCGGGGGCTGAGCATTGGGACCATCTAGCCCTCCATCTAACTGACATTATACCTTTTCTTTACATTGTATAAAAGAATATCCTATGTGATATAATGTATAATGTATTGACCTCAGTTTTAATGATGAATATTTTTAATATTTCCATTGTTAGAGGCACTCCAAAGAAAGAAACCTTCAAAAGTTGTAAATCAAGGTTAAATTCATGTCCTGATAATGTCAGTACTACTATATTTATCCATCCAAATGTTAATTGTAACTCTGCATGCCTAAGTTTCCTCTGAGGCTTCCTTTTCTATGTGTTCAGTTTAGGTTAAGTATATATCAATAAGAATTGTTCTCCCTTAAAAGAACTTAATGCATTCCCAAGTCCCCAACTAGGAATCCCAGATAAAATTCACTACTTCACTACAAAATATGTTCCCTCCTTATTCCTTCATTGAACAAGATCTCATCTACTCTGACTCAGATAATGAGAACACAGAAGTCTCCTTGCAATGCCTCTCCCATGCTGTGTTCAAACCTGTGCAAAGGGAAACACATTCAATCCTCACTTTCTGTGATCTGATGGCATAATAGAGTACTAATCCAGAATCATTTGTCCAGAACAGGCAAATAGAATAGTTAAACTCCACATCTGCAGCCTGTAAGGTCACAATCAGAGACAGCTCAAGGATACATACTAAATTATCTTTAAAGGTTTTATGTTAAAAAATAAGAAATTATTGGATTTGAGGACAAAAGACAGTTAAATATTAACATTACATATGGTTCAACCTATACATGGGCACAGATTATGCTAAATGTTTCATTCTAACTACAGCCATATGCTGAGTCCCTAACTGTTTTGAAAAGAATTCTTAGAAAATGTGATCTTTTAGGAATTATTTAAGTGAGTGCTCTTCCATAAACCACCCGCCCCATTTCCAGGGCATCAGCATTCACTAAAGCTTTTCCATCAGGCTTTTCTTCTTTGGCAATCTGAAAGCGACTTTGTAGCATCCTCAAAGAAAAGGTTTCTGTGAAGCAGCAAATCCTAATCTCTGAGTGTCCCAACTTCTTCAAGCTGAGTTCCCTTTACATGAAAAACATAAAGGCCAGACCTTGCTTTCATGAATTTTCAGAATGAAAAGACCTGAGGTGTTCTTTCAGTTTGGGTGTCATATGTCTATTCCTAATAATTTTCCACCCTAAAGCCTGAGGCACACCTTGTTAAAAGTGTGGGGCCCACCCACACAGCCTTTGCAGATACAGCTGGGCTGCCTGTCCTGGCAGCAGTCCTCCAGGTCTCAATTAGCAAGTACAACACTGTATATCTTCTTAAAATACACCACACATCCGCCAGGGACCAAACACTATCCAAAACAGGAAAAGAGAGCCACTGCAGACACCTGAATTGAAGGAAAAAGAGGCAATAATGCGACAGAGCACATGGAACTCACACCAGAGACACTCCATGGAAGTGCCAGCTCCTGGGAAACAGGAAACACTGCACTGCGGGCACTTCAGGACTTCCTCGTAAGGTTAAGTGCCTACGAGAGCAGGAAATGCTTTGACTTTACTAACACACAGAAATAGACACAGAAAGTTAGAAAAAAATGAGATGACAGAAAAAAAGATCCCAAATGAAAGAATAGAACCAAACCACAGCAAAATATCTAAGCAAAATAGATACAAGTAATATGCCTGATAGATAATTTACAGTAATGCTCATAAAGATACTCACTGGACAGGGTGGGAGCCAAGATGGTGGAACAGCATGGAAGTTTTTTGTGTGTCTCGCGTCAATGAAATGCAGCCAGACCAACACTAAACCATCCTACACACCTAGAAAAGTGATCTGAGGATTAACACTACAAACTGCACAACCCGAACCACAGAATTCAGCAGGTCCATGGCGAAGAGAGGTGAAGTGGGGAAGAGAGAAGCTGAGGCAGGCAGGAAGGTGCTTTCGCGTGCAGAGATAGGACGGAGATGGTGGGAGAATACGGAAAAGCACGCATCCCCAAAAGCAGCTGGAGAGAAAGTGGAAAATTGGAAACAGCCACAGGGACTAAGCTAAAAAGGGAGAAAGGAGAAAGGAGAAAAGAGACGGTTTAAATTCCATTAAGACCATAAACAGGGGGAGTGCAGAGTCTGCAACACCGCAGCTCAATACCTGGTGGTGCTCTGGTGGGAAGGGTGAAGCCCCAGGAGCAGAGTGGGGTCTGGGAGGTTCTCAGGCCACACAGGGAGAAGCAGTTCCACTGCTGGAAGGCCATTTGGTAGAGACTGTTGAAGCCACCTGGTCCCAGCAGACCCCAAAGAATGCCCACATTTGCTGGTACTGGAACAAGGTCTTTAAGGGTGAAGCCTGGTGCCAGATGTGTGTTGTGATTTTCCATAATCCTTGAAATGCTGCTACTACACTATCTCGCAAACTTTTTTGGGGGTGGGCTGGCACCTGGCTGCTGTGTTGCATCCACACGACTCCTGAAACAATGCTACGGGCACCAGTGACAGTCACAACAAAGTTTATTACAATGAGAGGCAAGGCCGACTGATTGGGACCAACACTCTTGATAAGCGTGTGGCCTCAAACAGCCAGGGTACGGAGTTTTTAAAGCCGATCACATCGTTTTATCATTATCTGGGAACAGAACAGAGAAACAGTTCCCAGATTAGTTAGAAACAGTTGCCAGATGAGTCAGAAACAGTTATTGAATGAGGTGATTATTTTAGACTTTCTGCCCCTAAGTTGCAACCAGTGGATCTCCTTGACCTTGTCTTTGATGCTCTTTTTTTGAGCTTTTGTTTCCTTCATTGGTAAAGCCTGATTCACAAGAGTATGAAGTATGATTTACAAGAGTAAAAGCAAGGCTGTTATCTTTTGACCTTCAGTGTCAAAACAAAGTTGTTATTTTTCAAGCTAAGTGTTAGCCTTACACTACAATTTAACCCTTACAGCAGGCTCGGGGCACTGGCAGCAGCAGGGACCAGCAAACGTTCCTGGGTGTGGCCAGCATTCAGCCATTGCTTGGTGAGAGCCTCCCACAGAGGGGCTGAACAGGTCCAAGCCAGAGTCCTTAAGAAGTAAGGTGCCGAGGAGGAGCCAAGAGTGGAGAGGTTACACCGAGCCCTACACAACTGGGCCAAATTTGCTCTTCAAGAACACAAGTCTCACCGCCAGCTTAGTTTATTGACTATGAAGAGCTACATAGACTGACTTCTAGGGTAAAAGGAAGCAATTTCAGTCCTACTTCAATCTGTTAGCAGATTCATCTATTCAATTTCTTTCTTTTTTTTCTTCTCTTTCTCCTTTTTCTCTTTTACACTTCTTTTCTTTTTCTTGAATACAGAAAGAGAATCAACTCATTTTTATTTTCAATTTTTATTAAAAATATCTGTCTTTAATTTTTATTACTATTTTTATTACTATCACATGTAAATTTTTTCAAATTCTACTTTAGTTCCATCATTTTATTTTAGTCTACTTCAGTGTACTCACTTTTTCAAATTTTCAAACATTTTTTCTTTTTTTTTCTTTTTTTCTTTCTCTTTTTTCTTTTTCCTTTCTTTACTTTTTCTTGAATAAAGAGAAAAACTTCATTTTTACTTTCAATTTCTTTTAAAAATATTTTTATTTAATTTTTATTATCATACACTTTTTTCTTTTATGTAATTTTGTTTTCAAATTCTATCTTACTCCTATCACTTTATTTCAGTCTACTACAGTGTATTCACTTTTTCAAATTTTCAAACGATTTCTTTTTTCATTTTTTTCTTTTTTGTCTTTTTTCTTTTTCATTTCTTTTCATTTTTCTTACATATAGAAAATGAAAAAAATCATGTTTCCTGGGGCGCCTGGGTGGCGCAGTCGGTTAAGCGTCCGACTTCAGCCAGGTCACGATCTCGCGGTCCGGGAGTTCGAGCCCCGCGTCGGGCTCTGGGCTGATGGCTCAGAGCCTGGAGCCTGTTTCTGATTCTGTGTCTCCCTCTCTCTCTGCCCCTCCCCCGTTCATGCTCTCTCTCTGTCCCAAAAATAAATAAACGTTGAAAAAAAAATTAAAAAAAAAATCATGTTTCCTTTTAATTTTTATTAAAAATATTTTTCTTTCATTTTTTTCTCCTATATTCTCTAATTTGGGGTATATTTTTTCAAATTCTATTTTACCCACATCATCTCATTTTAGTCTACCTTAGTGTATCCATTTTTTCAAATTCTCAAACAATTTCCTTTTTTTTCTCTCCCCCCCCCCCTTTTTTTCATTTCTCTACTCTGTCAAACTACTTTCAACATCCAGACCAAAACACACCTAGGATCTAGCATCATCTATTCAACTTGCGTGTGTGTTTCTAATTTTTAATTTTAATGTTTTTAAATTTTAATTTCTGTAATTTCAACTTTTCTACCTCATTAACTCCTTTTCTCCCTTCAAAATGACAAAACGAAGGAATTCACCCCAAAAGAAAGAGCATGAAGACACGACAGCCAGGGATTTAACCAACACAGACACAAGCAAGATGTCTAAACCAGAATTTAGAATCATGATAATAAGAATACTAGCTGGAGTCGAAAATAGATTAGAATCCCTTTCAACAGAGATAAAAGAAGTCAAAAATAGCCACAATGAAATTAAAAATGCTATAACTGAGCTGCAATCACAGATGGATGCAGCGGCAGCAAGGATGGATGAGGCAGAACAGAGAATCAGCGATATAGAGAACAAACTTATACAGAATAATGAAGCAGAAAAAAAGAGGGAGATTGAGGCAAAAGAGCACGAGTTAAGAATTAGAGAAATCGGTGACTCATTAAAAAGGAACAACATCAGAATCATAGGGGTCCCAGAGGAGGAAGAGAGAGAAATAGGGGTAGAAGGGTTATGTGAGCTAATCATAGCAGAAAACTTTCCTAACCTGGGGAAAGACACAGACATCAAAACCCAGGAAGCACAGAGGACCCCCATTAGATTCAACAAAAAGCGACCATCTACAAGGCATATCATAGTCAAATTCACAAAATACTCAGGCAAGGAGAATCATGAAAGCAGCAAGGGAAAAAAAGTCCCTAACCTACAAGGGAAGACAGATCAGGTTTGCAGCAGACCTATCCAGAGAAACTTGGCAGGCCAGAAAGGAGTGGTGGGATATATTCAGTGTGCTGAATCAGAAAAATAGGAGCCAAGAATTCTTTATCCAGCAAGGCTGTCATACAAAAGATAAAGAGTGATAAAAAGTTTCCCAGACAAACAAAAATTAAAGGAGTTTGTGACCACTAAACAGCCCTGCAAGAAATTTTAAGGGGGACTCTCTGAGGGGAGAAAAAATGAAAAAAAAAAATACACACACACACACACACACACACACACACACACACACACATACATACACATACACACCAAAAGCAACAAAAGATTAGAAAGGACGAGAGAACACCACCAGAAACTCCACCTCTACAAACATCATAATGGCAATAGATTCATATCCTTCAGTACTCATTCTAAACGACAATGGACTCAATGCTCCAATCAAAAGACATAGGGTAACAGAATAGATAAGAAAACAAGATCCATCTATATGCTGTCTACAAGAGACCCACTTTAGACCTAAAGACACCTACAGATTGAAAATAAGGGGATGGAGAACCATCTATCATGCTAATGTTCAACAAAAGAAACCTGGAGTGGCCATACTTACATGAGACAATCTAGACTTCATTTTTTAAATTTTTTTCATTTTTTAATGTTTTTTAATCTAGACATTAAAATAAAGACTGTATCAAGAGATGCAGAAGGGCATTATATCATAATCAAGGGGTTTATCCACCAAGAAGACCTAACAATTGTAAACATTTATGTGCCAAATGTGAGAGCACACAAATATATAAATCAACCACACACATAAAGAAACTCATCGATAGTAATAGCATAATAGTAGGAGACTTTAACACCCCACTCACAACAATGGACACATCATCTAATCAAAAAATCAACAAGGAAACAATGGCTTTGAATGACACACTGGACCAGACGGACTTCACAGATATATTCAGAACATTTCATCCTAAAGCAGCAGAATATACATTCTTCTCCAGTGCACATGGAACGTTCTCCAGAATAGACCATATACTGGGACACAAATCAGCCCTAAGTAAGTACAAAAAGATCGAGATCATACCATGCATATTTTCAGACCACAATGCTATGAAACTCGAAATTAACCACAAGAAAAATTTGGAAAGGTAGGAAATACTTGGAGACTGAAGAACATCCTACTAAAGAATGAATGGGCTAACCAAGCAGTTAAAGAGGAAATGAAAAAGTACATGGAAGTCAATGAAATTGACACCACCACAACCCAAAACCTCTGGGACAGAGCAAAGGCCATCATAAGAGGAAAGTATATAGCAATCCAGGCCTTCCTAAAGAAGGAAGAAAGATCTCAGATACACAACCTAACCTTACGCCTTAAGGAGCTGGAAAAAGAACAGCAAATAAAACCCAAAACCAGCAGAAGACAGGAAATAATAAAGATTGGAGCAGAAATTAATGCTATTGAAACCAAAAAACAAACAAACAAACAAACAAACAAACAAAAAACAGTAGAACAGATCAAAGAAACCAGAAGCAGGTTCTTTGAAAGAATTAACAAAATTGATAAACCCTAGCCAGTTTGATCAAGAAGAAAAAGGAAAGGACCCAAATAAGTAAAATCAAGAATGAAAGAGGAGAAATCACAAACAACACAACAGAAATAAAAACAATAATAAGAGAATATTATGAGCAATTATATGCCAATAACATGGGCAATCTGGAAGAAATGGACAAATTCCTAGAAATGTATACACTACCAAAACTGAAACAGGAAGAAATAGAAAATTTGAACAGACCCATAACCAGTAAGGAAATCAAATTAGTGATCAAAAATCTCTCAAAAAACAAGAGTCCAGGGCCAGACAGCTTTCCAGGGGAATTCTACCAAACATTTAAGGAAGAGTTAACACCTATTCTCTTGAAGGTGTTCCAAAAAATAGAAATGGAAGAAAAACATCCAAACTCTTTCTATGAAGCCAGCATTACCTTGATTCCAAAACCAGACAGAGACCCCACTAAAAAGGAGAACTATAGACCAATTTCCCTGATGAACATGGATGCAAAAATCCTCAACAAGATATTAGCCAACCGGATCCAACAATACATTAAAAAAAATTATTCACCATGACCAAGTGGGATTTATACCTGGGATGCAGGGCTGGTTCAATATCCGCAAAACGATTAACAGGATTCATCACATCAATAAAAGAAAGGACAAGAACGATATGATCCTCTCAATAGATGCAGAGGAAGCATTTGACAAAATACAACATCCTTTCTTGATAAAAGCCCTCAAGAAAGTAGGGATAAAAGGATCATACCTCGAGATCGTAAAAGCTATATATGAACGACCCAACACTAATATCATCCTCAATGGGGAAAAACTGAGAGCTTTCCCCCTAAGGTCAGGGACAAGACAGGGATGTCCACTCTCGCCACTGTTACTCAACATAGTATTGGAAGTCTTAGCCTCTGCAATCAGACAACACAAAGAAATGAAAGGCATCCAAACCGACCAGGAGGAGGTCAATTTTCATAGTAGCTATCAAGACAGTATGGTACTGGCACAAGAACAGACACTCAGATCAATGGAATAGAATAGAGAACCCAGAAATGGACTCACAAACATCTGGCCAACTAATCTTTGACAAAGCAGGAAAGAATAACCAATGGAATAAAGACAATCTCTTCAGCAAGTGGTGCTGGGAAAACTGGACAGTGACATGCAGAAGAATGAACCTGGACCACTTTCTTACATCATACACAAAAATAAACTCAAAATGGATGAAAGACCTAAACGTAAGACAGGAAGCCATCAAAATCCTCAAGGAAAAAGCAGGCAAAAACCTCTTTGATCATGGCCTCAGCAATTTCTTACTCAACACGTCTCCAGAGGCAAGGGAAACAAAAGCAAAAATGAACTACTGGGACCTCATCAAAATAAAAAGCTTCTGCACAGTGAAGGAAACAATCAGCAAAACTAAAAGGCAACAAACAGAATGGGAGAAGATATTTGCAAATGACATATCAGATAAAGGGTTAGTATCCAAAGTCTGTAAAGAACTTACCAAACTCAACACCAAAAAAACAAATAATCCAGTGAAGAAATGGGCAAAAGACATGAATAGACACTTCTCCAAGGAAGACATCCAGATGGCCAACTGACACATGAAAAAATGCTCCACATCACTCATCATCAGGGAAATACAAATCAAAACCACAATGAGATACCACCACACACCTGTCAGAATGGCTAACATTAACAACTCAGGCAACAACAGATGTTGGTGAGGATGCGGAGAAAGAGGATATCTTTTGCATTGTTGGTGGCAATGCAAGCTGGTGCGGCCACTCTGGAAAACAGTATGGAGGTTCCTCAAAAAACTAAAAATAGAACTACCCTACGATCCAGCAATTGCACTACTAGGCATTTATCCACGGGAAACAGGTGTGCTGTTTCAAAGGGACACATGCACCCCCATGTTCATAGCAGCACTATCAACAATAGCCAAAGTATGGAAAGAGCCCAAATGTCCATAGATGGATGAATGAATAAAGAAGATGTGGTATATATGTATACACAATGAAGTATTAGCAGTCAAAAAGAATGAAATCCTGCCATTTGCAACTGTGTGGATAGAACTGGAGGGTATTATGCTAAGTGAAATTAGTCAGTCAGAGAAAGACAGATATCATATGACTTCACTCATATGAGGACTTTAAGAGACAAAACATATGAACATAAGGGAAGGGAAATGAAAATAATATAAAAACAGGGAGGGGGACAAAACATAAGAGACTCATACATATGGAGTACAAACTGAGGGTTAATGGACGGGTTATGGGAGGGGGGTTGGCTAAATGGGTAAGGGGCATTAAGGAATCTACTCCTGAAATCATTGTTGTACTATATGGTAATTAATTTGGGTGTAATTCAAAAAAAAATAATAATAACATAAAAGCAAAAAAAAAGAATTTAATTCTATTTCATGTCAGGAGAAGGGAGGAGGCAGAAAGGAAAATGAAAGACAATTTTTTCCTTGATTTCTCTAATGTATATGGGTAGTTTATGTGAAATACAGAAAGAAACATACACAAGTAAATTCCGGAATAAAATACATAAATGAATTCTGGAACAGCTTTGGAAAAAATAAAAATTAAAAAACTAATTAATCTTTGAAAAGCAGGAAAGAACATCCAATGGGGAAAACACAGTAACTTCAAAAAATGCTTTTTTAGAATATTGGACGGCTATACACAAGAGAAGGAAAATAGGCCACATTCTTACACCATACACAAAAATAAATTCAAAAGGCACTAAAGACATAAATATGAGGCCTGAAACCATAAAGGTCCTAGAACAGAGGACAAGCAGTAATTATTCTGACATAAGCTGTAGCAGTTTCTTACTAGATATGTCTTCTGAGGCAAGGGAAATAAGAGAAAATATAAACTATTGGGACATCATCAAAATAAAAAGCTTCTGCACAGTAAAGAAAAAAATCAACAAAACTAAAAGGCAACCTATGGAATGGAAGAAGATATTTGAAAATGACATATCTGATAAAGGAATTGTGTCCAAAATATATAAAGAACTTATAAAACTCAACACCTAGGGGTGCCTGTATAGCTCAGTTAGTTAAGTGACAACTTCGACTCAGGTCATGATCTCGTGGTTCATGAGTTCAAGCCCCATGTCAGGCTTTGTGTTGACAGTTCAGAGCCTGGAGCCTGCTGGGATCCTGTGTCTCCTCTCCCTTCCCCTCCCCTGCTCTTGCTCTGTCTCTCTCTCTCAAAAATAAAAATAAACATTAAAAAATTTATAAAACTCAACACCCAAAACACATATAAAACAACCTAAAAATGGGCAGCAAATATGAACATACATTTCTCCAAAGAAGACATCCAGATGGCCAATAAACACATGAAAAGATGGTCAACACTACTCAAAATCAAGGAATACAAATCAAAACTACGATGAGATATGACTTCACACCTGTCAGAATGGCTAAAATTTATGACACAGGAAACAACAGATGTTGGCCAGGTTGCAGAAAAAGAGAACCCTTTTGCACTGTTGGTGGGGATGCAAACTGGTGCAGCCACTCTGGGAAACAGTATGGAGGTTCCTCAAATGGTTAAAAATACAACTACCCTATTATCCAGTAATCACACTATTTTTATCCAGAAGTTTTTAAAAGCACTAATTCAAAGAAATACATGCACACCTATACTTATAGCCAACATTATTTACAATAGCCAAATTATGGAAACAGCATCTTTCTGTAGTGGGTAGGCTTTCACTACAATTTCACCTTTCAAGATTCCTGGCTTTACCCGAGTATCTCCATTTTAACTCATTACATGTGATGACCTTAGCTTTGTCTTCTATAAACAAAGTTGCCTAGAACATTGAAATCACTTGGGAAGTGATCAAAGGTCCTCATTTTTATATTTTATTTTCTAAATATAATTTATTGTCCAATTGGCTTACATACAACACCCAGTTCTTATCCCAACAAGTGCCCTCCTCAATGCCCATCACCCACTTTTCCCTCTCCCCCACACCCCATCAACCCTCAGTTTGTTCTCTGTATTTAAGAATCTCTTATGCTTTGCCTCCCTCCTTTTCTGTTTGTAACTATTTTCCCCCTTCCCATCCCCCATAGTCTTCTGTTAACTTTCTTAAGATCCACATATGAGTGAAAACATATGATATCTGTCTTTCTCTGACTGATTTATTTCACTTAGCATAATACCCTCCAGTTCCATCTACATTGCTGCAAATGGCATGATTTTATTCTTTGTCATTGCCAAGTAGTATTCCATTGTATATATAAACCACATGTTCTTTTTTTTTCAATATATGAAATTTATTGTCAAATTGGTTTCCATACAACACCCAGTGCTCATCCCAAAAGGTGCCCTCCTCAATACCCATCACCCACCCTCCCCTCCCTCCCACCCCCCATCAACCCTCAGTTTGTTCTCAGTTTTTAAGAGTCTCTTATGCTTTGGCTCTCTCCCACTCTAACCTCTTTTTTTTTTTTCCTTCCCCTCCTCCATGGGTTTCTGTTAAGTTTCTCAGGATCCACATAAGAGTGAAACCATATGGTATCTGTCTTTCTCTGTATGGCTTATTTCACTTAGCATCACACTCTCCAGTTCCATCCACGTTGCTACAAAGGGCCATATTTCGTTCTTTCTCATTGCCATGTAGTACTCCATTGTGTATATAAACCACAATTTCTTTATCCATTCATCAGTTGATGGACATTTAGGCCCTTTCCATAATTTGGCTATTGTTGAGAGTGCTGCTATAAACATTGGGGTACAAGTGCCCCTATGCATCAGTACTCCTGTATCCCTTGGGTAAATTCCTAGCAGTGCTATTGCTGGGTCATAGGGTAGGTCTATTTTTAATTTTCTGAGGAACCTCCACACTGCTTTCCAGAGTGGCTGCACCAATTTGCATTCCCACCAACAGTGCAAGAGGGTTCCCGTTTCTCCACATCCTCGCCAGCATCTATAGTCTCCTGATTTGTTCATTTTGGCCACTCTGACTGGCGTGAGGTGATATCTGAGTGTGGATAAACCACATCTTCTTTATCCATTCATCAGTTGATGGACATTTAGACTCTTTTCATAATTTGGCTATTGTTGAAAGCACTGCTATAAACATTGGGGTACATGTGTTCCTATGAATCAGCACTCCTGTATCACTTGCGTAAATTCCTAGCAGTGCTATTGCTGGGTCATAGGGTAGTTCTATTTTTAATTTTTTGAGGAATCTCCGCACTGTTTTCCAGCCTCAAGACATTTTTTAAAAGAACATTCTATAAGATAAGAAGACCTAAAATAAAACAATATTAATTAATATATAGTTTGTTCAATGGGGGGAAAGTGGAAGAATAAGTCATGTATAGGAGGGAACTTGGAATTTTTGGAGCTGGTATCACATTTGTGAAGAAAGGATCACTAGTGTGTCTGCAGAGACACAAAGTAGAGCCAGGTCTGGCTGATACTCTCACAGCATGTAAACAGTCTATAGTTCCATGTTGAATAACAGTGGTGAGAGTGGACATCCCTGCTGTGTATCCAACCTTAGGGGTACAGCTCAAAGTTTTTCCACATTGAGGATGATATTAGCTGTGGGTCTTTTGTATATGGCCTTTATGATCTTGAGTTATGTTCTTCTATCCCTACTTACTGGAGGTTTTTATCAAGAAAGAATGCTGTATTTTCTCAAATGTTTTTCTTGCATCTATTGAGAGAACCATATGGTTCTTATTCTCTCTTTTCTCATTGTGGTGCACCACAGTGATTGATTTGCTAATATTGAACAAGCCCTGCATCCCAGGAATAAATCCCACTTGATTGTGGTGAATAATTCTTTTAATGTACTCTTGAATTCAATTAGCTGTATAGAGTTCAGAACTTTTGTGTCGATGTTCAAAAGGGATATTGCTCTGTGGTTCTCCTTTTTAGTGGGGTCTTTGTCTGCTTTTGGAATCAAGGTATTTCTGGCCTCATAGAATTAGTTTGGAAGTTTTCCTTCCATTTCTATTTTTTGGAACAGTTTCAAAACTATAGGTATTAATTCTTCTTTAAATGTCTGGTAGAATTCCCCTGGGAGGCCATTTGGCCCTGGACTCTTGTTTGTTTGGAGATTTTTGATTACTAATTCAATTTCTTTACCAACTATGAATCTGTTCAAATTTTCTATTTTTTCCTGTTTAAGTTTCAGTAGTTTATATGTTTCTATGAATTTATCCATCTCTTCCAGATTTCCCAAATTGTTGACATTAATTGCTCATAATATTCTCTTACAATTTTTTTGTATTTCTGTGGTGTTGGGTGTGATCTATCCTCTTTCATTCGTGATTTCATCTATTTGGGTTCTTTCTATTTTCTTTTGAGAAGACTGGCTAGGGGGTTATCAGTTTTGTTAATTCTTTCAAAAAATTCCTCATTTTGTTTATCTCTTCTACTATTATTTTGATTTCCATGTCATTTATTTCAGCTTTAATCTTTATTATTTCCCTCCTTCTGCTGGTTTTTGCCCTTTATTTGTTGTTCTTTTTCCAGCTTCTTTAGATGTAAGGTTAGGTTGTACATTTCAGACTTTTGTTCCTTCTTGAGGAAGATCTGAATTGCTATATACTTCCTTCTTATAACTGCTTTTGCTGCAGCCCAGAGGTTGAGGACTATGGCATTTTCATTTTCATTGGCTTCCATGTATTTTTTTTTTATTTCTTCTTCAATTTCCTGGTTAACCCATACATCATTTAATAGGATGTTCTTTAACCTCAATGTATTGGTTATATTTCCAAGTTTTATTTTTTTCATGTGGTTGACTTTGAGTTTCATAAGGTCTAAATATGCATGGGATGATCTCAATCCTTTTGCACTCATTGAGGCCTGATTTGTGACCCAGTATGTGATCTGTTCTATAGAAAGTTCCATGGGCACTTCAAAAGAATGTGTACCTTACTGCTTTAGGATCAAATGTTCTGATATATCTGTTAAGTCCATCTGGTCCAATGTGTAATTCAAAGTCATTGCTTCTTTGTTGATTTTATGCTTAGATGATCTGTCCATTGCTACAAGTAGGGTGTTAAATCCTTACTATTATTGTATTATCATCAATGAGTTTCTGTAAATTTGGTCTTAACTGATTTATGTAATTAGATTCCTTCAAGTTGGGGACATAAATATTTACCATTGTTAGATCTTCTTGTTGGATAGTCCTAGCCTCAGCAATCAGAAACAAAAAAATAAATAAATAAAAGGCATCCAAATTGGCAAGGAAGAAGTCAAGCTTTTGCTCTTTGCAGACAACATGATCTCTATGTGGAAAACTCAAAAGATTGCACCAAAAAATTCCTAGAACTGATACATGAATTCAACAAAGTTGCAGGATATAAAATCAACATACAGAAACTGTTGCATTTCTATACACCAATAATGAACCAGCAGAAAGAGAAATCAAGGAATCAATTCCATTCACAATTACACCAAAAACTATGAGATACCTAGGAATAAACCTAACTAAAAAGGTAAAAGAGCTGTACTCTGAAAGCTACAGAATACATCTGAAAGAAATTGAAGAAGACACAATGAAATAGAAAAACATTCTATGTGGGGCGCCTGGGTGGCTCAGTCGCTAAAGCATCCAACTTCGGCTCAGGTCATGATCTCATGGTTTTCGAGTTCAAACCCCACGTTGGGCTCTGTGCTGACAACTCAGAGCCTGGAACCCACCATGGATTCTGTGTCTCCCTTTCTCTCCGATCCTCCCCTGATCATGTTCTGTCTCTCTCTCTCTTTCAAAAATATTCAATTTTTTTTTAAAAATAGAAAAACATTCCATGCTCATAGATTTGAAGAACAAGTGTTGTTAAAATGTTGATACTACCCAAAGCAATCTACACATGAAATCCAATCCCTATCAAAGTAACACCAGAATTCTTGACAGAGCTAGAACAAACAATCCTAAAATTTGTATGGAACCACAAAAGACCCTGAAGAGCCAAAGCAATCTTGAAAAAGAAAACCAAAGCTGGAAACATCACTATCCCAGACATCAAGATGTATTACAAAGCTGTAATCATCAAAACAGTATGTTACTGGCACAAAAACGGACACTCAGATAGATGGAACAGAATAGAAAACCCAGAAATGGACCTACAAACATATGGCAAACCAATCTTTGACAAAGAAGGAAAGAATATCCAATGGAATAAAGACCATCTCCTCAGCAAATGGTGCTGGGAAAACTGGACAGTGACATACAGAATAAACCTGGACCACTTTCTTACATTTTGTTAACTTAAAATGGGTGAAATACCTAAATGTGAGACAGAAAGCATCAAAATAATAGAGGAGGAAACAGGCAGAAACCTCTCTGACCTCAGTTGTAGCAACTTCTTACTAGATACGTCCACGGAGTTAAGGAAAACAAAAGCAAAAATGAACTACTGGGTCTCATCAAGATAAAAAGCAAAGAAAACAACAAAACTAAAAGGCAGCTGATGGAATGGGAGAAGATATTTGCAAATGACATATCAGATAAAGGGCTGGTATCCAAAATCTATAAAGATCTTATCAAACTCAACACCCAAAGAACACATAATCCAGTTAAACTGTGCAGAAGACATAAACACACACTTCTCCAAAGAAGACATCCATATGGCTAACACATGAAAGAAAATATGTTCAACATCATTCATCATCAGGAAAACACAAATCAAAACTACAATGAGGTATCATTTCATGCCAGTCAGAATGGCTAACATTAACAACACAGGAAACAACAGGTGTTGGTGAGAATATTGAGAAAGGGGAACACTTTTGCACTGTTGGTAGAAATGTAAACTGGTGCAGCCATTCTGGGAAACAGTATGGATGTTCCTGAAAAAGTTAAAAATAGAACTAGCCTACAACTCAACAATTGAACTATTAGGTGTTTATACAAAGGATACAAAGATGCTGATTTGAAGGGGCACATGCACCCCAATGTTTATAGCAGCACTATCAACAATAATCAAATTATGGAAAGAGCAAAAATGTCCACTGACTGATGAATGGATAAAGAAGATGTGGTGTATATACAATGGAATATTACTCAGCAATAAAAATTAATGAAACTTTGCCATTTATAAAGACATAGATAGGACTAGAGTGTATAACGCTAAGCAAAATAAGTCAGTCAGAGAAAGAAAAATACCATATGATTTCACTCATATGTGGATTTTAAGAAACAAACAGATGAGCATAGGGAAAAGGAAGGCAAAATAAGATAATAACAGTAAATAAAATCTTAAAAGACTCTTAAATACAGAGGACAAAGTGAGGGTTGAAGAAGGGGAGGTGGGGGATAGGCTGGGTGGGGGATGGGTACTAGGAGGGCATTTGTTGGGATGAGAAATGGAGGTTGTATACAAGTGATGAATCACTAAATTCTAGTACACTATATGTAAACTACCTTGAATTTAAATAAAGTCTTGGAAGAAAAAAATAAAAGACTATAGTTCTAAACAGCAAATATAAAACTCTAATAAACAAATGAGTTACATGATGTGTGGGGCTCAAAGCAAAATAAAAATACAGAATTCTGGGGCACCTGGGTGGCTCAGTTAGTTGAGTGTCCGACTTTGGCTCAGGTCATGATCTCATGGCTTGTGAGTTCAAGCCCCGCGTCAAGCTCTGTGCTGACAGCTCAGAGCCTGGAGCCTGCTTCAGATTCTGTGTCTCCCTCTCTCTCTGCCCACACTCGCTCACTCGCTCTCTCTCTCTCTCTCTCTCTCTCAAAAATAGATAAAAATTTAAAAAATTCAGAGCTCCTCGTTCAAAGTTACTGAGACTTTCAAGATGGTGAAACAGAGCATCAAATCAGGCACAGAGCCCATGGTGGCTGCAGCATGTCTATGAAGCTTCCATACAATCAAAGAATGTTCAAGACTATTTCATTTTGACTTGAAAATAATTTATAAACAAGACTTCAGAGAGACAACACATAAAGAGGAAAATCGTTCCTCGTTACTTCATCAAAATGCCGGATTTCTTGACATCTGTAGAAACTTCAGATAAAGTTGATGTGGGTGGTATTTTGAAAGAAATTAGACCACACTGCAGTCAGCTGAAGAACTGGAGTCTTGGTTTAAATCCCAGCTTCACAATTGATTGTAACACAGGCACATTTAACGGCAGTGAAATTTGCTGACAGTAGACCCTGAGCATTCTCTCCACACACAAGCATCAACATGTGAAACCATGGATGAGTTCATCACCTTCATGGTGGTGGTCATACGACAATACAGGGAAGTCAAATCATCACATGCACACTTGACACATATACAGATATATTTGTCGATGATTCCTCAACAACATGGGGAAACAGCAAAATTACTTAAATCATTTGAGCCCCTATTTTCTTATAAGGAGAGGTGATTTTACTACTTCTCTTGCTGGGTGTTTGGAAGAAAAAAAAATGAGCTAACACCTGTAAGGAACTCAGAATAAGAACTAATACAATAAGCGCACAATAAAAGTTATTTCCCTTCTATTTATAGCATATATGTGAACAAGGAATTTAATTGTGATAAATCTACAATGAATTCCTGCAAAGCAACAATAATGGATCTCAACACAAAGATGGACAGGGTACGTGGTGTTTATAATTGTTATAAGAAAATTTGCATAGATAGCATTGCATATATTCCTTGGATGAGGCTCACAGAATATTTTCACCTGAAGGATTCAGAAAGAAGTAGGGATACACATGGGAGAGACCAGCCTCATTCCTTAGAGAGATATGTGACTTTTGGTATCCCGATTTTAAAGAAACTAATTTAGTGCTAATACCAACAGTGAAGAATTGGGTTTAGAATAAACAGAAGCAATCACACTTTTCCTCATTCCTCTCTTTGTTTTCCATAGAATCAGAGTAATGAATACGTAGAATTTTAAAGGTTATCATCATTCTATATGGATCAATGGAACATAACCGGCCCCCATTCCTTAATAAAATTTGCCAGATTTCTTTCATTTTATACAAAGTTTTTCCAAAGGAAGAAAAGGTAATTGAACTAAGAAAACAGAGGAGGCCCCTGACAATCCTGCTGTCCATGACTCTACAAATAAGGAAGAAACATAGAAAAGAAAATTTTAGGCTGGGGAGGGGGAGGGGGAACAATGGAACTCAAGATAGTAACACCCAAGAGGAATTGTCTTGAATTGCATGTGTGGGAAAATATCCTGTTTATTCTCACAGCGATCCTGCTCACACCCAGGGGACACTCTCTCCGTGTTTATATGTCTAACGTCTGTGGCTCCTGAGAGGCAGGAAGAATGTCAGAAGGAGACAAAGACGTTTCTGAACATGAAGAGCTCATGCTGCAATCCCAATATGAACACTCACTTCAAATATCTTCCTGACATTCTCAGCTGTGGGGAGTGTAAACCTGCAAAGCTGGGCAGGCTGTGAATCCGACAATCAGGTAAGAGAATGCCTTAGGACTCGGGCTGAGAGGACCCCATATTTTCTGCATGCTTGTTTATATGCAAGTAAGCGCCCAGATCTAGATCTGGTTTCCTATTTTATGATGGATTCCTGATTGCATTTGTGGATTGTGAAGGCTCTTCATACACTTTTTTTTTTTTAATTTTTTTTTTCAACGTTTATTTATTTTTGGGACAGAGAGAGACAGAGCATGAACGGCGGAGGGGCAGAGAGAGAGGGAGACACAGAATCGGAAACAGGCTCCAGGCTCTGAGCCATCAGCCCAGAGCCTGACGCGGGGCTCGGACTCACGGACCGCGAGATTGTGACCTGGCTGAAGTCGGACGCTTAACCGACTGCGCCACCCAGGCGCCCCACTCTTCATACACTTTTATTGCCATATCTCATTCACACCTCAGGAGGCCTGTTTCTCTAAATATTCTCCAGAGTAAATATGTAATCTCTCAGCATTAAAATTGCAGTGAAATAAATGACTGAGTAAGGAAAAGTCGTCTTTAATGTTAGAAAAAGGTTTCTTCCCCAAATGAATTTTTGATCCAATTTTGTTTGGTGAGTCAGAGAACCCAAAATGATATTTGCCATACCATTTGTATCTTACACAGGAGAGGTAGGATTAACAGTGTGAAAACATACTGTCAAAGAAAGCTACTCTGACCTGCATGAAGCCAGCCTTTTACAGAGGTACAGCACAGATCAGGTATGTTCTCTAAATTCCTTCAACTCTACAGCGTAGAATCCCCCAGGCTATGGAGAAGTACTGCCTCATCAACCCACTCCTTTATTCCTCTCACATCAAATCTTTCTATTCTCCTCTCAGGGATTTCCCAAGCTTAGAAAAAAAATCCCCTTTTTGTAGGAGGCACCCCCATGTCTGCATCTCCATTCAGATTTCCTTCCATTGTTTTCATTCTCTCCTTGTCTATTTTCCTTAATTAAAAACCCTTCAGGGGCTTTCTTACAAGGTCTGGAGGTAGCAGTCTGGACACCCATTCAAGTTTTCTCAGAAGGTAGATGTGCACAGCCAGTGAAGATGGTAGGTTGGCTACGCGCTCTGAGTCTCTGGGAGAAAGAAACATATTAATGACAATCAAATAAAGGGAAAAAATGGTGGACCAATGGCCCAAAACCAACAGTTCACCATAATATCTAATAGTCTAATGAGGCAAATCCTATAAAAGGTCTGATGTGGGAACTGTGTAAAACAACAATGCCCTCCCTCAAAGTACCCATTGTGTAGACAGGAAAATCCTCAACTACAAAGTCTCTGATTCTCAACAGAGGTACGCTCCATAGAGTAATTCATCCTTTCTCTTAAGCGATGCTGAATCAAACCTCAGCCACTGCATTTCTCCTCCTGGGAGTCACAGACATCCAAGCACTGCAGCCTTATCTCTTCGTGGTTTTCCTTGCAATTTACGTGGTCAGTGTGGTTGGCAATGGAGCAGTCCTCCTGGTTGTCGTCTCTGATCCAAGACTCCATTTACCCATGTATTTCTTCCTGGGAAATCTGTCGTGTCTAGATATCTGCTACTCCACGGTGACAATGCCAAGGATGCTGGAGAACTTCTTCTCTACACACAAGGCAATTTCCTTCTTGGGATGCATAAGCCAGCTTCACTTCTTCCACTTCCTGGGCAGCACGGAGGCCATGCTGTTGGCCGTGATGGCCTTTGACCGCTTTGTGGCCATCTGCAGGCCACTGCATTACTCTGTCATCATGAATTACCAGCTCTGTACCCAGATGGCTGTCACGGTCTGGACCATTGGTTTTTTCCATGCCCTGTTGCACTCCATGATGACCTCTCGCTTGAACTTCTGTGGTTCTCATCAGATCCATCACTTCTTCTGTGATGTCAAGCCTTTGCTGGAGTTGGCCTGCGGGAACACGGAGCTCAACCAGTGGCTTCTCAACACGGTTACCGGGACCATTGCCATGGGCCCCTTCTTCCTAACACTTCTCTCCTACTTCTCCATAATCATCTCTCTTTTCTCCAAGACCCACTCCTGTAGTGCGCTCCACAAAGCACTGTCCACGTGTGCCTCTCACTTCATCGTGGTCATTGTTTTCTATGCTCCTGTTATCTTCATTTACATATCCCCTACCTCAGGCAGCTCCATGGACCAGGACCAGGTCGCTGCCATCATGTACACTGTGGTCACTCCTATGCTGAACCCACTGATCTATACACTGAGGAACAAGGACGTGAAGGCTGCCTTGAGTAGGGTCTTCAGAAGGAGGGACGACCTGAGCAAATTCAGAGCACACTTCTAAGAAAGGAATCAACAGGAGATGATAAAGTTGGTGTGTGAGGTTAGACTGCTTCTCAGATCATGTAGAATATGTGTAATAGGTGGAGCTGTCCAAAGATAAATGAGAAAGTCCAGCCTGATTGTGTTAAATAAAGCATTCCTAGGTACCATAATGGAAACATGAACCCATGGGACACCAGCCATAGAATCCTAATGTTCAATTTGTGTTCAGGATATGAGTTCATGAAAATGATTTTTAATGTATTTTTATGGATTCTCTAATGACATCAGGGATAGAAATATGCCTATATACTCATATATTAGGTACATGAATACTACTTATGGCTCTTTGTGTGGCCCATCTACTTAACATATTTTATGTGAGTAAAAAAAAAATTCTTATATTGTTACATTTTGAGGATGAATTTTGAGCCACATTTACTGAATAGGATAAGAAATGGTAATTCTCAGGGGCACCTGGGTGGTTCAGTCGGTTAAGCCTCCGACTTCGGATCTGGTCATGATCTCACAGTTTGTGAGTTCAAGCCCTGCGTCGGACTCTGTGCTAACATCTCAGAGCCTGGAGCCTGCTGCGGATTCTGTGTGTGTGTGTGTGTGTGTGTGTGTGTGTGTGTGTGTGTGTCTTTCTTCCCCTCCCTTGCTCACACCTTGTCTTTCTCTCTCTCAAAAATAAATAAACATTAAAAAAAAATTTTTAAAAAAATGGTAATTCACAAATGAGTTAAAGGAATTTTTAGTCAGTATGTATCTCCCTAAGCAGGAGGCAAGTAAGTGATTAAAACAAATGATTTAAGCACTAATAAACATGGACAAATTAGCCAATGTTTATCTAATGAGTTTTGGAAACCTTATCTCTAGAGATGTCTTAAAGTCAACTGGAAAAACTATAATTGAATACTGTTAAATATTACCGAAAGTGGAGACGGACTGGAAAAAAAATCTCAAAATCCCTCCCTAGCTAATAAGTATATTATTTTTCCCTCAATCTTTGGACACAAGAAATGATGAGTTTCAAAAACCTACCTGTTTTTCTATTTTCTTTTCCTATTTCTATGCTTTCTTCATAGATTATAAATGATACCATACATTGTAACACTGGGGAAAAGCTCAGAATTCATCAAAATGTTGTCTGTTTTCCCTACTTGTCACCAAACCCATACATAGTGAAAGATAATATGTCATAATTGTATGAATTGAGGCATTTCTGGAGCTAATGTCAGGAGGCACTATATTCCCTACTTTCTAAGTCTTGGGAGTGGTTACTGGGCCTGAAGGATGGTGGGGGCAGCATTTTTGACTAGAGATGCAGATAAAGACTATGACAGGCCTTGATGAGCTCAGGGACCGACTGTTCAAATCTCTGCATCCACTTTTGTGAACACAAACAATGTGGTTTGATCTCATCCACTGTTTTTGGTCCCCCAATTCTACTTTTGTTTATAAAAAAAAATAAAATATGTCTGTGGAGAAGGCATCTTCTACCCTGAACTGTCTCAGCCCCTCATTTCTGTTGATCAGAATTGTTTACAAAATCCAAGCTCCACACAGGCTGTGAACCAGAGAAGAACACGTCATTATCTGGTTGGCTACTGCTGCCTAACACACCAGCATCCCCAAACACAGAAGCTGAAGACACCTATACCAGTCAATTGCATTTTTCTGAGGCTTGGGAATTGGGAAGAACAGAGCAGGGCAGGGCTGGATCTCCTCGATCATGCTTGTGCCGTGGCTGAGCTGACTTGAGCATCCTGGCGTGGAAGAGTTGAGAGCTGGCAAAGTCTCTGTCTGGGTCTCCCTTGGTCCAATCTCTCCAAGTGGCTATTCTGTGCTTTTGCAGCATGGAGGCCTCGGGTTTGACACTCTACGTGGGGGCCAACAGACCAGGACAAAGGCTGCCAGTCATCTCTCGAACAAACCCAAGAACCAGTGTTGACATCACCTCTGTCACCTTGGACAAAATAGACACAGGCCAACCAAACTTCAGAAAGAGGAAATCCCCACCTTTAACTGGAAAGAATATCAAAAATTTTGTGGACATCCTTAATCCACCATAGTCCCAACTCTGTCTACTAATAATTAACATTGTCCCCACATACTTTCTCTCCCTCCAAATGATCTTAAAATCTCTTCCCATTACAACATCAGTCAGAATCTACATCTTTTCACCTACACTGGGTCAAGGTATACACGGGGCTTGCTGGGTACAGTTCCTCAAATATGGTTCTTTTTGATCTAAAGAACTTCAAATTAAAGGATCAAGTTATCTGCCCTAGGTAGAGACAGACATAGATTTAGGTATATTATAGAATATTTTTCAGTTGTGCAAAAAAGAGGAAGTGCAGGCATTTGTGACAATGTGGACAGACCTTCAGGGTATAAGGCCAAATGAAATAAGTCAGTCAGAGAAAGAGAAATACCATATCTTTCACTTATATGTGGAATCTGAAAGCACAAAATAAAGAAAAACAAACAAACAGACATACACATAAACAAAGAGAACAAACTGGTGTTTGCCAGAGGGCAGGGAGGTGGGTGGATGGGTGCAATAGGAGAAGGGGATTAAGGGATACACACTCCCAATTATAGAGAAAATAAATCACAGAGATTTAAGTACAGTAGAAGGAATACAGTCAACAATATTATAATAACTTCATATGGTGACATATAGTAACTGCAATAATCGTGGTAGGAAATTCCATAATGCATATATATGTTGAATCACAGTGTGATTTCACAGCTTGAAAGGTATGAGGTACATAGAAGTGAATTGGGGGAGAAAAAAAAAGGCAGTTCCTCAGAGGTGGGGGAACCCATTCCGGGGAGAGACAAAGGGGAGAGAAAGTGAGAGGGGTTGAAAAAGTGTTGCATTGAGGTCGTACCAGAAGAAAACCTCTCTGGATACACACTGGGGAGTGAGAAGTACTGAGTGTCCCAGTTTTTTGTTTGTTTGTTTGTTTGTTTGTTTGTTTGTTTGTTTGTTTTACAGTACGTGGAGCTCAAATTCTGAAATTTTGGAAATGGGTGACTTTCTCAGGAGAGGAATTGTGGTGTGTGCTCCTGGGGAGAAGGGAGTGGGCCCGGAGTGCATAGTGTGGAGTAGCAATCTCTGGGGTGAACCAGAAGAGAACAGTCCCCTTCCTGGAGTGCTTGGGAAGAGGGTATATTGCCTCATCAGGGAAAAAGACCCTGCAAGTGCCAGTAAAAAGTCTTTCATCAGCAGGGGACAGAGACTCACCCAGAAGGAATATAACCTTTTCTGCACTTAGCGGTGCTATACCACAGATTCCGTGCAATGCACAGGTGTAGGACAGTTTTTCAGGGACAAAGGACTTCACATAGCATGGAGAGTCTCTACTCCAAGGTAGAGAAGCGGGTCCATGCAGTGCAAGGTCCTTTAAAACTTCAAATTGTGAATCCCAGCTTTGCACCAAAGAACGCACGAAAGCTCTGGTGTAGGGTGAGCTATTGGCCCTCGTTATTATGTGATTGCTGGCTGAACAGCAGGGGTCGACATCCCCAATCCAAGGAAGAGAGATTGGGTTGGGGCCATTTTCCCCCAAACACCAAAATGGTGGGACTTCCCAGTGGAGGCAGGACCTGCTTAGACAAAACCCCATCCCTTTGTACCTGGCAACTGTTTATTCACTGGGGCAGGACTGACTGAGCCATCAGGCCTCTCCTTCAGACCAACACGGCCACACCCCACATGCACCAAGTAAACTAAAAAGACAATGCATCAAAATGACACCTGCCGTTCTGCCGGAGACAGAACCATGCTTACATTTTGTTCTTTTTTTTTTTTTTTCAATTCTTCTTTTTTACTTCTGTAATCAGCCTCATAATTTCTTGTGTTTTTTTTTTTCAATTTCTTTTCTACTTTTTGGGGACCTCAGGCTTCATTACTCTTTTCTATTTCTTTCTTCTCTCTCTCTTTTTTTTCTTTTCATTGTCTTTGAAATCAACCTTATAGTTTTTTTTTTTTTTTTGATTCTCTGGGGGTTTTCTTGTTGCCTTTCTTATTCTCTTTTTTAGGGGACCCGCATTTGTTCCCTTTATCCAGGCCCACCTAGTTAAAGCTCCAAACACTCCCCACAGCAAGCAAGGAGGAGCTCTGCAGAGAACTGACCAGTGGGAAAGAGCAGCCAAAACGCAACAGCAGAAGGCATACAGCATACACCAGAAACACTCTCTGAAGTGCGAGGCCCTAGACAGCATATGACACCTTTTTACTATTGCACTACTCTCAGGTGCAGGAAACATAACAAAGCTTTTAAAACACACGAGACAGAAACTTAGCCAAAAGGACAAGAGGGAGGAATTCTCCCCAAAAGAAAGGTCAAGAGTAAATCACAGTCATTAACTTGCTCAAAACAGATATAAGCAATAGATCTGAACAAGAATTTAAAACACTCATATGACTACTAGCTGGTCTTGAGTAAAGCATAAAAGACACCAGAGAAACACTTGCTGCAGAGACCAAAGACCTAAGACTAGTCAGGATGAAATAAAAAATGCTATAACTGACAGGCAATACTGACTGGATACAGTCACCATGAGGACTGAAAGAGCAGAGTAGACACAGGTGATACAGAATATAAAATTATGGAAAACAATGAAACTGAAATGAAGAGGAAAGGAAACTATTAGATCATGAGGGAAGACTTAGAGAACTTAGTGATTTCATGAAATAAAACAATATCCATATCTTACAGGTCTCATTAGAAGAGCAGAAAAAGGGGACAGAAAATTTATTTGAACAAATTATAGCTGAGAAGGGAGTGGCAGGAAATATTCAATGTGCTGAATAAGAAAAATATGCAGCCAAGAATTCTTTATCCAGCAAGGCTGTCATTCAAAATAGGAGAGAGAGTTTCCCAGACAAAAAAGATGATGATGATGTTGATGATGATGATGATGATGATGATGATAAGGGAGTTTGTGACCACTAAAACAGCCCTAAAAGAATTGTTAAAAGGTCTTTCTGGGTGGAAAAAAAGAAGAGAGAGAGAAAAAAAAAGACAAAACAACAAAGACTACAACAGACAGAAAACACCACCAGAAACACCAACTCTACAGGTAACACAGTGGCACTAAATTCATATCTTTCCATAATCAATCTGCATGTAAATGGACTAAATACTCCAATTAAAGACATAGAATGGATTAAAAAAAAAAACAAGATGCATCTATATGCTGTCTACAAGAGACTCACTTTATAACTAAGGACATCTGCACATTGAAAGTGAGGGGATGGAGAACCATCCATCATGCTAATGGACATCAAAGGAAAGCTGGAATAGTCATACCTATATCAGACAAACCTGACTTTATTTTTTTAATGTTTCTATATTTATTTTGAGGGAGAGAGAGCACAAGCAGAGGGGTGGGGCAGAGAGACGGGGGAGACACAATCTGAAGCAGGCTCCAGGCTTTGAGCTGTCAGCACAGAGCCCAGTGTAGGGTTCAAACCCACGGACTGTAAGATCATGACCCCAGCTGAAGTCAGATGCCCAATCAACTGGGCCACCCAGGAGCCTAAAACAAACAAGATTTTAAAACAACTGTAAAGAGATGAAGAAGGGCATTAGATCATAATTAAGGGCACTATCCAGCAAGAAGATCTGACAATTACAAATATTTATGTCTCCAACTTGGTACACCTAAATATATATAAATCAATTAATCACAAACATAAAGAAACTCATTGATAATAATACAAAAAAGTAGGGACCTTAATACCACACTTACATCAATGGACAGAATATCTAAGCAGATAACCAACAAAGAAACAATGCCTTTGAATGATCTATTGAGCCAGATGGACTTAACATATATATTCAGAACATTTCATCCTAAAGCAGCAGAATACAATTCTTCTCAAGGGCACATGGATAGATCACATACTGGGTCACAAATCAGCCCTCAACAGGTATAAAAAGATCAAGATCATACCATGCATTTTTTAAGAACACAGTGCTATGAAACTTGAGATCAACCACGAGTAAAAAATTGGAAACAAGCCCTCAAATACATGGAGGTTAAACAACATCCCACTAAAGAATGAATAGGTTACTTAGGAAATTAAAGAAGAAATTTAAAAAATACGTGGTAGCATATGAAAATGAAAACACAACAGCCCAAATTCTTGGGCTACATCAAAGGCAGTCCTAAGAGGAAAGTATACTGCAATTCAGGCCCATATCAAGAAACAACAAAGGTTCCAAACACACAACCTAACATTAAATCTAAAGGAGCTAGAAAAGGAGCAGCAAATAAAGCCTAAAGCCAGCAGGAAAAGGGAACAATAAAGATTAGAGCATAAATGAATGATACACAACAAATAAAAGAAATAGTAGAACAAATCAATGAAACTAAGTGCAGGTTCTTTAAAAGAATTTTTAAAAATTGATAAACCCCTAGCAACACTTATCAAAAAGAAAAAAGGGAGAGAATCCAAATAGATAAAATCATGAATAAAAGAGGAGAGATCACAACCAACACCACAGAAATACAAGAAATTAGAATAATATGAAAATTTAGATGCCAACAAACTAGGCAGTCTGGAAGAAATGGAAAAAAAATTCTAGAAAATGATGCAACACCAAAACTCAAACAGGAAGTAATAGAAAACTTTACCATAACAAGTAAAGAAATTGAACTGGTTATTAAAAATCTCCCAACAAACAAGAGTCCTGGGCCAGATGGCTTCCTGGGGTATTATTACCAGACAGTTAAAGAATAGTTCATACCTATTCTGCTCAAACTGTTACAAATATAGAAATGGAAGGAAATCTTCCAAACTCATTCTATGAGGCCAGCATTACCTTGATTCAAAAATCAGACGAAGACCCCACTAAAAAAGAGAATTATAGGCCAATACCCCTGATGAAACTGGATGCAAAAATTTTCAAGATACTAGCAAATCAATTCCAACAGACCATCAAAAGAATTATTCATCATAATCAAGTAGGGTTTATTCCTGGTAAGCAGGGATGGTTCAATATTTGCAAATCTACACCACATTAATAAAAGCAAGGAGAAGAATCATACGATCTTTTCAATAGATGCAGAAAAAGCATTTGACAAATACAGCATCTTTCTTGATAAAAAAAAAAAACCCTCAAGAAAGTAGGGATACAAGCAACATACCTCAACAACATAAAAGGCAATATAGGAAAGACCTAGATCTAATATCATCCTCATAGGGGAAAAGTTCTCCAGATGAGAAACATGACAGGTATGTTCACTCTCACCATTGTTGTTCAACAATGTACTGGAAATCCTAACCTCAGCAATCAGGCAACAAAAAGAAATAAAAGGCATCCAAATCAGCAATGAAGAAGTCAACTTTCACTCTTTGCAAATGACATGATACTCTACTTGGAAAACCCTAAAGACTCCACCAAAAAAACTGCTAGAACTGATATGTTAATTCAGCAAAATCGCAGGATATAAAAGCAATGTACATAAACTGGTTGTATTTCTAAACACCAGTGATGAAGAAGCAGAAAGAGAATGTAAGAAATTGATCCCATTGGCAATTGCACAAAACCCATGAGATGCAGAGGAATAACCTAACCAAAGAGGTACAAGATGTGTATGCTGAAAACTATAGAAGCTTATGAAAACTTGAAAACACAAATAAGTGGGAAACATTCCTTGTTCATAGATTGGAAGAACAAATATTGTTAAAATGTCAATACTACCCAAAGCAAGCTACACAGTCAATGAAATCCCTATCAATATAACACTAGCATTCTTCACAGAGCTAGAACAATCTTAAAATTTGTATCAAACCAGAAAGGACCCCCAAATAGCCAAAGAAATGTTAAAAAAAGAAACCAAAGCTGGAAGCTTCACAATTCCAGACTTCAAGCTATGTTACAAAACAGTAATCATCAAAAAAGTTTGGTACTGGCACAAGAACAGACACATAGATCAATGGAACAGAATAGAGAACCCAGAAATGGACCAACAAGTATATGATCAACTTTTCTTGACAAAACAGGAAAGAATATCCAATGGAAAAAAAGACAGTCTCTACAACAAATGGTGTTGGGAAAACTAGACGTGATAGACTGAAGAATGAAACTGGACCACTTCCTTACATCATAATCAAAAGTATTTCAGAAATCCTAAAAAAACTAAAAGTGAGTCAGGAAACCACCAAAATCCTAGAGGAGAAAATATAAAGGAACTCTTTGGCATCAGCCACAACAGCTTCCTACTCGACATGTCTCCAGAGGTTGGGATCTCAGCAAGATAAAAGGCTTCTTCACAGCAAAGGAAACAATCAATAAAACTGAAAGGTAAATGATGAAATGGGAGAAGACATTTGCAAATGACCTATCAGATAAAGGGCAAGTATCCAAAATCTATAAACAACTTACCAAACTCAACACCGCCCAAAAAAACAAATAATCCAGTGAAGAAATGGGCAAAAGACATGAACAGACACGTTTCAAAGACATCCAGATGACTAACAGACACATGAAAAGATGCTCAACATCATCATCAGAGAAATACAAATCGAAACCACAATGAGATACCACCTCAAACCTGTCAGAATGGCTAAAATTAACAACTCAGGAAATGACAGATGTTGGCAAGGATGCCGAGAAAGGGGGAACACTTACGCATGTTAGTGGAAACGAAAAACGGTGAAGCCACTCTGGAAGAGAGTATGGGGCTTCCTCAAAAAATTAGAAATAGAACTACCCAGCAATTACACTGCTAGGTATTAACCCAAAGGATACAAAAATGCTGATTCAAAGGGGCCCGTGCACCCCAACATTTACAGCACCACTATTGACAATAGCCAAATTATGGAAAGAACCCAAATGTCCATCGATTTTGAATGGATAAAGAAGATGTGGTTTATATATACAATAGAATACTACTCGATGATCAAAAAGAATGAAACTTTGCCATTTGCAACAATGTGGATGAAACTGGAGTATATTATGCTAAGCAAATCAGAGAAATACATATACCATATCATCTGACTTATATGTGGAATTTAAGAAACAAAACAGGTGAGCATAGGGGAAGGAAAGGAAAAATAAGGAGGAATGCGTGGGTGGCTCACTTGATTGGGCATCCGACTTCAGCTCAGGTCATGATCTCATAGCTCCTGAGTTCAAGCCCCACATCAGAGTCTCTGCTGTCAGCACAGTCACTGCTTTGGACCCTCTGTCTCCTTCACTCTCTCTCACTCTCTCTCTCTCTCTCTCCATCTCTCTGCTGCTCCCCAGCTCATTCTCTCTCTCTCTCTCTCTCTCAAATAAATAAGTAAGTTTTAAAAAAAGAGAGAGGGAAACAATTCATAAGAGACTCTTATATACAGAAAACAAACTGAGGGTTGTTGGAAGGGAGGTTTGTAAGGGGGTTGGCTATAAAGGGTGCTGGGCATTAAGGAGGACACTTGTTGGGATGAGCACTGGATGTTGTATGTAAGTGATGAATCACTAGGTTCTACTCCTCAAACCAATACCACATTGTATGTTAACTAACTTGAATTTAAATGAATACATTAAAATACCAAAAAAAAAAACTTACTGAGAATTTCAAGATGATAAAAAAGCTTTAAATGAGGTGCACAGCCCTGTGTGGGGGCTCCAGTCACATGCACATGAAGCTGACCATATAATAAAAGAATATTGAAGACAATTTCATTTTGACTCGAGAAGAAAAATGACTTATAAACAAGACCTCAGAGAGACAAAGCATAAAGAGAAAATGTACTGGTCATGACTTCATCAAAATATCAGATTTCTAGATATCTGTGGGAACTTTAGATACAATTGAGGTGGGTGGTATTCTGAAAGGATGGAGACCACACTGCAGTTAGCTGTAGAACCGGACCCTTCGTTTGAACACGAGTCGCACAATTTATTGTAAAGCAGGAACATTCAATGGCAGTGAAATAAGCTGACAGTACACTCTGAGCATTTTCTCCACACACAGGTGTCAACAATGTGAGACAATGGAAGCATTCATAAACTGCATGGTGGTGGTCATTCCAATACATATATGGAAGTCAAATCACACTGTACACTTGAAACATATACAACTGTACTTGTCAATGATTCCTCAGTAACACTGAGGGGGAAACAGAAAATTACATAAATCCTTTGAGCTCCTGTTATGTTGAAAAGTAAATGTGATATCAGTACATCCCTCACTGAATGTCTGGAAAAATTAAATGAACATTTCATGTAAGAAACTCAAAACAATAGCTTCTACAATTAGAACATAATAAATGTTATTTCCGTTCTATTTTTAACATATGCTTGAATGAGGAATATTTTAAGTTTATTTATTTTTTTTTATATTGAGAGACAGAGAAAGAATGTGAGCACAGGAAAGGGAGAGAACGAGGAGAGAGCAAGAAGCCAAAACAGGCTTCCTGTGTGGGCCCAGAACCCAATGTCAGGCTCCATCTCACAAACCATGAGTAAGCGACCTGAGCCAAAATCAACAGTCGGCTGGTTATCTGAATGGCCCACCCAAGCACGCCCTGAAAGAGGAATTTTTATCGTGATTAATATACAATGCATTCGTGCAAAGCAACAATAACGGATCTCAACACAAAGATGGACAGGGTACACATGGTGTTTATAACTGTGATGAGAAAGTTTGCATGCATGTCAGATTGCATATATTCCTGGGATGAGGCTCACAGATTATTCTCACCTAAAGGTTGAAGCAACAAGAGAGGATACACAAGGAGAGACCAGCCTCATTCCTTAGAGAAAGATGTGAGCCTTGGGATGTCTATTTTAAACAAATGTAATGCTATTACCAGCAATGAAGAATCTAATTTGGAATAAATAAAAGCAATCCTACTTCTCCTTGTTCCTCTGTCTTGTTTTCCACAGGACCATAGTAAAAACTATGTGGAATGTTAAAGATTATCATCATCTGTACAGGTCAATGGAACATAACTGGCCTCCATTACTTACCAAACATTACCAAATTTCTTTCATTTTCTCACAAAGTTTTTCAGGGAAGTACCCGTGATGAAAAAGGAAGAAAATGTAATTGCACTAAGAAAACAGAGGAGGCCCCTGACAATTGTGCTGTCCACAATTCTGCAATTAAGGAGGAAAAAGAAAAAAGAAAAATTTAGGTCAGTGGGGGAAAAAAAAAAAAAAGATGGAACTCAAGATAGCAACACCCAAGAGGAATTGTCTTGAATCGCAAGTATGGGAAAATACCCTGTTTATTCTCACAGCGATCCTGCTCACACCCAGGGGACACTCTCTCCGTGTTTATATGTCTAAGGTCTGTGGCTCCTGAGAGGCAGGAAGAATGTCAGAAGGAGACAAAGACGTTTCTGAACATGAAGAGCTCATGCTGCAATCCCAATATGAACACTCACTTCAAATATCTTCCTGACATTCTCAGCTGTGGGGAGTGTAAACCTGCAAAGCTGGGCAGGCTGTGAATCCAACAATCAGGTAAGAGAATGCCTTAGGACTCGGGCTGAGAGGACCCCATATTTTCTGCATGCTTGTTTATATGCAACTAAGTGCCCAGATCTAGATCTGGTTTCCTATTTTATGATGGATTACTGATTCATCATTTGTGGATTGTGAAGGCTCGTCATACACTTTTATTGCCATATCTCATTCTCAACTCAGCAGGCCTGGTTCTCTAAATATTCTCCAGAGTAAATATGCAATCTCTCAGCATTAAAATTGCAGTGAAATAAATGACTGAGTAAGGACAAGTCTGATTAGAAATTGTCTTTAAATGTTAGAAAAAGGTTTCTTCCCCAAGTGAATTTTTGATCCAATTTTGTTTGGTGAGTCAGAGAACCCAAAATTATATTTGCCATAGCATTTGTATCTTACACAGGAGAGGTAGGATTAACAGTGTGCAAAACATACTGTCAAAGAAAGCTACTCTGACCTAGATGAAGCCAGCCTTTTACAGAGGTACAGCACAGATCGGGTATGTTCTCTAAATTTCCTCCAGCTCTATGGACTAGAAACCCCTTCAGGCTATGGAGAAATACTGCCTGATCAACCCACTCCTTTATTCCTCTCACATTAAATCTTTCTATTCTCCTCTCAGGGATTTCCCAGACTTAGAAAGATGTGCCTTTTTAAAAATGTTTACTTATTTTTGAGACAGAGCAGGAGGGAGACAGAGTATGAGGGACAGAGAGAGAGGGAGACACAGAATCTGAAGCAGGCTCCAGGCTTTGAGCTGTCAGCACAGAGCCCCACATGGGACTTGAACTCACAAGCCATGAGATCATTACCTGAGCCAAAGTCAGATCCCAACCAACTGAGCCACCCAGGCACCCAAGATTTGCCTTTTTACAAGAGGTAATCCCACACCTGGATTTTAATTCAGACCTCCTTGCATTGGTGTCATTCTTCCCTTGTCTATTTTTCTTAATTAGAAATCCTTCAGGTGCTTTCTTACAATGTCTGGATATAGCAATCTGGGCAAGTAGTTAATTAGAGTTCATTAGAACCCCCATTAGAGTTCATTAAGGAGATGAGAGGACACTTGTATCAGAAGGTAGATGTGCAGACCCAGAGAAGATGGTAGGTTGGCTATGTGCTCAGAGTCTCTGGGAGAAAGAAACATATTAATGATAATCAAACGAGGGGGAAAAATGGTGGACCAATGGCCCATAACCAACAGTTCACCATAATATCTAATAGTCTAATGAGGCAAATCCTATAAAAGGTCTGATGTGGGAACTGTGTAAAACAACAATGCCCTCCCTCAAAGTACCCATTGTGTAGACAGGAAAATCCTCAACTACAAAGTCTCTGATTCTCAACAGAGGTACGCTCCATAGAGTAATTCATCCTTTCTCTTAAGCGATGCTGAATCAAACCTCAGCCACTGCATTTCTCCTCCTGGGAGTCACAGACATCCAAGCACTGCAGCCTTATCTCTTCGTGGTTTTCCTTGCAATTTACGTGGTCAGTGTGGTTGGCAATGGAGCAGTCCTCCTGGTTGTCGTCTCTGATCCAAGACTCCATTTACCCATGTATTTCTTCCTGGGAAATCTGTCGTGTCTAGATATCTGCTACTCCACGGTGACACTGCCAAAGATGCTGGAGAACTTCTTCTCTACACACAAGGCAATTTCCTTCTTGGGATGCATAAGCCAGCTTCACTTCTTCCACTTCCTGGGCAGCACGGAGGCCATGCTGTTGGCCGTGATGGCCTTTGACCGCTTTGTGGCCATCTGCAGGCCACTGCATTACTCTGTCATCATGAATTACCAGCTCTGTACCCGGATGGCTGTCACGGTCTGGACCATTGGTTTTTTCCATGCCCTGTTGCACTCCATGATGACCTCTCGCTTGAACTTCTGTGGTTCTCATCAGATCCATCACTTCTTCTGTGATGTCAAGCCTTTGCTGGAGTTGGCCTGTGGGAACACGGAGCTCAACCAGTGGCTTCTCAACACGGTTACCGGGACCATTGCCATGGGCCCCTTCTTCCTAACACTTCTCTCCTACTTCTCCATAATCATCTCTCTTTTCTCCAAAACCCACTCCTGTAGTGCGCTCCGCAAAGCACTGTCCACGTGTGCCTCTCACTTCATGGTGGTCATTCTTCTCTATGTTCCTGTTATCTTCACTTACATATCTCCTACCTCAGGCAGCTCCATGGACCAGGACCAGGTCGCTGCCATCATGTACACTGTGGTCACTCCTATGCTGAACCCACTGATCTATACACTAAGGAACAAGGACGTGAAGGCTGCCTTGAGTAGTATCTTCACAAGGAGGGGCCACCTGAACACATCTAGAGCACACTTCTAAGTCAGGAATCAACAGGAGATGATAAAGTTGGTGTGTGAGCTTAGACTGCTTCTCAGATCATGTACAATATGTATAACAGGTCGAGCTGTCCAAAGAAAAGATAAATGGGAAGTCCAGCCTGATTGTGTTAACCAAAGCATTCCTAGGTAACATAATGGAAACATGAGCCCATTGGACACCAACCATGGAATCCTAATGTTCAATTTTTGTTTGGAATATCAGTTAATGAAACTTATTTTTTTTATGTATTCTTATGGATTCTCTAAAGAAGTCAGGAATAGAAATATGCCTATATTAACTGTATGTCAGTACACAAATACTACCCAGGGATGTTTATCTTTTTTTCTTTTTAAGTTTTTATTTATACATGAGAGAGAGACAGAGAGAGAGAGACACAGAGCTTGAGAATGGGAGAGGCAATGAGGCAGAGACAGAATCTGAAGCATGCTACAGGCTCTGAGTTGTCAGCACAGAGCCTGAGGCGGGGCTTGAACATAGGAACAGTGGGATCATGACCTGAGCGGAAGTCAGAGTCTTAATGGATTGAACCACCCAGGTGCCCCAGGGCTATTTATCTTTGTGGTCCTTCTCAGTTAATGTATTTAAATGTGAGCAATAAAATTCTTATGCTGTTATATTTTGAGGAGTTGAATTTAACCACTGATAATAAGAAATGGTAATTTACAAATGAGTTAAAAGGAAGTTTCAACCAGTACATCATGACTTCTTTTTTCCCTAACCTAGAGACAAGTAAGTCCTTAAAACAAATGATTTAAGCACTAACTGACAGGGAGAAAATAGACAATTGCTTATCTAAAGTGTTGTGGATCCTCTATCTCCAGAGATTTTTTAAAGTCAACTAGATAAACTGTACAGGATGGCTATTAAACATTGTTGAAAGTGGGGACAGAATGAAATTAAAATTTCTGAATCCCTCACTAGCTAATCAGTTGGCAATTTTTCCCTCAGTGTTTGCTCATGGAAAATATTGAGTTTCAAAACACTTCCTATTTTTTTTTTTTGGTTTTACTATTTCTATGACAATTTCCAGTGACTGTTATGATGCAATATGACATAATACTGATGAAATGTGCAGAATTTATCAAAATGTTGTCTTGTTTTCCTTACTTGTCACCAAACCCAAATGTAACAAAAACAACTAAGTCATAATTGCTGAGACATTTCTGGAGCTAATGTCGGGAGGCACTGTGTTCCCCATTTTCTAAATCCCAGGGGTGGTTTCTGTGCATGAGGGATGGTGGGAGAAGCATTTATGACTATTTATAGATGCAGGTGAAGACTGTGACAGGCCTTGATGAGCTCAGGGACTGACTGTTCAAATTCTCTGCATCCACTTTTGTGAACACAAACAATGTGGTTTGATCTCATCCACTGTTTTTAGTCCCCAAATTCTACTTTTGTTTATAAAAAAAAAAAATAAAATGTGTCTGTGGAGAAGACATTTCTACCCTGAACTGTCTCAGCCCCTCATTTCTGTTGATCAGAATTGTTTACAAAATCCAAGCTCCACGCAGGCCGTGAACCAGAGAAGAACACGTCATTATCTGGTTGGCTACTGCTGCCTAACACACTAGCATCCCCAAACACAGAAGCTGAAGACACCTACACCAGGAAGTTGCATTCTTCTGAGGCTCGGAATTGACAAGAACAGAGCAGGGCAGGGCTGGTTCTCCTCGATCATGTTTGTGCCGTGGCTGAGCTGACGTGAGCATCCTCGCATGGAAGAGCTGAGAGCTGGCAAAGTCTCTGTCTGGGTCTCCCTTGGTCCACTCTCTCCATGTGGCTGTTCTGTGCTTTTGCAGCATGGAGGCCTCAGGCTTGACACTCTACGTGGGGGCCAACAGACCACGGCAAAAGCTGCCAGTCATCTCTCCAACAAACCCAAGAACCAGTATTGACATCACCTGTACTATTCTCTCTTGGACAAAATGGTCACAGGTCTAACAAACTTTATAGAGAAGAAATCCCTACCTTTCATGGGAAAGAACATCAAAAAAAAATTTGTGGACATATTTAATCCACTCTAGTCCAACTCTAATAATTAACATTGTCTCCACATACAAATCACACGTACTCTCCCTCCAAATAATACTAAAATCTCATCCCGTTGCAGTATTAGTCAGAGTCTATGTCTTTTCACCTACATTGGGTCAAGGTACAGATGAGGCTTGTTGGGTCCAGTTTCTCAAGCTTCATTCCTTTTTTATCTCAAGAACTTCAAACTGATGCGTCCAATTATCTGCCCTAGGTAGACACAGACATACATTTGGGTATGTTATGGAATGTTTTTCAGTCGTGAGAAAAAAAGGAAGTCTCACCATTTGTGAGAATAAAGACAGACCTTGAAGCTCCTTGCTAAATGAAATAAGCAGAGAAAGACAAATACCATATATTTCACGTATACGTGGAATCTAAAAACAGAAAACAAAGAACTGAAACACAAACTGAAAGAGACTCATAGCCATGGAGAACAAACTGGTGGTTGCCAGAGGGCAGGAAGGTGGGTGGATGGGTGCAATAGAAGAAGGGGATTAAGGATACAAACTTCCAGTATAAAACAAATAAATCACAGAGGTTAAAAGTACAGCAGAGGGAATATAGTCAATCATATTTAATAATGTTGTATAGTGACTATACTAACTGTGGTAAACATTCCAAAATGTATATAAATGTTGAATCACAGCGTGACTCCACAGCATGAAATGAATGAGGTATGTGGAAGTGAATTGTGAAGGAGAAAAACGGCAGTGCCTTGGAAGGGAGGGAACCCATTCCATGGAGAGACAAAAGGGAGAGAAAGAGAGAGGGGTTGAGAAAGTGCAGCAGTGAGTTCACACCAGAGCAAAACCTCTCCAGACCACACACTGGGGAGCAACAAATACTGAGTGTCCCAGTTCTTTTTTGCAAACAGCTGTGGAGCTCAAATTCTGAGGTTTTTAAAGTGGGTGACTCTCAGGAGCTGAGCTGTGGTACGTGCTCCTGGGGAGAGGGGAGCTGGCCCCGGAGTGCACAGTGTGGTGTAGGGATCACCAAAGAGCACTGGGAGAGAACAGTCCCCCTCCTGGAGTTCCTGAGAAGAGGGTATGTTGCCTCCCCATGGACAAAAGACCCTGAAAGTGCTACTAAAATGTCTTTCATCAGCAGGGGACAGAGGCACATGCAGAGGGAACATAAACTTTTCTGTGTTTAGTGGTACTACACCGTAGATCCCCTGCACTGTGCAGGCGTGGAACAGTTTTCCAGGGACAAAGGACTTCGTGCAGTGAGGAGAATCTCTATTCCAGTGGAGAGAAACGGGTCTGTGCAGTGCAAGGTCCTTTAAAACTTGAAATAATGAATCCCAGCTCCACGCCAAAGAAACAACATAGGGGAATTGTGGTGCAGGGTGAACTGAAGGCTCTCGCTATTCTGTGAAGGCTTTCTGAAGGCTCTCCAGTCTAGTACCGGAGATTGGTGTGGCACCATTTTCCCCACAAAACCAAAAGGGTGGAACTTCAGAGTGCAGCACAGTAACCCCATGGAGGTAGGACCCACCTACCCAACACCACCCGTCTCCTTTCCAGGTGCCTGCTAACTGCTTATACTGTGGCAGGACTGAGTCTGAGCCAACACTGCCAGCCTCTATCTAGAATGGCACGGGCAGGACCCCACATGACCAAGTGCACTACAAATAGTGAGTCAAAATGACACCTGCAGTTATGGAGGAGATATGACCATCCTTAGCTTTTTTTCTTTCTTATTTTTTACTTTTGTAATCATGCTCATAATTTCTTGTTTGTTTGTTTTTTATTTGCTTTTCTATATTTTGTACAATGAGCCTTATTCTTTTCTATTTCTTTCTTTTTTCTTGACTTCTTTTGTTTTTTACTTTTGTTTTCTTTGGAATCAGCCTTATAATTTTCTGATTATCGGTTGGTTGTTTTCTTTAGGTTTTTCGTTGTGTGTGTGTGTGTGTTCCCTTTCTTGTTTTATTTTTTTAGGGGATGAAGGTTTCTTTATTTTTCCCTTTTTCCAGACTTATTATGAAAACCAAAGCAAAGCACATCTAGTTAAAGTTCCAAACACTCCCCACTGCAAGCAAGGAAGATCTCTGCACAAGGCTGACCAATGGGAAGGAGCAGCCAAAACACAACAGCAGAGAGCACACAGAATACACCAAGAACACTTCCTAAAGGACAGGTCCTGGACAGTGTATGATCCTTTTTACTATAATAGTACACTAGGGGAGAAAACATAACAAGCTTTTAAAACATGCAAGACAAAAACATGGCCAAAATGACAAGACAGAAGTATTCATCCCAAAACACAGGTCAAAAATAAATCACAGCAAGGGACTCGCTCAAAACAGATATAAATAATATATCTGAACAGAAATTTAGAAGAACAGTCATAAGACCACTAACTCAGCTTTAAAAAAGCATAGAAAACACCAGAGAATCCTTTGCTGCAGATCAAAGACCTAGGAATAATCAGGATGAATTTTTAAAATGCTATAACAGTATAGAGGTCCCTCAAAAAACTACAACTAGCGCTTCATAGTTTCACTTCTAGAGGAAACTGGATTTAATTTCAATTGTATTTCATTCTATTTGCAAGTCCATCTATTCATTTTTTTCCTTTTTCTTCATGAATACAGAAAAAGAAAAAAATTATTTTCTGTTTTAACAAAAAAGATTTTTTTCTCCTATATTTTTCATTTTTGTAAACTTTTAAAATTCTATTTTACTTCCATCATTTCATTTTATTCTTTCTTGTATACACTTTTTTTAAATTTTCAAACACTTTCCTTATTTTTTTTCTATCCTTTTTTTCTCTATTCGTCAAGCTTCTTTCAACAACGTGAACAAAACATATCTAAGATCTAGAATCCTTTATTTGTTTTTTGTGTTGTTATTAATTTTTATTTTCATTTTTTTACTTTTAAATTCCTTTTCTTCCTTGAAAATGATAAAATGAAGGAATTCACCCCAAAAGAAAGAAAAGGAAGCAATGACAGAAGGGGACTTAGTCAACAAAGATACAAGCCAGATGTCTGAACCAGAACTTAGAATCCAATCCAATCGTAAGAATACTAGCTGGGGTTGAAAATACAAAAGAATCCCTTTCTGCAGAAATAAAAGAAATAAAATGTAGTCAGAATGAAATAAAAAATGTTGTAACTGAGCTGCAATCTCAAATGTATGCCACAGCAGAAAGGATGACTGAGGCAGAGGAGTGAATCAAGCGACAGAGAAGACAAACTTATGGAGAAAAATGAAGCAGAAAAAAAGAGGGACACTAAGGCAAAAGAGCACAATATAAAATTAGAGAACTCAGTGATTCATTAAAAAAGGAATAACATCCAAATCATAGGGGTCCCAGGAGATGAAGAGAGAGAAAAGGGCATAGAAGGTTTATGTCAACAAAATAGAGTAGAAAACTCTCCTAACCTGGGGAAAGATACAGACATCAAAATCCAGGAAGCACACAGAACTCCCATTAGATTCAACAAAAAACGACCATCAACAAAGCATATTATACTGAAATTCACAAAATACTCAGCCTAGGAAAGAATTATAAAAGCAGGAAGGGAAAAAAAGTCCTTAAACTATAAGAGAAGACAGATCAGGTTTGCAGCAGACCTATTCCCATGAACTTGGCAAGCTAGAAAGGAGTGGCAGGATATATCCACTGTGCTAAATCAGAAAACTATGCAGCCAAGAATTCTTTATCCAGCAAGGTTATCATTCAAAATAGAAGGAGAGGTAAAAAGTTTCCCAGACAAATAAAAATTACAGGAGTTTGTGACCACTAAATCAGCCCTGCAAGAAATATTAAAGGGGGCTTTATGAGGCGACAAAAGATGAAAAAATAAAAATAAAAAAGACCAAAAGCAACAAAGACTGTAAAGGACCAGAGAACACCGCCAGAAGTTCAATCTACAGGCAACGTAATGGCAATAAATTCACACCTTTCAGGACTCATTCTAAATATCAATGGACTAAACGCTCCAATCAAAAGACATAGGATAACAGAGTGGATAAGAAAACAAGACCCATCTATATGCTGTTTACAACAGACCCATTTTAGATCTAAAGGCACCTACGGATTGAAAGTAAGGGATAGAGAACCATCTATCATGCTAATCGTCTCCAAAAGAAAGCCAGAGTAGCCATACTTTTGTCAGAAAATCTAGATTTTAAAATAAACACTGTAACAAGAGATGAGGAAGGGCATTATATCATAATTAAGGGGTCTATCCAATAAGAAGATCTAACAATTGTAAAAATTTATGCTCCAAAAGTGGCAGTGGCCAAATATTTAAATCAATTAATCACAAACATAAAGAAACTCATCAATAGTAATACCATAATAGGAGGGTATTTCAACACCCCACTTACAACAATGGACAGATCATCTAAACAGAAAATCAACAAGGAAATAATAGCTTTGAATGACACACTGGGCCACATGGACTTCACAGATATATTCAGAACATTTCATCCTAAAGCAGAATATTCTTCTCCGGTGGACATGGAACATTCTCCAAAATAGGTCACACACTGGGACACAAAACAGTCCTCAAGAAGTACCAAAGATTGAGATCATACTGTGCATATTTTCAGACCACAATGCTATGAAACTCGAAATCAAACATAAGAAAAAATTTGGAAAGAAAACAAATACTTGGAGACCAAACAACATCCTACTAAGGAATGAATGACTAACCAGGAAGTTAAAGAGGAAATTAAAAAGTACATGGAAGCCAAAGGAAATGATAACACCACAGCCTAAAACCTCTGAGATGCAGCAAAGATGGTCATAAGAGGGAAGTATATACCAATTGAGGCCATCCTAAAGAAGAAAAAAAGGTCGCAGATATACAACCTAACCATACACCTCAAACACCTGGGAAAAAAACAGCAAATAAAACCCCAAACCAGCAGAAGACATGAAATAATAAAGATTAAAGCAGAAATCAATACTATTTAAAAAAAAAAAACAGTAGAAGGGATCAATCAAACCAGGAGCTAGTTCTTTCAAAGAATTAACAAAAATTGATAAACCCCTAGCCAGTTTGATCAAAAAGAAAAAGGGAAGGACCCAAATAAATAAAATCAAGAAAGAAAGAAGAGAGATTACAACCAACACTGCAGAAACACAAACAATAATAGGAGAATATTATGAGAAATTATACACCAAAACAATTAGCAATCTGGAAGAAAGGGACAAATTCCTAGAAACATAAACTACCAAAACTGAAACAAAAAGAAATAGAAAAGTGGAACAGACCCATACCAGTAAAGGAATCGAATCAGTAATCAAAAATCTCCCAACAAGCAAGAGTCCAGGGCCAGATGGCTTTCCAGGGGAATTCTACCAAACATTTAAAGATTTAACACACCTGTTCTTTTGGGGCTGTTTCAAAAAATAGACATGGAAGGAAACTCATTCTACAAGGCCAGCATTACCTTGATTCCAAAGCCGGACAGAGACCCCACTAAAACGGATAACTACAGACCAATTTCCCTGATGAACATGGAGGAAAGAATCCTTAACAAGTTACTAGCCAACTGGATCCAACAATACATTAAAAGAATTATTCACAATGACCAAGTGGGATTTACGCCTGGGATGCAGGGCTGGTTCAATATCTGCAAAACAATCAATGTGATACATCACATTAATAAAAGAAAGGACAAGAACCACATGATCCTCTCAATAGACGCAGAGAAAGCATTGGACAAAATACAGCACCTTTTCTTGATAAAAACCCTCAAGAAAGTAGCGTTAGAAGGATCATACCTCAAGATCATAAAGCCATATATGAAAGACCCACCGCTAATATCTTCATCAAAACCTGAGAGCTTTCCCCCTAAGGTCAGGAACACGACAGGGATGCCCTCTCTCACCACTGTTATTCAACATAGTGTTGGAAATCCTAGCCTCAGCAGTCAGACAACACAAAGGAATAAAAGGCATCCAAATAGGCAAGGAGGAATTCAGACTTGCACTCTTCACAGATGACATGATACTCTATGGAAAACCCAAAAGATCCCACCAAAAAAAAAAAACTGCTAGAGTGGATCCATGAATTTAGCAAAGTCATAGGATATAAAATCAATGCACAGAAATCAGTTGCATTCCTACACACCACAATGAAGCAACAGAAAGAGAAATCAAGGAATTGACCTCATTGACAATTGAACCAAAAACCATAAAATACCTAGGAATAAATCTAACCAAAGAGGTGAAAAATCTATAAACTGAAACCTATAGAAAGCTTTGAAATAAATTGAAGACACCAAAAAATGGAAAAATATTCCATGCTCCTGGACTGTAGAACAAATTTTGTTAAAATGTCAATGCTACCGAAAATAATCTATGTACTCAATGCAATACCTATCAAAATAACACCAGCATTCTTCACAGAGCTAGAAAAAACAATCCTAAAATTTGTATCAAACTAGAAAAGACCCTGAATAGCCAAAGCAATCTTGAAAAAGAAAATGAAAGCAGGAGGCATCACAATCCTGGACGTCAAGATGTATTAGAAAGCTGCAATCAAGACAGTATGGTATTGGCAAAAAAACAGACACTCAGATCAATGGAGCAGAATAGAGAACCCAGAAATGGACCCACAAACATATGGCCAACTAATTTTGTCAAAGAAAGAAAGAATATCCAATGGAATAAAGACAGTCTCTTCAGCAAGTGGTGCTGGGAAAACTTGACAGTGACAAGCAGAAAAATGAACCTGGACCACTTTGGTACACCAGACACAAAAATAAATTCAAAATAGATGAAATGCCTAAATGTAAGACAGGAAGACATCAAAATCCAAGAAAAGAAAGCAGGCAAAAACCTCTTTGACCTTGGCTGCAGCAACTTCTTACTCAACACATCTCCAGAGGCAAGGGAAACAAAAGCAAAAATGAACTATTGGGACCTCATCAAATAAAAAGATTCTGCACAGCAAGGGAAACAATCAGCAAAATCTAAAGGCAACCAACAGAATGGGAGAAGATATTTGCAAATGACATATCAGATAAAGGGTTAGTATCCAAAATATATAAAGAACTTATCAAACTCAACTCCCAAAAAACAAATAACCCAGTTAAGAAAACGGCAGAAGACATAAATAGACACTTCTTCAAAGAAGACATCCAGATGACTAACAGACCCATGAAAAAAGATTCAACATCACTCATCATAAAGGGAAATACAAACTAAACCCACAATGAGATACCACCTCACACCAGTCAGAATGACTGAAATTAACAACTCAGGCAACAACAGATGTTGGCAAGGATGTGGAGAAAGAGGATCCCTTTTGCATTGCTGGTGAGAATGCAGTCTGGTGCATCTGCTCTGGAAAACAGTATAGAGGTTCCTCAAAAAATTAAAAATAGAACTATCCAATGACCCAGCAATTGTATTACTAGGTATTTATCAAAGGGATATAGGTGGGCTATTTCAAAGGAGCACATTCACCCCAAGGTTTTTGGCAACTCTATGGACAATAGCCAATGTGTGGAAAGAGCACAAAGCCCATCAACAGATGAATGGATAAAGAAGATGTGGTATATATACACTATGGAGTATTACTAGGCAATGAAAAAGAATGAAATCTTGCTATTTGCAGCTATATGGATGGGACTAGAGGGTATTATGCTAAATGAAATTAGTCACTCAGAGAAACACAAATATCATATGAATTCAGTCATATGAGGAATTTAAGATACAAAACAGAGGAACATAAGGGATGGGAAGCAAAAATAATATAAAAAGAGGGTGGGGGCAACACATAAGAGACTCTTACATATAGAGAACAAACAGAGGGTTGTTGGAGGAGTTGTGGGGGCGGGGGCAGGCTACATGGGTAAGGGGCATTAAGGAAGACATTTGTTGGGAGGAGCACTGGGTGTTATAAACAGAGGATGAATCACTGGAATCTACTCCTGAAATCATTGTCACACTATATGCTAACTACGTTGGATGTACATTTAATTAATTAATTAATTAATATATATATAGGTGCAGTTATAAGAATGGTACTGTCAAATTGCCTTCCATAAATATTGGAGGGCAATTCCTACCATAAATATATGAATGCCTTTGTCATTGTCTTGCCAATATGTCAACCTTTGATATTTGTCAAGCTGACAGCTGAAAAATAGTATTTAATTTTATTTTTAATTTACATTTCCCTTAGTAGGAAGTTTTAAAAATTTTCGTGTTTAAGACACATTTGTATTTTTATTTTTTGTGAATTGTTTACTCATAAATTATGTTGATTCTTAAAAAACAAACAAAAAACTACAACTAGAATGACCCTATCACCCAGCAAATGCAACACTAGGTATTCATCCTAAGGATACAAAAATGCTACTTCAATGGGGTAATTGCACCCCAATGTTTATAGCAGCACTACCAACAATAGCCAAATTATGGCAAGAACCCAAAAGTCCATCGAATGTCGAGTGAATAAAGAAGATGTGGTATATATATGCAAGGGAATATTACTTGGCGATCCAAAAGAATGAAATCTTGCCATTTGCAACAAGGTGGATGGAATTAGAGGGTATTATACTAAGCAAACTAAGTCAGAGAAAGACGAACATCATATGATTTCACTCATAAGTGGGTTTTCAGGGTAAAATGGTGACCATATGGGAAGGAAAAAAAAATAGAAAGGGAAACACACGACAAGAGACTCTTAATGATAGAGAACAAACTGAGGGTTGCTGGAGGGGAGGTTTGTGGAGGTATGGGCTAATTGGGCAAGGGGCATTAAGGACGGCACTTGTTAGGCTGAGCACTGGGTGTTGTATACAGGTGATGAATCACTAAATTCTACTCCTGAAACCATTATTACACTGTATGTTAACTAACTTCTATTTAAATAAATATAAAATAAAAATCAGAGAGGGAGGCAAACCATAAAAGACTCTTAACTACAGTAACAAACTGAGGAGGTGGGTAGGGGATGGGCTAAATGGGGGATGGGAATTAAGGAGGTTACTTGTTGGGATGAGCACCGGGTATCATATGTAAGTGATGTATCACTGGGTTCTACTCATGAAACCCATACTACACTGTATGTTAACAAACTTGAATTTAAATGAATACATTAAAATATATTAAAAAAAAAAAACAAAGTTACTGAGAATTTCAAGATGATAAGAAAAAAGCTTTAAATGTGTGGGGACTGCAGTCACATGCCCATGAAGATGACCATATAATAAAAGAATATTGAGGAAAATTTTGTTTTGACTTGAGGAGGAAAATAACTTATAAACAAGACCTCAGAGAGACAAAACATAAAGAGAAAATGTGCTAGGCATGACTTCATCAAAATATCAGATTTCTAGACATCTGTGGGAATTGTAGATAAAATTGAGGTGGGCAGTATTTTGAAAGAATGGATCGGGGCACCTGGGTGGCTCAGTCGGTTAAGCGTCTGACTTCAGCTCAGGTCACGATCTCACGGTCCGTGAGTTCAAGCCCCGCGTCGGGCTCTGGGCTGATGATGGCCCAGAGCCTGGAGCCTGCTTCCGATTCTGTGTCTCCCTCTCTCTCTGACCCTCCCCCGTTCATGCTCTGTCTCTCTCTGTCTCAAAAATAAATAAACGTTAAAAAAAAAATTAAAAAAAAAAAAAAAAGAATGGACCACACTGCAGTTAGCTGCAGAACTGGACTCTTAGTTTGAACACCAGTCACACAATTTATTACAAAGCAGGGACATTCAATGGCAGGGAAATAAGTTGACAGTACACTCTGAGCATTCTCTCCACACTCAAGTGTCAACAATGTGAGACAAAGGAAGCATTCATGATATTCATAGTGGTGGCCATCCCACCACATATATGAAAGTCAAATCACACTGTACACTTGAAACATATACAACTATACTTGTCAATGATTCCTCAGTAACATTGGGAGAAAACAGCAAAATTACTTAAATCATTTAAGCTCCCCTTTTCTTATAACGAGGAATGATTTTAGTACTTCTCATGCTGGGTGTTTGGAAGAAAAAAATGAGCTAATGCCTGTAAGGAACTCAGAAAAACGAGCACAGAGTAAGTGTTTTTTCCATTCTATTTATAGCATATACTTGAACAAGGAATATTATTTTTAAGTTTATTTGTTTATTTTGAAAGAGAGAGAAAGAACACGAGCATGGGGAGGGCAGAGAGAGAGGAGAGAGAGAGAATCGAAAGTGGGCTTTGATCTGTTAGTGTAGAGCTCAAAGCAGGGCTCCATCTCACAAACTATGAGTTAGGGACCTCAGTCAAATTCAAGAGACGATTGCTTTCACAAATACACACAGGCATTCTTTGAGCAAGGAATTTTTAATGTGTGAGTCATACAATGAATTTCTTCAAAGAAACAATAATGGATCTCAACACAAAGCCGGACAGGGTACATGGTGTTTATAACTGTTATAAGAAAGTTTGCATGGATGTCAGATTGCATATATTCCTGGGATGAGGCTCACAGAATATTCTCACTTAAAGGTTGCAGCAAGAAGTGAGGACACACAAGGAGAGACCAGCCTCATTCCTTAGAGAAAGATGTGAGCCTTGGGATGTCTATTTTAAACAAACAAATTTAACACTATTACCAGCAATGAAGAATCTAATTTGGAATAAATAAAAGCAATCCTACTTCTCCTTGTTCCTCTGTCTTGTTTTCCACAGGACCATAGTAAAAATTATGTGGAATGTTAAAGATTATCATCATCTGTACAGGTCAATGGAACATAACTGGCCTCCATTCCTTACCAAACATTGCCAAATTGTTTTCAATTTTTCACAGTTGTTTTTTTTAATTTTTTTTAATGTTTATTTATTTTTGAGACAGAGAGAGACAGAGCATGAACGGGAGAGGCTCAGAGAGAGAGGGAGATACGGAATCCCAAGCAGACTCCAGGCTCCAAGCTGTCAGCACAGAGCCCGAGGCGGGGCTCGAACTCACAGACCGCGAGATCATGACCTGAGCCGAAGTCGGATGCTTAACCGACAGAGCCACCCAGGCGCCCCTCTCACAAAGTTTTTCAGGGAAGTACCCATGATGACAAAGGAAGAAAAGGTAGTTGAACTAAGAAAACATAGAAGGCCCCTGACAATCCTGCTGTCCACGACTCTGCAAATAATGAAGAAACATAGAAAAGAAAAAGTTGGAGCAGTGGGGGCAAAAAAAAAAAAAAAATGGAACTCAAGATAGCAACACCCAAGAGGAATTGTCTTGAATCGCAAGTATGGGAAAATACCCTGTTTATTCTCACAGCGATCCTGCTCACACCCAGGGGACACTCTCTCCGTGTTTATATGTCTAAGGTCTGTGGCTCCTGAGAGGCAGGAAGAATGTCAGAAGGAGACAAAGACGTTTCTGAACATGAAGAGCTCATGCTGCAATCCCAATATGAACAGTCACTTCAAATATCTTCCTGCCATTTTCAGCTGTTGGGAGTGTAAACCTGCAAAGCTGGGCAGGCTGTGAATCCGACAATCAGGTAAGAGAATGCCTTAGGACTCGGGCTGAGAGGACCCCATATTTTCTGCATGCTTGTTTATATGCAAGTAAGCGCCCAGATCTAGAGCTGGTTTCCTATTTTATGATGGATTCCCCATTGCATTTGTGGATTGTGAAGGCTCTTTATACACTTCTTTGCCATATCTCATTCTCAACTCAGCAGGCCTGGTTCTCTAAATATTCTCCAGAGTAAATATGTAATCTCTCAGCGTTAAAATTGCAGTGAAATAAATGACTGAGTAAGGAAAAGTCTGATTAGAAATTGTCTTTAATGTTAGAAAAAGGTTTCTTCCCCAAATGAATTTTTGATCCAATTTTGTTTGGTGAGTCAGAGAACCCAAAATGATATTTGCCATAACATTTGTATCTTACATAGGAAAGGTAAGATTAACAGGGTGCAAAACATACTGTCAAAGAAAGCTACTCTGACCTGCATGAAGCCAGCCTTTTACGGAGGTACAGCACAGATCGGGTATGTTCTTTAAATTCCTTCAACTCTACGGCCTAGAATCCTCCAAGCTATGGAGAAGTACTGCCTCATTAACCCACTCCTTTATTCCTCTCACATCAAATCTTTCTATTCTCCTCTCAGGGATTTCCCAAGCTTAGAAAAAAAATTCCCCTTTTTGTAGGAGGCACCCCATGTCTGCATCTCCATTCAGATTTCCTTCCATTGTTTTCATTCTCTCCTTGTCTATATTCCTTAGTTAAAACCCTTCAGGGGCTTTCTTACAAGGTCTGGAGGTAGCAGTCTGGACACCCATTCAAGTTTTCTCAGAAGGTAGATGTGCAGACCCAGAGAAGATGGTAGGTTGGCTATGTGCTCTGAGTCTCTGGGAGAAAGAAACATATTAATGATAATCAAATGAGGGGGAAAAATGGTGGACCAATGGCCCATAACCAACAGTTCACCATAATATCTAATAGTCTAATGAGGCAAATCCTATAAAAGGTCTGATGTGGGAACTGTGTAAAACAACAATGCCCTCCCTCAAAGTACCCATTGTGTAGACAGGAAAATCCTCAACTACAAAGTCTCTGATTCTCAACAGAGGTACGCTCCATAGAGTAATTCATCCTTTCTCTTAAGTGATGCTGAATCAAACCTCAGTCACTGCATTTCTCCTCCTGGGAGTCACAGACATCCAAGCACTGCAGCCTTATCTCTTCGTGGTTTTCCTTGCAATTTACGTGGTCAGTGTGGTTGGCAATGGAGCAGTCCTCCTGGTTGTGTCTCTGATCCAAGACTCCATTTACCCATGTATTTCTTCCTGGGAAATCTGTCGTGTCTAGATATCTGCTACTCCACGGTGACACTGCCAAAGATGCTGGAGAACTTCTTCTCTACACACAAGGCAATTTCCTTCTTGGGATGCATAAGCCAGCTTCACTTCTTCCACTTCCTGGGCAGCACGGAGGCCATGCTGTTGGCCGTGATGGCCTTTGACCGCTTTGTGGCCATCTGCAGGCCACTGCATTACTCTGTCATCATGAATTACCAGCTCTGTACCCGGATGGCTGTCACGGTCTGGACCATTGGTTTTTTCCATGCCCTGTTGCACTCCATGATGACCTCTCGCTTGAACTTCTGTGGTTCTCATCAGATCCATCACTTCTTCTGTGATGTCAAGCCTTTGCTGGAGTTGGCCTGCGGGAACACGGAGCTCAACCAGTGGCTTCTCAACACGGTTACCGGGACCATTGCCATGGGCCCCTTCTTCCTAACACTTCTCTCCTACTTCTCCATAATCATCTCTCTTTTCTCCAAGACCCACTCCTGTAGTGCGCTCCGCAAAGCACTGTCCACGTGTGCCTCTCACTTCATGGTGGTCATTGTTTTCTATGCTCCTGTTATCTTCATTTACATCCGCCCAGTCTCAGGCAGCTCCATGGACCAGGACCAGGTCGCTGCCATCATGTACACTGTGGTCACTCCTATGCTGAACCCACTGATCTATACACTGAGGAACAAGGACGTGAAGGCTGCCTTGAGTAGTGTCTTCACAAGGAGGGGTGACCTGAACACATCTAGAGCACACTTCTAAGACAGGAAGCAATAGGCGATGATGAAGTTGGTGTGTGAGGTTAGACTGCTTCTCAGATCATGTACAGTATGTATAACAGGTCGAGCTGTCCAAAGAAAAAATAATGGGAAAATCTAGCCTGATTATGTTAAATAAAGCATGCCTAGGTAGCGTAATGGAAACATGAAACCATGGGACACCAGCCATAGAATCCTCATGTTCAATTTGTTTTCAGGATGTCACTTCTAAAACTGATTTATGTATTCTTATGAATTCCCTAATAAAATCAAGGATAGAAATACGTCTACATTACCCATATATTGGGTACATGACTACTACTTAGAGCTGTTTATCTGTTTAGTTCTTCTAAGTTAATGTATTTTAAGGTGAGGAATAAAATTCTTATCCTGTTGTATTTTGAGGTATTGAATTTGAACCACAGTTAATAGGATGAGCAATGGTAATTTACAAAAGAATTAAGGGAATTTTTAATCAGTATGTATCTCTCCAAGCAGGAGGCAAGTAAGTGGTTAAAACAAATGATTTAAGCACTGATAAACATGGATAAATTAGCCAATGGTTTTTCTATGAGTCTTGGAACCTCTATCTCCAGAGATGTTTTTAAGTCAACTGGACAAATGATAAAGGAATGCTCTTAAATATTTCTGAGTGTGGGAACAGACTAGAAAAAAAAACTCAGAATCCCTCTCTAGCTAATTAGTAATTTTATTTTTACCACAATCTTAGTCACAACAAAGGATGAGTTTCAAAACCCTACCTATTTTTCTATTTTCTTTTCCTATTTCTATGATTTTTTCACAGATTATAAATAATGCCGTATGATGTAATACTGGGGAAACGTTCAGAATTCATCAAAATGTTGTGTTTTCCGTACTTGTCACCAAGCCAATACATAGCAAAAGACACTAAGTCATAATTGCTGAGGCATTTCTGGAGTTAATGTTGGGAGGCACTATGTTCCCTACCTTCTAAGTCCTGGGAGCGGCCACTGGGCCTGGGGGATGGTGGGAGAAGCATTTATGACCCAGAAGCTGAAGACACCTATACCAGGAAGTTGCATGCTTCTGAGGCTCAGGAATTGGCAAGAACACAGCAGGGAAGGGCTGGTTCTCCTCGATTATGCTTGTGCCGTGGCTGAGCTGACGTGAGCATCTTCACGTGGAAGAGCTGAGAGCTGGCAAAGTCTCTGTCTGGGTCTCCCTTGGTCCACTCTCTCCATGTGGCTGTTCTGTGCTTTTGCAGCACGGAGGCCTCAGGCTTGACACTCTACGTGGGGGCCAACAGACCACCGCAAAAGCTGCCAGTCATCTCTCCAACAAACTCAAGAACCAGTATTGACATCACCTCTACCATTCTCTCTTGGACAAAATAGTCACAGGCCTAACAAATCAGGAAGAGGAAATCCCCACCTTTAACTGGAAAAAACAAGAAAGATTTTGCAGATATTCTTAATCCACCATAGTCCCAACTCTGACTTCTAATAATTAACATTGTCCCCACATACTTACCCTCCCTCCAAATAATCCTAAAATCTCTTCCCATTACAACATCAGTCAGAATCTGTCTTTTCACCTACATTGGGTCAAGGTATAGATGGGGCTTTTCGGGTACAGTTCCTCAAGTATGTTTGCTTTTGATCTAAAGAACTTCACACTAAAGGGTCAAATTATCTGCCCTAGGTAGAGACAGACATAGATTTAGGTATATTATAGAATATTTTTCACTTGTGAGAAAAAGAGGAAATGCTGGCATTTGTGACAATGTGGATACACCTTCAGGGTATAATGCCAAATGAAATAAGTCAGTCAGAGAAAGAGAAATACCATATCTTTCACTTATGTGTGGAATCTGAAAACACAAAATAAAGAAAAACAAACAAACAAACAGACAGACATACACATAAACAAAGAGAACAAACTGGTGTTTGCCAGAGGGCAGGGAGGTGGGTGGATGGGTGCAATAGGAGAAGGGGATTAAGGGATACACACTCCCAATTATAGAGAAAATAAGTCACAGAGATTTAAAGTACAGTAGAAGGAATACAGTCAACAATATTATAATAACTTCATATGGTGACATATAGTAACTGCAATAATCGTGGTAGGAAATTCCATAATGCATATTTATGTTGAATCACAGTGTAATTCCACAGTGTGAAAGGTATGAGCTGCATGGAAATAAACGGAGGGAGAAAAAACAGCAGTGCTTTGGAGGGGAGGGAACCCATTCTGTGGGGAGACAAAGGGGAGAGAAAGTGAGAGGGGTTGAGAAAGTGTTGCATTTAGTTCATACTAGAAGAAAACCTCTCTGGATACGCACTGGGGAGTGAGAAGTACTGGGTGTCCCAGTTCTTTTTTTGCAGTATGTGGATTTCAAATTCTGAGATTTTGGAAGTGGGTGACTTTCTCAGGAGCGGAGTTGTGGCATCTGCTCCTGGGGAGAAGGAAACTGGCTCATAGTGCATAGTGTGGTGTAGCAATCTCTGGGGTGAACCGGAAAAGAGTAGTCCTCTTCCTGGAGTGCTTGGAAAGAGGGTATATTGCCTCACCAAGGACAAAAGGCTCTGCAAGTGCCAGTAAAAGGTCTTTCATCAGAAGGGGACAGAGGCTCACCTTGGAGGAAAATAACCTTTGCTGCATTTAGCAGTAGTACCCCCAAATATTCCATGCCATGCACAGGTGTGGGACAGTTTTTCAGGGACAAAGGAATTCATATAGTGTGGACAGTCTCTACTCCAAGGTAGAGAAGTGTGTCCGTGCAGTGCAAGGTCCTTTAAATCTTCAAATATTGAATCCCAGCTGTACAGGTAACACAATGGCACTAAATTCATAACTTTCTATAATCACTCTGCATGTAAATGGACTAAATACTCCAATTAGAGACAGGGTTGAATGGATGAAAAAACAAAAACAACATGCATCTATATGCTGCCTACAAGAGACTCACTTTAGCCCTAAGGACATCTGCAGATTGAAAGTGAGGGGATGGAGAACCATCCATCATGCTAAGGACAAAAAGAACTTTGGAGTAGCCATATCTGTATCAGAAAAAAACAGACCTTATTTTTTTTTAATGTTTCTATATTAATTTTTGAGAGAGAGGGAGCACAAGCAGAGGGGTGGGACAGAAAGAGAGACACACAGAAATTGAAGCAGGCTCCAGGCTTTGAGCTATCAGCACAAAGCCCAATGTGAGGTTCAAACCCACAGACTGTAAGATCATGACCCCAGCTGAAGTCAGATGCCCAATCAACTGGGCCACCCAGGATCCTAAAACAAACAAGATTTTAAAACAACTGTAACATGAGATGAAGGGCATTAGATCACAATTAAGGGGACTATCCAGCAAGAAGATCTGACAATTATAAATATTTATGTCTCCAACTTGGTACACCTAAATATATAAATCAATTAATCACAAACATAAAGAAACTCATTGATAATAATACAAAAAAGTAGGGACCTTAATACCACACTTAAATCAATGGACAGAATATCTAAGCAGATAACCAACAAAGAAACAATGCCTTTGAATGACCTATTGAGCATGTATATATATATATATTGACATATATATTCAGAACATTTCATCCTAAAGCAACAGAATACAATTCTTCTCAAGGGCACATGGATAGATCACATACTGGGTCACAAATCAGCCCTCAATAGGTACAAAAAGATCAAGATCATACTATGCATTTTTTAAGAATACAGTACCATGAATCTTGAGATCAACCACAAGTAAAAAATTGGAAACAAGCCCTTAAATACATGGAGGTTAAACAACATCCCACTAAAGAATGAATAGGTTACTTGGGAAATTAAAGAAGAAATTAAAAAAATACATGGTAGCAAATGAAAATGAAAACACAACAGTCCAAACCCTTGGGATACCTCAAAGGCAGTCCTAAGAGGAAAGTATATTGCAATTCAGGCCTATATCAAGAAGCAAGAAAGGCCTCAAAGACACAACCTAACATTACATCTAAAGGAGCTAGAAAAGGAGCAGCAAGTCTAGAGTCAGCCGAAAAAGGGAAACAATAAAGATTTGAGCATAAATAAGTGATATACATCACACAAAAAGAAATATAACAGATAAGTGAAACTAAATGTTGCTTCATTAAAAGAATAAAATTGATAAACCCCTAGTCAACTTTTCAAAAAGAAAAAAAAGAACACAAATTGATAAAATCACGAATAAAAGAGGAGAGATCACAACCAGCACAGCAGAACAAGCAATCATACGAGAACACTAAGAAAATTTAGATGCCAATAAACTACGCAGTCTGGAAGAAATGGACAAATTTCTAGAAACTCATACAACACCAAAACTCAAACAGGAAAAAATAGAAAATTTGAAGGGACCCATAATCAGTGAATAAATTGAACTGGTTATCAAAAATCACCCAACAAACAAGAGTCCTGGGCCAGATGGCTTCCCAGGGTATTTCTACAAGACACTTAAAAAAGAGTTCACACCCATGGTGGAACAGCATGGAAGGTTTTTGTTTTTGTTTTCATTTTTTGGCATCTCTCATCCCTAACATGCAGCCAGATCAACACTAAACCATCTTCCACACCTAGAAAACTGATATGAGGATTCACACACAATCTGCACAACCTGAACCACAGATCTTGGCAGGTACGCAGCACAGAGAGGTGAACTGGGGGAGAGAGAAGCCATAGAGGGCAAGGAGCTGTTTTTGCTTGTGGAGAGAGGACACAGACTAGGGGGAGAATACAGGAAAAGCACCCCCCACCCAAAGCAACTGGAGAGAAAGTGGAAAAGTGGAAACAGCTGCAGGGAATGACCTAAAAAGAGAGAAAGGAGAAAGTAGAGGGTTTAAATTCCAGTAAGACTCTATAAACAGGGGGAACGCAGAGACTGAAACTCCACAGCTTGATACCTGGCAGTACTCTAGTGGGAAGGGCAAATCGCCAGGAGGAGGGTGGAATCCAGGGGTTTTCAGGTCACATGGGGAGAGGCAGTTCCCCTGCTGGGAGGACACTGGGTAGAGGCTGTGCAGTCACCCCACAGGAAAAGGTCCCAGCAGACCCCAGAGAACATCCACATTCGCTTGTGCTGGAACAAGGTTGTTAAGGGTGAATCCTGGTGCCAGATGTATTGTGATTTATTATAAACCCTGAAACACTACTGCTACACAATGACGTGAACTTTTTCTGGGGCGGGCTGACACCCATTCACAATCTCCGGGCATTAGCAGCAGCATGGTCCTGTGAACATTCCTGGGGGCAGGCCACACATGGCCATTGCTCGGTGAAACCCTCTTCTACAGGATTTAAGTGGGTAAAAGCCTCAGTCACTCAGAAGTGAGGGGTTGGGAATCACAGCCGCATCTGAGATAAAACTCAGGAGGGAGATGCCGTGTGTCAGCCCTATGGTTTGATCACGAATAGTGCAGAAGCAGGGAGAGACAGAAGCCTGAGACAAAGGAGGGGTGCTTGACTGCTGGTCAGGGAGAGCACAGAGTTCTGATACTAGAGATTGGATAGCTGGGTGACGCCATTTCACCCCTCCCGTGCATGTGCATACATGCCTACAAGCACCACAAAATTCCACCCCAGTAAGCTAAACAATGCCATCTAGTGGAGAATGGAGCCTTTACACTAAGCCCCACCCAACTGGGCCAACTGCGCTCTTGAGGAACAAAACAAGTCAACCCACCTGCAGTTTTATTCAGACTATGAACCTCTTCATAGTTTGACTTCTAGGGGAAACCAGAGGTAATTTCAATAATATTTCATTCTCTTCACAGGTCCATCTATATATTTTTTTCTTTTTCTTTTCTCATTCTTGAATACAGAATGAGAAAAAATTATTTTTATTTTCCATTTTAATAAAAAAGATTTTTCTATAATTTTTCTACTATAGTTTTTACATTATTGTAACTTTTTAAAATTCTATCTACTATCATTTCATTTTATTCTATTTTATTGCATTCATTTTTCAAATTTTCAAAAGTTTTCTTTTTCTCTTTTTTCTTTTCTATCTGTCCCTTTTTTCTCTAATCTATCAAGTTTCCTTCGACAACCAGACCAAACACACCTAGGATCCCTCCTTTGATTTTTTTGTGTTTTTAATTTCTTTTTTTTTACTGTTTTCTTTCCCTTTCTTTCTTCAAAATGATAAAGCAAAGGAATTCACCCCAAAAGAAAGAACAAGAGAAAATGACAACCAATGACTTAATCAAAAAAGATACAAGCAAGATGTCTGAACCAGAATTTAGAATCACAATAGTAAGAATACTAGCTAGGGTTGAAAATGTATTAGAATCCCTTTCTGCAGAGATAAAAGTAAAAGCTAGTCAGAATGAAATAAAAAATGCTATAACTAGCTGCATTTTCAAGTGGGTGCCACAGCGGCAAGGATGGATGAAACAGAGGAGCGAATCAATGAGAGAGAAGACAAACTTATGGAGAATAATGAAGCAGGAAAAAAAGAGGCACACTAAGGCAAAAGAGCACAATATAAAATTAGAGAACTCAGTGACTCATTAAAAAAGGAATAATATCTGAATCATAGGGGTCCCAGGAGATGAAGAGAGAGAAAAGGGTGTAGAAGGTTTATGTGAACAAATCATAGTAGAAAACTTTGCTAACCTGGGGAAAGAACAGACCTCAAAATCCAGGAAGCACAGAGGACTCCCATTAGATTCAACAAAAACCAACCATCAAAAAGGCATATCATAGTCAAATTCACAAAATACTAAGGCTAGCAAAAAATCATGAAGCATAAAGGGAAAAGGAGTCCTTAAACTACAAGTGAAGACAGATTAGGTTTGCAGCAGACCTATCCACACACTCTAAGCATGCCAGAAAGAAGCAGCAGGATATATTCAATGTACTGAATCAGAAAAATGTACAACCAAGAATTCTTTATCCAGGCAGGCTGTCATTCAAAATACAAGAAGAGATTTTTAAAAAAAAGTTTCTCAAACAAATAAAAATTAAAGGAGTTAATGACCACTAATCCAGCCCTGCAAGAAATTTTAAGGGTGACTCTATGAGGGGAGAAAAGATGAAAAATAAAAATAAAAAGAGGGGCGCCTGGGTGGCTCAGTTGGACATCCAACTTCGGCTCAGGTCATGATCTCACAGTCCATGAGTTCAAGCCCCACGTCGGGCTCTCTGCTGACACTTCAGAGTCTGGAGCCTGCTTCAGATTCTGTGTCTCCCTCTCTCTCTGCCCCTCCCCTGCTCATGCTCTGTGTCTCTCTGTCTCAAAAATAAATAAAAACATTTAAAAATTTTTTAATAAAAAATAAATAAAAAGACCAAAAGCAACAAAGAATATAAAGGACCAGAGAAGACCACCAAAAACTCAAAACCTACAGGTAACATAATGGCAACAAATTCATATCGTTCAGGACTCACTCTAAACACCAGTGGACTGAACACTCCAAGCAAAAGACATAGGATAACAGATTGATAAGAAAATAAGACCCATCTTTATGCTGTTTATAAGATACCCGTTTTAGACCTAAAGACACTTACAGATTGAAAGTAAGGGGATGGAGAACCATCTTTCATGATAATGATTTCCAAAACAAAGCCAGAGTAGCCATACTTTTGTCAAAGAATCTAGATTTTAAAAGAAAGGCTATAACAAGAGATGAGGAAGGGCATTATATCATAATTAAGGGGTCTATCCACCAAGAAGATCTAACAATTGTAAACATTTATGCTCCAAACATGAGACACCAAAACATATAAATCACTTAATCAAAACCATAAACTCACTGACAATAATACCATAACAGTAGGGGTCTCAACACCCCACTTATAGCACTGGACAGATCATCTAAACAACAAGGAAATAATGGGTTTGAATGACACACTGAGCCAGATGGACTTCACAGATATATTCAGAATATTTCATCCTAAAGCAGAAAACACATTCTTCTCGAGTGCACATGAAACATTCTCCACAATAGATCACATACTGGGACACAAATAAGCCCTCAACAAGTACTAAAAGATCGAGATCATGCCATGCATATTTTCAGACCAAAACGCCATTAAACTCGAAATCAAACCACAAGAAAAAATTTGGAAAGATAAAATACTTGGAGACTAAAGAACATCCTACTAAAGAATGAATGACTAACCAAGAAGTTAAAGAGGAAATTAAAAAGTACATGGAAGTCAATGGAAATGACTTCCCAATGGAAATGACAGCCCAAAACCTAGGGGACACAACAAAGTTGGTCATAAGAGGTAAATATATAGCAATCTGGGCCTTCCTATAGAAGGAAGAAAGATTTCAAATACACAACCTAACCTTACATCTTAAAAGCTGGAAAAAGAACAGCAAATAAAACGCCAAACCAGTAGAAAACAGGACATAATAAAGATTAGAGCAGAAATCAATGCTATTAAAAAAAAAACAACAGGGGCGCCTGGGTGGCGCAGTCGGTTAAGCGTCCGACTTCAGCCAGGTCACGATCTCGCGGTCCGGGAGTTCGAGCCCCGCGTCGGGCTCTGGGCTGATGGCTCGGAGCCTGGAGCCTGTTTCCGATTCTGTGTCTCCCTCTCTCTCTGCCCCTCCCCCGTTCATGCTCTGTCTCTCTCTGTCCCAAAAATAAATAAACGTTGAAAAAAAATTAAAAAAAAAAACAAACAAACAAACGGTAGAATGGATCAATGAAACCAGAAGTTGGTTCTTTGAAAGAATTAACAAAATTGATAAACCTCTAGCCAGTTTGACCACAAAGAAAAAGGGAAGGACCCAAATAAATAAAATCAAGAAGGAAAGAAGAGAGATTGCAACCAACACTGCAGAAACACAAACAATAATAGGAGAATATTATGAGAAATTATACACCAAAAATATTAGAAATCTGGAAGAAAGGGACAAATTCCTGGAAACATATAAACTACCAAAACTGAAACAAAAAGAAATAGAAAAGTGGAACAGACCCATACCAGTAAAGGAATCGAATCAGTAATCAAAAATCTCCCAACAAACAAGAGTCCAGGGCCAGATAGCTTTCCAGGGGAATTCTACCAAACATTTAAAGAAAAGTTAACACCTATTATTTTGGAGCTGTTTCAAAAAATAGACATGGAAGGAAACTCATTTTATGAGGCCAGAATTACCTTGATTCCAAAGCCAGACAGAGACCCCACTAAAAAGGAGAACTACAGACCAATTTCCCTGATGGATGCAAGAATCCTTAAGTTACTAGCCAACCGGATCCAACAATACATTAAAAGAATTATTCACAATGACTAAGTGGGATTTATGCCTGGGATGCAGGGCTGGTTCAATATCCACAAAATAATCAATGTGATACATCACATTAATAAAAGAAAGGACAAGAACCACATGATCCTCTCAATAGATGCAGAGAAAGCATTGGACAAAATATAGCATCTTTTCTTGATAAAAACCCTCAAGAAAGTACGGTTAGAAGGGTATCTCAAGATCATAAAGCCATATGTGAAAGACCCACCGCTAATATCTTCATCAAAAACAGAGAGCTTTCCCCCTAAGGTCAGGAACACGACAGGGATGCCCTCTCTCACCACTGTTATTCAACATAGTATTGGAAATCCTAGCCTCAGCAGTCAGACAACACAAAGGAATAAAAGGCATCCAAATAGGCAAGGAGGAATTCAGACTTGCACTCTTCACAGATGACATGATACTCTATGGAAAACCCAAAAGATCCCACCAAAAAAAAAAAACTGCTAGAGTGGATCCATGAATTTAGCAAAGTCATAGGATATAAAATCAATGCACAGAAATCAGTTGCATTCCTACACACCACAATGAAGCAACAGAAAGAGAAATCAAGGAATTGACCCCATTGACAATTGAACCAAAAACCATAAAATACCTAGGAATAAATCTAACCAAAGAGGTGAAAAATCTATAAACCGAAAACTATAGAAAGCTTTGAAATAAATTGAAAACACCAAAAAATGGAAAAATATTCCATGCTCCTCAATTGGAAGAACAAATTTTGTTTAATGTCACTACTACCCAAAGCAATCTATATATTCAAAGCAATCACTGTCAAAATAACACCAGCATTCTTCACAGAGCTAGAACAAACAATCCTAAAAGTTGTATGGAACCACAAAAGACCCCAAATAGCCAAAGTATTCATGAAAAAGAAAACAAAAGCTGAAGGCATCACAATCCCAGACACCAAGACATATTACAAAGCTGTAATCATCAAGACAGTATGGCATTGACACAAAAACAGACACTCAGATCAATGGAATAGAACAGAGAACCCAGAGATGGACCCACAAATGTATGGCCAACTAATCTTTGACAAAGCAGGAAGAATATCCAATAGAATAAAGACAGTCTCTTCAGCAAGTGGTGCTGGGAAAACTGGACAGTGACACACAGAAGAATGAACCTGGACCTCTTTCTTACACCATACACAAAAATAAACTCAAAATGGATGAAACACCTAAAGAAAGCCTTCAAAATCCTAGAGGAGAAAGCAGACAAAAACCTCTGACCTCAGCTGCACCAACTTCTCACTCAACACGTCTCTGAGGGAAAGGAAAGCAAAAGCAAAAATGAACTATTGAGACCTCATAAAAATAAAAAACTTCTTCACAGCGAAGGAAACAATCAGCAAAAGTAAAAGGCAACCGACAGAATGGGAGGACATATTTGCAAATGACATATCAGATAAACGGTTAGTATCCAAAATATATAAAGAACTTATCAAACTCAACACCCCTCAAAAGAACAAATAATGCAGTGAAGAAATGGGCAAAAGACATGAATAGACACTTCTCTAAAGACATCCAGATGGCTAACAGACACATAAGAAAATGCTCAACATCACTCATCATCAGGGAAATAGAAATCAAAACCACACTGAGATACCACCTCACACCTGTCAGAATGGCTAACATTAACAACTCAGGCAACAACAGATATTGGCAAGGATGCGGAGAGAGATCTCTTTTGCACTGCTGGTGGGAACGCAGACTAGTGCATCCGCTCTGGAAAACAGTATGGAGGTTCCTCAAAAAATTAAAAATAGAACTACCCTATGATGTAGCAATTGCACTATTAGGTATTTATCCAAGGGATACAGGTGTGATGTTTCAAAGGAGCACATGCACCCCAATGTATACAGCACCACCATCAACAATGGCCAAAGTATGGAAAGAGCCAAAATGTCCTCTGATAGATGAATGGATAAAAAAGATGTGGTATATATATACAATGGAGTATTATTCAGCAATAAAAAAGAATGCAATCTTGCCATTTGCAACAATGTGGATGGAACTAAAGGGAATTATGCTAAGCAAAATTAGTCAGAGGAAGACAAATATCATATGACTTCACTCATATGAGGAATTTGAGATACAAAACCGATGAACATATGGGAAGGGAAGCAAAAATAATATAAAAACAGAAAGGGGGACAAAACATAAGAGACTCTTAAATACAGAGGACAAACTTGAGGGTGGCTGGAGGGGTTGTGAGTGGGGGGATGGGCTAAATGAATAAGAAGCATTAAGGACGACACTTGTTGGAATGAGTACTGGGTGTTATACATAGGGGATGAATCACTGTTATCTACTCCTGAAATCATTGTTGTACTATATGCTAGTGAACTTGGATGTAAATTTAAAAATAAAATAATTAAAAATTTAAAATATGAAACGTATACAAATATACTTGTCAATTATTCCTCAATAACACGGGGGCAAACAGCCAAATTACTTAAATCCTTTTAGCTGCCATTATCTTGTAAAGTAAATATGATGTTAGCTCATCCCTCCCTGGATATTTGGAAGAAATAAATGAGTACTTGCACATAAGGAACTCAGAACAATAGTTTCTACAATGAGATTCTTTTTATTTCTATGATATGTTTACAATATGCTTGAACAAGGAATATTTTTCTGCAGTTTATTTGTTTATTTTGAAAGAGAGGAAAGAAAGTGGGTACAGGAAGGGGAGAGAGAGGAGAGAGTGAGAATCCAAAGCAGGCTTCCTGTGTGGGTCCGGAGCCCATTGCCAGGCTCCATCCACAAACCATGAGTAAGCCACCTGAGCCAAAATCAAGAGCTGGCTGCTTATCTGAAGGGCCCACCCAGGCACGCCCTGAAAGAGGAAGTTTTATCCTGATTAATATACAATGCATTCGTGCAAAGCAACAATAATGGATGTCACCACAAAGATGGATGTTTATAACTGTTATCAGAAAGTTTGTATGGATGTCAGATTGCATATATTCCTGGGATGAGGCTCACAGAATATTCTCACCTCGAGGTTGCAGCAACAAGAGAGGATACACAAGGAGAGACCTCATTCCTTAGAGAAAGATGTGAGCCTTGGGATGTCTATTTTAAACAAACAAATTTAACACTATTACCAGCAATGAAGAATCTAATTTGGAATAAATAAAAGCAATCCTACTTCTCCTTGTTCCTCTGTCTTGTTTTCCACAGGACCATAGTAAAAACTATGTGGAATGTTAAAGATTATCATCATCTGTACAGGTCAATGGAACACAACTGGCCTCCATTCCTTACCAAACATTGCCAGTTTTTTCTTTTTTCAGTTTTTCACAGTTTTTTTATTTATTTTTTTTAATGTTTATTTATTTTTCAGACAGACAGAGACAGAGCATGAACAGGGAAGGGTCAGAGAGAGAGAGAAACACAAAGTCCAAAACAGGCTCCAGGCTCCAGGCTGTCAGCACAGAGCCCGACGTGGGGCTCGAACTCCCCTACCGTGAGATCACGACCTGAGCCGAAGTCGGATGCTTAACCGACTGCGCCACCCAGGCGCCCCTCTCACAAAGTTTTTCAGGGAAGTTCACATGATGACAAGGGAAGAAAAGGTAATTGAACTAAGAAAACATAGAAGGCCCCTGACAATCCTGCTGTCCACGACTCTGCAAATAAGGAAGAAACATAGAAAAGAAAAACTTGGAGCAGTTGGGGGCAAAAAAAAAAAAAAAAAGATGGAACTCAAGATAGCAACACCCAAGAGGAATTGTCTTGAATCGCAAGTATGGGAAAATACCCTGTTTATTCTCACAGCGATCCTGCTCACACCCAGGGGACACTCTCTCCGTGTTTATATGCCTAAGGTCTGTGGCTCCTGAGAGGCAGGAAGAATGTCAGAAGGAGACAAAGACGTTTCTGAACATGAAGAGCTCATGCTGCAATCCCAATATGAACACTCACTGCAAATATCTTCCTGCCATTTTCAGCTGTTGGGAGTGTAAACCTGCAAAGCTGGGCAGGCTGTGAATCCGACAATCAGGTAAGAGAATGCCTTAGGACTCGGGCTGAGAGGACCCCATATTTTCTGCATGCTTGTTTATATGCAAGTAAGCGCCCAGATCTAGAGCTGGTTTCCTATTTTATGATGGATTCCCCATTGCATTTGTGGATTGTGAAAGCTCTTTATATACTTTTATTGCCATATACATTCTGAATTCAGCATGCCTGGTTTCCTAATTTTTCTCCAGATAAATATGCAATCTCTCACTATTAAAATTGCAGTGAAATAAATCACTGAATAAGAACAAGTCTGATTGGAAATTTGCCTTAAGTATTAGACACAGGTCTCTTCCCTAAATGGATTTTTGATACAATTTAGTTTGATGAGTCAGAGAACTCAAAATGATATTTGCCATATCATATGTATCTTACACAGGAGAGGTAGGATTAACACTGTGCAGAACACACATGGTCATCAAAGCAAACTACTCTGACCTGCATGGAGCCAGCCTTTCACAGAGGCCCAGCACAGATTGGGTATATTCTCTAAATTCCTCCATCTCTATGGCCTAGAATCCCAAAGGCTATGGAGAAGTGGTCCCTCATTAACCCACTCCAATTCCTCTCACATCAAATCTTTCTATGGTCCTCTAGGGATTTCCCCCAAACTTAGAATGATGTGCCTTTTTAAAAATTTTTTTCATGTGTATTTATTTTTGAGACACAGAGAGACACAGTGAGAGTAGGGGAGGGGTAGAGAGAGAGGGAGACACAGAATCTGAAGCAGGCTCCAGGCTCTGAGCGGTAGAACACAGCCCCACATGGGACTTGAACTCACAAGCCATGAGATCATGACCTGAGCCAAAGTCGGACCCCAACCAACTGAGCCACTCAGGTGCTCCAAGATTTGCCTTTTTACAAGAGGCAATCCCACATCTGGATATTAATTCAGACCTCCTTGCATTGGTGTAATTCTTTCCTTGTCTATTTTTCTTAATTAAAAATCCTTCAGGTGCTTTCTTACAAGGTCTGGATATAGCAATCTGGGCAAGTAGTTAATTAGAGTTCATTAGAACCCCCATTAGAGTTCATTAAGGAGATGAGAGGACACTTGTATCAGAAGGTAGATGTGCAGACCCAGAGAAGATGGTAGGTTGGCTATGTGCTCAGAGTCTCTGGGAGAAAGAAACATATTAATGACAATCAAACGAGGGGGAAAAATGGTGGACCAATGGCCCATAACCAACAGTTCACCATAATATCTAATAGTCTAATGAGGCAAATCCTATAAAAGGTCTGATGTGGGAACTGTGTAAAACAACAATGCCCTCCCTCAAAGTACCCATTGTGTAGACAGGAAAATCCTCAACTACAAAGTCTCTGATTCTCAACAGAGGTACGCTCCATAGAGTAATTCATCCTTTCTCTTAAGCGATGCTGAATGAAACCTCAGTCACTGCATTTCTCCTCCTGGGAGTCACAGACATCCAAGCACTGCAGCCTTATCTCTTCGTGGTTTTCCTTGCAATTTACATGGTCAGTGTGGTTGGCAATGGAGCAGTCCTCCTGGTTGTCGTCTCTGATCCAAGACTCCATTTACCCATGTATTTCTTCCTGGGAAATCTGTCGTGTCTAGATATCTGCTACTCCACGGTGACACTGCCAAAGATGCTGGAGAACTTCTTCTCTACACACAAGGCAATTTCCTTCTTGGGATGCATAAGCCAGCTTCACTTCTTCCACTTCCTGGGCAGCACGGAGGCCATGCTGTTGGCCGTGATGGCCTTTGACCGCTTTGTGGCCATCTGCAGGCCACTGCATTACTCTGTCATCATGAATTACCAGCTCTGTACCCGGATGGCTGTCACGGTCTGGACCATTGGTTTTTTCCATGCCCTGTTGCACTCCATGATGACCTCTCGCTTGAACTTCTGTGGTTCTCATCAGATCCATCACTTCTTCTGTGATGTCAAGCCTTTGCTGGAGTTGGCCTGCGGGAACACGGAGCTCAACCAGTGGCTTCTCAACACGGTTACCGGGACCATTGCCATGGGCCCCTTCTTCCTAACACTTCTCTCCTACTTCTCCATAATCATCTCTCTTTTCTCCAAGACCCACTCCTGTAGTGCACTCCGCAAAGCACTGTCCACGTGTGCCTCTCACTTCATGGTGGTCATTCTTCTCTATGCTCCTGTTATCTTCACTTACATATCTCCTACTTCAGGCAGCTCCATGGACCAGGATCAGGTCGCTGCCATCATGTACACTGTGGTCACTCCTATGCTGAACCCACTGATCTATACACTGAGGAACAAGGACGTGAAGGCTGCCTTGAGTAGTGTCTTCACAAGGAGGGGCGACCTGAACACATCTAGAGCACACTTCTAAGACAGGAAGCAATAGGCGATGATGAAGTTGGTGTGTGAGGTTAGACTGCTTCTGAGATCATGTACAATATGTATAACAGGTGTAGTCTGAAGAAAAGATAAATGAGAAAGTCCAGATTGTGTTAAATAATGCATTCTTAGGTAGCAAAATGGAAACCTGAACCCATGGGACATCAGCCATAGAATCCTAATGTTCGGTTTTTGTTCAGGATATCACTTCATAAAACTGATTTTTTATGTATTCTTATGGATTCTCTAATGACATCGGGGATAGAAATATGCCTATATCACTCACATATTGGGTACATGAATACTACTTAGGGCTGTTTATCTGTGTGCTTCTTCTAAGTTAATGTATTTTAAGGTGAGCAATAAAATTCTTATGCTGTTATATTTTGAGGAATTGAATTTGAACATTTAATAGGATAAGAAATGGTAATTCATAAATGAGAATGAGTTAAGAGGAACTTTTAACCGTTACGTTTGATTTCTTTTTTCCCTAAGCTGGAGGCAAATAAATGATTGAAACAAATGATTTAAGCACTAATTGACAGGGATAAAATAGCCAATGGTTTATCTAAGTGCTGTGGATCCTCTATCTCCAGAGATTTTTTTAAAGTCAACCAGATGAATGGTAAAAGAGTCCTGTTAAATCTTGTTGAAAGTGGGGACAGAATGAAATTAAAATCTCAGAGTCCCTCTCTAGCTAATTAATAGGTAATTTTTCCCTCAGTGTTTGGTCATGGAAAATGTTGAGTTTCAAAATACTTCCTATTTTTTGTTTGGTTTTACTATTCCTATGATAATTTCCAGTGACTGTCATGATGCAATATGACATAATACTGATGAAATGTGCAGAATTTATCAAAATGTTGTCTTGTTTTCCTTACTTGTCACCAAACCCAAATGTAACAAAAACAACTAAGTCATAATTGCTGAGACATTTCTGGAGCTAATGTCGGGAGGCACTGTGTTCCCTATTTTCTAAATCCCAGGGGTGGTTTCTGTGCATGAGGGATGGTGGGAGAAACATTTATGACTATTTATAGATGCAGGTGAAGACTGTGACAGGCCTTGATGAGCTCAGGGACTGACTGTTCAAATTCTCTGCATCCACTTTTGTGAACACAAACACTGTGGTTTGATCTCATCCACTGTTTTTGGTCCCCCAATTCTACTTTTGTTTATAAAAAAAAATAAAATGTGTCTGTGGAGAAGACATTTCTACCCTGAACTGTCTCCAGCCCATCATTTCTGTTGATCAGAATTGTTTACAAAATCCAAGCTCCACGCAGGCCGTGAACCAGAGAAGAACACGTCATTATCTGGTTGGCTACTGCTGCCTAACACACTAGCATCCCCAAACACAGAAGCTGAAGACACCTACACCAGGAAGTTGCATTCTTCTGAGGCTTGGGAATTGGCAAGAACACAGCAGGGAAGGGCTGGTTCTCCTCGATTATGCTTGTGCCGTGGCTGAGCTGACGTGAGCATCTTCACGTGGAAGAGCTGAGAGCTGGCAAAGTCTCTGTCTGGGTCTCCCTTGGTCCACTCTCTCCATGTGGCTGTTCTGTGCTTTTGCAGCATGGAGGCCTCAGGCTTGACACTCTACGTGGGGGCCAACAGACCACGGCAAAAGCTGCCAGTCATCTCTCCAACAAACCCAAGAACCAGTATTGACATCACCTCTACTATTCTCTCTTGGACAAAATGGTCACAGGCCTAACAAACTTTATAGAGAAGAAATCCCTACCTTTCATGGGAAAGAACATCAAAAAAATTTTGTGGACATCTTTAATCCACTCTAGTCCAACTGTAATAATTAACATTGTCCCCACATACAAATCACACTTACTCTCCCTCCAAATAATACTAAAATCTCATCCCATTGCAGTATTAGTCAGAGTCTATGTCTTTTCACCTACATTGGGTCAAGGTGCAGATGAGGCTTGTTGGGTCCAGTTTCTCAAGCTTGGTTCCTTTTTTACCTCAAGAACTTCAAACTGATGCATCCAGTTATCTGCCCTAGGTAGACACAGACATACATTTGGGTTTATATATGGAATATTTTTCAGTCGTGAGAAAAAAAGGAAATCCTGCCATTTGTGACTATGTGAATGGACCTGGAGGATATAATGCTAAATGAAATAAGTCAGATAAAGACAAACACCATATTATTTTTTTTTATTTGTATAATTTAAGAAACCAAACAAATGAACAAAGAGAAGAAAAGAAAAAAAAAACAGACTCTTAGGTACAGAAAATGAGCTGGTAGTTGACAGAGGGGACGTGGGTAGGAGATGGTGGAAATTGGTGAAAATGATTAAGAGTACACTTATCCTCCCAAAATAAAATTAAAAAAAAAAAGAGTATACTTATCCTGATGAGCACTGAGTCATTTATAGAATTGTTCAATCGTTATACTGTACACCTGAAACTAATATAACACTATGTGTTAATTAATCATAATTTTCCAAAGGGAATTATGTTTAAAGAATTAAATAATTTTAGGCATACATCATGAATGGATTATAAAATTATTAGGTGAGGGGAGCCCGGGTAACATTCGGTTGAGCATCCAACTTCGGCTCAGGTCATGATCTTGCAGTTTGCAGTTGAAACCCTGCATCGGGCTCTGTGCTGACAGCTTGGAGCCTGGAGCCTGCTTCAGATTCTGTGTCTCCCTCTCTCTCTGCCCCTCCCCTGTTTGCTCACTCTCTCTCTGTCTCTCTCAAAAATAAATAAAAACATTAAAAAATAAAATTATAATATAATATAACAAATAAACTAATATAATATGGTTAAAGATGATTGGAAATTGAATAATACATGGAACAGACTGACACCACCTGACCCCACTGGTCAATAATATAAATAGCATCACTAAAAGTAGGACAAGCACTGTCTCATGAGATGCTATAACAGAAATAAAACAGCAACTTGGAGATATTCTGCCTCAAAGTTATCAAAGATCTAATCAAGCTTCTATCTCAGTATCAGTTTTGTAGTTTAAGTGCTAGCAGGTTTTTTTATTGTAAGGTAGGTGCCTGACATTAAGCTCTTTGTTGCTGAGACATCCATTTCAAAGTTAGCCACCTGGAATAAACATATCGCCAAATACATAACTACATAAGGAGCAGAGCGCCCCACCCATGCAGTTCCCCTTTGAGAGAGTCCTGGTAACACAAATAGCTGATCACTCGAGTGACCCATGCAGTTCCCCTTTGAGAGAACCCTGGTGACACAGACAGCTGGTCACTTGAGTGACCCTGCTTTTCCCTTCCTGTGCTTTAATTACTGCTCTTATGTTTTAAATTCAGCAAAGAAGAGTAAATGCCCAATACCCTAGACACTCCTCCCCTGATCCCAACACAGGCAGAGCCCCAGGCCCCTGTGCTCTCTCCCTTTCCCCAAGCCCTGTGTGGCCTCAGCAGTACTGTGTACCCACAGGACTGAGTGATAAATCTTGCCTTTTCAAAGCTCCCTGATGGTTGTTGCTGGAGTGTGTCTTGCAATTATAATAACAATCATAACAGGTGGCCTAGCCACAACATTGACTCCCAACAGGGAAATGTCAGTGAGGGCCCAGGAGAGTGCCCCAGCCATTCCTAGCTGAATGTATCACTCAACAGGTGGAGACCAATCAAAACGAGTCTATATAGGATATAGGAATAGAAGTTAAGACTATAAATAAGCAGTAAGTCTAATTTAGAATATGGAACACGTATAGGACAGATAATCAGATTTCTCCAGTAGGTCAATTACATGATAAAAAGGGGGGGGGGTGCTATGAAATAAGGGAATAAGAAACATAAAACAAGATACATTGTAAGAACCTTTCTCAAATCCTAAGTCTAAGAATTTACTGAAAGATAATTGGAAAAATTGAACATGGCTTGTGTATTAAATGACATTGAGGAGATTCTGATCATAGTGTAAGTGTCATAATGGCACTGTCAGTGTGTTTGTTTTTGTTAATTTATATTCTAGTTAACAACAGTGTAGTCTTGGCTTCAGAAGTAGAAGCCGGTGATTCATCACTTACATATGACACCCAGTGCTCATCCTAACAAGTGCCCTCCTAATACCTATCACCCTTTTGGCCCGCCCCCACCCACCACCCTCCATCACCCTCGGTTTGTTCTCTTGCTGTGGTTTGGTCCTGTTACTTCATTTAAGACATATTTCTCTCCCGCCTCATTTTTTCTAACTCTACCTGTGTCTGTCTCTGTGTGTTAGAGAAGGCAGTTATGTCTCTTGTTCTTGACGGTAATGGCCTTATAAAGAAAAGGTCTTGAAATGCCCTGCAGTGCTGTGTCCTCTTTGCCCGGGACCTGGCACTTCAGGGAGTGTCTCTGACATGTTCTTTTCTGCTTTCCCCTTCAGTTCCGTTATCTACAGTGGCCTTTTTTCCTGTGTGGGCAGTGTTTGGTCCCTGCCAGGTGTGGGTGGGTATTAACAGGTACACATTGGTGGTGTGCTTGCTAATTGACACCTGTGGACGCCACTGCCAGGATGGCCAACTTAAGGGGATCTGCAGTGGGCATATGAGTGGGTCCCTCATTTTTAATAAGGTGGACCTCGGGCTTCTGCTGCCACAGTGCATCCCCCACCACAGCAACCAAGACTGAGGCCCCACACAAGGTGAAGGTCAGGAGATACAGTGCTTGTGAGGTTCACGTTGGTGTACTGGGGGAGGAGCCTGCAGTTCTAGGACTGAGGCAAGTGTGACTGGAAAGGCTGGATCGGGAAGCATGTGGGGGTGGGGCTTGGTGCAAGCAAGTTAGGAAGCAAGTGTGGAGGCAGTGTTGGTTCCCACAAGTGGCCACGTACTTATGCATGGGTGTGGGGGAGGGAAATAACACTGGCCAGTTCCTTTGTTCCTGGAGGACTCTTTTTGAGATCCATATCTCTCCAAACATGCTCTGTGATGAGTAAATCCTCCTGTCTCTCCTGGTGTTTTTCAAACTACTGGCTCTATGCTATACCTGCTAGAGCTGTTTGCTGTGCTGTAGCTTTAAGGGCTCAGACTCTGCTTCCTAATGCCTTCAGGGCTCTCCCAGAGACAGGCAGGCTGATTTTAAGAATTCCAGGCTGTAAGTCTAGGCTGTTTGTGAGACCTCATGAAATTTGACTCCTCTGGCTTTCAAAGCCAAATGTTTTGGGGGTTCATCTTCCCTGTGCTGGTCCCCAGTGGGATCATCTGTTTTTTGACCTTCACCGTGCTCTTGGTTTCTTCTGGTCCACAGATGGCCACAGTCCTTTTAGGTCTCAAATTGCATCTCTGCCTTTCCAACCTTCTTCCTTGTGGCCTCTTCTCTACCCTTGGTTGTGGAGTTTGTTCTGCCAGTCATTGGATCTTTTTCTGGGATATTTAAGCTGATGTGAGTGTTATCTCATTGTATCTGTGCATTGAGGTGAGTTTAGAATCCTGACAATCCACCATCTTCTCAGCCTCATCCATAAAGACATTTTAAAAAACATTCAGGCCACGGGTGCCTGAGTGATTCAGTTGGTCAAGCATCTGACTTCAGCTCAGGTCATGATCTCGCAGTTTGTGAGTTCGAGCCCCATGTCGGGACCTGGAGCCAGCCTCTGATTCTGCATCTCCCACTCTCTCTCTCTCCGCCACTCCACTGCTCATGCTCTGTCTCTCTCTCTCAAAAAATTAATAAACATTAAAAAAATTAAAAAAAAAACATTCAGGCCTATCCGAAGGAGCAAGAAAGGCCCCAAATATACAACCTAATCTTGCACCTAAAGGAGCTAGAAAAGGAGCAGCAAATAAAGCCCAAAGCCAGCAGAATAAGGGAAACACTAAAGATTACAGTGGAAATAAATGGTATAGAATCCAAAAAAAGCAACAGAACAGATCAATGAATCGAAGAGCTGGTTTTTTGTTTATTTGTTTGTTTTTTCATGTTTATTTACTTTTGAGGGAGAGACAGAGACAGAGTGCAAGCAGGGGAGGGGCAGAGAGAGAAAGAGGAAGACACGGAATCTGAAGTAGGCTCCAGGCTATGAGCCATCAGCACAGAGCCCAACAGGGGGCTTGAACTCACAGACCATGAGATCATGAGCTGAGCCAAAGTTGGATGCTTAAATGACTGAGCCACCCAGGTGCCCCTAAGAGCTGTTTTTTTGAAAGAATAAACAAAATTGATAACCCCCTAGCCAGACTTCTTAAAAAGAAAAGAGAGAGGACCCAAATAAATAAAATCATGAATAAAAGAGGAGAGATCACAACCAATACCACAGAAATACAATTATAAGAGAATACCATGAAAAACTATATGCCAACAAACTGGACAATCTGGAAGAAATGGACAAACACCCAGGCACTAACACAGTACCAAAAATCAAACAGGAAAAAATAGAACATTTGAACAGGAGGGTGGGCCCATAACAAGCAAAAAAAAATTAACTTCGTTTTTTTTTTTAATTTTTTTTAACATTCATTTATTTTTGAGAGAGAGAATAGGCAAGAGAGAGTGCAAGCAGGGGAGGGGAAGAGAGGGAGGGAGACACAAGATCTGAAGCAGGCTCCAGGCTCTGAGCTGTCAGCACAGAGCCTGATGTGGGGCTTGAACCCACAAACTGCGAGATCATGACCTGAGCCGAAGTTGGATGCTCAACCGACTGAGCCACCCATGTGCCCCAAAATCGACTCAGTTTTTAAAAGTATCCCCATAAGTAAAAGTCCTGGGCCAGATGGTTTCCCAGGGGAATGCTTCTAGACATTTAAAGAAGACTTAATACCTATTCTCCTCAAACTGTTCCAAAGAATAGAAATGGAAGGAAAGCTTCCAAATTCATTCTGTGAAACCAGCATTACCTTGATTCCTAAACCAGACAAAGACCTCACTAAAAGGAGAATTACAGGCCAATTTTTGATGAACATGGATGCAAAAATTCTCAACAAGATATTATCAAATCGAATCTAACAGTACATTAAAAGAACTATTCACCACGATCAAGTGGGATTCGTTTCTGGGCTGCAGGGCTGGTTGAAGATTTGCAAATCAATCAACATGATACACCATATTAATAAAAGAAGGGATAGGAACCATATGATCCTTTCAATAGATGCAGAAAAAGCATTTGACAAAATACAGAGTCTTTCTTGATAAAAACCCTCAAGAAAGTAGGGATAGAAGGAACATGCCTCAAGATCATAGAAGTAGTATATGAAAGACCCAGAGCTAATATCATCCTCAATGGGGAAAAACTGAGAACTTCCCCCCTAAGATCAGGAACATGACAGAGATGTCCACTCTCACCAGTGTTGTGCAACATAGTACTGGAAGACCTATTCTCAGCAATCAGGCAACAAAAAGAAGTAAGAGGCATACAAATCAGCAAGGAAGAAGTCAAACTTTCACTCTTCACAAATAACCTGATACTCTACCTGGAAAACCCAAAGACTCTACAAAAGAACTGCTAGAACTGATACATGAATTCAGCAAAGTCACAGGATATAAAATCAATGTACAGAGATCGGTTGCATTTCTGTACAATGAAGCAGCAGAAAGACATATCACAGAATTGATCCCATTTATAATTGCACTAAAAACTATAAGATGCCTAGGAATAAACCTAACCAAGGAGGTAAAAGATGTATATGCTGAACACTATAGAAAGTTCATGAACAAAATTGAAGAAGACATGGAAAAACATGCCATGCTCATGGATTGGGAGAACAAATATTGTTAAAATGTTGCTGCTACCCAAAGCAATCTACACATTCAATGCAAGCCCTATCAAAACAACACCAGCACTCTTCACAGAGCTAGAACAAACAATCTAAAATTTTTATGGGGACACAAAAGACCCCTAATAGACAAAATAATGTTGAAAAAGAAAACCAAAGCTGGAGACATCACAATTCCAGACTTCAAACTCTATTACAAAGCTGTAATCATCAAGACAGTATGGTATTGGCAAAAAATAGACACACAGATCAGTGGAATAGAATAAAGAACCCAGAAATGGACCAACAAATATATGGCCAACTAACCTTGACAAAGAAGAAAAGAATATCCAATGGAAAAAACAAAAACAAAACAATCTCTTTCAGAAATGGTGCTGGGAGAACTGGACAGCAACATGCAAAAGAATGAAACTGCACCACTTTCTTACACCATACACAAAAATAAATTCAAAATGGATGAAAGACAAATGTAAGACAGGAAACCATCAAAATCCTATGGGAGAAAACAGGCAGTACCTCTGTAGCTTCAGCCACAGCAACTTCTTACTAGACATGTCTCTGGAGGCAAGGTAAATAAAAATAAAAATGAATTATTGAGACCTCAACAAGATCAAAACAGACTTAAGTAATATGCCTGATATAAAATTTAAGTAATGATCATAAAGATACTCATTGGACTTGAGAAAGAAGCTGAGGACATCAGTGAGTCCCTTAACAAGGAGATAAAAAAAAAAAACAGAGGTGAAAAACACAATAAATGAAATAAAAATACTCTTGAGGGAATAAATAACAGCCTAGATGAAGCAGAGGAATGAATTAATGATCTGGAAGACAGAGTAATGGATAGTAATCAAGCAAAAGAGAGAAAAAAATTATGCAAATAGACTTAGGGAACTCAGTGACTCCATCAAGCATAATAACGTCAATATTATAAGGATCCCAGAAGAAGAAACGAAAAGGGGGCAGAAAAATTTTTTTAAGAAATAATAGTTTAAAACTTCCTTCTGGGGGTAAGAAACAGAAATCCAGATCCAAAAAATTGACCCAACGATGTCCATGCCAAGACACACAGTAATTGTAATTAAAATGGCAAAAAGTAGTTAAAAGAGAGAATTTTAAAAGCAGCAGGAGAAAAGAAACCAGTTATATACAAAGGAAACCCCAGAAGGTTATCAGAGGATTTTTCAGCAGAAATTCTGCAAACCAGAAGGGATTAGCATGACATATTCAAAGTGCTGAATGGAAAAAATCTGCAGCCAAATATACTCTATCAAGCAAGGCTATCATTCAGATATGGAAGGAGAGATAAAAACTTTCTCAGACAAACAAAAACAAAAGAAGTTTGTGACCACTAAACCAGCCCTGCAAGAAATATTAAAGAGGAATCTTTGAGTGGAAACATCATAAATGAGAGTATGAAAAATAAATATATCTATAAAAATCAGTCAAAACATTCACAAAATAAAAGGATGTTAACATATGACACCATATACCTAAAATTAGGGTGGGGTGGAGTAAAGAATGCATTCAAACTTAAGCAACCATCAGTTTAATACAGACTATTATATGCAGAAGATGTTATATACAAACCTAATAGTAATGACAAATCAAAAGGCACTTAAAGATAAGCAAAGAATAAACAGAAAAGAATTCAAGAATATCACTAAAGAAAACCAGTAAACCATGAAAGAGAGCAAGAGAAGAAAAGGCCAGAGAAAAACTATAGAAACAACCACAAAACAAGGAACAAAATGGCAATAAATAGACATCTATCAATAATTCCTTTGAATGTAAATGAACTAAACACACCAATCAAAGGACATAGGTTAACAGAATTGATTTTTTTTAACTTATGTATATGCTTCCTTCAAGAGATGCATTTCAGAATTAAACACACCTGAAGATTGAAAGTGAGGGGATAGGGAAACATTATCATCCAAATGGGTCTCAAAAGAAAGCTGGGGTAGCAATACTTATACCAGAAAAAACAGACTTTAAACCAAAGACTGTAACAAGAGACAAAGAAGGATAATACATAATAATAATTGGATTATTACAATCCAACAAGAAGATAAAATAATTATAAATATTTATGGACCCAACATGAGGGCACTCAAACACATGCAATTAATAACAAGCATAAAGGAAATAGTCGATAGTAATACAGTAATAGTAGGGGACTTTAACACATCAATGGACAGATTATCCAAATGGAAAATCAACATGAGAACAATGGCTTTGAAAGACATACTAGACCAGATGGATTTAACAAATTTATTCGAAACATTCCATTGTAACACAGCAGAATATACATTCTTACCACATGCACATGAAATGAACACTCTCTAGAACAGATCACATATTAGGCCACAAGAGAAGTCTCAACAAATTCAAAAAGATCAGTCATACCATGCATCTTTTCTGATCACAACACTCTGAAACTAGAAATCAACCGCAAGAAAAATTCTGGAAAGACCATGAATACATTGAGGCCAAATAACATGCTACTAAACAGTGAATGGGTCAACCAAGAAATCAAAGAAGAAATCAAAACTACATGGAAACAAATAGAAATGAAAACACAATGCTCCAAAACTTTTGGGATGCAGCAAAAAGTGGTTCTAAGAGGGAAGTTTAGACCAACACAGGTCTACCTCAAGAAGCAAGAAAAAGTTCAAATAAACAACCTCATCTTACACCTAAAGGAGAAATAAATACATAGATAGATAGATAGATAGATAGATAGATAGATAGATAGATAGATAGATAGATAGATAGAAGATAGATAGATAGGGGCGCCTGGGTGGCTCAGTCAGTTGAGCGTCCGACTTCCGCGCTTAGGTCATGATCTCACGGTCCATGAGTTTGAGCCCCGCGTTGGGCTCTGTGCTGACAGCTTGGAGCCTGGAGCCTGCTTCAGATTCTGTGTCTCCCTCTCTCTCTGACCCTCCCTCATTCATGCTCTGTCTCTGTCTCAAAAATAAATAAATGTTAAATAAATAAATAAATAAATAAATAAATAAATAAAACAAAATAAGACAAAACCCAAAACCTGCAGAAGGAAGGAAATAATAAAGATTAGAGCAGAAATAAATGGTATAGGCCCTGAAAAAAACAATAGAACAGATCAATAAACCCAGGAGTTGGTTCACTGAAAAAATAGCAAAATTGATAAGCCTCTAGCTACACTCATCAAGGAAAAAAGAGAAGGGACTTAAATAAGTAAAATCACAAATGAGAGGAAATTAACAACCATCACCACAGAAATACAAACAATTGTAAGATTGTATTATGAAAAATTATATGCCAACAAATCGGAAAACCCAGAAAAAAAAAATGGCTAAATTCCTAGGAACATATAAACTACCAAAACTGAAAAGAAGAAATAGAAAATGTGAACAGATCAATTACTAGTAAGGAAATTGAATCAGTATTTTTAAAACTCCTAACAAACAAAAGTCCAGTACCAGATAGCTTCACAGAGGAATTCTACCAAACATTTAAAGAAGAGTTACTGCTATCACCCATCATCAGAGAAATACAAATCAAAACCACAATGAGATACCAATTCACGCCTGTCAGAATGGCTAAAATGAACAACTCAGGAAACAACAGATGTTGGTGAGGACATGGAGAAAGGGGAACTCTCTTACACTACTGGCAGGAATGCAAACTGGCGAAGCCACTGTGGGAAACAGTATGGAGGTTCCCCAAAAAGTTAAAAATAGAACTACCCTATGACCCAGCAATTGCACTACTATGTATTTACCAAAAGAATGTGAAAACACTAATTCAAAGAATACGTACACCCCTATTTTTATTGCAGCATTGTTTATAATAGCCAAATTATGGAAGCAGCTCAAGTGTCCATCAACTGATTAATGGATAAAGATGTGGTATACATACACAATGGAATATTACTCCATCATAAAAAGTATGAAATTTTTCCATTTGTAATGACAAGGATGAAACTAGAGAGTGTAATGCTAAGCAAAATAAGTCAGTCAGAGAAAGACAAATACCCTATGATTTCACCCATATGTGGAATTTAAGAAACAAAACAAATGAGCACCAGGAAAAAGAGAGAGGCAAACCACGAAACAGATGCTCAACTGCAGAAAACAAACTGATGGTCACCAGAAAGGAAGTGGGTGGTGGGATGGGGGAAACAGGTGATGGGTATCAAGGAGTGCACATGCTGTGATGAGCACTGGGTGTTATATGGAAGTACTGAATCACTTTAGTGTACTCCTAAAACTAATATTACATGGTATGGTAACTATATGTAATTGAAGTTAAAACAATTTAAAAATGCCTTTACCAAAGAGCACACAGAATATTTGTATGTGGAATATGTACTTATACAATGCACACAACTGAAAGTCGCTCGAAAATCCTGCAGAAAAAAAGGAGCCATTGACTCCAAAAAGGAGTCATTGAAATAGGGTTGACAAATGTAGATAATGAAGCTGGATGATGGCTACATGGGGTTATTAGAATTTTCTCACTACTTTCATATATGTTTAAAATTTTCTACAATAAAAAAACTTTAAAAAAAGCAAATGCATTCACCTTTAAATGTTAAAAAATATTGTATACCCTTAGACTGGGCAGTTTAAGTCCTAAGGATTTATTATAGGAAAATCTGGATGTAAACTATGTTTGCATGGTGAAAGAATTGCATACAACTAAAAAATCCCATAAGCGAAGATTAAACAAGCCATGTTTAACCATCCTAAAAGCCCAGAAGAATGAATAACTACATACTCGTTGAAAAAGAAAGATGTTTAAGACATAGTGTCTAGTGAAAAACCAGATTACAGTTTCACAATCCAAGTTGTTTTATACATATGTGTGTGTATACACACATGCACACACACACACACACACACACACACACACGTACGCACCTATTACAAGTAGCCAATATTTTTGCTTTCTGTTTCTGTTTCTGTGTATCTACTTTCTATATCAAATATTCATAGCCTATTTTAAAAAGAATAATAAAAGATAAATGTAAATTTTAAGTTAACACTTGAAATTGGTGCTCATTTTTAGAGTAACTACAGAATGTTTTACAGAGAGAAAGGTCAAAATAGAACAAAGTTCTTCCTCCCCAACCAGTCCTGAAGGACACCCCAATGGAGACATGCAAAGTCCAAATAAAATCCTCACCACCGTTCTCCCTCAACTGAGTGTTTTGGTGAGCTTAATGTACAGAAGTCTCCGCAATGCATGATGAACCTCCTTGTTCCTCAGGGTGTAGATCACAGGATTGAGAAGAGGGGTGACCACAGTGTAGAGCAGGGCGAAGACCTTGGAGACAAGTTGGGAATGGACAGCAGAGGGTGCAATGTACAAGACCATGAGAGTTCCATAGAAGGTGGACACCACCACCAGGTGGGAGGAGCAGGTGGAGAAAACCTTTAGCCTCTGGGCCCCAGCAGGGACTTTGAGCACAGTTACCACGATCCGGGCATAAGATGTCAGAATCAGCCCGAAGGGGACAGTGAGGCAGACCACAGACAGAATGAATGTTGTCATCTGGGCCACACTGGGATCCGAGCAGGCCAGGCCCATCAAGGGCATGAAGTCACAGTAAAAGTGGTCAATGTGGTTGGGGCCACAGAACCTCAGCTGGCCCATTAGGGCCACAACCAGTCCATCTACCATGAAGCCAGAGAGCCAAGCTATGACCACCAGCCCCAAGCACCCCCTGGGTCCCATCAGGAGTGGGTAGCGGAGTGGATAGCAGATTGCCAGGTAGCGATCATAGGCCATGACAGCCAGCATGAAGCACTCAGCCGTGGCTAGAGAACCGAAGATAAAGAACTGCAGCAAGCAACCAGCCACAGAGATGGCCGCTTCCTGCAAGAAGCCCTCTAGCATTTTGGGCACCACTGTGGAGGTGTAGAGGATCTCCAGGAAGGACAGGTTAGCCAGGAAGAAATACATGGGTGTGTGGAGCCTCCGTGAGCTAACCACCGCCACGACGATCAGCACATTCCCCATGACGATGGACACGTAGACAATGGTGAGCACAACAAAGAAAACGAGACGCAGCTCAGCTACATCATGGAAACCAAGGAGGACAAATTCAGTGATAGTTTGGTTTTCCAGAGCAACCGTTTCCATGGGGATCGTCCAAGTTCCTGCCTGACAGAGATTAAGGGAGAGATTTTAGGGCATCTCCATCTCCAACACCAACTCCAAGACAAGGAAGGCTAAAGCGAAAAGAAGAGGGTGAGTCACCCGCACAAATGTCCCTTGCACATCCTGATCTGTCCCCCTATAGTGGCTTCCTCCTGCAACTCTGTTCCCCTGACCATCCTTAACTGTGTATGTTCTTCATGGCTCAGGAGAGTTCGTCCAAACACAAACGTAGTCTTCAGGACCCTTTACCCTATTAATTCAACCCAGTGTTTCTGTGACAAAATGAATCCACCAGCCTCATGTGTAGAGCCAGCCACACAGTCGTCCTCCTGAACAGCAGACTAATACCCTCCAAATGCCTGCGAGACACTCCCTACCCTCAGCTCAAAATCAGCAGGATCAAACACAAATCCTCATATCTTTCCCAGCCACAACCAACTGGACAGGTAGTGTGAAATTCTGCTTTGATCCCAAGCTTACCATATCATTGCCATTTCAGCTGAATGCCCTCTCCCATTCCCAACCTCCAGTCAGTAAAATCCCACTGGTTGTTCCTTGGAAAGTTCTTACACATTCCCTCCTCCCCACACACCAACTTCACAGCCTCTTCATGACTCTCTTAGCAGTCACCTCTGTGTGATCTTAGCAGTTACAACTGTGTGGACTCCTTGTCCCCTCTCATGTATCGAAACAATCTTCTTTAGATCCTGGTTTCATCAAGTCATTCAAGATTTTATAGGGGAAATGTGATAAATGTGGGAACAGAGGGACCAAATGCAGAGGGAGTGGAGGGGGCATGACAGTCCAGCCAGGGAAGGTGGTTGTAGGCTCAGTCTTGAAGTACAGGGAAGAGCTGGTCAGGCAACAGGTGCTGAAGATTCTAGGTCAAATAAAACCATTCCATACACTCAACAGCTTACCATCTTGTGGAGAAAATGGACACATCAACAAATAATCGCAATACGCTAAAAGAGAGCTCATGAATCCAACCTGCAAGAAACCCTCCTGGGTGGAAATAACCCTGGACTGATGGGATTGCTAAGGAGAAAGGAAGGTGTGGAGTGAGGGCATTTCAGGTAAAAGGAAAATGAAGAGTAGAAACTGAGGCAAGAAACAGCACACAGTGTGAGGAGGGGAAGAGGGTGTCAGGGAGAAAGCAACCAAGGGCAATTAAAAGAAATTCACTTCTGAAGAAGCGTTAGGATTGAGGCAAAGAGTGTGGAAGGTAGGGATGCAGATGTGGGCCCAGACCAGAGCATGGGGGTCCTGTCCTGTTGTGAGGAGAGCTGGGGCTTTGTCCTGTAGGCAGGAGGGAGCACAGAGGTGACACGGTCCACCTGCACCTGGCTGGTACTGAGGAAGCTGGGCCCAAGGTAGCTGGAGTGGGGGACGGGCGATTCCACATCCCAGCTGCATCCTGGGGAGCAGGTGCACTGCCTTGAGGTGACCACTCATTGCTCTGTTATGTGCACTCTCTCCTCCATGGAAATCTCTCCTCTGTGCAAAGACTGCCAGCTCATCTATCACAGATATTAGTATTTATATCCACACTCAACAAAGTTCTCAACAAAGATGAAGGGTCAGTAAACCCTGATGTTTAAAACTGCCTGTCCCACAACCAAAGCCCACGTGAAGTGATTAGGAGTGTTTTGTGCTCCATGGACTTAGGAACCCCAGAGGTTCTGTTAATGTCTATTCCTTACCCTCCGTGTCGGTGCTCTTCCTTGGGGTCCAAATTTGACCTTCCTCTGGACCTCCTGTAGCCCCTAGATTACTTATGCATCCCAAACCCACTCTGAGGCTGGGGTTCTTTCTACACACTGGTCTCTCAGAAGTAGAGGCAGGCCAGGACCTCCAGGAATAAATAGCTCCCCACTATCACCACCCCAGAAATCAGCACCAGAACTTGATCATACTGACTCAGCCATTTATCCCTACAGCGACAAGATTTGCATTCCTACAGATTCCACTCATTCACTCTCCAGATCGTAAATGAAACGCAATCCTTCTCTCCTAGGGCGGCACTGAGCCAGCTGAAACCAGAGAGAGGTGTAGTGGAGGCTAGCATGTCGAGGACAAACATAAGGTTAGCGATCTTGCTGTGAAACCAACATGTACCTATTACAATCTATTTCATGACTTTGTCCAAAGGAACAAGGTATTATTTTCCTCACTCCAACTATGTGGGAGAGGCTACTTCAGGGAAGGCAGACTGAGGGCGGGAGCAAGTCAGAGAGCACAGCAGCTGAGGGTGGGTGCAAGTACAAGAGAGTACAGCAGCTGCAGCACTCAGAGCACATGTCCCCAGGTGGCAACCTCTAGGGCACCATCAAGACCTCAGTCGTGGCAAAATCAAGCCCCCCACACCCACAATATGAGAAGACAGCAAACATGTTACAGTGTCCTGGGGCACCACTTACCTTCATTATACCAGGGAACAAATGCTAAACAACGCTGACTTACCCAGGGATGTGGTTAGAGGGTGAAAACAAAGGGTGAGATATGAATATTAAGGGAAACTCAGGGGATAAGCCATTTTCAAAAGAAGCCAAGGTGCTGTGACTCAGGACACAGGAGCTGGAGCCAAAGAAAATTTCCACTTTCCATCCCCAGAGGAACACCTAATTTAAGTAAACGTGTGTGTGGTCACAGAATCTGCTGGAAGCGTTCCCGGAAACATGGATGTATCCTATTGTTGCATCCACATGACTCCTGAAACAGAATGCTGTGGGCACCAGTGACAGTCACAGCAAAGTTTATTGCAACGAGAGGCAAGGCCAACCGATTGGGACCAACATTTTTGATCAGAGTGCAGCCTCGAACAGCCGGGGTACAGAGTTTTTATAGCCGACCACATTGTCTTATCATCACCTGGGAACAGAACAAAGAAATAGTTCCCAGATGAGGTGGAAACAGTTCCTGGATGGGGTGATTATTTTAGACTTTCTGCCGTTAAGTCGCAACCAGTTGATCTCCTTAACCCTGCCTCTGGCGCCACTTTTCTTTGAACTTTTGTTCCCTTAATTGGTGAAGCCTAATTTACAAGAGTATGAAGTGTAATTTACAAGAGTAAAGCAAGGCTGTTATCTCTTAACCTTCAGTGTCAAAACAAAGCTGTTCTCTCTAAAGCTATATGTTAGCCCTACACTACAATTTAACACTTACACTATCTCCCAAACCAGATTGTTCTCAGTACTGTTTTAAAAGCTCATTCACAGGGGTGCCTGGGTGGCTCAGTCAGTTAAGCAACTGACTGCAGCTCAGGTTATGATCCCACAGTTCATGGGTTCAAGCCCCACGTCAGGCTCTGTGCTGACAGCTCAGAGCCTGGAGCCTGCTTCAGATCCTGTAGTCTCCCTCTCTCTCTGTCCCTCCCCTGCTCACTCTCTGTCTCTCAAAAATAAATAAATGTTAAAAAAATTAGTAAATAAATAAAAATAGGGGCGCCTGGGTGGCGCAGTCGGTTAAGCGTCCGACTTCAGCCAGGTCACGATCTCGCGGTCCGTGAGTTCGAGCCCCGCATCGGGCTCTGGGCTGATGGCTCAGAGCCTGGAGCCTGTTTCCGATTCTGTGTCTCCCTCTCTCTCTGCCCCTCCCCCGTTCATGCTCTGTCTCTCTCTGTCCCAAAAATAAATAAACGTTGAAAAAAAAATTAAAAAAAAAATAAATAAAAATAAATTTAAAAGTAAATAAAGTTCTTTCTTGTGAAAATGAGTTTTATATCATAAGAGAACCCTGGCTTTTCGGACCACCACGTTCCAGCCCTGTTTTTCAAGGGGTTAGGGGACTGGGGGTGCAAGAGGAAAGCCAAGGAGTGTGGGTTGTGCACAAGGCCACCTGCAGGAGAGGCCACAGCCCCTCAGAAGCAGAGAGGGGCCGCTGAGTAGGGAAGGAGCTCAATTTCATGCTCCAAGACTGCTTTCTAACTGGGACGGAAATGACTATAGTGTAAAATATCTACTGTTTCTCTGAAAAACACACAATCACAGACTCAACCCTGTACAGATACAAGTCATAACTGGGAGTCCTCAGTTAAAACTATCACCATTTATGGAAATGCAAACTGTGGGTTTTAGTTTATCTTTAGAAAATGAGGAAAATTTATCCTCATATATTTTACAGTGTGTGCTAACCTTGTTATTTTTATAAACATAAAACAAATTAATTACATTTTAATTTAGTTTGAATTTTTAATTGGTTAACTCTTTAATTCTCTTCGGCATTTACTCCATAATAAAGCAGAAAATATACTAATTTTTTTTTTAAGAAGACAGCGTGACTTCGGGCATATCTCAGTTATCCCACAAGAAAGAGGATAAATTTCCATCATGAGCAAAATTGGGGTAAAGACCCCAGTCCACCTCCAGGAGACAAGGAGATGAGCTGGGTGCACAGGGAAGACTGAAAACCTGCGTTCTAAGATCCCAACGACAGAAGCTGCAACAACACGATTCTGAAGGAAGGCCATGGGATTTCCTTAAAGGCCTTTGAAAAAGTTTTTGACTCTGGGTTAATGGAAAGGTCTTATTGGTTAGTGGAGAAAACTGCAAACACCAATTCTTTAGCTTTCTAAAAGCATCTGTGAACCAAGCTGCAAAGAATTCTACAAAAACAGGGAGCTCACCTGAATAGCAATCCCACAGGAAAGCCGTGAAGAGAAGGAAGCCTAAGACGTGCGGAGGGCCTGGGAACCCTGGTGCCTCCTGCCCCGGGCATTCTCCCTCCCACTCTCCCTCCTGGAGCTCACGCTGAAGCCAAGAAGGGCTCTGATTAGGACCAGCTCCCGGGTAGTGCCCTCTCCCCCCTCCATCGCCTCTGCCAGATCCTAGTCCTGGTCTTACCACTGGAAAGCTGACAATTGCCTGAGGGGAGAGCCCCTGAGAGCCAATTACAGATTTCCTGGAGAGCAGCCCTAAATGAACACCAAAGACCAGCCTCCTGAGACACTAGTTTCTTTCCAGAGGAATCTCCTGAACTGTTGGCTTGACCAGACATGGAGTGGAAACCAGGAATCCCCGCGGGGACTGATGGTCTCCCCACAGCAGCTCAGGCTGTTGCACAGAACTCGCAAAGTTCCCCTGAGTTCTCCACTCATCCCTCCACAAGTTCCCAACAGCTCCCAAAGGGGTCCTCCCTCCCATGCCACCTCCAGGCCGATCATCCCAGACAGCTGACCCTTGAACAGATGTGGGGGTCAGAGTCACTGACCCCCCAGGGAGCCCAAAACCCACATATAACTTTGACTCCCCCAAAATTTAGTTACTAATAGCCTACTGCTGACCAGAAGCCTCACCAACAACATACACTATTAGCACATATTCTGTATGTTATATGTATTATATATGGTGTTCTTACAGTAAGAAAATGCTATTAAAATCATAAGGAAGAAAAAATACGTATACAGGTCTGTGCTTTGTTTAGTAAAAAAAAAAAATCTGCATATAAGTGCCCATGTTGTTCAAGAGTCAACTGTGTTTTAGTAGAGACAACCCTTAAGAGTGTTTTGTGTGGATCAAAGCCAAGGCTGGGCTTGCTTTCAGGGAGGGAATCTCTCATGTTGCTACAAAGTAACGTCCAAATACAACAGTCCTGCAATCTGTCAAAGGGTGACCTTGCTTCAAAATTATGCACCCCTTGCTTGCTGACCCACGTCCCTCAGTCTGTAGCAGAAATAACCTACTTCCCTTGAGGTTTGCAGACCACTGGCCTTGGGGAGTGAAGGGCCACACCTTCACAGAGGATATGGCCTGACCGCACCGGAAAACAGCTGCATCGGGTGCCAGAGAGTCTGTTCAGGGTCATGTCCACCCGTGACTACCCACCCAGCCACCTGCTCCTCCCAAATGCAGCCCCCTCCCTTTCCCCCATGTCTTCCCCTTTAATGTCTCCAGCTTCCCCAGGACAGAGAAGATGACCTTTGAGACATTAGTCCACCATCTTCCCAGGCTGCTGGCCCTCTGAGTAAAGAGATCTTTCCTTTCCCACCATCTCTTGTCTCCAAGTATTGATTTTTGAGCAGCGAGCAGCCAATCTGAGCAGGGAACCAATTCTCAGTAACACAAAGGTTATATGGCCTTTCAATAACCTCTGTGCGGAATGCCTGCCCTATATATCTACTGTTTTATAAGCAGTACACACCCATGAGGTACATAAAGGTTATTGACCTTAAACATTACCAGCTAAACCAGGTTTATTTGGGATGAGTGGAGAATTGCAATTCAGGACATGAAAGTCACCACATTTTGAAATCTCAACACCTAGGAGAGTTCTCCACACCCGAGAACCTGGCATGTGAACCCAGACAAACCCGAATTCAGTCAGGACTCCCAACCTCTACCCCCACAAAGCACAGATTTAAAGGGTCTTGTTGTCAAGGTCCGGATTCGGGAACACACCATGTCTTGGGCATTTTATACTCTCCCATCAGTGCCTATATTCTGTATGTTTCTCATGCTGTTTTCGTGGTTGACTTAAGGGACACTAATCATCGTGAACAAAACAATTTGTACATAATCCAAACTGAAGGAAGTTCACAACTGCTGACAGTCATTTCATGACCCTGACTTCCAACAAGTCTGCTCCAATGATGAAGTTGATGGGCAAACATCACTTCAGACAGGAGTCAAGTTTACCATGGAGAGTCTGAATCATCTTACTCTGAGAGGTTTTTCACAAACGTTTTTGTCAAAATACTTTCTATTGTCCAGACTATAATCCCATGGTGGGAAGCAAAGATCATTTGTGGCAGTAGACGTGGGTATCATCCTAGTAAGAGATTAATCCTGGGCCAGAAAATGAGGCCCCCAAAATTGGGTGTGATATTAGCAAGAAAAACATATTTCTCCCTTCTTTGGTGTGCTGGGGTCAGCTTGGCCCAGCCTGGGAGATGTGAAAAGGTCATGAGCAGTCAGAGACGTGGTATCTATACTGTTGGCAAGAAGAATTACCATGGACAAGGACATCCAGGTACATGGGGGACAGTATGATAGCAAATAGTTACCTGCATCATATTTAGCTCCCATTAAACTACAGCTACAGCAGATTCTCCTATAGCTACAACTTGATCTGAGCTGCACAAAGGAGGATTCCAAAATGGCCTGTTCCCTTGTTTGGGGCCAGCAGTCACTTTCCCCACAGCCAGGGTGGGGAAGGAGAGACCAACCATGCAGAGAATGTCTAAGCAGAGGGAGGCAGTCAGCACCATCACAGAGCAGGATTGTGAAGGCACGGGGAGGGACTGGGCAGGAAGGACCAGAGAAGCCCGGTCCTGAACACATCTTGCCAACTCTCAGAATGGACTATGGGGCAGTTCAAGGTGGGGTTAATATCAGGCTCAAGCCTGACAACTTACATCATTGCTGTTTTGGTCACATATACACCCCACTTTGCATCAGCAATTCCACTTGGAAAAGAAGTGCACATTCCCATAGGGCCCCATGTCCCTAGGATATCTCACAAGCCAGAGCTCAGTACCATTGCCTGAGCAGTAGTCCCCTGGCCCCGTGCATGGCACCTTATGCAACTTCTATCCAAGAAGCTTTTAAAAACAGTGTCTCTTGGACCTAACTGGAAATACTGTCTTATCCCATACCTTCCACAGCTTCTTGAGATTAGCAATTCATTTTCTTTATTTTTTTAAGTTTATTTCTTTATTTTAATGAGGGAGAGGACAGAGAGAAGCCCAAGTAGGCTCCACACTGTCAGTACAGAGCCCGATGTAGAGCTCAAACTCATGAACTCTCTCTCTGCCCCACCCCCACTCATGTCATGTCTCTGTCTCTCAAAAATAAGTAAACATCAAAAAAAAACCCATAAATTTGATTAACATGGAATAGTGAAAAAAATGCAAGTTCATAAATGAGAAAGAAGTCATAAACCACATATGTAGAAAAGATTTATTTTTATTATTATTATTTATTATACTTGGTAAAACTCTAAAAGTAATTTTGAAAATATAGATGTGATGGATAACTTTCTGTATTATTATATCTGTATCATCTGTATAATAGTACAATTTCTGTGAAATATAACTAGAAAATTTGAACAAGGATCCTGGAAAAGTTAAATCAATCTCAACTGGGAAGATGAAGATCTATCACCAATAATAATAATAATAATAATAATAATACAGCACTAATAACAGAAAGCTTCACAGAGTTAGCTAAGCATTTAAAATAGATGACTCAAATTATTTAAATTAATTTAAGGCATAGAAAAAGAAAATTCCATAATTGATTCTATAAAGTCAATATCACCTACATGTGCAACCCTGATAAAGAATTTTTTAATTTTTTAATGTTTATTTACATTTGAGAGAGAGACAGAGACACAACAGGAGAGGGGCAGAGAGAAAGGGAGACACAGAATCTGAAGCAGGTTTCAGGCTCTGAGCTGTCAGCACAGAGCCCAACGCAGGGCTCAAACTCATGAACCATGAGATCATGACCTGAGCCAAAGTGCGACACTTAACCGACTGAGCCACCCAGGCCCCCAAGATTTTTTTAATGTACATAAATCTCACTTGTGAACATATAAAATGTTTGTAAGTTTAGAAGTTAAATGTTTATAAAATAAAATTTTTATTGAAAAAACTAGCAGGGTATCAAAAGAATGCATCATGACCAAATGAATTCAGGATATCAAAAAATCTTTCAATATAAGAATTACATCAACAAAGAAGAGTGCCATATGATATCAATAGATGCAAAAAATTAGACAAAATGTTTGTCATTAGACAAAATTCACAGGTCACTTATCCAATAAAACCTTGAAGTACAATAGCAATGAGAGTAGCCTACTTAATGATGAAAATGTTATTGACCTAAAAATGTGAATCTCAATGGTAAAATGCTAAAAGATATGTCCATTACAATTGGACTTCTTGCCTACAACTACTGCCAATATTACCAATATTGCTATAGAAGTTTAACAAATGCAGTAAGAAAAAGATAATCAGTATGATATTTGGAGAAAATATAAACTTAATTGTAGTCTGATACTATTATTTTTCACTGGATTTTATAATTAGAAAGCTTAAAGTTTATTGGAAATACTAGAATTAAGTGCCTTTGGCAGATGTTTGGATATAAGATAAATATACAAACTAATTGCTCTGTGTTTTTCCTCGGAACCAGTCAGAAGCGAAATGAGGGAGGATACCACTCAAATTTCAAATGAAAACATCGAAAATTTAAGGAAAAGTGAAACACCTATCTAAAAAATACTGTGAAATTATTAAAGCCCATTTGGACAAATGAAAAGATATACTATGTTCCTGAGGAGAACACTTAATACAACAGAAATATAAGTTCTCCAAAGTTAACATATATTTAATACAAAAAAAAAATCCCAAGTCAGATACTTTAAAATTGGACAAAATAATAGTAAAATATGTCTAGAGTACTGTTCTCAGGAAATTCAAGAGAATTGTACAAAAGAGAACAGAGGGAGAAGAGAGCTTGACATAACAGATAATAGAGTATACTATACATTTACATAGTCTACAAGAGACTCACTTTATTTTTTTAATATGAAATTTATTGTCAAATTGGTTTCCATACAACACCCAGTGCTCATCCCAACAGGTGCCCTCCTCAATGCCCATCACCCACTTTCCCCTCCCTCCCACCCCCCATCAACTCTCAGTTTACTGTCAGTTTTTAAGAGTCTTTTATGCTTTGGCTCCCTCCCTCTCTAACTTTTTTTCCCCCTCCCCTCCCCCATGGCCTTCTGTTAAGTTTCTCAGGATCCACATAAGAGTGAAAACATATGGTATCTGTCTTTCTCTGTATGACTTATTTCACTTAGCATAACACTCTCCAGTTCCATCCACGATGCTACAAAAGGCCATATTTCATTCTTTCTCATTGCCAATTAGTATTCCATTGTATATATAAACCACAACTTCTTTATCCATTCATCAGTTGATGGACATTTAGGCTCTTTCCACAATTTGGCTATTGTTGAAAGTGCTGCTATAAACATTGGGGTACAAGTGCCCCTATGCATCAGCACTCCTGTATCCCTTGGGTCAATTCCTAGCAGTGCTATTGCTGGGTCATAGAAGAGACTCACTTTAGATTTAAAGATGCGTAGAAGCTGAAAGTAAAGGAATGAGAAAGATATTTCATGAAAATGGTAATCAAAAGAAAATAAATGTAGCTACACCTACATCAGACAAAATAGACTTTAAGTCAAAAACTGTCTCAATAGAAAAAGAAGGCCGTTATATAATGATGAAAGGGTCAATTCAACAGGAAAACATAACAATTATAAATATACTTGCACCCAACATCAGAGCACCTAAAAATGTAAAGCAAATATTGACAGATCTGAAGGGAGAAATAGACAACAATACAATATTGTGGGGGACTTCATTACCCTACTTTCAACAGTGAATAAGTTGGGGCACCTGGGTGACTCAGTTAAGTGTCCAACTTTGAGTTAGGTCATGATCTCACAGTTCAAGAGTTCGAGCCCCACGTTGGGCTCTGTGCTGACAGCTCAGAGCCTGGAGACTGCTTCTGATCCTGTGTTTCTCTCTCTCTGCCCCTCCCCCACTCATGCTCTGTCTCTCTCTCTCTCTCAAAAATAAATAAACATTTAAAATGTTTAAAAAAGAAAACAATGGATAACTCATCCAGATAGGAAATCAGTAAGGAAATACTAGACTTGAACTATACTTTAGATCACGCAAACACATACAGATCATTCCATCCAATAGCAGAAGAATATGCATTCATCCCAAATGCACATGGAACATTCTCCAGTATAGATTCCACTATAGATAACACAAAACAAGTGTTAACAAATTTAAGAAGATTTAGAATTTTTTTAATGTTTATTTGTTTTTGAGAGAGAGACAGAGTGCAAGCAGGAAAGGGGCAGAGAGAGAGGGAGACACAGAATCAGAAGAAGGCTCCAGGCTCTGAGCTGTCAGCACAGAGCCCAATGCAGGGCTTGAACTCACGAACCATGAGATCATGACCAGAGCTGAAGTTGTACACTGAACTGACTGAGCCACCCAGGTGCCCCTAAATTTAATAAGATTTAAATAATTTCAAGGGTTTTTCTCACCCCAATATAATGAAACTGGACATCAAAAAGAGCAAGAAAATGGAAAAAATTACAACTACACAGAAGCTAAAAAAAAAATTTATTTAAAGTAGGCCCTACACCCAGTGCAGGACTTGAACTAACAACCCCCAGATCAAGAGTCACACACTCCACCAACTGAGCCAGTTGGCACCCCTAAAAAACATAATCTTTAACAACATTAGGTCAAACAGGAAATCAAAAGGGAACTTAAAAAGTATCTTAAGACAAATGAAAAAAGAAACACAACACGCCAAAACATAACTGATGCAGCAAAATCCATACTAGGAGGGAAAAATATAGCAATAAACATCTACATTAAAAAAGAAAGAGCTCAGGGGCACCTGGGTGGCTCAGTCAGTTAGGTGTCCGACTTCAGCTCAGGTCATGATCTCATGGTTTGTGAGTTGGAGCCCCATGTGGGGCTCTGTGCTGACAGCTCAGAGCCTGGAGCCTGCTTTGGATTCTCTGTCTCCTTCTCTCTCTGCCCCTCCCTGACTTGTGCTGTCTCTCTCTGTCTCTCAAAAATAAATAAATGTAAAAAAAAATTTAGTAAAAAATAAATAAAATAAAATAAAATAAAATAAAATAAAAAAGGGAAGAGCTCAAACAACCAAACCTTAAACTAGAAAAAGAACAAACAAAACACAAATTTAGCAGAAGGCAGGAAATAATAAAGATTAGAACACAAATAAATCAAATTAAGAATTTTTAGCAATAGAAAAATTCAATAGAACTAATAAGTGGTGTTTTCAAAATATAAAATCAACAAGCCTTTACCTAGACAAACTAAAAAACAAAAGAGGGAAGACTCAAAATCAGAAATGAAAGAAGAGACATTACAATGAATGTCTCAGGGGAAAAAAAGAATCATAAGGAAATATTATGGATAATTATATGCCAACAAACTGGATAATCTAGAAGACCTGAATAAATTCCTAGAAATATCTAGCCTGCCAAAACTGAATCAAGAAAAACCAGAAAACCTGAAAAGACCAATAACCAATAAGAAGATTGGATCAGTAATCAAAACATCCCAAAAGAGAAAAGCTCAGGACTAATTGGACTCATGGGTAAATTCTACCATTCAAAGAAGAATTAAACCAATCCTGTTTAAACTCTTTCAAAAAATAGAAGAGAGAATAATTTCAAACTTATTTTATGAGACCAGCTTTACCACGATACCAAAACCAGAAAGACACTACAGGAAAAGCATAGGCCAACATCACTGGTGAACATAAATGCAAAAATCCTCAACAAAACACTAGCAAACCAAGCTCAACAGCACACTAAAAGGATCTTACACCATAACCAAGCAAGATTTATACCTGAGATGCAAGGAAGTTTCAACACACACAAATTAATCAAAGTGATTCACCCCATTAACAAAATGAAAGAAAAAGAAACCACATGATCATCTCAATAGACGCAGAAAACATTTTTGAAAAAAAATTCAGCATCCGGTTGTGATTAAAACTGAACAATATAGGGGTGCCTGGGTGGCTTGGTCGGTTGAGCATCCGACTCTTGATTTCAGCTCAGGTCATGATCCCAGCGTCATAAGATCAAGCCCCTTGTCAGGCTCTGCACTGAGTGTGGAGCCTGCTGAGGAGTCTGTCTGTCTGTCTGTCTCTCTCTCTGCCCCTCTCCCACCATCTCTAAAAAAAATAAAAACTTTATTTTTTTAATGTTTATTTATTTTTGAGAGACAGAGACAGAGCGCAAGCATGGGAGTGGCAGAGAGAAAAGGAGACACAGAATCTGAGCTGTCAGCACAGAGCCAGACGTGGGGCTCAAACCCATGAACCACGAGATTACGACCTAAGCCAAAGTTGAATACTTAACCAACTGAGCCACCCAGGTGCCACAAAAAATAAAAACTTTAAAAAATGCAACAAAATAGAATTAGAAGGAACATACTTCAACACAATTAAGATGACAATAATAGTAATAAAGGCTTTATATGAAAAATCCCTGGCGTATTGAGGAGGGCACCTTTTGGGATGAGCACTGGGTGTTGTATGGAAACCAATTTGTCAATAAATTTCATATATATATATATATATAAAGAAAAAATCCCTGGCTGGTATTGTAATCAATTGTGAAAAACTGAAAACTTTTCCACTAAGATCTGGAACAAGGCAAGGATGCCCATTCTCACCACCTCATTAAACAGAAATGGAGGGGCGCCTGGGTGGCGCAGTCGGTTAAGCGTCCGACTTCAGCCAGGTCACGATCTCGCGGCCCGTGAGTTCGAGCCCCGCGTCGGGCTCTGGGCTGATGGCTCAGAGCCTGGAGCCTGTTTCCGATTCTGTGTCTCCCTCTCTCTCTGCCCCTCCCCTGTTCATGCTCTGTCTCTCTCTGTCCCCCCAAAAATAAATAAACGTTGAAAAAAAAAATTAAAAAAAAAAACAGAAATGGAAGTCATGGCCAGAGCAATTAAACAAGAAAAAGAGGTAGAAGTCATCCAAATCCATAAGAAAGTACAATTATGTCTGCAGATAACGTGATTATATGTGTATAAAACCCTAAAGGTAACCTGTAAGAACTAACAAAGGAACGAAGGTGCAGGGCACAAAACCAACATACAAAAATCAGTAGTATTTTTATACACAGTGACTATCTGAAAGGAAATAAGAAAATAATCCCACTTAAAATAACATCAAAAACAAAAATACTCAGGAATAAATTTAACCCAGGAAGTGAAAGATCTGTACAATTAAAACTATAAAACACTGAAAGAAATTTTAAAAAGACATGAATAAATGAAAAGATATGCTGAGTCCATGGACTGGAATAATTAATATTATCAACATGTGCATACAACCCAAGGTGATATACAAATTCAGTGCAATTCCTATCAAAATTCCAAGGGCTTTTGTCACAGACATAGAAAAAACAATCCCAAATTCCATATAGAATCACAAAAGACCCTGAAGAGCTAAAGCAATCTTGAGCAAGAAGAACAAAACTGGAGACATAACACATTCTGATTTTGAAATATATTTCAAAGCTACCGTAATCTAAACAGTATGGTATTGGCATAGAAACAGACACAGACCAATGGAACAGAGTAGAGAGCCTGAAAATAAACCCACACCTATGTGGTCAACTAATTTTTGACAAGGCACTAAGAACATATGATGAGGAAAAGACAGTCTCTATAATAAAGATTGTTGAAAACTTGGATATGCATATACATGGAAGGAAAGAGGGAAGAAAGGAAGGGAGGGAGGAAGGAAGAGAGAAAGAGGGAAAGAGAAAAAAAGAGAAAGAAAGAAGAAAGGAAAAAGAAATTGGACCCTTATACAACACAAAAAAATTCCTCAAAATGATTAAAGATTTAAATGTACATCCTGAAACCATAAAGCTAGTAGAAGTAAACAAAAGGAACACTCCTTGGTGTTAGTCTTGACAATGATTGTTTTGATTTAACAATCAAAAGCACAGGCAACAAAAGCAAAAATTCACAAATGGGACTACATCAAACTGACAAGCTTTTGCACACAAAATAAGCAATTAAAGTGAAAGGCAACCTATGGAATGGGAGAAAATATTTGCAAACAATATATCAGATAAGGAGTTAGTTTCCAAGATATGTAAGGAACCCATACAACAGCAATAAAACAAACAACCTGATTTTAAGAACAAGCATAGGATCTGAACAGATGTTTTTTTTCAGAGAAGACATACAGATGGCCAAGAGGTATATGAAAAGGTTGTCAACATAACAAATCATAGGGAAATGCAAATCAAAACTACAATGAGATGTCAGCTCACACCTGCTAAGATGCTATTATCAAAAAGACAAAAGTAACAAGTGTTGGAGAGGATGTGGAGCAAAGAAAATTGTTGTAGATTGTCAGTGGGAATGTCAACTGGTACAGCTATTATGGAAAATGGTATGAAGGTTTCTCAAAAATTAACAATAGAACTAACATGATCGAGCAATCCCACTTCTGGATCTACATCCAAACAAAATGAAAACAGGATCTCAAAGAGATATCTGCATTCCCACGCTCACTGCAGTATATTCATAGTTGCTAAGATACGGGAACAGCCTATGTGTGAACAGCTGAATATATATATACTTTTATATTGTTTATGTGTATACTGTATATGTGTGTATATATAGTACATATGTGTGTATATATGTCTATACATAGTGCATATGTGTAAATGTGCATTTATATATGTGTGTGTACATATGTCTATACATAGTACATATGTACATATGTGCATTTATATATGTGTGTATATATGTCTATACATACTGCATATGTGCATATGTGCATTTATATATGTGTGTGTATATATGTCTATACATAGTACATATGTACATATGTGCATTTATATATTATATGTGTGTACATATGTCTATACATACTGCATATGTGCATATGTGCATTTATATATGCGTGTATATATGTCTATACGTAGTGCATATGTGCAGATGTATTTATATAATACATACATAATGGAATATTGTTCAGCCTTAAAAAAGAAGCAGTTCCTGCCATTTGTCACAATATGGATAAACCTGGAGTACTTTATGCTAAGTGAAATAAGCCAAACACAGAAAGACAAATACTGCACGATTTATGTTATATGAAGCCAGGAGTAGTCAAACTCATAAAAGCAGAAAGTAGAGTAGAGGTTTCTAGGGGCTGGGGGCGGGAGCCATGGGGAGATGTTGGCCAACGGCTATGAAGTTCTAGTTTACACAAGGTGAGTATGTTTGGGAGCTCCAGGACACAGCACTGTAACTATGGATAAATTATTGTATTCTACCTTGAAATTTTGTAAGGGGTAGATGTTAAGTATTCTTTTTTTTCTTTTTTTTTTAATATATGAAATTTATTGTCAAATTGGTTTCCATACAACACCCAGTGCTCATCCCAAAAGGTGCCCTCCTCAATACCCATCACCCACTCTCCCCTCCCTCCCACCCTCCATCAACCCTCAGTTTGTTCTCAGTTTTTAACACTATCTTATGCTTTGGCTCTCTCCCACTCTAACCTCTTTTTTTTTTTTTCCTTCCCCTCCACCATGGGTATCTGTTAAGTTTCTCAGGATCCACATAAGAGTGAAACCATATGGTATCTGTCTTTCTCTGTATGGCTTATTTCACTTAGCATCCCACTCTCCAGTTCCATCCACGTTGCTGCAAAGGGCCATATTTCATTCTTTCTCATTGCCACGTAGTACTCCATTGTGTATATAAACCACAATTTCTTTATCCATTCATCAGTTGATGGACATTTAGGCTCTTTCCATACTTTGGCTATTGTTGAGAGTGCTGCTATAAACATTGGGGTACAAGTGCCCCTATGCATCAGTACTCCTGTATCCCTTGGATAAATTCCTAGCAGTGCTATCCCTGGGTCGTAGGGTAGGTCTATTTTTAATTTTCTGAGGAACCTCCACACTGCTTTCCAGAGCGGCTGCACCAATTTGCATTCCCACCAACAGTGCAAGAGGGTTCCCGTTTCTCCACATCCTCTCCAGCATCTATAGTCTCCTGATTTGTTCATTTTGGCCACTCTGACTGGCGTGAGGTGATATCTGAGTGTGATTTTGATTTGTATTTCCCTGATAAGGAGCAACGTTGAACATCTTTTCATGTGCCTGTTGGCCATCCGGATGTCTACCTTAGAGAAGTGTCTATTCATGTTTTCTGCCCATTTCTTCACTGGGTTATTTGTTTTTTGGGTGTGGAGTTTGGTGAGCTCTTTATAGATTTTGGATACTAGCCCTTTGTCCGATATGTCATTTGCAAATATCTTTTCCCATTCCGTTGGTTGCCTTTTAGTTTTGTTGGTTGTTTCCTTTGCTGTGCAGAAGCTTTTTATCTTCATAAGGTCCCAGTAATTCACTTTTGCTTCTAATTCCCCTTTGGGGATGTGTCGAGTAAGAGATTGCTACAGCTGAGGTCAGAGAGGTCTTTTCCTGCTTTCTCCTCTAAGGTTTTGATGGTTTCCTGTCTCACATTCAGGTCCTTTATCCATTTTGAGTTTATTTTTGTGAATGGTGTGAGAAAGTGGTCTAGTTTCAACCTTCTGCATGTTGCTGTCCAGTTCTCCCAGCACCATTTGTTAAAGAGACTGTCTTTTTTCCATTGGATGTTCTTTCCTGCTTTGTCAAAGATGAGTTGGCCATACGTTTGTGGGTCTAGTTCTGGGGTTTCTATTCTATTCCATTGGTCTATGTGTCTGTTTTTGTGCCAATACCATGCTGTCTTGATGATGACAGCTTTGTAGTAGAGGCTGAAGTCTGGGATTGTGATGCCTCCTGCTTTGGTCTTCTTCTTCAAAATTCCTTTGGCTATTCGGGGCCTTTTGTGGTTCCATATGAATTTTAGGATTGCTTGTTCTAGTTTCGAGAAGAATGCTGGTGCAATTTTGATTGGGATTGCATTGAATGTGTAGATAGCTTTGGGTAGTATTGACATTTTGACAATATTTATTCTTCCAATCCATGAGCAGGGAATGTCTTTCCATTTCGTTAAATCTTCTTCAATTACCTTCATAAGTTTTCTATAGTTTTCAGCATACAGATCTTTTACATCTTTGGTTAGATTTATTCCTAGGTATTTTATGCTTCTTGGTGCAATTGTGAATGGGATCAGTTTCTTTACTTGTCTTTCTGTTGCTTCATTGCTAGTGTATACGAATGCAACTGATTTCTGTACATTGATTTTGTATCCTGCAACTTTGCTGAATTCATGTATCAGTTCTAGCAGACTTTTGGTGGAGTCTATCAGATTTTCCATGTATAATATCATGTCATCTGCAAAAAGCGAAAGCTTGACTTCATCTTTGCCAATTTTGATGCCTTTGATTTCCTTTTGTTGTCTGATTGCTGATGCTAGAACTTCCAGCACTGTGTTAAACAACAGTGGTGAGAGTGGGCATCCCTGTCGTGTTCCTGATCTCAGGGAAAAAGCTCTCAGTTTTTCCCCATTGAGGATGATGTTAGCTGTGGGCTTTTCATAAATGGCTTTTATGATCTTTAAGTATGTTCCTTCTATCCCGACTTTCTCAAGGGTTTTTATTAAGAAAGGGTGCTGGATTTTGTCAAAGGCCTTTTCTGCATCGATTGACAGGATCATATGGTTCTTCTCTCTTTTTTTGTTAATGTGATGTATCACGTTGATTGATTTGCAAATGTTGAACCAGCCCTGCATCCCAGGAATGAATCCCACTTGGTCATGGTGAATAATTCTTTTTATATGCCGTTGAATTTGATTGGCTAGTATCTTATTGAGAATTTTTGCATCCATATTCATCAGGGATATTGGCCTTTAGTTCTCTTTTTTTACTGGGTCTCTGTCTGGTTTAGGAATCAAAGTAATCCTGGCTTCATAGAATGAGTCTGGAAGTTTTCCTTCCCCTTCTATTTCTTGGAATAGCTTGAGAAGGATAGGTATTATCTCTGCTTTAAACGTCTGATAGAACTCCCCTGGGAAGCCATCTGGTCCTGGACTCTTATTTGTTGGGAGATTTTTGATAACCGATTCAATTTCTTCGCTGGGTATGGGTCTGTTCAAGTTTTCTCTTTCCTCCTGATTGAGTTTTGGAAGAGTGCGGGTGTTTAGGAATTTGTCCATTTCTTCCAGGTTGTCCAATTTGTTGGCATGTAATTTTTCATAGTATTCCCTGATAATTGTTTGTATCTCTGAGGGATTGGTTGTAATAATTTCATTTTCATTCATGATTTTATCTATTTGGGTCATCTCCCTTTTCTTTTTGAGAAGCCTGGCTAGAGGTTTGTCAATTTTGTTTATTTTTTCAAAAAACCAACTCTTGGTTTCGTTGATCTGCTCTACAGTTTTTTTAGATTCTATATTGTTTATTTCTGCTCTGATCTTTATTATTTCTCTTCTTCTGCTGGGTTTAGGCTGCCTTTGCTGTTCTGCTTCTATTTCCTTTAGGTGTGCTATTAGATTTTGTATTTGGGATTTTTCTTGTTTCTTGAGATAGGCCTGGATTGCAATGTATTTTCCTCTCAGGACTGCCTTCGCTGCGTCCCAAAGCGTTTGGATTGTTGTATTTTCATTTTCGTTTGTTTCCATATATTTTTTAATTTCTTCCCTAATTGCCTGGTTGACCCACTCATTCGTTAGTAGGGTGTTCTTTAACCTCCATGCTTTTGGAGGTTTTCCAGACTTTTTCCTGTGGTTGATTTCAAGCTTCATAGCATTGTGGTCTGAAAGTATGCATGGTATAATTTCAATTCTTGTATACTTATGAAGGGCTGTTTTGTGACCCAGTATATGATCTATCTTGGAGAATGTTCCATGTGCACTCGAGAAGAAAGTATATTCTGTTGCTTTGGGATGCAGAGTTCTAAATAGATCTGTCAAGTCCATCTGATCCAATGTCTCATTCAGGGCCCTTGTTTCTTTATTGACCGTGTGTCTAGATGATCTATCCATTTCTGTAAGTGGGGTGTTAAAGTCTCCAGCAATTACCACATTCTTATCAATAAGGTTGCTTCTGTTTATGAGTAATTGTTTTATATATTTGGGGCTCCGGTATTCGGCGCATAGACATTTATAATTGTTAGCTCTTCCTGATGGATAGACCCTGTAATTATTATATAATGTCCTTCTTCATCTCTTGTTACAGCCTTTAATTTAAAGTCTAGTTTGTCTGATATAAGTATGGCTACTCCAGCTTTCTTTTGGCTTCTAGTAGCATGATAAATAGTTCTCCATCCCCTCACTCTCAATCTAAAGGTGTCCTCAGGTCTAAAATGAGTCTCTTGTAGACAGCAAATAGATGGGTCTTGTTTTTTTATCCATTCTGATACCCTATGTCTTTTGGTTGGCGCATTTAATCCATTTACATTCAGTGTTGTTAAAGAAAGATACGGGTTTAGAGTCATTGTGATGTCTGTATGTTTTATGCTTGTAGTGATGTCTCTGGTACTTTGTCTCACAGGGTCCCCCTTAGGATCTCTTGTAGGGCTGGTTTAGTGGTGACAAATTCCTTCAGTTTTTGTTTGTTTGGGAAGACCTTTATCTCTCCTTCTATTCTAAATGACAGACTTGCTGGATAAAGGATTCTCGGCTGCATATTTTTCCTGTTTAGCATACTGAAGATCTCGTGCCAATTCTTTCCGGCCTGCCAAGTTTCAAAAGAGAGATCAGTCACGAGTCTTATAGGTCTCCCTTTATATGTGAGGGCACGTTTACCCCTTGCTGCTTTCAGAATTTTCTCTTTATCCTTGTATTTTGCCAGTTTCACTATGATATGTCATGCAGAAGATCGATTCAAGTTACATCTGAAGGGAGTTCTCTGTGCCTCTTGGATTTCAATGCCTTTTTCCTTCCCCAGTTCAGGGAAGTTCTCAGCTATAATTTCTTCAAGTACCCCTTCAGCACCTTTCCCTCTCTCTTCCTCCTCTGGGATACCAATTATGCATATATTATTCCTTTTTAGTGTATCACTTAGTTCTCTAATTTTCCCCTCATACTCCTGGATTTTTTTATCTCTCTTTCTCTCAGCTTCCTCTTTTTCCATAACTTTATCTTCTAGTTCACCTATTCTCTCCTCTGCCTCTTCAATCCGAGCCATCGTCGTTTCCATTTTGTTTTGCATTTCGTTTAAAGCGCTTTTCAGCTCCTCGTGACTGTTCCTTAGTCCCTTGATCTCTGTAGCAAGAGATTCTCTGCTGTCCTCTATACTGTTTTCAAGCCCAGCGATTAATTTTATGACTATTATTCTAAATTCACTTTCTGTTATATTATTTAAATCCTTTTTGATCAGTTCGTTAGCTGTTTTTATTTCCTGGAGATTCTTCTGAGGGGAATTCTTCCGCTTGGTCATTTTGGATAGTCCCTGGCATGGTGAGGACCTGCAGGGCACTTCCCCTGTGCTGTGGTGTATAACTGGAGTTGGTGGGCGGGGCCGCAGTCCGACCTGATGTCTGCCCCCAGCCCACAGCTGGGGCCACAGTCAGACTGGTGTGTGCCTTCTCTTCCCCTCTCCTAGGGGCGGGATTCACTGTGGGGTGGCATGGCCCGTCTGGGCTACTTGCACACTGCCAGGCTTGTGATGCTGGGGATCTGGCATATTAGCTGGGGTGGGTAGGCAAGGTGCATGGGGGCATGAGGGGCAGGCTTAGCTCGCTTCTCCTTAGGTGATCCACTTCAGGAGGGGCCCTGTGGCAGCAGGACGGAGTCAGATCCGCTGCCGGAGGTTTGGCCCCTCAGAAGCGCAGAGTTGGGTGTTTGAGCAGAGCGAGCAAGTTTCCTGGCAGGAACTGGTTCTCTTTGAGATTTTGGCTGGGGGATGGGCAGGGGAGATGGCGCTGGCGAGCCCCTTTGTTCCCCACCAAACTGAGCTCTGTCGTCCAGGGCCTCAGCAGCTCTCCCTCCCTTTGTCCTCCAGCCTTCCCGCTTTCCGAGCAGAGCTGTTAACTTATGACCTATAAGTCACGCTTGCTATCGGAACACAGTCCGTCAGGCCCCTCTGCTTTTGCAAGCCAGACTCGGGGGCTCTGCTTGGCCGGTGAGCCGCCCCTCTGCCCCGGCTCCCTCCCACCAGTCCATGGAGCGGGCACCGCCTCGCCGCCCTTCCTACCCTCTTCCGTGGGCCTCTCCTCTGCGCTTGGCTCCGGCGACTCCATTCTGCTAATCCTCTGGTGGTTTTCTGGGTTATTTAGGCAGGTGTAGGTGGAATCTAAGTGATCAGCAGGACGCGCGGTGAGCCCAGCGTCCTCCTACGCTGCCATCTTCCCTCTCTCCTCGCCAAAATAATTTCTAAAAGAAAATACTCCAGAGTAATTAACAGGTGTTATCTACCCAAGGAATGGAACAAATAGGAAGTTCAGGTTCTAAGGAGCTGCCTTGTTTGTGCCAGTGGCCCCACGCTAGCTCTTTATTAATTGCACCACCTGGGATGCTGATAGCGAACTGAGCTTTGGAACATTTCAGGCCTGGCATGGAATGCAGTTTTTACACAAGTGTCTTGTGGTTCAGAAATCCGATTTCACAGCTTATCTTCCGTTAGATGAAAGTGTTTACAGTGTGTCTGGAGCTGGAGTAAGTTCCTGCAGGTGCCAAAGAGCAGGGGCCTCCTCTCTCCTCTCATTAATTTGCTGATGCCTAACTGCACTGACGCAGCAGTGAGATACCGGGGAGAGAGCAGATGTTAAGTATTCTTATGGCAACAAAGAAAAGATGCTAATTATGTGAGGTAAAGGATATATTAATTAGCTTGATTTGGGTGATTATTTCATAATTTACACGTATATGAAATCATCAACTTATATCCCTTAAATACATATAATTTTTATGGGTCAATTATATCTCAAAATTCTACAGAACTATTTTTAAAAAATAGAAACTATTTAAAAAAGAACTATTAAAAAAGAACAATTTTAAAAAAGGTCTCTTTTAAAATAGAGAACTATTGGGGAGGAGCCAAGATGGTGGAACAGCATGGAAGTTTTTGTGCGTCTCGCATCCATGAAATACAGCCAGACCAACACTGAACCATCCTACACACCTAGAAAACTGATTGGAGGATTAACACAACAATCTGCACAACCTGAACAACAGAATTCAGCAGGTAAGCAGCGCGGAGAGGTGAAGGTGGGGAGCAAGAAGCCGTGAAAGGAAGGGAACCCCTTTCACAGGCAGAGAGAAGATGGAGACTGGGGAGGGGGGAAGAATACAGGAATAGCACCCCTCCCCAAAAGCAGCTAGAGAGAAGGGGGAAAATTGGAAACAGCCGCAGGGACTAAACTAAAAAGGGACAGAGCAGAAAGGAGAGGATTTATATTCCATTAAGACCGTAAACAAGGGGAGCGCAAAGGCTGCAACTCCTCAGCTCGATACCTGGTGGTGCTCTAGTGGGAAGTGTGAATCCCCAGGAACAGAGTGGGGTCCAGGAGGTTCTCAGGCCACACAGGGAAAAGCGGTTCCACTGCTGGAAGGACATTTGGTAGAGACTGTTGAAGCCACCTGGTCCCAGCAGACCCTGGAAGGCAGCCACATTCGCTGGTGCTGGGTCAAGGTAGTTAAGGGTGAAGCCTGGTGCCTGATGTGTGTTTAGATTTTCCATAATCCCTGAAATGCTGCTGCTACACTGTCTCACGAACTTTTTCTGGGGTGGACTGGCACCTGGCCACAGTCTTGGGGCACCAGGAACAGCAGGGTCCAGCAGGCATTCCTGGGTGCAGCTGACATTCGGCCATTGCTCATTCAGCCATTGCTTGGTGAGACCCTCCCACAGAGGGGCAGAATGGGTCAAAGCCAAAGTCCTTCAGAAGTAAGGGGCTGGGGAAAACAGCCACATCTGAGACAAAACTTGGGAGAGAAGTACTGCCTGGAGCCTGGTCACAAGAAGGAAAAAGCAGGGAGTGACAAGAGCTGAAGACAGAGGACAAGTATGCGATTGCTGATCTGGGAGAACAGACTGGGTAGCTGGGTGGCACCATTTTCACTGCTCGCACGCATGCGCATACGCACCAATGAGCACTGCAACAATCCACCCCAGTAGGCTAACAGTGCCATGTAGTGGAGAGCAGAGCTGTTACACTGAGCCCTGCCCGACTGGGCCAACTTCACTCTTCAAGAACACAAGACTCACCGCCAGCTTAATTTATGGACTATGAAGAGTTACATAGACTGACTTCTAGGGGAAAAGGAAGCAATTTCAGTCATACTTCAATCTGAGAGCAGGTTCATCTATTCATTGTTTTTCTTTTTTCTTTTTTCTTCTTCCTTTTTCCCTTTTACAATTCTTTTCTTTTTCTTGAATACAGAAAGAGAAAAAATTCATTTTTATTTTCAATTTTTATTAAAATATCTATCTTCAATTTTTATTACTATATTTTTTACTTTTGTGTAAATTTTTTCAAATTCTACTTTAATTCCGTCATTTTATTTTAGTCTACTTCAGTGTACTCACCTTTTCAAATTTTCAAATAATTTCCTTTTTTTTTTCTCATTTTCATTTCTTTCCTTTTTCTTGAATGCAGAAAGAGAAAAACTTCATTTTCACTTTCAGTATCTTTTCAAAATATTTTATTTAATTTTTATTACTCTATTTTTTTGCTTTTATGTAAATTTTTTCAAATTGTATCTACTCCCATCATTTTATTTTACTCTACTAGTGTATTCACTTTTTCAAATTTTCAAATGATTTCTTTTTTCTTTTCTTTTTTATCTTTTTTCTCTTTTTCATTTCTTTTCTTTTTTCTTAAATACAGAAAATGAAAAAATTCATATTTATTTTTAATTCTTATTAAAAATATTTTTAATTTTTTTCCACTATATTCTTTAATTTTGTGTATATTTTTCAAATGCTGTTTTATCCCCATTACTCATTTTAGTCTACTTCAGTGTATTCATTTTCACAAATTCTCAAACGATTTCCTTTTCTTTTTTCTCTAATCTGTCAAACCACTTTTAACACCCAGACCAAAACACACCTAGGATCTAACACCATCTATTCGATGTGTGTGTCGGGGGGGGGGGTGTTAATTTTTAATTTTAATTTTCTTTTAATTTTAATTTTTTAATTACAATTTTCATACCTCATGAATTCCTTTTCTCCCTTCAAAATGACAAAACGAAGGAATTCACCCCATAAGAAAGAGCATGAAGAAACGACAGCCAGGGATTTAACCAACACAAATACAAGCAAGATGTCTGAACCAGAATTGAGAATCACGATAATAAGAATACTAGCTGGAGTCAAAAATAGATTATAATCCCTTTCTACGGAGATAAAAGAAGTAAAAAAATAGTCAAAATGAAATTTTAAAATGCTATAAGTGACCTGCAATCATGGATGGATACAGCGGCGGCAAGGATGGATGTGGCAGAAGAGAGAATCAGTGATATAGAGGACAAACTTATAGAGAACAATGAAGCAGAAAAAAAGAGGGAGATTACGTCAAAAGAGCACAAGTTGAGAATTAGAGAAATCAGTGACTCATTAAAAAGGAACAACATCAGAATCATAGGGGTCCCAGAAGAGGAAGAGAGAGAAATAGGGGTAGAAGGGTTATGGGAGAAAATCATAGCAGAAAACTTTCCTAAACTGGTAAAGACACAGAAATTAAAATCCAGGAAGCACAGAGGACCCCCATTAGATTCAACAAAAACCAACCATCAATAAGGCATATCATAGTCAAATTCACAAAATACTCAGGCAAGGAGAGAATCATGAAAGCAGCAAGGGGAAAAAAAAAGTCCCTACCTACAAGGGAAGACAGATCAGGTTTGCAGCAGACCTATCCACAGAAACTTGGCAGGCCAGAAAGGAGTGGCAGGATATATTCAATGTGTTGAATCAGAAAAATATGCAGCCAAGAATTCTTTATCCACCAAGGCTGTCATTCAAAACAGGAGAGATAAAAAGTTTCCCGAACAAAATTAAAGGAGTTTGTGACAACTAAACCAGCCCTGCAAGAAATTTTAAGGGGGTGAGGTGCCTGGGTGGCTCAGTCAGCTGAGCATCCAACTTGGGCTCAGGTCATGATCTCACGACTTGTGGGTTCAAGCCCCACATCGGGCTCTGTGCTGACAGCTCAGAACCTGGAGCCTGCTTCTGCTTCTATGTCTCCCTCTCTCTCTGCCCCAACCCACTCGCATTCTGTCTCTGTCTCTCTCAAAAATAAATAAACATAATTTTTTTTTATAAAAAGAAAGAAAAAAATTTTAAGGGGGATTTCTGAGGGGAGAAAAGATAAATACACACAAACACACACACACACACAGACACACACACACACACACACACACACCAAAAGCAACAAAACATTAGAATGACCAGAGAACACCACCATAAACTCCAACTCTACAAGCATCATAATGGCAATAAATTCTTATCTTTCAGTACTCAGTCTAATGTAAATGGACTCAATGCTCCAATCAAAAGACACAGGGTAACAGAATGGATAAGAAAACAAGACCCATCTATATGCTGTTTACAAGAGACCCACTTCAGACCTAAAGACACCTTCAGATTGAGAGTAAGGGGATGGAGAAACATCTATCATGCTAATAGTCAATAAAAGAAAGCCAGAGTAGCCATACTTATATCAGATAATCTAGACTTTAAAATAAAGACTGTATCAAGAGATGCAGAAGGGCATTATATCATAATCAAGGGATCTATCCACCAAGAAGACCTAACAATTATAAACATTTATGCGCCAAATGTGAAAGCCCCAAATATATAAATCAATTAATCACAAACATAAAGAATATCATCGATAGTAATAGCATAATATTAGGAGACTTCAACACCCACTCACAACAATGGACAGATCATCTAATCAAAAAATCAACAAGGAAACAATGGCTTTGAATGACACACTGGACCAGATGGACTTCACAGATATATTCAGAACATTTCATCCTAAAGCAGCAGAATATATATTTTCCTCCAGTGCACATGGAACGTTCTCCAGAATAGACCACGTAGTGGGACACAAGTCAGCCCTAAGTAAGTACAAAAAGTTCAAGATCATACCGTGCATATTTTCAGACCACTATGCTATGAAACTCGAAATCGACCACAAGAAAAAATTTGGAAAGGTAACAAATACTTGGAGACTGAAGAATATCCTACTAAAAAATGAATGGGCTAACCAAGCAGTTAAAGAGGAAATTAAAAAGTACATGGAAGTAAATGAACATGATACCACCCGAACCCAAAACTCCGGGACAGAGCAAAGGCCGTCATAAGAGGAAAGTATATAGCAATCCAAGCCTTCCTAAAGAAGGAAGAAAGATCTCAGATACACAACCTAATCTTACGCCTTAAGGAGCTGGAAAAAGAACAGCAAATAAAACCCCAAAACAGCAGAAGACAGGAAATAATAAAGACTAGAGCAGAAATTAATGCTATCAAAACCAAAACAAAAACAAAAACAAAAAACCATAGAAGAGATCAATGAAACCAGAAGCTGGTTCTTTGAAAGAAATAACAAAATTGATAAACCACTAGCCAGTTTGATCAAGAAGAAAAAGGAAAGGACCCAAATAAATAAAATCAAGAATGAAAGAGGAGAGATCAAAACCAACACAACAGAAATAAAAACAATAATAAGAGAATATTATGAGCAATTATATGCCAATAAAATGGGCAATCTGGAAGAAATGGACAAATTCCTAGAAACATACACACTACCAAACCTGAAACAGAAAGAAATAGAAAATTTGAACAGACCCATAACCAGTAAGGAAATCTAATTAGTTATCAAAAGTCTCTCAAAAAACAAGAGTCCAGGGCAGATGGCTTTCCAGGGAAATTCTACCAAACGTTTAAGAGTTAACACCTATTCTCTTGAAACTGTTCCAAAAAATAGAAATGGAAGGAAAACTTCCAAACTCTTTCTATGAAGCCAGGATTATCTTGATTCCAAACCAGACAGAGACCCCACTAAAAAGGAGAACTACAGACCAATTTCCCTGATGAACATGGATGTAAGAATCCTCAACAAGTTACTAACCAACTGGATCCAACAATACATTAAAAGCATTATTCACCACAACCAAGTGGGATTTATACCTCAGATGCAGGGCTGGTTCAATATCCGCAAAACGATTAACAGGATTCATCACATCAATAAAAGAAAGGACAAGAACGATATGATCCTCTCAATAGATGCAGAGAAAGCATTTCACAAAATACAGCACCCTTGCTTGATAAAAACCCTCAAGAAAGTAGGGATAGAAGGATCATACCCTGAGATCATAAAAGCCATATATGAATGACCCAATGCTAATATCATCCTCAATGGGGAAAAACTGAGAGCTTTCCCCCTAAGGTCAGGGACAAGACAGGGATGTCCACTCTCGCCACTGTTACTCAACATACTATTGGAAGTCTTAGCCTTTGCAATCAGACAACACAAAGAAATGAAAGGCATCCAAACCGACCAGGAGGAGGTCAAATTTTCATAGTAACCATCAAGACAGTATGGTACTGGCTCAAGAACAGACATTCAGATCAATGGAACAGAATAGAGAGCCCAGAAATGGACCCACAAACGTATGGCCAACTAATCTTTGACAAAGCAGGAAAGAATATCCAATGGAATAAAGACAGTCTCTTCAGCAAGTGGTGCTGGGAAAACTGGACAGAGCCATGCAAAAGAATGAGCTTGGACCACTTTCTTACACCATACACAAAAATAAACTCAAAATGGATGCAACGCCTCAATGTAAGACAGGAAGCCATCAAAATCCTTGAGGAGAAAGCAGGCAAAAACCTCTTTGATCTTGCCCACAGCAATTTCTTACTCAACACGTCTCTGGAGGCAAGGGAAACAAAAGCAAAAATGAACTACTGGGACCTCATCAAAATAAAAAGCTTCTGCACAGTGAAGGAAACAATCAGCAAAACTAAAAGGCAACCCGACAGAACGGGAGAAGATATTTGCAAATGACATATCAGATAAAGGGTTAGTATCCAAAGTCTATAAAGAACTTACCAAACTCAACACTGAAAAAACAAATAATCCAGTGAAGAAATGGGCAAAAGACATGAATAGACACTTCTCCAAGGAAGACATCCAGATGGCCAACCGACACAGGAAAAAATGCTCAACATCACTCATCAGGGAAATACAAATCAAAACCACAATGAGATACCACCTCACACCTGTCAGAATGGCTAACATTAACAACTCAGGCAACAACAGATGTTGGTGAGGATGCGGAGAAAGAGGATCTCTTTTGCATTGTTGGTGGCAATGCAAGCTGGTGCAGCCACTCTGGAAAACAGTATGGAGGTTCCTCAAAAAACTAAAAACAGAACTACCCTACGACCCAGCAATTGCACTAGTAGGTATTTATACAGGTGTGCTGTTTCAAAGGGACACATGCACCCTCATATTCATAGCAGCACTATCAACAATAGCCAAAGTATGAAAATAATCCAAATGTCCCTCGATGGATGAATGGATAAAGAAAATGTAGTATCACACACATCCGGATGGCCAACAGGCACATGAAAAGATGTTCAGCGTCGCTCCTTATCAGGGAAATACAAATCAAAACCACACTCAGGTATCACCTCACGCCAGTCAGAGTGGCCAAAATGAACAAATCAGGAGACTATAGATGCTGGAGAGGATGTGGAGAAACGGGAACCCTCTTGCACTGTTGGTGGGAATGCAAATTGGTGCAGCCGCTCTGGAAAGCAGTGTGGAGGTTCCTCAGAAAATTAAAAATAGACCTACCCTACGACCCAGGGATAGCACTGCTAGGAATTTATCCAAGGGATACAGGAGTACTGATGCATAGGGGCACTTGTACCCCAATGTTCATAGCAGCACTCTCAACAATAGCCAAATTATGGAAAGAGCCTAAATGTCCACCAACTGATGAATGGATAAAGAAATTGTGGTTTATATACACAATGGAATACTACGTGGCAATGAGAAAAAATGAAATATGGCCTTTTGTAGCAACGTGGATGGAACTGGAGAGTGTGATGCTAAGTGAAATAAGCCATACAGAGAAAGACAGATACCATATGGTTTCACTCTTATGTGGATCCTGAGAAACTTAACAGGAACCCATGGGGGAGGGGAAGGAAAAAAAAAAAAAGAGAGGTTAGAGTGGGAGAGAGCCAAAGCATAAGAGACTGTTAAAAACTGAGAACAAACTGAGGGTTGATGGGGGGTGGGAGGGAAGGGAGGGTGGGTGATGGGTATTGAGGAGGGCACCTTTTGGGATGAGCACTGGGTGTTGTATGGAAACCAATTTGTCAATAAATTTCATATATAAAAAAAAATAAATAAAAAAATAAATAAATATTTAAGAGCAGCAAACAAAAAAAAAAAAAAAAAGAAAATGTAGTATCACACACACACACACACACACACACACACACAAACACACAATGGAGTATTACTTGGCAATCAAAAAGAATGAAATCTTGCCATTTGCAACCACATGCATGGAACTGGAGGGTATTATGCTAAGTGAAATTAGTCAGAGAAAGACAAAAATCATATGACTTCACTCATATGAGGACTTTAAGAGACAAAACAGATGAACATAAGGGAAGGGAAACAAAAATAATATAAAAAGAGGGAGGGAGACAAAACGGTAGAGACTCATAAATATGGAGAACAAACTGAGGTTTGCTGGAGGGTTTTTGGGAGGGGAGATGGGCTAAATGGGTAAGGGGCATTAAGGAATCTACTCCTGAAATCATTGTCTCACTATATGCTAACTAATTTGGATGTAAATTTTTTTTAAACTTTTTTTTAACGTTTATTTATTTTTGAGACAGAGAAAGAGAGACAGAGCATGAACGGTGAAGGGGCAGAGAGAGAGGGAGACACAGAATCAGAAGCAGGCTCCAGGCTCTGAGCCATCAGCCCAGAGCCCGACGCGGGGCTCGAACTCATGGACCACGAGATCGTGACCTGAGCTGAAGTCGGACGCTTAACGACTGAGCCACCCAAGCGCCCCGGATGTAAATTTTTAAAAATTTAAAATAAAATTTAAAATAAAAATAAATAAGTAAATAAATAATAAATAAAATAGAGAACGATTTTTAAAAAAAGAAAATGTAAATTGTCACCGCTTTGAAAAAGTATATAAATATCTACTTAAGCTAAAAAAAAAAATACACATATTCTTTGGGGCACCTGGGTGATGATTCAGTTGGTTAAGCATTTGACTCTTGGTTTCTGCTCAGGTGATGATCTCACAGTGACAATCTGACAGTCTTAAGATTGAGTCCGGTGTCAACCTCCACACTGGGTGTGGAGCCAACGAAATATTCTCTCTCCCATTTCTCTCTCTCAAAATAAATAAATAAACTTTTTAAATATATATATTCATACATAAAAATCAGTATGTCTAAGGATATTTGCTGAAGCATTATTTATAACTGGTAATGACCAATCACAGTGAATGATCAATAGGGAAATGAAATCATACAAAACAGATAAATACATACATACATACACAATAGTCCAAGGGACTCCAAAAGATTCCTACAGGGTGTTGCTAAGGAAGAAAATCGAAATACAAAAAGTATATATAACAACTTCATATTTTTGTTTAAAAAAATACCAAAACATTTGTACAATGGGAGAGAGCAGAGAAGATAAATAAAAGGATTCAAGACTGCTCACGGGAATTGCTTCAGTTGCGAAGACAGCTTCCTTAGAGGAAGGCTTGGAGAAGGGAGGAGTCATCAAAAAGTAGAAGGAAATGAAAGCACAGCATTTAAAGATGTTTGTGGATGGGTGTGTGTTTGCCTTTATGTGTCAAAGATCTGTATGTACACATTTATATATCAAAAGGAAAACTAAATGGTTTAAAAAGATTGTAGCATTTTAGTCTATAAAAGCAGAAACTATAACATAAAATAATAACACAACTAAGATCAAATGTATATTACATAAATAGGTATAAATGGGCTGCACTCACACATTGGAGGAAAAAGATTTTAGATGGGATCACTAAACAAATGTCAGTTCTGTTTAAAAGAGACAGATCTAAAACAAAGTGATTCATCAATACTGGAAATTTTTAAATGCTCAAATGTACACTAGGCACATGAAATAACAAAAATCACAGGAATCACTTCCATTGTCAGATGACGTTACTTCATATATATAAAAAATAGTAAATGGCAGAAAAATATCAAATGGCATTCATAACGCTAGTAGATAAAATTTACAATGAAGATATAGCAAAGATAAATATTTATGTGCCAAATAATAAGTATCAATGTTCATAAAGCAAAAAGCACAGGAAACACAAGAAGTAAATATAGATTAAGTTTCCAAGTCTTCTAAGGTTGTAGAAAAGCCATAATACAATCTATGTATGTAATTAATAATAGTAGTAGAGCCGTTGAGAAAATATATATTTGATACAGAGCTCTGTTTTCTTCTGTGTGGGTGTCCACGAGACACTGGCACCCAAGGACCGTGTTACATCACACAGGTTACATCACACAGACAACTCTCAGTTGGAAAGACAGAGAGGGAGCAAAGGAAACAGGGAAAGGAGGAAAGTGTAGACAACTGTGTGGGATGTCAAGTCAGCTTGGGGAAGACGGTGGGTCATCTGCGCCCACAGCAGAGTCCCTGTGACTGACAGTAAATTGTCCCTACTAAGCAATGGGGGTGTCGGATTGCCTGCAATCACAGTGGCACATTCTCCAAAACCAAACCAGCAGAACATTGCGCACACCCTCGTCGGATAAGAGCTGGAGGGCAGGGGGAAAGGGACGGAAATCCGTGGAGCAAGTGACGGCCTACACACACACATGCATTCGCCTGTTTGGATGAGCCGCTCAAAGCTTCAGTAAGCATGACACTTTGCCCTTAAATACGTCGCTATGGTTAAGTATCACACTGAGGGAATTTAACATTGATACGACAATATAAAATCCGCATTCAATTTTCCCAGTTGTTCCAAAGTCTTTTAAAGCAATTTTGTTGTGGGTTTTTTTTTTGTTGTTGTTGTTGTTTTGTTACCCACGATCCAACAAGGATCCTGAATTATATTTTATGGTCATGTTTTTTAGTCTTCAATTTAGAAGAGCATCCCCTGGGCCTTTGTCTTGTCCTTTACAGACATTGGTACTTTTGAAGCACATGTCAGCTGTCTTATAGAAGGTGCCACAGTCTGGGTCACAGTCTGATTGTTTCCCTATAATTATACTCAAGTTAAACATCTTTGCAAAGAATACTACATGGGTCTCACTGAGAGAGCATTCACGTGGGCATGTGTCCACGTGGAGTATTTTCCACTCTGCTCCTTGGGGCATGCATGCCACCACCCTCCTTAGAGGGCCACGCACCAGGGACAGAAGACTAATGGACAGAAAGGAAACTGGATCCCTGAGCACTTGTCGAGTCAGAGAAACCACACCGCTCTGAATACAACACTTCAGACGTTCAAGTGAAAGGCAAATACATTTTCATCCTCTGGAGCGACTGATATTTTTATCACTTTAGACAAACCGAATAAAGGGGGCAGATACTATGGATTTGGAAGGAAACTAAGTAGGGGATCTGGTATAAGTAAACTTTGAACTTCTAGTTACATGAGCCAATAAATGAACTGATTGTCTAAGCCAGTTTGAGTTTGGTGCTTATGTAATGATTGTTACATGTCTTGAAAACATCTTATCTGACACACACGCTTTATCATATCTCTGAAAATGTGTAAGAATATAGAACAAACCAAACAATATACTGAAATAATAGTGTAAATAATGTTCTTGTATAATAAATTAAAAGAGAAAAACAAGAAAAATTAGGGATAGTTTTCCAAGAAAATGGCATTTATCAGCTCACTAAGGTCAAAAGTGTTTATTTCTCTTTTACATTCTTAGTGCTCTCTACAATGACTGAAATATATAAGGGACTCTGACTGGGTTATCAAATGAGTTGATTACTGAATTATAGCTATAGAAACAAGATTGATAGAAATGCATTATTTGCATAAGTGTATTAGGACATCTATAGTAACAGAAAGAAGAAAATCATGAAGAAAGAGAAGAAAATATCTCTGGTTGAACCAGAATATCTCTGAAACGTTCTGGACAGGTCACATTCTACTCTTCCCAATCTAAGAGACAGACTCCAAAACAACAGATTTAATTGTTTATGTGAAGAGTTCTCCCCATTGGAAAGTCAAATGCTTGGAGACTCAGGCCCTCAGAGACTCTTAAAAGACCGCACTGAGGGATCCACAGTGCGAAGAAAGAAGGAAATAAGTCATCAAATACCATCTGCCTTTATCACTGCCTATTTCTCCAAATAGAAAGACAACATTTAGATAATGTCTCCTGGAGGCCAGTAAGGTGGAATGAGCCAAGGACTCCATACCTGCAGAATAACAGCGTGTGAACTTGCATTTTTAATATTCGATCTTGAATATGGTTATCTTCTTGCACTTCTTTGGATTTATGCATCTGTTTGACTATCTCTGGCATTTATATTTTTATGTTAAATGTGTTTTCACTTTCATTGTTATTTGTAGTGATACTTGCATTGTGTAAACATGATTTATTTTTGACCTTAGATGCACCTAGAGCGTGAAAATATTGGGCTATTTATTTTTCTGTGCTGTATTTAGAAATTTAATGTTAGTGTGTGAGTTTGTGGACTTTATGTGTGTGGCTTAGGGACCTGAGGATGTGCTATGGTATAACGGGGTGAGTTTTAGAGGCTGTCAAATGCAGAAATAAACAACCAAGAAGACCTTTTTATCTCCTTCCTGGGCACCTTTTTAAACTAGGGAGCCCCTCACTTGTTGGGATAGCCATTTACCTGTCTCCAGGAGTTTGAAGGAGATGGCCTCTCAAATTCCCTTCCTCTCCTTGCAAAGCATGAAATTTGTTTAAAGACAAAATGATAAGGACAAAAATAAGAGAGAGAGAAAGAGGAGGTGAGTGGATCTGGTAACTGAAAAGAGAGCTGGAAAAATTTCTAGAAGAGGTGAAAATTGGGTCAGAGACAATACACACTGAGAGGAAAGTAAAGAGAAACCAAGTGAAAGAAGGAAAGAAAAAGAAAGAGAAGGACCCAAGTGGGAGAAGAACACAGGGGAAGGTCCCGACAGAACAAATTCTGGCTTTGAGGAGGAGGACGCCTGCCCGCAAGCCCCACGGAACAGGAGGAAGGGCTGGCTGGGTGGCAGGCTCAGCGCTCAGCCCTGGGGAAGCTGAGGCAGGACCGCGTGGGTCCCACCAAACGCAGGCACCTGCAGAGGTGAGTTTAGCCATCCAGGCTGGCAGCACTGAGCCCTCCAAAGGGAGCAAGGCTGACGTGGGCAAGGGAGTGCTGCCCCAAAGGCCGGGGACACTGGGAGAATGGGCATCCAGAGGCCACCTGTGTCCACATCACGATTCCGTGGCTGCCCCTGCCCTGGGCTGTGAGCAGGTTGGGCACGAACGCCTCCCTGGTGGCCAAGTTCATCCCCGTGGGCTTCTCCCACCTGGCCCACCTGCAGGGCTGGCTCTTCTTCCTCTTCCTGGGCATCTACCTGCTCACCGTGGCCAACGACCTATTCATAGTAGTCGTGGTGTCGGCCGACGCCACCTGCAGTCCCCCATGTACTGCTTCCTGCGCGTGCTGTCAGCCCTGGAGATTAGCACCACATCGGTCACCCTGCCCCTGCTGCCCCACCGCCTCCTCACAGGCCAGTGCCACGTGCCCCACATGGACTGCACTCGCCACATGTTCTTCTTCCTCTTCCTCAGGGCCACGGAGTGCTGTCTCCTGGTGGCCGCAGCCTATGACTGCTACACAGCCATCTGCAAACCCCTTGGCTACCCACTCCTGCTGAGCCACAGGGTGTGCCTCCAGCTGACAGGGGCCGCGTGGGCCTGTGGAGTGATGCTGGGCCTGAGCCACACCTCCTTCATCTTCTCCCTGCCCTTCTGCAGCCCCGACTCCAGCCTACACTTCCGGGTTCTTCTTGCCCTGTTTGCCAGGTGCAAAAACCCACCACAGATATGGAAGATGACAACTATAAATTACCCTTCCCACTTGCATTCAGCGCTCAGATCTTTGGAGAAACAGTCTCCTCTGAGCCCGTCGGTGTTAAATAAATCTCCAATCCACCAAGTTCTCCAAGTGCTGCTTGGTTTTTCCACCAGTGTTCCAGTCTGGTTGCGAAGCATACTTGGTTCCCTGACTGGGAAACCCAATTGTGCTGGTCTATTATTGCCACTGGCTTGGGAGAACAGCGAGGCAGTGACAGAATGAAGGATCACAAGGGAGAGGGCCCACCTTGCCTGAATTTTGGCAGTCTCTTTCTCGGTTGCCTCGGGCCGGCCCCTGCTCCGCCACTCCCACTGGACTCAAGGAGACTTGGCAGGTGAGGACCTGGACCCGACGTCAGAACTGGTAAGGCTGGAGCCCAATCTAGTCAGGCCCACTCGCAAGAGTGGAAGGGGGACCTGATCACTCTCCGAGACTTCAGAAGTCTCACAGGTAGGAATTCTGTGGAAGGAAATATAATAACCTCTGGTGTGTGTGTGTGTTGAATGTGCGGCTCGGCCAGGCTTGCCAGTCGAATTCGAGTCTGTAGCTCCACGGACGGGCACCCTTAAAGTCCCCCAAAATTTACAGAGTCTGAACGGGCTCTCCTGTGTCATGGTGAGAGTATAAGGTCTAAGGTGGTATCGGGTCAGATTCCGACCACAAGTCACAAAGCTGAGTCCGCTAAGGCCAAGCCTCACCTAAAGTTTCCCTCGGGAACGCGACCAGAGGAGTATCTGATTGGCCCTCTCATCTGAGGGGATACCCTCCCTTTGTCTGTCTTTGCGACACCAAACACAAGAAAGGAATTAATAATGGGATCAAAACAGAGTAAGCCTACGATTTTAGAGGTCATACTCAAAAATTTTAAAAAGGAATTTTCAGACGATTACAGGGTGAAAATGATACCCAGGAAGTTAAGGATCTTTTGTGAACTAGAATGGCCCCTATTCAATGTAGGATGGCTCCTAGAAGGGACATTAGATACTCAAATAGTGCTGTGGGTTCGGCTAATAGTCACTGGGAACCCAGGCCACCTGATCAATCTCCATACATTGACTCCTGGCTTGAAATTGCCCAAAATCCCCTGCCTTGGGTGTGATTCATCACTAGCAAACAGAGCCAGGCAAAGGTTTTAGCCACTTTATGTGGAGGCTCACCCAAGAAGCCAAAGAAGCAACCCACTGCTCCCCTAGTGTTTGCAAGAAACCCAGAGGAAGATCCCCTCTTTCTGCCACCTTATGACTCACCGGGCTCCCTCCCCACTGCCCCTGAGCTTGAAACTCCTCCCCCCCCATCTGTCTCTCCTCCTCTCCTGGACCCAGAGAACCCTACCTGACAAGGACCAGCGGCCAGACTGCACCCTTGGCCAGGCACAGGCACTCTCCAGATGTCAGTCCAGATCCGCTGGTACCAAGAGGCTCTCCTCCGGGGCATCAGAGCAGGGGCTGAGAAGCCCAGAGTTAAGAAGGCCAACTCAGAGGAACCCTCAACCTGGCAGTGATCGAGATCCAGTCAACCGCTTAAACTGACCCTCAAAAAGACACTGGCCCCTGAGACCTCCACCCCTGCTCCAGCCACACCCCAGAAGCTGGCTGGCCTGCACATGGCAGAAGCTTGAGGAATCAATGTGTGGACTGAGCCCAGGGGTTCGGATGCAACTCTGCCAGCCCTTGCCCCTTACTGGTGTCATCGCCCTGATCTTGCTTCTTGCTGTTGGGCTAATAGAGACTGCACCAACAAACTGGCCATGGAACAGATGGCAGACTCCCTGGTAACCTAACAAAGCCAAATCAACTCCCTGGCAGCAGTGTCCCTCCAAAAGAGGCAAGCCCTTGACCTCTTCACTTCAGAAAAAGGAGGGACTTGCATCTTTCTGGGGGAGGAATGTTGCTATTTTGTAAACCAATCAGGAAGAGTCAGGACTAAGGTTAAGGAACTCAAGGAGGGGCGCCTGGGTGGCGCAGTCGGTTAAGCGTCCGACTTCAGCCAGGTCACGATCTCGCGGTCCGGGAGTTCGAGCCCCACGTCAGGCTCTGGGCTGATGGCTCAGAGCCTGGAGCCTGTTTCCGATTCTGTGTCTCCCTCTCTCTCTGCCCCTCCCCCGTTCATGCTCTGTCTCTCTCTGTCTTAAAAATAAATAAACGTTGGAAAAAAAAAATTAAAAAAAAAAAAAAAGGAACTCAAGGAAAGAATTCAACGTAGACAACAGGAAAACATCAGTCGATGGAGAGGATGGGATCTCACAGACTGGGCTTCCTGGCTCGCTTCGCTGGCAGGGCCCCTTCTTTCCATAATTTTCCTTGTGACCATCGGCCCCTGTATACTAAATACCCTGGTACATTTTATTGAAAACACTGTTGCTCGCCAAACTACAGCCCGTATCTTAGCTTTCCAAGAGTACCAACCTGTAAAACTGAAAGGTGACGCCTAGTGAAAGTTTTTTTTAAGGCATCAAAGTGGGTAATGTTGGAGAAATGAATAAAGTCTTACACCACAAGATGGCCGACGAGACTAAAACAAGCTCTGGTCTCTGACTTAGAGACCCCTCTTCCAGGTTCTTCTTGTCCTCTTTGTCGCACACACAAAAACCCCCACAGATATGGAAGCTGACGACTATAAATTACCCTTCCCCCCTTCATTCGTAGCTCAGATCTTTGGAGAAACGGTCTCCTCTGAGCCCGCCGATGTTAAATAAATCTCCAATCCACCAAGATCTCTGAGTGCTGCTTGGTTTTTCCACCTGAGTCACAGCCTGGTTCCATAACAGTATTTTCTATTCCACCATTTTCTTTGTTCGGTCTACCTCAGCCTTATTTTGTGCAGTTCACGGAAGGCACATTAAAGCCTTTCAGGGACAAGGCCTGCATGCAAATCACAGCACAGAGCCTGCTGAGTGGGGAAAACCCTGGATTAAGACGGAAGACCTGGTTGCCACCCACACCGTGCCACAGATGACTCTCAGGACCTGCCACATTCTGCTGCCATTATGTCTCTGGTTTTCAACTTCCTCAATGAACCACATGGGCCTTGCGCCAGGTTCAGACCCACTCTTCTACACCTCAGGAGTTTCTCTTTCTTGTGGCTGATTTTCTTACAAAGAACCAAAAAGATTATGTTCAATGCTCCTTGTCCACCATCCCTACCAAGTGATCTTGAACTATGGTAATCCCAGCCAAATATAAGCATGGTCACTTGGTTGCCATAGAGACCAGTCAAAATAGGTAGCAAGTTTCTAAATTCAAAACTATGACGCTGGATCTAAAACAAGTCAAGAGGAAAAGTTTCTGTTTATTTACAAAGATATTTCCAGCAAGAGGGCAGACAAGCCTGGTTCACCAGAAGAAAGGGAACAGAGAGGATGAAGGGACCTTTAGTGACCCACATCTACCTTCCTCCAATGCCTTGGCGCTAAGAGAGCAAATGATCGCGGCTCCCAGGATGCAGTGTGCTCTCGGCCTGGCCTGTCTGGTCCACGCTCATCATGTGCTCCAGCTGTGTGGAGGCAGCCAGCACGGGACCCAGAAAGCCTCGGCCAAGGCATCTTGTCTCACCCAGGACCGTCAGCTCCTTGTCTGCTAGAAGCCAGCCCCAGCCACACACAGCTTTGCAAACTAGTGCACCAAAAACAGTAACACAACTGCCTGACCAGATGCCTGAAACGCGCCCATAAAGACTCATAAAAGCTCTTCCCTTCAGATCACAGATGATTTCTTGCTTTAGGAGTTTCTGAGAAAGTACATTACCTTTTACAGCTTGAGGGAGAGTTCTAACAGCAAGGCGTCACAGGACTTGGAATCCACACAGGGCCAGGGAATGATGGCAGACAGGCCAAATGCAAAACGGAAGGGTCTCACAGGTGGAAAGGTGTGTAAGTCCAACCTTGTGCCCCAGTCAACAACAGGATACCTACAAAAACAGACACTCAGATCAATGGAACAGAATAGAGAGCCCAGAAATGGACCCACAAACATATGACCAACTAATCTTTGACAAAGCAGGAAAGAATACCCAATGGAATAAAGACACTCTCTTCAGCAAATAGTACTGGGGAAACTGGACAGCGACATATAGAAGAATAAACCTGGACCACTTTCTTACACCAGACACAAAAATAAACTCAAAATGGATGAAGCGCCTCAATGTAAGACAGGAAGCCATCAAAATGCTTGAGGAGAAAGCAGGCAAAAACCTCTTTGACCTCAGCCTCAGCAACTTCTTACTCAACACGTCTCTGGAGGCAAGGGAAACAAAAGTAAAAATGAACTATTGGGACCTCATCAAAATAAAAAGCTTCTGCACAGCGAAGGAAACAATCAGCAAAACTAAAAGGCAACTGACAGAATGAGAGAAGATATTTGCAAACGATGCAGTGTGGGGGTAATGGTGGGGTTCAGGGTTTTGGAGCTGATGGCCAAGAAAGAATTTTTAAGATGTCTTTGGTGCAAAAAGGTGGTTTTATTAAAGCATGGGGATGGGACCCATAGGCAGTAAAGTCTAGGGGAAGTTTCCAGTGAGACTTTCATAAGCCAAAGCAGACTCAAAGGACACTGGAGGCCTAGCTATTGTCAAGCTAGGGTGGTTTTTCTCTCTAGCAAAGTATTAGCATTAAGACAGTACGGGGTTCCTGGAGGGATGGTTTACTCTGCCAGCCTCAAGTATCTGCCAATGGGCTGCAGGTTATAAGGAAACTTAGTTCTACCTGCCATTTCCTTCTGCCTTTGTTCCCACATCACTGTGGAGGAGAGGGTGATGTTGGGGCTCCAGGAAACAGAGTCTATAGGTTTCTGGAGATTAGACAATGGATAAGATTGCCTTTTCTTGTAATTTACTAAGACATTTGTAAACTGATGTAGACTCACGTCCTGCAGGACTGCAATCTCTAGTTACCATTTGTTTTCCCCTTTGTTCCTGGGCAGCCAGGAGAGCCTGAGGAATGCCACACATCCCACTTGGGGGGGGGGGAGTGCCAGGGGGGGGTGTCCAGGGTGTCAGCTTGCCTTAGCTCCCTCATCACAAATGACATATCTGATAGAGCGATTCCAAAATACATAAAAAAACTTATAAAACTGAACACCCAAAAAACAATCCAATTTAAAAATGGGCAGAACAAATGATATGAAAATACTAATTTGAGGGACACACGCACCATAATGTTTATAGCAGGCTATCAACAGTAGCCAAACACTGGAAACAGCCCAGTGTCCAGCAACAGATGAACAGGTAAATACCTGGTATATATACAATGGAGTATTACTCAGCAATCAAGAAGAATGAAATTGTGTCATTTGCAGCGACATGGGTGGAAATGGAGGGTTTTATGCTACGTGAAATAAGTCAGGCAGAGAAAGAGAGATACCATATCATTTCACTTGTATGTGGAATTTGAGATACAAATCACACACAGGGAGTGGGGAAAGAGGAAAACCAAGAAACAAACTCTAAACTCTAGACAGAACAGACTGAGGCCTGCTGGAGGGGTGGTGGGAGGGGGTGGGGTGATTGATGGGCATTAAGGAGGGCATCTGTTGTGATGAGCACTGGTTGTTGTGTGTATGTGATGGATCAGTATATTTACACCTGACGCTAACATTACGCTGTATGGTAACTACACTGGAAACCAAAATTTAAAAATTAAAAATAAATGTAAAAAGAATAGGATGCCTCCTGGGGACAGACCTGCCTCCCCTCATTTGCTAGCCCCTCCCTGAGCCCCCCCTCAGGGAGCAGGTGACAGACCCCACTGTTCTGCAGCCTGAGCACAGTTTATCTTAATGGGGTGGGAATCTGCAGTCCGGGGCTATAGCACAACCCTGCTGGCCTTTCATGGTACCTGACAGTGGTTCTCAAAATGCAGTGTGCACCAGCAGCAACAGCATCGCCCAGGAACATAGAATTTTAACCCCTCGGGTGCTGCCGCAGACCCACTAAACCAGGAATTCTGTGGGTAAAACCCAGCTCACTTTCTGAAACCCCTTCGCTAGACCTTAGCTCAAGGGACAGTTGCTACAGGATTTCAGACCCCAGACCCGCCCTCCAACACTGGAGAAGACGCTGTTGTGTCTGGGCCACACGCTGGCACAGGGTCCCCAAATCCCGACACTTGGGCAGGAATTGGCGTGCTCCTGAGGGGTCAGGAGTCAGAACGCTGAAGTACAAGTATCTGTAAACAGTAGCTTTAACCCAAGTCCCACAGACAGCCTGTGGGGTCATTCGCCCCTAGGGAGAAATGCTGGCTTCCGGTAGCCACAAGTTTAAAACGAACTTTCTTCTTCCCCTGAAGCAGTTTACTGAACGTTGTAGCTGGTGCACAAGGAGGCAAGGGCAGCACAGGCCCGGGCCAGGGACCAGGCGGTGGCCTCCGAACCTCTGACTTTGCAGGAGGCCACCAAACCCACAGCTCAGCACCTCCTGCCTCTCTTGAGCTGAGCCGTCAGGTGCCCACAGGTGGGTGGGCCACCACCACCTGCCCTTCCTCTGCGTGTGACCAAACTGCCCCTTCTTGGCTAAATATCTAATCGGCACTCCCACCACCTCTGGCCCTAAGGACACACCCTGAAGAAAGTCAGAGAAAGTTCCATCCCCAATGCCTGGACCCCTCCCTAACCTCACCCATGAGGCAGAGCAGGGGATCTGTGAGCCACTAGGGAGGGGGCACGAAACCCTAGGAAACAGCACAAGTTGTAGGAGGAAACTGTAAAAGTGTCCCCACCCCACCCACCCCCTGCCCCACCGGCGCCCCAGCTGCACGTCTGCTCCCACATAATGCTGGGGACCCAGCGCCAGGGACCAGGTCCCTACTCTGGGGTCACCCGCGCTCCTGCGGAGGCTGCAACACATCTGAAAGGACAGGGGGGCACAGGCCCGATTCCCAGACACCCTACCTGCGCCCCCCGTGTGTGCTTGACAGCAAGCTGGTCCTCAGAAACGGTGACCCCCGACGGCCAGAAGGTTCCCGGAGACGGTGACGCCCAATGGCGAGCAGGTCCCCAGAAATGGTGACCCCCGACTGCCAGCAGGTCCCTGGACACGGTGACCCCCCGACGGGAAGCAGATCCCAGAAATGGTGACTCTGACAGCCAGCAAGCCCCCGGAAACGGTGACCCCTGACGGTGAGCAGGTACCCGGAAACGGAAACGGAGACCACGGAAAATCCGCAGGAGCGGATCCTGCTCAACCCTATGCACCTCCAGATCCTCCCTCGGGGAACCCCACCGAGAAAGGAGGGGGCGCCTCTGCCAGCTCCCACCAGGAGCCTAGGGCTTGGGTCCCGGGCCTGGCCACGGCCCTGAGTATCACCCAGGGCCACCGCCGCCCGTGCAATTTCCCATGCGTGACACCGGGTGGGCTGCGAGCAGGCGGGGCGCAGCGACCTGACAGAAGCTCAGGACACCGGCACGAGGGGGCGGGGAGGGGGCGGGGCGCAGGAGGGGGCACTGAGAGCAGCGGGGCGCGGGAGCTGGTCACACAGCAAACCGGCCAATAACTCCCTTCTTCCGTGACTCGTGTCTACAAGGACGGCCAATTGTTAAACATCAATAGTGCTTTTTGAGAAAGGCAATCCAAATACCTAATTTATCCTCAGCCACTCCTTCAGATGGGCAAGGGAGGGAAATTCTGTTCCCTTAACAGATGAGGTCACCAACGGACCAAGTTAAGACAAGCTGAGACTGGAGTCTCATTACCCTGATTCTGCAGGTGTCCCATTAATACCAGATTCTATTTTGGATTCCTCTCCCTCAGCACTGCCCCCATCACTCTGATGACCCCATGTCTGCATGCAATTTGACTGCAAATTAACATTTGGTTTCCTCTTGGAGGAACATCAATCTTGATGTCAACCGTAGCCAAAATTAGTCTCTGGCTCTGTACTCCATCCTACATTTGCAGAGAGATCACACAATCATTAAAGTGGTCACCAATTAAATTCATAAGAGAGTTAAACCAGAATAATGGCAGAAAAGTAAAAGCACAGTAATTTACATAATAAAAGACTCACACGGGAATTTTAAGGTTGGTTGAGGCAAGAGACAAGATAACCAGAAGGACCTAGTTGTGGGGGGGGGGCGGGGGGGAGGGTGCCTCCAGAGGCTCAATCAACTTTCATCAAATGTTAGAAAAGAAGAAAGGGTTGCTTTGTCTCTGGAGGGGTCCTGGAAGACCACAGGGGTTCAGCAGGGCATACTTACCACCTCATTATAAGGAATAACTCTTTTTTTAAAAAAGAGAAAGAGAAAGATCAGTGGTGGCAGGGACCGGAGGAGGGAGGGATGAAGAGGCAGACACAGAGGATGTGTAGGGCAGTGAAACTCATCTGTATGATGCTATAGTGGTAGCTACAAGTCATTACACATTTGTCAAAACCCACGGAATGGACACAAAGTGAGCCCCGCAGTGCACCGTGGACTTGGGAGATTATGACAAACCCACGGAATGGACACAAAGTGAGCCCCGCTGGACTTTGGAGATTATGATGTGCAGGTCCATCAGTGGTAACAAACGTACGGTCTGGTGTAGTATTGATCATGCGTGAAGGCAATGCGTGTGGGGGCAGGAGGTATATGTGAAGTCTTTGTACTTTCTGCTCAACTTTGCTGTGAACTTAGCCCTGCTCTAAAAAAAAAAAAAAGTCCATTTAAAGGGGAAGAGAAAAAAAGTCAAAAATTTTGCCCTAAATCCATTTATTCTAAATGACAATCTTGCAATCTTTCCTTTTCTTATTGCCAAAACTCTCTAATCTTTACATATGTAAATGCTCAAAGAAGTATTTCAAAATACCAATTACTTAATATTTTCTCCTAATTTTCTCACAACTGAGTGTTCCTTTCCAACACACACACACGCATGACCCTCTTTCTTACCGCTTATCCCGCATACACCCCACCACACACGTTTCCCTGTAACGATGATTCCCTCCTGTCAAGCAATCCTCCTATTGGAGTCCGTGATTGGTAATTCTCCCAATAATTAACATGAAGCGGTACAGCATGGGAGTGTCCCCTGCCAGCCTCAGCCTCACTCCACCTTAGTGAGGTTTTCCCTTATTAAATTTCACAAAGGGAAGGGGGAATCCATGCAAATTGCGTGGATCAGGAATGTGGTTCTAGTAGGTGTGACAGGAGGGACAGGGATGAGTGCAGTTTTGCTTCTTTGGATGCCCCATGCTCCAAAAAATATAGTGACAGTAACAGCAAAAGTAAATGCTTCTCTGCACATCACTGTCTGCCTGCTGATTTCTCCATGATGACCCAGAAAAGCAGGCATACATCCATATTCTTCTTCACCCCACAACTGCACACAACCCTTCACCACCTTCCTACGGTTGAGAGCTTCATTGAGCAGGACAAGCCCTCACCGCCTTCTCATCCATCAGCTAACCCTTACTTCCTAAGTCAATCAAAATATAGCAGCAACTCTTCTAACGGCCAAGAACTGGAAACTCTCCCAAAGTCCTCCAATAGGAAAGCAGATTTTATAAAAGCAGGATTTCCATACAGTGGAATAACCAGCAGTAAGAGGAATGACTTACACAGTGTGGACGACTCCCATAAGCATGACACTAAGTAAGGTGGCTGCAAGAGAGCACAATAAACATTACAATTAAAAAAAAAAACTGGAATATTAGGGGTGCCTGGGTGGCTCAGTCAGTTGACCATCCGACTTTGGTTCAGGTCATGATCTTGTGGTTTGTGAGTTCGACCCCACATCAGGTTCTGAGCCGTCAGCACAGAGCCTGGAGCCTGCTTCAGATTCTGTGTCTCCCTCTCTCTTTGCCCCTCCCCCACTAAATTCCCCCTCCCTGGTCTCTCTCTCAAAAGTAAACATTTAAAAGATGTTTAAGAAAAATTTGACTTTTTAGAACAACACCTCTAGCACCATTGGGCCATAAGCCTGAATGTGATCTGCCACCTGAACACATCTCCAATATGACCCCAGCACTACAAAATTATCTTGAGATCAGGATCAGGATTTGTTTGTACTTTTATCTGCCACAGCCTCTAGTAAATGAGAGCCTGGCTTGTTTAAATAAATTAAAAAAAAAAAAACACCAAGGTTCTCAGAATTGGTGGGATTTGGGTTGAAATCCTGATAAGTATTTACCAACAGTGTGACCTTGGGCCAGTGATTTAACCTCAACCACCCTCCTATCTTAGTCTACAGTTAGGACTATTGCCTAACCGGTGGGAGAATGAAGCCCAGAGACATAAACTCACATAGCAGTTCTCCCCACTACCTGGTGCGGACCTCTCTGAACACCTTCCCGACTTAGGAAATAGGGCCTGTAAGAGTGAGCATTTACCAAACACCTATTCTGTGCCATGCACTGTTCCAGGAGCTTTACGTGTTCAACCTGCTTCACCAATTCTACTCTCAAGTGAGGACACTGGGCCACAGACACATTAGACTGCTGGGCTGGGAAATGGCAGAGCCTGGACGGAAGCTCAGGCAGTCTGACACACCAACCCTCGTTCTTAATCACACGAATACCTGTTCCGCCTAATGAGGATAAAAACATGATGTTCTGTTGGGAGCGGGGGGGGGAGGTTTTTTCTTTTCGTGAAAAACTAAAAAATCAGGGGATTATGATTTTTAAATTAGGAACAGTCAATAGGAAGTTTGCAGTGAGTTACCTACATAACAACACCTGTCAGGAAACATGCCAAAGAAAGGTTGATGTGCACCTTTTAGCCATCACCTCAGCCGCTGTGGTTTCTGCACCATTGGGAAATGTGATTCAGCGCCACTTTTCAGGATTGAAAGGCTTCTATGTCCCCTTTTCATTTGTTTGAAAAGTACTTCTTGCAGTTAGAGCCAGGGGGATAAGCCAGGAGCCCCAGAGGTCATCTAGCTACATGAAAACCCTGAGGCAGGCAAAGAGAAATGTGTGACTTCTCCACATCAGCCAGTCAAATGGGCCAAAGGCTATTATGTCTGGTGGGACCCGGGTCTCCCGACTTCTAGCTTGGTGCTGTTATCCTGACACATGGCTTGTGGTTTAAAGACTGGTAAAGCATGATAATCACACCAGATAGAAGCAGGAGGGGCATGAACATTGGAGCCCAGAAGAGAGATTCACCACAGATTAGCACTCAGGAGTCAGCAGTTAATGGCTGTATTAACAGAAGCAGAGCCCCTGAAAGAAAGAAGGTGATAAATGGTGATAAATAAGTCTAATCTACCGAGTGTTGGTTATACCAAGTCTGGGGTATTGCACTTAGGCACTACAGATTTTCCAAGAAGGAGAGGGAGACTGGGGTGGGGGGGGCGCGAGGGGGGGGATTTGTCTTCAAATATCTGGAGAACTATTCTAACCCCTAGTAAGTTTGATCAAAAAGAAAAAGGAAAGGGGCCATACAAATAAAATCAGAAATGAAACAGGAGAGATCACAACCAACACAGTGGAAATACAAACAATAATAAGAGAATATTATGAGAATTATACACCAATAAACTGGGCAATCTGGAAGAAATGGACAAATTCCTGTAAACATATAAACTACCAAAACTGAAACAGGAGGAAATAGAAAACTTGAACGGACCCATAACCAGTAAAGGAATCAAGTTAGTAATCAAAAATCTCCCAGAAAAACAAGACTCCAGGGCTGGATGGCTTTCCAGGGGAATTCTACCAAACATTTAAAGAAGAATTAACACCTAGTGTCTTGAAACTGTTACAAAAAATAGAACTGGAAGGAAAACTTCCAAACTCTTTCTATGAAGCCAGCATTACCTTGGTTACAAAACCAGATAAAGACCCCACTAAAAAAGGAGAACTGTAGACCAATTTCCCTGATGAACATGGATGCAAAAATCCTCAAGAAGATACTAGCCAACCAGATCCACAATACATTAAAAGAATTGTTCACCACGACCAAGTGGGATTTATTCCTGGAATGCAGGCTAGCTCAATATCCGCAAATCAATCAATGTGAAAAAGGAGAAGAACCACAGGATCCTGGGGAACTGTCGTACGGGAGGGAGTTCAGATCCACACCCCCCTAGAGAACTGTCGTACGGGAAGGAGGTCAGATCCACACCATCCTCAAGAACTGTCATATGGGAGGGAGTTCAGATCCACACCACGGAGAACTGTCGTAGAGGAGGGAGTTCAGATCCACACCCCCCTAGAGAACTGTCATACGGGAAGGAGGTCAGATCCACACCATCCTCAAGAACTGTCGTACGGGAAGGAGGTCAGATCCACACCACGGAGAACTGTCGTAGAGGAGGGCGTTCAGATCCACACCCCCCTAGAGAACTGTCGTACGGGAAGGAGGTCAGATCCACACCATCCTCAAGAACTGTCATATGGGAGGGAGTTCAGATCCACACCACGGAGAACTGTCGTAGAGGAGGGCGTTCAGATCCACACCCCCCTAGAGAACTGTCGTACGGGAAGGAGGTCAGATCCACACCATCCTCAAGAACTGTCATATGGGAGGGAGTTCAGATCCACACCACGGAGAACTGTCATAGAGGAGGGCGTTCAGATCCACACCCCCCTAGAGAACTGTCATACGGGAAGGAGGTCAGATCCACACCATCCTCAAGAACTGTCATATGGGAGGGAGTTCAGATCCACACCACGGAGAACTGTCGTAGAGGAGGGCGTTCAGATCCACACCCCCCTAGAGAACTGTCGTACGGGAAGGAGGTCAGATCCACACCATCCTCAAGAACTGTCATATGGGAGGGAGTTCAGATCCACACCACGGAGAACTGTCGTAGAGGAGGGCGTTCAGATCCACACCCCCCTAGAGAACTGTCATACGGGAAGGAGGTCAGATCCACACCATCCTCAAGAACTGTCATATGGGAGGGAGTTCAGATCCACACCACGGAGAACTGTCGTAGAGGAGGGCGTTCAGATCCACACCCCCCTAGAGAACTGTCATACGGGAAGGAGGTCAGATCCACACCATCCTCAAGAACTGTCATATGGGAGGGAGTTCAGATCCACACCCCCCTAGAGAACTGTCATACGGGAAGGAGGTCAGATCCACACCATCCTCAAGAACTGTCATATGGGAGGGAGTTCAGATCCACACCACGGAGAACTGTCGTAGAGGAGGGCGTTCAGATCCACACCCCCCTAGAGAACTGTCATACGGGAAGGAGGTCAGATCCACACCATCCTCAAGAACTGTCATATGGGAGGGAGTTCAGATCCACACCACGGAGAACTGTCGTAGAGGAGGGCGTTCAGATCCACACCCCCCTAGAGAACTGTCGTACGGGAAGGAGGTCAGATCCACACCATCCTCAAGAACTGTCATATGGGAGGGCGTTCAGATCCACACCCCCCTAGAGAACTGTCGTACGGGAAGGAGGTCAGATCCACACCATCCTCAAGAACTGTCATATGGGAGGGAGTTCAGATCCACACCACGGAGAACTGTCGTAGAGGAGGGCGTTCAGATCCACACCCCCCTAGAGAACTGTCGTACGGGAAGGAGGTCAGATCCACACCATCCTCAAGAACTGTCATATGGGAGGGAGTTCAGATCCACACCACGGAGAACTGTCGTAGAGGAGGGCGTTCAGATCCACACCCCCCTAGAGAACTGTTGTACCAGAGGGAGATGAGACCCACGGGATCCTGGAGAACTGTCGGTCGGGAGGAAGTCGGATTTCCACTCTGGCCCTTAGGAGCCCTTTCAGAAGCGGGGTAACCCAGGGAAGCAGCTGAAAAGCAGCGACTGGGAAATGAGACAGGCCACAAGTCCCACACGGTCACTCACTAGCTATGACCCTGGGACAATGTCACCTTTCCGACCCTGAGTCTGTGTCCAGTGAGTGAGGTTCCCTCTTCCAGGAAGCAGGTGGCAAACACACCAGCTAAAGGGCACCAAGGCTCGCCTCCCACACTATGGCGCTCACCACCGGGCTCCGCGCGCCGGGATGTCCTCGTGCAGCCACAGCGTCACCTCGCGCGTGGAGTCCCCACCCCCAACACCCCGGGGGCTCGCCTGTCAGCGCAGCCACAGCGCGGGAGCCCTTCCTCCTGCGGGGTCGCCCCCCCCCCCCCCGCCTCCCCGCGTCGTCCCGACCCCGGAGGGCTACCGGACGCTCGTGCAACCGCCGGTGCGCGACCTGCACCTGCAGACGCACGCGCACGCGTGCGACCTCAGGTGTCACCGGCGCTGCTGGATGCGGGCTTCACGGCGAGGGTGGCGCCCCTGCTGCGGCCGCTTTGCGCGACCGTGCCCGCGTGCCCCCAGCTGGCGGCGACGGTGCGGGACGCGGGGAGGGGCGGGGGCAGGCGTGACACGAGGCCGCCGGCCCCGCCCGCTGCACCTCCCCACCTCCCCGCGCCCCTCCCCGCGGCGCCCCCGCCCCTTCCCGCCCCTCCCCTCTCGCCCCCCCCCCCGCCTCCCTCCCCTCCCCGCCTCCCTCGTCCCCCTCCCCGCCCCTCCCCGCATTCCCGCACGCGTACCGCACGCAGGCAGGAACCTCGTGGGTGCGTGTGCCCCGCCCGCCGCCCCCCTCCACCCGCAGGCCGCCCGCGCCTCTACCACCGGGTTCGCTTTGCTCCTACCGGGCGGTCCAGCCGGCCCTCAACCCGCTAGTGTCCACGCTGGGGAAGGAGGAAGTGAGGGGGCGGCGAGGAAGCCCTGGGGAGTCTGGGGAGGGGGCGGGCCCGGGGGTGGGGATGGCCACCGGGAAGGCGGTCTGCGGGTTCCGTGTGCGAACCTGCAAGTGCCCAAGGTCGGACGGGGCGGGGCGATCCTGAGCCCCTGAGGTCCGGGAGTGTTCAGGGCAGTCCCTCCATCCTCGTTTTCACGGTTCAGGCTGGGGAGAGTGGCCTTCGGGCGGAGGCAGAGAGAAGGCAGCATTGGGGGAGGACATTCCCCATCCTCGGGGCACTGTGACCGCCCTTGCCAGGGCCAGGTATCACCGGACGGGTCACGTCCACCCGCTCCCACTCGGACGGCACACCATGAAAAGACCCCACGCTGTCTGGCGTCAGGGAGGCCCCCAAATTGACCGGGAAATCGTAGACTCTACCTGCAGGAGACCCCGTCCGAAAACAGGATCCCCGGTTGCCCATCTTGGGAAAACAGACCAACCTAATGCCCACCAGGAGCATTGGACCCCTAAGTGTACCGAGCAGCGGGACAGGGGGACAGGGGGACAAGGAGTGAGTGAGCGGAGGAGGTGGAGGAAAGGGCCCCGCGCTCCCCGGAGAGGGCCAGGCCCCAGTGACGGTGACTGTGATGGAGGCAGACCACACCTTCCAGAAACCCCTGCCCCAAGGACCTCCCACTGGAGACACAAAACCTCTGGGTCCTGGGGAAAATATTTTCCCTTGCTCACCATCTTCCCCAGAAATGAGAACAGTTTGGTTACCGAACGTAAAGAGTAAGAAGGGACACAGTGCCAGGTGACATTTCATAGCAAACAGCTTTAAATAGGGACACAGGATATACTTTAATTTGAATTTCTAAATTCTTTATTAACAAGATTGTAATCATATCAGAGTACTTCATTTATGATGAATCATTTCAGTGTTCTCTGTAAGTAGAAATTCAGTTTGGTTCAGCATATGGTGTGATATTACAGATGAAACATATCGATGGAAACAGAAATTAGTAGAACATGGAACCCAATCTAAAACTTACACTAACTTGCTGGACAAAAGAGGAAACAGCAGTGTCTCTATAAATCGGAGGGGGCCAGGGAAAGATTCAATTGCAAGCTGGCTTTTTTTTTTTATTTTTTTTTAACATTTTTATTTATTTTTGAGACAGAGAGAGACAGAGCATGAACGGGGGAGGGTCAGAGAGAGGGAGACACAGAATCTGAAACAGGCTCCAGGCTCTGGGCTGTCAGCACAGAGCCCGACGCGGGCCTCGAACTCACGGACCATGAGATCATGACCTGAGCCGAAGTCGGACGCTTAACCGACCAAGCCACCCAGGCACCCCTGCAAGCTGGCTTTGATGCTGTCTCCACAGTGCCTTAAAGATTTATGTTCTGCTGGAGTCACATGCACAATCTTGCCACCTAATCAATTATGTGAGATCCAGGAAGGTGGGAATTAGAAAGCAGAGTTTTTCTGCAGCCCTTCCTCCCCACTTAACCCCACATCTTCTCTATCTTTCCCATTAATTTGGGGAAATCATCAAAGGATGTGGGTGGTGAGTAAGGGCTAGCAGTAGCCCTTCTGCTCCTGGATCACCCACCCATGATGCGGTCACCCCACCCCCCCACACCAGATACAGTAGGTCGTCATGAGGAGTAAACTGCCCCCTTTTTTTAAATTTTTTTTAACATTTTTATTTATTTTTGAGACAGAGAGAAAGCATGAACAGGGGAGGGTCAGAGAGAGAGGGAGACACAGAATCCGAAACAGGCTCCAGGCTCCGAGCTGTCAGCACAGAGCCCGACGCGGCGCTCGAACCCACGGACCACGAGATCATGACCTGAGCTGAAGTCAGACGCTTAACCGACGGAGCCACCCAGGCGCCCCTAAACTGCCCCTTTTGATGCCATACTCCCCCATGGTCTTCCCGTCTTCCAGCTCCTTGCCATTGCAAACCACAGTCTGTTTCTCAGGCAGGCGCTACAGCCATCTTGCTCTCAATCATCTGTCTCACCTGGGCCACCGAACTGGACCTTCGCACCTGGAGGAGGTGCCTCTGCCCCTCATCACCAATCTCCACCAGAAACAGGGACAGCTACTCGTCACTGGGCTTCACCACCTTTAGAGTGAGGTGGATGGTCGTCTGCCTGTCGATGCCATAAGATGACAGCTTTCTCTGGGGCTTGAGAGTCTTGGATCCCAGCAGAAGGACCTGGTCCTGCACAGGAACGTTGGTCTGAGCCCAGACATATTCAGTGATCTTCTTCACTCTGTTGTCCAAGTTAGCAGTGAGGGTCATTGATGCCCATTCCTCAGAACAGACCTCCACCTGGACAATGAAAGCCAAGCGACCCGGCATCAAGGTGACTGGAATGCCTGCAGCCTTTGCACCACTTGTCCCCTCTCTGACACACCCGGCTGGCCCTCCAGCTCCTTCAAAACAAGCTGTGCCCCCCCCCCCGTCTTGGAACTTCTTGTTTGGAATTTCCAGCTTAGAACTCAAGAAAATCAATCGTATTCCTTTATAGCCATACCTCTTCTTCATCCCAACGTCATTGATGGTTTCCCACATTACTTGCCTCCCTCCTATCCATGTAGTTTGTCAAAGGTCAGAACTAAATACAATTACAAAGCATCCAAAGATATATACCAGACTCTAAAAACAACTCCCAGGAGAATTCCCAAGCCGTGGTGGCCTCAGGGGTTACTCCCAGCACTGCTCTCCAGGACTATCTTACAAGGAAGCCCTGGCTAGGATGCCTATTCTCTGTACAATTGTTTCATTTTTTAAGTGTCCCATGGCCTCATAATAACAACTCAGTGTGTTATGTGCCTTGTTCACCTGTATTTCCTGTGTTTTTATATATGCCTGTTGTAGAATACGATCTCCTCCTGTAACTAGACTAGGGCCTCACTCACAGGAGGTAGGGCCAGGTCTGAGTCCTACTTGAATAATCTAAAACTGGGCAAGCTTACCCTGTGTCATTACCAGCAAGCCTGGGAGGCCCTCCCTCCTGCTCCACTCAAACTCATCTTTCCAGTCTGGATGCCACAGACATTTCTTCACTGGACTGGGGCCCCTCTGTGCCAAGCTCTTATCCTAGCTCTCTTCACGGTGCACATAATCTTTACAAGATAATGTATCAGGCCTTTAACAGCTGGGGATAAATGAGTTTTGTGAACTGCTCTTCTGGGAGGAGAAGGAAGTTTAAGAGCCCAGGACCCCTAAACACAATAAGAGTCAAAGGGCTTGCATGGTTTCAAATCTTGGCAGCCCCATTGAGCACAAGGCCCACTCATACCTCCCACCACCCTCCCCTAAGCAGCCTGTCAGATCTGACACAGAAGAGAACCCAGGAGTCAAGTGAACCTCTTCTATTTCCAGAATCTTCCTTCACCTCTGTAGATATCGGTGCCTGGTGCATCCCTGCAAGATGGCTTCCCAGCTCCTCCCAGCTCCATCTCTCCTGCACTCCTGAGCCCCCTCACGCCCCATCTCTCCCCAACCCCACCATCAAGCCCCAACTCATACGGAGGCAGGAAGCACCAGATGACATGTCTGCAGTCAAGGGACCAGAAGCAGGAGGCTGAGGAAAAAGAGCCTTGTGTCCAGCTTATATGCATAGGCTGGGTTGGAAATCTGCTGCCTGAACCACTGTGTCTGTACCCTTTGTTCTCAAATGATCTCATGAATTTTCTTTCACTTTTGCTACAGTGGAGTCGGTAAACAAAGAATACTGTCTGATCAAGCACTTTGTTGTCTGCCAAAGCATCTACCCTCCTGTTCCAAACACAGGATGGTCCTTCTCTGTTGAGAATTCTCCCTGCTTCACAACCACACCCCTGGTCCTGACCTCTGGACCCGGAAAGGCTGGCCAGGGTCGGTGAGGAGTGATGTGACCAGAGCAGCCTGTTCACACCAGCCTGACAGAGGGAACCAGGTCTCCAGAAGACACAGGATGAGTCTCCTGCATGGATGGAAGACAAGGCTGCAGTCCCAGGGCGCCACCTGCTACGTGCGCTCCAGCAGGTGCGTTCGCCTCCTCAGATGTTTGTTTTCCAGCCTTAACATGAGACGATTGGACAGAATTTCTAAGTTCTTCCAGGCTCAGAAAACTGTTCATAAAATGTTCTTCACAAAGAACTTTAGGTTCCTGGGTCGTGAGCTCTCTAACCTTCTTCCTATCCTGCCCCAGAACCTGCAAGCCAAATCCAGTACTTAAAACAATCCTAGACCAACAATCAAGTGCTGAGCCCACCTTCCGCACACCAGAACACCGCACATCCGCTGTCACATCACAGCACTGTTTCCCCACCTTTCCGCTGGACATTACCTACTCCCTATGCGCTGTGACCTCCCAGAATCTCCCAGGAAGCTGTTGCTTCCTCCCTGGCTCTGCAGGGAGGATTTGGATTGAGACAAAGAGGGCGTGCACAGGCTGTGTGCCCTCAGGGAATTGACTTGACTACTCTGATCCTCCTAACATCCCAAAGGAACCACTACCCTCTCCCAAACTCAGGACAGTGCCACAAAAGCCGTTCTCAAACACCATTTATTAAAAGTACTCCCAATGTTTTCCAAATAAAAATTCCCTAAATATGTCAAGTTATCATCTTTTTTGCTGTACTTTTAGTGGCCATTCACTCACGGAGAGATGCGAAATGGTCCCATTTTACCGCAGGAGTCTCCAACCTGCAGAACTTGGATTTACAGAAGCGCCTGTGTAGGGTCATGGGATCCAAGACCAACCAAATATTTTTAAAAACTCAACGTAAATCATGTTGGTCTCCTTGAAGCTCTTACTGGTCAATAAAATTGGAGGAGGACTGAGACCATCCGCCTGCAGGGCTGCACCTGCATCCGGCGTCCAATAGGATCCGGGCATCCTGAAGCGTCAGCAGTAGCCGAGCAGAAAACACCGGATCAGGTTGCGGGAGGCTGGAGCCAGCGCTGCAAAAAGAGGTTAGAAGCCGGGAAGCCATCTCCGTCGTGTTTGCGCAAAGCATCTGAGCCCCTCCCCTCCTCCCACCTTGGCCTCGGACCGGACCCCTGGTCTGAGCCCCTCCCCTCCTCCCACCTTGGCCTCGGGGCCCGGACCCCTGGTCTGAGCCTCTCCGCTCCCCTCCTCCCACTTTGGCTTCTGGACTGGACCCCTGGTCTGAGCCCACCCCTCCTCCCACCTTGGCCTCGGGACTGGACCCCTCGTCTGAGCCCCTCCGTTCCTCACACCTGGACCTCACACCCGGACAGAGATCAGGTGTTGAAAGCTGCTTACCATTCGCGGCTTCTCATGCTTCCCTCTCAGCCCTTCCCGCCTGGGCAGGCTACACCATGTTGGGGCCCATGTCTCCTTTCTCGGAAAAGCTCCTGCAGGGGGGCCCAGGACGAGGTTTCTTGGGAACAGAGTCTGTCGAGCCGCGGACCTGCCGGTCTAGCTGCGCCCGTGCACCGTCCGCGTTCCCTGCAGATGCCCCGACACCAGGTCAGGGAGCATGCCTTTCCTTCTGGCCCGCCCCTCGGCCTCAGGGGTTTACACAGATCAACCTGTGCGCAGCACCTCCTCCAGGAAGCCCTCTCTAACTCCCTTCCTATGCTGGGCCATGGGCCCATCCTCTCTCCAGTCATGAGCCTTCCTTGAGCCCCTCGGAACAAGCTTCTCCAGCAATAAGACCACCTGCTTACTTGTCTGTCACCCCCACTAAACAGTAGGAATCTTGGGGACCATGACTGTGTCTTGACTGACCTGTATCTTCAGCACTTCGTGGGCATCTGTCTGGTGCAGTAAATACTTGATATTTACCAACGGCATGAGGACTTACGAGATTCCAGGAACTCCAGGAGACATTTGTAAATGCACCGCATACCCTGTTTCCACTTTCTATGGGGTAAATGTTGGTACCCCTCCAGCTCCATTGATAAGAAGGGAACTCACCCACAGTCTTGCTAGTAGCTGCTGGCAAGCAAGACTGGAGATGCAAATCTCTACTGCCTTCCTTCCAGTCTTCTCCCAGAACAAAGGAAAGGGGGAGTGCGTGGTGTGCGCGCCCTGGCATTACAGGAAGGGCACACGTCAGGGAAGGAACAGGGCAGAGAAGGGGGCTGGTGAGGAATGGGCTCGAGCTCGGGTCTGTATGTGGATGGAGCACCCTGTGTGGCGGGCCCTGCCTGGACCTCCGGGCAGCGGTCAGCAGAGAGCCTGCGAGAGCAGACGTCAGAGCCTGGAGGAGGACAGCCCCCACCCGAACACTGGTGGTGGGGTGGGGATAGTTTACAGGGGCTGCTGTCACACCCGCCTCAGCCATAGGGGAGTCACCCAGGGGAGCTGGGGATTTGCAGCTCGGAGCCACTGCAAGGGCCAGCCTGGGATTTCCCTAAGAAAAACCGATTCAGGGGATTCCCTACCCAGACAGGGTTGGATTCCAAGACGCACTGTGCTTTCCAGCAATCCAAATAACAAACCTGGACTCTGATCTCTCTCCACATGGTTCCCTTCCATGCCGCGGCCCGGGCTGTGCCCTGTGCCCTTCTGGTGGCCGCAGGGAGGATTTCTTCCCAGGACCTGACCTTGTCCTTGCTTCCTAGCACAGTAGAAATCTGAAGCTTTTTCCCTCTGTCATAATAATTTTTTTTAGGCTCAGAAAGATTCCTTTTCATTTGCCCTTTGTCATAGATTGTGGGTCTGGAGTTCTCTCTTGCCCAGCAAGAAAGCGGTAGGCAGGGTTGAGATGCGAGTCAGGGTCTATATATATATAGATATATATATATATATAGATATATATATAGATATATATATAAATATATAGATATATAGATATATAGATAGATATATAGATAGATAGATAGATACACACACACACACACACACACACACACACACAACGGAGTATTACTCGGCAATCAAAAAGAATGAAATCTTGCTATTTGCAAGTACGTGGATTGAACTGGAGGGTATTATGCTAAATGAAATTAGTCAGAGAAACACAAATATCATATGACTTCACTCATTTAAGGACTTCATGGGACAAAACAGATGAACATAAGGGAAGGGAAATAAAAATAATATAAAAACAGGGAGGGGGACCAAACAGAAGAGACTCATAAACATGGAGAACAAACTGAGGGTTACTGGAGGGGTTGTGGGAGGGGGGATGGGCTAAATGGGTAAGGGGTACTAAGGAATCTACTCCTGAAATCATTGTAGCACTCTATGCTAACTAATTTGGATGTAAATTTTAAAATAAATAAGAAAATTAAAAAAAATTCTAGAAGAAAATATAAAAGTGGATATTCTCCTCAAATTTCTCTATGGATACAATACCTATTAAAAAAGCAGGACTCTTTTCTTTCTTTCTTTCTTTCTTTCTTTCTTTCTTTCTTTCTTTCCTTTGAAACTGACAGGCTGATCTTAAAAGTTAGAATACAAAGGACTAAGAATAGCCAAAAACACTTTGTAAAAAAAAAAAGGTGGCAAAATTATACTTTGATTTTAAACTTATTATGAAGCTTGAGTAATAAAGACAGTGTAGTAGTGACATAAAGGGAGACATGCAAATCAATGGACTATGATGGAAAATCCAGAAATAAAGACTTACATTTGTAAGTATTTCCACATTGTCCTTCATGAGAGTGGATGAATTGTTTTTCCAATCATAAATAAATGACAATTCTCAAGAACTTTGTGATGGAGTTTGGTTGGCATTTCTGAAGTGGTATTCTAGCTCTCTGAGCCGTTTTCCACATGCCCCCTGGGACACCAGAAAACACACAGGAGGGGCCTCTGCCCTGATGGCAGTGAACTGCCTAGTGACCCACCCAACACCAGCACCGACCTGCCTGGTTTTTGAGGGAGTCACACTGGCTGGTTGTACCGGTTGTACGTGTATGTGTCTGACACCTTCCTTTTATGAGCTGGTAAGGCCTCTGTCGCATGACATTTTACCTTGGCTGATTTTCTGACTCTGTTTGAAGGGCTGTGGGGAATAAGTTTACGAATTCCCCGAGCTTGCACCAATGGGTTAACAAGGCATAAAGAATTAGAAAGCCATAGGATGAACACACCCAAGTTTGGGTAAACAAGATTTGGTAAACAAAATTAGGTAAACGGGGCAAAAGCCCCTATACAAAGGTGTAGGAATAGGAAATCTCAGGATAAAAATATACAAGATTAGGTAAACAAGATTAGGTATTCCAATTTAGTCCAATAGCAGAAAGCTGCTTTCACAGGAAGGAAGGACCAAATTAGGTAAACAGGAAAAACAGGGCTTCAGACTGCTGTGGGGTGAAGCTGCCCAGAGTGGAGCTAATTAGAAAGAGAAAGGTGCCTTGTTGACCCTGAGGTAGCTTGCTCTGTCTTTCTTGTCCCCAGGTCAGTTTAGGTAAACAGAGGTGGTGCCACCAGAATTTTGTTTTGTGTTGACCCAAACCCCTAACACATATATCTTCAAAACGCCCTTTCCCCCATGCCCATGAGTAAATGTTCACGGTTTCATTGTCTCTCTGTGCACACCCATCAGCCCATCATGCTTGTAAGCCTGATCCTGACAAAAATGGAGCAAGGACCCTGACTATATATATATGTGTGTGTATGTATACACATATATACATATACACACATATATATGTATATATACCACATCTTCTTTATCCATTCATCCATCGATGGACATTTGGGCTCCTTCCATACTTTGGCTATTGTTGATTGTGCTGCTATAAACATTGGGGTGCATGTGTCCCTTTGAAACAGCACACCTGTATCCCTTGGATAAATACCTAATAGTGTAATGCTAGGTCATAGAGTAGTCCTATTTTTAGTTTTCTGAGGAACCTCCATACTGTTTTCCAGAGTGGCTACACCAGCTTGCATTCCCACCAGCAGTGCAAAAGATATCTTCTTTCTTCACATCCTCGCCAACATCTGTCCTTGCCCGAGTTGTTAATGTTAGCCATTCTGACAGGTGTGAGGTGGTATCTCATTGCGGTTTTGATTTGTATTTCTCTGATGATGAGTGAAGTTGAGCAGTTTTTGATGTGTCAGTTGGCCATCTGGATGTCTTCTTTGGAGAAGTGTCTATTCATGTCTTCTGCCCATTTCTTCACTGGATTATTTGTTTTTTGGCTGTTGAGTTTGAGAAGCTCTTTATAGATTTTGGCTACTAACCCTTTATCTGATATGTCATTTGCAAATATCTTCTCCCACTCTGTCGGTTGCCTTTGAGTTTTGCTGATTGTTTCCTTTGCTGTGCAGAAGCTTTTATTTTGATGAGGTCCCAGTAGTTCATTTTTGCTTTTGTTTCCCTTGCCTCCAGAGACGTGTTGAGTAAGAAGTTGCTGCGGCCAAGATCAAAGAGGTTTTTGTCTACTTTCTCCTCGAGGATTTTGATGGCTTCCCATCTTACATTGAGGTCTTTCATCCATTTTGAGTTTATTTTTGTGTATGGTGTAAGAAAGTGGTCCAGATTCATTCTTCTTCATGTCGCTGTCCAGTTGTCACAGCACCATCTCCTGAAGAGACTGTCTTTATTCCACTGGATATCTTTTCCTGCTTTGTCAAAGATTCATTGCCCATATAATTGTGGGTCCTTTTCTGGGTTCTCAATTCTGTTACATTGATTGAGTGTCTGTTCTTGTGCCAGTACCATACTGTCTTGACGATCGCAGCTTTGTAATATATCTTGACATCCAGGATTGTGATGCCTCCTGCTTTTGTTTTCTTTTTCAAGATTGCTTTGGCTATTCGGGGTCTTTTCTGGTTCCACACAAATTTGAGGATTATTTGTTCTAGCTCTGTGAAGAATGCTGGTGTTCTTTTGATGGGGATTGCATTCAATATGTAGATTGCTTTGGGTAGTATCGACATTTTAACAATATTTGTTCTTCCTATCCAGGAGCATGGAATCTTTTCCCATTTTTTGGTGTCAATTCAGTTTCTTCCATAAATTTTCTACTGTTTTCAGTGTATAGATTTTTCACCTCTTGGGTTAGATTTATTCCTAGGTTTTTGGAGCAATTGTAAATAGCATCAATTCCTTGATCTCTCTGTTGCTTCATTGACGTTGTATAGGAATGCAACCGATTTCTGTGCATTGATTTTATATCCTGCAATTTTGCTGAATTCATGAATCAGTTCTAGCAGTTTTTTGGTGGAATCTTTATGGTTTTCCATATAGAGTATCATGTCATCTGCGAAGAGTGAGAATTTGACTTCCTCCTGGCCGATTTGGGTGCCTTTTATTTCCTTGTGTTGTCTGATTGCAGAGGCTAAGACTTCCAATACTATGTTGAATAACAGTGGTGAGAGTGGACATCCCTGTCTCATTCCTGACCTTAGGGGGAAAGCTCTCGGTTTTTCCCCATTGAGGATGATATTAGCATTGGGTCATTCATATATGGCTTTTATGATCTCGAGGTATGCTCCTTCTATCCCGACTTTATTCAGGGTTTTTATCAAGAAAGGATGCTGTATTTTGTCAAATGCTTTCTCTGCATCTATTGACAGGATCATATAGTTCTTGTCCTTTTTTTATTGATGAGATGAATCACATTGTTTTGTGGATATTGAACCAGCCCTGCATCCCAGGTATAAATCCCACTTGGTTATGGTGAATAATTTTTTTAATGTATTGTTGGATCTGGTTGGCTAATATCTTGTTGAGGATTTTTGCATCCATGTTCATCAGGGAAATTGGTCTATAGTTCTCCTTTTTAGTGGGGTCTCTGGTTTTGGAATCAAGGTAATGCTGGCTTCATAGAAAGAGTTTGGAAGTTTTCCTTCCATTTCTATTTTTTGGAACACCTTCAAGAGAATGGGTGTTAACTCTTCCTTAAATGTTTGGTAGAATTCCCCTGGAAAGCCATCTGGCCCTGGACTCTTGTTTTTTGGCAGATTTTTTATTACTAATTCGATTTCCTTACTGGTTTTGGGTCTGTTCGAATTTTCTATTTCTTTCTGTTTCAGTTTTGGTAGTGTACATGTTTCTAGGAATTTGTCCATTTCTTCCAGATTGTCTATATTATTGGCATATAGTTGCTCATAATATTCTCTTATTACTGTTTTTATTTCTGCTGTGTTGGTTGTGATCTCTCCTTTTCATTCTTTTTTTTTTTTTTTTAATTTTCAACGTTTTTATTTATTTTTGGGACAGAGAGAGAGACAGAGCATGAACGGGGGAGGGGCAGAGAGAGAGGGAGACACAGAATCGGAAACAGGCTCCAGGCTCCAAACCATCAGCCCAGAGCCCGACGCGGGGCTCGAACTCACGGACCGCGAGATCGTGACCTGGCTGAAGTCGGACGCTTAACCGACTGCGCCACCCAGGCGCCCCTTTTCATTCTTGATTTCATTTATTTGGGTCCTTTCCTTTTTCTTCTTGATCAAACTGACTAGTGGTTTATCAATTTTCTTAATTCTTTCAAAGAACCAGCTTCTGGTTTCATTGATCTGTTCTATTGGTTTTTTTTTTTTTTTTTTGGTTTTGATAGCATTAATTTCTGCTCTAATCTTTATTATTTCCTGTCTTCTGGTGGTTTTGGGTTTTATTTGCTGTTCTTTTTCCAGCTCCTTAAGGTGTAAGGTTAGGTTGTGTATATGAGATCTTTCTTCCTTCTTTAGGAAGGCCTGGATTGCTATATGCTTTCCTCTTATGACCGCCTTTGCTGTGTCCCAGAGGTTTTGGATTGTGGTGTTATCATTTGCATTGACTTCTATATACTTTTTAATTTCCTCTGTAACTTCTTGGTTAGCCCATTCGTAGTAGGATGTTCTTCCAATCTCCAAGTATTTGTTACCCTTCCAAATTTTTCTTGTGGTTAATTTCGAGTTTCATAGCGTTGTGGTCTGAAAATATGCATGGTATGATCTCAATCTTTTTGTATTTACTTAGGGCTGATTTGTGTCCCACTACATGGTCTATTCTGGAGAACGTTCCATGTGCACTGGAGAAGAATGTATATTCTGCTGCTTTAGGATGAAATGTTCTGAATATATATGTGAAGTCCATCTGGTCCAGTGTGTCATTCAAAGCCATTGTTTCCTTGTTGATTTTTTGATTAGATGATCTGTCCATTGCTGTGAGTGGGGTGTTGAAGTCTCCCACTATACTAGTATTTCTATCAATGAGATCCTTAAGTTTGTGATTGACTTATACATTTGGGTGCTACCCCATTTGACACATAAATGTTTACAATTGTTAGGGATTTTTGGTGGATAGACCCCTTGATTATGATATAATGCCCTTATGCGTCTCTTGATACAGTCTTTATTTTAAAGTCTAGATTGTCTGATATAAGTATGGCTACCCCGGCTTTCTTTTGTTGACCATTAGCATGATAGATGGTTCTCCATCCCCTTACCTTCAATCTGAAGGTGTCTTTAGGTCTAAAGTGGGTCTCTTGTAAACAGCATATAGATGTATCTTGTTTCTTTTCCATTCTGTTACCCTATGTCTTTTGATTGAAGCATTGAGTCCATTGACGTTTAGAGTGAGTACTGAAAGATATGAATACATTGCCATTACGTTGCTTGTAGAGTTGGAGTTTCTGGTGGTGTTCTCTGGGCCTTTATAATCTTTGTTGCTTTTGGTATTTATTTATTTTAATTTTTCATCTTTTCTCCCCTCAGAGAGTCCCCCTTAAAATCTTTCAGTGCTGGTTTAGTGATCACTAACTCCTTTAATTTTTGTTTGGGAAACTTTTTATCTCTCCTTCTATTCTGAATGACAGCCTTGCTGGATAAAGAATTCTTGGCTGCATATTTTTCTGATACAGCACATTGAATGTATCCTGCCACTCCTTTCTGGCCTGTCAAGTTTCTGTGGATAGGTCTGCTGCAAACCTGATGTGTCTTCCCTTGTAGGTAAGGACTTTTTTTCCTTTGCTGCTTTCATGATTCTCTCCTTGCCTGAGTATTTTGTGAATTTGACTATGATATGCCTTGTTGATGGTCGGTTTTTGTTGAATCTAATGGGGGTCCTCTGTGCTTCCTGGATTTTGATGTCTGTGTCTTTTCCCGGACTAGAAAGCTTTCAGCTATGATTTGCTCACATAACCCTTCTACCCCTATTTTTCTCTCTTCCTCTTCTGGGACCCCTATGATTCTGATGTCTTCCCTTTTTAATGAGTCACTGATTTCTCTAATTCTCAACTCGTGCTCTTTTGCCTTAATCTCCCTCTTTTTTTTCTGCTTCATTAGTCTCCATAAGTTTGTCCTCTATATCACTGATTCTCTCTTCTGCCTCATCCATCCTTGCTGCCGCTGCATCCATCTGTGATTGCAGCTCATTTATAGCATTTTTTATTTCATCCTGACTAGTTTTTACTTCTTCTATCTCCACAGAAAGGGATTCTAATCTATTTTTGACTCCAGCTACTATTCTTATTATTGTGATTCTAAATTCTGGTTCAGACATCTTGCTTGTATTTGTGTTGGTTAAATTCCTGGCTGTCATTTCTTCGTGCGCTTTCTTTTATGGTGAATTCCTTCGTTTTGTCATTTTGAAGGGAGAAAAGGAATTAATGTGGTAGAAAAATTAAAATTTAAAATTTAAAATTTAAACACACACACACAAAATCAAATAAATGATGCTAGGTCCTAGGTGTGTTTTGTTCTGTGTGTTGAAAGTGGTTTCATAGATTAGAGAAAAAAAGGGGGATAAAAGGGAAATCATTTGAGAATTTGAAAAAATGAGTACACTGAAGTAGACTAAAAGTAAATGATGGGAGTAAAATAGAATTTGAAAAAAATTCGGTAAATGTAAAAAATATAGTAGAAAAAAATCAGAATAATATTTTTAATAAAAATTAAAAATAAAAATAAAGTTTTCTTTTTCTGTATTCAAGAGAAAGAAAAGAAATGAAAAAGAGGGAAAAAGGAAATTGAAACTTTGAAAAAGTGAATACACTGTAGTAAAATAAAATAAAATGATGGAAGTAAAATATAATTTGAAAAAATTTCCATAAAACTAAAAAATATAGTAAAAAAGTTAAGAAAAATATATTTAATAAAAATCAAAAATAAAATGAATTTTTTCTCTTTCTATATTCAAGAAAAAGAAAAGAAGTGAAAAAAAGAAAAACAAAGAAAATTGAATAGATGGACCTGCTAACAGATTGAAATACGACTGAAATTACTTATTTTTCCGCCAGAAGTCAGACTGTGAACTGCTTTATAGCCCATAAACTAAGCAGGCAGTGAGACTTGCGTCCCTGAAGAGCGAGGTTGGCCCAGTTGGGCGGGGCTTAGTGTAATGGCTCTGTTCTCCACTAGATGGCACTGCTAGCCTACTGGGGTGGATTGTTGTGGTGCTCGTGGATACGTATGCGCAGGAGCGGTGAAAATGGCGTCTCCCAGCTACCCAGTCTCTAGTATCAGAACTCTGTTCTTCCCAATCAGCAATTGTGCACCATCCTTTGTCATCCACTTTTGTCCACTACCCGCTTTTTCACTGTCAGTGACCAAGCCCCAGACAGTACTTCTCTCTCAAATTTTGTCTCAGATGCGGCTGTTTTTCCCAGCTCCTTACTTCTGAGGGACTGTGGCTTTGACCCATTCCGTGCTTCTGCAGAAGGGTCTCACTGAGCAATGGCCGGCTGCACCCAGGCACGTTTGCTGGTCCCTGCTGCTGCCAGTGTCCTGAGACTGCAGCCAGGTGCCAGCCCACCCCAGAAAAAGTTTGTGAGATAGTGTAGCAGCAGCCTTTCAGGGATTATGGAAAATCCCAACACACATCTGGCACCAGGCTTTACCCTTAACGACCTTGTTCCAGCACCAGCGAATGTGGCTGTTCTCTGGGGTCTGCTGGGCCCAGGTTGCCTCACAGCCTCTACCAAATGTCTTTCCAGCAGTGGGGATTTGCCCTTCCCACCAGAGCACCTCCAGGTATCAAGCTGTGGAGTTGCAGACTCTGCACCCCACCTTGTTTATAGAGTCTTAATGGAATTTAATCCCTCTCCTTTCTCCTTTCTCCCTTCTTAGTTTAGTCCCTGTGGCTGTTTCCAACTTTCCACTTTCTCTCCAGCTGCTTTTGGGGAGGGGTTCTTTTCCCATATTCTCCCCCCACCCCCACAATCTCTGACCTCTCTCCCAACGCAAAAGTGGCTCCCTGCCATCCAAGGCTTCTCTCTCCCCCAGTTTACCTCTCCGCGCTGCATATCTGGTGAGTTCTGTGGTTCAGGTTGTGCAGTTGTGTTAATCCTCAGATCAGTTTTCTAGGTGTGCAGGATGGTTTAGTGTTGGTCTGGCTGTATTTCATGGATGCTAGACACACAAAAAATTTCCATGCTGTTCTGCCATCTTGGCTCCCCTCTCTTCTAGAATTTTAATAGTTTAGCAGTTAGGTCTGTGATCCCTTTTGAGTTAGTATTTTTGTGTGGTTTGAGGTAAGGAGGTCCGATCAAAATACTTTCTGTGTGTGTGTGTGTGTGTGGTATTAATATCTGATTGTCTCATGACAATTTTTAAAACTACTCTCTTGTCCCCATTTAATTGCCTTGGCTGCTTGCCTTTAAGACTTACAGAGAGCATCACGCTTTATAGTCCCTGGGTCTTGTTTTCCTCACCCAGTAGGTGTCTGGCACATGATCATATTCTTGCTTGCTTGTGTAATCCTCCCGTGCTCATTGCTGGTGATATTCTACTAGTCACTTGTCTAGTTCTGTATGACAGAAAGGTATTTGGGTTGTTTGGCCCGGGACATGTTTTAGTGTTGGTAGCTGGGTCTGCAGCAGTGTGTGAACGCCAATGAGCTACACACTCGTGGGTGCAGGATGGGATTGGGCTGGTGGCCATGCAGAAGTGAACCCAGTCTGACTCTCCTACTTCCTGTGCCAGTTACCTACACACCCTGAAGCTTTGTACTTTCTTCTGTACGTTGGGGATTTGACTTAGGATCCGGCTGTGCTATCATTAGCAAACACCTAAAAATATGTGGCTTTAAAACAGATGGAAGTATGTTTCACTCCACATCAAAACCTGTAGGTAGAAGATTCAGAGTCAGTATGGTAGTTCTCTCCAAAAACACTCAGGGCTAGACTCCTTTGACCTCTACTGCTCTTAGGATATGGTTTACGTTTTTATGGTCTGACTGATAGTTAGCAGCTCTCTTCACTGAGTGGCTGCATCATGAACTGAGGGCAGCTTTTCTCACTCCACCATTTGTCATAAGGTACACCTCCCTCCAAGGCAGATTAAAGGTGGTTACAAACTCCAGGACAATCCTCCCATGCAGGGGGTCTGTTTCCCCCACTCTCAAATCTAGGTTTGTCTGTTTTAAGAGAACCAGCTGTCCTGCCCTGGTCTCTTACTGCCCCAAGTCACCATGTAAGAAGTTTGACAACCATATCTGAGGGACCATGGGAGAGGTCCTAAGATAACAGGTGGATGGAACGGGATCCCGAAGGATCCAGACAATCGTTGAACAAAGGGGATAATCATGTGAGTAAAGCTGTCTTTGTCTCTGGAGCAGTCCATCTACTGGTTGAACCCCTCTGGACCGTGGACCCAGGGTCCTGACAGAATTAATATTCCTGTCCCTCCCTCCATGGTAATTAGGGACTGGTTAGTGGTCTGTGGGCTGTGGGACCCAGGGTCCTAACGTAATTAATAAGCTCTTTCTCTCCATGGGATGGGAGTCACGCAATCTCTCGCTCCAGCACCATATCAACCCTTCTCCCTCCTGTGATGCAGAAACAGCCGACCTTCCCCAAGCCTCAGAGCAAAGGCTGGTGGCAAGGAGGGGCTCTGACCTGTGTGGCCTCACCTCCCTCTAGGGGTGTGACACGTGGCCCCTGCAGCCAGCCCACTTGGGTTCAGATGCCAGCTCTTGTGCTCACCAACTGCGTTGTCTGAGGCAAACGATGTAAACTTCCTCTGCTTCGGTTTCCTCCTGTTAAAGAGAGGGGCACGTAGGGTAGGAGGGTGATTACAGGCAAGCTGGTGAAGGTCTGGCCACCAGCTAGGTTGGGGGAGACAGAGCCTCCGTTTGAAGGGCTGGCCAATTTCTGTGGTGTAGACATTCCCGCCGTGGCTGGCCCACTCTTCTCACCAAATTCCCCGCACTGCACAGTCCAGCACTGGCACACGACACGGGCCTGGTGGGAAGCTGTAGCAACCCTGCGAAGACCAGAGACCACCGTGCGTGCCCGAAGGTCCAGTACCCTTGGCGTCCACGTGAAGACACCGGTTAAGAGTTTGTCGTCACCGCAGCAGAGGGGAGTTTCAGTGCTCCTGAGGGTAAGTGGGAAGTGTGCTCTCCTGGGAGAGGGTAGTTTGGACACGCCCTCAATAGCAGAGTCCAGATCCCACTGCGCTGGCACCTGTGGCCTAGTGACCTCAGCCAAGTTTCTTAACCTCTGAAACAATTTACTTCTTGGTAGAAGTGGAATAAGAGGATCTTCTTTGCAGGGTTTCTGTGAGAACTGGGTGGGTGGGCCGCTTGAGACACAAAGGAAGGACTGAGCACACGGCAGATATGGTAGCAAGTAGGGATCTCTGGGCTCTCACTCACTCCTCTCAGTGGGCTCCCCAGCCCAGGCCCTGGCTCCCAGTGCAGTGTTCACACGCGTGGGGCCAAAGAAATGAGGAAATGCAAAAACCACTGGATGAATGTGAGGGGAGAAGAGCCAGGAACAAAATGGTAGATGAGAGATAGTGGAGAAGACAAAGATTGGGGGAGGAAAGACAAGGTCCCTAAGGGAGAGGCCACCTAAAGAGATTCAGGAAGAAGAAAGGGGAGCATGGAGAGGCCAAGAGGATGAGGATGAGGATGAGGATGAGGAGTTCAGAAATGAAAATGAGTTGATTAGGACAATGGCTGGTGGGGGACAACAGAGGCGGGGCTACCATTCAGGGTACAGGACTTGTGAGTCACAAAGAAGTAAAGGGGTGACTGCCCATTGTCAAGTTCTTCTCTGCCAGGAGATGCTCTGGAGTTGAGGACATTGGTTGCACACCTGGTGAACGTATTATAAACCATGAAGTTGCACGCTTTAAATGGGCAAATGTATAAATATATCTCCACAGAAGAAAACAAAGGAATGGTTCATTAGAGATTCAGCGTGGTGTTTGCATCTGGGGCGTGGGCACGCTTGGAACATTTGCTCAGCTCTGTAACCTAGTTGCTTGTTGACTTTCTTACTCATTGAACTGTAGACATGTGCTTACTCACACTTTCTTGAATATATAAAAATATGGAAAAAAATTAAAATATGTCCTATAAGAATGATGACAGAAAAAGAAGAAAACCAAGTATGATACAGAAACAGAAACATCCAGAAGATGTACAGCAGGCTGGGAACCAGTGTGAGGAGATGTGGAGGCTGCCCTGCCCTCCCCCTCCCTGAGTGTGGAGGTCACCTAAGGCCAGGAACCCCTGAGTACTTGTCTCTCAACTGCCCCTAGCTACAGCCTCCTGCCCCATCTCTGAGTCAGCCTTCTATGCCCCAATACTCCTCTTTTCTATAGAAGAAACAATCACCTCCTCTAGGAAGCTTTCCCTGATATATCCACCCAAAGTGGTCTTTCACCTTATTACAGACCCTATTCCCTCATTCACTCAGTATGTTGGAATTACTGACCTTTATATTTTTCAAAATGTTTATTCATTTATTTTTGTAAGGGGAGGAGTGGGAGTGAGGGGCAGAGAGAGAGGGAGACAGAGAATCCCAAGTGCCCTGGTATTACTGAACTTTAGAGCTTGGGGTCTCATCAAGATAAAAAGCTTCTGCACAGCAAAGGAAACAATCAACAAAATAAAAGGCAACCAACAGAATGGGAGAAGATGTTTGCAAATGACATATCAGATAAAGGGTTGGTATCCAAATCTATAAAGAACTTATCAAACTTAACACCCAAGAAACAAATAATTCAGTGAAGAAGTGGGCAAAAGACATGAATAGACATTTCGCTAAAGAAGACATCCAGATGGCCAACCAACGCATGAAGAAAATGCTCAATATCACTCCTCATCAGGGAAATACAAATCAAGACCACAATGAAATACCACCTCACACCTGTCAGAATAGCTAAAATTAACAACTCAGGCAACAACAGATAATGGTGAGGATGTGGAGAAAGAGGAACCCTCTTGCACTGCTGGTGGGAATGCAAACTGGTGCAGCCGCTCTGGAAAACAGTGTGGAGGTTCCTCAAAAAATTAACAATAGATCTACCCTATGACCCAGCAATAGCACTGCTAGGAATTTACCCAAGGGATACAGGAGTGCTGATGCATAGGGGCACTTGTACCCCAATGTTTATAGCAGCACTTTCAACCATAGCCAAATTATGGAAAGGGCCTAAATGTCCATCAACTGATGAATGGATAAAGAAATTGTGGTTTATAAATACAATGGAATACTACTTGGCAACGAGAAAGAATGAAATCCTGCCATTTGCAGCAACGTGGATGGACCTGGAGTGTATTATGCTGAGTGAAACAAGTCAGTGAGAGAAAGATATCATATGTTTTCACTCATATGTGGATCTTGAGAAACTTAACAGAAGACCATGGGGGAGGGGGCAAAATAGTTACAAACAGAGAGGGAGGGAGACAAACCATAAGAGACTCTTGGATACAGAGAACAAACTGAGGGTTCATGGGGGTGGGGGAGAGGGAAGAGAGGGCAAAGTGGGTGATGGGCAGGGAGGAGGGCACCCGTTGGGATGAGCACTGGGTATTGCATGGAAGCCATGAACCACGGTAATCTATGCCAAAAACCAAGAGCACACTTTACACACTGTATGTTAGCCAATTTGACAATAAATTATAATTTTTTAAAAGCTTGGAGTCTTTGATAATGTTTCTATGATATTAATGACGATTTAAATGTGCTTGTGGCTTGCGTCCTGCCTGTGAGCGTCTCAGGGCAGTGACAGACCCGTCTGTGAACCGGGTCGTTAGCCGCAAAGGGAAGACCTCTCTCCTAGATACAACCTCGGTCCCTGACGAGCCCCCTCTCCCCGCCCCCAACCCCTGCAAGGAGGACGCACGGATTATAAGCAGCCCCACAAAATTCCTCTGACAAATAGAGAAATGATCCACTCCACAGACATAGCTTATAACCCGAAAATCCACTCAAAACACACATGACTTTGCTGGTTCTTCTGGCAAATGCGCAGGGAGGACACGGCTCCCCCAGCAGCACTCAGAGCACAGGGGCGGCAGGGGCACGCAGTGCTGGAAATTTCCACCAGCCTCCTTCACCCGCAGCCCACCAGCCCCAGGCCCCGTTCGAAGTTCCACCCCTCCTTCGGGACGCCCCCTCCCTGTGCCCCTCCTCCGAGATGCCTCACCACCGTGCACCCTCCTCCAGGATGCCCGCTCCCCCACCTCCGCGCGCCCCTCCTTCCAGGATGCCCCACCGACCTGGTGCACCTGCCAGACCAGGTGAGTTCCGTCCAGTCGGGACAGGAACCGGCCGTGCCAGCAAGAGCTCCCCGGGGGACTTCTCTGCACACCCAGGGCCCAAAGGAACCCCCTGTGCAGACCCAGGGGGGCAGCACCCGCATCATCCTGCTGTCAGTGCAGGCCCCCAGGCTGCACGCCCTGAACCTGTCCTCAGATCTATGCTTCAGCGCAAGCTGCACCGCCCAGATGCGGCCCACCTGGGGCGAATACCACCAGCCTCCTGGGCTGCCCGTTCCTGGGGACCACGGAGTGCATCGTCCTCACACTGATGGCCTTTGACCGCTACGTGGCCGTCCGCTGGCCCCTGAACCATGCTACCCCTGCCTGAGCCAGCAGCTGGCGGCCACCACCTGGGCCACTGGCCTGGTGGAGTCAGCGGTCCTGACACCACCCCCTCTCCGTCTGCTCTTGTGTCCCCACCGGCAGGTGGGTGATATTTTTGTGTGAGGTCCCGGCTCTGATTGCACTGTCCCGCGGAAACGCCACTTACGGTGAGATGCAGGTGGCTGTCGTGGTCCCTCACTGCCTCTGCCCAAGCAGTGCTCAGGTCAAGTCTGCCACAGGGTGGAAGAAGGCGTTCCGGATGCACCCCTCCCACCTCGCGGTGGTCACCCTCTTACGACTCAGTCATTACTGTCTATCTGCAGCCCCCAAATCCCGACGTTCAGCAAAGGGGCAAGTTGTCCAGTCTCTGCTATGCGGCAGGCACTCCAGCACTTAACAACCCTCTTGTTCACACCCTGAGGAACAGAGGGGTAAAGGGGGCACTTGGGACGCTGCTTGGGAGGCACAGGGACCCAAGGGAGTGCTGAGAGCTGCCTGGGTGCTTTCCAGTCCCCAGGGAATCAACCTGCTTCTGTGGGGATGCCTTGTGCCCCACACCACGCCCTCCTCACCCAGGGCGCCACAGGGCTGGGCAGTAGCTGTGTGTGTGCATGCACACACGCGTGCCTGTGTATGCACCCTGCGTGTGTCCGTCTGTGTGTGTGTGTCAGTCCGTGTGCGTGTCAGTCCGTGTGCGTGTGTCTGTGTGCATGTGTCTGTCTTTGTGTGCATGTCCGTCTGTGTGCGTGTGCATCTGTGTGTGTCCATCTCTCTGTGTGCGTGTCTGTGTGTACGTGTCCATCTCTGTGTGCGTCTCTGTCTATGTGTGCATCTCCGTCTGTGTGTGTCCATCTGTGTGTGCATGTATGTGTGTGCGTGTGCGTGTCCATCTATGTGTCTGTGTCTGTCCATCTGTGTGTCTGTGTGTGTCTGTGCATCTCCGTCTGTGTGCGTCTCCATCTGTGTGCGTGTCTGTGTCTGTCCATAAGTGTATCTGTGTGTGCATGTCCATCTGTGTGTCTGTGTGTGGGTGTCTGTCTGTGTGTGCGTGTCCGTCTGTGTCTGTCCATCTACGTGTGTGTGCATGTCTGTGTGTGTGTGCATCTCCGTCTGTGTATGTGTGTCCATCCGTATGTGTGTCCATCTGTGTGTGCTTGTAATCGTGTGCGTGTGCATGTCCATCTATGTGTCTGTCTTGTGTCTGTCCATCTGTGTGTCGTCTGTGTGTGTCTGTGCGTCTCCATCTGTGTGCGTGTCCATCTGTGTGTGCGTGTCTATGTCTGTCCATAAATGTATCTATGTGTGCATGTCCATCTGTGTGTCTGTGTGTCCGTCTGTGTGTGTGCATCTCCGTGTGTGTGTGTCCGTCCATGTGCCCGTCTGTGTGTGTGTCCATCTGTGTGCATGTGTCTGTCTGTGTGCATGTCTGTCTGTCGTGTCCGTCTGTGTGCCATGTGTGTAAGGTAGAGATGGAACACCTGCTCAGAAGGCACACACCTCCATGCGAGGTGAGACTATAGGAACCATCATGTATCCGTCCTCTTTCCTTTCTTCCGTCCTGAACTGTCCCCATCTCCACACCATGTGCCTGGATCACCGGTCACATCACTGCTTCACCCCCACGTCTGATCCCTGCCACATCATTTTGCTTCTCCTTCAAGTTGTTTCCACTTCTTTATGTGTGTTTGATATTTTCCATCCATTTCACCCTCTCAGATGACAGCAGAACAGGGGAGCCTCAAGCTCTGAAACCAGCCCAGGAACACGCAGCTGACACCTAAGACCCAGGCCCCGCAACCTCTCAAAGGCACTCAAATGTCACAGCCTCCTTAGGCCTGGGGCCAGATGAAGCCCATACGCCAAGTGGGGGTGGTCACCTGGGCACCTGCACCCCGCTCCCAATGCCCATGTGTTACCTGGGCACCAGCATTTCTCCCCGCCCCCTCCCGGAGTCCACAGGTCGCCTGGGCACCAGCGTTTCTTCCCAAGCATCCAGGGGTCACCTGGGCACCTGCACCCCGCCCCCAATGCCCATGGGTTACCTGGGCACCAGCATTTCTCCCCCGCCCCCCCTTCTCCTCCCCACCCCCGCCCGGGGCCACGGGTCACCTGGGTACCTGCATTCCCCACCCCACACCCACACCCCCACCCCCGCCACTCCCAGTGCCCAAGGGCCCTGCCCGGATCCGCAGGCCAACCTGCAGAACCCCCAGAGCCCTGGCCGCGCGGAGGCCCGGGACCGTTTGCACAACGCGGGCTCTGGCGCCCTCTGCCGGCTGCATTCGGCACTGCGCCTGATGTCGGGGGAAGGACCTACCTACCTGAGAAAAGGTGTGTACAATACACATACCCGTACACATTTCAGGTACCATTTAAAGTAATTTACACATATTAACGCATCAATCCCTGTCACAACACCACGAAGCAGATACTAGCTTTTTCAGATGCACAAACTAAGAAAGATATTTTGGGGCGCCTGGATGGCTCAGTCATTTGAGCATCCAACTCTTGATTTCCACTCAGGTCATGATCTCAGGGTTCATTAGATCGAGTCCACCATCAGGCTCTTCGCTGATGATGCAGAATCTGATTGGAATTCTCTCTCCCTCTCTCTGTGCCCCTCCCCTGCTCTCTCTCTCTCTCTCTCCCTCTGCCTCTCCCCTGCTCACTCTCTCCCTCTCTCTCTGCCCCTCCCTGCTTACTCTCTGCCCCTCCCTGCTCATTCTCTCCCTCTCTCTCTGCCCCTCCCCTGCTCACTCTCTCCCTCTCAAAATAAATAAAAATAAGCCTTAAAAAAAAAAGTAAGGCACAGTTTAAGTAGCAGCTGAAGAAGGTCAGTGATTGGTACCCAGGTGGGTGGAGTCAAGTCTGTGTTCTTAACCCTGTGTTTTGGTACAAACAGTGCCTCTTTAGCCCAGGTAGGAAGTCTCAGCCTTTCAGCAAACTTTGAGGAAATCATCCCAATCTAGAAATCTGATTTTCCACATGAAGGAGGTTTCCTCCTGGGAGTGAGAGTTTATCACATGCCTCAAAGCTGCTGGAAGTTTTGTTACAGCTCATGGTTTGTGTTCCTGGCTCACACACACCTCCACCCCTGGATTTCAGGCTCTCAGAAGGCAAGGACTGAAATGTTGCAGAAAATTGGCACCCAATTAATTCTATAAATGAGCAAAGGATTAAATAAATAAATATCTACCAAAAAATGTGTAAAGCTTTCTGGAAGGTCCTAATCCCACAGATGTGGTCTCTTAGCTTTTCCATGGCAATGGCAATTCCAAGTTCTCTTTGGTACATGCTGATAAGAAAAAGAAAAATCCTATGTTTATTCTAGTCCCAACACAAAGTGGCTTTGGCTGAACATGCACAGAACAGCTGTGTTAACTCTCTCCATCCTCCTCTTTCCAGCCATCCGTCCAGAGTAATTTTATTGTCTCCTCCGCCTCATGTTAGACTATGTCCTGATCTTAATGTAGATCCCCCCCATCTTATATTAATATCCTAATCTCATCCCCACAAGTAATGTTGACCTTAATTCCACTTTTCAAATCGCTTAGGTAATTTCTTTTTCCCATGACCACGTCTGCCCTCTTCCTCTCACTGGCATCTGGAAACCTCCAGTCTTTCTGCCTCTTTATCAGCTCTGTTCACACGGAGGCCCTGGTGTGGAAATATGACAGAGAATTAAATGAAGCAGTCTAAGAAACTTTTAATGAAACCTGATTTGTTGAATAAATGCTTTAACACAGGCTTAAAACTAGCATCTCATTCTGAATTAATTCTATGTGTAAAGTTATCTACTAGAAACTTCAGGAGAAAATCTCTACTAAGATTAGTCAACCACAATCCTCAATGTCCGGAGAAGATACAGATGCTCAGAGGCATATTTCTAGCCTGATTAAGCACCACACAAGTGACTTCGAGGCTCTTGGCCTTAGTAAAAACTGCCAGTCATTTTACCAGCACAAGGAAAAAAGAGAATTACAATCTGGGACAAACAGGTAGGCAAGTCCAGGGGACAGAGGAGAGAGCACACATTTTAAGGACAAAAGGGATGAGGTGGATGAGAAAATGTTGGGTTCAGAGCGAATGGTCAGGAAAGACTTCTTTTCTTTTTAAAGCACAACTTCCCTAGAACTTAATGTAGTTGGCTTTTTTCTTTTTTACTTTTTTTAACGTTTATTTTTGAGAGAGAAACAGAGCATGAGTGGGGGAAGGGCAGAGAGAGAGGGAGACAGAACCTGAAGGAGCTGTCAGCACAGAGACTGACACGAGGCTTGGACCCATGCACCATGAGATCATGACCTGAGCTGAAGTCAGACGCTTAACCGAGTCACCCAGGCGCCCCCAGGATTCTTGAGGCATCTTCAGTGTAAAAACATGGTTTTATTAAAGCACAGGAACAGGACCCATGGGCAGGAAGAGCTGCTCTAGGGTTGTAAGGAGGGACTGATTATATGGTCTTAGTGGGGATAAGTAAGTCTGTAAGGGATTTGGGAGCAAGGTTCCCAGGACTTTGAAGGGATAGCTCCTGTTAGGAAAAGGTCATTGACTACAGAGTAGTAAAATCTCAGTTATGAGACCCTCCAGATGTGTATCAGGGGCTATAAGCTTGGAGGATGATTGCCGGCATATACCTTGGGGCAGTTGAGATCAAGGAAGTTCCCAAAGGGATTGTTAAAGGATCCTGGGGGTTGAGATAATGTTACATTAAAGTTTTGACATCAAGGCAGCTGAGCTCCCAGAAGAAGGTCACTGTGCGTGTCTCAAGGACTTGTCAATGGGCTGCAAGTTGCAAAGAAAATTATTTTCTTTTGTCTTTGTTCCCCACATCACGTTGAGAAGGCTGTTATGAGCTAACAGTCCACTGGAGTAAACTGGGAACTTGGGAGTGTGGTGGCTTCTCAGTGCCTGAGCTGTTGGGGGAGGGGGGGCTCCTGCTGGAGTAGCTGAATGGTTTCCACCTGCAAGGTCAAGCCCCCCTCTTCCTATCAGGTCTGCATTTGACCAGCAGTGCTGGGCCTGAAGCGCCCCTTGCCGGCCTCTGGACTCCATTGTGGTGAGATTTCCGTTACTAATTTTCAAAGGCAAACAAGAGGTCCAAGGAACCCAGAATAAAAGAACAAAGTGTATGAGTGCTTGGGTGCCCGGGAAGCAGAGGATTCTTCTGAGAGGTTTGAACCACGGCAGAGGGAGCAAAATTAATAGGAAACATTCACTGATTTACTGCGTGCAAAGAGCTAAGGCATGTTGTGCATGATGGTGGGAAGATGTGGGAGGAGTTACATCAGGGACTTGAATGATTAAGGAGGAAGGTGGACATTATTTTAGAAATGCATGGAAGCTACTGAATTGGGAAAAACTGGGAAGTGGGACCCTTACAAATGCTTGAAGCCTGTAAGACTTAGGTCCCACGGGGACAGGCACTTAGCCATCCACCTGGTACAATGCTTGAGCCAGAAGTATTTACAGGTGTCATTCAAGAACCTCTAGGTTTTAGTTGCAAATTCAAGTCTGGCCACTGGTTCCCTTCTGAGGCACCCACTGGATAGTTAAGACACTAACGATGGCAGGGGTGGGGCAAGCTGAGGGCCAGGCACAAGCTAGCACCCTCCCCCCCCCCCCCCACCGATGGGATACGTGCAACATTCCTCAGCTTGCACCTCCCCCCCCTCAGGTGGGATGTGTGTGCTATTCCTCAGACAGCACCACCCCTGAGGTGGGATGTGTGTGATATTCCTCAGGTTCTCCTGCTGCCCAAGGAGGAAGAAAAGAACAGAAAACAAATAGTTAAACTGATATCATCTCCATCAGTTTATAAACATCTTAGTGATATCAGGGGAAAAGGGCAATCTTATCAGTAGCGTAATCTCCAGGAACTCCCACTGTCTTATGTTGATGCTTTGCTAGGTGGAAAACCACCTTAGCCTGAAGACAGCCAGGCCTCCAGTAAGGAGTCTTCTTTAGCATATGGAAATCCCTTTAAGAAAATCAGTCTTTACTTTACCTCCCCCAGCTCTGTAGCATGTAACCAGTCACTCTTCACAACCCCAGTGCAGCTCTTCCTGCGCATGGGTCCTGTCCTCGTGCTTTTATTATTTTATAATCACCTTTTTGCACCAAAGACGCCTTCAAGAATTCTTTGTTGGCCATCAGCTCCCAATCCCACCATCACCCCAAAACCATGCATGGGGTCCAGCTCCCACTGCATCGCAGAGCCAGGCTTCCCGTTTCTCCCATGCAGAATCAATCCCTCACTCCTGAAGGGCACCAGAACCCACAACCAAAATAGGCCTCTTTGGCATATGGATTATTTCGAGCCAAGGCCGTTGAGGACCAGCGGTGCAGGAAAAGCGCTAAGCAAAGGTAGGCACAGGTCCCTTTGCATCTGTGAGGATGCCTCCCTCCCTAATTCCAAGGGGACTCCACAACTTTGATCAATGAAGTCATTGACTTAAATCTGCAAAACAAGCCTGTCTGTGCAGTCTGCTTTCACGCCTTCCCTGACTTCCTCCCCCAACGGGCTCAGAAGCCCAAGCCCCTTGCCCTTAGCGCAGCCTAGAATGGGCACTAGCGAGCTCCTAGGTCACTATGAGCATGACGCAGTCACTGTGGGAAAACGTTTGTCATTCTCTGTAAGCCTGTCTCCGGCTAGCTGGAGACCTGGAGATGGGTAGAGGAAAAAGAGAATTTTTCTTCCCCCTGTCCCCACCGCTCTCCACACACTGGGAGGGAACATTCCACCAGCCCACCCTCAAAGCCTCAGCACGTTCAGGGCAGCGGCTGCCGCCACCAGAGCCCAAGTTTATCTTCCAGGAGAGTCTCTAGTGTCTCCTATCTTACTCCACAGGCCATACGGCGGGCTGCCATATTGGTGACGGGTTTTGAACATCACAGCTGTTTGGGGATGAGTTGGGGGGGGACCCTTTCTCTGATTTTCCCTTATGTTAATGGACCATGAAGTGCAAAGAACTCCCTGCTCCAAAAGCCTGAGTGAACAAACCAAAAGGCACCAGTCCAGAGGGGCCCGAGGTCACAAGGACCATGGCGGCAACCAGCATTGGCAGAAAGAGCCAGTGAGGGACTCCGGCTGGCCCTGAAGCATCCAGAAGGCAAGGTCTAACAGGAGGCTGCACGATCCATCAGCTTGGGGTGCAGACAAGCAGTATGAGGAGGTACCATGAACCGTCTCTGGCGGACGCAGACCACACACAGCAGGTGATGGGTCACTCTTTCCAAAGACAGCTTCAACAGCACATTTATCCTGTCCCATGAGCGTTTTTACAGTGTGACATTCATTCCAGGACGTGGGGCCTGTGTTTCTGGCACTTGAACGTGCAAGGCCTTGGGACGGCCTGGACCAATGGGACGCGGCAGAAGTGACACCATGTGACTTTCAAGGCTGTGCCAGAAAAAAGACAGCTTCAACCTGGCCAGCTGTCTGCTCCCGTGTTTCCCAGGATGCACACCTTTGGAGCCCAGCCCCCATGTCATGAGCAATCCCAGGCCACATGGAGAGGCCACGCCTAGGGCTCCACCGGACCACCCAGCTGAGGTCTCCACTGATGGACATCACCCATCTTTGGGCCCTTCTGACGACCTCAGCCCCCAGCCTTCAGCTGTCTCCAGTATCTCTCCACTCTCCCCTGCGTGAGCTCCTGACCCACAGAAACCCGGAGATCAACAACTACTCGTATTTTAAGCTGCTGTTTTAGGGCAACAGGTTGTGCAGCAACAAACACCAGTACGAGGAGTCTGGCTGCTGGCTCTACTCGTTAGCAGAGTGACCCCGGACCCCAGACCAGGGCCACGCTCTGCCCGAGCCACAGTGTCCTCGCCAGATGAGGGTCTCGAGAGCACGACACCTTCCTTACGGGCTGTCCCGAGCCTCAGAGCTGTCACCTACAGACCTGCCTACCTCCTTTCTGCCTCCACCTACACCCTCACTCATTAGAGAACGTGCACCCAGGAAGCCTGTGTTGCTCGCTGCGCCCAGAGGAGCTCCTGCCCACGTGTTCCCAGCCAGAACTTGTTTGTAGAAACACCACCAACATGGCATAGAGCTCTCCCGAAATTCTCTGATAGTGGGTGCCCAGGCGGGAAGCACAGTGCAGCCAGGTGGGCAGTCCAAAGCCCAGGGCACTCCAAGCTCAGCTCCAAGGTCACACGCCTGTGGGAGAATCCATCCCCACAGAGGCAGGGCTGGAAGCACCTGGCTCTTCCAACTTCCTTCCAGCAGGACATCTGCTCAGCTGGTTTCCTGATTCCCACAGCGTTTAGCTCACCCTCGACCTCTGCAGAGCTGTGCAAAAGACATCTGAGGCAGCAATAATGGTCTTTTAGGGTCTACCCTGGGGCTGGAACAGCACATTTTCCACACCACAGGCTTGCCTACCGCACAGGCTTCTTGCCTTTCCCTGAGAAGGAGCCGCTATGGGAGCAGGGGAACTTGCAGCGCATGCAAATGGCCTGCAGTGAATAATCACAGTGGACTGGTGTTCAACCATTGCTCTGGGACTTAACCCACAGGAGCTCTCCTGGGACTTCAGAAAGGCCTTCCGAACAGGACGATGAAGTGAGAGGACCACCCAGGCCTCCAATCTTCCACAAAAATGTGAGCATTGCTTTAAACAAACAGTACCAAAGGGAAACACAAAAGCTGAGCTGCAAAGAATCACTTCACTCAGACAACTCAGGGAATCATTCCCTCCTCTCGGAGAACTCAAGAAATCACCTGCTCCTCTCAGAGAACTCGGGGAATCACCCGCTCCTCTCAGAGAACTCCAGAAATCATCCACTGCTCTCAGAGATCTCAGAGACCTCACAGCGAAATTATCCGCTCCTCTCAGAGATCTCGGGAACTACTCACTCCTCTCAGAGAATTCGAGGAATCATTCCCTCCTCTCAGAGAACTTGGGGAATCAACTGCTCCTCTCAGAGAACTCCAGAAATCATCCGCTCCTCTCAGAGATCTCAGAGACCTCAGAGCGGAATTATCCACTCCTCTCAGAGATCTCGGGAACCACTCACTCCTCTCAGAGAACTCGAGGAATCATTCCCTCCTCTCAGAGAACTCGAGGAGTCAGGAGTCCCCGGGTTTCCTTGCCCTAATGGACCACTCAGTACTTTCTGTTCTCTGACAGCAGTTTCCTTGCCAGCTGCTCAGGGTTCTGAGAGACTGAAGGCAGGGGGTGCTCAGGGGCCGCTAGGCCCAAGGTCACCAGCACCCGCCATTCTTCTGTGGTGCTTGATCCCTAGGAGGGAGGGTCCTTGCGTCTTCTCAGGCGTGTGCCCCAGGCTCCAGTGAGCACCCAGCACTGTCACACACGTCCTTGAACAGCAGCGACAGCGCCTGGCACTCACGAGCATCCTCCGCGGGCCAAGGACCACTCCAGGCCGCGGTCCTGGCACCACTGGACAAAGGGCCAAGAGATGATGGTGAGCAGGACGAGGCAAGGAGCTCCAGGCACCTTTCCGCAAGTGGTGGTAACGGACGCTCTGCCGCGACTCCAGAGCCCCCACAGTTACGCGCTAAAGTATCACTGACTGGTCGCGGCCCAATCCTGTTCTGCTTTGAGAGGCCCTCAGTGGACCAACAAAACCTTCCTCCCACCCCTCTGCTGTGGGGCCTTTTCACCAGCATGGAGCCCCCCGAGTTCCCCTCCTGGGACTGAAGCCCAGTGTGTTCTCAGTAAGGGATGAGCTGATGAGTCACACTGTGCACTGGTTTATTGAGATTGGGGGAGATCCCTCCCCAAGAGACACCACAGTGTGAAGGGGATGTCACCTCCTGCCCGGAGTTCCGTCTGTCCACCCGGGGAGCCTTCCTTTGGTTGGAATTCTCAACCATCACCTACAGGACACAGCCTCCCAACCTGCCCTCACTTCTTCTCCCTTAAATCCCCCCAGAAAAACGCACGACCAGAGGGAGCAGTTCTGGAAAGAAAGACTGTAAGGCCTGGGGAGGGTGAACATAAGCAGGGGGACAAGGGGAAGGGGTGACATGAGCAGAGGGGGAAGGGAAGGGGGGACATGAATGGGCGGGGGGGGGAAGAGTTGAGGGGAGGAGGAGGGGGAAGGAGGGGGGCAGAGGAGGGGAAATGAGCAGGAGGGCAGGGGAGGGGGGACATGAGCATGGGGGAGGAGGGGAGACATGAGCGGGGGAGGGGGGCAGGGGGAGAGGGGAGTTGAGGGGAAGAGGAGGGGGACATGAGAGGGGGCAGTTGAAGGAAGGAGGAGGGGGGAGGAGGGGACAGGAGAGGGGGGACATGAGGGGGGCAGTTGAGGGAAGGAGGAGGGGGAAGGAGGGGGCAGGGGAGGGGGCACATGGGGGGAAAGGGGAGGGGGAGTTGAGGGGAGGAGGAGAGGGGTGGGGGGGCAGAAGAGGAGAGGACATGAGCAGGGGGGCGGGGAAGGGGGGACATGAGGGGGAAGGGGGACATGAGCAGGGGGGCAGAGGGAAGGGGAGTTAAGGGAAGGAAGAGGGGTAGAAAGGGGACAGGGAGGAGGGGACATGAGCAGGGGGGCGGGGAAGGGGGGACATGAGCAGGGGGGCAGGGGGAAGGGGAGTTAAGGGAGGGAAGAGGGGTAGAAGGGGGACAGGGAGGAGGGGACATGAGCAGGGGGTGGGGAAGAGAAGGGGAGACATGAGGGGGGGTGGGGAAAGGAGTGTACATGAGCTGGGGATGGGGGGGAAGTTCGGGCAGAAACCAAGTGAGTGGGAACTGGGGACAAGGGCATCACCTTGTGCAGGGTGGGCACCTATAGCTCTGCTGGGAGGGTGCCATGATTTCCAGGTGCAGAGGGGAGGTACCCAGGTACCACGAGCACGCAGGGAATGCGTCTGGATACACACGGATGCGCCCCACTGGGAAAGACCCGCCTCAGCTACACATGCACACGGGCCAGGAGAGCTTCGGGTAGCAAGGACACGTGACCCCAGGGGGGAGGAGACAGCACCTGTGCGGAGCAGGTGTGGGCCAGCATGAGCACGCGCAGGTTGAGGCGGGAAGAATGAGCGCCAGGAGGAGGCAAAATTCAAGAAGGACGAACCTGGTGTGAGGGGTGAGGGGTGAGGGGTGAGGGGTGAGGGGTGGACCCGGGGAAGGAGATTAGGCGAGGGTGGTAGTAGGTGAGGGTGTGGCAGGAGAGGAGTGCAGAGGTGGGCGGGGCGGAAGGGAGGGAGTATCAGGAGGTGGGCAGGGACAGGGCTGAGGTGGGGGGGGCAGGAAGGCGCGAAGGGGAGGGAGCACCAGGAGGTGGGACCAGGCAGGCAGAGGTGGGTGGGGGCAGGGCAGAGGTGGGCGGGAGCAGGGGGAGGGAGCATGGAGAAGTGGGCGGGGGCAGGGCGGACGTGGGCGGGCAGGCAGGGTGGACCGGGTGGGGGGCGCAGCGGCGAGGCACAGAGGGGACAGCGGAGTCCAGTGGACGCAATTTGGTGAGGACACAAGAGACACCGCCAGTTCCCAGAGTCGGAGAGTCCGAGAGGCCACCCGGCCTCACAGAGGGGGGACTTCGTCCCGGCCCTCCCCTTCCCTCCCCCCTCCCAGCCTCACTTGTACAGCAAATGAACCCGGCTCCCGTCACAGCTGAGCCGGTCAGGGGGCTCATGGGGCCCCCTGGGCAGGCCCCCAGAGGGGTCTGGGGGCGTCGGGGGGTGGCGCCGCGGGCGGAGCTGCTGCCGGGACCGGAGCTGGTGGCGCAGCTCAGAGACGCGCTCCTCCTTCTGTGGGAAGAGGACGGGAGAAGGGGGAGTGAGGAGCGAAGTCGGGGGTGGGGGTGGGCAGGGACGCAGAGGCAACAGTGGACAGAGGAATGGAGAGTCAGGAAAGAGTGCACAAGGGGGGGGGGGGAGGGCAGGGACGAGAAGGGACCAGAGAAGTGAGGACCAGAAGTGAGGACCAGGGACGGGAGGGACCGTCCGTGCGCCCCCACCGCGCACCTCGGCAATGATCTTCTCCAGCTCCCGGTTCTCCTTCTCCAGCAGCCGGGACTTCTCCTCGTCGTTGTTGTTGGTGGAGGACCCCGTCTTCATGGTGTCCTGAGCCTCTGACTGCCACTCGCCGCGGGTGACCAGCCGGCGCACCTGGGAGGCCAGTGTGGGGGGTGTGGGGTGCTGGAGCAGGGCGGAGGGGGGGAGGCCAGGAGGGGGGCAGGGGGGGCAGGGAGCAGAGGCCCAGGATGAAGGCCGGGTTCGGGCCAGACCGCGGGGGGCGGGGGCCGGGGGGAGCCTGACCTTGGGCACGAACAGTACCACCAGAGTGATGTAGGAGGAGAACACTATGGCGAGGGACGCGAAGGCAAAGGCGGCGTCCTGCTGGCTGGACAAGATCATGGTGACGGGGGCGGTGATGAGGCACAGGACCTGCGGGCGAACGAGCTTGGGACCTCCGGGCTCTCCTCCCCCAGGACGGCCCATGAGGACACATGCTGGCACAGCTACCCTGCCATAGGGGCCCAAATGTGAGGCCACCCTCTTGGGCTCTAGGTCAGCCCCTGGCTCTCCTGCTACCATTACACACATTCAGTCCCCGAGTGTCCCACACCTGGTGGCAAGCCGACCTGGCCAGGGAATCACACACAAGCCATCTAACCTTTCTGCTTCCTCGCCCGTGTAGCGGGGACAGTACCGTGTGCCTCATGGGCGGTCACAGGAAGATTAATGAGACAGTGTCTGCAGTGTGCTTTACCAACTGTAAAGTGCTTGGCAAACCTGGGGCATTAAAAACTATTTAAGACTTGCACCCACTGACCCCAGGCAGCCCCTGGGGTCAGGGCCAGGTGCTGCGGCTCACCGCCACATTGTAGATGGCCATGCCCACGGCCCTGTGGTCGTTGATCTTCTCGGTGGACACGCTCTTAGTCTCATAGGCAAGAAAGATGCCCAGCAGCAGTAGCAGCCCCTTGTAACCATAGAAAATGCCTAGAACGGCAGGAATCGGTCACATGGGCAACAAGCCCTCCAAGCGTCCACCCCTGCGTCCACTCTCCGCCCACACCCCCCACCTACTGCAAACAGGGCTCCCCTCCCGTCGGCCCCTCTGACCTAGCACAGCCATCTCTGTGCATCCCCCAACCTGACCACCTGACCACCTCCTCCTGGGACACAAGTGGATGACTGCTGACAGCAGCTATCCACCAGCCCCGGGGCCACACAATGTCTCACCCCCTCACCCTCCAGGCTGAGGGTATGTTTTACCCTTTGTGGTAAAACCACAAGACCAGAGCAATGTTCAGGAGGCCAAAAGGGGCCTGCCCCAGGCCCTCACAGCTCTGGTCTTCCTATAGGGAGCAGACCAGAGAGAAGGGGTCAGGCCAACCCCCTGGTCCCTCCGCCACACCCCTGCTTTAGCCCCCCGCTCCTCCTGGAAACAGTCCAACTCTCCCCCATCCCCAGAAAGGGTCAGTGCAATGACACAGAGGAGGACACTCTTATTCCGAAGACCCTTGTCCCCACCAGCCCACTGTCCCTGCCCCACCCCCTCCCCCACAGCCCACACACCGAGCCACGTATTCATCTTCTTGGAGCTGCAGTGCTCCAGCTGGGGCAGGATGGACACATCAATGTCTTCCTTCGGCTCCTCCTTGGCAAAAGTCTAGTGGAGAAATTGGGCCACCAGAAAGACAGCAGTCACCCTCCCCGCCCACCCCTGCCCCCCCTTTTCTAGGAGACCCTGGATACTGATGCCAGGCCCCATGCTAGGCCCAGGGGTGTTTTCATGAACCCCAGCTTTCCACATGCCTGGAAGGTCTACACATCCCTCCTGGCTCCCCACTACTCGCTTTCATCAAGGAACCTCGGGGCACCGGAGCACGATGCTGGACAGCGCTCTCCCACGAGTGGCTGCACGCCTCCAGACCGCACTCAGCCCAGACACCAGCGAGCCCCACTCGGCCCTGGCCTCAGTACCTCCTCCCAACCTGTACCTCAATGGTTCGATGCAGGGGGTCCACAATCTGCCAGATGGCGAGAGTGACCACATCCATGCCCACCAGCAAGCCCACCGTGGCATACAGCTTCCAGGGCTCCAGCGTCTGCACAAACAGAGCACAGGCCAGTCGGAAGAAGCCCTCTAGGCCCCGGGAGCCAAGGACCTGAGGGCCGAGGAACAGCAAGCAGCTCACCTTCCTCCACTCCTTCTTCTCCTCCTTCTTCGTGAAGACCGTATGCACCCACCAGATCTTAGTGAACATGGAGCCGTAGCCCAGACTGAACCCCAGACCCAGGAGCCAGAGGCGGGCCTGGCACAGGACGAGAGAGCAGGGCAGTGTGGGGCAGAGCCCCGGGAGGGAACAGGGGTACAGCCGGTGGGGATGGGGGTGTGGAGGGCCAGCAAGGGAGTCCTCCCATGCAGCAGGGTGACCGGCCACAACCTCCTGGGGTTACTGGCCAATCGGGCGGGTTCCAGCCCCAGACCCTCCACGACACAGCCCCACCCACCTCTGCAGGCCCATCTACGGGGCCTTTGCTCCCCCTGCTCCAGCCACACTGACGTGCCTGCCTGAGATGCTGGCTCTTCTAACCCTGCAAACCACGTGAGTGGCCACCTTTATCTCTCCAGCTGATAAAGCCCACGTGTCCTTCCATATTCAAATGCCACCCCTGCTGGGGTCCACCCAAGTCCTGAGCTGCTTCCTCTCTGCTTCCACAGCACTCTGTGCAGACACGCCTCCTAGAGCCCCCTCTGTCGACCTCGCCCACTGCTTTCTGGTTTTACTGGGGACATACAGCCTCTGGCGGGCTGCACGTGCACAGCTGCAGGGCCGGGACAGGCACACAAGGAGACGTGAGGAGGGCAGGGAAAGAAGGACTATTTCCCACCAGCATAACAGAACTACAGAAGCCAGCCTTTCCCCACAGCCCAGGACCTGCCATGCCCCGAATACCAAGAACGTCCTCCCTGCCCCCACTCCCTGCTGTTAGTTCAGGTCTCCGAACCACAACCAAGGCCACCCTGGGAACCCAGTTCCTTCTCTCAGCCCCACACAAGCTGCCATTGTTCAAGGGCTCTTTGCGCAGACCCTCCTTCACCCTCAACACCTCCCCTCTTGTCCGTGAGGCCATGGCAACCTTGGAACCGACAAGAGAGCCACACAGTGAGAAGGTCTGGAGGACAGAAAGAAGGAACGGGGCCAGGCAGGGACCACAGGGGTGGCATTAGGGGGACAGGGACAGTCGAGGAACGGCAGGGACCACGGCCTTCCGGGCCGGGCTCCTGGGCGGGGGGGAGGACAGCTTCCTCCTGCAGGGTGTCCGCCCCACATCCTCCTTACCTGACAGACAAAGGGGAACTGGCTTCTGCCAATGTGGTAGCCGTCCAGCCCGAGGGGGAAGACGGCAGCCAGTGCCAGGGCACAGCCCACAGCAGTCAGATTGTTCAGGTGGGGCTGGGAGTTCTGGATGTAGCTAGGGGCAGAGGCGGGGGGGGGGGGGCAGAGTAGAATTAACCTCTTCTCCTGGGGGGTCAGCTCCTCAGTGCCGCCAGGGCCTGACCCAAGCTCAGCCACGGGCAAGGGTGCATGGTGCAGCCTGGGAGACAAGGCCGCGTGGGCAGGGGCTGGCACAGAGCTGCGGGGAGCTCCCCAGCCCAGGACACCACCTACACACACTGTGTCCCCTGGCCCCAGAGGCTCTTGGTGTCCAGACAGCTGCTTTGGGGCCGGGATGGGGGGTTTCCAGCCCAGTGGCCACTGGGAATGCATTAGAATGAAAGCATCCACCGCCCAAGGCCTCCAGAGGGTCTTATCCTTGGTCCCTCGGGAGGGGAGGGCATGCCCGCTGTGTGGGAGGGGCAGACAGAACAAGGAAAGTGTCAGGAAAGAGACTTACCGGACATGAGAGTTGTAGATGTTAAAAGACAGACAGACCACAGCCAGGACAATGCCCAGGCTGGACAGAACAGAGACGGAGATGAAGAGTTTCTGGGACATGAAGCGAAATGTCTTGATGACCAGGGTCTGGTCAGCCGGGGGGGCCCCTCCTGCATGGCATGGGGGGTAAGAGGGGTCTGGTCAGCTAGGGGTCCCTCCTGCATGGAACTGCATGGGGGGGGATCTGGTCAGCTGAGGACCCCTCCTGCATAGCACTGGGGGGTTCTGGTCAGGTCGGGGGGTCCCTCCTGCATGGAAATGGGGGGGTCTGGTCAGGTGGGGGGGGTCCCTCCTGCATGGAAATGGGGGGTCTGGTCAGGTGGGGGGGGTCCCTCCTGCATGGAACTGGGGATGGGGGCTCTGGCCAGCTGAGGAACCCTCCTGCATGGAACTAGAGGGGGTCTGGTCAGGTGGGGGTCCCTCCTGCATGGAACTGCAGGTGGGGGGGATCTGGTCAGCTGAGGACCCCTCCTGCATGAAACTGGGGGGGTTCTGGCCAGGTGGGGGGCCCCTTCTGCATGGCATGAAGGGTAAGAGGGGTCTGGTCCCTCCTGCATGGAACTAGGGGAGGGGTCTGGCCAGCTGAGGACCCCTCCTGCATGGCACTGGGGGGTTCTGGTCAGGTCGGGGGGGGGGTCCCTCCTGCATGGAACTGGGGATGGGGGCTCTGGCCAGCTGAGGAACCCTCCTGCATGGAACTAGAGGGGGTCTGGTCAGGTGGGGGTCCCTCCTGCATGGCACTGGGGGGGCACAGGGGACAAGGAATGAAGATGGGGCAGATGACACCATCCTAGCCGTGAGGACATGGGGACCCTCGCTGCCCTGGATCGGGGCCCCTCCGGTGCCCACTCCCTGCCGCAGGGGGTCAGGAAGCAGTCAGAAGTGAGGGGTGGGGCTACAGACCCAGATGTATCACCAAAGCCCTAGTCTGTTTCTGTCATTGTCTGTTCCGTGTGTTTTTCTGTCTGTTTTGCAGCAAAGGAAAGTGGGTGGGAAAGAAGGGTTGACAGAGATAAACCTCACGAGGTCTCTTATGACTCAAATCAAAAGCTGCAAAAGACAGCTGTAGAATCATAAATCCAGAAACTTCAAAGTATCCAGGCTGGTCTCCTCACCTTAGGAAAACACTGATCTGTGATTTTTACCCCTCGTAGGGTGATATACCCAAAGGTGTTTTCTGGTTATTAATAGGGGAAGCTCAAATGTGTCATCGAGTTCACAGGGGAAAAAACGAAAAAAAAAAAAAAAAACCAATTTCAATTTGTTTCGCTTTAAAAAGAAAAGTGTAATTTAGGCCGTGCAGCATTTATAGCAGCACAGAACACTGTCCTAAATTCAAATTATGAAGAAATGTCAGCTCACCAGCAGTGCTGGGAATCTCTAGATCCCAGCTGGGTAGGGCAGCTGTCCCCACCTCGGTCCCTCCTTTTGTCCACCTTGAGTGTCTTTCCTATTTCTGATCATTTAGCCCACAAAGCACACAAAGAGTAATTGTTTCCTTTTTCCCTTTAAAAAGCATGTTTCACTGGAAGAGAATTACATGAGGTTTCAAAGCCTCTCCTATAGTTTAAGTTTTCCTGACAGAGATGAAGAGGCCATTGTCGGCTTCAAGTAGCTGGTTCAGAGACAGCAAGGCACCAGAACAGCTGGTAAGCCCAGACGGGGTTTCCTGGCTGCCCCCTGTGCACCCCCACCCCTAACCCTCATACCTGAGCAATGTCCTACCCATACCAGTGCATTGCTACCAACCACCTGCCCCTCCCCAAATACACAGCTCCCCTAGCCGTGTCCTAACCTGGGCCCCCGCCCCCAGACCATGTACCCCGCATTCTAGCCTCAGGCACCTGCCACCGCCTCACCCCCGTTCACATGCACAAGGCTCTCCCTCAACTGCTGAGGCACTGAAGGAAAACATCAGCAGGGCCCTGCTTACCAATCCACTTGTCCGTTTTGGACCAGGAAAGGTCATCCTTGGTGCTGTCATAGTAGCCAATCTTCTTGTAGCTTCCACCTGGATGGGGACGGGGGCGGGGTGGGGGGGGTGAGGGCCCAGCCCGGGCACCAGCTTCCCAGGGTTCTACTTCACCCTGAGCCCCTCAAGGGCACCTGGGAGGACCTGGGGGCCATCTGAACCAGCAATCTGACTGAAAGGCAGTACAGGATGGGTGCCAACGCAACGTAAATACAGAAGAACATCTTCTACGTCTAAATCGTCCGCCGCCGTGCGGCAGCCTCACACCTCTCACTGCGGATGTCTCGCACATCGATTCTGGCTTCTAAAGCTTTCAACATCCCTGCTCATTCTCCCTCTCATGACAGACAGAATCACAGGATCTATTTTCCCAGTGGCTTTCATTTTAATTTTAGACATTTCTCTTCTGTTGGCTTGGGTTCTAATTCCTTGGAAAGTTGCATCTGCCTCTTTAAAGACCCACAAGACAAGACGGAATGCAGCTCCTAAGATTCCTGCTCCACATCTGGTTATGAACAGCTTCCTTCAGAAGCCAGCGCACCGCCCTCCAGCAGGGGTGGGAGGAGGGAGGAGGATGGGGGAGAAGGATGGGGCGAGGGGAGGGAAAGTGGGGGAAGGGAGGAGGATGGGGGATGGGAGGTAGAGGGGGGAGGTGGTGCGAAGGAGGAGGATGGGAGGTGGGGGGAGGGGAAGAGGGGGATGGAGGGTGTTTGGGGGGATGGGGTGGAGAAAGGCGGGTTTTGGGGGGATGGGGTGGGACGCGGGGAGGAGGAGGGGGGTGAGGATAGGGTGTGGAGGAGGAAAGGGGGGTGGGAGATGGGAGGAGGGGGGTGGGGGGGGCAGGAGAGAAAGAAACTTCCCTCCGAAGGCCACACAATGGCTCTCTTGCAGGGGCTCTAGGAAGCTGGTTGGGGTGTGAACAGTTCAGCTCACAGAAACCTGGCAAATACACACATACATGTGGTAAATTATAAGAAAATGCAATCTAGAAAAACCAAGCTATGTACACCACACAAAAATTAGGATGCCTGTTTGTATAGCAGGGAAATTCAATAGGTTGGTTCCTTTACAAATGGTCTCTGCCAGATGTGGCTTTCCTGGAGTTGTGGGTAAGTGACCAACAAGGCGTTAGCCCCTCGTTGGCAAGCCACCCAAGGGAAATTCCTGAAATTAAATGGGAAGCCACTGGGGAAGGACGGGCTTTCACTTTGCCTGCCCCTCTGCAACTCCTGCAAACCCACCGTCCCTCAGCGCTTCACTGCTCTCATTTAGAGGAGAACAGCCAGAGGTGGGAGGCCCCTAGGTCATTGAGTCTTGCCCCAGGCGGTGACCCCGAACAGCTGGCCCCTGCCCCCTGCGCTCACCCTGCAGCTGCTCGATGAGAGTCCAGGCCATCCGGGAGCCGCTGGCATCGAAGACCACATGGCCCTGAGGGAGGGAAACAGGCGGAGGCAGACAGAGGTGATAAAAGCAGGAGCGAAAAGAGACTCGGGGACTCTCTGGATCCTTATGCTTTGATGTAACTGAGCCTCTGAATGAAGTCTATTTCTGGCATTTGCCTGCATATAGGACGTACCCCAGATGCCCATACCCTAGATTCCAGACACATTATTCTGTTGAAAAGAAGCTTCACCCATGGGATTCGAGTGAGAAAGAGCCCCAGGTAGAGCACCGGAGACCCGGCCCCTGGCTGTGTGACCTGGGTAGTCACGAAATCCTTCTGGACACTAATTTCCCCACTCTGAAAGGAACAGGAGACAACCTATCCGACTATTTCCTCCTCTAACGTTCTACGATTCTCATCTATTAATTCCTACACTGGAAAGAAATGAGGGAGAGGTGGACAGAAAAGGAATACACCACTTTTCCTTCTAGTCTCTTATGGGTTCTTCTGGTTTGGGGGTCCCTACCCCCCAACCCAAGACCCATTATTGCAGAGACTGATGTGCACATCCAGGAGGGGGACGCTGTGTCTGTGGGAGGATGGGGAGTGTGAAGGAGGTCACTGTAACTCACAGAGACGCCCTCGAAGGACGAGGAGTTCATCGCCCGGTAGATTTGGTCAGTAATGGTCTGGTTGTTATAGTTGAAGTCCTCCAGGCGCACCCCCGAACGGCCACCCCCTCCGGACGTCTTGTTCAGAGCCAGCGCCAAGGCCCAGATGGCGTCGTAGGCCAGCGGCGCCTCCTGGAACCCACCGGTCTCCTCGGGGTGTCTCTTGAGTCGCTTGGTCAGCTTCTCCACAAACTCCTGGGATGTCTGCGGAGGGAAGGAGGGGAGAAAGGGTTGGCGCAGGAGGGGGTGGGGGGCACGGCTTCTGATTCTGGCTCCAGAACTTCTGTTGAACGGATGGTTTGTGCTCATGACAGATGGAGCGCACGGCCCTTCGAAATCTAACCATGCCCCTGTATCTCTTAGATCCGCCGGTGAGCTGGGTCCAGGGGCTCAGCGTGCCCAGCCACTAGCTCAGAATGGGAACAGAACGTCTAAGGAACAGTCACTCTGCAGAACGAATGGCAAGAGAAAGGAGACGTGGACGACCTTCTCTCGTGCTCAGACCCAGCACCTGACAGCTCCTCCGGTTCGGAAACACCCTAGATGAGGTTCCTGCAGAGCCCTCCTCACTGGACTCACCAGGCAGGAAGGGGACTCTTCAGTGTGCTACCTGCCTTACCGTCCTCACGGGCCTTCAGCTCACAGCCCCCTGAAGGGTGTTCGAGAGACTGAGAGCCCAGAAGCAACCTTCATGTGTTTGAGGTCCAACACTCAGCCCCTACCCACACCCTCCCCACCCTCAACCTCTTTCCTCCAGAAGCTAAAGAGAATGAGATAGCTCCTGTAACTGTCAGGAGATGAATAAAGAGCCCTAAATTTCTGTACCTGGCAATGACCTCATTTGGCTAAATAACCATAGGTCAGTTGCTCAAGTTTTTGGAAATGTCTACCACGTAATGGAGAAAAATCACATCTGTCCTCTGTTACCTCCCAGAGGCCACACAAGGAAATACCCAGAGGCTACCCCTTGGCAAAGCACAAGTAATACACAGGGCACCTCAGAACTCTGTTAGATCTGGAATGTACTAACATCCTCAGACTCTAAGGAAGAAATGAATGATGAAGTATAAATAAAAATCTGTTTCCCATGCCTTGCCCGCTTTTCTTTCTATTCAACTTTCTGAAGATACAGCAGTGGGAGGTGCAAGGGGCAGGCAGTGTGGTACAGGGGAAACTGCCTCTAAAAACAGGCCAGGACCAAGTTCCATCCGTCTGCACATCCCCAGCACCCAGCCCTGTGCCCAGCACACCATGAACAAGCAGTAAATGTATCCTGGATTAGGGCAGCAAAAAATACCCCACATGTAATTCTAATGGGAGATACATGTCATTGTACATTTTCCCAAACCCACAGAATATACACCCCAAAAGCAAGCCCTTGTGTAAACTATGGGCTTTGGGCGATAATGTATCAATGTAGATTCATCAACTATAGGCACTCTGGTGGGAATGTTGATAACGGGGGAAGATGTGCACATATGGATTCAGGAAGTATATTCTTCTCAATTCTGCTGTGAACTTGAATTACTCTAAAAAAAATAAAGTATTTTTAAAAATGTCCATTGGCACTTTTCCAAAGAAGACATCCAGATGGCCAACAGACACATGAAAAGATACTCAACATCACTCATCATCAGGGAAATACAAATCAAAACACAATGAGGTACCACCTCACACCTGTCAGAATGGCTAACATTAACAACTCAGGCAACAACAGATGTTGGCGAGGGTGTGGAGAAAGGGGAACCCTCTTGCACCGCTGGTGGGAATGCAAACTGGTGCAGCCACTCTGGAAAACAGTGTGGAGATTTCTCAAAAAATGAAAAATAGAACTGCCCTACGACCCAGCAATTGCACTACTAGGTATTTATCCAAGGGATACAGGTGTGTTGTTTTGAAGGGACACATGCACCCCAATGTTTATAGCAGCCCTATTGACAATAGCCAAAGTATGGAAAGAGCCCAAATGTCCATCGATGGATGAATGGATAAAGAAGATGTGGTATATATATAATGGAATATCACTCAGCCATCCAAAAGAAGAAATCTTGCCATTTGCATAATGTGGATGGAGCTAGAGAGTATTATGATAAATGAAATAAGTCTGAGAAAGGCAAATATCATATGATTTCACTCAGATGTGGGATATAAGAAACAAAACAGATAAATGTATGGTGGGGGGAACAAGAGGAGAGAGGGAAACAAACCTCAAGAGACTCCTAATGACAGAGAACAAACTGAGGTTGATGGAGGGAGGGTTAGGGGGATGGGCATTAAGGAGGGCACTTGTTGGGATGAGCACCAGGTGTTGTATGTAAGTGATGAATCACAGAGTTCTCCTCCTGAAACCAATATTTCACTGTATGTTAACTAACTAGAATGTAAGTACAATTTTGGAAGAAAACAAAATAATAAAAACAACTTGAAAAAATAAAAAATAAAACTAAAAATGTCCACTGGTGGGGGGCCTGGGTGGCTCAGTTGGTTAAGCATCCGACTCTGGTTTCAGCTCAGGTCATGATCTCAGGGTTTGTGAGTTTGAACCCCACGTGGGGATTCTCCCTCCCTCCCTCCCTCTCTCTCTCTCTGCCCCTCCCCTGCTCACACCCTCTCTCTTGTCTGTCAAAATAAATAAATAAGTAAACTTTTAAAAAAATGTCCATTGGATAGATCTCAATTCCAACTGACCCATCTACCTGCTGTGCAACCTGAAATGACTTATTAAACCCCACTAGTTGGTTATTCAACTTTTTTTAAGTGATCTTCAAGCTCACTGAAGAGCCCAACATGGGACTTGACCTCATGATCAAGACCTGAGCTGAGATCAAGAGTTAAACACTTAACCCACTGAGCCACACAGGCGCCCCCTGGTTATTCAACTTTAAAATGGGCATAATACTATCTCGAAGGGTTATTATATAAAATAACAATGTATATAAAACACAGGGTATAAAGTAAGTTGCAGTTTCTCTTTGTGAATCTCCTTGTTCTTAATCTCACTGTTGTCACTGATACTCAGATCTATAATCAGGCTCAGCATTTCAGGACCTGTATCCCCAACTGTCTCTGAGGCATTTGTAACTATACGATCAGTAATCCAAAATTAAAAATATCTAAGACTAAGCTCAATTTTTCTTCACTCCCAACACTTCCCAATACATGAGACTGAAGCTTTAGAACCACCTTGGGCTCTTTCAAATCATGAAGTCCTCTCAATTCTATTGAAATGTTTCATTAATAACCATCAGCCCCTATGGGGCACCTGGCTGGCTCAGTCGGTTAAGCGGCCAACTTCGGCTCAGGTCATGATTTCACAGTCCGTGAGTTCGAGGCCCACGTCGGGCTCTGTGCTGACAGCTCAGAGCCTGGAGCCCGTTTCAGATTCTGTGTCTCCCTCTCTCTCTGCCCCTCCCCGTTCATGCTCTGTCTCTCTCTGTCTCAAAAATAAATTTAAAAACGTTAAAAAAAATTAAAAAGGGGTGCCTGGGTGGCTCAGTCGGTTAAATGGCCGACTTCGGCTCGGGTCATGATCTCGCAGTCCATGAGTTCGAGCCCCGCGTCGGGCTCTGTGCTGACAGCTCAGAGCCTGGAGCCTGTTTCAGATTCTGTGTCCCCCTCTCTCTCTGACCCTCCCCCGTTCATGCTCTGTCTCTCTCTGTCTCAAAGATAAATAAACGTTAAAAAAAATGTAAAAAAAAAAAAATAACCATCAGTCCCTACACTGAAAAATGTTAATAATAATAGCTAACGTTTCTATTTCCTTACAATGTACTAGGTATTTTCTAACATATTTATAAGGTATTTCTAAGGTGTATATATAAATTTATTTAATCCTCCAATAATCTAATGAGGTTTATTGCCCATTTTAGAGATAAAGAAACAGGCACAGAAAAGTTAAACTTGCCAGAAGTTATACCGCACAGCAGGGCTGGGATTCAAGGCCAGGCAGGCTGGCATCAAAGTCCTTACTCTTGGGGTGACTGGGTGGTTCAGTCAGTTAAGCGTCCGACTTTGGCTCAGGTCAAGATCTCACGGTTCGTGGGTTCGAGCCTCGCGTCGGTCTCTGTGCTGTCAGCTCAGAGCCTGGCGCCTGCTTTGGATTCTGTGTCTCCCTGTCTCTGCTCCTCCTCCGCTCTCTCTCTCTTTCTCTCTCTCTCTTTCAAAATAAATAAAGAAAAACTTAAACAAAAAACAAATGTGATGGAGGGGCGCCTGGGTGGCGCAGTCGGTTGAGCGTCCGACTTTGGCTCAGGTCACGATCTCACAGTTTGTGAGTTCAAGCCCCGCGTTGTTCTCTGTGCTGACAGCTCAGAGCCTGGAGCCTGCTTCAGACTCTGTGTCTCCCTCTCTCTCTGCCCCTTCCCCTGCTCACACTCTGTCTCTGTCTCTGTCTCAAAACAAAACATTAAAAAAATTTTTTTTAAAGTAGGGAAAAGCTGATAACAAACCTGGAAACAATCTCAGTGTTCATCAGTGGGGAGTGTCCAGACCCACCATGATACATTATACAATGTTAGTTTAAAAGAAATAATTTAGGGGTGCCTGGGTGGCTCAGTTGGTTAAGCGTCCGACTTCGGCTCATGTCATGATCTCACGGTTCGTGAGTTCGAGCCCCGCATCGGTCTCTGTGCTGACGCTTGGAGCCTGGAGCCTGGAGCTTGATTTGGATTCTGTGTCTCCTTCTCTCTCTGCCCCTCCCCACCTCCCCATCTTGCTCTCTATCTCCCTCTATCAAAAATAAATAAACATTAAAAAATAAAATCTTAAAAAAACACAAAGAAACAAAGTCCATAGTCCTCCTAACCACCTTGCATCACGTCTGCATGTGGACATGCCCCCTCTGAGAGCACCTGCCCAGCAGACAGCCGCTAAGCTGAGACTTTCTGAGTCATCCTCAGCCTCAAAGTCTATCCAATCTCCAGTTCAAGGTAAACACTTGAAAATACCCAGATGGAAAGGGATTCATCTGCTAGGAATGGGGTCCCCCCTGACCACATCTTCACAATTTCTGCTGGCTCCAGGTCACTTGACAAACACACTTGACCACGGGGGGCATCAGCCCCCCCGACTAAAGTTACCAAAAAAATGTTTCCCCTTGAGTCAACAGAGATACAGTTGCAAATGTTCAAGTAGAAACATTACTAGGCAGCTCAAGGAGAGGCAAACAGCAAAACTTCTACAACCCATAGAAATTAATAATCAAGTATAACTTTATGACCCTAATTTTCACCAGCCCTTCTGTTACGGCCCTTTCTGGAGCTTCACACTGACCTAAAGGGTGTGTCCTGGGGCAGCTTTTGATTTTGTATTGTACCAAGATCTGATGAGACCTCTACCCCAAGAGACAGAATCTTATCCCCAGGTACGGCCACCTCCCCACTGCCCCTCTAGCCTCAGAACTGCAATATTTCCCCAAAACTACTCCAACCTACTGTCCTAAACTATGTTTCTCAACATATGTAGAAAAAGGATTCAATAAAAAGGATATCCATTCACAATAAAATCCCTTGGCATTAAGAAAAATAAAAATAAAAATAAATAAACCAGGGTTTCGCAATCTCTGCACTATTGACATTTGGATCAGGATAATTCTTTGCTGTGGGGACTGATCTGTGCCTCATCGGATGTTTAGAAGCATCCCTGGCTTACCCATCAGAAGCCAGTCGTGACAACCAAACTTATCCTTAGATATTGCAACCTTTGGAAAACTACTGCTCGAGCCAACAGTCCTCAAGATGTGGTCTCCAACCAACAGCACCAACATCCCCAGGGCACTGGTTAGAGATGTAGGTTCCCAGGTCCACCTCAGACCCGCTGAATCTGAACTTCCAAAGGAAGAGCCCAGTAATGTGTGTCCTAATAACCCTCCAGGAAGGTGAAGCTTGAGAGCCAGTGCCCTTAAGTGACAGCCATCCTTATGGGCCAGAGGCAGTTCTGCTTTTCTCAGTCAGCATGGCTCTGGCCCCTGGGTCCAGCCTGTGCTTCTGGTCCACCCTCCTGGTCCCTGCTTGATTCATCCACCATGTCTTCCCATCAGTGGTTCAGGCTGCTTCTACCCCTGGAAAATCTCGGCTGGTCCACTTGGTGTTTCAAGCTATGAAGCAGACCTCCCATCACCAGAACAAAGGCTATGGCCTCAAAGGCAGGCACTACCTCTCTCTAGAGACCAAGAGCCAGAAAGAGACCCTCTCGCTCATTGAGTTCCAGAGCCCAGATGTCCCTATTCTCTGCCAGGGACTCCACTGTTGCCTGCTGTGGGGCAGAAGCTGGGACGGGCAGGGCCTGGGCTCTAGGCACCAGCTCCAGTACTCCCCAGGTTCTCCCCAGGTTCCCCAGGATGGCTCACTGCTCGGGTGCTCTGCAGGAAAGTGATCCCTGGGAACTTCCCCAGACACAGTCCACAACTGGAGTCCACACAACACAACCCTCTGCTAGAACAGACTGACTGGACCTTCTTCCTCCCCTGCTCCAAAACTCTCACCAGCTCAGGTGTTAGCCAATAAAGGCACAGAGTCTTTAGTCAGAATTCATGGTTTTCCATGGAGGGTGATGGCGCAGAGGGCCTGGGGTCAGACTCCAACAGGGGCCAACTCTGGCCTCACGACTCAGCAGGGACAGGGACGGAGGGTGATGGGGCAGAGGGGTCTGGGGTCAGACTCCAACAGGGGCCAGATCTGGCCTCACGACTCAGCAGGGTCAGGGCCGGAGGGTGATGGGGCAGAGGGGTCTGGGGTCAGACTCCAACAGGGGCCAACTCTGGCCTCACGACTCAGCAGGGACAGGGCCGGAGGGTGATGGGGCAGAGGGGTCTGGGGTCAGACTCCAACAGGGGCCAACTCTGGCCTCACGACTCAGCAGGGTCAGGGACGGAGGGTGATGGGGCAGAGGGGTCTGGGGTCAGACTCCAACAGGGGCCAACTCTGGCCTCACGACTCAGCAGGGTCAGGGCCGGAGGGTGATGGGGCAGAGGGGTCTGGGGTCAGACTCCAACAGGGGCCAACTCTGGCCTCACGACTCAGCAGGGTCAGGGCCGGAGGGTGATGGGGCAGAGGGGTCTGGGGTCAGACTCCAACAGGGGCCAACTCTGGCCTCACGACTCAGCACGGACAGGGTCGGAGGGTGATGGGGCAGAGGGGTCTGGGGTCAGACTCCAACAGGGGCCAACTCTGGCCTCACGACTCAGCAGGGTCAGGGCCAGAGGGTGATGGGGCAGAGGGGTCTGGGGTCAGACTCCAACAGGGGCCAGATCTGGCCTCACAACTCAGCAGGGACAGGGCCGGAGGGTGATGGGGCAGAGGGGTCTGGGGTCAGACTCCAACAGGGGCCAACTCTGGCCTCACGACTCAGCAGGGACAGGGCCGGAGGGTGATGGGGCAGAGGGGTCTGGGGTCAGACTCCAACAGGGGCCAGATCTGGCCTCACAACTCAGCAGGGACAGGGCCGGAGGGTGATGGGGCAGAGGGGTCTGGGGTCAGACTCCAACAGGGGCCAGATCTGGCCTCACGACTCAGCAGGGACAGGGCCGGAGGGTGATGGGGCAGAGGGGTCTGGGGTCAGACTCCAACAGGGGCCAACTCCGGCCTCACAGCTCAGCAGGGACAGGGCCCCTAGGCCAAGTCACGTAACCTCTTTGCATCAGTTTCCTGGTCGATAGAACAGAATGACAACCCTAATCAGAGCACTGGTGGGAGGATCACTGAAATCACGTATCTAAGCTCCTGGTTTACTACACAAAAGCATTTTCACTGAACCTTTGTTTTGATGAGATATTTGGGACTTTACGACCATGAATTTGCCCCTGGCATGCTTTCCAAAACAGGTACCCCAGACCTGGACCTACCCCTGGGAGTAATAAGCAGGCATGCAGATTGCCCTGTAAGCTAGCTCAAGACGCCCATGGTCCTCGGGGCATAGCACTGAGAGGAAAGGAGAGGGTGCCCCTCCCGCGGGGCCACCCCAGCCTTCCCAACCAGAGCATGCGCCTCCCAGCTCCAGGTCCGCCACTATCCGTTATCCGGAAGTAACTGATTTCAGAAGTCCCTTTTATATCTGAAATTCTAAAAGGGAATCATTGAAACAACATCAGGAACCAAGCTAATTGAGTATCAATCAGGAGTGAATATTAAGCAAGTGCAAAGGGCCCGGAAGTCACTAAGAGAATAAAAGGCGTTTCAGCTCAGGAACAGCTCTGCCGAGGCGCCTGCGTATACAGCATCTATATTATCATTAACGCGTCTCCTTCACTTGAGTTCTTGCCAACTGCTCCTTGTTGCCATGGTAACAGCCCTTCCACTCAGGTGGGCCTAGTGAACTTGCCCCTCCCATCTCTCCTTCCCGCTCCCCTGCCCTGCCAGGCTCCCTCAGTCCTCGCCCCTGCCCAGGGGCTGGCTTCTAGGTCCCCACTCTCACCATGTTGGAGATGCTGCGGGTATTGGCCGGGTTCAGCATGACGATCTCAGTGGTGATGTGGCCTTCCACAGCCTCCGTCATCTCGTCCACTGTGCAGTTGATGGACGGGTCGTAGATCTTGAACCAATTGTCAGCATACCAGCCGATGAGGAACCAGACGTACTTCTTCCCGAAAAGCCGCTCCTTGTACACCTGAATGCAGAGGAGGAGGGAGGCTGGGCCCTTCTTTCCCTTTTTCTTTTATTTCCCTTGACACTCTCCAGCCTCTTGGGAATCAGAGAAGAGCAGAGAATTGAAAAGAGGAATCTACAAGTCTCGGAGGGAGTGGGAAAGACTCGGCGATTCCTCCTTCTAAGCTCCTCCCCAGCTAGTCAGGAAAGATGGGACTCGGGCTCCTGCAGAAGCACAGAGGGTACAAAACTGAGATCTGGAGAAAGTGCTGTGTGTGAGAAGCCAAGATGGGAGGCAGAGTCAACAGACAGGAGCATCATATTACTCGTCATCTCACAGCATCTGCTATCAACCTGATCAGAGATGCAAACAGGAGCCCCCACAACACACCCAACGTACAGAGCCCAACCAGACCCCTGCCTCCTCTGATTCCAACTCTACCTCACAAAAAACTTTCCGGGCTTCGGTCTCATAGAACAGTCCCACGATGATCCGGGCATCCTGGCGCTGCAGAGTAGACAGAAACAGCTGCTGAGGGAGGCCTGGAAACAGCCAGCTGCTGAGGGAGGCCTGGAAACAGCCAGCTGCTGCCACGGCATTCATCCCCTGCCCCAGAGTGCTTAATGCAGGGTTCTGCTGGAGGGGTAGCATAGAAATGTCACTGGACAATGGAAATTAACCTCCCCAGGAGATGCTACTGTCTCGCAGAATCAAAATTCTGTGATGCGATAGAGATGTTAGCTGGGGGGTGGAGGAGAGGGGAAAGTGGGTGATGGGCATTGAGGAGGGCACTTGTTGGGATGAGCAGTGGGTGTTATATGGAAACCAATTTGACAATAAATTATATTCATAAAAAAAAGAGATGTTAGCTAGCGTGGGTTGTAATCGTATTGCAACACATCAATGTATCATCATAGCTTATATAATATTACACATCAATTATATGCAACCTATAATATGTAACATGCAATATATAACTGCATGCTACATATATATATATATATATATATATATATATATATATATATATATATCTCAGATCAACTCGTTGCAGGCTGCAAGCTTACACAATGTTATACACTAATTATATCCCAACAACCTGCCTGTTCTCCTCTCCAGCCCACCACTGTCCCCCCAACCCGGTCCCTCTGTAGGCTGAGCCCACCACTCCCAACCACCCCACCTTAAGGTTTTTGACAGGCACAGCTGGATCTGAGAAGAAACTCTGGCGGAAAGTAATCTCGATTCCAGCCTCCTTCACTCGTTCCTCTAGGTCGTCCAGAGTCTTGGGTGGGAATAAGAAAAAACGGAGAAAGCACAGGTGCACAGTGGCATAAAGACCGGAGATGCTACCTGGGGATCATACACTCTGAAGTGGAGGAACCGCAGTTCTGACCCTTCCTTCAATGGCATCTGCCCCAGGGTGGGAAGAGCTCAAAGCAAAGCAGCTGGGGTCTCAGGGATGGTCCTACGTGGGAAGGTACTTATGAGCCCCTCGCAAGGATCTGTGTCCTGGGAGGTCACCCTATCCCCCCACCCCCACCCCCCGCCAATCCCTACCAAGCAGCAAACATGGGGGAGAGCAGAACAGAGGACTCGGGGAAAGATGAGACAGGGTCTGGTGTGCACACGATGGTCTCAACCTCAAGAGGCAAGTGGGCAGACAAAAGGATCACAGAAGAATGTCCTGGTCACTGAGAGAAAGTCAGGGGAGGATTGAAGGGCTGCTGAACATGAGGGCGGGTGGAGGATCCAAAGACCAGAACAAAAGGAGGGGCTGCCTCCGTCGGGTTCAGAGCCCTGAGCTTCCTCTTTTCCACCCGTGCTGTTCCAGAGACGTCTTCTGCCTCTCCTGTCCCTCCTTCTCCGTTCCCACTCACACCTGCCACCCCGAGTGTCTCTGGATTTGCTGCCTTTCTGGGTTCTTCTCTCACATTCTCTCTCTCATGTCATCTGAACTGTGGAGTGAACCTACTTTATTAGAAGTGGGTCATTTGGGTCTGTCTGGGGAAGAGAACGTCAAAGGGAAAAAATGTCCTAAAACTAAGAAGTTGCAAAGAATCTTGAAAACTCAGCTCTGCTCATTCCTCTGGCTACAGAAGGAACATGCACTTAACCCAGTCGGAACGTGTCTGCTTTTGATAAAGAAACAGGATCTTCTCCCCAATAAGGGATCCTGGCCACGTGTCTCCACTGGCACGTGGAAAATGCGCTCTCACCGAGGTGAAGACCTCAGTGGTCTGCTGGATGGTGGCGATCTTCCTCCAGCCCCACTTCTCAAAGAGCTTCACACGGGTGGGGTTGTGGAGTGTGGCCGACGGATGAGTTCGAAAGAACGTAGGGAAACGCTGCCGGTTGGACAGGGCCGGTGAGCTGGAGCCGTAGGAAAGCTGAGGGACAGACACAGCGTGGGGCACGCTCACGCTCCAGGCTCCCAGGAGAGGGGACCCTCACGGACCCCCCACCGCCTGGCACCGGTGCCTGTTCCCTGATCTGACTCCACTTCCGTCTGACAAGAAGCTAAGTCAGCTGCAGCTACCAGCCCCCTGCTGCCAGGAGGCCCCAAAGGACCAGGAGTCCTGCACCTGGGTCCCTCCACAGCCCTCTTACATGCTGTCCACCCCTGTTCAGCCCCCACCTTCTGAAACCCCCCCCCACCCCCACCTACCACAATGAGGTTCCACATCCTGGCGGCCTCGGCCACAAGTGTGGAGACAGAACTGCAGCCAGGCATGAGGATGATCTTGATGGGGTCATTGTAGAGCAGCTCGTACAGGTACTTGGTGGCTTGGCCTGGGTCACACTGGATGGGAGGGGGTAAGCGTGGGCTCTCCCGGTGCCCCCCCCCCCGCATCTCCAACAATCTAGTCACTCCTCGAGGACCCATCCCACCGCTGGACTCTTGTGTGCTTTCACCATCTTCTCCTGCCTACCCTCTCCTGCACGCACCTCCATCCGTGTTCATGCAGACACAATCTTCCCTCCCTTCAGCCCCTGCTCAGACAGCCCCAGCCTCACTTCCTCTAGCACCCCTGTCCCTTTTCCCCTGTGTCTCTGCTCCAAATCTCTGTGAGTCTGCAGGAATGTGAATAAACTCTCCCCAAGTCCGCAGACAGGCTCCTCAAACATGGCATGGAAATTCCTCCCTCGCCTCTCCCCACCGTCCATTTTCCCCTGGCTCTTCCCTTTCCAGGGCTAGAGATAAACAAACAAGAGAGAACAGGGAACAGGACCACTAGGGGGTCCTGCTGGGCGATCCCTCCCCTCCTGCTGGGCTCTGACATTTGACGGGTCCATTAGAAAAAGAAGCCTGGGGGGGGGGGCGGCGGAGGGAGAAACAGGTGAGGAAAGAACTGGGAGAATAAATAGAAAAGGACTCTTAACAAACCGGGTGTTTTTAGGGGTGCGTGAAGGAAGGGGAGGCAGAGAGCTGGGGAGGGCAGGGGTGCTGGGAGGACGGCACGTGGGGAGGAAGAGCCCCATGGTCTCCCCCTGCCTGTTCCCCTCCTGCTGAAGTTTGACATTTCCGAAGCCGCTGGAGCCCCAAAGGAAGCAGAGAAGAAATGGAAGCCAGTGGGAAGCCAGGGCAGAGGAGAAACAGGAGGCACAGGGGACTGGGGGGGGGATGGAAAAGGGGGGGCCGGCAGTGAGCAAATAAGGAAGGCCCCCTAGAGCTGCTCGCTTCCCACTGAGGCCTGACATTTGAGACCCTGTGGGAAGCTGGAGCAGGGAGCCAGGTGGGGCAGGAAGAACAACACTTCCCCCCCCTGCTAGGAGGGGCTTCTCCGGCAGGTCCCAGCATCCTGAACTGTCCCAGGGGGTCACTGCAGATCCTACCCCAGCCCATCGCAAGGCCCCTGGGTGCCCCCCTTCTGGCTTGAAGGAAGGGTAGACAGGAACACGGACATACCAGAGCATACACACAGGGCCACTAGCCTGCCCCACGTCTCTTCCTCTGCTTCTCCTTCCTCCCCTACCTGCTCTCAAACCCTTTCCCTCCACACCCTGCTCCTCACTGCAGATTCCCTCCGTGTGATGCCCACCCCCTCCCCCATAGACTTCCTCCCAGCCTCCCCTCTGCTCTCTTCTGCAAAGGATCCGGATTTGCAGGCAGGAAACCACAGGAAAGCACACATTCCTGTTAGTCTGCTTTCCTTGTGCCTTCTCTCAGGGCTCCCCCCACCTGCTTCCCAGCACCTCTGGGGAGTCACCTCTCATGGTGGAAGAGTCTGAGCCCACATCCAGAGCTCCTGGTGACCCCAGTCATGACACCTGCACCCAGCCCTCCCAGGCTCCCGCCCCAGACTCCCGCCTCCAGCAGCCCTGACCCTCTGCCCTAACTCCTAATTCTTTTCCAGCTCCCTGCTGTGCCTCCACAGGCGTCCTGGGGTCATCTACCTAGGCCTCCTGCACGACAGGATTTCGTGCTCCTTCCGGACCAGACAGTTAGAATATGTGTTTGAAACAAACTCCTCTAGCATGGAGAAGTTTAAGAGCCCCTCCCCAAGTGTCAGGAGGGATCTGAGTCCCCTCCCCAAGCTAACAGTCCCCATGCACCCCACCTTCAACCCCATTCCTGCCCCCTCTTCCCACACAAACCATTTCTAGGTGCAGATGGCTGTTGGAAAGAGTGACAATAAATCCTGAGTCCAGCCAGGTGTAAGATGACCGTTTCATCACCTCTGCACTCCACGGTCTCCCAGTCCCTCGCGTTTCCGGGGCCACACGTCAGACAGGATAAATCTGAGGCCGGAAGCCACATCCTTCCCCACGTTCCCAATTACTCAAATGGGACATAGGGTGGGGAAGGAAACTCATGGCCGACCCAAATTTTCTCACCTTCCGCCTTCCTCTGGTCCCCGCCTCCCTAACCCTTCGTGCTGGTCCTTTCTCACATCTTAGAGGCCACAGTGCTGAACAGAGGAGCCACTCCAGACCCAAGTTCCACAGGAGCCCAAGGACTGATCTTCACCCCAGCCCTCCTACTTGCCCCCTCCCCCACTGCCCTTCTTGCTGGTTCTCTCTTCTGCCGGTTCCCAGACTCCCTCTATCCCTAGGCTCTTGTGCAGGCTCCCTGCAGACCGCTAACCCAGTTCGTTGCCCATCTCCCAACCGTTAGCCCCTCCCCAAGCACAACACGCAGTGTAACCCACAACCCAGGAACCCTCAACCCAGTTCTGGTGGAGAATGAGCAATGAGCAGAAACCTGGTGCAGCTCACCACTACCTGGCTGTTTCGTTGTGATACATACACGAGAGCACGCAAGTCCCTCAAAATTTCCCTTATTCAGTCCCCATTCCTCCCAGCTCCAACCTGCTGTCAAGATTTACCTCGTTACCATGGAAAACGTGAGCCGGCCTCAGCTCCTGCCTCGGACACCTCCTCCACCCCTCCACCCACCCCGGGAGGTAACGGACTCCCCAGAGGGTCAGGGTCAGCTGGTGCCCTACACCCATCCCCAGTTCCCCCACCCCCGCCCCCATGTCCAGGGGTCCTGGGGAGCGGAAGGGTCACGCTCCCAGCACGACCCACCTCCTAACCCCCTGACCCTCATCTTGAACCTCCAGCCCCTCTGACTCTCCCCAGGCTCCCACACCCCAGCCCACCTCCCTCCAGTCACACGTGGGAGGGGTCCACTTCGCCATCCCAGCGGTCACCCAGGCCAAGGCGCACGGCTGGCCTCCTGCCCCGCTGTCCCCTTGCCCCCTGTCCCCCTGCCCCTGTCCCCCTGCCCCCTGCCTCGTGTCCCCTGCCCCTGTCCCCCTGCCCCTGTCTCCCTGTCCCCTGTCCCCCTGCCCCGTGTCCCCTGCCCCTGCCCCCCCTACCCCTGCCCCTGCCCCCTCCCCGCCCCCGCCAGGACTACCTTGCTGTCGTGGTGGATGAGCTTGAGCTCGTAGTCCGGCAGGATGTCCCTGCGGCTGTTGACGTCCTCCAGCGCCATCTCCACCGCGGGCTGGCAGGCCTGGCCCCCCGGCCAGCCCCCGCTCATGGGGAACAGCGCCCCGATGTACACTGCGCGCCGCTCTGAGGAGGGGTGCGGGGGGACCCGCGGGTGAGGCCGCGGGAGGTGAGGGGAGTGGGAGGCCCACGCCGGGGCCACTCCCGCCGCCATCACCACCAGGAGCGGCAGCGGCCACCCCGCCCGGGGAGAGGGGACCCCCGGGCCCATGGCGTGGGGGGGGGGGGCTGCTTGGTGGGGAGGAGCTCAGGGGGGACACTTTTCCCGGGGAGGGCTGCTGAGGGGGTGTCGAGGCGGCGCCTCCATCCCGGGTTTCGGAGGGCGCAGGGGGCCGGAGCCCCCAGGACGCGCGGAGGGCTGGCTCCCCGTGGCCCCCGCGGCTCCCGCCACCGCCGCTGCCGTGGCCACCGCGGACTCTCCTCGCGGACTGACCGACCGACCGAGGGGAGGAGGAGACGGACGGCTGGGAGGGGGCCCTGACGTCACGGGCGGCGCGCGGCGGCTGGGGGAGGGGCGGAGGGAGGCGCGCGCGCGTGGGAACGCCGGGGGAGGGGCGGGGAGGGGAGGGGCGGCGGACGCGACCCCCGCGGGACACCGGGGAGGGGCGTAGAGGGGAGGGGAGGGGGCGTGCCGGGAGGGGGGAGGGGGTGGAGAATCGGGGCGAGAACGGGGGTGTGGACGGACGGGTGGATGGATGGGGCGGGGGCGGCCGGGAGGGGGGGGGGGAGACAGGACGCGAAGGACCCGGGATCCGAGGAGGGAGAAGGAGGGGTGGGGAGGGCAGGGGCGGGGGTGCGGGGTCTGGGGGGGGAGGGGGGCAAGGCCTGGCCCTGAGACGCGTGCGCGTGGCTGGCGGGGGCGCCTGGAGAAAGCCCGGGGAGGTCGGGGGGAGCCCCGCGGGGAGGAATTGGGGGGCCCCGCCGGGCTCTGCCCTCCGGGAGGAGCGGAGTGGGGAGGAGGCGGAGCCGAGCGCGGGGCGCCGAGCGGGGAGTCGGGAGGGACCGCAGCCTCGCAGAAAACCGGGACTGGAGGCAGAAACCAGGTAGGAAGGAGGGGCCGGCCGCAGACGGGGGCGGGGGGCGAGAAGGACGGGCCCCCACCGCCTGGGGTGCAGGGGCGCGAGTGGGGGTTCGGGGGTGCAGTGCGCGAGAGGAGGGCTGTCATCTCACCTGAGTGCGGCGTTCGATTCACTGGCAGCAGGAAAGACGGGGATCAGAGAAGAGTTACCACCGGCGCCCGGCTTCCCCGGCCTGAGCCCAGCCCCCTCCCACACCTGTCCATGCCGGGAGGCCCGCGTGCAGCAGAAGCCTGCGTCTCTGAGGGTGGGGGGAAGGGTGCCTGGGGATAAGAGCAAGGTGGGGCTGTGGGTCAGGACCTGTTGGTTTTCTTCTTTCATTGTTCATAGGACAACAGAATTTGAGACAGGACATGGGCAGATTCTGGCTTTGTGGAGCCTAAATATTATAAAATGCAGGGGTCTCTCTTTAAGAAGAAAAAACTGCAAATTACAAATACAAACGGATTTTAAACTGTTGCTGTTAAAATCTTACTTTTGCATTTTTTACAAAAAGCTATGACCGTGTGAACACATTACTAGAGCACAGGAAGAGACCCTGGATAGGATTCCCAGTTTCCAGAATGGAGTGGTGAGGTATAAGCAGAGCAATGACATTAGGGGACGAAGCCAGGCCAGGACCTCCAGAGAGTCTGCAAAAGTGGGGGACGCATGAGGCCGGCCTGAATCCCGGGGACAAGAGTGCAGGGGCAGAATCTGGGTGCCCAGGACAGGGGACATTCTGCTGAATGAAATGACAGAATAGGTGTTGGACACAAGACTGAGTGCCCTGGGGAAGGACGGAGGTTGTCCGAGACCCTCCTTTTCCCCTCCCCCATCCCCGGGTCATCCTTTAGTGCTCTGACAGTTCTGCCTCCAATTTTAAGTCTTTTTAAATTTCACCCTGATAACTTTCCACCCCAGATATTCTTTCCAGTCTTAATGTTTTTTCTAAGTATGATATGGTTTATTTCTGAGTCTTTACAATAATCCAGTTATATGACAAATGGAAAGGAATCCGTTGTAGAAGAGGGTTATGCCTAGGAAGTTCTAAGTTTAGAGAGAGGCTAGGGGAAACTGCAGTATTTAAACCTTAAGAAAGGTGATGGAGGGTGAGGTTCATAACGGAAAAGAGAACATGTAGAACTGGGAGCAGGGAGGAGATCTCTAAAGAGGAAGGTAGAGGAAGGGGCCCCAGCGTAGGCGAAGTAGACACTGATGCTGCAGAAGGGGCTGGAGAGAGGCAGGCGAGGGCAAGAGTTGGGTTTTCACCTCCACTTCCCCAAAGCCCCCCCCCCCATTTTGCATGGCACCCCTTCCCTTCCCGCCGTCCCTTCCACCCCGCTCCCAACCTCTGGCACGCGCGTCCTCAGCTGCATGCAGGCAGCCGGTCCCCTCACCCTGGCAGTGGGGCTTGGGAGCACTCCACTGGCCCTGACTACAGATGCTGCGGGAGCTGCCCACCAGATGGAAGTCAGGGTCACACCGGAAATCCACCCGGGCTCCGTCCAGAGCGGGGAGGTCTCCACCCGTCAGGAAAACCTTCCCGTTTTCCAGGGCCAAGTATGCCTTGGAGCAGATTCGGACTGTGGAGAGACACGAAAAGGAAAAGAGAGGCAAGTTGGGGAAGGGGGCCTCAAGCACCCCACTCTTCAGGAAATCTGGCGTCCTCTCCTCCCTTAACCCTGGAAGCATCCACACACCACCCAAGGAAAGGGAAAAGGCGTTTCCATGGCAGGAACCTGAGGTGGAGCTGTAGGTGCCCAGAAGGGAATCTTTTCAAAGTCAGCGGCAGTGGGCGGTTCCCTGGCTTTGAGAGTGCGGATGTGTAACTTTAGATGCACAATTGGATTTACCTTTCTTATTATAGTTGGCTTACAGTAATGTCAAACTGGGTTTCGCTTCGTGGGTATATGGCCTCTGCGTTGGAGACAGAGGTGTTCAAGACTGCAGTGAAACCATTTTACGAGGGTTTTTGCACAATCTGCCACTAGTCCTCAAAGAGAAGAACTCACAAGCAAGACGAATAGTCAAGTTATTGTGTCAAGTGGTCAGTGGCCTAATGCAGGGAGGATGAGATGAGGTGATGTGTGGGCTGCTGACTTTACTGCCTCCAAGTGCGGTAGGGAAGTCCCTCTCACATGGTGTGAGCTCTGTAAGTGTCCTTGTGAATTGTGACAGTGGTTGAAAGTGCTGACCTAAGCAATAATGCTAAGTGTGAGGCAGGCCGAGGAATGATCTAGAAGAGAAGAGGGGCTTGGGGATGCTACTCACCGCAGCGGCTGGGAGTGTCCATGTCTGTCCAGGAGCCGTTGGCCAGGCACTTGCGGACCTTGGGCCCCACCACCTCGCGCTCCCCCCGGCACACGTACTCGATCTCATAGTCCACGGGCAGGAAGTTGATCGCCTTCACCTGGTCCCGGGTCAGGCCCCTGTACCTGATGCCCCCTTCCCAGGGCGGGTGTATGATCTGGCACCCTGAGGGGTGAGTGGAAGGCGTCAGAGAGGAATGGCGGGGAGGGGAGGGACAGAGGGCGTGGTCAGCGGGCAGGTGGCGGGCCCCGGGGAGCAGCTGCGGTGCCAGAGGGTGGGGGTCGGGACGGGTACAGAACCCGGGACGAAAGGAGAGAGAGCTCTGCGAGCTCGCCAGTGAGGAAGGAAGGGTGCAGGTTGGGGGTGATGGGCAGAATTAAGAAATGGTGAAGGGGTACACTGTGCCGGCGAGCTTGGTAAAACAGACTGGAGGAGGATTTTTGAGCGAATTAGGCTGAGAGGGCAGGGGGGACTTAGGCTCCCTGGGCAGCAGTGTAGGCAAGGAAAGAGGGGTGGGGTTGGGCCCATCATGCAGGGTCCCCGAAAGGTGGCCTATGCAGCAGTGTGGGGCAGACAAGAGGGGGCGCTGGGTCACAGGCGGGGGTGATGGAAAGGAGGTCAGGGATGTCACAGTGGGTCCGGCGGACGGGACAGGAATGGGGACCAGAAAAAGGGAGGGGGAGGGGCAGGGAGAGGGGGAAGGGGATGGGGGTGCCCGAGGTCGCCGGCGAAGGTGCACCTTCGGAGGTGGCGTTGGGGGTCTGCGCCCCGCCCGCGCCCGGGGGGCGGAGGAAGAGCGGCGCCAGCGGCAGCAGCAGCAGCAGCAGCAGCATCTGAGTGACAGGAGGCCGTGAGGGCCGGACCCCCGCCGGCCTGGCCCAACCCGGGAGGCCCGCCCGGCCTCGCCCGCCCGGCCTCCCTGGGCCCGGACCCGGCCCCGACCCGGCTCCTCCCGCCGACGAGACGCGCGCCCGGCGGAGGAGGCGGGGGCGGAGCCCCGCGCGGGGTGGGGTGGGGGGGGGAGGAGAGAGCGCCGGTCCCCACCCTCCTCCTGCCTCCCTCGGCCCCCCACCCTCCCGGGACTCCACCTCTCGGCCCCCGCGCCCCGGCCCGGCCCTCCCCCGCGCGCCCCTCGCGGAGCCCGGCTGCCGGCCCGGCTCTTACCTCTGCGCCCGGCCGGGCTCCCCGGCTCCGCGGCTCCCCGGCTCCCCGGGCCTGCAGGCCCCAGGCCCGGCCGCTCCTCCCGCTCCCCTCCGGTCTCCCCGACCGTCCCCTCCGCCCGGCCCTCCTCCCGGCGAATCCGCGCTCCGGCCCGGGTCGCCCTGCCCTCGCGCTCCCCCAAACCCCACCCCGGTCTCTGCTTCCCGGGGCGGCGGCGGCCGCGGGAGCGGGAGCCGGGAGCGAAGGAGGCGGCGCCGGGGACCGGGGGAGGCTCCGGGCGGAGGGAAGAAGGAGGGTGCGGAGCCGGCAGGGCGGGGGGGGGGGGGGGGAGGGCGGGGGAGCCCGAGGAGCGGGCGCCTCCCACAAGCAGAGCCCCGGGAGCCGCCCCGGATCCCGGCCCCGCCCTGGACCGCCCCCGGCGCCGGGGGGTAGGGGGCTCGGGCGCGCACGCACCCCGGGCGGGGGGCCGGCGGGCGGGCCTCGGGGCACCGCGGCGGGCTGGGGGGGTGGGGGGGGGCCGAGGGGCCGCGAGCCGCAGGCGGGGACGCAGGGATGCAGGGTTGCAGGTGGAGGAGGCGGCCCCGGATCGCGGTGAGAGGAGGGAGGCGGGGGCCGCGAGGGGAGGAGGAGAGCCAGGCAGGTGGGAGGGAAGGAGAGCTGAGGTCAGAGCGGGAAGGGCGGAGGAGAAGGGGGGCGGGGGGGTGAAGACCGGGCGACCTGAGCGGCCCCCCGAGGCCCAGCAGCTTAGCCTGGCTGTCCTGGGAAGGCCCCTCGGAGAAAGGGCTGGAAGCTAGAGCCGGGGAGAGGAGCACCCTGAGAGAAGCTGAGGCGGCGGGAGCAAGCAAGGGATATAGGGGGGCCTCCAGCGGAGCCGGGCCCAGCGGCACCCTGTCTGCTCCAGCGGGGCCCAGCGGCACCCTGTCTGCTCCAGCGGGGCCCCAGGCCCAGTGTTTCCTGAATGATGGTGGAGAGGCACAGGCCTCGGGACCAGCCCGTGGCCGTGGCCTTTGTGCAGTGGTGAAGGCTGTGTGTGTGTGTGTGTGTGTGTACGTGTGTGCGTGTGTGTGTGTGAGCATGTGTTCATGGTCGTATGAATGTGCGTGTTCGTGTGTGCGCACGCATGTGCGCATGTGGTTGTGTTCGTATGCGTGTGTTCGTGTGCCTGCACGTCTGTTTATGTGTGCGCACGTGCATGTGTGTGCGTGGGAGTGAGTGTGGGCTGCTGGAGGAGACGGGATTCCTAATGGGGGACAGGCAAACAGTATGTAACTGATCTGACCTGAGGGTCTCATCCTTTAGCCCTTTTTATAGCAGGTATCTTCCAACGAATCTTTTACTGTGCAGAATTGAAATTCATAGATGATACAACCTACCTACACACAGAACTTGAAAATCAACGTGCTTCCCTGTCCATACCATAGAGGAGAAATGACAAAGAATAATTTGTGCTAAAATAACATAAACAGGTTAACGTGTGACTGTTGAGGCCCCACCACACTGGCCACACCTGTCCACACAAGCACACGCGGCTGCAGGTGCTGAGGCAGTGACTCACCTACCTCCAGCATGTTGCCATCGATGAAGTGATTTAAGGAAATGTTGGACAACTCTTGGTACCAAAGTGAACCTTCCCTAGATTTACACAGAACTGTAATTGTGTTCCTAGAAAGTTCATTGTATATTAATACCATTTTTTTAAACACTATTAATTTCCAGGCTCAGATAATTAAACACAGGTTTTCACCTACATGAATGTCCTAGGGGACACTTGGGAATCTGGATGAGGGACAATTTATTGTGCCCGCTATGTTTGGAAGAATATCTTATTCCCCTGCCCTGCTCATAACTGCCAACAATGGCCCCTCATCACTGTAAGCACAGAAGAAAACACCACAGATTGTTTTTTGATGTTCTCTAGGGAGTGTTTGAGATCCTTTGAGCTAGAAGTTGGGCAGAAGGGAGGAAGAGAGTGGGGCAGGATTTCTAACCACTCAAAGCAATAGACACCCTCCTCAGCGTGGCCTGATGTCCTCTCAGCAGGGTGGAACCAAAAAATGTGGGTGTCGACTGAAATAAAGTTACTGACCCCAGGACAACATGTGGATGAGGAATTTCCTAGACTGCTTTGAAAAGAGTTTCCTGTCTGCCTGGTCTGAAGGCTACTTCAGCTGTCTGGCCATCAGAGCACCCTCTCTCTGTGCTTCTGTATGGTCCTGGCAAAGCTGATGCCCGGGAGGACACCCCTCCCAGACCCAGCATGGCCTCTCTGGAGGGGTGAATCTGCATAGGCACCCTCTCAGGAGCCCCCAAAGGAGTTCTCAAAGCCCTCATCTAAACCTTCACTCTGGCAGCTTCTCTCTGGCTTCCCTGAAGTCCTGACCCCTTTGCTGGTCTGAGTTGAGGGGGACAGAAGGGTGGAGTGCCCCCCTGGAAAAAAGCAGTCTGTGATCCCGTGAAATTGAACATTATTTTGGTGTTATTTATCGCCACGCTGCTGGTGCTAAATCAGAAAAGGAAACACCTTTAATGTCCATATCACAGAGTATTGGTTTAGTACATTGGAATGTATTCATTCCATGTTTAAAACAGCAGCCAATGATATTAACTTGGGAAAATATGAGAATTTGAGGCGGGGAGACAGAATACAAAATTTGTACAGTTGTGGTATATATGTGTTTAAAAGCTGGAAGAAAATACATCAAGGGGCACCTGGCTGGCTCAGTCAGAAAAGCAAGTGACTCTTGATCTTGGGGTCATGAGTTTGAGCTCCACGTTGGGCGTAGAGGTGACTTAAATAAATAAAACTTAAAAAAAACCATCAAAATGTTAGCAGTAATTGCCTCTGGGGCCATGAATAATTGGGCACCTTTTTTTCTTGACGTTTGTTTTTAAATTTTAGTTCCAATGTTTTACAAGTGTTACCTTTATAATCCTTTTTTTAAGCTTTCTTTTTAACTGCCCTCGGGACTCTGAAACTGCTCACCTTTTTCCACCAGCACCTACAACTGCATCCTCCGGTGTCACTGCCCAGATTCCCCAGGACACTTACCAAAGTCCACCCCCCACCAGTACCCAACGCCCATCCACTCCTCTTCCTTACACCAAGCACCAAACTCCTCTCCTCCAGGGAGGACGCACTCAATCCCGTCCCCTCTGCTTTGCGCCCTTGCTGACATGTCCTCCTTTTACAGTTTCTGACCGTCTCTGACTCCTGAGAACGGTGCCAGTCTTCCTGTTCATGTTATTTCTCATGCTCCCAGCTCCTTTCCTGTCTTCCGCTTCAATTTCTGCCTGACATGGAGAGCATAGAGCCCAGAACTTAACACACCACACACCCCACAAACATATTAGCCCAAGTAACCCAATTCACTCATGGTCTGCTAGGCGCTACGTGCCCTCAGTGGGCATCTAACTTAATTCTCACCCAGCCATGCAAAGTAGGTGTAACGTCCTTCTTTTGGAGCTCAGTAAGCTGCAATTTGAGGACAGTAAGTACGAATCAGAGGTCACCGGCTATGCAGTTGACAGAGCCAATAGTGGAAACACTTAGTGCGGTTCCAAATTCTTTCCACAGTGTCAGGAGATTTGGTTTCAAGGCCCTCCTCTTAGCCAACGTCCACCGCAGGGCGTTCCTTATCAGAGGTCACGCAGCATCTCAGTTTCCCATCCGAATTAGCAGCGGGTGGTGGGTATGCGAGGGGGGTGTTCACGTCCACCTGCCCCTCCTCTTGCATTGGGGTGAAAGTCCTGGCCTCAGGGAAGCCCTTCTGTCCTACGCAGCTCTTGTGATTTAGAAAAGCATATGGGGCAAAGGCTTAAAATTCAAACATTTACATTGCCAGGCTTCACCCTGGTGTTTCAGTGATGGCTTGAACCTTCCTTCATACCGCCAAGGCTTTCTTGTTGGACCCTTCCCATCGTGTTCCATTTCCATGTCCTCCCTCCTCCTCTAATGGGACAGTCTCACAGAGCTGTGGGGCCTGGAGAGGGCAGGGGCGGGGGTAACCATTCTTTAACAAATCTTCTCCACTGCTCCCCACACAGTTCTCTCTCACTGTATGTTCTTGACACTGCTGGCCTTGGTGCTTTTGAGCCAGGAGAAGGAAACAGGAAAATTATAAGGTCATTTCTATTATGTCTTTACAGGCACATCCAGGGGAACGGAGCGTGGAGCTCAAAAAACTTCAGTGAAATAAAAAAGGGCCACACACCCCTCCACCCCCACTTCCCACAAGGTGCTCTGGGCCAGGGGCAGCTGTCTCCCAGGTGCTCTGAGCCAACAGCCAGATTACAAAGCTGACAGCGGGGTGCCTGGGGAGCTCAGTCGGTTAAGCACCCGGCTTCGGCTCAGATCATGATCTCGCAGTTCAGAGGTCACGATCTCCTGGTTGGTGGGTTCCAGACCCGCGTCAGGCCCTGTGCTGACAGATCAGAGCCTGGAGCCTGCTTTGGATTCTGTGTCTCCCTCTCTCTCTGCGCCCCCCCGCAAAATAAATAAACATTTTAAAAAGTTTTTTAAAAAGCTGACACTGCCCATTGCTACTGTAAATAATTCCTTCATAAGAGAGCCCTTCTGTAATAAGCAGATGAACACGAGGTGCTGAAATGCTAGGTTAGCCTAAACAACAAACAGGAAAATAATTAGCTTGTCTGTCCCTCCTTCTACAGGGTATACGTGGTCAGGTTAACAGATGTAGAAAAGATTCAGTTCTCACAGACACATTTAGTGAGTATTTCTACTCCTGGAACAAGAGACTCAGATTTTTAAGGATTTCAACTCAAACATGTTTACTAAACTGTGTTTAGTTAAATATATGTAATTGAGTATATACCAGATATGAATATACATAAATTCATAGCAATCCAAAAAGCATATGTATCATAATGCATGTATGCTTTTGGGCGTTTGGTTGGTGGGGTGTGTGTTTGTTCATTTTGCTGCAAAATATTTCTTTCCCATTATGTCCAGTTCAGGATCCGATAATGACTGTTCATTTATCCAGAGAACACGAGCACAATACTGAATAATACTAAGAGAAGAAGACACATCTCCACAGTTTTCTATTAGAAACTACAGAACGTGGAGGACTCTGTTATTTGACACGTGTTGCAGGTGTAACATCCATAATAAAGTACAATCTTGTTTCTGCAGTAAAATACATGACTATTAACATTAGGTGCAGTAAATAAAGACCATAAATAGCTTCACGTCTGGTCTTGCCACCAAATGAGTTAGAAACAATTTTTTTTCTTACTTTCAGAGCACTGTGGATTTTAGAAGTACAGAAAAGGATGTGTGGAGGTGAGTGCACAAACATGAAAAAATATTTACAAATAGATGTTTTAGGAGTCAAATGAACAAATCTGAGGCAACAGACTAGAGATTCTATTCATGGAAATCCCATAAAAACACGAGTTTCATTGAAGTATTATTGAAAGTTTTATTGAAAAACACAAGTGTTATTGAAGGCGTGACCTGCACTGAACAGCAGAAAGTAACTGAATAAACCAAAGAGGTAAAAGAGGTAAAAGATCTGTACACTGAAAACTACAGAAAGCTTATGAAAGAAATTGAAGAAGACACCAAGAAATGGAAAAATATCCCATGCTCCTGGGTTGGGAGAACAAATCTTGTTAAAATGTAGATACTACCCAAAGCAATCTACACATTGTGCAATCCCAGTCAAAATAACACCAGCTTTCTCCACAGAGCTAGAACAAACAATCCTAAAGTTTGTATGGAACCAGAAAAGACCCTGAATAGCCAAAGGAATCCTGAAAAAGAAAACCAAAGCAGGAGGCATCACAATCCCAGTCTTCAAGCTGTATTACAAAGCTGTAATCATCAAGACAGTAAGGTACTGCCACAAGAACACACACTCAGATCAATGGAACAGAATCGAGAACCCAGAAATGGACCCACAAACTTATGGCCAACTAATTTTTGACAAAGCAGGAAAGAATATCCAATGGAATAAAGACAGTCTCTTCAGCAAGTGGTGCTGGGAAAACTGGACAGCGACATGCAGAAGAATGAACCTGGACCACTTTCTTACACCATACACAAAAATTAACTCAAAGTGGATGAAAGACCTCAATGTAAGACAGGAAGCCATCAAAACCCTAGAGGAGAAAACAGGCAACAACCTTTTTGGCCTTGGCCACAGTAACTTCTTACTCAACTTGTCTCCAAAGGCAAGGGAAATAAAAGCAAAAATGAACTATTGGGACCTCATCAAGATAAAAAAAAACTTCTGTTCCGCAAAGAAAACAATCAATAAAACTAAAAGGCAACCAATGGAATGGGAGAAGATATTTGCAAATGACATATCAGATAAAGAGTTAGTAGCCAAAATCTATAAAGAGCTTCTCAAACTCAACACCCAAAAAACAAATAATCCAGGGAAGAAATGAGCAAAAGACATGAATAGACACTTCTCCAAAGAAGACATCCAGATGGCTCACAGATACATGAAAAGATGCTCAACATCGCTCATCATCAGGGAAATACTAATTAAAACCACAATGAGATACCACCCCACACCAGTCAGAATGGCTAACATTAACAACTCAGGCAATGACAGATGTTGGCGAGGATGCGGAGAGAGAAGAACCCTCTTGCACTGCTGGTGGGAATGCAAACTGGTGCAGCCGCTCTGGAAAACAGTGTGTAGCTTCCTCAAAAAATTAAAAGTAGAACTACCCTACGACCCAGCAATTGCACTACTAGGTATTTATCCAAAGGATACAGGAGTGCTGTTTGGAAGGGACACATGCACCCCCATGTTTATAGCAGCACTATCAACAATAGCCAAAGTATGGAAAGAGCCCAAATGTCCATCGATGAATGAATGGATAAAGAAGATGTGGTTTATATATATACAATGGAATATTACTCTGCCACAAAAAAGAATGAAATCTTGACATTTGCAACAACGTGAATGGAACTAGAATATGTTAGGCTAAGTGAAATAAGTCTGTCACAGAAAGACAAATATATGATTTCACTTATATGTGGAATTTAAGAAACACAACAGATGAACATAGGGGAATGAAAGGAAAAATAAGATATTAAGATAAAACCGGGGAGGGAGGCAAACCATAAGAGACTCTTAAATACAAAGAACAGGGTTGTTGGAGGGGAGGAGGATGTAGGAATGGGCTGGATGGGTGATGGGTACTCAGGAGGGTACTTGTGATGAGCACCGGATGTCATATGTAAGTGATGAATCAGTCAATTCTACTCCTGAAACCAATATATCACTGTATGTTAATTAGCTTGGATTTAAATTTAAAAAAAAAAGTAAGTATAACCCTGTTACAGTGGGTGGGATGGGTCTGCCCCATCCAGGGACCAAAATGGACAATTCAATCTGAGCAGAAAGGGAAGTCTGGAACGGATGTGAAGCTGGCTCTGCTATCATATCAGAGTCTGAAGGCCGACATGACTCAGACACACCTTTGGATGCTTCAGTGTTTATTACGCTTCGATCAGAGCAGAAACACACTACCTTAGTGGTGCATAACCTACAAGCAGTTCACGTTACCTCCTTTAATCCTTCCAGCTGTCCCTGTGTGGTGTGCTATTATTATGATGCATTTTCAGAAGAGAAAACTACATCTCAGAAAGGTGGCTGAGCCAGCCCCAGGTCACCCAGCCAACGCCAGCACAGCTGGGGCTGCAGCCTAGATCCCTGGACCTCCTCCTTGTCACTCATGGTGCTATAGCCACACTGGCCTGATTGCATTCTTGAACTTGTCCAGATACTCTCCGCCCAGGAAGCAAGCAGCCCGGACATGCCCTCTTTGGCCTGCACACCCCATGCCACCCTCACCTGTTTAAACTTAAACATCATCTGCAGAGAAGCCTCCCCTGAATTGCCCAGACTGACCTAGGCCCTGCCCCACCCTGCAGGTGCTCTCCCAGCTCACGACCTTCGCTATGCAAAACACTCATCTCAGTGGCCACTTTTTTAAAAATTATGGAACCATGTATTTAATGATACACCTTCCTGAGCAGCCCTCAAGCTCCACGGGAGCCGGGACCCTGAGCGTCGTGCTCATTTTCTCCCCCCACAGGAGCTGCACAGCACCTGCTGCCTGGTTTGAAGCTCAAGGGAAGATCAATCAACAAAACATCTGACTCAAACCTCAGCTGTCACCCCACTCACTGCGTGGAATTATCTCACCACTTCTCAAGCCTGGTCTCTACTGTTTGGCAAAGATCTCCTAGGCATTGGTGAAGTGAGATACTTTCTTCCAGGGGACACGCCCTCCACACATTTAAATCCTACCACTATGAGCCTGCAGCAGCTCTACAGGGTCGATGTCTGATGCATGCACGAATTCTCGTCCACGGGGCAGCACTAGCGGTGGTTAGTGGGCCACATCGGGCTGTCAGCACAGTGAGATGTCACCAGCAAGATTGTCCTGCTGTTCTTAAGACAGTGTCTTTCCTAAGACCAGCCTCCCTGGTCTTACCCCCAAGATCCTGCTATGAAACAGGGGCAAAGGTGGAGAATTTCCAGCTGTGTCTAGAGGAAACTTTTACTCTGTAAAAGTAGGATGTGGGAAGAGACAAGAGAAAGAGAAAGAAAGAAAGAAAGAAAGAAAGAAAGAAAGAAAGAAAGAAAGAAAGAAAGAAAGAAAGAAAGAAAGAGGAAGGAAGGCTAAGAGCCGATGGACCCCCAAAAAAGGGTTGGTGGCCCTATTGTCGCTGCTTGTTGTCAAGCAGCCAGCACTAAACAGTTATGAGACTCAAACAAGGTCAAGAGCTCTGGAAGCCTGAAGCATTGCCAAGTATTAGTACTTAAAATTGTATTATGGGAGGGGGCACCTGGGGGGCTCAGTCGGTTGGGCGTCCGACTTCGACTCAGGTCATGATCTCATGGTTCATGGGTTCAAGTCCCACGTAAGGCTCTGCACTGACAGCTCGGAGCCTGGTGCCTGTTTCAGATTCTGTGTCTCCCTCTCTCTCTGCCCCTTCCCTGCTCATGCTCTGTCTCTCTCTCAAAAATAAACATTAAAATAAGAAATTTAAAAAATTGTATTACGGGAGAGAAGTGGGTTTGAGAATGATTCTCTTACGGAATGAGAATGGGTTTGTGTATCATGTGATAAAGGTAGGAGGCACTCGCGAACGTTGTGTCCTTGGTTTAGAAACAGAAACATGGAGTTTTTCCGCTCTCCCAGCCCACAGCGGGTCCTTTCTTGCCACCCTCCACTAGGAACTTTCTGGAAAGCCCCAGGTGTGGGCAGTGGTAAGTTCAGAGGCACTGCCTCCTCTCACGGCAGAGGCTGCAGACTACATTGCAGTCGGTCCTGAACCCACCAGGAAGTGCCTGTCTGTGCCTCACCTTCCTCACTCTTGAAATGGGGATAATAACATACTCTCCTGGAGTTGTAGGGATTAACTGAGATAATCACACGTGTGCAAGTTTCTAGCCCATGAATGGGTAACTCCCTTTACACCCCTAAATCCCCCTCGGACACGTCTCAGCCCAGCCCCCTGACCGTGGATGCCAGGCCTCACGGTGGACAGGATGGGCTTCTTATGTATTCTTCCAGAGATAGACTATGGCTGTGTAAACAAATAAGTTTCCCCTTTATGACACAATAGTAGCATACTATAGTTGAGGGGGTATTCCGTATCGATACTCAGGGGGCTCCCCCTTGCCTCATTATAGCTAAATAATATTCCACTGGCTGGCTGGCTCAGAGATAATTTATGCGGTCCACTTTTGATAGACCCTGACATGTTTATAGCCTTCTGCAATTACAAACAATACTGCATTGAATAACTTTGTACATGTATCATTTCCCACATGTGGGAGTCTCTCTGTGGAATCACTTCCTATGCAGTAAAACTGGGTGAATTGTGTACGCATTCACCAATTGTGTATGGCATTACCAAACTAAATCCAAACGGAACTCTTGGGGCACCCAGCTGGCTCAGTGAGAGGAGCACGAGACTGTTGATATTGGGGTTGTGAGTTTGAGCCCTATGTTGGGTGTAGAGATTACTTACAAATAAATAAACTTAAGGGATGCCTGCTGGCTCAGTCAGTTAAGCATCTGACTCTTGCTTTCAGCTCAGGTAATGATCTCATGGTTAGTGAGATCAAACCCAGCCATTGGGCTCTGCACTGACAGCACAGAACCTGCTTGGGATTCTCTCTCTCTCTCTCTCTCTCTCTCTCTCTCTCTCTCTCTCTCCCCCTCCTCCCCTCACTCTCTCTCTCCCTCTAAAATAAAACAAAAAAATTTTTTAACTTAAAAAGGGGTGCCTGAGTGGCTCAGTCAGTTAAGTTCCCAACTCTTGATTTGGGCTCGGGCCATGATTTCACTGTTGGTGGGATTGAGCCCTGCGCTGGGCTCTGCACTGACAGTGTGGAGCCTGCTTGGGATTCTGTCTCCTCTCTCTCTGCCCCTCTCCTGCTCAGGCATGTCTTCTCTTTTTCTCTCAAAATAAATATATAAACTTTAAAAATATATATTTTTTAAAGTATAAAATAAAGTATAAAATAAATATAAAAACTTAAAAAAAATAAAAATAAATAAACTTAAAAATATATAAATATATATATATTTATCAAGGGAGGAGTCTTGGCTGACAAAGAGAACATTGTCAAGAGGTCTGCTCGGAAAGATGAAAACAAAGGATTCAGAATGCTTTTCCTACAGATGTGCTGACATTGCTGGCAAGTGGCCCATAAGAAAGTCCTATTATTGGTCGATATCTCCCATAGCTACCATTGAAAGTATTACAGGTACATAAAGGAATCTTGGTTGGCTGAAGTTTTGTTTATTTTTCATGAGAAGACAAGCTGTCAGCCTTCACAATCTTTGCAGTCTGGTAAGGTAGTCTTAAAGCTGGAATCCACATTGGGGCGCCTGGGTGGCACAGTCGGTTAAGCGTCTGACTTCAGCCAGGTCACGATCTCGCGGTCCGTGAGTTTGAGCCCCGCGTCAGGCTCTGGGCTGATGGCTCTGGGCTGATGGCTCTGGGCTGATGGCTCGGAGCCTGGAGCCTGTTTCCGATTCTGTGTCTCCCTCTCTCTCTGCCCCTCCCCCGTTCATGCTCTGTCTCTCTCTGTCCCAAAATAAATAAAAAACGTTGAAAAAAAATTTTAAAGCTGGAATCCACAAAGACGGAAAAATAAATCCATGCTTTCATTTTATTATGTAAAAAGCAAAACAGGGGCGCCTGAGGTGGCTCAGTCGGTTAAGCGTCCGACTTCGGCTCAGGTCATGATCTCACGGTCTGTGAGTTCAAGCCCTGCGTCGGGCCCTGTGCTGACTGCTCAGAGCCTGGAGCCTGTTTCGGATTCTGTGTCTCCCTCTCTCTTTAACCGTCCCCCATTCATGCTCTGTCTCTGTCTCAAAAATCAATAAACGTTAAAAAAAATTTTAAAAGCAAAACAGATACATATATTCTCTTTTTTAATTTTTTTAATGTTTATTTTTGAGACAGAGAGACATAGTGCGAGTGGAGAGGGTCAGAGAGAGAGGGAGACACAGAATCTGAAGCCAGCTCCAGGCTCCGAGCTGTCGGCACAGAGCCAGACATGGGGCTTAAACTAGCGAACCATGAGATCATGACCTGAGCTGAAGTCGGTCGCTTAACCGACTGAGCCACCCAGGCGCCCCCAGCTACAGCTACTCTTATGGCCACTAACTAAAATATCAAGTCTCCTTAGTGGTGGAGCAAAGGTGGAGTTATTCAGATGCTTAAGCACATGGTGCTGACTAGTAGAGGAAGTTACAATTTAAAATATGGTTAATAACAAAAATGAAATGAATTCTGCATAAATTTAGCTTTGTTGCTAGAAACCTCTCCAAACAGCTTTCAGGTCAGGACAAATAATGAAAAGGTATAGAAACCAACACAAAAACTATACAAATGGTAGAGAAAAGTTGGAGGACCGGTAGGGCATGGTTCCCAGTAGAGCACCTGAATGTCCCCACGCAGCAGTGTCTGGAAAAGGACACTGGTCCGTAGTCTGCGGCCCAGGCCTCCAGGTCTGGCCGGCCTTGGGCTCCTCACGACTCCTGTGGCCTCAGGCTCATCATCTCAATACAGGTATTTGATCCACTTATGTCGTGTGTTAGTTACTGTGAGGGACAAATACTATCATGGAAAATGTTCTGAGGTTAAAAACTCCACATGAACGTAAATTAGTATTTCCTGCATTGATTGGCATCCGATATCCGAGTCACACACGATCAGGTCCTTAAACTGAGTTCACCCATGGAGCACTGTCTCAGTAAGTATAAACCGTGCGCAGCTTTGGCGAATGCCTGGGTGCTCCCAGCTCCAGCTCCTCCCCGCGGGCTTCTGGCCGAGTCCCCCGCCAGAGCAGTAATTCCGCGCGACCACCAGATGGCGCTCGTTACCAGACGAGCCTGAGGTCCCTTCCGAAATTGAGCATTTTCCCTAAGGAGCTTTTGTTCAGGTTTGCTCATTTTGTTTGTTTGTTTGTTTGTTTAGGTTTCTCCATTTTTGTAACTGAAAAAACAATCATTATTATAAAGACCATGTGGTGACTGTGAAAATATACCAAACAGTGTAAGAGACAACAAGGAAATCCCCCGTCTCTGGGAAGGCTCGTAAGCGGTGTCCTTCCCTGGTTTGAATGCAATAGTGTGTAGCCCCACTGGCTGCTTGAAATCACCCCAAAAGTACAACCAGACCAACACAAAGCCACTGTGCCCACGTCTACCCACCCCAGACACGCACACATCCACATCCAGCTCCGTGCTCACCAAGTTTAAGGCCATAACCCCTTCGTCGCTTGCTGGCTTCTTGCTGAGAGGCCTCATCCTTCCAGAGGGAATAGCATTACCAGACTGGCTGAGCCGGCTGGACTTCAGGGTGTTAGCAGGTCAGGAACTGAATCAACAGTTTCAACAAGCATATGAAACATTTTGCAGGCAAATATATTAACATATAGTTTGCACACACACACACAACGTTTTTTCTGGGATAAAACTGTAACGACGTTTGCCTCCTTTATCCAGCGACTTAGCAATACCAACTACTCCCCGTGCGGCCAAGAACCAACAGCAAAGGGGAGCCAAAACCCTGGTTGGTCATAAGGTTCATTCAACAAAAGGACACAGTTTAATTCAATTTGATTTGGCTCAAGTTTTTATTTTTTTAAATGTTTAGTTATTTATTTTGAGAAAGAAAGAGCACGAGCTAGGAGGGGGAGAGGGAGAGGGAGCAGACTTCGCACTGTCAGAGCAGAGCCCTATGTGGGGCTCGAGCTCACGAACCGTGACGCCATGACATGAGCCGAAATCAAGAGTTGGATGCTTAACTGACTGAGCCACCCAGGTGCCCCTTAGCTCAAGTTTCTAAAGTCCGGACCCCAGTTTTCTCATTCGGCACTCAGGGGGTCCCTGAGCACCCCAGCCTGTGGGTGCAGAAGCACCAGTGACCTCTGGCACGTACACAATGTCACTGGTGGGGAAAACCAGTGTGTCCCCTTCCGGGAGCAGGAGGGAAGATGGAGCTGAAGCAGCACTCATTTCCTGGACCTGAGGGTCTTGGAAGCTGTGCAAATGGCCAGTGAGCAGGGAGCAGGGAGGGGAGGAGACCCTGGTTCAGTGACCTACGGTGTGCCTGGCCCCTGAAAGGCAGCAAATCCATTTCCTCCCCCTCACGATTGCTCCCTTTAGGCCCGCAGACACCTGGAGTCCCTCATCCGCACACAAAGCCTTTAATCCAGAATTCAAGATCCAAAGTCAACAACAGTAACATCTGAGTTAACACGCTGGTATGATCTAGATGAAGTACAAGGGTAAATATTGAGCTGGTGGGGCTACAGTGCGGGAAGTGTGCCCACAGCCTGAGAGGGGGGAGAACACAGGGGCTGGGGGCCCAGGCCGGCGTCCCCTTTGTCATTCATTCTTTCAACACGATCCCTCTACTGCGAAGCCTGCACTTGCACCTGGAAGGGAGCAGGGCAAACAAGAGAAACCCCGCCCTCCCGGCCCAACTTCCCGGGCACAGGCCCTGCACAGCGGTGCTGTTGTGGTCCTAACGGCGCCAGACACAGGCCAAGCACCTCACGGCCCTGTGTCATTTACTCCTCACAGCAGGCCATGAGGTGGGCCGGATAATCCCCAGTCCCGGATAAAGACACTGAGGCTGGACTTTGCACCTGACCGCTCAGATGCGAGCTTCCGCCCATCTTCCTCTAGGTGAAGACGCTGGAAGGGGACCCCCTGGGCCAGAGCCCCACCCCCCACCCCCGAATGCCGACTGCCCTTCCATCCAGGTTCCTCTGCTGGGAAAGCCTGTGATGGCCAGGCAGCGAGGTGACGGGCAGAACGACAGGTGCCCCGTTCCAGACGCCCAGCAGCGCGTTTGCCCAGCGTCGGGGAGGCACGTGGGGACCAGCGGGCCCTGGGCATCTGGGTGCGGCCGGGCCGGTGCACTACCTGCCGGCCCGACCGCAACGGGGAGACCAGCGCGCCGCTGCACCTGCGCCGGGCCCCGCCTCCTCTGCCCCGCCCCCAGAGACCCGGCAACCAATTGTTGGCGGCGGCTTCGTGACGTCCCTGTTGCCCTGCAAACCGGGGGGCGCGTCCGGGCCTTCCCCTGCGGATCCTGCAGGGATGCGGGAGAAAAGGGAGGGGCCGGGGGAGCTGAAAGAAGCCAAGGCCGGGGGGGGGGGGGGCCGAGATCGGTACAAACGGTGCGTATATTCTTGCAGGACCACAGGTTACCTGGGCTTGGCCGTCCGGCGGCGGGAAGGACGGGAGCTGGCCCCAGCGCCCCGGGGCAGAGAAGATTCCTCGTGGTCCTGAGCCGCAGTCCGCCTTCGAGGCCTTGCACCGGCTGTGCTGCCCCGCGAGGACGCACGACACGGCTCCGTGCCGCCTGCACGGACCGCGCACGACCGTTTGGTCAAACCCGAGCTGCATGCGTGCCCGCCGCACCCAAGTGCCTCCCCCGGTTGGTAACGAGCTGGACGCCTTTCTGCACGAAAGAGGGGAATATCGCTGCGTTCCAGAGTGGTAGCGGGGAAGACACAGACGTGGAGAAACGACGTGGATGGTTACAACGTAACCCCCCGGCAGAAGACTGCTGTCCGCGTCTTCCTCCGCCTTTTCAGCACTCAGGTGAACACACCTGGCCGCACCACAGCGCGCGTGCGCACAGGCTCCCGGCGCGCGCTCCCGGATGAGCTGCGCCGGGGCCAGTGCTTTCCTGCCCCCAGCCTGCCTGTGACACACCTGGTTTCATGGGCCCAAGTGAGACCTGGGTCTGTCAGTCACCGAGTCTCCGGGGACTGTGCAGACCAACTTCAACACAAATACCATGGAAGCTGGGCCACAAGGGTGGAAAAGAAAATGTCAAATTCCTCTTGGTATTTACAGCACTAGAGGGTCGCAGAAGGAAGGTCGCCGCAGGGTGAACACAGCGCCGTTCACAGGGAGGTGCACGTAACTCCCAGCGCTCCTGGGTGGACGTGGTCATGCCCCCACTGACAACGGAGAAGCTGAGACACAGTGGGTACCCTGGGACAACAGACGCATTGCGTGCAATTTCCCAGTGTTTATTAAAATGGCAAACGCACAGGCTCCACTCTGAGGAAGGCACTGAAGTCCGTGGGCACATGGCCGGGACGCTCACACCGCCCCGTGCTTAGCAGGGACCCCTCCGGCTCCTCGTGCTCTGTGTCATCACCTTGAAGTTCCTAACGGTCTTATCTCTCAATCTGTGTTTTGTAAGTGAAGTCCGAGGAGACTGCGCTGGGGGCCCGGAGCCCAGGCTCCAGGTTGTTCTTGCCCTTCAGTTGTCCCCGCATCCGCAGGACAGCCTCCCAGGCCCCCAGGAGACACCCTCTGTGCTGCGCTTTCCCAGGAGGGGCCGGGCAAAGAGGAAAGGAAGGGTCAGGCAGGCACACCCGTCAGGGCAAGTCTGAGGTGGGGCCTCAGGACGTGTGAAGGGCTGCCCTCAGCCCCTAAGTATCTGTTCCCTGAAAGAATGTGACGTTAAATAACAAAAACAGAAACATGCCACCAAGACGCATCAGGGGTGAACCCACACAACAAAGGGAGTCCTTCCCTGGTGTTTGGACAAGGTGCCTCAGAGTTCCACTTTGTATGGGGACTCTCACATTACGTCGCTGGCCCTGGCAGACCAATATCCAAATTATACGTCAGAGCACAATGAAAACGGAGTCGCGATACTCACTGACTTGTGCTCCCTGGTGACATATGACCAGAATATAGCCTCAGGGTGATTGGAACGTGACACACATGAAAGCAAGAGCCTTGTCTGTCTTGCTGAAACTTGTGTTATGAGACCCTAATATGAAGCGTGACACAGAGGGTTTTTCCTATGAAATATTTGTTCGTTTATATTAGCTGAATACATAGACACTTAAAAAGCGGAAATAACCTGAATGTTCTGGGAAAGGTAAGTTTGATACATCCATGCAATTGAATACTGTGTAGCTGTAGGGCATGAGTTTGTTCTTCAGGCACTTGTATGGAAAGATCTCTGAGATAAATTGTTACCATTCATGGAGCACCTGGCTGCCTAGTTGGTAGAGCATGGGGCTCTTGATCTTGGGGTAGTGAGTTCAAGCCCCATGTTGGGCATGTGGCGAAGGGGAACAAGGTGGTTCTGGATGGCTGGGGGCGGGGGGAGGTTTTCAAGGTATGTTATTTTGTACCTTTGGATTTTGACACAAACGCTGTGAATAACCAAATAAGCAAGAATTAATACTTGGAAGACCCGAGAGAGCTCGGGTATTCATTAATGTGGGATTACACGTTGCTCAGCAAACACAAGACGCAGAGCAGTGCCTCTAGGGTCCTTCGTGTAGGATACATGTTTACATACTTCGCACGTGGTCCGGAGGGCTTTACAGCGCACGGCGTTCCTAGACATCCACGTAGCGAGTGCTGCGTGTTTCGCCTGCAGACAGCAGCTTGCCTGACACACACAGATGCTGTGTTTAGGGTGTGTTTCTGCACACGTGACCCTGGACCTGGCCTGTTAGCAAACATGGGGAGAGGTGTAGACTGAATGGAAGTACTGCAGAGAGATGCATACAAAAACAACCCGAGGATGCCTGTGAGGTCACATAATGTGTGCTGCGCAAACTCAGGGAAGGTGACAGTTAAGTGCTGAGAGGAATGCCCGGCTCTGACCAACACAGGGCGGCTTCACCTCACGGGCCTGATGCCCCCACACCCACACTTCTGCAAATGGCGATACTACTGGCCTCCTTTCCGCCGGTGGCCCCTCCCCTTGTTGAGGTCACCTCCGCCCCAAGACCCCATCGTCCACGGGATAGCTGCCCAGCTCCAGGACCTCAGGTAGTCGAGGGCTCGCAGGTGAGTGAGGTGACGTGACTGGCTTTGGGAGAGAACACCCGGCTCGACGCCAGCCCGAGGTGCGTGACCCTGAGCGCCTCACTTAACTTGGGTGCTTCCATTTCCTCATCTGTGAAGACGAGTGATAATAATCTAACATTGTGTTACTGTTGTAAGGGTCGGATGCATTAACACATAGAAACCACTTAGGGCATCACCACGTGGAGGCATTCGGTAAGGGTCTTGTGGTGTTTGCTGTTAGTTCTCCAAAGTGGCTTCGATGGCCTGGCTTCTCTGCTCTCCAGAACCTGCAGCCCACCTGATCTCCCACCCAGCTTTGACAGCGGGTGATTTCAGGCACCCCATGACCCCAAGCTCCGCCCTGGGAATGAGCTTGGGCTCAGCTCTCCCTCCCGGATGTGCAGGAGGAAGAGCATTGTTGCAGGATACTTTGGTTTCAGAAAGGGAGAACCCCACTGAGGAGGCAGTGGGGCAAGCACAGAGGCTCCTCTTCCCATCTGACTCACCCCTGCAACCCTGGACTCTCACGCCCCCCCCCCAGCCCCAGAGCAGCCCAATCCAGCCGCCTTGCAGTGGGAAGGGACCCAGCCTCCCCCACCCCCTACCAGTCTGTTCTCCCAGCTCCTGGGGCTCACCTCCCACAAAACCAGAAAGCGGTGCTGCCCAATATAACTTTTTTTTTAATTTTTTTAACGTTTATTTATTTTTGAGACAGAGAGAGACAAAGCATGAACAAGGGAGGGGCAGAGAGAGAGGGAGACACAGAATCGGAAGCAGGCTCCAGGCTCTGAGCCGTCAGCCCAGAGCCCGACGCGGGGCTCGAACTCACGGGCCGCGGGATCGTGACCTGAGCTGAAGTCGGACGCCCAACTGACTGAGCCACCCAGGCGCCCCCAATATAACTTTTTGTGATGATGGAAATAGTCCCTATTTGTGCTGTCCGATGTGTTAGCCACTAGCTGCATGTTTGAAACAAAGCTAGTGAATCAGGGAATTGAATTTTAAATTTTATTTCATTTTAATTCGAATGACCACTTGTGGCTAGTGATTACTGTATTGGACAACATGGCTTTGAACTGTCCCTCCTGACCTTGTTTTCTTATTGGTGAGCCAGCCTTGCTTCAAGATTGGCAAATATGTTTTTCAAATTTGGTGACTGATGTGGAAATGTTGGGGTGAGGAGTGAACAGTCCAGAAAGAAAAAAAGAAGATGGTTTCATGAAAGCACGAGGACAGGACCCGTGGGCGGTTGGGGGGTTGTTAGGAGTGACAGGTTACATACCCTCAGGTTGGGAGGGGGTCAGGGACAGCGTAAGTCTGTAAGGAATTTGGGAGCAAGGTTCCCAGGGCCTTGAGGGGCTAGCTGCTGTTAGGTCACTGACTACAGTGGAGCGAAACCTGGGTCCTGAGACCCTCCCGCTGTGTATCAGCGGCCATAAGCCTGGAGGATGATTGCAGGCATGTACCTTGGGGGGGGGGTGGAGGTAAAGGAGGTTCGCAGAGGGATTTTATACGGCAAAGTGGATGTTGGCTGATGTCCAGCTAAGGTTGCCTTTTGCCTCCAGCAAAGTAGGAACCTGGGGGCCGCTGAGCTTCCAGAGGAAGGTGGCTGTTCCAAGTACTTGCCGATGGGCTGCAATTGTGAGGAAGTTTAATTTTTTTCCTCTTGTTTTTGTTCTCCAATCAGTGATGATACTAGTTTCACTCTTCAGTGAGCAGCTGCTTCTGAGGGTAAGGAGAAAGGTGTATTTCCATTCAACGTCTCCCCTGTCCCCAGTGGCACAGAGGCCATCAGAGCATGATGCCAAGCCTGGGGGACGGGTCCTGGGCGGCTACGCTGACTGCCGGCCACCGACCTCCGCGAACTTCCTTCTTCCACGTCGGCCTCTCTGAGCTCAGGCCACCTTCATGGCGCTCGTTCATGACCTTCTAAAACATATTCTCTGGGAATGGGTCGGGCACACACCTGAGAGTGAGGCAGGAGCTTGGGTTTGTGTCGGAGAGAGGAGCTGAGAGGGCAGGGAGAGAGGCCTGGCCATGACCTCATGAGGCAGCAGAAATGTCCTTCCTTTTCCAAAAGCCAATGATAACCCTCTGCCCCTGCTGGCCAGGAAGAGGAGGCTTGCAGGAGCCTCACCGGCCTGCGGACAAGCCTTTGTGGCGGGAGGGGCGGGCAGAGGCCCAGTACCAGGCAGCCTCTGCTCCGCGGCTCGGAGGGGGTGGGGAAGGCTGACCCTGGCGTCCCCTGGTCAGTAGCCCTTTTGTGTAAGTGCCTGGCAGGGGCGACTCCGGGGCTGCTCCGGGCCGCCCGGGTCCTCCCCTCGGGCTCTGTCAGAGGAAGGGGACACCTCTCTGCAGGGGCTCTCTGTCCCCAGTCACAGTGCAGATGGCAAGCGCATGGAGCTCCCCTCCACCCAGCCTTCCCTCCCTCCTCCTCCTCCTCCTCCAGCTGTCCTTCAGCTATGCAGGTAAGAGTTCTCTTTATTTCTGGGGAGGCCCAGGGAGACCAACAGCAGAACATCTGCTTTCCCGGGGCTCACCTCCTTCAGTCGTCCTCACGTTGTCCAGCGCGGCCGTGCTGACCCGGCCCCCTCCCTGGAAAGCCTCGCTGGCCGGCTGCAGCTTCAGAAGAGACCCCAGAGCCCAGAGCGCGGCCTTCACTCGGGCCTTCCTTGACCTCCTTCTGACCCAACTTTCCAGCTGGGGTCTCTTGCCAACCGAATGGGCAGACACTGGTAACAGCTCCTGGGTTGCTGTCCAGGCACGATGAGGTATATCACACAGTAGTTCCCGTCCCCTGAGAAATCTTTGCCGGTGTCCAGAGGCATGCCGTTGTGCTCGAGAACCCTCCTGCACACATCTGAGCGCTGGCCGGGGTTAACAGCGGAGCCTGGCCGTCCTGTGCTGACAGAAATAGAGAGACAGAAGACAGACGCGTGACCTCAGGGAGCCGCCAACGGGGAGGCCCAGTCCTGCTCTCCCTGGCCAAGTCCTTGCGTGTGTCGTGGAGGAAGCAGCAGCTGGGAGGCTGGCTGACACCTTCCAAGGGGAGAGGTTTGGGAGCGTGGGCTGAGGCACAGACCGGAGGGAGGCCGTGGAAGCAGCTCTGGGCACAGGGTGTGGACAAGGACGCAGGACCGAGAGGCAGTGGGTGGGGGGGAGGCAAACCCTCCAGGGGAGAGTGGGGACAGCTTGGTTTGGTTCAAACAGGGGGCTCCCCACCCCCCTCCTGGGAGGGAAACCGCCAGGTGCTGGGCCACTGCCCGCGACGGGACCCACAGGCCAGGCTGGAGGGTGACCACACGCCAGAACGTCCCTCCCGCCCGGGGCCCCTCTGGCTCCTCTGTAGGCCGCGGCTCCCTGCTTCCAGGATCCCACGTAAAAGCCGGCGTCTCCCCTCAGTGCTGCAGAGGGGCCCCCCGAGACTGGCCCGTGCATCACGGTTCCCTCTGACACCCACTCTCTTCTCTTGGGTGTCTTGGACAGGACAGTTCAGGGTCATAGGACCCGGCCACCCCATCCGGGCTCTGGTGGGGGACGAAGCAGAGCTGCCGTGCCGCATGCACCCGGGGAAGAACGCCACGGGCATGGAGGTGGGGTGGTACCGGCCCCCCTTCTCCAGGGTGGTCCATCTCTACCGCAACGGCCGGGATCAGGACGCGGAGCAGGCCCCCGAGTACCGGGGGCGGACGGAGCTGCTGAAGGACAACATGGGCGAGGGCAAGGTGACCCTCAGGATCCGGAAGGTCAGGTTCTCAGATGAAGGAGGCTTCACCTGCTTCTTCCGGGACCATTCCTACCAGGAGGAGGCCGCGATGGAGCTCAAAGTGGAGGGTGAGTGGTGTCCCAACCGCCGGGGCGGGGACTCCAGTCCTCCTCGCAGCTGACGTGAGATCCCCCAACCAAGCACCTCAGTCCCGGGAGAGGCATCACGTGCCTGGGAGGCTCAGTCGGATACGCGTCAGACTCTTGACTTGGGCTCAGGTCACGATCTCACGGTTTGTGAGTTCAAGCCCCAAGTCGGGCTCTCCGCTGACAGCACGGAGCCTGCTTGGGACTCTGTCTCTCTCTTTCTGTTCCTCCCCCTCTCACTCTATCTCTGTGTCTCTCAAAATAATAACTGAATAAACCTAAAAGAAAGGAAAAGAAAATACTGTTTCAGGACCACGCTGCTGGCTTTGAGGCCATTACGCACTGCTGAATGATACAAGCAAGCTACGAAATGTAGGAAACAAACGCAGGACCTCATGGTTTGAGTGTAGATGTAGATACAGATGTTTTGCAGTAAGATATGAGAGAAAACCCATAAGAAAGTTCAGGGAATGTGGTTCACTTTGGGGGATGAGGGGAGAGGAGGGAGAACACAGTGAGATCCAAGCAAAGGGGAGACCATAATTTTCCACGTGATCATATTTATGCACCCGTATAAAAGAGCTTCTAGTATGTGGGTATGTAGAGAGAAAATTTAAGAAGTTTTTTTTAAGTTTATTTATTTATTTTGGGAGAGACAGAGACAGCACAAGCTGGCGAGGGGCAGAGAGAGAGAGAGAGAGAGAGAGAGAGAGAGAGAATCCCAAGCAGGCTCCACGCTGTCAGCACAGAGCCCAACCTGGGGTTTCATCCCGCAAACTGTGAGTTCACGACCTGAGCCAAAATCATGAGTTGGATGCTTAACCAACCAAACCACTCAGGCACCCCTAAAGAAAAGTTTTTTAAAGGCCCTTTTGAAAACTTTTTTTAATGTTTATTTTTGAGAGGGACAGAGACAGAGTGTGAGCAGGGGAGGGGCAGAGAGAGAGGGAGACACAGAGTCTGAAGCAGGCTCCAGGCTCCCAGCTGTCAGCACAGAGCCCGACGCAGAGCTTGAACTCACAAACCATGAGATCATGACCTGAGCCGAAGTCAGACGTTTAAGCAACTGAGCCACCCAGGCGCCCCTAAAGAAAAGTTTTTTAGATAAAGAAAACCCAAAATAAAAAAACCTGAGAAATAGAGGCAGCAAAATCCAAAATAATTCATTTCTGATTATTTCGTGCCACCAAATGGGATTGTGAATAATCTGGAAGTTGGTCCGAGTGTTTGGAATGTTTTCCTGCATTTGTTATAAACAAAGGTGTCATTCCTAACGAGTCAAAATGACCAAACCCCACTATAATGAAGCCCTCAGTGGATGTGTTTGTGGTGTTTCCTCAGACAAGAAACATCACTGAAAACCCCAGGCTTGGCAAACGTGGTCCAGGTGGATAAGCAAACGAAGTGAGTGCGACTCCAGGAAGTGACAGGCGTGCCTTGAGCGCGACCCCTCATAGCCTCCTCTCCCGTTTGTATGACGGGTGACTCGGCATTTGTTCTCTGGCATTATCACAGGCTGGTGAAGACGTGGACAGGGTGAGGCAGAGAGAGAGGGGGCTTTCCTGTTGAAGAACAAAAATGTTTCAAGGGCCCGCGCTTCAGGCCCTTCCCCTCCTCCCCACCAGCTCTTCAGACAATCGTTTACTTTTGTGTGCTGTGCCGGGACCAGGAGGTGGCATTGTATGCACGATAACAAAGCACTGTTTCTGGAGGAGAGGCAGGGATGTGAAGATGGCTTTGTGAGCCACAGATTGTTGTGCACACAGCTGGTCTACTGGGGGGTTGTACCTGCAGGGAAGGGGAGTCTGCTGCCTTCCATCCTTCCCCCTCCTGTCTGCCTCCCCCACAGGAAAGGAAGGATGAAAACAAGAGAGAGAATGGGGGTGAGAAAGGAAAGGAGGAAGGGAGGGAGGGAGAAAGAAACAAAGACAGAAGAAAAGAAAGAGAGAGAGAGATGGGGGGTGAGAAAGGAAGGGAGGGAGGGAGGAAGAAAGAAGAGAAAGAAAGGGAAAAAAGAGAAAGAAGAAAGAAGGGAAAGAAAGGGAAGGAAGAGAAAGAAAGAGAGAAAGACAGAAAAGAAAGAAAGAAAGAAAGAAAGAAAGAAAGAAAGAAAGAAAGAAAGAAAAAAGAAAGAAAAAAGAAGGGAAAGGAGAGAAACCAAAACCGCCTCGGGGGAGAAAGTTTTCCTTTGATCCTCTCATTCCAGCCCCCTCTCCCAGCCCAGAGTCCGCAGGCCTCAGAGTCTAAAAAAAGACTGATTTACAAGTAAATGCGGGCCGCCTGCCTCGCCTGGGGAGCCAGGAACCTGAGAACCTAGGACTGAAAGGAAACCCCCTCCTTCTCCAGCCTTTTATCTCTCTTTCCAGCTTTATTTTTTTCTTGTCATTTTTGGTGGTTTAACTACTTGTCTCTGACCCTGTCTTTGAACTCTCCAGTGTTGAAAGTCGGGGGCACACGAAGCAGACAAATACTGCAGTGACCGCACCACCTTTCGGCAAGAATCAGCCGGCTTCACACGACCCCACTCAGCCCCCCTCCCCAGGCGGATCCTAGGCGGTTCCTAGGCGGCATTCTCCTCCCGTGGCTAAAGGCTTGGGAATGTAGGAGAATGGAGTAGGGGAGCAGCACGTGACGTGACTCGGGTCATGAGCCCCACGTGCAGGTGGAGTTCACCTGGGGAAAACTATCACTCGAATGAGAGATAAATCAACACTCGTATCATATCTTCTAAAATTAACAAAAATTCCTTAACATCATCAATACCCACTCTGTGTTCGGATTCCCCCGACTGCCTCACAAACATATCTTCATGTTGCTTAGTTTGAGTCCGACCCCAACCGACCCACCGCTCGCCTGTGTCCTGTGGGGTCTCCCACACCGTTCATCACGTGGTCTGCCTGCACTTTTCTTGTGAACCAGGGGAGTTCACTCCGATTCCGGTTTAATTTTTCAGGCATTCATAGAGTCCTTACTGCTTCACTTCAGAAAGGCTGGTATCACTCCCTTTCTTGTCTGTGGTTCTAACCCTGTGGGAAGGGACAGAGGTGGGCAAAGCACGAGCTGTGCAAGTGGCTGCTGGTGAGAACTTTGAGAGAGGGACTGGCACTTCCTTCTGGTCAGCGTAGCAATTCGCGCAGCCTAACCTGCAGCTCCAAGGGTTTTCTTCCTAAGAAGCCTCCTGGACCAGCTGCCTGCAGTGACTTAGCCCCCACCTTTGACAGCGGGGTCTTTATCTGGCCCCCCAGAGGGGGTAGCAAGAAGAAAAGGGCTGGACCCCAGCCGGGCACGCTGAGATCAGCCCGGCCCAAAGGGTCCCAGGGAACAAGATCCCAGGAAGGAAATGGTAGGTGGGAGCCAGAGGCCGGCCCTCCTACGGTCCTACCACATCCCTACTCATAAACCCTGTGGGTGCTACTTTCTCAAACCCTCCACAAGACGGGTTCTTAACCTTTCTCTATGTCACCCCCGCGGCCTCGAGGCCCAGCCCCCGAGTCTTAGCTGGTTCTCAGAACTCTGCGACTGGCCTAGGGAATAGCCCTGCCAATAACCAGCCCTTCCTGGAAGCAAACCTGCCTTTCCTTTGAGGCCAAGCTCAGCTCTTCCATCTTCTTTGACCCCGGGAGACGCTTGTTCCTGGCCCGCTGGACGCACGCAGGCGCTGTGCTGGTGTTGGGCGTGCAGCCTGGTTCTGCCTTTCAGATCCCTTCTACTGGATCAACCCCGGGGTGCTGGTCCTGATGGCTGTCCTCCCCGTGCTCCTCCTGCAGATCTCGCTGGGCCTCGTCTACCTCTGCCTGCAGCACAGACTGAGAGGTACAGGCTGCACGGTGGGCTGTTGGGACCCTTCCCTGAACCCAGCTGGCCTCTAGAGCTTGGTTGGCTGCTGTGTGGTTTTGAGTGAGTTCTGGGTTCAAAACTCCACGATGACAAGTTTTACGTCTTGCCCGGTGCTTTCGTTTGTGTAACAGGACCTTGCATTTCCTTCTGAGGTAGGCCCGATGTAGGACGGCCCATTTTACAGAGGACGCACTGAATAAATACCGGACAGCTTCGGTATTTACTGAGGCTGACCGCCTTGTAGGGGGCAGAGCTAGTCTCACCCGAACCACACCGGGAGACTGAGCTGCAGGGTTGGACGGGTCTGTGTCTGGAGGAGGGTTAGTAAGGACCCGCCACGTACTAGGTGCTCAAAACACTTCCTCCTTCTTCTCCGTCCAACACTGTCCGAGAAGTCCCTTTGTGCCCCGAGTGTCCGTGCAGAGCCTTCTCTTCCAGGTGTCCTCAAAGCCAACACACAGGACCCTGTCCCCCATCCCACCCCTGGGGAGGGCACGCTGGCAGGAGCAATGAAGGGGTCCTCTGTCCCCTTGAATTCACCTGGGTACCCGGTGACCTCCATTCACGTGGCGGAGCAGGAACAGCCTGGGGTGGAAGCCGCCCGTCCGCCCCAGGGGATATTGTGATGCAAAGCGTCCAGTTGGGACCCCGCCTCTAAGTACCAGTCCTCCTGAAGGTTTCCTTCCTCCCGTCCCCATTCAGACAGGAAGAGGCTTTAGATTTACAAAGTGACAGCCCTGAGGGGCCAAGGGGCCTCGGAACGGAGAACCTTCCGGGGGAGGGTCGACAGTAAAGCCAGGGCCCCCCGGCTGCCAGGGGCCAAAGGGGCCCCGTCCAATGCCAGCGCCGGCACTAAAAATGCTGCCTTTCTCTGTTTTAGGAAAACTTCGGGCAGAGATAGGTGAGTTTCAGTCTCGCTCCATCTGCCACCCCTCCCTTTGGTTTTGGCCATTTTCTCTGATACCCTCCCGGTGCCCCCTTCCCACGGAAAGGCTGTGGCATTTAAATTGCGCCAACTTGGCTTCCCCAACCTGCTGTCAGCCGGGGTGGAGGCAGTCCCTCCCTGTATCACTAGAAACAGTTTTCAGTAACACAGGCTCATGTGTTCCCTTTCAGAGAATCTCCACCGGACTTTCGGTAAGTGCTGGGGCCCCGGTTCCCCGGGTCACCCGGGTGGTAAGAGGCCTGGCTCCTGGCTGGCCTCCTGTCCGCCCTCTGCCTCTCCTTCTCTCTCTGCGTAAGTCACATCTGTCTGCATGTAGGATTGGTGCTGACAGCAAATTCTTCTGTTACATTTCTGTCCCAAACGTGCTAATAGCCTTCCGTGCTAACCCGTTCTGTAGGAATCGCAGGGACTTTCTGCACATCACTTCCCTTTTCAGACATTACAGAGGGGAGGTAAGCCGATCTTTTGTACATACACTTGACGTCTAGTCGGGGAGGCGACAGAATTGACTGGAGAACAAAGTACTTATGTGTCACCGCCTGAGCTCACATGGTGGAAACGAGCTTTCCAGAGCACAGAACAAGCAACCGTACCTGCCGGCTTCGGGAGACAGAAGCCACCAAGGCCTGACAGAACGCTGGCCCCTCAAGAACAGTCTCTGTCCTTTCTGTCCACTGCAGGCTGCCCAGGGCCTCAGGAGAGCGCCTGCAACACAAGGGCCCAAACAGTAGTTGCGTGGACGTTGCAGAAATCGGCAGATGCCATAAGCAAAGCACGGGGCCCTGCTCTGAGCAGCCTTCCCGGCCGCGAGCGGGCGATCCGAGCGTCCAGGGCATCGCATGAGCGTGCAGGCCACACGCACACGTGCACACACAGACACGTCTTTGCAACCCAGACAGGGAGGACCAAGATCTTTGTTTTGTAGGATTCATGCAGATTCTTTGTCCCGTGAATCTCCTCGGCATTCTGGCAAAGTCTAACGGACCCTTTTCCAGAAAAATGTTTTTAAACGTACACATAAACCATAACACAGAGGACTGCAAAGAGAACCACTGAATTGAAATACAGGTATCAAAATATAAACACATTTGCATTTAGTAACATGTGATCTGTAATATAGTAATGAATGTTTCTTTAAATTACAAAAATGCTTTAAATAAGAATGTAGCAGCAGGTCTAATAAGTTACAATTTCAAAACATTGACAAACATTTTGAGAATTCAGCAACAACCCCAATGGGAATGAAAGTCATCTATGGTTTCCACCGGCGATAAAGGCACAGGCACTGCTGATGACATACTGCTTTTCTCCCCCAAGTTCACCAACGCCCTGAGCTCTCTGCAGACCCCTGTGGGTTCCTGGAGCCCAGGTTGAGAATGCCGACAATGAAAGGAGTGCGGGTGGGTGGGGCTCAAAGGACACACAGTCGTTAATCCCGTTTGTTCTGTGACCCACCCAGACCCGCACTTCCTGAGGGTGCCCTGCTGGAAGATCACCCTGTTCACGCTGGTGCCGGTGCTCGGACCCCTGCTTGCCCTGGTCATCTGCTACAACTGGCTGCATCGGAGACTGGCAGGTGCACAGGGCCACAGGGTGACCAGAGCAATGGGGCACCAGGTCATCCCCGAACAGGGAAAGAGTGGGACCAGGGCTTAAGATGCAGGGAACCGGATTTTGTCGCCCCTGTGTCCCCAAGGCCAACCCCAGACTCCTCAGGGACTATGTGGGGAGGGGGCCCGTCATCTTCCACCGGTCACCCATTTCTCTCTCTCTTTTTTCAGGGCAATTTCTTGAAGAGCTAAGTAAGTTTTCTTCCTTTCTTCCTTTTGTAAGCTGAGAACCAAAGGCCAGGAAGGCAGAAAAAGGAAGTGGGGGCAGCTGGGCGACCCCAAGGGGGAGGCAGGGGCCTCTCCCACGCGCTGCCCAATTCCCACACTGTCCAGCAGCCACCTGGCACCTCAAATCCAAGACCAACCATGGAGGAGAGAGGCTTCGCCAGGGCTTTCCCTGTCCTCGGGTTTAATGGGTTGGTGATTGTAACCACTGACAGATTTTCAAGTCACTGTCTCCTCTTTCCAGGAAACCCCTTCTGAGCTGGACTGGCCCATGGACCGGCCCTCAGGATGCGGATCCCCCATGTTGAACACTCATTGGCCTCCTCGCTGCAGGGACTTTCCAATCTGCGTTTCCAGGAATGCTCGGAGTTGCCAATGGGATTGCGTTTCCTTCTGTCGTGGCCTTTCTGTCCCCTCGTCTCTCCTGTCCTGTCTTCCGTCTGGAAGCCCCCTCTGGCCACAGCCAGGCGGGCGCTCCTCTCCCCGATGAGGTCACCTGAGCTGGACAGCGACACAGGCAGCAGGCTCTCAGCCTCGGACTGTGACCAGGACCCCCCCCTGTTGCACATTCCAGTGCTCTAACCTCGAAAATGGTGGTTGTTTCTTCCAAGATGCCAGTCCTGAGGGGCAGGGCAGAGAGGTGGAGGGCTGCGGGAAGGGGCAGGAAGGGTCCAAACCATGAGAGCTGAGTGAGCGAGCTGCTGGAGACCCTGGGGAGCCCGGACGTGGCCCGCAGCCCCCTTCCCTCCTGTCCATCAGAGCCTCCACTGTTTTCTGCAACAATTACTACTTGATGGTCTGTCAGACACAAAGAAACAAGCAGGTGCTAAGTAATGATAATACAGGTTTCCGTGAACCACTGCTCACCCCTGTTCCTTTCTGCATTTCCCTCATGACCCCTCACCCCTTCCTGTGCCTGGAGGTCAGGACTAGGAAACGCAGGCGCACAGAAGGGCTGCTTCTTCATGTCCCGAGACCCTCACGGCCTCACTTGCTTTCTCGGCTCTGCACCCCCTCTCCCCTCCTCCCTGCCCTCTCCTGGGGGCCCAGGGCCCAGATCCCGGGGCACAATCGGCTCCTTTCCTGCCAAAGGGGAGGTGTCTCGGAAGAAGCCAAGCCACTGGGCCAGGATCGCCCGGCACGCGTGGGGGCTGCCCAGACACGGGTCCTTGCCTTTGGAAGCCCCCCAGTGGCCCACGAGGCCCTCCTTGTCCCCGAAGCAGACGTCACAGGCGGGGCAGCGGTACACCTGCTGCCTCCAGTGCGTGTGCTGGTGTCTGGCCAGCCCCGACAGGGACCCGAAGGCCTTGCCACAGCGGAAGCAGCAGCGTGGCTCGGTGACGTGGGCCTTGTGGTGGCTGGACGGACAGGCTCTCCCGCTCAGTGTCGGGGCGCAGCGAGGGCCAGAGGAGACCTGGAGTCCTGAAGGCTTCGCTGGGGGACTGGTGTCCAGGCAGGGGGCTCTGGTGTCAGGCTCCTGGGTCCCGGTCTCACGCCCCGGGGTTGCCGTGGCCGGTGCCCGAGGCTTCACAGCGATCGCCTGCTTCCTGTCTGCAGGTGGCTGGGTCTGAGCTACAGGACCCTTGGTTCCAAATACAGGTTTTCGGGTCCCGGCCGCGGGCTCCCGGCTGCTCGCCTGGCTCCTGTCCAGGGGCTCCCAAGACACAGCGCTGGAGCCTGGAGGGCTCACAACATGCTTCCAGTCCCTGGCCACCGGCTTCCGGTTTTGGTGGGTCTTCTGGTGGCGTTTGAGCTCAGACTGGTCCCGGAAGCCCTTTCCACAGAGGGCGCAGGAGTGGGGCCGGTAGCCCAGGTGCGCACGGCGGTGACGGCTCAGCCCTGAGGCGTCGCAGTAGGTCTTGTCACAGAGCGGGCAGCAGAAGGGCCTCTCCCCCAGGTGCATGCGCCTGTGGTAGCTGAGGTCCCTGGGGTTCCGGAACGACCTCCCACACTGGCCGCAGCTGTTAGTCTTGTGGGGATTGTGCACAAACTGGTGGCTGTGCAGGTTGGAGCGCTTCCTGAAAGTCCTGCCACACACGTGGCAGGTGAACGGTGGCCCGGCCTGGGGGGCTGAACACTCAGCGGCCCTGGGCCCGGAACCCACGGGGGCACAGGGTCGTCCTGAGCCTTTGCAAGCAAGGGGGACCTCCTCATCTCTGCCCCTGCTGCTTGGACTCCCTTCTGGAAGCTCCTGCTTCCTGCTTCCTGCAGTGGGCGGGGGGGGGGGGGGGGGGCAGGTTAACAAGACCCACTCACCAGAGGGCCCCTGGCCCGCCCTCCCTCCCTCTCCTACTCCGGGCCTCACAGGCCAGAGCCAGAGCAGACGTCTGGGTTTCCAAATTCAAAGCAAATAAAAATTTTAAAGTGTAATCTTCCAGTAAGATCAGAGATCAGAACTTTGGGCTACACCTACATTTCTGGAAATCCACTTTCCAGAAGCTCCCACTGAATCCTATAGGTGACCTCATGTGTCATATAAACGGGGACACCAAAGTGAAGGGTGGTGCCCTCACTACTCAAGCTGGGATGAGAGGCGCGAGCCGGAGCATGCGGTCAGCACAAGTGTCCCCTGCGTGAGCTCAGCACTGAGCTCATGTCCCTTCGTGTCTGCTCTCTCGGAAGGAGCGTAAGCAGTCTATGTATGGCCCAATCCTAGAGACTCCAGATGCTCGCTTGTCCCAGTTTAGGTATTCCTCTGGAGCCACGGGCGTGAGCGAATGGCCCCAGCTCTCCTGGAAGGATGCGGGCTGGGGGAGGGTGCCTGAGCCCTGGCGCCCTGGGTCAGCTTCCCAGCCACCCAGGGCATGTCCTGGCCCCTACCTTCCTCCCGCCTTCACCTTCGCCACACTTACCTGAAGGGAGGCCTTCTCCATTTGGGGGTTGGAGCTGGAGCTCGGTCCTCCACTGTTCTTCTTCTTCAAGCTTTGTGACCAGATCTGGGTTAGACAGAAAGATGCCGACTCGGGGGTGGGAAGGAGAGAAGGTTGAGGCCCCAGGCCTGGCCCTTTCCTATCCAATGGGAACAACAGGCTACCTCCTTCCATATCCTTGGTTTAAGGACCACAATGTGGGACACTTAGGTGAGGAGGAGACCCCTAGCAAAGTCCCCGGCACACGATAGGAGCAACTCAGTCAACACTGCTCAGATAAATGGGTACATTTTCCAACTGTCATCAAGTTACAAGTATTATCTTTGCCTTCATAAAGGCTTTTATTTCTTCTTTTACCCCAAGCTTAGTGACCTACACCTTTCACACCTGTAAGGTAAGGAAGATACGGGGTCAGTAAAGCCAACTGGGAGCTGCCTGCTGAGGGAAACCAGATGTCCCAAGAGCCCTGTGAGCCCCAGGCTCTCACCTACAGACATCAGGTTTCTGACGGTCTCTGACATAACGTCCTGGTACAGGGCCCTCTGACTGGCATCTAGATACATCCACTCCTCCTGGGTGAAGTTCACTGCCACGTCCTCAAAGGTGACTGGCTTCTGGAAGAGCAGGAGAGACTCAGGGAGTCTGTAATGAGACAGGCATCCAAGGACGAGGCTTAAAAACTGAGGGAAGGGGAGTGCCCGCTGGCTCAGTCAGGAGAGTGGGTGACGCTTGATTTTGGGGTTCTGGGTTTGCACCACACACTGGGTGCAGAGATATCTTAAAAAAAAAAAAAAAGAAAGAAAGAAAACCATGGAAGGGGGGCAGAAATAGGAAAAGACCAATGCAAAGCCAGCAACATTGATCTAACAGAAAGGAAGGCGGGGCCCCTGGGTGGCTCAGTGGGTTGTGTGTCTGACTCTTGATTTTGGCCCAGGTCATGATCTTATAGTTGGTGAGATCAGTCCCCACATCAGGCTCTGCACTGACAGTGAGGAGCCTGCTTGGGATTCTCTCTCTCCTCTCTTTCTGCCCCTCCTCTGCTCAGGTGCACATGCTCTCTTATGCTCTCTCTCAAATTAAATATATATATATATAGACAGAGAGAGAGAGAGAGAGAGAGAGAGAGAGGGAGAGAATAGAGAGGAGGGAAGAAAAGATGTGTGTGTGGGGGGGGTAGGGGGCACATACGCTGAATATACAAAAATAGCGAACGTAGACAAAAAGGGCCGTCACTCCCCGAATTCTAGGAAGGGCTCCTGGGTGGGGTGGAGGCTCAGACAGTCCTGGCAGCCCCGTGTCCTGGAGTTGTTGAGCTTGGGACAGTCGGAAACTCCGCTGGACCACAGATGGGGACCACAGATGGAGACCACAGACTGGGGACAGACAGAAGTGCTCCAGGGTCCAGGACAGCCCCGCCCTCCCCAGCTGGGGGTCCTCACCTGCACCCACGCCCTCCACCTGCACTCTCTCCGTGCGGCTTCCTGCTGGGCATCTTCCTCCACCCGAGGGAGCAGTTTCTGCACACGCTGGACGGGCTTCTCCATGGTGTCTGTTTCCGGCTCTCTCCCCTCCTGGCCCGGCCCCCCAGGCTGGCCGCACTCCTTCCCGGGGCTTTTGGTCTCCGGGAAACGCAGCAGATGGAGGGGCTCTGCAGACGCCTCAGGCTTCGGCATGGCTTCTCCAAGGCCAAGGTCTCTGCCCCGAGGGGCTGTCGTCCGGTGTGAAGTCCCCTCTTTCACAACGCAGCGCACCTTTGGTTCAGGCTTCAGAGGCCGGTCACCAGGGCTCAGCCACCAGCGTCCGGGGACACCAGGCTGAGGCTCCGAAGACACCGGCCCTCGGTTCCTGCTCTGAGTCACTGGCTGGCGCCCACCTCTAGGAACCTGCAGTCAGAGGGAAAGAAGACGAGGCAGCAAGAGGGGAACTGAGTGACCACAGTGTCTTCTCTGGACCACAGGACCCTCTCCACACGGCCGGGATGTGACAATCACCCACGCTAAGGAACCTGAATCCCAGAGGTGCCTGCAAGCTTGGCCCCAGCACAGTTGTGTTGGAAGCCTCTGCACCACTGAGGAAATGGTTCCTGGGCAGCACAAGCTCTGGATGGGTCACAAACCCCTTGTGCAAGCCCCCGGCCCCCAGTTCCCCCCCACCCACCCCCCCGACTGCACCCTTGGCCCAGCAGAGCCCACCGGCAAGGCCTGGCTTCCCTGCGCTGCACGAGCGGTGGGAACAGCATCTGCTGGGGTTCAGGGAAGAGGCCCCCGGATCGGCCCAGCACTGACCACATCCACACCCTCGGAGGGGAAAGAGGCCGTCTGGGGGAGGCTCAGCACACCTCGCGGCCCGGGTCCTGCCCTCCCAGGAGGCAGATCCACCGAGGGAAGTGTCGCCAGCTCCCTATTCCCAGGCTGCACCCTGTCTCTCTCTCGACCCCCAAACCGTTGTCTGTCCCACAGCAATTCTGCCAGCGACCCAAACCCGGACTCACCCGCCAAGCTACAGCTGGTGAGCTTTGGGCCTTTGAGGCCTCGAGGCGGGCAGAGCCCCTGCACGCCCCCCCCCCCCGCAACTGCACTCGTCCCCCCACCGCCCGCCCCTGCATGCGCCCCCAGCTCAGCCCTCCAGAACCCTTTCCGGCCTTTGCCCAGCCCTGCGACCTCGGGGTGAAGCCTCCCACCAGCAGGGAACAACACAGAAGGCTCAGCACCATGTGGCACAGCGTGTCCCCTTAACTCCCCCCGGCAGGGGCTGAGGAGGTCCCCCTATCCACCCAGACCACACTGAGCAGGCCCTGATGCCCCAGCACCGCAGGCCACACCCGGACACCCAGGTTTCCCCTGGGGTCCCTGTGGTGCGGAGCTCCTCCAGGGTGAGGGGCGCGATGCCCGCCTGCCCGCCGAGGTCTGGGCAGACGAGTGAGGGACAGAGACCCCACATGTGCCTCTATCCACGCGGGCTCCACACTCCCCCGCCCCACTCACCCACCGCGCTCTGGGGACGGGGACTCCGGGGCGTGGGGCGCCTCCGAGCCCGCCGCCCCGCTCCCCCAGCCAGGCTGCACAAGCCCACCGCCCGGTGGCCCAGCCAAGGTCAAGGGTTCACCGTCTGAGAAGCCAGAAAGGAAGAGAGCCCGCCCCCTCAGCAGCCCACCCTCCCACCCGCAGTCACCGTTGGTCCCACCCACACCGGGACCTCGCCTCATTCCCAACCTTCCTTTGCTCTTGAAAAAAGAGGATTAAATGATCTCTGATTAAAACTCACAACCTCCCACCACCATCTAGAGCCCAAAGGAGAAAAACAAGACCCACAGGCCCCCAGAAGGAGAGGTGCAAACACAGGTAAACAGCATCATAGAAAAATGAAGGCCAGGTGCCTGGAGGATCAGTGGGGCTGAACATCTGATCTGGGCTCAGGTTGTGATCTCCAGCCCGTGAGTTCAAGCCCCCAGTAGTGCTCTGAGCCGACAGCTCGGAGCCCAGAGCCTGCTTCGGATTCTGTGTCTCCCTCTCTCTCTGTCCCTCTCCTGCTGGCACTCTGAATCTCTCTCTCTCAAAAATAAATGAACATTAAAAAGATTTTTAAATAATAAAATAAAAAGAACAATGATGGCAAAGGGCAGATCACACACGGGGACTTCAACGCTGGAGCCCGGGGAGCAGAGGACCCTGTGGGGTGGGACTCTGCTGGCCTGGGCCACTTACCCTGACTCAGTTCAACCTTCTCAAGTGGTATCTCTCTTTTTTGCAATCAGTCCAACAGATACCACATTTATTTTCTCCACTCGATTGGCACTTTTTCCATTTTGTATTACTATCATCTTTTATGTTTCACATCGGCACGGGCTTTACAAAGTACTTTTGTAAACATGGCCTCCTCCACTGAATCCTTGAAGCATCCCCTTAGGTAGACTAGTTACTCTGGCTGTACAGGTGAGAAAGGGTCCCAAAGCCCGCCTGCCGCTGCATGGGGCCTGAAAGCAGACGCCTTGCTCCCGGTCTCCAGGGCCAGCACTGTGTGGCTGGCAGGCGCCCAGCCTTAAATCTCTTCCAGGAGCCCCTGGGCACACACCATCCCAGTCTGCCTGCAGAGTCAGATAGGCTGCTGGGGGTGGGGGCTGGGCAGGAGGGAAAGTGGGAGGGGCTCCTGCGGACTTGCGGCCTTCCTGAGGCCAGGGGAAGGGCTGCCTAGGGTGCTTTCCATTAAGCCTGAGAAAACAAAAGCAGCCTTTCAATAGACAGGATCTGAGCCTGCACGTGCACAGACATGCCTCTCTTTCCTTGCTCGAATCCCAGCCCTGGTTACACGTCACCTCATTTGGAAAACAAGGCAGCTGGACCCCAGACCATAGTTTGCCACTTTGATCTGATCCTCAAGTCTTGAGGGTCAGCAAGGAGACAAGGGAACGAACGAATAGGGAGTTTGTGCCGTGCGTGTATTCAACACGCACTGGACCACAGGTTTGGGGAGGGGGTTGGGAGAGCCCTAGTCTTGGTCACCAGCAGCACTCAGTGCTGTGGACGCTCAATTGAGTAGCAGGAGTGTATAACCTGGACAGAGAGCAGCACCGGATGCACCATGATGAGAAGAAACCAGGTAGGGGAAACCAAGTTAGCTCTGCTGACAGAGGCAGAGGAACATTCTGAAATGTGGGGAGGGGTGGGACAGGGGCAACAGCAATGTGGAACAAGATAGGACGCAGATACTGAGGTTCAACAGGTGTGGAGAGAAGGACTGGGAGGAGGACTGGAATTGGGGCCACCTCTGTGCATGGAGCCTGGGGCCTGGGTTTGGTACAACTGAAGGCTGACGAGAAGGGGACAAGGGAGAAACCCTTCTGCTTCTCATCTGTGTGGTTCCAAACACCGACACAAACCCTTGAGCTGAGCACCAGCCTGGTGACGCAGACCCTGGTCTGGAATCTAGCAACAACCAGGACGCCATTTTGGTAGCCGCCTTTGAGGATTTAGTGGAGGCCATGTTTACAAACAGATTTTGCAAACTGTAAAAGCCCGTGCCGACTTCCTGGTTCTCGGTCTATAACCACTGCCCGACCTCCTCGTTCACACACAGGCAATAAAGTGAAAGACCTCTGCACCGATCTAGCAAGCTGTGGCAAGCACTCTGCCAATGGAGCCACTGTTGGAGAAGCTCATCCAGAGGACGTGACCAATGGCTGACCAGAGAGCAGGCCCTGGGCAATCGGAGGGTCCTCACTTGCTCTCTGTCCTTGGGATGCACTCACAAGGGGGGCTGTTTCAGGGACACAGTCTTGAGGGAGCAGGTGGTGTTGACACCACGTGGATTGAATACATGACCAAACCCAGTCAAGGTCTCTATATAAACTTTTAGATTCTGGTGGACAGGTGTGTGGCCACCCAATACTAAGTTCATATGTGAGTCCCTTGCTTATTAAAACTGCCACCTACCAACCTGGAGTGGCCTGCCTTTTTCTTCAGTCACTCCTTGCCCTCCATGTATGGTGGCCTGTTTCAGATCCCACTCCCCACCCCCACCCCCACCCCACCGAGGAAAATTCCTGAGGTTTCAAACCAACAGCAACAAGTCTCTGTGACTGAAGATCTTGCTGACAAAGGCTCTAACCCAACAGTGGCACCCTCAGTTTTGGACCCACCACCTTCCTGACATGGTCACTGGATACATTCCTTTTGAAAGGAAGATGCACTTTGTTATCGGGCTCCTGTTAAAACTAAACACCTGACCCAAGGAAGCTTGGACATTTTGGCTTCATAGTCACATTTGCGGGTTGGTCAACTTGGACTCAACTTCTCACCAAGTGGGAGGGATCTGATAAGCCCTGCTTGTCACAGGGGGATGGTACATTTAGGGGTGCAGCTGGCCTGGCCCAAATGTCTCAGTTCTACGTGGAAAAGTGGCAGATGTCCCTTTGGGGAGGATTTATCCCCCAGTCTGCCGTCTGAAGCAAAGTGCTGGCTCAGCAGCGCTCTCAGGTCACCGGACCTGGACCACTGGGGTTCAGTGAAGCTAGAACCCAGTGCTGTCTCTGGCTGATGCAGACACTCAGCCTCAGAGCCAATTACTCACAGCCGGACATGGAGGCTGTCATTCTACTTGGGGGGCAGAACTCAGGGCCATTGTCATGGCTCTCACCAACAGATCAGCCTTCCTGTAATTCTACTGACCCTTGGGCTGTGCCAATGGCCTATTTGGTCAGGCACTTGGAAAGCTACGCTGGTTACAAATCTCTCCTTGGAGAGAGAAATAAAGCCAACTGCTGACCTAACATCTGAGGAGCCTGCTGTCTGATGAGACGGGCCTGGAATCAATGTGCTGAGGGAGAATCACCCCCATTGCTGCCTGGATCCATCATCATCCCGGATGCAGCAAGACGTGCACCATCATCGACTGGGCACGAAGTAAAGGGTCAGGATCTGATTTGGGTTTGTGACTGTTCCATTTGTCTCGCAAGGAGGGAGGCCACATAGCAAGGGGCATTTTCCCCACCTGCTCCTGGCAGATGGACTTGATTGGATCTCTGACCTTCTCTGAGAGCAGCGGTGCCTCACCACTGCTGACGCTTTTTTAGGGTACATGTTTCTTTTCTGGTCCAATCAACCTACTCCAGCAATAGCACTATGGCCCTTGAAACTAATCTGCTTCATGTTTTGGCTTTTCATACCATTTTTAGTCTGACAATGGTGTGCTTTTTATTGTAAAGCCTCTTGACAGTGGGCTGATACTCAAGGTAGTTAGTAGATCTTTCATGCTTCCTACCACACCATTCACAGGCTGAACAGCCTTGTCAAAAGTTGACTGAAAGGGATGTTTTTTAGTCTTTTCCCCTCACCTCCTCCTAGTCTGCCTTAGTAAGGCAGCTTTGGTCGCCCTGTGCTCCTATCCCCCTAAAAGCATAATCTCGTCTTGGCTACTTCCTGAGTAATGATCCGGACAGGTTATATAGACCTGTTTTGGAAATTCCTGGACACGATGCTTCTTTCTTTTCCCTCACAGCCTAATGACACCCCCAGGCTGGCCAGGCTGGTACCTCCCCTTGGGAGCAGCCCAGCCAAAAGAGGGAGGGGAGGCGCTAAGAGATTCAAACTTATTCTGGCTCAGTACTAAACTAGGATTCTGGGATTTACTTGGTCCTAGATTATAAGGGTAATGACCGCTTGATTGAATACATTGCTAAGTCCCAAGGCCACACACACATAATGGATTTCCATACATTTTATAAAAATGTTCTTGTTTTGGGGCGCCTGGGTGGCTCAGGCAGTTGAGTGTCCAACTTCAGCTCAGGTCATATCTCACAGCTTGTGGGTTTCAGCTCCGCATTGGGCTCTATGCTGACCGGTCAGAGGCTGGAGCCTGCTTCAGAGTCTGTGTGTCTCTCTCTGCCCCTCCCCTGCTCATGCTCTCTCTCTCTCTCTCTCAAAAATAAATAAACACTAAAAAAAAAATGTTCTTGTTTCTCCTGTTGAAACAGGAAAGGATTCTGATTGGTGCCATTCAGGTCACATGCCAACCACTGTAGCCTACCACTGGCTACACTGATGTCAATCACTATTCCAAGAGAGTAGGGTGGTACAGTTGGCTGGGACTGGGGGGAAGCAACTGTGTAAGACAAGGAGGGTGGGATTTCGCTTACCAGAAAAAGAGAGCTTGGACAAGCAAAAAGGGACAGACCCCCACACTTACAGAACACAACTTTACATGTATAAAATATGTATATAAACATAAAGGAATATCTGGATATGTTACATGTGCACCCCAGAAAGTTTGAGAAATATCTATTGGCTAAATTTCTTCTTCCTGTCAACAAAATTCTATGTCAATATGGGAGACTTTAGATAGTTCATTCTTAACTAAGTCAGGATATATTAATCACCCTGGGTTCAAGAAGTGTTCATGATTAAATGAAAAAATTGTTTGATGCATGGCAGACCCTTAATAAGTGTTATATCTCCCCTGCACCACTATCCTTCTAGTCTCTATGATGTTACCAACAAAAACATGATTTTTGATAGGTGAGGTACAGCTTACTCACTATTTGAATTGGCAGTAGGTAACAGGTAAATTTTATCAACTTTTTTTTTTTTTTTTTTGGGACAGAGAGAGACAGAGCATGAATGGGGGAGGGGCAGAGAGAGAGGGAGACACAGAATCGGAAACAGGCTCCAGGCTCCGAGCCATCCGCCCAGAGCCTGACGCGGGGCTCGAACTCACGGACCTCGAGATCGTGACCTGGCTGAAGTCGGACGCTTAACCGACTGCGCCACCCAGGTGCCCCAACAGGTAAATTTTAGAAAGCCTATGCTAGCACGGCATTGCTGACCTACTTACCATCCTCCTCGAGGGGTAAGATGTACCCTTGTTCGGCCTTACTCTGATTTGTGATGCTAACGCAATGGAAGGCTTTATAATTAGACCCACATAAAACAACATGCCAATCTTGTAAACCTTACATCCTGAAGCACTTTAACCTCATGGCTAAAGTCACTATCAGACATGCTTCAATGAGTTCAAAGTCTTATTTCATATACCTGACTCAGTAGGAGGGTTATTGTAATTGTCTGCTTTGTCTTCTGCCCCTGTAACCTTACAACCTGTTTCTGTTTTGGGCTTCCTTAACTCTCAACTGTTGGTTGCCCATCCCTGGTGGAATCCAAGATGGCAGTTCAGTTTTGTCAACCTTTCTACTTAGTCTGGTCTCTTATCCTGAGTATTCCAACTGTCCACTTATCTGGTTCCTTTGGCCCCAACTCTGGTTCCTTGAATGGGCTCCCCTGGTTCCCTGCCCATCTCCTACTCCTCAGGATTATTGATTTCCTTGCCCTCCTGTTTCCTAAGGACAGGATTCCAGCACTCAAGGTGTCGATGCTCCTTCCATGCTGTCTTTGCTGCCAATGCCTGTCAGGTCTTGTGTCTGTTGTTGGCACCTTCCCTTTTTTCCACTCCACCCTTAAATGTCCATTGAATTTAGCTGCATGGAGCTCTTTGATGACTCAGTGAAAGGGGGCCTGGTGAAGTGATGGGCAGAGAGGCCAGAATGAAGGCAGCTGATACAGACTTTTTAAGGGATGTGGCTTTGAAGGACTGCAAAGGACCAGCACAGCTGACTTAGATGGGAGAGAGCTGAGGGTACCTATAGGTCACTCACTCAGAGTGATCCAGTTGGGAGGGAGCAGTCGGATATAGAGGAGAGAGAAAGAAGAGGTGATAGCCTGAGGTTGTGGGGACGCAGAGATGCCATTTTCCACTGTGAGAACAGAAAGAGAGAGCGAGCAACAGTGAGCGGAAAAAGAGAATGAGCACATACACGAAAAGATGCAGAAACAAGAGTTGGCAGGTATGCTTACTGCCTTGCCTCTAGTCTCTTGTAAGGCCCAGTGGCTTGAGAGACTTTAAAAATTTAAGATACTTTCTACTGACTTTTTTTTCTTTATACTCACCCAAGTAAGTTTCTAAGGCTTGCAAGCAAGAAAATTTGACCATGACATTGCTGATTTCAACTCATCAAAATTTTCAGCATTATTTTTTTAAAGTTTCTATTTACTTATTTTGAGGGGGGTAAAGGGCAGAGAGAGGGAGAGAGAGAGAATCCCAAGCAGGCTCCTCACTGTCAGCACAGAGCCCGATGTGGGGCTTAATCCCATGAACTGTGAGATAATGACCTGAGCCGAAATCAAGAGGTGGACGCTTAACCAACTGAGCCACCCAGGTGCCTCCAGCATTATTTTTTAAAGTGTGAGTATGGATGACACACGATGGTACATTAGTTTCAGATGTACAACACATGATTCAACAACCCTATGCCTTCTGCTGTGCTCACCACAAACGCAGCCACCATTGGTCACCACACAATGCTATTACCATTGTCTTGACCATATTCCCTGTGCTTTCATCCCTGTGACCAACATTATTTCTACAGGGCAGACTCTTGACCTGAGCTTATTATAAGAAACTCCAGAGTCCCTAGTATACTTGGAACCCACCACTCTTGTTTTTTCTGTCTCTAAACAGCTCACCTGGCCTCCTGCTACACACAGAAAATAAGCCATGTGAAGGAAACACCTTTCTTCACATATGTGTATTTTTTCCCTGTGCCTTACCTCCTTGGAATTTCTGCCACATCTGCATGGGGAAAACTTGGGGGGAAAACAGTATCAGCTGGGTGTACTCCTCCAGTAACAAGTTTCCTGGTTTTCTTATCTTCTTGAGATACAACTTATCAATCCATCTGATGTATTTGTCGGGCGTCTTTGGTTTTGGAGAGAAATTATCACTGTAAAAACGTAATCACGTGGAGAACCCTAACAGTTTGCAACTACACCGTTTGCACACAGCCACCAAGTCTGCTGCTTGGGCTAAACTTACCCAAGTATTGGAAAATACCAACATTCACAAACTATTTAGTGGCCCTCTCTTGGCAACTGCTTGTCAACTTAGAAACCATGAGGGTACGGTGATCAAAGGCCACCTCCCCAAGATCTGACTCCACCGGTCTTCCTTGTTCTCCCAACAAAATGCATGCTTCTGCCACTTTCTGAAGGCTTGCATCAGGCTGCTTCACTGTTAGCAAAGACCTGTAAGTACAAGTAGTGACTGTTTTCATAAAGGCCAAAATCCTCTTCAGGTTTTTTTCAGTTAGGGAGAACAAGTGCTCACGCAGGTCTTTTGTAAAAACCAAGTGGTGTGACAGGAGCATTAGGAAAACAGGGCTTACTCTTTGTTTATGTCATGTCAGCTGATGTAGGTTCCATAGCAATGCTCCCGGCTGGGAGGGGACACCTGCATCCTTTGTGCAAGGGATCACCCCATAATGACAGTGGCATGGGGCACATGTGCAAGGGACTGGGGAGGCTTCTCAACCAGCTGCACTTTAGATCCATGTGGGGCTGGTTACCATCAGAGATGTACCAGTACACATCCCTATCAACTTTTTTTTTTTTTTCCTGGCTCCAGCCTGTTTTCTGGCGACTTCTCCTTTGAATAGTTCTGGCTGGATGAGAACTGTACGCTCATGCCTTTTTGTGCCAACAGCTATATTCTTTGTGGCACTTCCTGATCCATTTTCATCTTGTTAAAACTCAACTCTCCCCCTCAATTTCCAAGCCCATTTTTTAAATGTTTATTTATTTTGGGGGCGGGGGAGAGGCAGAGAGACACAGAATCTGAATCAGGCTTTAGGCTCTGAGCTGTCAACACAGAGCCCGACACGGGGCTTGAACTCACAAACTGTGAGATCATGACCTGAGCATGACTCATGCTTAACTAATGACTGAGCCACCCAGGTGCCCCTCCAAGCCTATTTTAATGAAGTGTGGATGCCAGTGATATCAGCACAAACACTGAATGGCAGATTCTTAATGCTATTGTATTAATTCAGTAATCTCCATGTTCTTTTGCCCATCCTTGTTCTTCTGCACGTCCCAACTGAGCCAGACTGCTGCTGCACAATCCCCACCTGTCCAGACAGGGAAGCTCTTCCTGGCTGCAGGCACCGCCCTAGCCTTCACCCAGATCCACTCACGTGTGGGTCCTGTGCACCTGCTGTTCCCTGGGCCCACGTGCTCTTTCCCATCTGCTTATCAAACTTCTCCCCTTCAGCACGGGCATCCACCTATTCCATAAAGCTGTAAACCTTCACGAAGGGGCTCTTTAGCTCTAGTCCAAAGGGCCAGTCCTTCTCCAGTTTCTGAGGCACTTAGATGTTTCTATTAGCTTTATTACTTCTGTACTAGGATTATCGATCCCCATCTGGACCATGAGATTGCAAGCTCACACGATGAGGAGGACCCTGCCCTACCCACCCTTCCATCAGTCAGTCAGCACAGTGTGGACTGACAAGATTCAGTACGTGTGGAATGAATCAGTCAATGGGCCTCCAGTGTCTCGCATCTCCTCTGAAGCCACGGAGTGCTCAGGGCTGGAAAGCTGGACTCCTGTCCCACAGACAACAGAGAACTGCTAGAGGTCCTGACCAGTGTCTCCAGGGATGTGAGCTCCCTGTCCTCCTCCTCTGGGAACCCTTTTATCCAGACTTCAGTGAAACTTTATGATGATGCCAGGTGCCTTGAGAAGAGAAAATGGGGGTGACCTTGTCTGGAAGGCATCAAAGATAGTTCTGGAAAGGGGATAAATAAAATCATGAATGTTACTGAAGGGTATTAAAAAACAAATTAAGGTATTTTAGTACCTCAAATAAAATGTAAGAACAAAGAAAGACTATGTTAACGCACGGACAGGACCTAAGAAGGTAGAGTGGCACATCATCACCTGTTCCTGTATTTGGGGGCTTGGCCCTCTTCGCCACAGCTGTTTCCAGCAGTTAACAAATGTCCTTCCTTCTTTCAACACATATTTGAACAGACTCTACAGAACAGGCCTGCGGGCACAAAACCAGTGGAATGAAAACAAGCCCCAGGAACAGGCTTGTCATGTGAAGGTCCCACAACCTAGATGCCCTGGAGACTCCTGCACACTGTGCCCCAGAAACACGCTTAAACAAAAATGTTTACAGAAGTACTATTTGTAGAATAAAAAACACAAAAACAGGGGCGCCTGGGTGGCTCACTTGGTTGAGCGTCCGACTCTTGATTTCAGCTCAAGTCATGATCTCTTGGTTCATGGAACTGAGCCCAGGTCGGGCTCCACACTGACCTTGGGGAGGCTGCTTGGGCTTCTCTCTCTGCCCCTCCCCCACTCACTCTCTCTCAAATAAACGTGAAAAACCCCCACAAAACCAAAAATTGGAAATGACCTCAACAATACAGCAGGTAATTAAGATGTGGTATATTCATGTCATGGAATGAACTACCCAAGAAGTACACACTTAGATGGTGGAGATTCAGGGAACAGACCGTGTAGAGCTCGTGAGGCTCGTGGAGATGAGTCACTCTGACGCACCCCCAGCACCAGGAGACTGGGGAGGGGAGGAGGACAACCAAGGAGCCTCAGAAGGGAAACCAGTGAGGCTGGAGAAAACCCAGGAGAACATGTTATCCGGGAAGTCATGCAAATCAGAGGCGCCTGGGGGCTCAGTCCGTCGGGTATCTGACTTCTGCTCAGGTCATGATCTCGCAGTTGGTGAGTCTGAGCACCACGTGGGACACTGTGCTGATAGCTCGGAGCCTGGCGCCTGCTTGGGATTCTGTGTCTCCCTCTCTCTCTGCCTCTTCCCTGTTCATGCTCTGTCTCTTTCAAAAATAAATAAACGTTAAAAATTTTTAAAAGACGTGCTTCAAAGAGGAAAAAAAGGAAATGAAATAGTGTTTCACATCAACATGGGTGAATTAAAAAATATTAATGAACAAAAGTAAATTATATAATTTTCATCTATATACATGCCATAAACAGGTAACTATGCACAATTATGTCACTTAGGAATACATACGTAGATGACGAAAACTACAGAAAGGTGTTAATTACCACAAAATTCAGGCCAGTGACTGCCTCTAGGGATGAGGGAGGGGTGTAAATGTGAGCACAGGGGGTTCCAGGTCTCAGCCTCAGCAGTGGGTGCCTGGACATAGACATTTTCATTTGTATATTCACTTTGTACTGAGAAGACGAAAGAATACAAAAGAAAAGCATTAAGTGTGACTCATGATTCATGGTTGCTTGGGGTAAAGATGGTTGTTCACACACCGTTCAAGGAGATAAAAGGTGAGCTATGAGGTAGACATGACGGAGTCAGGTCTGGCCAAACTGAGCCCTCTTACCAGACTTTTACTCTGAGATGGATGAGCTGTGAAAGTACCTTGCAATCACCAGCTGCTTTTACACTAGATTTGGAGGAGAAAGAGGGAGGCCGACCTCACCGTGTCTAGCACTGAAAACCTTCATGGTAAACAATCCCTTACAGTTATGTATTTCTTTAAATGTTTATTTATTTTGAGAGAGAGAGAGAGAGAGAGAGAGAACGGGGAGGGGCAGAGAGAAAATCCCAAGCAGTCTCCACGCTGTCAGCGCAGAGCCCAATGTGGGGCTCAATCCTATGAACTGTGAGATCCTGACCTGAACTGAAAACAAGAGTTGGACACTCAAGCAACCAACTGAGCCACCAGGTGTCCCTGGATTTTTTTTTTTTTTTTAAGTAATCTGTACACCCAACGGGGGGCTCGAACTCATGACCCTGAGATCAAGAGTCACCTGCTCCACCGACTGAGCCAGCCAGGAGCCCCTACAGTTGTGTACCAGGTTGCTTTTCAGTCCCACTCAACTCAAAGGGCTTACCCTAGCCCTACTGATTGGGGTTTCTAAGTTGGACAATACACCCTGTTACAAGGCTGAGGGTCCGCCACTGGGACATGGTGACGCAAGGCCAGAAAAGGCGAGGGCAGTGTGCAGGAGGCACAGGTGGGAGGTGGCTATCGTGCTGAGGAGCAGCAGTGCAGGACAGCCCCATCACTGGGGGATGCAAGCAGCAGGCCCAGGAGGGGGGCATCAGGACCCCCACAGCCGAAGGGTGACACTCCCCACGGTGTGCATTTTCCATGTCTCTGATTCTCTACTCACCACCTCTGAACGCCTACTTTCCCAACTTTTAGGTATCTGGGAAGAAAATGAACTGAAAATGAAATCAATAAATTTCATTCTGCTTGGCTACTGAAATTCCCACTAAATGCATAAATTTGTTTTCTGAGTTATCAATGAGTGTTAGAGGACATCTGTTTGAGAGAGAGTTTGCTTTACCTCTGAGTGGATCCAATGCTGGGAAGATGTTGCTTTCATGGCCACGTGTGGAGCTGGAGGCAACCTGAGAAACCACTCCCCTCCCATGGGCTCCCTCCTTGCTCAGCTGGGCTTGGCCAGGTGCCCTCCTTTGCACAGGGCCTGTGCACGCCTCCAGCATCACCCAGGCCACGTTGTGAGTGGGGAGTGGTCTATGCCATTACTCGTGAACCAATCAAGGGCAGGGACCTCTTTTCATTCACTCCCAGTAACTAATAATACCTGGCATATAGGAGGCTGTCAGAATTAAGTTCCTCAAACAAACAAAACTGTAGGGTCCCATTAGTGGCTCCCTGATAAAATTATGAATGTGAAATCAAAGACCCAACACTGACCTTCAGCAGTCTCATCAGGACACCCGTCCTGGGTGGGCTGGGGCAGGGGCAAGGTGGGAGGTGTCTGAGAACAACCCCTCACTCAGATCATTGACCAACCACCCAACACAGGAGAAAAACAACATCAGAGGATTAGCAACCTGAGCAGAGAGGCCAACTAAAAACAGCCAGGTTTCAAGTCCAGAACCATGTGATACAGATGCGACCTCACCCAACTCTGGGGAGAGATGGGAAATAGTTCAAAAAACAAAGTCCACTTCGGAGACATGATTTTATTCTAAAAGCGCTGAAACTTGACTAGTCTTTTATTTTTCCCACTTGGCTTCTCAAAAAGGGCGGCATAGTTAGGAATTCTCTTTGATGTGGTTTTACGGCAGTATTCCCTTCTTCTCTATTCTTTTCCACGAGAACATTCACTTTGATCCGACTTCTACTGCATGGCTGCAGGAGTGGATATGCAGTGATGCTTTCAAACTCCTTCACCTCTCTCTTTGCTCTCCTGTGCCTCCCATGGGTCAGCGGCGTGTTCTGGCCTTTTCTCAAGACTCCCTCCTTGAGTCTCTGTTTTCCCAGCTCTCTGCCCCGCAGCATGCGTTCCTGGTGACCTTTAATTTGTACCTGTTCCCTCTGGCTCACTTGCTTTCTCCTCTGTGCGCTCAGGATGCTGTGCTCCTCTGGCACAATTCTGGGGAAGGTGGTTTCACCAGGAGCCTGTAGTAATGGCCTACATGTCTTATTCTTAACCTCTCTGACCTGACCTGCTCTCTGGATGTGACTTTCTATGTGTCCCCCCTCCCTCGCAGGAACCAAATAATACCGTTTTTGTCTCTCCACGCTTTGGGTTGTTTCCCCCTTCAATTTCTTCTCCATTTCACACCCTGTCTCTTGTTCCCTCAACTCCACTATTCTTTTATTATAGTAAGACTCTGTTTTGGCAAGCCAGTAGTCATGAGAAAGAGCCTGCTCCCTACACAGTGTCTCGTACTCCTCCTGGTATTTCTGAGTTATCAGTTGTCTTGTCGCTGTTGCATGCACACCACCCAGACTCTGTCAAAGTGAGGTAGAGGATTTCATAATGGGACCATCTTTTCACTCTGAACACATTTAAACAGGAGCATACCCTCATTACTGACAGCCAGAAAAGATATGTGGGTGTAATAATTGTGATTTCTACTCCATCACTCCTAGGTGAACCCATGAGCTCTGAAAGTTAAATTACCCCACCAAAATCAATAACTAGTGCTTTAAAAATATAGTATTGGGTGCTTTCAACATAGCGTTTTGTTTTGCAAGCATAGATATAGTGAAACACATCTCCAGTGTAGACAGGGGTCACCTGGGCAGGGTTTTAAACCCAAGGCTCCTTCTCCTAGTAGTTCCAAACCATATGACATGAAGATTACTTACCAAGATTTTCTTCTCCAGTGGGGACAGCTGACCTGTAGCAATCCTGGGGTCTGTAGACATTTTAGCCCAGGACAATCTGGAAGATAAAAAGGCAGAGGTAGATTGGCACATAAGCAGTGTCAGAACACATCTACTCACTTACTGACTGAACCAAAAAACCGAAGTGTTTTGGTCAAGGCCAAGGGCATGTCCCCCCAGAAAGAGAAAACCTGCTAAGAGGCAGGGCTACTCCAGGGCCATGTCCTCCATGGGAAACCACTGCATCCCTGTGATGGAGAATTTAATAAGAGCATAAAATCTTCTCATAGAAACAAAAGGCACACATGTCCCGTGGATTCCACGTGAGCCACTCTGAGTCTCGAATCTGGGACTGGGAGGGGGAAGAGACCCGCTCCTTGGTGAGGCGCTGCACAGGCACATCTCCGCTGGACGGCTCAGTGTCCCAGCCGCCCTCTCTGGGGACACTCCCACACCGCAGGGTCAGGAGTCTGTTCTCTTTCTGCAGTTTCTTGGTCCGGGCCCTCTCCGCCTCTATCAGCACATACAGCATCTCTGCCTTCCAACCTTTTGTTCTGAAACTCTGTTCTCATCTGATTGCCCAACCCTCCACCTGCCGGCCTTACACTGCCACTCATCCTTCACCCCAGATCCATTATGAGACCATTCCCCATTGAACCCCCTTAGGATAGGAATTTGGGGTGACTTTTTGTAATTGGTCAGGCTGATGGCTACACAAGGCTGCCAATGTTTCATGTGTCATTCCTGGTCTGAGTCACTATGAGGTCGTAGTGGAGCCACTGGGGGTGTCTGGCACATCACCTCTGTGCCTCTGTTTGTGCTATTTATGGTAAAGAGCATGGGCTCTGAAGCCTGCCCAAGCTGTTTGAGCCCTAATTCCACGGCTTCTGAGGTGTGTGACTCAGGGCAAGTAGCCATCTCTAAGTCAGGTTCCTCATCTATAAAATGGAGATGTAAGACAAAAACCTGCTTCTCAGGGGTCATAAAGAACAAAGGTGGTTGAGATGGAAGAGCCTCGCACAATGCTTGACATATGGTAAGTCCCTATAAGATGGCAGTCATCTCTCTTCCACAGGTCAAGCCCTGGCTCTCTATAAAGTCTTTCTGGATGATTCTATGTAACAGTGATTTTGCCTTCTGAACACTTAACACTTTCTACTTCTACGATTCATTTGAAAACCAATCGGGGTTTACACCGTGACACCCATATTCCTGTATCATTTTTAACATTTTCATGCTGAAATTTAGACTCTTAAAGGGTGGTAACTACAATTTATATCTACAAACACAATGTGGTTATATTATTGTAATGAATCTGGTATCAAACATTGGATCTCCCTGACCTCTTAGGCACATTCCTGTTTGCCTATAAATACCTTTTTATATTGTTTTAATTTAACTTTTAGGTAACATACACTGCAATGACCCATGTTGATATTTTAAAAATATGACCACCTTATTTATTTCTCCATACACAGAATCTAGCACAGCATCTAACATGAGTATGTGATCCCAAGTGCTCAAAATGATCTGTTGATTGATCATCCCTATCACATGACATCATCCCTCTCTTACATTCCCTGTACTGCCGTATCTCCCTTTTCACTGGGACACTTGCTAGTCTCCCTTAAGGTGTACAAGCACTTCCGTGTCCTGTGCTGGTCCTTGACTCTCACTCTGCCCTCCCAGTACTCGGACTGCATTCTAATCGTTTGTGCTCCTGATGGTCAGATAATAGTCTGCAACTTTGCAGCCCAGCCTTGGCCTAAAGACTGGGCATAAGTGCCTCATCAGTGAGGTTGTGTTGGGAAAGGGCCACGCCTCACAACGCTGGCACATGAGGACAGTATTCAGCTCACGGTGGTTGGGCACTGAATACTGGTCAAAGTGAAAAGGGAGGGAGAGAGGGGAAGAGCTCATTTCGATGTCCATTTCCAAAGGACACACATAGAAACTGCCTACACAATGGGCTCAGCACCAGACCCCCTTAAGACCACGTGACAGCCAGGTAAGTGAAATTATGGGGCCTGTCTTGCTCAGTAGCTTGCTCCGAGTTTCAATCCCTTCACTACTGTGTGTTTCCATTACTGCAGAAAACGGTGGAGCGGGGTGCCTCCCGAGGAGGGAACCACAGCTCGTCTCCTCCAGAAGGTACAGTGGTGGCTCCACCACTCCATATGTAAAGGACTCGGCACCAGCTTGGCTGGGCTGGTGGGGCTGGGAGGGAAGTAGGACCGCCAACGAGAAGCCGTCCCTTCAGGATCACGAGTTTCTACTTTAGACTGTAGATTACAGACGAATGAAAACAGGTCGGTCTTGTGTGTTTTAACTCACGTATTACGGAAATGTCTACTGTCTACCCAGTGGACGCCGGCAATTCGCAGTTGGCTGGACAGGATTCGGAGGCCCCGGTGGAGGTGGGTCCCAGACCCGAAGTCAGCCTACGGCATGGGGAAACGCTACCCACGGCCGTGGCCTCACCAGGAGGCGTGTCAGGACCTGTCCCGCTTCCCCAGGTCCACCCGCAGCACCTCCTGCGCCTCAAGAAGCCCGCTCACTCCTCTTCGGGCCCAGGGCAGCCCCCGAGGCGGGCGTGCGGGGCAGGAGGCCCCGGGAGCGCAGGAACCTGACGGTCCGGACTCCGAGCTGAGCTTTCATCCTCAGCGCAGCCGCAAGAGGGAAATTCCGGCTCTAGGGCCGCACAGTCCCCAGAAATCAGTATTCGGGAAGGCTCCTTCGTTTTTCAGAGGCAGCACCCCAAAGATTGATCCAAGAAACAACTATCCCAGGACTGGATCCTCAGGGGGGGAGCGACCGGAGGCGCAATGCTCATTACCCAGTTTCCCGAACCCGCAGAACCAGGGGGAAGGCAGCGCCCCTGCGTCCTCCGCAGACGTCCTGATCCGGCTCCGGGAACCTCCGGCCACAGCCGCGCTCACTTATGACGTCACAGCAAATGGTGCCTGCAGCTGGGTCGCGGGGACAGGCCGGTCGCGGTCGCGCTCACGTATGACGTCACAACCAATGGCGCTCGCCTCGCGTTGCGCGACACGCTTTGCGCAGTCGCGGTCGGGCGGAGAGGAGGAGGGCTCGGTGGAGGGCACCGGCGAGGCCCGCCCACGTCCAGGGACCGACAGGGAGACCGGCGGGGAGACCGGCCGCTAGCTCGCGCACAGACCCCTACCTCGTGTGGCTCATGGACTCTGGGCGCTCCCGCTCCCACTTCCAGTCGGACCTGGACTTCTGTCCGGACTGCGGCTCCATCCTGCCCCTGCCCGGGGTTGAGGACACGGTCACCTGTATCCGCTGTGGCTTTTCCGTCGACGTGCGAGGTGAGGGGCTGGCGCGGCGGCCGGAGCCTGCGGGCGCGGGGAGTGGGGTCAGCGCCCCCTCCCCGCCCATGTCCATAACCTGTTCTCACTGCGCGCAGACTTCGAGCAGAAGGTGGTCAGGACCACGTTTGTGTTCCACAAGGTGGGGACGGCGGTGCCCGTGGCGGCGGACGAGGGCCCTGAGTTCCAGGGGCCCGTGGTAAGTAACCGACGTCGCGGACTGGCCCCATCAGGGAGCGCGGGGAGGAAATGCAGGCGTCAGCGCAGAGATCGGGACCCAGATCCCGGAGAGGGAAGCGGGGTGTCTGCAGCAGCAGCGTGTGGTGTGAGGACCGTGGGCTCTGGTTCCGGGTGGGCCCCCCAGGACACCCTGACACGCCCGTGCTGACCCGCCAGGTGGACCGGCGCTGCTCGCGATGCGGCCACGAGGGAATGGCCTACCACACCCGGCAGATGCGCTCAGCCGACGAAGGGCAGACCGTCTTCTACACCTGCACCAGCTGCAGGTGCGTGTCCTGCTGCCTTCTGCCCCTTCTCTGTTCACTAACCACATTGATGCGCTGATTTGCTCCCTGTGCGGGATAAACCGTTAGTTTCTCTGTTCCCATCCCTTATTTCTGTTCAGTTCAGGTAATAGGGGGATTTGTGGGGTTTTATTTTTGAAAATTACATTTCTCTTAGCCTTTTTATAGCCACTGAACTAACCCTTTTGAGATATGCAAAAGCAAAAGGAAAACTGGAAGGCGAGTATTGCTCGCATGTTATGTTGGAATTTCCTCTACACTCGAGTTAGTTTTCCTTTTCTGAGCATTAATCGCGTGTGCCTTCAGTCCTTCGTCTTTGGTGTTCTGTAGTTTCACCAGAGTATATCAGGATGTGCTTTCTTTTCTTGATCCTGTGCTGGACTTTCTAAAACAGGATTATTTTCCTCCGTCATCCTTGGAAAATTATCAGCCATTATGTCACTAAATATCGCTTTTACCCCATGTTCTCAACTTTCACATTCTAGAGCTCTAATCAGTTTATTAAGCCCCCTTCTGTGTTTCATTTTTTCCCATCCCTTTTCTCATCATGCTGCCTCTGCCTCCTACAGTTCACTAATTCTGTCTTCAGTTTATTCCAATTATTGTTACTTAAAAATTTTTTTTGAATTCTACTTCATTATTTTTCAAATATCTTCTGTCATAATTAATAATTCCCAATTTCTAAGTCATACTTTATTTATTTTTAAAATTTTATTTTAGAGCACAAGTGGGAGAGAGAGGGGCAGAGGGACAGAGGGAATGTCAAGCAGGCTCCATGCTCAGCGCAGAGCCCAATACAGGGCTTGATCCCATGACCCTGAGATCATGCCCTCAGCCGAAATCAAGAGTCAGATGCTCCAGTTAATACGTCCCGCTTTTGATTTCGGCTTAGGTTGTGATCTCAGGGTTCCAGACTTCCAGCCCCACGTTGGGATCTGTGTGCAGAGCCTGCTTATGATTCTCTCTGTCTGCCCCTCCCCCGCCTTGCTCTCTCTCAAACTAAACAAATAAACTTAAAAGAAGAGATGCTCCACTGATTGAACCACCCAACCTTAGGAAGTGCTCCTAAGATTTTATTTTTAAGTGAGCTCTACACCCAATATGGGGCTCAAACTCAGAACCCTGAGATCAAGAGTGACATGCACCTGGAATCAGCCAGCCAGGTGCCCCATTTGTTAACTTTTTTTTTTTTTAGTTGTTTATTTTTGAAAGAGAGAGTGTGAGCAGAGGAGGGGCAGAGAGAGAGGGAGACAGAGTCCCAAGCAGGCTCCACACTGTCAACTGAGCCTGATGCTCAACCGACTGAGCCACCCAGGTGTCCCTCCTCCTTTGATCTTTTAATTGAATGTCTTGTCTTATGCTGGAGCCTCTTCTTTTGCTCAAATATAATGACTCGTTTCTTTCTCCATAGGTTTCAGGAGAAAGAAGACTCTTGATTTTTTTTTCTGGGCAACTCAGCGATCCCTCCCTCTTCTCTTCCTTTGAAGGTGAAGGATATTGGGTTCTTAGATCCCTTGTCCATCCTAGGTGCAATGGTTTGCTCCCATAGGACATTATTATGTGTCATTGTCCCCAGAGTACACTTACTCTATTTTTCCTTATTAAAGTTATATTTTTTTATATAAGCCAGACATCTGTATGTTATTTATATGTCTTGTTCTGACAGGAATTTAAATGAACTTACAGAGATATATTTGTTCTTTCAGTGAGTATATGAGCTACAAAAAATAATATAAATTAGAACAAGAAAGAAAAAAAAAAGAGCCAAGAATGGGACTAATATAAAAAAGTAATTATAAGTCTTCCATCACTAAATGTATTTGGTTCCTGAGTTTAGGGAAACAAACGAGGAGTTGGGAGAGTGGGATACTCAACAGGTAACTTAACCAGATCTCTTGACATGTGAATTTGGACAACAAAACATCTGTTACCAAGGGATACCAGTATGTACTTGGTACCAATTGACACTTTGAAAATTGTTTTGCTATTGCCCTTGAGATAAATGTAATACATATTCATCGTAATCATATATAGAGAGGCAAAAAGAAAAGAGTATTTTTTTGTGAATCCCACTGCACAGAGATACTGTCTTTTTTAATGGGCTTTACTATACATGCTGAGTTGTATCTTGATTTTTATCAGTTTGAACCAAAAACTTGTAGTTCAAACACAACATATTCAGATTTACTCTGGAAATCTGTATTTTTGCATTCCTTGGCTTAAATGGTGATCAAAGGGTGATAGTAACCATGATTACCTTGTAATTGTGTGGCCTTTATATGTTCAGGGCTCTCAAACTTACCGTCTTGTTGTTTGTTTTTAATTTTTTTTTTTTAAGTTTATTTTTGAGAGAGAAACAGTGTGACTAGGGGAGGGGCAGAGAGAGGGAGACACAGAATCAGAAGCAGGCTCCAGGCTCCGAGCTATCAGCACAGAGCCCGATTTGGGGCTCAAACTCACCAACCATGAGATCATGACCTGCACCGAAGTCAGACACTTAGCCGACTGAGCTACCCAGGTGCCCCTACCCTGTCTTGTTTGACCCCCATAGCAACTTGGAGGGATGCGCAGGGCAGACTTTACTGTGCATCTGAACTTTCCCACCCCACTTCTGAAATCTGAAACAAATCTGTTTTATCTACCCCATTTTAAGCCTCCCCTGGCCCATAACACCGACTGGGTAAGGTCCAAGTTTCTGAGCAACATACAGGACCTCCTGCATAAACGCACCTACCTGCCAAGCCTCACCTGATACTCCTCTTACATCCCAAGCAACGCAAAACTGCATTTTCTTCAGTGCACACACTGAATTTGTAAACAGCTCTCTACCAAACAAAAAGCCATTTGCTGCCTTCCAGTTCCTTTTACCCCTCTTTGCTTCCTTAGAAACATGCACCTGTTTCTATCATCACACAAACTTACGACCATTTCTGTGCTTGATCGTACTCCCCTCCACCCCAGAGAGCGTGCTGGCAAGAAGTAAGTAAATTCAGTTTCACAGAAGAGATTAGTATCTTTCAGTGTCTAAGATGTTAGTCCTACAGCTTCCCCTTCAGGGCTTCCCCATCAGGCTGGGAGCTGTAAGGCCGAACACAGAGCCAGCAACAATCCCGGTTGAAGGCCCCATTAAGGACCTTGCCCCAACACCTGCACACACACAGGGCGACCGCCAGAACCCATCCTTTTATTTACTTTATTTTTTAAGGTTTATTTATATTGAGAGACAAAGAAGTTCACACAAGGTCTGCGCTGTGAGTGCGGAGCCCCACGAAGGACTCCATCCCACGATCCTGGGATCATGACCCAACTGGTAATCAAGGGTCTGGCGCTCCAGGACTGAGCCACTCAGGTGCCCCCCACCCCACAACCCATTCGTGATCGAGTGCTTCTCCCTGCTCCTGGGGCCCAATTCTCCATTCCCAGAGGCAAGGAAACGGAAGACCCGCTCAGGCGGGGTGGTTACTACCGCCAGGACAGATGTTCTCCCCTGCACCTGCACCCCCATCCCGTACCCCCAACCCCACTGCACCGGGCAGCATCCGCATCCGCTCCCACTGCACCGGGGGCCGCACCCCTATCCCGCATCCCCACACCCGCGCTGCGGCGCCCCACGGGATCTGCCCTTCCGGACCGCCCCTCCTGGCGCTACTCTGCAGCGCTTGCGCCCCGCCGCCCACGCGCCACACCCGCAGTGACGCCTCTTCCGCCAAGTCAGTGGCTCCTGCTGGCGGCGCCTGCGCACTGTCACGTTACGGCGGAACTAATCCGGCGACGCCTGCGCTTAGACGCGTGCAGTGCCGTGGAAGGGAGAAGGGGAACTACGGAGTGCGTCACACCCGGAAGCAGCGGGCCGGAAGTGGGGTTGGACAGGTTCTCCCCAGGGGTGGGGAAACGGAGGCCCAGGAGGAGGGGGAAAAAAGAAGGTGGAGGATCCTGGCTGCCACCCTGAGTCCGGCCCGGCCCGCTTAGAACCCTGAGACACAGAGAAAAGGAAGGGCGTGTCGTCCCCCTTCCTCCCCTCCTCCCTGTCCTCAGCCTTAGCCATGGCCGAGGCAGGGGCCGGGCTGAGTGAGACCGTCACTGAGACAACGGTTACCGTGACAACCGAGCCCGTGAGAAAGGCGGGGGGGGGCGGTGATACCGGGAGGGAGGGGATAGGGCTGTGGGCCGAGTGGGGTCGGATACCTGGGCCGGGGACAGTCGCCAGTACTGGGGCTTTGGGCAGCGGTAGAGATGCTGCCGGAGGCTACTCAGGCGACACGTGACAGAGAGTTAGAGTCGGGGCGCAGGAGCTGCTGCGCGCGGGCGGGGCTGGAGACCCAGGGACCGGAGCTCGGGGTGTTGGGGTGGGGGGGGGCGGGGGGATCGAAGGGCTCCATGCGAAGGCTTGGCTGCAGGCAGGCTGGCCGCCAGCACAGCTGCCAGCACGTGTTTGTGCAAGGGGTGGGCGTGAAGGGAGGTGCAGGGGTCGCGGGAAGGAGAAGGGCGAGATGGGAGAACTGTTGAGAAATAGAGACACAAGTAGCCTGCCTGCAAGAACGGGTTGAGTTGCTTTCAGAAAGAGGGTGTAGTCGTTACCCCCGGGTTATGGGGGGACGCGTGGGTGCGAGGGGGTAGGTAGGTAAGAAGAGGGGAGCGCCGGGCTTGAGGATGGGAGAGATCAGGACGTGGTTCTTTCTCTATGGGAGTCAAGGGTTAGGTACTGGGGACTGAGGAGATCGTGCTCAGGTACTAATACCACCGAGGAGGATTTGGGGAGGAAGACGGAGAAACAGCGAGGATTATGTTTTCCTTTGAAGACTTGCTGGGACCTTCCCTAGGTTAGGAACTGTGTCTTCCCCATGTCCTAGCAGTTGTCACAACCCCCCAAGGGTCTCCTTGAGGTCAGAGACCTGCTCCAGTTGCCCTTTCCCTGCACTCGGCTCCTCTGTTGGTCTGTCTGGGGCACTAACTGAACCGGGCCCTCGGGAGGGAGCTGGGCAGGTCAGGAGGAGGGAGCTAGCTGTGTCTGTCTGTCCTTCTTAACCTTCCAGGAGAACCGGAGCCTGACCATCAAACTACGGAAGCGGAAGCCAGAGAAGAAGGTAGAATGGACGAGTGACACTGTGGACAACGAGCACATGGGACGCCGCTCATCAAAGTGTGAGTGTTTCCCTCTTCCATCTGCTCACACCTGCCCACAGGCCTGTCTGCCACCTGCTCACACCGGCTCCCAGGCCTCTTTTCACCTGCTCACACCTGCTCACACCTGCCCACAGACCTGTCTGCCACCTGCTCACACCTGCCCAGGGGCCTGTCGCTGCCACCTGCTCACACCTGCCCCCAGGCCTGTCTGCCACCTGCTCACACCTGCTCACACCTGCCCACAGGTCTGTCTGCCACCTGCTCACACCTGCCCAGGGGCCTGTCACTGCCACCTGCTCACACATGCCCACAGGTCTGTCTGCCATCTGCTCACACCTGCCCACAGGCCTGTTGCTGCCACCTTCTCACACCTGCCCCAGGCCCATCTGCCACCTGCTCACACCTGCCCCCAGGCCTGTTGCTGCCACCTGCTCACACCTGCTCACACCTACCCACAGGCCCATCTGCCACCTGCTCACACCTGCCCCCAGGCCTGTTGCTGCCACCTGCTCACACCTGCTCACACCTACCCACAGGCCCATCTGCCACCTGCTCACACCTGCCCCCAGGCCTGTCTGCCACCTGCTCACACCTGCCCACAGGTCTGTCTGCCACCTGCTCACACCTGCCCAGGGGCCTGTCACTGCCACCTGCTCACACCTGCCCCAGGCCTGTCTGCCACCTGCTCACACCTGCCCAGGGGCCTGTCACTGCCACCTGCTCACACCTGCCCCCAGGCCTGTCTGCCACCTGCTCACACCTGCTCACACCTGCCCACAGGTCTGTCTGCCACCTGCTCACACCTGCCCAGGGGCCAGTCACTGCCACCTGCTCACACCTGCCCCAGGCCTGTCTGCCACCTGCTCACACCTGCTCACACCTGCTCACAGGTCTATCTGCCACCTGCTCATACCTGCCCCAGGCCTGTCTGCCACCTGCTCACACCTGCTCACACATGCCCACAGGCCCGTCTGCCACCTCTCACACCTGCCCACAGCCTGTCACTGTCTACTTGTCACACCTGTTCACACCTGCCCAGGGGCCTGTCACTGCCTCGGTGATTCCAGGCATCGGGGACATGAGGCTAAGACTGGAGGAAAAGGGAGGGAGGGCTTGTCCTGGGACAGACCAGGGCCTGAAATCAGGAGGCATCAGCGGGCAGAAGCGAGGCTTTAGACCCTGGCCAACAGGAGGAGGGTTTGGGGGCCTGAGTCCCCGGGGGGTGGGCCTGGGGAAGCTGGGTCTTGCACGGTGGAAGCAGTTGTTACTGAGATCTGGTGGGTGAGGAACTGACTGTATCTTAACTTTTGTCCCTTTTTTACTGGGCTCCTCCCTCCAACTCCAGGCTGCTGTATTTATGAGAAACCTCGGGCCTTTGGCGAGAGCTCCACTGAGAGCGATGAGGAAGAAGAAGAGGGCTGTGGTCATACACACTGTGTACGGGGCCACCGCAAGGGACGGCGTCGTGCGACCCCAGGACCGAGCCCCAGCACCCCTCCCCAGCCTCCTGACCCCTCCCAGCCTCCTCCAGGGCCAATGCAGCACTAAATTCCTCTCTGCCCCACCATTCCTGTGTCTGTCTGGCCCTGAATGTATTCATGTGGCTACTTGGGGACTAAACCCATGGTTTGACCCCTTCTCCAGCCCCCTCCTGCCCTCTCCTCTGCCTGACGGAGGGAGGAGGAGAGGAGGGTGAACAGAGATCCTGGAATTCTGACTTGCTGCTATTCCAGAACCCAGGCTTCTGGGTTCTCCCAGCCCTCATTTCTCCTTCCGGTCCTCATCCTCTGCTCTCCTGGGATCCAGGCGTCTTGGTTCCAGTCTCTTCCCTTTGTTCTCACTGCCAAACTGCCTGTCCTGGGATCCAGTCTCTTGGCCCCTTGCATTCTCTATTTGAGTCCCAAACACTTAAATTGGGTTTTCAGCAGTCCCAGCTTTCACTGCCAGGGTCCCAGTTAGATTCCGGGCAATCTTGCCCTAGCTATGCTTGTTAATCCTGGCTTGGAGCTCTTCCAGTAATGTATTTATATAAGCCTGTGGGATGTGTGGGCTCCCAACCCTACCCCCTCATGCCCTCCAGAGGGGCTGGGAGAGAGAGAGGTCTTTGCTTTATCACCTTTAATGGAAAAGGACATAGTGATGGCCTCTCCTCACCCTTCTCACGTGATACAGGATCTGACAAAGCTGGCTTGGGGATTGGACACCTAGAGCCAGCCTTCTCCTGCATCTTGTGGCTTCAGAGACAGATCCAGCTTTGTCCCATGGACCTGGGTCCCTGGGAGAGGAAGCGAAAGGGAGGGAGCAAAGAGATGGGGATACGTCCCCTACACTACACTCTTACCCCTTCCTTCCTAGGCTTTGATGTTTCTGCCAGCCCAGATGCCCAGCTCCCAGCCCTCCCCACTCCTTACTGGGATCTTGAGATCATTTCCTAGGCCTCTTGCCATGCACAGTTGCAGAGATGAGTCAAATCATACCACCACTGAGATCTCATTTATTGCCACAGATGCACAAAATAAATAACCCAACATCTCAAAAAGTGTTAAATATGGGCCCATTTATACATATGGGGAGAGATGAGATGCTGTGTACAGGGATGGTTTTGGGGTGTTTGGGCCAACCCCCCCTGCTGAGGAGAGGAAAGGGAGGTAGCAGCCTTGGCTTACTGTGTGTGCAGGGGGGAGTCAGGAAGGTTCCTAACGGGACAAGGCTGTGAGCAAAGGAAGCAGTCACCATGGAGTAGAGCTGGCCTGCCCCCTCCCCAGAACGGCATTGAGCTCCATGGAGGACTCTGAGACCCAGGCCAGAGTCTGGTGAATAAACCCCAGATTGGGCAGGGAAGTCGGAACCGTGGCCCGAGGAGAAGGCACTGGGCCCTCTGAGACCAGCAGAGGCCGGGGTGGGAGGGGAACGCTTGGCTAGTGGGGCCTCTGCGTAGTGGACACCACTGTTGCCCAGTATTGGGGGGCAGGGCCTGTTCCCCAGCTCAGGTCCAGGGTAGCAGGCAGCCGTGGAGAGGCAGGTGGCAAGCGTCCCAGAGGGAGGGGCAGGAAGCGGGAGGCCAGCCAAGATCTTCCTGCTTGGGAGAAAAGAGACTGTGGCTGGGTGGGGGTGTGTGTGGACGAGGCGGCCCCCGGCACAGGCGGGGCGAGGCGGCTCAGCCCTCTGCCGGCACGATGCGCAGCGGGGCGCGGGCGTCACGCGTGCAGAGCAGCGGGAAGACGCGCTGCCCCAGCGTCCCGGGCGCCTGGAAGGCGAAGAGCAGGTCGAGCGAGCGCCCGTCGTAGAAGGCCACTCGGCCGCGCTCCCAGTCCACGTCCACGCGGATGCGCCGCGGCGGGGGCCCCGTGCCGCCCACCGGGGTGGGCTCGGGCTCCGTGAGCGCCCACAGGCGGCCGGCGCGGCCCTCCACGGCCCACACGGCCCCCGCCGGGCACAGCCCCACGCGGCCCTTGCGCCGCACCGACTCGCCGGCCGCGCCCACGGCGTAGCGGGCTTCGCCGCTGTCCTGGTCCCCGTCCTCCTGGTCCCCGGCGGCGGCCGCGGTCTCCACCTCCCAGCAGTGCCGGCCAGCCCCGAAGCCCTGCGCGCCCAGCACCGCCGGGAGCTGGTCGAAGCGCGCGGGGCCGTCGGGGGGCGCGGGCGTCCCCGGCGGGGCCAGCCGGACGCTGCGGCGGTCCGCTGAGATGAGCAGCTGGCGGTGTGCGGTGCCTGGGTCCAGGGTCAGGTCGGCTGCGGAGGGGAAGAGGGGGGCCGGGTCAGGGTCAGCGGGGGGATCTGCGCAGCAGAGGGCACCAAAGAGGCCTCCCAACTGCTCCAGAGGCAGCTGTGGGGCCAGAGCGGGAGGAGACAACCGCCGCAGGGACGGGCGGCTTCCGTAGAACCGTCCTGGAGAAGCCCTGGCCGGCCTGGCGAAGGCGGCACAGGGCGAAGATCATGGAGAGGCTGCTTGGGTTGGGGGTTGGGAGAAGAGTGGGGCTGATCCAACTTCCAGGGAGGAGTGAGGACCGATACCGCATCTACTGTGATGGTGGTGGGGCGTGGGAACTGGGTCAGCAGGATGCGGAAGGAAGGTGGCCCTGAGGAGGAGGACTGGCAGGGGGTGCTGGGACCCCAGGCAAAAGTGGGAGTGGCCTGGGGCAGAGGAGGAGAGAGAAACAATCCCGGCCCTGTGTGTGTGGTTTGCTTTTGAGGAAAGGTTTCTGGATTGGGGTGCTAGAAGTATCCTGGGTTATGGGGTATGGTAGGTAACAGGAGGGTGGGGCACCTTTCCTGGCAGGCTTTTTTTTTTTTTTTTTTAAAGAGTTCTTTTGTAGGTAATGTCTAGACCCTATGTGGGGCTAGAGCTCAAAACCCGAAGATCAAGAGTTGCATGCTCAAAAAAAAGAGGGGGAGGGGGCGCCTGGGTGATGGCTCAGTCAGTTGAGTGGCTGACTCTTGATTTCAGCTTAGGTCATGATCCCAGGGTCGTGGGATCACGCCCTGAATCCGTCAGGCTCTGCACTGAATGTGGAGCCTGCTTGAGATTTATTCTCTCTCTCTTCCCCTCTACCCCTCCCCCCCAAAACTGAAAACAAAACAAAACAAAAGCGTTGCATGCTCTGTCGACTGAGCCAGACAGGTTCCTCTTTGGCTGGCAGCTTTGGTAGCAAGCCAGGAGCCCCACCCCCACCCCCCTGGGGGCTGCAGAGAAGGTCCAGAGCCCCAGGGGCAGAGACAGAGCAAGAGTGGTGGAAGCAGCTGACCTTCCAGGGTCGCGACAGATAAGAGGGGGGAATTGCTGGAATATGAAGAACTGAGGATTGACGTTGAGGGTCGAATTATGTTCCTCCCGAAAAGAAATGTTGTAGACTCTCAGGACCTCAGAATGTGAACTTAGTTGGAAACAGAGTCTTTACAGAGGTAATTAAGTTAAAACGAGGTCATTAGGGCAGGCCCTGGCCCAATGTGACTGGTGTCTTTACAAAAAGAGCAAGTTTGGACCCAGAGATGGATGAGCACAGAAGGAAAACAATGAGAAGACAACAGAGAGGACATCTGAGGGGGAAGGCTGGGAGAGAGGCAGGGCCGTGGAAGGAGCCCATCCCACCAACACCAGCCTCGACTCCCAGAGCTGACACGGTGGGTTTCTGTGGTCCAGCCCCTCAGCGTGTGCTGCTTAGTGCTGCCTCAGGGAAGTCCCACAGACCCCAGAAGAGACTCGATCTTGTCTGAGAGGGAAGACTGTCACTCAGTGCATCCCTCCCTCCCCCCTTACCGGTCAGTCTGTGCAGCATGTTTTTGACCACTGGATAATCTTCGGGGACGTCGTCGTCTGAGTTAGATGACTTGGGTGTTGGGGCGTCAAGTCTGGACAGGTGAGGGAGAAGGGTCAGGAAGTCCGTAGACACCCTCTGCCCTCTGACGCCCCCACCCCGACCTCACTGACATCTCTGGGGCCCGGAAAAGCTGTGTGTGAGTGAGGACAGAGAGGTGAGCCCACGGAAAAGGTGACGGATGTGGCAGCTGGTGGTAGAAAGGAAGGAGCAGTAAAGCGGAACTCACCTCCTCCATGTCTTCCTCGTGTCCTGGGATGGGCAGAAGAGAACATGGATGTGAGCTCTGGGCTTTGTCCTTGGGCAGCCCTCCTGTCCTCCCCTCCCTCAGGTAGCTGGGACTCGGTTGGTGAGCCCCGGCACCTCTCACAGTGACCTCTTCACCCCTGGGCTCCCCCTTTCCTCAGTCTTCCCTTGTCCTTTCATGGCCCTCCTTCCCCTCCATCACCGTCCACCGCCCTCCTCCCCTTCCCCAGCTTCATCCACACCTGGGACTTGCCCCCTTCACCCTTCAGAGTCCCCCGGCCTCATTCTGTGTCTCCTAATCTGCCTTCCTGAGGGTGTCCCTCTCCTCCATCACTCTGACCAAACCCCCGAGCCCTGGGGCTAAGAGTTGGTGTATAAAAGCCTTGTAATAAAGCTGCTTCCCCTGTTGCCATAAAAGCCCAGTGGCGTTTATTGGGCCCTTGGCTTTGTGTCTCTACCCTGGCCTAGGCGGCAGCTGGACTCCAATGTGTCCCAGGAGGCCCAGCAGCTCGGGACACCGCGCTGGATGCCCTCCAAACACCAGGAACTCCCCTCCCCCCTCACTGTCCAGTGGGGATGACTGGAGCGGCCCAGTGTGGTGGCGAAGGGAGGGGCAATTTGCCTAATCACGCCAATTACACCTGGACTAATTAGGTCTATGTAGACTTCAAAGTGTGGAAGCAAGACCTGAGACCGGCTAGGCTGCTGGGGAGAAGCCAGTCAGGAGTCCCGGACGCCTGGGGGTCGGGCAGGGAGTAGGGGCAGGGAAGGTTAGGGTTAGGGCTAGGGTTAGGGTTAGAGGAGGGGCCCGGCCAGAGGCCGGGCTGCAGGCTCACGGGCCCCGCCTCCGCCGTCGCCTCTCCCGGCCAGGGGCCCTGGGAGGAGTGGAGCAGGACGCTCACCAACAGCACGGCGAACGCTGCCCTCCTCCACTGATGGCCCCAGGCCGCCCTTCTCTCCGCTCCGGCTTCTCGCGCCCCGCCCCCCCACCAGAGCCCGCCTTCCCCCCCCCCGCCTCCTCCCCCAGGTTGGTTCCGACACCCACCGTCCCCCTCCCAAGACCCCGCCGTCCCCCTCGCGCCCTCCCCCAGGCTGTTTCCCACCCCCGCCATCCCTCCCCCCAGACCCCACCGTCCTCCTTCCCCTGAGACCCCGCCGTCCCCCTCCCAAGACCCCGCCGTCCCCCTCGCGCCCTCCCCCAGGCTGTTTCCCACCCCCGCGGTCCCCCCAGACCTCACAGTCCCCCTCCCCTCAGACCCCGCCCCTCCGCATTTCCCGCGCTCCGCGTCCCGTCTCCTTTCCTCTGCGCGCCTGAGACCCGCTCCCCTCTTGCTTCCCCACGTACTGCTGTCACCCCGCCCCGTTCCTCGGCCCCCACAGCCCCAACGCGCCCCCGGCCCCGCCTCACCTCTCCGCGCGGGTCCAGGCAGCCCATGGTGGGGATGCGGCCCCCCCTGCGCCTCCCCGCGCGGGCGCCCGCCTCGGCCAGCTTGTCGCGCAGTCCCCGGCTGATGCGCACCTCCACCGCCAGCCGCACGTTAGACCTCAGGCTGCGGCGGGGGCACGGCTGGCCGCAGCGGGGGCAGGCGGGGACGGGCGCCGGGTCGCCGGCGGCCGGAGGGGCGCCCCAGCGGCGGGCCAGGCACGCGCGGCAGAAGCTGTGCTCGCACGCCAGCAGCACCGGGTCCTCGAAGGGGCCCCCGCACAGCGGGCACGTCGCCAGCTGCTCCAGACGCTGCACCAGCCCCGGGCCCAGCTCGGGCGCCTCCATGGGAAGCGCGACCCCCGCCCGCGGGCCGCGCCTGCTGCGAGCCGAGCGCGGGGCCCTGTCCCCGCCCGGCGCATGAACCTTCGGGCGCGCTGTGGCCCCTCTCCGAGCAGTGGCGGCCTCCGCCGCCCTCCCCGCCGCGCCAGGCTTTATAGGGAGGAGGAGGCCCCCGCGGCAGGTAAACACCGGGCCTTGCGCAACAGCTCACCTGGTTCTCCAGCTTCCCAGCTCGGGTCTGGGGGAGGAGGGCGGGGGACGCGCGCGCCCGGGTCCTCGGGGCGAGCAGGTGCTCGGGAGGGGGCGCTCTGGGGGCAAGGCCGCACCGTGGGGGCGGGGGTCGCCTCCTTGTCACCCCTCCGGCGCCCCAATCTCATCTCCGCCCCGGGCCTGTGCTGAGCCGGTGGGCAGAGCGCCCGGGCTCGCTTTCGGCGTGTGCGCCCACATCGCCGGGGTGTGAGTCACTCCAGGCGGCCGGCACACCCACTTCCCCGGAGTTGGAGGCGGGAGCGAGGATCCAGGCCTCGGTCTGGTGTGTGCTGTCACTGCTGGTGAGTCTTTCCTTTCCTCCCTGCTTGCTGCCTTACCTATTAAGGGCTTAAGAACTCTCTGAAGCTGTGGGGTAAGGGAGGGGGGAGCAGGCGCCCCCGCTCAGGTCTCTGGGAGTCAGTTCTACGTCTGGCTGGGCCTCCCCTACTTCTACTCTCTCCCCACCTGTCTCTAGTTCTTTCTCTCAGTTTTTCCCCGTGTGGGTTTTTATTTCCACTTTTCACCCTTCTTTGGGGTGTACCTAGGGTTCATCTATTTCAAGTCTCTTGGTAAACAGTGGCCCAGAGAGCTGGCCTTGCCAAGGTCACAAAGGCCGGGAATAAGCAGAAGCGGGGCCGTAGCCAGCCCTGATCTGTGCCCTAGCTGTGACGCCCCGCTGCCTCTGTTTCATTTGAGATCCCCAAAACCTCCCCTCTGCTTTCCAAAATCTTCCCTCTGATCTTTCCTCTCCCTCCCCTCTCATCCATCTCCTGGCTCTTCCCTCCTCTCCTCTCTTCCCACGCCCTCCACCTGCTAGTTCCTCTGCGGCTCTCACGGGAGGCCTGTCTGTCTGCCTGCCCTGCAGGGTTTGTGGGGAAGTAAACATCTGTCCACGAGTGTGCTCGCACACACTGTTGTACAGACCTGTCTGCTCACCCATCACGTCCAAATTCCCCACGGACAGAGGCGTTCACATAATGCAGAGGCCACAGATGTACCCAGTCTCAGACACACTGAATACCACTGGGGTGGACAGCGAGGGTTTCTCAGGGACACAGAGACGTACTCCAAGAAAACACGCAAAGAGACGCTGTCATTAGTTTTATTGTCAATAAGAACAATGCGGCAGCCGTAGGTCTTTGGGGAGCAGCAGCTCAAAGACAAACATAATAAAGATCGGGCAGCCCTTGAGGCACCCTTCTCCCCACCTCTGCTCCACACTTACCGGGGAGACACTCAAATTGGACACCGTGATAAACCCTCACAAATAAACACATGTGTATTTATCTTGGAACAAAGCTCTCAGCTCAGTGCTCATAAGACCTACAGCTACAGATACGACCCAAACCTGTTTTGTAAAACGGGCTTTCGTGCTGTGGAAGATGGAGTCACTGTCCCCCAAGATGTCCACGTCTTAATTCCTGGAACCTGTAAATCTGTTACCTTCCAGGGCAAAGGGGAATTAAGTTTGCAGATGGACTTAGGGTTGCTGATCACTTGGGTTCGAAACAGGGAGATTTCTCTAGATTATCCACAGGGGTTCAAGGTCCACAACATCCTTAAAGGCAGAGGACAGAAGCAGGAGAGAACAACCAGCGAGAGACGTGTGAGAAGCACTCAGCCTAACACTGTTGACTTTGAACACTGAGGAAAGGGCTGCGTGCAGAGGAAGCAGACGGCCCCTCGGAGCCGGAAAAGGAAGGCAATGGACTCCAGGAGGCCTCCAGTCCTGCGGATGGCTTGATTTTCACCCAGTAGGACCCACTTTCGACTTCTGAACTGCAGGACTGTGAGGTAAGGGTGCGCGATTTGCGTTTGTGATCATTTGTTACGGCAGGCTCTGCTTCCCCTGTCCCACAAATCTCTGACCCTTGGGGACTCTCTGCACCTGTTTTTTTCGCCCCTTCAATCTGTCACATGTTCTGGAGTTCCCTGTGTCTCTTGGTGTTCTTGCCCATTCTCTTTCTGTCTTCCTTCGGATCGCTTCATCTTCTTGGTTCCATCCCCTCCTCAGGGCCTTTCAGACATTGGGTCCTTTCCAGATCTGGGCCTGGAGAGGTGGGGAAATGGCACGCGAGTGTGTTCAGAGAGCTGGCGTTCACAGCACAAGTGTCTGCTGCGGCCTGCAAGGTCTGCTCTGCAGTTCCGTTCATGTTCACGTGAGAATGACCTGGGCAGCTTTTAGGTTCCTGATGTCCAGGAGACACCGCAGGTCAACTGTACAGAATCTCTGTGGATGGGGGGGAGGAGGTAGGCATCAGGAGTTTTGAAAGCTTTCCAGGAGATCCCAATGTTTAGGCACGTGGTGACCCCACAGTGTGACGTGATGAGGGTGAAGTGTGCAGATGGACCTACCCTCCCCAAATCAGCCCCCATTTCGCTGTGCTAGACGCAGGGCTCACATTGTTTGCTCCCTGAGCATACGCGGGCTGATCTCCCCGCCAGGTGTGTGCACTTGCTCGGGCCCCGCTTCCTCCAGAGCTGGACGAGGCTGTGTCCGTCTTGTCATCCAGGGCTCAAGCCACATGGAACACTTCAAGAGAGGATGTCTTTCCCCATTGTATCTCAAGTTGCTTTCCTCATCTTTACCCAGATGTACTGTCTTTGTGGTATTTATCACTATCTGAAATGGTCTGCTTATCTGTTTCGAGCTGTTTCTGTCCAATAGAAGGTAGTTTTATAGGAACAGGAACCTAGCCTTTATTATGTTCACCTTGCTTTCCCTGAACCTGGAACGGTGCCTGGCACTCAGCAGGTCTCAATAAATAGACAGTAGAACCTTGACTGCGAGTATCTTGTTCTGCAAGACAAGCAAACATTTCTGATAAGTTTTAACTTGATAAACGAGTGATGTCTTGCAATACAAGTAGTACGAGATGTGGAATGTCACATGATCAACACTGAGCCAATGTTCTCTCTCTCTCTCTCCCTCTCCGCGCCCCCCCCCCCCCGGGGTTGTGGGTGATCGTCTCCCATGCTCGGATGCTCAGTCTCAGGCCGAAGTGTTTGGCAGAAATCAGTGACTTTTCAGCACGTTGGAAGGTGCTCGTAACTGGCACTAGTGTATTTTTTGTTACTTCCAAGCACCTGTGGACAGTCCTTTGCTTTTCCAGAAAAGTGAGCTTAGGAACGCTTTGCTTCATTCTAGGTCAGGCTGCCTGCAGATATAGACCCTTTCCTCTGCTCCTCGTCGCCAGTTACATTAAATACAGTATATGACAAGAGTTTATCGACACTGCGCTGTAGTCAACATCCGTGCGAGCGTATACAAGGGCCCCCATGCAGAGAAAGATTCCGTGGAGCCAACAGGTGGCAGTGATTCTGTCAGTGATAGTGAAAGTCTTTCTACACAAGAACCCTCCTCTCTTGCCTCCCTCACACCAGCCGTGAAAGTTTTCAAAGGGAAGTGCAGGTTAATTTGTTTATTTTTCTTTATATTTTCTTGATTTTTTTGTATTATATTACAATATTGTAATCATTTTTATATGAATGATGGGTTGTGGAACGAATCACCTGAGTTTCCATTATTTCTTATGGGGAAATTCACTTTGATATGCAAGTGTTTGGATTACAAGCATAATTGTGAACAAATTATACTCGCAAACCAAGGTTTTACTGTACACCCAGCCATTGAACTGCCTGCCGACTCTTGGGCAAACTGAAGTGTCTTCTGGCAAACTCTCTTAGACCTTCTAAATGTGCACAATATTCTTCTCCTCAGTCAGCAATCATTGCACACTGGCAGAGGCCAGGCATGGTGCTGGGGGACACCCACATAGTATGTGGCATGGCATTCAGCCTGTGCTCCGGAAGCTCATGGTCTAGTCATCACATGCCTTCTAGAAACAAACGTCAGGGACTCCTGCTAACAGTGCTTCTGCTCAGCCTCTACCCGGTGCTCCCCATGAGCCCACACCTAGTGGCTCCCAGACACATAGTGCAGGGGTGGACATTTGGAGACGGGCACTGCCGGGAAATGTCTCACTTCTCAAGGCTTTCTCCCTCTCCTGCCAGAATCCCTAACAACTCTGCCTGAACCCTCTGATCCCTGTTCTGGGCTCATTCTACCTCCAGAGAGCTACATGGGTGGAGGTGACCCTTGGTATGTGCTGGGTTGGCTTTGTGGGCCGACTGACCGCGACTGGATCCCGCCTCCCTCATACCAGTCCCCACCCCTTTCCAGCTGCTTCCAGGAGGTCTCCCCTCTCACTGTGGAAAGGGAGGTGGTGGAGGTGGGGCAGGCCTTAGCCCATCTGCTACTTTCTTTCTTTCTCTTCTGCTTCTTTCTCATTTCGTTTATTCTTCAGCCTGGCTCTCCTCCATGTCCATGACATCCCCATCCGGTCAAAGAGTTCACAAGTCTTCAGGGGGTGTTAAGGTGGAGAGAGGTGTTTGGGAGATTGAGGACCAGACAGTCCAGGTCTTTGCCCTCAGGGAATGTGACAAGGAGATGAAGCTTTGTCCCTCATCCACCAGAATCCACCACTGCCGAGTTAGGGAGTGTGACGGTGCACAAAGGTGTACCCATCATCCACCCAGAGCTGTCATTACTGAGTTGTAAAGGTGGACTGAGGATTATGTTGACAGATTGTAGGATGAGTGGGAATGATTTCAGGAAGGCCTCCTGGAGGCCGTGACTTGTAAACAAAGGGCAGGTTGGGTTGAGTGGGAAAGAAATGGAAAAGCCTGAACCAAAATCGTGAAGCGTCTTTGGGGAGAAAACTGGAGAAAGAGATCTCAGGGGATAAGAAGCCTAATTAAGGAAGCGCAGTTCTTTCTCAGGCCTCACTCACTGTGCCCTGTTGCCCAAGACTTTCTTCAATGTCGGTTGCTTCTGTAAGGACTTGTGTTTTTTGTTTTTTTTAAAGACTCTGCTGTTTACAATGTGCAGCCGTCCCAGGAATTGCTGCACATACTCTGGGGAGACAGCCCTGATGGGAAGGGGGCTCGAGGCAGACAGAGGATGAAGTTTCCAGCAGATCAACCTGATACTCATGGACATGACCCCGGTTGCAAGCCCGGCACCCTCCCAGCCCGCGCTCTGTAGCTCTGTAGCAGCTCTGAGCTGAGAGGATGACTCAGATTCCTGGGGTTAAGGATTTGCTTTCAGGTAGAGCTGCTGAAATTCAGACCCACTGCCTCCACCCCTGTGTTCTCTCCCTGAGGCGTTATGTCCTGTCTTCTGAGACTTGATTTTCTCTTTCCTGTCCCCCTCCTTGAAGCCCCTGCTCAGGGCTAATGGTGCCTGTGGGGGGGTGGTTCCTCCCTCACCTTTATCCTGGATGCTCATTTGTTCTCTGTCCTTCTGACCACCACCCCCCCCCACACACACACACAGCAATGTCACTTTATCCACCCTTTAAGCTGCCCTACAACATTCCATACTCATTCTTCCCTCCAGTGTGTCCCCAGACCTCCTCATCCCGCCTCCCCCCCCCCGCCCCCTTAGGGGCCATGCATTTGCTCCTGCATTCAGGTGGGCTCCCAGCAAGCACTTGCTGAGTCCAGCACTGTGCTGGGAACTCTGGTACAGGGTGAGCAGGCCAGCCATGGTCCCTTGTCCTCTGGCAAATTAGATTCTGTTGGGAAAGACTAACCATAAGCAAGTAAACAAATAAATGAACAAGATAATTATAGATGTGATAAGTGCTTTGAAGAACATAAAGCGGGTAATATAAGAGGAATTAAGTGGAGGAGGTGTGCACGACTTTGACAGGGTGTTAGAAAACGCTTCTCTGAGGGGTGATGTGTGAGCCAAGCTCTGGGTGGTGAGAGGGAGCCCCCAGGCTGGGGGGCAGGGGGGCAGTTCTTAATGCTCTGAGTGTGACCAGTGGTGAGGTAGGAGGTGCACAGGCCCTGACAGGTGACAGGCGCTGGGCTGTGTTCTAAGAGCCAGGATTACAGGGTCGGTCTGTGCATTCACAGACCCAGCAGCCTTCACCTCCCTTCCTGCTGTAAGTCTGGTCCTCCTCTGCCCCCTCACATTCGGGATGAGAATCCGTTTCCATGTCCACCCCCCGCAGCGAGAACAAGCCTTCCAAACAGACGATTTCCTATGCTGTGCCGGGCACCAGATGCAGCTAACTGGCTTCTGTTCTCACACTTTGAGGTCACGGAATCCCAGATGGGTAGAGCGTTAGAACTGACAGGGACGTTATCACCACGTAGCCTAATGCTTACATTGCAGATGAGAAAACTGGGGTCCACAGGAGTGACTGTGCTCATCCAGGGTAGCTGGGGTGCGAGCAGGCCAGCCCTTCTAGTCCCCATCCCTCAAGAGTGCAGGAAGGTTGCTGCCTGTCTCTTCTACACTCATTTCAAATAAAGAGGTGCTCACTGACCACTCTTGTATGTTCAGGGTGAGGCCCTGCTTGACCAGGAGTAGAAGGAGCGAATGATGAGGTCCAGGCACACTAACACTGATGTATGACAATCAGCATGATGGCCACAGCCTGTGGACAGCAAGAGAGACACCAGACAGTCATGTGCATGTCCACACAGTGCCGTGAAGGGAGCTGCAGGTGCTGAGGACCAGGTCAGGGAGCAGAAACTACTCTCTGTCTGGTCTGGTCGGCGGCAAGGGATTCAATACAAGGAACCACGTGATAAGAGAATCATGGAAAGGCCTGGAAGGTCACAAGGCTCTAGCTGGACTCTTGGTTTCAAGGTCAGTCAGTCAGAAGCACTCCCAGAAGCACTGCCCCCACTCCCACGTGTCTGCTGGAGCTCGGCCACCTCATCTGCTGTAGGAGGGGGGCCTCCCTCACTCTTGCCTCTTGAATGTCATACAACTACATCCAACTGGGGAAACCCTAGCTGCAAAAGTTCCTGAGAAGTAGAGTTTGTTTTACTTTCCAACCTCTCCAAATAGAAGGGGAGGGACATCATTCCACATATCTAGAGTTGCCAGATAAAATATGGGACGTCCAGGGGCGCCTGGGTGACTCAGTTAAGCGTCCGACTTCAGCTCAAGTCATGATCTCGCAGTCCCTAAGTTTGAGCCCTGTATCAGGCTCTGTGCTGACAGCTCAGAGTCTGGAGCCTGCTTTGGATTCTGTGTCTCCCTCTCTCTGCCCCTCCCCTGCTCATGCTCTGTCTCTCTCTGTCTCAAAAATAAATAAAAACATTAATATATATATATATATGTGTGTATATATATGTGTGTGTGTATATATATATATATATATATATATATATGGGGTGTCCAGCTAAATATGAATTTCAGATAAACAATGAATTCTCTTAGCATCAATATCTCCCAAATACTGTATGGGGAATACTTATACTAAAAAATGATTGATTATTTATCTGGGATTTAGATTTAAATAGATGTCTTATGTTTCTGTTTGCTGAATCTGGTGAGCCCACAAAGACCTGGCACAGGGCTCTGGTTTAGATGGGGGTGTTGAGGAAGGCCCCTCTGGGGAGCCAACGTTCAAGAGGAGACCGGAGAGATGAATAGAAGTTCGTCAGGCACAGAGAGGAGGGAAGGGCATTCCAGGGGCAGAGAACAGCTTTACAAAGACTCTGAGGAAAGGGCCAATGGGGGCCGATTTAAGGAAAGCTGGTATATGGTGAGCTGCAGGTGAAGGTAGTGCCCGTAGATGAAGACTCAGGAAGAGACCAGACCACACAGGGTCTCCAGTTAGAAGGAGCTGAACGAGACAGGTGTGGAATAAGAGTGACCCAGGGCCTCTGCAAGCCGGTGGTGGCCCCCAGAGTCTTGTGGGTTGGTTGTCCTGAAGAAAGAACGTGCTCCAATGATCTAGGTGACAGGCGGTGACCCGGAAAGGAGCAGGCCAGCTTCAAGTGTTTTGTTGATGGAAGCACCATCCTGGTCACTGGGGTTCAGGGGAATCAAGGTTGAGTTCCTGGCTCTGGGAATGGACTAGGTTCATGCAAAGTGAGCTTTGGGTGTTGACATGGGACTGCAGAAGAGGAGGCCAGGACAGAGGGACACCAGGGCACCTCCTCTGGGTCTCTCTATAGAGCACCCCCTCCCCTGCACTTACCTGCTTGGTCCTTCTCTCCCTCCCTACGTGTCCGCCTCCACCTTATCTGCTTTCCTATTCTTGCTCTCCCTCTGCTTGTCCTCATCCCATTTCCTGGACAGAATCAAGCTCCGTCAGTGCGGTGGATGGAGTGTAGAAGCCAGAAACGGAAAGCTTTCCCATGGCCCTGTGGTCCACAGTCTCCCAGCGGACCGGTAAGCCATTAAATCTCTTCCTGGTTCCAGGAAGGACTAAGGTTGGACTCAGGCAGCCAGGGAGGTTGGAGACATCCTCTAGCAGATGGGAAACCCATCAGTCCAGACCCCTCATTTTGGATCTTTGCCCATTGTGACTAAACTAGGTAAGATCCTGCCCAGTGTGGAGGAATGCACACCCTATGCAGAAACAGTGGGATTTCCAAGATTTGACTCACTTCTTGTCAGTTTTGTGATTATAGAGTGGAGACATTTATATTGATGTCAGAGACTTGTTTTAATGATCAAAGGAAATCATTTGTATTCATTTATTCAACAGATATTTATGAAGCCTCGACAATGTTTCAGAGACTGTGTTGGGAGCTGGAGCCTCAGAGAGGATGAGGCAGACAAGAATGTGCCCTCATGGGGATTCCATTCTGGTGGGGAAGACAGGTCGATAAAAATGGGAAATGCCTGACAGGAAGCTGGGAAGGAAGGGAGGGAGTAGTGTGTAGATGGGTCTGGGTTACAGTTTCAGCGGGTGGTATTTGAGCAAGGTGAAGGGATTGGCCAGGCACTAGGAGAAAAGTGGTGCCGATTGAGGGAGAGGTGGGGCAGAGGCCCTGAGGCAACACTGTCGTGGGTGGGATGTAGCCTGAAGGCCTGGTGGCTGGAGCTGGAAGGAGGATCCCTGGGGCGGGGGGGGGGGGGGGGGGGGGGGGCCGGGCAGGGTCTCGAGGACTCTGGCTCCAGGGGAGGCGAGCCTGGCTCAGGAGACAGATGGCAGGAAGAGGCGCTGGTGTGGGTGGAGGCAGAGGGGCAGGAGGTGGGATGTGGGAGCAGGGAAGGGCCCCTCGACTGAGGGCACTGCCGGGGCTGCGTGGTGGGTCGTCAGGGGTCAAGTGTGAACTGTCAGCGCCCAGTAAACACGTGCCATCGTGAGCCAAGGAAGACCAGTCTTCACCGCCTCTTCATTCTTGGGTCCCACTAACCACTCCCGAAGCGTGTGTGACAGTGTCACAAGGAAGAGACTGGGCCAGAGGGTGGGGCCTCAGTGCTTCTGCCCCCAGCTGACCCCCAGGGACATGGAGGCACAGAGAGTAGGGGCAGGGGCCATGAGTCAGAGACACCAGGCGGAACTGGCAGGGGAAACCGGGAGGGAGGCAGCCGCAGAGGGTGACCCAGAAAAGCCAACCGAGCCGGAGGGGCCCCACGTGACACGCTGTCCCTCCTCTTCCCGGGTGACCCGTCACCAAAACATCACTGGCATGCTGCTGGCACCCGGCCTACCAATTAGTGCAGGCGCCTCTCCCTCTGACTTCCTGAGGAGCCTCGACGCACCCCGCAGCCTTCCACCCGGCTCTGCACGCACCACCCGCCCGCGGGTCTGGGGGCAGCTGGCCCGGTCCTGCGGCCCCTCCCGGAGCCCCTCCCGGAGCCCCTCCCGGGTGCTGAGCGTCCTCGAAACCCAAACTCGGGCTGCGAAGAGGACGCACCTGCACCGCCACGTCCCGCGCCCGGCTGGGGGGGGGGGTGGAGGGAGGGGGGACTCAGGAGGGGTTTTAACCAGGCGTGCAGGTTCACCCCACCTAAGAGGGCGGGAGCTGCAGACAAGTGGGCCCTGAATCAGGGCGCGGCAGGGCTCACCAGACTGGATGGACAGACCCGGACCGCCTGTACAGGGACGGTGGGGGACGGGGTGGAGACAGGGACCTCGGACCGCCTGCACCGGGACGGTGGGGGAGAGTGGGGGACCCTGGACCGCCAGCACGGGGGACAGTGGGGGATGGGGTGCAGACAGGGACCCTAGACCACCTACACTGGGGACAGTGGGGGACCGTGTTGGACCGGGTGGAGGCAGGGACCCCCGACCACCTGGACCGGGACGGTGGGGGATGGGGTGGAGGCAGGGACCCCGGACCACCTGGACCACCTACACTGGGGACGTGTTGGACAGGGTGGAGACAGGGATCCCGGACACCTGCTCCAGGCCACTGGGGGCCCAAGGGGTTGCCCAGGGTTCTGTGCTGCAAGGGTGGGGGCAGCATTCCCGCAGGAAGTGACGAGTCTGGTCCTGGAGGGACATATTCCCCCAGTGGGTGGCAGGACAGGGTGTGAGAGGGCTTCAGGGTGAGACCCAGCAGGGAGGGTGTGTGCGAGAGCTCCAGGGAGCCGGGTGTGTGAACTGGGATGTGAAGCTGTGATGGACTCAGTGAGGGGGGAGGGGGCCTTAGGACTAGCGTCTGTCCTGGGTGTCTGTCCTTTGTGCTGGAGGAATAGGAACTCGAGGGAAGGAAGCAGACATTCCCTGCGTGTCCCCACGTGCCGGGAAGCATGCAGAGTGCTTTTGCATACGTTACCGAATCTAATTCATGCAGCAGTTAAACACAAGGAAGACCTATTTGACACGAGATAATTTCTAAGACCCATGTTTAAAAGACGAGCAAGTGCAGAATTGTTTTGTGCTCTGAGCTGCGATCCGCATAAAAGACACATGCACACGGGGAGGATTTTGTTGAGGGAGCAGGGAGCATGGAGTTGGGAAGGTCCAGGAGGTGAGCAGCCCTCGGGCAGCTCAGCAAGCTGAGTTCCAGGGTGTAGTGAGGCCGGGGGGGGGGGGGGGGTCCTGCCCCCTGCCCTGGGCTGCAGCTCAGACGAATGCTGAGCTGGTCCTTCTAAACTTAATGTTGGCCTGGCTCTCCTGGGTGAGGCTTAGAGGTGGTCTGGCTGCAGGGGTAGTGTGGGAGGGGGGAGAGAGGCAGGGAGGTGGGGGGCTGCACCCGCTGGGCTGTGGGAATGGACTGGAGGAAGGGGGAGGAAGGGAGGGTGTGGTACGCTCTGAGGGAGGGGTGGGCAGCGGGTCTCCATGGGGCTGGTGGGAAAAACAGGAACACAGAACACCAGTTATTTTTCAGGATGTGAATCAAAGTTACACATGCACATAGAAAGTCCACTAACCAGAGGGGCCAGGGAGAAAAACTAGCAGCCCACCCCCATCTCCACCACTGTAGCTCTTAGTTGATTTTGCTTTGTGGGGTTTGCCTGTGTGTCTGTAAACGCTGTAAATGGTCTTGCAATTGTAGCATTATCTATTGATTAGTTTTAATAAAAACGACAGCCTTTATTGTTAACCACCAACCTCTCTCGGACCTCTCTTGGGTCCACAAACAGACCTCTTCATCATCTCCACCATACTCATTTTATAGCTATTTCAGTAATACACATATGTATACTCACACATATTTCCATCATATCTCCATATGTACACAGATAGCTATGTAAATGCACAAATATCCTGAGGGACCACATCAAACGCGGATTCAGGGAGACAGTGGCTGAAAGAGACTTTCATTCTACATGTCTGGTCTAAATTCTTTATAAATGAATGTATACATTAATTGCTTGTTCAGTAAAGAAACAAAACCAGAAAAAGAATCCATACAGCATAGTAAAAAGTAATTATCATTACCCACAGTTTACAGATGCAAAAACAGAAGCCCAGAGACTTAAGTCATTTGTTCAAGATCTTAAAGCAAGTGCAACTGGCAGAACCCAGATCTAACCCTCCAGGAAGAGGAGGAGGAGAACAAGGTCTGGGGCAGGAGAGCCCTGGTGCTGGGAGTGCAGGAGAACCCCAGTGCTGGGGTGGGGGGGGGAGGGGGCAGGAGAGCCCTGGCACTGAGGGGGGGACGGCTAGGGGGGCAGGAGAACCCTGGCACTGGGGGGGGGGCAGGGGAGGGGGACAGGAGAGCCCTGGCGCTGGGGGGAGCAGGGGAGGGGGGCAGGAGAGCCCTGGCACTGGGGGGTGGCAGGGGAGGGGGGCAGGGGAGGGGGGCAGGAGAGCCCTGGCGCTGGGAGGAGCAGGGGAGGGGGATGGGAGAGCCCTGGCGCTGGAGCAGGGAGAGGGGGGTACTAGAGAGCCCTGGCACTGGGGCGGGCAGGGGAGGGGGGCAGGAGAGCCCTGGCACTGGGGGGAGCAGGGGAGGGGGGCAGGAGAGCCCTGGCTCTGGGGGGAGCAGGGGAGGGGGGCAGGAGAGCCCTGGCGCTGGGGGGAGCAGGGGAGGGGGGCAGGAGAGCCCTGGCACTGGTGGGGGGCAGGAACCCGAACTGAAGAGACCCCAGCTCTGGCAGAGAGGGAGAGTGCAGGAGGCAGTCACCAGAAGTGCTGATCTGAAGGAGGCGGGAATGCTCCCAGATAGAGAAGAATCGCTAACAGGGAGAAGCTCTGGACTGGAGGACGAAAGGTCACGGTCCGTGTCCTTAGACAGCATCCCCAGAGACCTCAGGTGCCGGGCATCTGCAGTGAGTCACTGGATCCCAGAAACTGATGGCAAGGGTGAGGTCATCACCCCAAAAGGCAGGGAGCAGAGACAACAAGGCTCTTGGGGGCCGGGGAGCTGAGCCTGTCTGGTCAGAGGCCACTGTCACAAAACCAACAAAGAATTCATATCTAATAGGTTTTCCTCGGGGCTCAAATGAGTAGCTGTGGGAGTCATTTGGGAGGCTGTGATACCAGGCAGGATGACAAAGAAAGCATTCTGGCCAAGAGGACCGGCTGCCTGCAGAGTTTCTGCCCTGGGAGAATGGGAGACGTCTGCAGAGCAAAAATCCTGCCCAGGCTGCAGCCAAGGCAGCTGGCCTCCCTGCTCACGGCCTCCCCTGTCCCCTGTCCCCTCCCATGGCTGTGGTGGTGCTGACCAAGACGGCTGAATGCAGAGGGTCTGGGTTGGGGGTCAGACACTTTGCAGATTCACTTGAGACTTGCTCTACTGGAAAGGTATTTTACCTTGAAAGGAACTCCTCATGGACACGCACACACCCCAGCCGCCCCGTATTCATCCTTTCCCTGCTCCCCACTGAGGAGGAACAGAGGAGCCCAGCCTGACAAGTCCCAACAAAGCCTGGATCCCACAGCCCTGTTGAGGAGGAAGACTCTTCTGTGCCCTTGAAGGTCCTCTGGCTGGACTGAGTCAAACTGACCTGAGACAGATTAACAGGAGAAAACGAAATTCAATCGTGTGCAATGGGCTTCCACACAGGCATTCAAACTCCAACGACAATGAGGCAACATGGAGCTTCTGTGAGCTAAGTTGGGGGTCAGGGTCTGAGGATACAAGGTGGGGAAGGACCTCACAGGAAGGTGGTAGATATTTGGAAAACCAAAGTTTGCCTTCTCAAGCAGATAAGTTTCTGAGATAAAGGGAAGTCTCAAGCTCTCCTTTCCCATGTAGATTTAGGCAGGTGAGGACAGGAAGAGAGTTTTTCCTGCATTTTGCTGTGTTTTGATGACTTTTAACTCAAGATAACGTTCGTGCCTCAGCAGCCCACCTAGTGGCGGCCTGCCCTTGGCCCCTGCACTGGAGAGATGCTGGCCAGTTGCCTGTGCTGTGTGTTCTGTCTTGCCGCTAGGAAAAATAAGCCCAGCTTGTTTAACTACGGGTGTGTTTCTGGAGGTCTTTGGCGAGAGGACATTGGTAACGTCCTGGGTTCTGTTCTTCATTCTTGCCCTCTGGGATCCACGTTGAGAGTCTGGACCTAGGCCATGTGGGCGAAGATGGCCAGAAGTGCTGTCACAAGGGACAGAACCAGTTATGCATTCACTCAACAAGTATTTATGGGCCACCCACACACACCACAGATGGTTCCAGGTGCCAAGGACAAGAGGCAAATAAAGTGGGAGTCCTGATTTTGGGGGAACCTCTCAGATGGTTGTGATTCATGGAGATAGTGTGGTGATTGAGGTAAGGCCTGGGGGCTGCTACATGCTCACGAGGAGGTGCCCCTGAGCCGGTCCAGTCAACAACCCTAGCGGGATGTCAGGAAAGGCTTTCTGGGGACAATCTTGTGAGAAGGGACAAGAGCTGGTCAAGGAGACAGCACACAGCATGGGGAGCGGGCACTGTCACATACAGTCGATCTTTTTTGTTTTGTTTTGTTTTTAAAATTATTTTATTTATTTTTTTAGAGAGACAGAAAGAGTGAGTAGGGGAGGGGCAGAGGGGTGGGTGGAGAAAGAATCCCAAGCAGACTCCACACTGTTAGTGTGAAACCTGGTGCGGGGCTTGAACTCACGATCCATGAGATCATGACCTGAGCCAAAACCAAGAGTCGGACGCTTAACCGACTGAGCCACCCAGGCACCCAACAGTCAATTTTACTTGAGTGAAATCTAGGAGGCCAGTTGGGGGGGAGGTCCAAAGTCAAATGCACAAGACAAGGCACATACGGAAAAGACCGACTTTCATCTCTTCCACCTGCCCTTTCCTCCCCCCACAGGTAACTGTTAGCCTTTCGATTATATTTCCACATATAAAAAAATAAGTGATGAGGGATCGTGGAGAGAGCTGAGGGCAGAGGGCAGGCTAACAGCACCCCCCCCCAAGGTGGGACATATGTGATATTCCTTGGACACTCCCAGCTACCCAAGAACAGGAAAGGACACACACACACACACACACACACACACAAATGATTAAACTGATAAGAGTCTCCACCAGTTTACCAGGAAAAGGCAGTCCCATCACAGCCTGAAGTCCAGGAACCCCCTACTATCTTAATGTTGATGCTTTGCTAGAGGGAGAAACAGCCTTAGCTTGACCATAGCTAGGCCTCTGGTAAGTCTTGAGCTTGTGAAAGTCTCTTTGGAAACTTCCCTTTTGACTTTACCTCCCCCAAGTCCATGGCGTATAACCAGCCCTTCTACACGACCCCAGTGCACCTCTCCCTGCCCGCGGGTCCTGGCCCGCGCTTTAATAAAATCACCTTTTTGCAGTAAAGACGTTTTCAACAATTCTTTCTTGGCTGTCGGCTCCAAACCCCACGAACCCTCCATCAACCCAAAACCTCATCAATAAGTATAAGCAAACAAATATGTATATTTACATCTACCTAGGGATCTTCCCCCCTCCCCCCCTGCCTAGTTTGTTTCTTTTTCCACTTAATATATCCTGGGGGTCATCCTAGAATAAAGCATAGATACTCTTCATTTGCAAACTGGATAGACGGTGAGGGGCAGCTCAGCCGATTGGCCTGGAGAGATCTTGTTCAGCGTCAGATCCTCAGGAAGGTGGAGATCCAGGTGGGCCAAAGCTGCGTTCAGTGTGGCATGGGGACCTGGGGAAATGAGGTGGAGGAGGAGAGAGCGAGGCCCGGGTCTGCTGTCCAGTCCTCTGCCTGCCAATCAACCAGAATGAGGCAGGATGCTCTCTCTGGGGCGGTGTCTTCACCCGTAACCCTGATTTCCATTTGGGTGGCGTCCAGCCTGCGCAGTCCTATTACAAGACATGCTGCAATGAACGGCCTTGTGCGGAGTCTTCGCGCATTTCAGGCTTTCCTGTCGACACAGGCATCGTGGGGAAAAGGGGATCGGAAGGACGAAGGAAAATTTAAGGCCGGTCAGAGACGTCAGGCCTGGCCGGGGAAGCGGGAAGAGTGTAACCTCCCTTAAGGGGCTCCCGGAAGCCTGGCTTCCACCCTGCCAGCGATGGCACATCCGGAAGTGAGGGGACCGCGGGGAGGAGGCGGGGAAATAACCCTAAGGCTCAGGACTTGGGGACACCGCGAAACAGGAGCCCGCGAACGGGAAGGAGCAGGTGCAAGGCCGCCTCCTCGCGCGGGTGATCCGCCCGGACGCCCCGGGAGATCCCCGGAGGGCAGGCCAGGGCGGGAACCTGCGACCCCCGGGCTCCAGCACCAGGAAGCCCCGCCCAGAGCCAGCCAGAGACCACGCCCACCATGCGGGTCCCGCCCCCGGCCCTCGGAGCTCCGCCTCCCCGTCTTGGGGCGGGAGAGCAGGGGCGGGCCTCGCGCGGGGTCGGCAGGTGCATCCGAGACGCGCGAGGACCGAGGTCCTGAGCCACTGTCTTCAGACCCTGGGAACTGACGCGGTCCGGGCGAGCCGAGGTCGCTCCCAGAGTTCTGGGGGCCGCGGCATGAGGAGGGGGAGAACTGGGGAAGCCCTGGGTCCAGTGGTCCAGCCCCCTGCCTCCGAGCTGCAGCCGGGAGGGGCTCTCCCTTCCCAGTCACGCCCCTCCCCCTCCTTGACATCAGTCCCTAAATTCACCACGGACTGGGGGAGCTGGTGGGGGGTTCGTTCCAGCGCCCAGAGCTGACCTGTCTCCTGTCTTCTGTTCCTTCCCTTTTCCGGGGATCCCTGATTCGCACATGTAACACGGTATCTGGGGCTCAGACTTCCTGAACTCCAGTACTTTTCCAAGGTGGAGCCCCTCAGAGACAGGGACGCGTGCAGGGCGGTGGGTCCGCCACTCGGCCGCGCGCGCGGAGTCCGCGTCTACACGTCCACCTTCCTCAGGGCTTGAGTGGCGGGGCTGCAGCCTGGGTTAGGGCGTAGGAATGGGGCCTCATCGTGCCTCCTGCAACGACCTCACGCCTTCTCGCTGCAGCATTAATACTCCTCTGCTGGCTGTGAGGGGCGGGGTGGGGGACGCAGGGTGTGACCCGGGCCGTAGGGTTTATGGCCCCAGGCCCGGCTCCACTGCCGCTCGGTAAATCACTGTTTGAACAGGAGTGAGGATTTGGCTAAGCCACCGGGGCGCACCACCGCCCAAGCAGGGGGGGAGAGCCGGCGTCGTCTTTCCCCGCTGCGCTCAGGCCCACCCGGGTCCCTGCTCCCTCCGGGCTCCGCAGCCCGGGCTAGTCCCCACCCCTGCACACCCGGGTCCCCGCTCCGAGTCCTCACGCCCGCCCGGGCTCGGCAGCCTCGGCTTGTTCCTCCCCTCTACCCCCCACGCTCCCTGAGCCCGAGCCCCCTCCCCGAAGGAGCAGGGCTGGAGGGGTGGTCTTCCCAGCAAGGGAGGCCCACGGGAGAGGACGGAACGGGGACTTGAGAGGTGGGGTTTGGTGAGAAGGAAAGGAGGAAAGAGAGGTCGGTGGGAGCAAAGCAGTAGAAATGCTCCAGTGCGGGGAAAGTGCCGCTGAGCTGCACACACAGCGCGAGGGACGGAGGTTTCCCGTCTCCGGTGGCGGGACTGTCTCCGATGGTTCGGCAAAAGCTGCTGTTCCGGTGGGTCTCCGTGCCCTGAGCTGTCCTGACTTCACACCCGGAGGGCCTTGTCCAGAAACCCGGCACGTGCCTGACAGCCACTAATTCTACCGACTCGGAGCTGCCCGCCCCTCCTCCTTGTCCCGCCTTCTCCTCTCTTATCCCAGAGTGAAGGAGTACATTTATAATTTTCTCGTAAAGTTTGGGATTAGTCACTGTTTGGGGAGTTGCTTAAGTTTCAAATAATAAAGCATATCCGTGTGCCCGTTCTTCCCAGCTGGCTGAGGAAAGCGCACGCACCCAAATCTGGCTTTCCCGGGATCCTCGAGACAGAGTTCTTTCCGGTTGCCCTTCGCACTTTCCCCAAATGGCAGAGACAACCACCAGCCCCCAACGCACAGCTCCTGATGTGGTTTCTTCACACTTTTGAAGAGTCTGCCTTTCTCTTTCTTCCTATCAGCGCGGATGTGTCTGTGGGGAGAGCTGAAATGAGACGGAGACAGTCCCAAGAGGCTGAGCGGGGGGGGGGGGGGGGGGGGGGGGCACCCAGGACCGCGTAGCAGGGCCATGATTTGCAAAGCTGTGGGCAAATGGGAGCTGGATTTCTCTTCCTTTCGCTCTTAGTGGACCAAGAAGGTAGACAACACTGAGAGATGTCTTCTCTGCTTGTCTGAGTTACCTGTCAGGCCCAGCACTGTCCAGTAGAAATACAATGTAGGCCACAAATATCATTTAGAATTTTTAGTAGTTCTATCAACATAAAGTAAAAAGAAACCGGTTTTGAAATTAAAACTGGGCACCTAGATGGCTCAGTTGGCTAAATGTCCAACTTCGATTCAGGTCATGATCTCACGGTTCGTGGGTTCAAGCCCCGTGACCAGCTCTGTGCTGACAGCTCAGAGCCTGGAGCCTGCTTTGGATTCTGTGTCTCCCTTTCTCTCTGCCACTCCCCACTTGTGCTCTGTCTCTCTCTCTCTCTCTCTCTCTCAAAGATGAATAAACATTAAAAAATTTTAATAAAATTAATTTTAATACTTTAAAAATTTATTTTCAGTAATCTCTATACCTAGTGTAGGGCTCAAACCCATGACCCCGAGATCAAGAGTTGCATGCTCTTCTGACTGAGCCAGCCAGGAGCCCCCAAAATTAGTTTTAGTTATATATGCTATGTAACCCAATATTTTAAAAATATTGTCATTTCTACAGACAGAGTGAGAAATCATTGTTATATTTTACATTCTAGTTCATACTAATTCTTGTGAAATCTAATGTGCATTCTTCACTAACAGCACACTTGAATTTGGACTGGCCGCGTGTCAAGCACCCACCTGCAATTGTGGCTAGCGGCCACCCAGCTGGTCAGCAGGGACTGGTCCCTTCCTCACCATCTGATAACCAGTGAGAAAGTGCTGAGGACAGAAGTGCTTGGGGGCCTCACGCTTTAGCTTCAAAAGAAGTGGCTAGGAGTGGGGTGTGGTGAGAGAGGGTCCCACCTCTAAAGCCTGGAGGGCAGTCCATGTGGGCCCCCCCCCCCCGGACATCCATGGGGGACCACTTTGCCTATAAGGTCCAGCCCCCCCACCCCCACCCCCGCTGGGTTCCCATCCCCCCATCAGGGAGCACTGTGCCTACGAGGTCCAGCCCCTCCTCCCCCCCCCCCATTTCCTATCCCTGCCTACAAGGTCCATACCCCACCCCCACCCCCTGCTGGGTTCCCATTCCCCCATCAGGGAGCATGGTGCCTGCAAAGTCCAGCAACCCCTTCCCCCCATTTCCCATCCCCCATCAAGGAAAACAACCCTCAGACTAGGGGTTGTGGAGCCTGGACCAGGTGAGATCACACCTGGAGGGTGGGCAGAAAAACAAACCTGCGCGTCTTGGAGCCTACCGCACCCCCCCCCCCCAAGTGTGAAGTGGCAGCAGCATCGCCCTGGCCGTCCTTTTCCTCAGGCACGTGGGAAGGCTTTTGTGATATTTCCAGGGACAAAACCGTCCAGCTGAGCTGGCTCCGGGCTTAGACCAGCACAGTCCTTACAGATATTGAACTGGTTACACACCCAGACTAGTTTTTTTTTTTTTTGTTTTTTTTTTTTTTTTTTTTTATTTTTGGGACAGAGAGAGACAGAGCATGAACGGGGGAGGGGCAGAGAGAGAGGGAGACACAGAATCGGAAACAGGCTCCAGGCTCTGAGCCATCAGCCCAGAGCCTGACGCGGGGCTCGAACTCACGGAGCGCGAGATCGTGACCTGGCTGAAGTCGGACGCTTAACCGACTGCGCCACCCAGGCGCCCCCAGACTAGTTTTTAAAAAAACATCCGACCAAACATCCAAGGCCCAAGGCATCCGCTTCTGTTCTGGCTGATTTCTGTTTTCCTGCAAGGCTGGAAGAGGGATTTCCCCAGATTGTCAGTGACTTTGACTCTATTTTCTCTTTTTCTGTAGGAAGAGACAGAGCTCTGCTGTGCAGCAAGGACGCACATGTCACTTGCTGGAGATCACACAGTCCCCGTCGAGGGTCCTGGAAAGGCAGGGCCCAGCTCCTCTCTGGTCCCCCAAGAGCCACCTGCCCAGGCAAGGGCGCCTCTGTGGCTCTCACAGGAGTCAGGGAGGCAGACAAATACAACATGATGGAGACAGTATGTAAGAATGCCTGAAAGGAAGCAGGGGTGCACTCAGCAGAAAGCTTGGCTTCAGGAGCACCTGTCATTATTACCAGCACATAGGAATCACAGGCCAGTTTCTGTGGGATTCCAGAGGAATCCCCTAGAGGAAGGTGAATGGAGGAGACAGCCTCTTCCTTACCTGTGCTCCAGGCTCTCTGTGATAGAGACTGAGTTTTTCTCCAGGTCACAGGAACAGGGTGTCAAGGTGAAAGCCTTTGTTCCTAGGAAGGTGTGGCTAAGCTGGAGGGTGAGATCAGGGGATGGGGCATGGGGGAGGGGAAGGCCGAGGCGACAGGGGTCCTGGGTGGGGAGGTTGTTGGGGGTCAGGAGGCCAGTGCTAGCAATGGGGGGCCATGAGGTGGGGTGCAGGGAGATGGAGAAGGGGGCCAGGAGCCATCCAGGTGAGCAGGAGCCGTGCAGGAGCTGCAGGAAAATAGGGAATTCTTTCTAGCAACCGGCCTACTTGCTGTTATGCTCAGCTTAGGTGCCCCCCCCCCCCCCAGTATCTGGCTGCCATGTAGGGGACGTTGTGAGGGAGGAGAGTGCACTGGAGGGCCAGCATCCTGCACAAGCCACCTCTCCTGTTCCAGAAGAGAGACTGGCAGTACTGGTCTGATGGCTTCGAGGAGGAAGTGCTGGCCCTGGGTGGGGGGCAGTAGAGGGGGAGCCCCCGCCCCTCCACCCACCTGAGAAGATGTGCCAGCGGGAAAGGGCTGAATGCTGGGACCAGGTAGGGGTTCGGCATCCAGGGTGGACTCTGTCTCTGGGACCCGAGGCAACGCTGGGGCTGGGTCCGCACGACCCTCTGGGAACAGAGATGGATTTCTGGACTGGTGACAGTGGGGGGCGAATTCTAGAGGGTGCCCAGCTTGATTTGTGCGTCAGGGTGGTAGCCGCGAGCCTGAACACTTGAAGGCGTGGTTGCTGTGACGTGGAACCAGATTTGTAATGTTGCCGAATTTTCAGTAACCACCAAAACTGACCCAGTGCCACCCACACACACGTCTCCACTAAAGGCAAGCGTACTGACCGGGTAGGACTATGTGTAATTGCAATCATTGGATCTGGGTTGAGGTCCGCTGGTGTAAAATATATACCAGGTTTCAAAGACTCGGTACCAAAAAAACCCCCGAGATCCTAAAATATTTCATTAATATCTTAAAAATATTGGTTAACCAGTTGAAACGGTAATATTTTGGATATAATAGGTTAAATGAAATATTTTATCACAATTAATTTGGCCTGTTTCTTTTTTATCTTTTTAACGTGGCTACTAGAAAAAAAAAGTTAAATCACATGTGTGGCTTGCAATATAATTCTAAAGTACATACATGGCTTGCAATATATTCCTAAATTATATATGTGGTGCTCATTCTACTTGTAAATTGCACACACGGCTCACATATATCTCCTGGGCTGGGCAGGCAGACAGCTGTCCTGCCAGGTGGCCAGAGCTCCCGCCTGTGACCAGGGCTCTCCCAGGAGCAGCGGGCTGGCAGCCAGCCCTTCTGGGCCTTCAGGGAGTCAGTCAGCTTCCTGACAGGGCTCAGCTGCTCCCGTGAAATTCCTAGTCTCTTTCCCTTCGCTGTCTCCTGAGCCAGCCAGTTCACCCTGACAGGCGGACATTCTCCTGCCTTAGGACCTGGTGCCTGACAGGCGGACATTCTCCTCCCTTAGGACCTGATGCGGCAGCCGCTTGTGTCCTGTGACAATTGCTTGCTTCGCGGGTTCCGGCTGGGCCTGTGCTCAAGGAAGCCGGACACTCAGCAGACGAAGGGGTGGCCTCACAGGTCCCTCCAGCGCATGGGTTCCATTTTCCGATTGCATTGAGTTTGCACTGGGGACCGTGCCCATCAGTGTGCTGGGGCGGACCTAGAGGGAAGGAAGGGTAAGGAGGAGGAGGAAGTCATTAAAGGACTTGTGTGCTCGGTTTTACTTTTAGGTTGTTTATATTTTATGATTTTCGCCTTTGAGGACCTCAGTACCCAGTACTTAGTATCTAAGGGTCTAGTGCTCACATTTCCAGAGGATTTTCAGTTTGTAATCTGCTTTCCCACAAACCCACAAACCCCCGGTAAAGAGGCTGGTGGTTTCACAGAGTCCTCATTTTCTAACGGGGGAGCCTCTCTCCAGTTAGTGGGGAGCTGTGAGGGGCAGAGCTGGGTCCTAACGATGGTATTTCTGATTCTATGGCTGGCACCGGTATCCCTGGGTGGAGGAGACTGAGGCAGGAATACAAGACTGGATGTGGAAGGAGCTATACCCTGACCCACTCGGCCACCATTCTCTCTGCCCCTCCCAGCCTGCCCCTCCAACACCGCATCCCGTCCCGGTCTCTGAGTGTCCATTAGGGGGCTTTTCCTACGTGGCCAGTGGGACAAGGGAGCCCCTGGGACAGGGAGACGGGGGGACCCACAGCCATTTCTTCTACCGTGAAGACCTTAATCCTCTCACCTTCATTGGACGGTGGCTTTTTCCTTTTCCTGCAAGTCCTTGAACCTGTGACATCGGCCCTGTGGGGAGAGAGTTTGGCAGGTGTGCCTGGAGCTCTCTGGGCTTCATTGCAGCGTCTGACCTCCCAGGATGGTGCTGAGACTCACCAGGGGGAGTCCAGGGCCATTGCTAGCAGAGCCCCCTTGACCCACAGGCGACGAATGTTGTCGTCAATTGTAACTAATTCGTTATGGCTAATGTTTGGACGGTGCTTTGGGATTACTTGGAACCTCCACAAACTGCCCTCATTTATCACACCAACAATCTGGAGGGTTGCTCTGGCCCCACGTGCAGGGTGAGGTGCTCCACTCTCGGGGAGGTGAAGCGATTCCATGAAGGTCACACGGTGAACTCAGGAGTCTGAACTCGAGCCCAGGCCTTCTGACTCAAAATTCCACGTCCTTCCCATTCTCCATTATGCCTCGATTTCAACAGGTCTCAGTTGTCTAAACTCTGACCTGTGAGCCATGGAACCCTGGTCTGATGGGGGTTGGGGAAGGGCTCACTGGCTTTCCTGTAACACTGACTGCTTCTACCCAAACTGTGTGGTCCTTGGACACGGCACACCTAACAGAGGAGCTTCTGGTGTTTGCCCAGAGCCTGTTCCTTCCTGGCTGCACGACTGAGGGCTCCAGGGCTTGGATTTGCTCCAGCAGATTCGCCAACAGCATCTTCTCAGAGTCAGGACTGTCTGAGACTCCCCATTCTGAGGGATGCATCTGAGGAGGAAATGCTTCCCGTTGGAAGGACAAGGGAGCAATCATCTCCTGGTGCAGCAGGTAGAGCAGGGCACTCACCCCGCCCCCAGCCCTGGGGGCAGCCTGCCTTCCTTGGGGATTTCCCTCCTTCCCTACTGAGGGTCTGCGCCCCATTTTTGGTTTGGTCTGTGTTTCCTCCTGCTTCTCAGCGCTTCGCTGATCCCCACTGCCCTCCCATGTGGCGTGTCTGGACGAGGAAAATAGCAGCCTCACCAAGCCTTCTCCTGCCCTCTGTGTTGAGGGAAAAGGGCCCCAATCAGAGCAAGAGCCAGAAGCCGAGGCTTTCAGAAATGTTATGAAAAGGGAGAGAGAGAAGAGACATTTGTTTTCTTTGAGGTTTAACTAAAGCATCTTAACATCTGTATAATATTTCACAGTTGAGACTCACCCTAACTTCTGGCCCCTGGAGGCAGAATTTAACTTTTAGACAGGTTTTGCTTGACTGGCATCATGATTTTAAAACTAATGATAATTTGGGGGGTGCCTGGGTGGCTCAATCAGTTAAGCTTCCCACTTGGGCTCAGGTCATGATCTCACAGTTTGTGAGTTCAAGCCCCGTGTCGAGCTCTGTGCTGGCAGTGTGGAGCCTGGAGCCTGCTTTGGATTCTGTGCCTCCCTCACTCTCTGCAACTTCTCTGCTCATGCTCTCTCTCTCTCTCTCTCTCTCTCTCTCAAAAATAGATAAATGCTAAAAAAAATTTAACAAAAAATAAATAAAATAAAAATAAAAATAATGATAATTTGGGGGGCCACGAAGGCCCAGTCCGTTCAGCGTCAGACTCTTGATCTCGATTCAGGCTGTGAACTCAGGGTCGTGAGTTCGAGCCTCACGTTGGTCCCCACATTGGGTGTAAAGCCGCTTAAAAAAATAAATAAAAATAACGATAATTTAAGTGCTTTTAGAGAAGGTGGCTATTTTCCTCATGACTCCCTATTACCTCTTGTCTGCCCAGGCCCTGAAGGCATTTGACTTTTTTTCTCCAGCTTTATTGAGATATAATTGACATATTATATCCTCTAAGTTTAAGGTGCACAACGTTACGATTTGATACACGCATATGTTGTGAAATGTTTATGACAGATTAATTAATGTTCTTCACCTCACATAATTAGCATTCTGTTATTGTTATGGTCAGAACACTAACAATGTGTTCTTGCAGCAACTTTCAGGTATAAGGTAGATATTGTTGGCTACACTCACCGGCCGTACACACATCCCTGGAATTTACTCATCTTCTTTTCTTTTCTTTCTTTTTTTTTTTTTTTTAGTGTTTATTTAGTTTTGAGAGAGAGAGACCGACAGACTACGAAGGGGGAGGGGCAGAGAGAGAGGGAGACACAGAATCCGAAGCAGGCTCCAGGCTCCGAGCTGTTAGCACAGAGCCCGACGGTAAGATCATGGCCCGAGCCAAAGTCAGACGCACAACCGACTGAGTCACCCAGGTGTCCCTACCCATCTTCCAATGGGAGGATTGTACCTTCCCACCGACATCTTCCCATCCCCCAGCCCCCACTCCCACCCGCCAACCACTGCCTCTCTGTTTCTCCAAGTGTGATGTTTTTAGGCTCCGCATCCAAGTGAGACCATACAGGATTTCTCTTTCTTTGTCTGAAATTTCGCTCAGCACAAAGCCCTCAAGTTCCATCCATGTTGTTGCAAATGGCAGGATTTCCTTCCTTTTTAAAATGGCTGAATAATATTCACATATACACACGCATGTAGATCATTTTTTTCGAGAGTTCTGTACATTTTGCAGTGCTCACCACTCTAGGTATAGTCACCATGTGTCACCACACAACGTTTTTGTGGTGTCATTCACTATGTTCCCCGTGCTGTACTTCTCGTCCCTGTGACCCACTTACTTTATAACTGGGAGTTTATGCTTCATAATCCCCTTCACATTTTGTCCATCCCCCCACCTCCCTCCTCACTGGCAACCATGAGTTTGTTCTCTATATTTACGAGTATGCTTCTGTTTGTTTTGTTTTTACAGCGTGTAAGTGAAGTCATATAGTGTTAGTATTTCTCTGACTCCTTTCACTTGATGTGATACCCCTAGGTTCATCCCTGTTGTTGCAAATGGCAAGATCTCATCTTTTTAGTGGCTGGGTAACATTCCATCAAACACACGGCGTCTTCTTTATCGACTCATCTGTCGTGGACACCTGGCCTGCTTCCGTATCTTTGCTATTGTGAATGATGCTGCAGTAAACGTAAGAGTGCGTATGTCTTTTCCAATGACTGTTTTCATTTTCCTAGGGTAAATACTCAGCAATGGAATTACTGGATTGTATGGTGTTTCTATTTTTAATTCTGTGAGGCACCCCTGTATAGTTTTCCACACTGGCTCCCGCCAACATGGGAGTCTCCTGTAGGCAGCATTGATCACTGGGTCTTATTTATTGATCCAGTAATGCCACTCTGGGCCTTTTGATTGAATAATTTAATCTGTTTCCATTTAAAATGATTGTTGATAGATAAGGAGTTAGTATTCCCATCTTGTTAATTGCTTTTTGGCTGCTTGATATCTCCCCTTTCCCTGTCTCGCTTCCTTCCTCTGTAAACCGATGATTTTCCACAGTGGTACACTCTATTCCCTTCCCTACTACAAGTTTTTAGCCTACACTTAGGCTCACTTGAAACATCTTATAGATGTAACAGTCTAGTCTGTTTCATCTTATAATATCAACTTATTTTTGATATTTTTTAAAAATAACAACTTATTTTTGTTCACATACAAAACTCTACCTGTTACTCCCCCTTCTATGTTTTTTGATGTCACATTTTGCATATTTTAATATTGTGTATCCATTAACCAGTTACTGTAGTTCTAATTATTCTTTAATACTTTTGTCCTTTTAAAAATTTTTTTAAAATTTTTCTTTTTAATTTTTTAAAATTTACATCCAAATTAGTTAGCATATAGTGCAACATTGATTTCAGGAGCACAGAGCCTGATGCAGGGCTCGAACTCACAATGCGGGGTTTGAACTCACAAATCATGAGATTATGACCTGAGCGGAAGTCAGACACTCAGCCGACTGAGCCACCCAGGTGCCCCAATACTTTTGTCCTTTAGGGGCACCTGGGTGGCTCAGTTGGTTAAGCATCAGACTCTTGGTTTAGGCTCAGGTCATGATCTCACAGTTTGTGGGATCCAGCCTCATATCGGGCTCTGTGCTGACAGTGTGGAGCCTGCTTGGGGTTCTTTCTCTTCTCTTTCTTCTCCACCCCAACTTGTGCTCTCTGTCAAAATAGATAAACTTAGAAAATAATACTTTTGTCTTTTAACCTTTATGCTGGCGGTAAGTGGTGAACACACCGCTGTTACATTGTGAGGATATTCCGAATCTGACTATGTCTGCATCTTTCCCAGCATGCTGTACGCTTTCATATGTCTTCATGTTACTCACTAGTGGTCCTTCCTTTCTGCCCTGGGGGACAAAGCCTCTGGTCGAAAACCTCGGTTCTGCATTTATTCATATGGCAGGTCTCAAACAGTAACAAGCGTGAGGTCATTTATACACATCTACAAACACACCAAGCACTGCATAGGGCCGTGGTTTCATGTGTATGTGACGGAGGCACAGGTGCATGCCTAGGCAGGCACATGCTCAGTGCGCAGGTGCGTTTCCTCTTGGGGACAGAGGGAGAGGAGCAGAGCCTCCAATTTATCTCTAACATTTCATTTTATTTGACAAAACTCTAAAGCAAATTTGGCAAATGTTTACATTTGTTAATTCTAGCCTATGGTTACAAGGGTGCTTATTACTATTTTCTATTCTTCTCCATATTTTTTTCCAAAATAAAACAATTTAGTTAAAAAGAAAAAACATAAGAAACGAATACAGGATATAAATATATATTCAAAGCAATTCTTAAATTTTAAAATAAAGAAGTTCAAACTCCCTACTACTCAGGAAAATACAAACAATGAGATGCAGACATAATAATGAGATAAAACTTTGTACTCCCCAGATTGGCAATTTTTTTTTTAACTTCCAAAGCTGTTAAGGATGTGGGGGGAAAAGGGCCCTTCATACATTGCTGGTAGGAATGTGAATGGTCACTGTCTTATATCAGAAAGCATGAAGGCAAGTGATATAAAATGCAGTCAACTGGCAACTAGAAAGCATGTTATCGGAAAAGTAAAATGTAAGCCAGATTCCGAAAAGGGTTTCAGAGTCCAGGTAAGTCAAGGACTGTGGAGGAGTAATAAGGTAAGAGGACAGAGACTCCCTGCACCTGGTTTCCCTAGGAGAGAGAGATTGTGCTTAGTTAAAAATAGGAATTAGAAATTGAAATAAATAAAAACATCTCTGTTTAAAATACCTTGATGATTAAAATGACTTGGTAGATTGAGTGAGGTTATCATATGACCCCGCTTAACAGGAGTACAAAGTTTAAAGTCCTCTACAAAAACCAGGCCTGTTAAAACAAACAACAGAGAAAAACAACCCTAAAAATAAATGCATGGAGTAATGAAGTCCATTTGTAACTAACAGTTAATGCATGCTACACAACATGGGCCTGAATTGCTCACAAACAAATAAATTATGCGATTAAAAAGAATCCAACAAAATGTGACGTTCCTTTTACTCCCTTGAGAGACCCATTAAAAGATATGAGCATAAACGTAGGGGCGGCTGGGCCAGTGCAGGTGGGGAGACACCCTGGCAGGCTCCCTTTTGCTGGGAGAAACCCCCAGCTGCCTGAACCCCCTGCCCCAGGTGCAGGAGCGGGGTGGGGGGTGAGGGGGAGAATCCAGAGAGACCTCGTCCTCACTTGACTCATTTGTTCATTTTTATTTTTTTTTCAGCTTTTAAAATTAAGTGTTTTATTTTAATTCCAGTTAGTTAACATAGTGTTATGTTATGTAATATTAGTTTCAGGTATACAATACAGTGATTCCACATGTCCATACAACACCCAGTGCTCATCACCGGAGCGTCCTTAATCCCCATCACCCATTCCCCCCCCCATCCCGCCACCTCCCCCTTGGTCACCACCAGTATGTTCTCTGCAGTTAAGAGTCTGTTTCTTGGTTTGCCTCTCTCTCTTTTTTTCCCTTTGCTCATTTGTTTTGTTTCTTAAATTCCCCCTATGAGTGAAATCATAAGAGTTAGTATCTAAAATATGTTAAGAACTTATACAACTCAATACCTAAAACCCAAATAATCCAATTAAAAATGGGCAGAAGATGGGGCACTTGGGTGGCTCAGTCGGTTAAGGATCCTACTTCAGCTCAGGTCATGATCTCGCAGTTTGTGGGTTCGAGCCCCGCGTCGGGCTCTGTGCTGACAGCTCGGAGCCTGGAGCCTGTTTCGGATTCTGTGCCTCCCTCTCCCTCTCCCTCTGCCCCTCCCCTGCTTGCACTGTGTCTCTGTCCATCTCAAAAATAAATAAACATAAAAATTTTTTAAAATGGGCAGAAGACATGAACAGACATTTCTCCAAAGAAGGAATATAGTGTTTCAATCATTGGATTGGCCTACGTGAGGGCCTGGTTAATTAATTTCGTGTGTCAATTTAGCCAAACTTCAGTACCCAGATATTTGGTCAAGGCTAGTGTAGATGCTGCTGTGAAGATACGTTTAGGTGAGTAAAGCAGATGAGCCTCCCTAGTGTTGGTTGGCCTTATCAGTCAGTTGAGTTTCCCCTGGAAAAGAGAATTCTGCCTCCAGGCGCTACATCAACGGGTTCTGGGGGCTCCACCTGCCGGCCGGCCCCACGGAATTCCAGCCTGCCAGCCCCACAGTGGTATGAGCCAGTCTTCCAAAGCTCTCTCTATGCATCCTGTTGGCTCTGTCTCTCCGGAGAACCTGAACACAGTCTGTCTACCCTCCATAATTATGCTATTTGTGCAATATATGACATCAGAGAAAAGTGGTCAGAAATATAAATACGATTGCAGCTGAGGATCTAAACAGACCCCTGTCAGAAGACATCGGACCGTTTTAGCTTTTTGTACCACAGAACTGCTGTGCCCGGATCCCAGCACAGAGACCTTTGTAATTCCCCACTCTGAGAGCCACATCTTGACAAAGACACCCACAGACTGGACCGCCTTCCAGGAGGAACCCAGGACAGTAGCTGGAAAATCCTGTGGTGGGAGGTGTTAGCAGAGGGGACTCAGGTGTGCAGGACACCTGCCTTCTGAACGCTAGGCTGGTGCCGAGGCCTGCCTCTCCCATGGCCTCCACACTTCAGATCTTTTTGAGCTGAAATGCACCTGGTGAAGCCCTAACCCTACTACTTCTCCATGCAGCTGCTGTCTGGAGGCATAGTAACACCGCCAGGGTGGGCTCTAATCTGGTCTGACTGGTGTCCTCACGAGTGAGGATTAGCACACAGAGATATCAGAGATGCCCCGTACAGAGCAAAGCCCATGTGAGGACATAGCAAGAAACTGGACAGTGGCAAGCCAAGGGGAGGGGCCCCAAACCACACTGATCATGGACTTGTAACCCCCACAGCTGTGAGACAGTAAGTATGCCGCTTGCACCGCCCAGACTAACTCCTGTGTGGCTCGGGAGCCGTCCTCTGTCTCACCCCCAGCTCTGAGTTCCCAGGTCCTCACCAGCGTGTGTGTGTGTGTGTGGGGGGGGGGTTCTCCCCACCTCTTGCACCTCCCTCCAGACACATCACACACTCTCCATGCAGGCAACTTCACGACCCTCAGGTGGGCGGGGCCCTGGCAATCTCTCTGGGCTGCGTGCTGGCAGCTCGTGAGAACATTCAGAGAAAATGACTGTGCACCTGATCACAGGTGTTCAGCATTTCCACGTGCCAGACACAGTTCTAAGCACTGGTGACATCACCCACCAGGGACAGCCAGACTGGGCTAACCAGACGCCATGCACGTTAGAAGATAGTACGGATCGTGGAGGAAAAGTAGAGCAGGAGGGGGTAGGAGGTAGGGGCCCAGTTTCCAGTAGAGTGTGAATCAGGCCCAGCGGGTACTAACTACGCGACACCCTGCGGACAGTTAACAGTGAGATGTCACAGCTGCCCCTGCTGCTTGGCGGGTGCACAGCTAACCTACACTCTTCTGTGCTATCCACGTATATTGCAGTTAGCACACTTGCTTTTACAACTAGACAAACCCTCAGTATTACCGAAAAACCAAATCACCTCCTATTTCCTCCAGGATGGAGTCTGAAGTTCTGCTGGTGTTTACAGGCCACCAGGGGCCCCTGCCCTCCACCTGAACTCCCTCTCAGGACACACTACCTTCTCCAGTCAGACAGATATTCTGGACCCACATTTGACAAGTAGGCTTGCCAGATCTTGCACATAAAAGCACAGAATGCCCAGCTAGATCTGAATTTCAGGTGATAGTGCAATTATTTGAGACACACTTATACTAAAAAATTATCTGAAGTTCAAGTTTATCTGAGCATCCTCTCTGTACTTTATCTAGTGACACTAAGTAATCTTCCTTCCCCATCGGCTGGAGTCATCTTCTCTATCTTCCTGAATCTTAGACAAGCTTCTCTGCACGGTTGCCTCGGGGTGGGGTGGGCATGGGGGTAGTTAGGGGGCCTCTCCTGACCTTGGCCTAGGACTTTCCTGTACATAAAGAATGCATCTTGGATCAGACGCCGCTGACCCTGGAGAGTCAGGTAAAAAGGTCAATGTTTCCAAAGGGTCTGAAATTCTCCCCGGAAAAGAAACTCTTCCAGCTATCTTGAGATCAAATGTCATTTGTCAATTTTTTTTAACCCAAGTGTCAACATTTACATTTTATTGGTTTGCTTTACATGTTGGATAATTTAGGGGGGGTTTTAAAATGGACAGCTTCTGTTGCAAACAAGAATGCCTCCCTGTTTGTCTAGCTTACTCTTTTTTTTTTTTTTCCAATGTTTTTTTTTTTATTTATTTTTGGGACAGAGAGAGACAGAGCATGAACGGGGGAGGGGCAGAGAGAGAGGGAGACACAGAATCGGAAACAGGCTCCAGGCTCTGAGCCATCAGCCCAGAGCCTGACGCGGGGCTCGAACTCACGGAGCGCGAGATCGTGACCTGGCTGAAGTCGGACGCTTAACCGACTGCGCCACCCAGGCGCCCCTGTCTAGCTTACTCTTTAAAAAATTTTTTTACTGTTTATTTTTGAGACACAGCATGAGCAGGGGAGGGGCAGGGAGAGAGGGAGACACAGAATCCAAAGCAGGCTCCAAGCTCTGAGCTGTCAGCACAGAGCCTGATGCGGGGCTCAAACTCACAAACCGTGAGATCATGACTTGAGCCAAAGTTGGACGCGTAACTGCCCGAGCCACCCAGGCGCCCCTGTCTGGCTTACTCTTGGCTTCACAGTGTCCTGGTAACCCATTCATTAGCTCCCTAGGGACCTGATTGCCCCTTGCTGCTGGTCCCAGGTCAGTTTATGAAATCAATTTAAGACTTTCTGCTGAGTCTGCAGGGGCAGGCTGACCCTCCCCCTCCCTGGTCTCCAGCGGTATCTCTGGCCAAGGTAGCACGGGACAGCTGCTGGCCCTGGCTGTGCAGACACTCCCAACTTAACATCCTGCATCACAACAAAACGTGGGAAAGGTGGCCCGGCAGCTGTCACAGGTGGGGAGGCAGCCACACACCACACACAGGGTGGCAGTGTAACCCTGCCCAGAGCCCAGTCCTGGGAAAGTTCTCCCTTTAACACTGAGCATAAAGGTTCTCACAGGACCTTGTTTCCCCATCTGGCCATCATCAGCACCCAAGCTGGTGCAAAATCGCTAATTTTTGTTGCTATATTAAACTGAGACATTTTATAGAGGGTTAGACAAAAATCTTCAGGCTATATTCTTAAGTAAAAATACAACAGTGTTTACTGTGCAAATTTTCCTTAATAAAAGGGAGAAATACAAATATATACTTGATTCACTCCTTTTATAAAGACACAATGAGAGGACACACAGGAAACTAATAAACGTGTTTCCCTGTGGGGCAGGGAGAGGGTCATGGCAGAGGTGTGAACAGAGGTGGGGTGGTTGTAAATTTTTTGATGTACATCTTTTCATGTACTAATTTTTTAAAACATTTAAAAAGTATTTATTTTGAGAGAGAGAGACAGAGGGAGAGAGGAGGGAGGCACAGAGAGAGAGAGAGAGAATCCCAAGCGGCCTCTGTGCTGTCAGTGCAGAGCCCAATGTGGGGCTTGAACCCATGAACTGTGATATCATGACCTGAGCCAAAATCAAGAGTTGGTCACTTAACTGATTCAGCCACCCAGGCGCCCCTTGTGTATTAATGTTTGAATCAAGTGAATGTATATAACCTTTTAAAAATTAAATTACATCGTAAAAATTACATCGTATATTTCATTTTTTTGGTTATATCATTTTGTCGTGAGAGAAGCTGAACTGGAAATAGTCAGCGACTCTCTCCACGTGGCTGTGATCTTTCCAATTCCTGGTCACAGATGCACCAGCAAGGCCACCACACCCCGTTCCCATGACTGTATGACTGTCGTGCCCAGCACAGCCTCAGTCTTGCTCCCCTCGCTAAATCTGCTGTGCATCTTGTAATTCCTAGTTCTCTGCTGGATCTTTCCAGCTTGGCCTTTATTTCCTCCAATAGAGCACCGTCCGTGTCCAGTGACCCCAATGTCTTAAGTCCTCTGCGGGTCTCCTTCTCTTCTCTCATTTCTGCTTCCCGTCCTGCCCGGTGATTTCCACCTGTGAGCTAGATATGTGAAAACGTATCTGTAGAAATACTAGGCCTACCACACTGTTCGTTTCTTCCCAGAAAGATGTTCGTTTTTGACACTGGCAGTCTAGAGTCGCCTTAAACAAGTTCAACACGACATTTTGGGGCCTGGGACTTCACTTCTAGCTCCTTCAAAGGCTGCCGAAAATACAGCCCGGGAAGTCCAGAACCTGCAGAACCAGCAAATGTCCCAGAAGCAGCCCCAAGCGCCCGGCTCACCTCTACAGTGCCCTTTCCTTCCCCAAACTTTCCATTTTGGGAGTACTCTGAAAATATTTTATCCAGATTCTTTAGTTGTCTGCACTTACAGGAAGCGGGAGGTGCTCAGTGCACCCCTGGCGGCCGGCGGAAACGGAAACGCTTCTGATCCAGGCCTCGGGTTTTCCGGCGCTTTGTCCTCCTGTGGAGCTTCCTTTGGAAAACCTGTTTTCTTCAGTAGTCAAGTCCGCAGGGACTTTCCTTGTGCACGCTTATAGCCCCACCCCCACCCCGCACCCCCGTCAGGGCTGGGACTCATTTCTTGCTTCCAGAAGAGCTGGGCTCGGAGATGTCCTCCTTCCCAGGCTCAGTGCATAGGCTGGAACCCAAAAATTCTAGCTTCAGTGCAACACCAGCATAAGGGGATGCCCTGTGGCACCAGGGCCCCTGATAGGTCTCAGTTTGCAGACCAGGACGCGACACGGAGATGGGAGCTGAGCCAGCTCTAGAGGCAGAAAGAGGAGCCAAACAGGACACACGCAGTGGTGCTAATGATGCATTAAAAACCTGTAAGTGAACAAAGATTTGCGGGCTCCGCGTCTGAGCAAAGCTTTTCCATTCCATCGGTTTGGGCCCCACGGTTCCTAGAGCTCTTGATAAATGGGCCAGAACCGGGGTGAGTTGAAAGGCTGAGGTCCTGCAGGGCAAAGTTCAGAGGCCGGTTTCTGACGCTGCCTCTCTTGTGGGAAATCAAGTGTTAATCTTTTCCAGAGTCACTTACGGAACTTGCTTGGTGACCACCCTCTGGCGCTGGGGGGCGAGCCTCTCCGTCTGGAGGGTGGAGACCCAGGTTCACAGGCCTGCGGCGTCGGGCGGGCCAGGGGCTGCTGGCCCGTCGGGTGAGCGGCCGAGTGTCGGGTGGCCGGGTGGCCGTGGTCGGGTGACCGTCTGTCGTTGGGGGGCTGTGGTCGGGTGGCAGTTGGGAACGTTGGCGTTGTTGGGGCACGGACCGCGGTTGGGCGCGCGCGCGAATGAGCCAGGAGCGCGCCCTCCGCGCGTAGGGGACTGAGTGCGTTTAAAAAAGCACGACGGATTTGGGGGCAATCCTGATTATATTGCCCCACTTTCAGTGGAGGTAGAGCGTTGCCTGGAACTTGGCAGGTGCGCGGGTAGGACGGAAAACTGCGGGGAGCGCGGGCCGGATCGTGGTGCTGGGGGCGCGCCTGCCTCTGCGGACCCGCCACCTGCCGCCGCACCTGCTGCAGCACCTGCCTCTGCGCACCCCCGCTGCACCTACCCGGCCGCGCGGACCCCGCCCCCAGTTCTGCATTAGGGCTTCGAGTCCGCCGTGCTGGCTTGCGTGACACTCACCATCTCCCGACCGTGGTTGGGGCGGGGGGGTGGGCGCCCCAGGTTTGTGGGCTGGAGCTGACACATCATTGGGCCTTTTCCAGAAAAAGGATCCAAAAATGAGAATTTGTAAAATTAGGAGCTAAAGTACATATTTACTTGCAATGACGACAAATTACAAATATTAAAAAGCTGACCACAAACGTCAAAGCATCCACAAAAACGCTTCTAACTGCCGACCACGCCTATATTTCCTGTATATTGTTAACTCTATGCCTTTCGATTCCATCTTTATTTAACAACACTTTTGTAATACATTTTCCCTGACGATTTCATATAGAAATATCTGAAATGTAATTTCATTTTATGCTCGTCTGTAGGCTGGACGTGGGCCTGACAGCCCCCAGGACTGAGACTATATGGTTCCCCTGGTTGAACTAGACATTTGGTGAGAAATGTCATCAGACTTTGCATCCCTGATAATTATCCTGCAGATATATGTATATTTTATGAGACTTTTGTAATCATGGTTTTTAAAATTTAAATTCCAGTATAGTCAACAGTGTAGTATCAGTGTCACGTGTACAATGTAGTGTGATTCCACACGTCCACCCGTCACCCAGTGCTCCTCACAACAGGTGCATCCTTCTTCATCACCCACCTCCTCTCTGGGAACCACCAGTATGTTCTCTGCAGTTAAGGGTCTGTTTCCTGGCTTGTCTCTCTCTCTCTTTTTCCTTTGCTCATTTGTTTTGTTTCTTAAATACTGTACATGAGTGAAATAATATAGTATTTGTCTATCCTGCAAATATATCAAAGCCTGGAAATTAGTACATGATTCTGTCTTTCTCTTCCTCCCTCCCTTCCTCCCCCTTCCCTCCCTTCCTCCCTCCCTTCCTCCCTCCCTTCCTTCCTTCCTTCCTTCCTTCTCTTCCTTCCTTCCTTCCTTCCTTCCTTCCTTCCTTCCTTCTCATCCTTCCTTCCCTTCCTTCCTTCCTTCCTTCCTTCCTTCCTTCCTTCCTTCTCATCCTTCCTTTCCTTCCTTCCTTCCTTCCTTCCTTCCTTCCTTCCTTCCTTCCTTTCTTCCTTCCTTCCTTTTCTCCCTCCCTCCTTTAGTGGTCATTTTTATCCTATTCAATTTGTTTATCATAAAAGTTACATATTCTTGGTGATACATTCAGACAACACTGTAAGGTGTGAAGTAAAAAAAAAAAATCTTCCTGTTTCCCGGAGGTAACCATTGTTAGTTTTTTGTGTATCACCCTTCCAGAAAATTGCGTGTGTGAATCTACTCTTTGGAACACACACACACACACACACACACACACACACACGGATTTTCTAATTTTTTTTCTAACTCATTTTTGTCATCTAAAAGTACATGTTGGAGGGGTGTCTGGGTAGCTCAGTGAATGTCTGACTTTGGCTCAGGTCATGATCGGGCTCTGTGTTGACAGCTTGAAGCCTGGAGCCTGCTTTGCATTCTGTGTCTCCCGCTCTCTCTGCCCCTCCCCTGCTCGTGCTACCTCTCTCTCTCTGTCTCTCAAAAAATAAATAAAACATTAACAAAATTAAAAAATAAAATAAAAACTAAAAGTACATGTTGGATATTTTCCCATTTTTCTATTAGTACATAAAGATGAATTCTTATGAATTCTTTTTCAACAACCACATGGTATTCACTTCTATGAGTGAACCACGAATTGGCAGACATTGAGTTATTTCCAGGTTACTGCTTTGTTTGGCGATCACATGGGATGTTTCAGTGAATATCCTCCAACGTACGTCTTGGAACGTCCAGGATACATTTTGGTGACAATGTGATGTAACTTCCAAGTTCTGATCATTTTTTCCCACCACCTTTTCTCAAATAACCCAGAGTTCCCCACTGACTTGAATGCCAGCCTCACAGTATGCTTTATATTTATATAAACATGCATATTTTCTCAACTATCTATTCTCCTCTGTTCTTCTGTCTGTTCCTGCCTGTGTGCCTAACCATCTAAGCACTGCATCTTTGTAATGTTTTAATGTCAGGTGGGTCTTAGAACCCTCAGGATACTCTTGTTTTTTAGAATTTTCGTGGATATCCATTGTGCTTATTTTTCCCATTAGTTTTAGCATTATTTTTACAAACCTGCCCACCCTCCAGCCCCAATCCAGTGAGCACTTGCTTGGATGGAAAATCGACATATTTTCACTATTGTGCCTTTCTATCCAATAATGAAAGATGAATATCCAAAACCTTTTGCACACTTGACTTGTTGAGAACATGTTATAATTTAGGGTGAGGAGTCCAGATTGCAGGTGAAGGTGGAGAAATCATGCAGAAGCCTGAGGCCGGGTCTTGGCTGCCGACACTATTTCCCGTCCGTGCAGAGCACAGGGAGACCTCTCCCACCTACTGACCAGTCCGGTGCAGGATGGAAAATCTGTTCGCTCACCAGTGGCCCGTTCAGCTCCATGCTCTGTGCAGCGTGCCGTGCTGGTGTAGGAAGTGCAGACATGATTCAGAATCCTCGCCCTCAGGGTGCCTTTACATTAGGACAGGAAGCCCGAAATAAATAACAATGTTTGTTCACTTGTGAAAGACAAATAAGTTCCTAAAGTGTGTTAAAAATGACAACATATTCTGGGAATAGAGTGAACAAGACAGATGCCATCCCTGCTGCTGGGGCCCTTGCAGCTTGGGGAGGGAGACAGACACAAAAGCTAGTGTTTTTTGAGCTGTGAGGAAAGCAGACAGGGGTCTGAGATGGAGTCATGGGTGACCCACATTAGCACGGTTGGTGAGGGCCTCCTGGAGAAGGTGACTCCCAGCTGAGACCTAGAAGAAAAGCCGACCAATGGGAAGACCAGGCGTGGGTGCAAGTCTGGAAAAGCCTTGTTGTATTTGAAGAATTCGTAATTAGAGTTTGAATTTACAGGATGTCCCAATAGCACGGGGGTGGATGATGGAAGGAGAAGGAACAGAGAGCAGGTGAGAAGGAAGCATCGGGTCATGTAGGACAAGTTGAGTGTAAGCTGGGTGTTAGATTTGCAGTTGGGTATGAGACGCAGGTCTCCAGAGAGCCTGGGGTAGAGTCCCCAGGACCCAGCACGGGATCCACCAAATGAAGTGCAAATTCAAGGAAATTGATGTGATATTCCCAAAGAGCGTCTAGGGAGGAAGAGCCTGCAGGATGAGGTCTTGAGAAGAGTTCCAGATGCTGAGAGAGAGAGAGAGAGAGAGAAGAAGGAGAAGGAGGAGGAAGAGGAGGCGGAGGAGGAGGAGGAGGAGGAGGAGGAGAAAGGAGAAGGAGAAGGGGAGAGGGGAGAGAGGGAAGAGAGAGAGAGGGTAGATGTGGCAGAGTGGGTCGGACAATGCTGAGTGCCAGACAAGGGCAGGAGAGGGTCAGCGTGGAAGTTGTTCTGGGACAAGGTACGCGTCAAGGGTTCACCTCCTTAGTGCAGCAGGGACAGTGTTTGCGGTGTGGGGTGTGCAAGGTGTGCAGAGCAAGGAGGAGGATGTGTGTGTAGCTGAGGGAAGAGACGCCAGGGAGGAGTGAAGGAGGGCTGGCAGGTGTATGGACCCCAGTGTGAGCTGTGAAACCAGGGATTCCGTGTGTTCATAAGGCCAAGTGAGGACGGTTTGTCCAGGGATGGGCTTGTCTGGAAGGGGCAGCCGCAGAGGCGGGATAAGGGATCCCAGCAGGGCCTGGCTGTGTTTGTGGGCGTCCTTGCACAATCCTGAAATCAGGCTTCACTGTGACCCTCACCTGTCTCTGTTTCTTTGAATGACGTTTTGTAAATTAAACAGAGACGGTGACCGCTTCCCTGTGCGGTGTCTGTGCTTGTTGGAGCCCTTGACGGCCGCCGGACTGTGAATATTGTTGGTGAGGCTTTAATCTTCAGGTCGACACACGGTCTACACTTCACCCTGAAACCAGGGCACCGATGTTACGTGACTGCATCAAAGTCGTTTGTCTTTCGGGTAACAAACTGTATTTGCTATGTCTAACTTCCATTCTTCTTATTCTGTTTATTTCTTTTCTGTTTTATTGCGTTCTGGGGGCAAAAATTTTAGAAATTTGTATTTAAATCAGTTCTATTCTTTTAAAAAAATGTCATCACCATGTCCTATCCAGAAATTTATCTCAATGATTATACTGTTCTGTTTCATTTCATTTTAGAGATTAGTCAACTCCTGGGTTATTTGGAATCCAACATACTGTGTTATGTGACTTCATGTTAATTCTTCTTTGTTCTGGTTTCCAGCTGTCCCCGAATCGTTTCTGCAATAGTGGGTCTTTTCCACATCCATAGTTTGGCATAAATTAAGTTTTTATCGTAGCAGGATATATTTAAAAAAAAAATTTTTTAACGTTTATTTATTTTTGAGACAGAGAGAGACAAAGCATGAATGGGGAGGGGCAGAGAGAGTGGGAGACACAGAATCGGAAGCAGGCTCCAGGCTCCGAGCCATCAGCCCAGAGCCCGACACGGGGCTCGAACTCGCGGACCGCGAGATCGTGACCTGAGCCGAAGTCGGACGCTCAACCGACTGAGCCACCCAGGCGCCCCAGGATATATTTTTGTTCCAGCCTGTTGATTTTTTTTTTCTGTTCTGAAGTGATTATGTAGTTTTGATAATTGTTGCTTTATGGCATTTAAAAAAAATCCAGCAGCATCTTTTCGTGTACTCACCTTTCGCAGATGGCTTCCCAGCAGAGGAGTTTTCTGACGCAGGCTGGCAGGTTCACAGAGAGACCCTCACTGCAACTGGCTCTGCATTAACCTGTTTGCATCAAGAATTATGACTTTTGGGGCGCCTGGGTGGCGCAGTCGGTTAATCGTCCGACTTCAGCCAGGTCACGATCTCGCAGTCTGTGAGTTCGAGCCCCACGTCGGGCTCTGGGCTGATGGCTCGGAGCCTAGAGCCTGTTTCCGATTCTGTGTCTCCCTCTCTCTCTGCCCCTCCCCCGTTCATGCTCTGTCTCTCTCTGTCCCAAAAATAAATAAACGTTGAAAAAAAAATTAAAAAAAAAAGAATTATGACTTTTGAGGCCTCGTTTCACCTTTGCAACCAATAGCAGGGTATGTTGTGAAGCGTTTTCCTTACGTTTCTGAATCAGATGTTAAATTGCCTTTATTTAAACCTTATATTGGCAGTACTTGTATATCTTTTTTTTTTAATTTTTTTCAACGTTTTTATTTATTTTTGGGACAGAGACAGAGCATGAACGGGAGAGGGGCAGAGAGAGAGGGAGACACAGAATCGGAAACAGGCTCCAGGCTCCGAGCCATCAGCCCAGAGCCTGATGCGGGGCTCGAACTCACGGAGCGCGAGATCGTGACCTGGCTGAAGTCGGACGCTTAACCGACTGCGCCACCCAGGCGCCCCAGTACTTGTATATCTTATAAGGTTTATTTTTAGGCAGTTGGTGCTGCAGATTCAAATGAGAGTCTGTTAAGCTCATATTTCCCGGAAGCTAATTTCCTGACATTTTTCTAGACCCACTACTCTGTGGACATCGTCAGGTTTCTTCATCAACACCTTTTCCCTCATAAAACGTAATGAGTGATTTCATTCTTTTAAAAAAAATTTTTTGTGTTTATTTATATTTGAGAGAGAGAGAGAGAGAGACAGAGTGTGAGCAGGGGAGGGGCAGAGAGAGAGAATCCAAAGCAGGCTCCAACCTCTGAGCTGTCGGCCCACAGCCCAATTCGGAGCTTGAACATCTGAACCATGAGATCGTGATCTGAGCCAAAGTTGGACGCTTAACTGACTGAGCCACCCAGGTGTCCCCATGGGTGATTGCATTCTCATCCATATTTTGGGACACTTTTGGCCTCATAAGGAGCATACTCTTTTTTTATTTTTTTTTAAATTTTTTTTTCAACATTTATTTATTTTTGGGACAGAGAGAGACAGAGCATGAACGGGGGAGGGGCAGAGAGAGAGGGGGAGGGGCAGAGAGAGAGGGAGACACAGAATCGGAAACAGGCTCCAGGCTCTGAGCCATCAGCCCAGAGCCTGACGCGGGGCTCGAACTCACGGACTGCGAGATCGTGACCTGGTTGAAGTCGGACGCTTAACCGACTGCGCCACCCAGGCACCCCAGCATACTCTTTTTTTAAAAAATTTTTTAATGTTTATTTATTTTTGAGACAGAGAGAGACAGAGTATGAACAGGGGAGGGTCAGAGAGAGAGGAGACACAGAATCCGAAACAGGCTCCAGGCTCCGAGCTGTCAGCACAGAGCCAGATGAGGGGCTTGAACTCGTGGACTGTGAGATCATGACCTGAGCCGAAGTTGGACGCTCAACCGACTGAGCCACCCAGGCGCCCCAGGAGCATACTCTTTGAAAGTTGGTAGTTTGTTTTGGCTAGTGTATCAGGAAAATGTACCTTTGGTCTGTTAACCACTTCTTCTGTTACACATTTTGTGAGTAAACCTTTTGGGAAGGAGGTTCAGTATTGCTAGGTTCTCATTTTTCATCACTATTCAAGGCCCTTTTCAGTCAGTTTTTTACTGTGAAGCCACATTTTATCTGATATCTGGTAGGATCACAAACCTTTAAAAAATATTCATTATGACAAAAGAGGTGTACCACTAATTCCTATATTTCAATCTGTCCTTTTCTCTCTGAGGTATTTTTAGGAAAGCAAACGTTTGTACAATTTTGATTTTGATTTTTTTTAAGTTTATTTATTTTGAGAGTGAGTGAGTGAGCAGGGAGGGGCCAAGGGAGAGAGAATCCCAAGCAGCCTCCTCACTGTCAGTGCAGAGCCTGATGCGAGGCTTGAACTCATGAACCGTGAGATCGTGACCTGAGCTGAAATTAAGAGTCGGATGCTTAACTGACTGAGCCACCCAGGTGCCCTCAATTTTGATTTTTAATTATAATGAATGCATGTTCATGTGACATTCACCCACTAAATATTTATTTTTCTTTTTAAAATTTATTTATTTAATTTCAAGTCAAATAGAGTAGTATTGGTTTCTGAAGCAGAACCTAGCGATTCATCACTTAAATATTACTTTAATGTAAAAATTGGATGGTTCCATTAAAAAAAGAGAACTTTACCTTATTTATTTGAACATTATAAATGGTAGATCTATATTATCTTTGATTATTTCATGCATTTATCTTTATTACTATCTTTGCTTCCTGTTTTCATTCATACAGTGTTTGTACGTGACGTCAGACTCTATTAAATTTGAAGTGCACCAGGAGGAGAGACTGTGGCTTTTTGACCTGGACCTTGGGGACAGTCAGGCGCGATTCCAACAGGGAGGGGCAGATAGCCCTCCTGGCGGAGGGAAGGTGAGGCCACAAGATTGTGTTTAGGCAGCACACACAGTTCCTGTGGTTGGTGGGGAAGCACTGGGAACGGACGTGGGGGCAGGCAGGTCCCCGAGAGCCAGGCCGCGGGGTTAGGAGCTCTGGCTTATCTTTGGTAATGAGAGGCCCTTTGGAAGAGAGGATAACTCGGGTCAAGATGAAAATGGGACTGAGGTGTCAGGGGCGATGGCAGCAGATGATGAGTCCAGGGACAGAAATACGGAGACCGCACAGCACAGCAGTGGGGGCGATGGCCTGGCCGATCTGAGCCCCCCATGGTGCCTAAGAGACTTAGCTCTCGGCTGGAAACATGGGGTTGACAGTTTGGGGAATCAGGATGAAAATGGAGGGCATTGGCTGGAGATAGAGAAGCCTTAGGGAAGCAGCCCAGGAAAGCCTCCTTTCCCAGAAAGGTGAAGAAGGAGCTGGGCAGTGCTGGGGGGATGGGCGTGTGGGGGCAACCGGGTGGGACAGGGGACAGTCACCTCCATGAGTGGGGAGGCCTGGGAAGGAGCCCCCGGGGCCCTCATTCCCGGGGAGCCCGTGACCTTTGAGGCAGAGGCTTTGAAAGAGCGTCTGAGGAGGTGAGGCCCAGAAGGTGGGCTGCGAGGGTGGCCAGGGGAAGGTCTGTCGGCTTGCTGGAGCTTTCCATTCACACGGACCCCTCCCCGCCCACCTCAGCTCCGCTCTGCCATCCGCTGGTGACACCCAGTAGCATCCCGGTCACCTCTGCCCACTGCCATTTTCCGTCTCCCTGTTTGGACATCTCTGCCGACCTCTGGCCCTTGACCTCGATTTCACCCACAGACTCGGGCCGAAGTCACCTCTGAACTCCCACCCCCACCCGCACATCCCTTCTTCACCAACGCAATGAGAGTTTACAAGAAGAAATGAGGCCAAAAAACAAACAAACAAACAAACAGTAAAGATAAAAGACATTCCTCATAAACAGGCGACAGGAACAAAAGAATCTAAAATCTATTTTTCTGACCTCGGTGGGAGGATGTGGTAAATGAAGCCACACTCTTCAGTTAGCAGCACACCCTTATCTCCAGCCCACAACTGTCGTCTTGTTTTACTTGTTTTTCTGCTTAATTACCATCCCCTACCCGTGGCAACTCTTTGCTGGATTCTTATTTGTAGGTGGCTTGGAAAAATGTACTTTTGCGTGGCGTGCTGAATTCACAAAATACTGCCATAGGCTCACCTATCTCTTGTGTTTCCACTCTGCACATTATTAGGGTCAGCCCACGTTCTGCGTGTCACATGGTCCCCGTGTCCACGAGCATCTGTCACCTTGCCCTCCCCCGTTCCCAGGGCTGGGCTGGACATGAACCCATGTCCCTGGTACCACAGTGATGCCGCCGTGAGCCTAGGAGCTCCCGGGACATCTACCCAGAAACCAGCCCCTGGGGCACAGAGGAAGGTGTGTGCAGGGCAGTGCCCTCACCAGCACAGCTGTGCCCAGCCTGCTGGGTGGTCCATATGTCACACATGTGTCCCCACGTCCCCCGTTATTCAGCTCTTTGTTAGTTTTGTTGCATTAGTTCCCATCTGTCTAATCACTGGTGAGTCTGCGTGTCCATTCACACGCACGTGGGCATTTCCGGGCGCTCCTCTGTGATTTAACTACTCGTGTTCTTTGCAAACTTTTCTGTCAGGTTCCTGCCTTCTTACTGATTTGTAGGCTTTCCTTTTTATATTCCACACCCGAGTCTCTTTGGCTTCACACGTGTGGGTATCATCTCTCAGCCTGGCCTTTCCCTGTTAGCGTTGTCCCTGCTGTTGTCACTGGACCGCAGTATTGGATGCTGATGTAATCAAATGACTCCCTCATAGTGTGTGCCTTTGGGGTTCCTTTTCAGACGTCTTTCCCTACCCTCAGGCCACAGTTTGTTCTCTAACATTATTCTCTACAAACGTTAAGAGTTTCACTTTCACACTTGGGTCTTTAACCCGCCCAGACGCGACCTTCACATGTGGCTCCAGGGAGGAACTGGCTGGATGTTTCTCTACTGTTGGAAGCCAGTTTTCACAACATGGTCTTGTCCAGATTCTGTCCCTTCTCTCACTGATTTATGTCCGAAATGCAACCTCCTTTGTAAACATAGGTCTGTCTGCAAGCTCTGCCTTCTTCTGTTTTCTGTGTGATCTTGTCCCAGTACCATACAGCATCACCACCATGGTTTTGTGGGTCTTCTGTGCCTTTGGTAACCGATCTAAAAAGGGTTACGAAAAGCATGTTTCCAGAGCCCTCAGCGACACCCGCACCTTCTCCTTCTACTTTAATTCTTTTTTTTAAAAATTTTTTAACGTTCATTTATTATTTTTGAGACAGAGAGAGACAGAGCATGAACGGGGGAGGGGCAGAGAGAGAGGGAGACACGGAATCGGAAGCAGGCTCCAGGCTCTGAGCCATCAGCCCAGAGCCCGACGCGGGGCTCGAACTCACGGACCGTGAGATCGTGACCTGAGCTGAAGTCGGAGGCTTAACCGACTGAGCCACCCAGACGCCCCTACTTTAATTCTTAAAGGCCTATGTCGACATCAGCACCAGATTTCTTCATTTTTGTTTATCAAAAACCTGGAAGCAAACTTTTTTTAGGAACAGAAACCATTGAGTATGTCCCAAGCTTCAGGGACACAGGGACCCAACGAGATGCTGATTTAAGAATCAGACAGAGGCTGAGCCTCCTCGGGCTGTGGGTCTGTGTCCCACAGAGGCCCTGGTCTACCATCACCAGGACTGGGGCGGCAGGGGGGGGGACCCGGCACCAGAGGCTGCACAACTGCTAAGTCAGTCCCGCAAGACTGGCTTCCCTGGGGTGAAGAGTCCCGGGAATCAGCACATGGCATTTAGGTGTTAGGAGAATAACACCCTGAGTCAAGGGGAAAATGTTCTGTTACTATGTTCTCTTTGTGTAGTAAACACTTTAAAAAATTACCCACTGCTTTTTCACACCGTCCTCCCCTCAGTGAGCTCTGCTCCCTTCACCCCACTGTCCTCCACTCAGTGAGCTCTGGTCCTCTAACCCCACCATCTTCTCTTCAGTGAGCTCTGGTCCTCTCACCCCACCATCTTCCCTTCAGTGAGCTCTGGTCCTCTCACCCCACCATCTTCCCTTCAGTGAGCTCTGGTCCTCTCACCCCAAGCTTGGTGCCTCTAGGACTCTCTGGTTTTGGGCAGAATTTTATTCTTCCTCATCCTGGGCTCAGGGCCACCATATCTGCCCCCTCCAGCAACCTGCCTCTCTGGGGCTGACACACAGGCATGTACATCTCTCTAGAAGTGGTTCCACCACAGGAACCTGAAGCTAGGAAAAGTTATGGCAGAACATCATTGGCTAAGGGCACAGGAAGAGGAGAGACTGTCTGCAGGTCCGGTGAAGTTTGCGGAGTCTGGGGAAGGCCCCCCTCCAAGCATCTGTAGGCGGGGTCTGGCTCCCTGTTCTGGCCCCTGTGTGTCTCTGCAGCAGCCTGGTGTGTGTGTTGGGAGGGGTGCTGTCCTGGGGCTTGCTGGCCGTGAGACTTGGGTCACATCATGCCCTCTGACCCTCATGTGGTGTCAAAGCATTCAAGGTAAACCTCTCTGACTCTTGCATGGCATGGAGTGGGGGCAGGGAGTAGGGGACCTGGGGCAGGGGCCTGAGAAGGCTCTGGTGTGGATGTTCAGAAAAGAGAGGGGACAGTGAGTTGGCAGGAAGCTGTAGGAGTCAGAGGAACAGGAGACCTGGAATCAGGGAACAGGACGTTAGCCAAGAGCAGCCCTGCAGGTGACAGCTGAGAACACCTGCATCGTGGTTAGGACTAATGTCACACAGAATTGTCCACAAATATCCCACCAGGGCTGGGAAGAGGCTGGAGGCCTCAGGGTCTCACTCCCCCTGCAGGTGACTGCCCGGCTCTCTGTCCTCCACTGGCCTGACCAGCAGAGGCACGGCCAGGCCAGCCTGTGGGGTGAGGGATGATAATTCATTGCGCATCAGGTTCTCCTGGAAATTCAAAGTGGGACCATGATGAACGTGTCACTAGGCACCGGAGGAGCTGTAGCAGAAGAAAGCAGAGCACGCAGCCACGTATTGGAGCAAGTGTGGTGACGCGTCCTGCTGAGTGGCCCCAGGGTCGCCCTGTCTCTGGGCCTCGTGTCCTTTTCTGGCAGTTCCAGACACACAAATGCAGTATTGGGTGGTGGCCCTGAGCGTCGACGTGGAGCCACATCACTTGAGCCCTAGTGTGCGCCATGGGACGTGCCCGCTTGCCCTTAGCCACCTGCCCGTCGGGGACGGTTGTCCGCCGACCCTGCAGGGTTGTGGTGGGAGTCAGCATATAAAATACTCAATGTGGGGGCGCCTGGGTGGCGCAGTCGGTTAAGCGTCCGACTTCAGCCAGGTCACGATCTCGCGGTCCGTGAGTTCGAGCCCCGCGTCGGGCTCTGGGCTGATGGCTCGGAGCCTGGAGCCTGTTTCCGATTCTGTGTCTCCCTCTCTCTCTGCCCCTCCCCCGTTCATGCTCTGTCTCTCTCTGTCCCAAAAATAAATAAACGTTGAAAAAAAAAATTTAAAATACTCAATGTGGTGACAGGCCAGAGGGAGGGCTGCGTGTGTCTGCTATTATTATTATTATTAGCATTTTAAAATCTCTCGTCCTTGCTCTGAGGCCTGGTTTTGTGCTCCCGGCGCCCCGGCCGTAGCTTCCCATGAGGCCTGGGGTGGAAAATCCCATTTTCCTTATTTGCATGTCTGTTTTCCTAGTATTCTGAACTAACTTGAGAGAGCCTCCATTCTTGGTCGTGGAGTGGAGTGTAAGTTGTGAAAACTCAGGTGCAGACCTGTGGGGTCCTGGAGGAGGTGATCCGGAGCATCAGCCCTTCGAGGGGGGACCCCGAGAGCAGATCTGTGACTAGCAGAGCACGGAGCTGCACGGAGTCACCATGTTTCAGGATCTACCCTCTTCCCCTGCACGGACACCACCCTCCAGGTCAGGTAAGCGTCACCAGCAGGGGTGAGGGGCGGAGCAGCGGAGCGGCGGTGTGAGCGTTTTCACGCATGAGTGGTTGTGTTGCTCAGCATGAGAAATAGGTCCTGTCGTCCTGAGTCCCAGTCGTCATGCGGACTGTGGCCGCACCGACTTGCTCACCGGGACCCACCGCACCTGTCTCGGAACAGGGCGGTGCCGTGTAGGGGTTAAGACCCGTTAGTCAGACGTGCGTTATGGCCCTGGGAGCACCACCTCTGCTGCACACACAGCCCAAACTCACCAGGCCTCGGCTTCCTTCCCTTGAAGACGGGACACGAAGGGGATGCGCCTCATGGAGTGGCCAAGGTTAGGGGGTGTGATGCGTGTCAGGCCCCCTGCAGGTGGGGACCCCGCTAACACCAGTAAAAATAAACAGAAAAACACAATCCGCTTTCTGGTGGAACCCCGGGTCTTGGGGTTTTGGATGTGTATTATCATCATACAGAGACTTGTTATGTGTCCGTTGTTTTGAATATACAACATTTTATATGAAACACTATGAATGCGCCTGGAGGGAGCCATCAGTCCCCCCGCAGTTCCAGCTCCTGGTGCCCTCGCCTCTTCCACCTGCCAACCTGGGCGCCAGTGAGGAGGTGGCCCAACATTTCGTTGGTGTGGAAGCAGAGCGAACCCAGGTAACACTAAGAGGTTGTGGTGAGGGCTATGTCCAGGCAGAAAGGAAGACAGTGACTAAAATGCATGAAGACAATGCTTTTATCGCACACAGGAGTTAACATTCCACCCGGGGCGACTGAAGTCCTTCTCCACACTCTAGTGCTCGTGCCCGTCCCGGGTCCGCACCGGACGGCATCCCCCGTACCACGCGGCCCCACGCGGCCTGGTCTCTCCTGGCGTCCTGCACGTGCCCTTCCCTGAGCTGGCTCCCTCCTCTCCCCCTGACGCCTGGAGCTGCATGAACTCTGGTGCAGTTTACCCAGCACCCCGCCCCCCCCACCTGCTGTTCTGCACCCCTGCATCTTGGCTCCACAGCTAAGCCTCACCCCTGCCCACCCTTTCCAGGCCCCAGGTGGCGATCAGCAGAGTGGAGTAAGATTCTCTGCAGGGGAATGTAGGGTCCGTGGGTTATGGCTTCGCCTCCCAGCAGGGCCCACACCTTGGTCTCAGGCGAAAGAGCCCCCCAGCGGAGGGAGGCCTCAGTGGCGTCAGGGTCTCACAAGGACTGCGGCCCAATATGGCCTGGGGCCACCAGTCAGCCATCCCTCCTTCCCCCTCTGAACACACTCATCTCTCAGAGCCGTCCTTTCCAGAAAGCCCTCCCGGGGGGCCAGGGCCCATCCTCTGAGCTCCCCAACCACCAGGGCGGCCCGTCCGCAGCCTCCATCACTCCCATGTCCTCTGTCTGGTGTGTGAGTTCCTTCAGATACTGAAGTTTTTCCTTTTCCTTTTCAGACCACCAGAGGTTGCCATCCTGCCTGGTTCACGGTCAGCACACACTAAATGATTCTGGAGGGTGCGAGGGAACGAACCCGATGTTTTTGGGAGAAGACGTGACGTAGGCCTGTGCCCTGCCTGTGATCACACAGCCGGTTGGTCTCAGGCTGGGGTAGAGCTCCAGACCTGGGACTCGCCAGGGTCTGCCCCCGGCATGCGCTGGCCTCTGCTGGGGGTCCCAGAGAGAGGTGGGTCAGCAGACTGCAGGGCACTCCCCTGGTCCTTGCAAAGTCCTCAACCGACACATTTCTGTTCCCCCGGGTGAGCCTGGACTTGGAGGAGGGCGGCCATGCCCTCTCAGGAACTCAGGGAGAAGCTGGAGCCTCGGCCCCAGAGCCCGAAGAAGGGGAGGACCTTCTGGGTGAAGGAGGCAGTGAAGGTGTAGATGGGCTGCTGGCTGACGGCGTTGGTGAAGGTCACCCAGCCCACCTCGTAGTCCAGGGACACCCGCACCTGCCGGGGCTGCTCCTCCAGGGCCAGCCGCGTGGGGAAGGAGCCCAGAGCCGAGACGAAGCCCCAGGCCAGCCTCACGGCCCACACGCCCTCCTCGGGCCGCTGCCTCAGCTCCCCCTTCCGCCGCACATCCTCACGGGCCACACCCACCGTGCAGCTGCCCCCGTGGGCCAGGTCCAGCTTTACCAGCCACGTGTGCCGCCCCCCGGTGAAGCCACCACGGGCCAGGACGCAGGTGGCCCGGTCGAAACGCTCTGGGTTGTCCGGCGAGCTCTGCCATTTGTAGGAGAACTGAGCCCGCTGGTGGTCCTCAGACAGCAGGAGCTTCGGGTGCGAGGTCTGGGGGTCCAGAGAGAGGCACGCTGCGGGGAAAGCCCGGAGGGACAGAGATGGCCACTCACTCAGCACCTCCAGAGAAGACCTGAAGGCCCTCCCTCCCGCCTGCTGGAGTCACTGTGCACATGAGGCACAGCAGTGTGTGTGTCACTGGGTCACTTGTTAATTGTAGAACCAGATCAGAGGCCCCTCGTCCGGGAAGCCTTCCTTGATAACACCTTGTTCCAGTCCCATATAACCTTTCTCCCCCCTCCTCACGTGTGGGCAGGGGACTCTGGCCGTGCCCAGCGTAGAGCCCTGCAAAATTTTCCGTTTCGATTTCAGATTCCCCATGCCCTCCCGTTCCCATACCCGCTGCTCACCTGGCTCATAGTGCAACTCGAGGCAGAGTTTCTCTGTAGAGAGGATGCGAAACAGGATGAGATTCCCTTAGTCTCACAAAACCACAGAACATTTCACAAAGAGGAAACTTTGAGCCCCAGAAAGGGAAGGGACAAAGGGTTAGTGGTTCAAAACCTGGCCTCAGATCCCTGCAGCGCTTGCCAAAGCCTGACTGCGACTCGGACGGCCGAGGACATGGGCTCCTAGCAGGATCCCAGGTGAGGTCGTGGGTCACTGCCCTTGCCCTGGGTGGACCTCACTGAGCTCAGGACATGTGAGGTGCTCCGGAAACGTCTACTCCAAGAGCAGATGAGGGGTTAATTTATTTCTTGTTTTCCTTGTAAATGATTTCTGGAATAGGCAACGGCCAGCCTTTGATGAGAGTAAAATGCTCTTCATTGCCAGCCCTCTGGGCAGACTTGTAGGATGGACTGAGTGCAGGCCTCTTCCGGGCGGGCCATTCAGAGACCAGGGGCAGCGTTCCTGAGGTCCTGTGGGTGTGGGCTGAGAGCCACAGGCCTGACCCGCTTCTGAGCATTCACACCTTTTCTCGTCACCACAACCTTTCTGGGGTCTCCCACCCGTGTGCCCGGCCGTGTGGGAGGAAGGGGAGGGAGACAGGTCAGCCACACAGGGCAGAGAGAAATAGTGCTGCTGGTTATTAATGAGCAGTGTTCACCATCAAAACCTTATCGTGCAGAGGAGCCTGCATGGCTCAGTCAGCTGAGCCTCTGACGCTCACGGTTTGTGAGATCGAGACCCACGTCGGGCTCGGAGCTGACATCTTGGAGCCCGCTTGGGATTCTCTCTCCCTCTCTCTCTGCCCCTCCCCCGCTTGCTCTCTCCCTGTCTCTCTCTCAAAATAAATACGTAAACTTTATATAAGAAAAACTTATGCAGGGCACCTGGGTGGCTCAGTCGGTTAAGTGTCCGACTTCGGCTCAGGTCATGACCTTGCAGCTGGTGACTTCAAGCCCCGCGTCAGGCTCTGTGCTGGCAGCTGGGAGCCTGGAGCCTGTTTTGGGTTCTGTGTCTCCCTTTCCCTCTGCCCCTCCCCCACTAGTGTTCTGTCTTTCTCTCTCTCAAAAATAAACATTAAGAAAAATTAAAAAAAATTTATCATGCATTACAAATGCCTCTTTTTTTAAAGTATTGAGAATGACAGGTTTTGTTAACCATTATTTTTTATAGTGGTTAATGCCAATAGACCAGATTTATTTAATTATTTTTAAAATCAGTTAAATCTTTTCAGAAATCTTCATCTTCATTATCTCTTCTCATTGTCACGTTATCCTGACAAGCATATTTTATTTTTAATTTTTTAACGTTTATTTATTATCGAGAGACTGAGAGAGACAGAGCATGAGCAGGAGAGGGGCAGAGAGGGGGAGACACAGACCGTGAAGCAGGCTCCAGGATCTGAGCTGTCAGCACAGAGCCCCACGCGGGGCTCGAACTCACGGACCGTGAGATCATGACCTGAGCCGAAGTCGGACACTTAACTGACTGAGCCGCCCAGGTGCCGCTGACGAGCATATTTTATAAAGATGTGCGGATAAGACAGGAGAGGGGCATAAGCCTTGCCAGACGTCACTCGAGCATGGGGCAGGGCACGCGGAGGGCATTCCCAGCCCAGGCTTCACGGGTCCTCTTACCCAGAAACAGCTTCACCTTCCTCTGCAGTGGGACGGCCTGCTGCGGGAAGTCCCGAATCCTCTGGCCCAGCTCGGGGGACACAGCCTCTGGTCTCCGGCACTTCCTGGTCTCACATCTAGGGGCACACGAAGGTCGGGGTTTGGGAATCGTTCCCCGTGGCAATGTCCCCAGACTCAGCCGGCTGCCTGCCGACCAGGCGTGAAGGTGCAGTTCCCATGGGCAGAGCTTCTTCCTCTGGGATGGACCCCACTACCTACTCTCGGCAGCTGCGTGTGGACACGCATTTGAGGGCTCTCGCCCCTGACCTGAGGGTGCCGTGTGCAGACATGGGGTGAAGCGTGCTTGTGCGCAAGCGGGAGTGGGGAGGGCAGTCCACGACTCACCTGAGCAGAGTGCTTCTGATGTCCTGCGAGAAAGAGGGGAGAGCAGATCAGTCCCCACTTCCTTATACCCAGAAAAGACAAATACCGTGTTCCCCGGTAGGAGTCACAGAGCTTTGGGGCTTACAGGGCATCAGGATCCCAGACACCAAGCCCTGTATCTTCTGGATCCATGCAGTTAAGCGAGCTGGCTGCCGGCTGGAGGCCCAGGCCCCCTGCTTTCTCAGCACCCCAGCAGGGAGCCGCGTGTCTTCCCTCCCGTGCGCAGAAGTGAAATGCACCGGGAAGAACTTCCTGCCCGGTGGGGGTGACGTGGCACAGGGTGCCCTGGAAAGAGCTCCTGGTGCCTGCAAGGCACTCGAGGCTCAGTGCCGCGTTCAGCCGCACTTTCCTGTTGGACCCTCACAAACCACCCGAGAGGTCGGCACGAGCAGAGCTCTCCCTGCCGACGGGCAGTGGGATGAACAAAGGCCTGTGAGGGAGGGGGTGCAGGAGCAGGGGCTCAGAGGCGAGCACGGGGGACCAGGCCTCACCGTCAGGAGCCCTCGCGCTGGCCTCTCATTCTTCTCCTCCAGTTCCGAGATCAGGCTGCCAAAGCGGCCGAGCTCCTCACCGACCAGCACGTCGAACTCCTCCCGTTGCCTCAAGATGTCCGCGTCCAGCGCCCCCAGCTGGGCCAGGAGGACGCTCTGCTGTTCCTCCAGGAACTGGCTCAGATGCGCAAACTCGAAAGTCACTTTCTGCCTCTTGGTGGCCACCTGCGACTGAAGGGGCAGGAGGAGAGGCCGGGGGGTCATTTCTCTTCCTTCTTTCCCTTCCTCAGCTTTCTTTTCCTTCCTTGGTTCACTGCCTTCTCCCTCTGGCCCAGGCTCATGCCCTCCGGGGCTTGGTGGAAACTCAGAGCCCCAACCCCCAGGTCCCTAGACAGTACGGTACGGCATCCCTCCCGCCGCTGCACTGATCCCCCAGCATGCTGTGGCCCCGCCTGCCGGGGCTTCTACGCACACACGTGGCTGAGGGGAGGCGATGAGGAGGTGATGGGGACACCCAATCCCCTGCCCTTCACAACGCGCACTCTATGCACGGCACTGAGCTCGTTATGCACACAATCTCATTCGGTTCTATGGCAATTCCATGAGGTCATGACGACTTTAATCTCACAGGAAGATAAATTCGGGACAGAGATTTGCACGAGGAAGTCAGGGTTCACACGCAGAGTGACTTGGAAGCCCTCCGTGCCAGGCCACCTGGGTCCGGACGGAGGAAAGGGGTCTGGGAAGGGACACGGACCTACCAGCAGGACTTGGGTCCTCTGGTTTTCTCTTGCCTGGATTCTTTGAATCTCTTCTCTCTCTTTTCTTAGACCCTCAAGACACTTCTGTATCTGCTCCTGGAGAGAAAGAGCATAAACCATTTAAGACGGAAACATCGACTTGCAAAGAGGGGTCATCCCATCCAACCCCCTGCCTCCAGGGGTTGGTGGCCTGCGGGGTCTTTTTCTTCTTGCTTCGCTTTCCAAGAATTGTGATCGAAGCTGTCCTCTTCACCTGTGCCAGCACCTGCTGTGCCTTGGTTTCCCCCCCTGAGCCTTCCTGTCTTCAGGATAAGCACCCCGACTTGTTTCGTCTTTGGTAAGCTGTCTGTGGGACTGTCCTGAGCTCGACAAGCCCTGCTTTGAAAGTATTCCCACTTTCTCCCTGATCTTGAGGAAACGAATTCAAACAACCTTTTCTTGTGAATACAGTCAATTTCCTGCGTGTGATTCCGGAAGGGAGAAGAAACTCGGATGATGTGAAAATAGTCCGTAATTGTTTTAAACATTGCTTGCTCTAGAACAGAGTTGGGTAGAGGTACACACACGTAGGTGTACGTTCGGAAGTACAGTTAGGACCCTCGCCGTCCAATGCGTGCAGACACCCACGTTTGCTGAAACACAGTGTGTGAGTGACTCAAAGGTGCTCAGATTTAATGAAAGATAAAGCTGCACCCCGCATACGTGTACCCAAGCTGCGTGCAAACATGCATGTACTCACAGACATGACCACTCCCACAGTACACTTACACACTCAGTCAGCCACCCCCTCCACCTTCCCACGCGCACTGGTGAACACGCAAACACTCCTGCCTGTCCCGTACTGTTTGGGCCTCATCCCCTCACATACAAACCCTGTGTCCTGAGGCCCCGTGTGCGGACACACACTCTCACGTCATGGCCACTCCGTCGCTCGGTGCACGTTCACCGAGCTACATGTCGGCCGTGAGTGAACAGCTCAGAACGTGCGGACGCACAAACACCGGCCCTGCACCCGGAGCTGCCTGCATGCTGACAGAGTGGGGGAGACAGACTCCTACCCGGTAGGGCCCGGCTGCGTCCTCCAGGAAGCGCACGGTGTGGGCCCGGTGCGCCCAGGCCTCGCGGCACAGCACGCACAGCTGCGCCTCATCGTCCTCGCAGAAGAAGTAGATCTTCTCCCCGTGCTCCTGGCACACGTCCTCCTCGTCCAGGCCCGGCGGGGGCGCCAGCCTGAGGCGCTCGATGTTGTCCACCACGCTGGCCAGCTGCCAGTTGGGCCGCAAGCCCGCGGGGCGGAAGGGCTGCTTGCAGAGCGGGCAGGCGAGGGACTCCTCTGGCTCCGGGCCCGGGACCTCACAGTAGCGGGTCAGGCAGCTGCGGCAGAAGTTGTGGCCGCAGTCGATGGTGACCGGCTCCCTGAGGGTGCCTTGGCAGATGGGGCAGCTGACCTCATCCACCAGACTGCTCACGGAGGCGGCCGAGGCCATGGTGCTGCTGTGCCCACTGGCTCCTCAAGGTCGCCCTCTCTGCTTGGCTGGGGAAGCGGTCAGGACACACGGCACATCTCACACACGCACGGGCACCCTCATGGTCATCTTGCACATACACGTGCCCAGAGGCAAGGCATCCGCCTACACGCCCGGGGTCTTCTGTCCCTGTCCCAAAACCACAGATGCGACGGTCCAAGACAGACGGACAAGCAGCAGAGGAGAGGGGGGACGAAGAGCCCGCAGCTGCAGAGGTGACTCTCTGGGCTGGTGTCAGCAGCCTGGGGCTCAGCGTTCCCTCCTGTTCATCCACACGCACGTCAGTGCTGCTATCTCGGCCGCCCACGCTTGACAGATAGGTCCCTCCTTTGGGGGTGGGAGGGAGACTGAGTCAGAGAGCAGAGATGCCAGCCCAGCCCCTGCAACATGGCCAGCTGTGCCCAGGGAGATTACAGGTATCAGCGGGCCCAGGGCAAGCAGTGGGCAGGCAGGGGGTGTCGGGACCCAGATAAGGCGGTGCTCAGGGCGACACAGCCCAGACGGCTTCCCCAGTGATGCCCCCAGCGGCCTGCCACAGGCTTCCAAGGAGGCTGCACCAAACCCCGCGTGGGGGAGACCGAGAAAAAGAGCAGCGGCCAGCACTCATTTATGGTGACTGCACACCCCACACTCCTACCCCCCAGCCCAATGACACCCATGCTGTCAGCGTGGAGCTTGGGCAAAGCTGGGTTATTCTTGCCCAAGGCAGCAGGAGGAAGGTGGACGGCCATAATATGCACTCAGAGCTGTGTGTCCCACGTAGAAATACAGCGTGAGCCACAGATGCAAGCAAACTTCCTTAGTAGCCATATTCTAAAAAGTGAAATTAATTTTAATGTTTTGTTAACCCCAAATACTATCATTTCAACACGTGGTGGTCTAAAGATAAGAAATGAGAGATTTTGTGCTCTTTCTAACTGGTGCTAAGTCTTTGAAATCGGGGTGTATTTTACACTGTGGCACATCTCAGCTGGAACTGGCCACACTTCCAGGCCTGGCCATCGCAGGGGACTGAGGGCTGCACCCTCCGGAGGGGCGGGCCGGTGGGAAGGGGTGAGCAGTCCATGTGACAATGGGAGTTTTCTTTGGTTTTATCCAAGGACGCAGGGGATCGGATGAAGAACCATGGTTGTTTGACCGTCACCTGGGCCTGGGGCTCAGGAGGAGCACCTGTCTGGAGGCCAGGAAAGGAGTCTGGGAGAAGAGGCTGGCACTGGAGGCCGGGAGAGGAGGCTGGGAGAGGAGGCTGGGACTGGAGGCCGGGAGAGGAGGTTGGGAGAGGAGGCCGGGAAAGGAGGCTGGGAGAGGAGGCCAGGAGAGAAGGCTGGGACTAGAGGCCGGGAGAGGAGGCTGGGACTGGAGGCCAGGAGAGGAGGCTGGGACTGGAGGCTGGGACTGGAGGCCAGGAGAGGAGGCTGGGAGAGGAGGCTGGCACTGGAGGCCAGGAGAGGAGGCCGGGAGAGGAGGCTGGGAGAGGAGGCTGGGACTGGAGGCCGGGAGAGGAGGTTGGGAGAGGAGGCCGGGAAAGGAGGCTGGGAGAGGAGGCCAGGAGAGAAGGCTGGGACTAGAGGCCGGGAGAGGAGGCTGGGACTGGAGGCCAGGAGAGGGGGCTGAGAGAGGAGGCTGGGACTGGAGGCCAGGAGAGGAGGCTGGGAGAGGAGGCTGGGACTGGAGGCCGGGAGAGGAGGCTGGGAGAGGAGGCTGGGACTGGAGGCCGGGAGAGGAGGCTGGGAGAGGAGGCTGGGACTGGAGGCTGGGAGAGGAGGCTAGGAGAGGAGGTTGGGAGAGGAGGCTGGCACTGGAGGTCAGGAGAGGAGTCCAGGAGAGGAGGCTGGGAGAGGAGGCCGGGAGAGGAGGCTGGGAGAGGAGGCCAGGAGAGGAGGCTGGGACTGGAGGCTGGGAGAGGAGGCTAGGAGAGGAGGCTGGGAGAGGAGGCTGGGACTGGATGCCGGGATAGGAGGCTGGGAGAGGAGGCTGGCACTGGAGACCAGGAGAGGAGGCCGGGAGGGGAGGTTGGGACTGGAGGCCAGGAGAGAAGGCTGGGAGAGGAGGCCGGGAGAGGAGGCTGGGAGAGGAGGCTGGCACCGGAGGCCGGGAGAGGAGGCCAGGAGAGGAGGCTGGGAGAGGAGGCTGGGACTAGAGGCCAGGAGAGGAGGCTGGGACTGGAGGCTGGGAGAGGAGGCTGGGACTGGAGGCCGGGAGAGGAGGCTGGGACTGGAGGCCAGGAGAGGAGGCTGGGACTGGAGGCTGGGAGAGGAGGCTAGGAGAGGAGGCTGGGAGAGGAGGCTGGCACTGGAGGCCGGGAGAGGAGGCTGGGAGAGGAGGCTGGCACTGGAGGCCGGGAGAGGAGGCTGGGACTGGAGGCCGGGAGAGGAGGCTGGGAGAGGAGGCTGGGAGAGGAGGCTGGGACTGGAGGCCAGGAGAGGAGGCTGGGAGAGGAGGCTGGCACTGGAGGCCAGGAGAGGAGGCCGGGAGAGGAGGCTGGGAGAGGAGGCTGGGACTGGAGGCCGGGAGAGGAGGTTGGGAGAGGAGGCCGGGAAAGGAGGCTGGGAGAGGAGGCCAGGAGAGAAGGCTGGGACTAGAGGCCGGGAGAGGAGGCTGGGAGAGGAGGCTGGGAGAGGAGGCTGGGACTGGAGGCCAGGAGAGGGGGCTGAGAGAGGAGGCTGGGACTGGAGGCCAGGAGAGGAGGCTGGGAGAGGAGGCTGGGACTGGAGGCCGGGAGAGGAGGCTGGGAGAGGAGGCTGGGAGAGGAGGCTGGGACTGGAGGCTGGGAGAGGAGGCTAGGAGAGGAGGTTGGGAGAGGAGGCTGGCACTGGAGGTCAGGAGAGGAGTCCAGGAGAGGAGGCTGGGAGAGGAGGCTGGGAGAGGAGGCTGGGACTGGAGGCTGGGAGAGGAGGCTAGGAGAGGAGTCCAGGAGAGGAGGCTGGGACTGGATGCCGGGATAGGAGGCTGGGAGAGGAGGCTGGGACTGGAGGCCAGGAGAGGAGGCTGGGAGAGGAGGCTGGCACTGGAGGCCAGGAGAGGAGGCCGGGAGAGGAGGCTGGGAGAGGAGGCTGGGACTGGAGGCCGGGAGAGGAGGTTGGGAGAGGAGGCCGGGAAAGGAGGCTGGGAGAGGAGGCCAGGAGAGAAGGCTGGGACTAGAGGCCGGGAGAGGAGGCTGGGAGAGGAGGCTGGGAGAGGAGGCTGGGACTGGAGGCCAGGAGAGGGGGCTGAGAGAGGAGGCTGGGACTGGAGGCCAGGAGAGGAGGCTGGGAGAGGAGGCTGGGACTGGAGGCCGGGAGAGGAGGCTGGGAGAGGAGGCTGGGAGAGGAGGCTGGGACTGGAGGCTGGGAGAGGAGGCTAGGAGAGGAGGTTGGGAGAGGAGGCTGGCACTGGAGGTCAGGAGAGGAGTCCAGGAGAGGAGGCTGGGAGAGGAGGCTGGGAGAGGAGGCTGGGACTGGAGGCTGGGAGAGGAGGCTAGGAGAGGAGGCTGGGAGAGGAGGCTGGCACTGGAGGCCAGGAGAGGAGGCCGGGAGAGGAGGCTGGGAGAGGAGGCTGGGACTGGAGGCCGGGAGAGGAGGTTGGGAGAGGAGGCTGGGAGAGGAGGCCAGGAGAGGAGGCTGGGAGAGGAGGCTAGGAGAGGAGGCTGGGAGAGGAGGCTGGCACTGGAGGCCAGGAGAGGAGGCCGGGAGAGGAGGCTGGGAGAGGAGGCTGGGACTGGAGGCCGGGAGAGGAGGCTGGGAGAGGAGGCTGGGAGAGGAGGCTGGGACTGGAGGCCAGGAGAGGGGGCTGAGAGAGGAGGCTGGGACTGGAGGCCAGGAGAGGAGGCTGGGAGAGGAGGCTGGGACTGGAGGCCGGGAGAGGAGGCTGGGAGAGGAGGCTGGGAGAGGAGGCTGGGACTGGAGGCTGGGAGAGGAGGCTAGGAGAGGAGGTTGGGAGAGGAGGCTGGCACTGGAGGTCAGGAGAGGAGTCCAGGAGAGGAGGCTGGGAGAGGAGGCCGGGAGAGGAGGTCGGGAGGGGAGGCCAGGAGAGGAGGCTGGGACTGGAGGCTGGGAGAGGAGGCTAGGAGAGGAGGCTGGGAGAGGAGGCTGGGACTGGATGCCGGGATAGGAGGCTGGGAGAGGAGGCTGGCACTGGAGACCAGGAGAGGAGGCCGGGAGGGGAGGTTGGGACTGGAGGCCAGGAGAGAAGGCTGGGAGAGGAGGCCGGGAGAGGAGGCTGGGAGAGGAGGCTGGCACCGGAGGCCGGGAGAGGAGGCCAGGAGAGGAGGCTGGGAGAGGAGGCTGGGACTAGAGGCCAGGAGAGGAGGCCGGGAGAGGAGGCCGGGAGAGGAGGCTGGGAAAGGAGGCCGGGATAGGAGGCCAGGAAAGGAGGCCCGAACTGGAGGCCAGGACTGATCCCAGCCCCACAGCTTCCCAGCTTCGTGACTTCACATGTCTTCTTCGGTAAAAAGAGAGTAATCATCCCTGTCCCAAAGGGTTGGTATTAGATTGGACACAATAATATGAGAATACTAAGCCAACACAAATGTCTGTTACCTTTGGGGCTGGGTTTTGCAAATTTTATCAATACAAATCATTCATATTGCAGTTTCTCGCCTTCTCTCGCCTGAAGTTAGGGAGTAAAACTGAAGCACAACGTGACCCAGCGTCACCCTGTTGGGGACACTGGCTCTGGGGCTGGCAGGGCGCACAAGCCAAGGAGGCCAGCCTGGGCAGAGGAGGGGCCCCCGAGAGCACCTCGTGCCCCAGGATGGACTTTGCCGCCCCGGACACACCTCGGAGCCGGAGGTTTATGGCTCCCACCTGCTCTGCTGGACAGGAAGTGGAGTCTCTTCCCAGGTCTCTCCACCCTCCGTGGTCCAGGGAGTGGTTCCAGGAAACCGTGCTCGGCTCCCCAGCCCAGGAACAGAGAGCAGGCTGACCAGGCTGGGAAATGCTGGGTGATTCGAGCCATGCTGGAGTTTGAACCCACTCAGCTGATGGGTGGTTCCGGGGAAGCACACGTGGCTTCCCCGTCTCAGCCTCCCGTGGTCTTCCCTCAGTGACTCACGCAAACGTGACTCATCTTGGGGAAGGACATTCGTGTGGCCTGAGGCAGAGGCCTCAGTGGACAGGCTGGGGAAGGCACCGTGATGCCCTCAGCCCCTTCCCACGAGGAGGCCACCTGTCCGGCTTGCAAGAGGCCCCACAAAGGACCTGTGGACACACCTCCTGCTGGCCGTGCCTCATCTGCCCTCTGGCATGGGGGCCCAGCCCTCCTGCAAGGTCCTGCTGTGTCCATGGTGCAAGGAGGAGGGGCACACAGACCCTGTCACAGTCCCCGTGCCGCTGGGCACTCTGGAGGAGATGCATTGTGAGGAACACGGGGAGAAGGTATGCTTCTTCTGCGGACATGATGCTCAGCTCCTGTGCACGCGCTGTCGAGAGGGCCCCTCCCACCACACCCACGCCGTGGGCTTCCTGGACGGGGCCTGCCAGCCCAACCAGGTAAGAAGCACGGCTTTACCTCGGGCCTTTGGGGGTGGGACGGTGTCTGGTCACACGTAGTGGAGGGAATGGGATAGGGGTCCAGGTGAAGGCCCTGGCTGCCACATCAGGGGACTCCAGCGTAGGGACGCGGGGGACACTTCCAGATGGAGAGGGCCATGGGTCACTTGGTTGTGTGGCTGTTCACAGTCTTGCAGGAACTTCAACTCCAGCCTCAGAGGCCCCTCGGTGATGGACGCCAAGAACTGTAAGCATGAGTTGGCTGCCCTTGGGACAATCCACCCACTGTGCAGGCTGAGCCAGGCCTCCCGGGACCCAGACTGGAGACTTCGCAAAGCCCTGGCTGCTGGACTCAGAGGGATGAGGCGGGAGGGGCCAGCAAGGGCTACTGGCAGGCAGGGCTCCTCCTTGTGAGAGTGGGCATGACCTGGCCCATCCAGTCTCAGGGAGGCTGCCCCCTCTGTCTGCCCCCAGATGTCTCTCATCATCCAGTCACCAGGTCTGCAAGCGATTTCTCAGAGGCACCTCTTGGGTCTTTAACTCGGCCTCATCCCCACAACCGCCACCAAATCCAGGCTCTCAGTGCTTCACCCAGACATTGGACGGCCTCGGACGTGCTCCCTGCCTCCACTCTCTCTGTCTCCGATCACCCTCCGACCCTCCACGAGGTACATCTTCCGCAAACACACAGCAGACCACGTTGCTTCCCTGCTCAAAACCCTCCTGTGGCTCCCTCGTGCCCCTCATCTCCCAGCCGCCCCTCCCAGGACCTGAGCATCCAGCTGGACTGGCGGCTGGGCACCTGCTCCTTCCTGCTTCCGGCTCCTTCTCACGTAGCTACTTCCTCCGACCCGGCTCTCTCTCCCCCCACTCCTTTTTAAACCATTTCAGCAATTTCTACGTGTGCAGTCCAGGGACACACAGTACACTCCACCCCTCTAGACCCACTGTACGTGCTTTCTGTCTCTGAGATCCCCCCTGTGCCCTTTGTGTTCCCACCTCGGCTGCCAGTGTCGTCGTGACTGACTCATCTCAGGTGCTGGTCTGTTCAGGTCAGCCCTTTCCACCGCTGAATCCCTCAGTGGTCAGCCGTGTGCCTGGGACCCAGCAGACAACTTGTCTCTGTGAATTAAGCCACCCCTTTCTGCCCATTCTTCTCCCCACAGGACGGTGTCAGGACTCAGTTGGAAGCCCTGAGGGTGGAGGGAGAAGAGATTGAGGACATAAAGAGTCGGGAAGACCAGAAGTTCCAAATGCTTCTGGTAAAGAGCTTCTGGGCACCTTGTCCTCTGGGGGTTTTCTTAGCAGACTGGGGGCCTGGCAGGTGAGAAAGGCAAACTGTTCTCATTCACTTCCCTATGTGTGCACAAGGGCATTTGGGGTCAAGGTTTTGGAATCCCAGAGCATCACAGCTGGAAATGGTTGTGATGACTTCTAGCCCAAGATCCACTTATCAGCCACTTTACAGAGCAGAAAGCTGAGGTCCAGGAAAGTGATGCTCCCAAGGCCACACAGCAAAGCCCACGTTCACGCTGACATGGCTGTAGAACCTTGGCCCTCAGCAACCCTTCCCATCCCAGTCTCAGTGCCTGAAAGCATCGCCTTCAGATGGGAAGCTTGGGGCCAGGAAATGTATACAAGGGTCTGCCCTCTAGTCTGGCCGTGAGGCTGACCCTAGACCATGAGGGTGTCCCTGGGCACGGTAGGTGAATGGTGGGGCTCCCTGCTCCCAGCTACATGGTTATTTATCCAAGAGGAAAGCTGCAGTATGAGAATTTCTGGTACCCTGACCAAGAGACAAGTTTTGGGACAGGAAGGGATCTCCAGCATCCCTGTGCCCCCCTCAGAGTGTGCCCTACAGGAGGCAATGTCAGAGGCTAAGACCAATGCCACACACTCTGCGTTGCCTGTAACCTCACTTCCTTCGCTTGCGTGGCTCTCCGATTAATGACTACTGCCATCTCCCCTGGGCCCTAGGGGAGGTGGGGTGAGGTTAGTGTGAAAGTTCAGTGTGGCTCAGAGGATATAATGTGTATGACGGGTAGAATCTCCAGGTAGGACAAGAACATAGCCCTCATCACGTTAAGTTTACCCTGAGACCCATCATATTATACAAGAGACTTAGTTAGTCCTTATCACTCTTAACAGTAAGAATACCGATGACCCTCCTGGAACCCAGCTTCTGAGCTTCCTCCTGGCCACGTCTATATTTTTGCCTCTCACAGACTCACATCGAAATCAGGAAGCAGCAGGTAGAAGCCGTGTTTGAGAAGTTGCAGCAGGAGCTGAGGGAACAGCGGGGCCTCCTGCTGGCCAGGCTGAGGGGGCTGGAGGTGCAGGTCTGTGAGGAGCGAGAAGACTACATCTCCAAGTTCTCCGAGGAGGTTGCCAGGCACAGAGCCGAGGCCGAGGAGCTGGAGAACTGCCAGCAGCTGGCAAGTGTCCTGCTACATGTGGGGGGCTGTCCACAACCTGCCTCGTGGGATGGGAGAGGGATTGCTCAGGCAGGGACAGCAGCTGAGGTTGGGAGATGCTGCAGAGGGGCAGGAGAGGGGAGCATAGGTCTTCTGCTAGGAAGGACTGGTAGCTGTCGGGTTTCTTCAGCCCAGAGACGCTACAGAGGGGCAGACCCCGAAAGGCTGGATGACTTGACCCCGCACTGCGGTCGTGTCAAAGACTCTGGAATCAGCCGTTCTTGGGTTTGAGGGCAGGCTCTTCCAGCCGTGTGGCCTCAGCAAGCCTTGCGCCCGCCTAAACATGGGGATAACAGTAGCACCTCCTTCCTAGAGCTCCTGCAAAGATGATAAACAATCCGTACCAAATGCCTCGCATGGTCCTGGTTCACAGAGAGAACTCCATAGTGGCGTCTGTTTCGATGGTCCTCACGTTATCCTGCGTCACATCAGGTTCGGCTGGTAACTCAAGGCCTGGACCCTGTTCTCCACCATCTCTCAATCACTGGAGGCAGAACACGCTCCCAAGATGAGGCTAAGACAAAGAAGTGAGCTTGAATGATCTGGCCAGAGTCCCACATTAGTAGGGAGGCATGGTGCAAAAGAATAGTCTGATGGGTAGGTCATTAGACACACAGAACTTTCTTCAAGAGGAGAACTTTGAGCCAATGCGTTACGAAGAACGGATGTGCAGGCTCTCCGGCGGGAAGGACCTGAGGACACTGAGTGCATGTTCTTTTTCTTTTGTAGGATGTGGGCGTCAGCCAGAGCAGGTAGGGCCTCCTCCCAGTCCTGCTTCCTTCACACATGGGGTGTATACTTTGTATCCGTCACCTGTGTCCCCTGGGCACGGACATTGGGGGGCACTCTGACCTCGCCCTCCAGCGGGCTGCGCGGAAACACAAAACTGCTTTGGCAGACACACACACAGGCAGCCTCCACTCAAAGGTTTGTGTTCCAAGAGTTCGTTTTTAAAACTGATTGTTTGGTATCAGGGACACATTTTCCCCTTAAAAGTGAAGAAACAAACAACAATCAGGTTTTTAGGCTGATCCAGGAACATCCATTTAATTCCCGAAATTATTAGTGCTCGAGGCAGCGTTAACACCAAAACGTAATTCTGAGGGGAACATCTTCTATCAAGTACAGTCAGCACGGAACGTGGAAAGACCAGGCAGCCTGCCTTCAACCATTTCCCCCCTCAACTGCCCCATTTCCTTCAGAATTTACAAACACTACTCTCAAGGGGCAGCCGCTGGAACTGTGAATATTAGCTCCTCTCCCTTCCTCTGCTCCAAGTGCCTGCGCCTTCCCGGTGCTCTGCTAGGGAGCAGCTGTCACAGCCGTGGGTCATGCATCCACAGGGGCCTGAACCCCGGAGGGGGTCTACCCTGGGGGCCCATGACCCAAGAAGCATCTCCAAACATACTTTTCAAGTTGTGTTAGAGATTCCGATCTAGATGGGCTTTGCAGGCCTTCTGGTTTGCAGAGGAAGCGGAGACCAGGAAGTGGGGGAAGGGGCTTGGGGGTTGAGGGGTTGGGGGAGCGGGTAGGGGTGCTGTCAAGGTCATGCAGCGGGTGACCCGCCAGGACACATTTTCTTCCATCCCGCTGTTCTCCCCCATCCCCTTTCCCCTAGTAATGAGCAGCACACAAGTCACAGAGGAGTTCAAGCGCCTTCTCCTTTTCCTAGTGACCCTGTACTGTCCTCTAGAGGCAAACAGGGTAACGACCTCTTGCAGCCTCCACAAGCCCCAGACATTCTCCTAAAGGACCTTCCTCTAATTCTGGAGGAACTGGTTGTAGGTGTGAGAAGACTTTTGTGAGTCCAGAGACCATTTCTCCTGCCCTTGTCAAGAAGATCCGAGATGTTCACAGGAAAATCCTGCCCCTCCCAGAGATGCTGAGGACCTTCTCAGGTAAAGGGGAAGGGGTAACAGATTTCCCCATGCTGTTCCCTCCCCCCTCCACCGCTTGCCCTTCTGCCCCCCCATCCCTCTCCACCTTCCCCTGCCTTCCAAGCCTGGCTCCAGTTGTCTTCCGCCCAAGCCTTCCCTTAGTGACTCTGCTCTGCTCAGAGGGACCGTTCCTCAGAGATCTTCTCTCCCCAGGGACATGCACTGGCAGGTGGGGGCTGCTCCTGTGCCATTAGAGCACAGCAGGAGGCATGGAGCAGATGCCTTCTCCTCCTTCCCCACGGGGTCCCAGGTCTGCCCTGGGGAGTACCTGTAAGAAATGGCAAGTCACATACCTTTCTATTTCTGCTTCGCTCAGAAAGCCTGGTGCATCATCTGGAAACAGACTCAGGTAAACAGCTGGGGGTTTCGGGAGCCTTTCTCTCATTCACTCACTCAACCCAAGGCAGCAAACAGAGCAATTAAATACACCAAGTCTGGAGCCTGGTTACTGGGCTCTCTGCTCCAGCTCTCGCTGGGTAAGAGGCATCCGGCAAGCCGTTAAGCCTCTTTGTTCCAGTCTCTTCACTGGAAATGGAAAGAGACAATGGAAAACACACTGGTTCTAGCCCCATACGTAGCCACCAGGTAAATGAGGCAGTAGATGCAAAAGCCTTAGTGTAGCACCTGGCACATAGTGAGGGCTCAATGTTTGTTACTTGTGTAGGCATTATTTCCCCCCAAATATCTATGAAGTTCTTGTGTGTGTGTGTGTGTGTGTGTGTGTGTGTGTGTGTAATGCCCGGCACTGTGCCAGACTCTGCTGACTTGAACAGATACTGTATAATTTAAAACCTAGCATTTACTTTGAGATTGGTGCTTAAAGAAGAAACTATTTCCACAAATATCACCACATTCTGCTTCTCACACTTAATGTGCAAGAAAAACCACCCGGGGGATCTTGTTAAAATGCAGATTCTGGTTCAGTAGGGATGGGGCCCAAGATTCTGCATCAAAAAAAAAAAAAAGTTTATTTATTTTGAGAGAAAGCGGGGGAGGAGAAAAGAGAGAGGGAGAGGGAGAGAGAGATCCCAAGCAGGCTCCACAATGTCAGTGCAGAGCCTGATGTGGGGCTTGATCCCAGGGAGATCATGACCTGGGCTAAAACCAAGAGTCAGACGCCTAACCGAATGAGCCACCCAGGCACCCCCAGGATTCTGCACTTTTACAAGCTCCCTGGCGAGGCCGTTCAGGGGCTGCACTTTGAAAAACAAAATCTCACAGCTGAGCAGCACTTGCGTGTTGGGTAGCATTGCTCCCGCCTCGGTCCTTACAGAACAGAAGGGGAAGCCGAGGTTCAGGACAGAAAGGCGCTGGCAGGTGGCACCTACTGGAGCGCTTTTTGCCCCACCCCGAGCGGCGCATGCGCCCCAGGGTTCCCCTCCACGCCCTGCTCTCCTCCCCCAGGGGCCGGGACCCGGGACCCTCCGGCCGCCAGCTGGAGCACGGCCCTCTCCGAGGACAGGAAGCCGACGAGGTTCACCCGGGACCAGCAGGACCTGCCTCACTGCCCCTGGAGCTCCGAGGGTGTCCCCTTGGCGCTCGGCTGCCCCGGCGGCACCTCCGGGCGCCCCCGCGGGCATGTGCAAGTGCAGCCCAGAGCCCGCGGGTAGGCGGTGGGCGTGGCGGGCGCGTGGGCGGGCAGCAAGGCGGGAGGGGGGGTGGGGGGCGCCTGAGCTCGGCCGCGCGCGCACCGGCACCAGGCCTCCAGGGCTTCGCACCTGCTCTGCCCAGCGCGCAAGTGCCCTGCCCCGTCTCGCCCGCCCCCGCCTTCGCCACCTCCTTCGGTCGGTCGGAGCTGTCTGGGAAACAGGCTCCTAACAGAACGAAGGGCCGAGGGGGGAGTCCGAGGGGCGCTGGGGCGGAGAGCGGCCGAGCTTTCGGGAGCCCAGGGGCTGCTCCCGGACACACGCACGGCTCGGGGAGCCAGCGCGAGTTTGAAAAACGAAACCAAACACCAGTACAATAGAAACTGCCAAAGCTTCAAAATAACCGTCGTGGGGAAAAACAACGTCGTTGGGCCTGCATTAATTTGTTCCGTTGACATGCGCGCAGACATGCTCCCGTCTTTGCGGGGCGCAGGGTGGACCCAGACTCCCTTCCGTTCTGACATTCGGGTCGTTTCTTTCTCTTAGAGGGCGTCCTAATACAGTGTACGACGAACCAGCCAGACGCTGAAAACTTAAAAGGCAACGGAATCTGTGACCGCGACACAAGCCTGTCCCTCCTTGTAACTCCGAGTTTCCTGATTTACCAGACCCCACTGTTCAATAAAGTGACATTTGCTTTCAGGTCCAACTAACCTCTCAAATATGTATTATCATCCCCGTTCCTGTTGGATGATGAGGCTTTGTCTCACTTCCCCTGCACTCAACTCGTGTTCTGGGCAGGCCAGGCGTTTTGGCCGGTATGAAGTTGAGAACACAAATGAGCTGCTTACACTGTATTTCCACGTCTAGTGCTGCTACTCTCACGGTGAGTGTCCAGTGATTTAGGCTGTGGGTATGCATCTAGGGAGGCCCTGGGCCAAAATTAAATTGCCCTGCATAAGGAAGAAAGTAGGATTCAGAGGCTGCAGGGGAAAGTTGAGTCTGAGGACTGGAGCTGCCTCGAGGGAAAGAATCCACTTGGTGGCCCCACTGGAAAACCTGAAAATATTTGTGTTGCAATGTTTGTGATGTAAAACCGGCCTTTATCGCCTGCACAGGAGCCTCAGCCTAGTTGACCTTGGGCTCGATGCTTCTGGAAGCCTTGCTGGGCTCCGGGAATCTGGAATGTGAGAGGCTGAGCACTGTTCACTACCGGGCAGGAGGCAAACAGAGACTCCACAAAACAAGTGTGTGGCTGCTGGTTTACATGAGGAGCTGTCACACACCGGGACGTGCCCCTGAGGACCAGGGCGGCCCAGGTGGAGTCTGTCCAAAGCCCAAGAACAGTAATTACAGCAGGCAGGATGTGAGGGACACCCAGGCCAGAGCACTGCCTCTGTGCCCTGGTCGTGCTCCGCAGGCTTGCTGGCTTTCCTCATGCCGTTTTCCCCACGCATCTCCGTTCTTTCCTTTTCCTTGGACCCCCAGTGCAGACAGCTGACTCAGTCATACTCCATGGTTCTGGGTGCAAAACTGTGCAGGGTCTTCTTGTTTTATTTATACTTTCTCCCCTGTCTCCAAGTCCCATTCCCATTCTCTTCACCCCGTGGGCAGTGGCTCTCGAATGTTCTCACATACCCTTGTATACAGAGGGGTCCTTGCACACACAAGTAGTATAGGACTGTTTCTTCCTTCTTTAAACCTAGTACCACGGTTTTAAGATCTAGTCATGTTGCTGTATATACATCTAGTTTATGGCTTCTAATCGCTGAATAGTATTCTATAGAACACGTCAACCACGTTTACTTTGCTTTCTTTTGGCAAAGAATGTCTGGGTTACCTCCGTCTGCCTGTGACAATGAGCAACATTGATGATGAACAGCCTCATGCTTTTCCCTTGTGAACCTAAGATATACCCCAGGAGGGGATGGCTGGCGTTTGCACACTTAATTTCCTTAAGTACCACCAGTTGCTCCCCAAGATGGCTGTACCCACTTATACTTCTGCTGGAGGGGCACAGAGGTTCCTGCTTCCCAGCCCCCCCACACAAATGGGTGCCATCAAACTTGCTCATTTCTGCAAATCTGATGACTGTAAACTGATAACGTATTTTTAAAATGTTTGTGTTTTTCTTCCTGTAAAGTGTGCGTTTCTTCTGGACTTTCCTATGCTGTTTCCCTATCTTTCAGGTTCCCCTCTTCCTTTCATTGACTTCCAAGAATCTCTTACATATTCTAGATGTTAATCTCTTGCTCATCTTAGGCTTGAAAATATCACTCATTTATTAACTTTGCTGGTGGTGTTATTAATTAGATAGCAATCCTGAACTTTCACGATAAATTTAATAAATTTTCACTTTGTGATTTATGTTTTTGAGATCTTTTTCACCACCACAAGATCAGTGTGTGTTTATATATATTTCCACTAGTTTTTTTTTTTTATTTTTTTTTTACGTTTATTTATTTTTGAGACAGAGAGAGACACAGCATGAATGGGGGAGGGGCAAAGAGAGAGGGAGACACAGAATCGGAAGCAGGCTCCAGGCTCTGATCCATCAGCCCAGAGCCTGACGCGGGGCTCGAACTCGCAGACCGCGAGATCATGACCTGAGCTGAAGTCGGACACTTAACCAACTGCGCCACCCAGGCGCCCCAATTTCCACTAGTTTTATAACTTACTGTGCACATGAAATCTTTAGTTTATCTGGAGTTAGGAGGACGCCGCCTTTCTCCATAGAGTAAGCCAGTTCCTCCAACTCCATTTACTTAAATAATCCATCTTAGTCCTACTGACAAGTAGGACCACTTCTGCTACACCAGCTTCCCAGGAATGAAAGAGCTGTTTCTGAGCTTTCTACTCTGTTGTCTCAATCTATTTGTCTCCTCCTGGGCCAGTTCATGCTGTTTTTTATTGCGACAACCTTGTAGTGCAAGTTAATGTCTAATAGGACGGCTCTACCCCCTTAGCTTCTTTTTCAGATATATCTCAGTTGTCTGTAGACATTTATGCTTCCATATGAACTTAGAATCAATTTGTCAGATTCTTTAAAAAAAAATGCTGGTGCTCTTTTAACTGAACTTACGTTGGCATTGATTGAAATTTTATTGAATTGGAGGACTGAGGGAAATTAATTTGGAGAAAATGGACATTGTCATCCTATCCATAAACGTGTTATCTCCCTCCAGCTGTTTGGATCTTGTTTTGTGTCTTTAATGGGATTTTGAGATTTTCTCCAGAGAACAGTTTGGCAACATCTAGTAACATGCCTGTCCTTTGACCCGGAAACTTTCCCTCGAGAGAAACGTTCACACAAATGTGCAATGAAACACCTCATGATGGTTTGTCACAGCACAGTTTATTTATTTATTTATTTATTTATTTATTTAATTTTTAAAAAATACATGAAATTTATTGTCAAATTGGTTTCCGTACAACACCCAGTGCTCATCCCAACAGGTGCCCTCCTCAATACCCATCACCCACCCTCCCCTCCCTCCCACCCCCCATCAGCTCTCAGTTTGTTCTCAGTTTTTAAGAGTCTCTTATACAGCACAGTTTAAATTACAGAACAGATAATCAGCTGTGGTCTATTCATATAATACAGTACCATACAACAGTGAAAATGAAATGTATGAATCATAGCTACACGAATCTGTATGGATACACTTCAAAAGCACACCTGGGCACACACCAAACCCAGCCGGTGGGTCTTTCTGGTCAGGAAGGCAGGCGGCTTGTGATTGGAAAAGGACTGTGCACACAGGGCCTCTCAGCTGTATGTGTAATGTTTTATTTTCTGGGGGGGGGAAACTAGATTATGTTCATCAAGGGATAAGAGTTTGATGGAGTTGAGTGGTGACTATTCCTTAGGTTACTTAGAACACTTTTCTGCAGATCTGAAATACTTCATAAGGAAAACCAAAACTTGCTCTTCCTAAAATTTGTACCTTTTGGGGAAGCTATGATATTTACAAGGCTCGCATTGCTATTATAAAACTTTCCTTTAAAAAATTATAATTTGTATTTGTTATTGCTGATATGAAGGAACAATATTGATTTTGATAGTCTTTTTAGTAATTTTGCCACATTCTTATGAATTCTAATAGTTTGTTAATTCATAGGGTCACTTACGTAGAAAATTGTTACTATTTTATCATCTGAAAATAAATTTTGACTCTTTCCTTCTAATCTGTGTAACTCCTACTGCCATTTTGCACCCTGCTGTGTGGGCAGGGGACCTGCAACATGCTGCTGAGCGGTGTTGATAGAGGCTACCCTTGTCCCCTTTTTTTTTTTTTTAACGTTTATTTATTTTTGGGACAGAGAGAGACAGAGCATGAACGGGGGAGGGGCAGAGAGAGAGGGAGACACAGAATCGGAAGCAGGCTCCAGGCTCTGAGCCATCAGCCCAGAGCCTGACGCGGGGCTCGAACTCCCGGACCGCGAGATCGTGACCTGGCTGAAGTCGGACGCTTAACCGACTGTGCCACCCAGGCGCCCCCCCTTGTCCCTTTTTAACATGAGAATAAGCTCTCTAAGGTTTCTCCGTTAAGTATACTGACTGTGGATTTCTTGGTAGAGAGCCTTCATCAAGTTAAAGAGTGGTTTTCTATTCCTGGTTTTCTTAGAGTTTTTCAAATAATACCTGGGGTTAAGCTTTATCAAATACCTCTTTTCACGTTTTGAGATAAGCGTTGTGATTTTTCTGTCTGTCCATGGATGTGGTCATCCCACGTCAGATCTTCTGATGTTAGACTATCATTGCCTGTCAGAGGTGAACTCTATGTGATAACAGTGTAGCCCGTTGAAGTGTTTCACAATCACATACACATTCTTTAACCTGCGCAGGACCCTCTGGGCTGAGCTGCCACCATCTACCCGCCCCTCCCCTGCCCTGCTTTGCAAACTTTAGCGTTTAAACTAAACACTTTAGTGTTGACTTGTTCAAGTGCAAGTTCTGATTCACAGGTATAAGGAGGACTCTACTCTAGTTAGGGCTTTAGATCACAGCTGTCACTGGCAGACCTGAACTTCAAATCCCGAACTCCTGAGAGGCTTTGGTCGTCTCTGTACTGACTTTTATGCCGGATTGCAAGTCACTAGCCTGTGAGTGTCCGGTGACCCTTGAAAATGACCTCAGGGCTGATCATGTGGCCAGCAGGACCTGGTATGGTTCATAGCCCTTTGGCTTGGTTATTATGAGTTCAAATCCTAGCTCAGCCAGAAGCAAGTTACTTAATTTTTCTGAATCTTAGTCTCCTCATGTGAGGAAGAGATCAAAATGCCTATTCTATAGGATTATTGTGTGGTTTACATGGATTGATACGTGTAATATGATACTGGAACCCAATCCCAAAGTAGGTACATGGGTTTTCCTGACACCAGCTCCAATTATCTTGACCCCAGCTGGGTGTCCCCCAATTCAGCCCAATTCTGACACTATCTACCCAGATTGCACAGGGTAAGTCAGTGCTGATGGACTGTCCTCCACTGCAGATGCCAATCACAAACCCCGGCTGACACCTATGCTTCTGACTCACTGGCTGTAAATCAGAAGTTCCCAGGGTACCTGGTGGCTTGGTTGGTTAGGCTTCTGACTTCAGCTCAGGTCATGGTCTTGCAGTATGTGAGTTTGAGTCCTGTGTTGGGCTCTGTGCTGACAGCTTGGAGCCTGGAGCCTGCTTCGGATTCTGTGTCTCCCTTTCACTGCCCTTCCCCCGAAGGCTCTCTGTTTCTCTCTCTCTCTCTCTCTCTCTCTCTCAAAAATAAACATTAAAAAAAAAAAAAAGAAGTTCCTATGACCCTCTCCTTGGGCTCAATTAATTTTCTAGAGTGGCTCGTAGAACTCAGGAAACCTGTTCACTCACTAGATTATTGATTTATTGCAAAGGATGTTAAAAGATCTGAATCAACAGCCAGATGAAGAGCTGTATAAGTCAGGTCTCAAACAAAGGGACTTCTGTCTTTGTGAAGCTTGGGGACCAGTATGGTAGCACGTGGGAGCATAACTGATTAGATCACCGGCCATCAGGGACTGAGTCAGCTTCCAGCCCCTCCCCTCCGCTCCCCAGAAATGAGGTTGCTTCCTGATTCATGGTTCTTCCCTCTGGCAACCAGCTCTCTTCCTTACATGCTTCCCCAAAGTCCCTCATTAACAGAAGGCCACTTGTGGAGGAAAGGGGCCTGTTATCAACCACAGGACACCCGTTTCTCCTTTACGACTCTGAAGAGATTTCAGAAACTGAGGATAAGAGAGCCACCATTGTAACAAAATGGCTCAGGAAATTGCAAGGTTTGGGGAGCTGTGAGCCAGGAACTGTGGACAAAGACCAAATATATACGAGAACTGTATTTTGGTTGTATGACTGAATCGCATTATCACAACATGTAATGGGCTTGGTACCCTGTTTGGCATTTAGTAAGCATTTAATGCTGGTGTTTGGACTTGGGACAAATTCCTCTAGAATGAGACCCTGCCAGGAGGCTCAGTGAGTGGTCTTCAGAGTCAGGGTCAAACTGGTGTGAACCTTTAAATGTGCACCAAAAAGGACCTATTTAGGAGCAGGGAGATCTCCACTTATCCATTCTTTTTCTCACATGTAACTGAAAAGGCTGTGGTCAAAATGAAAAATCTGGCCTAAGTTAGTCCAGGCAACACTCCAGACGGAGAGAACTGGGTAGCAGAGCTCACAGCCCCACGGAGGAAGGAGAGAATGGGGCCAGGGGTGGCCATGCCCAACTTTCCTGTGTCTCTGGGTCTGGTTATGTCCTGAATTCAAAGAGCGGTGCGGCTTCACTGACTGAGAGTCATAACAGGGAATTAAAAACGTGCTCAAACCTACAGAAGAGCAAAACCACTATAGTGAGAACTGCTGTGTACATTACCTTTGGTTTGGACTACGTGGCCTTCGCCAGTGAGTATTATCTTTGTATATTCTCTCCTTCCCGCCCCCTTCAGAAGGAGGACACAGAGCTAATTATCCTCATGACAATAAAGCCATTGCCACCAGTGTCATCTGCTCACAGAAGTCTCTTTGTATAGATTCCTGAGGGTGGCTGGGTGCCCCCGAGAAGCATGCAGAAGTGACGGTGAGTACGCACACAAACCAGGGTGCCTGCCTGGGGATGTGAGGGCCCTGCTCCGGGCCTGATGATGGTTCAACCTCAGGGATGGATCCTCCCATCTGCCCGGGGCCTAACAACTGGAGGATCCCTCCCATCTGTGAGTCTTAATGCCTATCATGGAGCTGTGCACTTTAGGGCCTGAGGAGTGGGCCTCTACCCCCTAAAGCGTCACCTTGCTTCTCCTAGGACTGGGGACCAAGTTCATGCACTTTCACCCAGGTCCCCTGGCGAAGCAATGACCTCATACCTTTGTGCTCAGTGGAAACCATGGGCTCTAGAAACAGGGAGACCCTGGTTCAAATCCTGACTCACGTTTTACTGGTGTGAGCTTAGGGAGGTTTACTTAATCTCCCTAAACTTCTGCTCTCCTTGTCTGTAAACTAGGAACAAATGCGTACGTTAGCGTTGTAATAAGGAGGGAATGAGACGATACATGTGCAATGAGAAATGCAGATTTTTCCTTCTATGGAGAGAAGCATGCAGCTTTTCCCTACCGTGAGTCTCCGTCCTACTCACATGTAACAACTCACTTCTGGTCACCAGGTGTGTGGAGAATTCTCCCTGCATCAAACAATTCTCTGCGACACCAGCTGGGTGTCCTATAATTTAACTCAATTCTGATCCTCTCCACCTGGAGACAGCATCAGATTCCCACAGGTTAGGGGAGGGCTCAGTCCCGCAAGACTGTCCCTCCACCCCCACTTCAGATGCTGAGATTATCACCTGTGCTTCTGACTGACCACTCCTTGGGTTCCATTAATTTGCTAGAGTGGCTCATAGAACTCGGATAAACACTGATTTGTCTGCTAGTTTATTTAGGGACATGATAAAGGGTTCATATGAACAGCTAGATGAACAGACACAGGGAATGCATGGGGTCCTGAGCATGGGAGCTTCTGTCCCCATGGACTTGGGGTGCAGCACCCTCCAGGTATGGGTGTATTCACCAGCCTGGAAGCTTCCTCAACCCTGTACTACTGGGTTTTATGGAGACTCCCTCATGCGGGTAGGATGAACTATTAACTCCATTTCCAGTCCTTCTTCCCTTTCTGGAGAGTACGGGATGGGTCGCGGATTCCAAGCTTCTAATCATGGTTTGGCCTTTCTGGTGAGCAGCCCCCACCCAGAAGCCCACCCAGAGTCCCCTCATCAGAACAAGAGGTGCTCCTAATGCTCCTTGCACTTAGGAAATTGCGAGGGTTTTAGGAGCTCTGCACCAGGAACCGGGGGCAGAGACCTATATCTATGTGTCTTACTATCTCACCACACGTGATGGTGCTGGGCACACTGCGTGGCTCAGGGTAAGACTCGGCGATGCTGCTGCTGCTGCCGCCAATGTTGTCTGGCAGCTCAGAACCGGTAAACATGAGCAAATATAAAGAAGCATTAATTCTATAGACCAGCGGTAACAGGGACTACTTGGAGGCATTCAAAACAAAGAGTGCACACGACTGTTTTCAGGTAAGGTACACATCAAAGTGTGAGGGAAATGCTGTAAAACGTTTACAAGGTAAGACAGGAGAATATCCCCAGGACCTGGGGGTAAGGGAAGATCTCGTAAGACCAGTAAGTAAATAAGTGAATAAAGCAATCACCACAAACGTACAGATCTATCAATTCCCCAGCATTACAGTTAAGAACTGATCGTGACAGCAGATGAGAGTGAAGAGGTCAGTCACAAACTAGGAAAAGACACTGACTGTATACATGTAACTGACAAAAGACTAGAATCCAGAGTATATAGAAACTGCATGTCAAGCTGCAAGCGAACTGCAGAGAAAAATACAAAAGATGTGAGCAGGCAGAACCCAGAGAGGAAACCCAAAGCCACCATCTTTAGCAACCCAGGAAACGCAAACAGCAACCACAGTGAGCTTGTTACACCTGCCGCTGGGCACAGGCTTCCAGGGCTGACGCTACCAAACACGAAGAGCAGTGAGGAGGTTCAGATACCAGCGTGAGTGTGAACTAATGCAACCACTTTCAAAACCAGTTTGGCATCACCTTGGTAAAGCCAACATACACCTGGTAAAGAAAACATACCACATCACGGCCCAAATTCCACTTACGTGCATATCCAGATAAACCCTTGCATATACATCAGGAGGGATGCAGAAGTATACTTAGCGGCAGTGGTTTTTTATTTTAGTTTTATTTTTGGGAGAGAGAGAGACAGAGCCTGAGCGGGGGAGGGACAGAGAGAGGGAGACACAGAATCTGAAGCAGGCTCCAGGCTCTGAGCTGTCAGCACAGAGTGGAACGCGGGGCTTGAACCCACGAACTGCAAGATCATGCATGACCTGAGCTGAAGTCAGACTCTTAACCGAGTGAGCCACCAAGGCGCCCTTTTTTTTGTTTGTTTTGTCTTGAGAGAGAAAGACAGGGTGTAAGTGAGCGAGGGGTAGAGAGAGAAAGAGAGAGACGGAGACAGAGAGTCTCACAAGGGGGGGGGAGAGAAGGTGGGGCTCACACAGGGCTCCTGTTTTACCAGAAATGGGGCTCCAGCTCACCCAACGCAGGGCTCGAACTCACAAACTTGCAAGATCATGACCTGAGCGAAAGTCAGGTGCCCACTTAGCAGCATTGTTGTCACAGTGCGAGACTGGAAACAACACAGATGTGGGACAAAGCTGTGAATAATAGCATCATGTAGATGAAGGTGTGTTCCCAGTTAAAACTTTCCAAGGTCTTCTGTTGCTGGAAGGACAGAGGGACATTGATATGCTTTATTTTTTGTTAATTCAAGTATGCATGTAAAATTTTATAGATAAAGAGAGAGAAAATATGTAACTTCCAAACCAGGAGAGGAGAAACAATGGAATAAAGAAAACCAACCCAACAAAGATTAAAAAAAAAAAGTACAAAAAAAGATTAAAAATAATATACTGGGCAATGATAGTGATGGGAAAGTTGATGTAACTGTATTACTATCAGAGAAAACATACTTCAATGCAAGAAGTATTATTTGGTGCAAGAAACAGGGACACTACATTCTGGTAAAAGGAACAATTTATCTGGAAACTAACAATTCTAAGCTCTAACACATCTAACAATTCATGGTCAGTTACAAAAAGAACTTAATAGCAGATTTTAAAACACATTTCTTTCAGTCACTGAAAAGGCAAAAAAAATTGTAAAGATATATAGAATATTTGAGGCACAAAATAAGATTTCCGGAATAAAGATACAGTGTATTGGAATAACAAAATAAAGTTCATCTAATGATCACATGTGGAACCATAGACTTAACAGGAAACAGTCTTTTTGAACATTCATGGAACATTAGGAAAAGAGTGACCAGGACCTAGGTACCAAAGTCAGACAGGAGTATCATTGTCAGAGCAAAACATTGCATGCCTGCCCCCCCCCCCCATTTGTTTCAAACTTTTTTCCATGTCTAAGTTTTGACCTTCTCTTTCTGCCCTGTTCCCCTGCTCCTAACCTGTGGAATCCTCGTGCTAGGGCCTGGGGACCTCTCCTGCTTGTTCTGAGGAGGGTCTGGCCATGGGTGTCCACGGCAACATCACCATTCAGGGTGTGGGGCTGCAGGGAAGCCTCTAACCACGACCACGCGCTCTGTGCTCTGCTGTCATAGAGCTGATCTTGCCCATGTTAGCCGTAACGAGGCTTTCTTCCAGGGTTCTTCAGCTCCAGCCGTTAACGACTGCAGTCTGTAGAATCTGGTGAAACTTTTAGTCTGTACAGTGCCTGCTTTATTACATGATTTTCTTGCCAGACAATAACGGCCCAGGTAATAACTGAATAATCATGTTTTCTAAAAGTATAAATGCCTGAAAGGTTTATTTATTAATCCGAAGCATCTAACCTCTCCAGTTCCACCTGCTGCTTCGCCGGGCTCCTTCTCACCTGGCTGGCTGCTGCTCCTTCCTCTGCCTGGCCCTCTGGCAGGTGCTGGGGCACCCCAGGGGCCAGCACGGCCCTCCCCCGAGCTGACTTCACTCTCACCCAGGGGTCAGCTCACCCTAGGGTCAGCATGGCCCTCCCCAGTGCTGACCTTCACTCTCACCCCAGGGGCCAGCACGGCCCTCCCCCGAGCTGACTTCACTCTCACCCAGGGGTCAGCTCACTCTAGGGTCAGCATGGCCCTCCCCAGTGCTGACCTTCACTCTCACCCCAGGGGCCAGCACGGCCCTCCCCCGTGCTGACGTCACACTCACCCCAGGGGTCAGCACAGCCCCTCGCCAGTGCTGACTTCAGGCTCACATGGTCCAGCATGAGTCGCCTCTGCTGACCTCTCCCTGCTGTCCAATATCACACTCCAGACACCCCATCTTCCTGTGCCCAGCTTGTCCCTGCCTTGTGACTCTGGCTGGTGCCATCCTAGAATTCCTTCTCGGAATTTGGATTTCAGCTTTAATGCCACCTTCTGAGAGAGGCGCTGACCATCTGGCTTACTACACATCATCCTCCTATCTTAGGTCTCTGCAGGGTGCTAACTGCTGTTGTATTTTCTACTCTCACTCACTGCCCATTACCCTCCACTAGAATATCAACTCCATGCAGGGACTTTGTTTACTTTATTGCTATTGTAACCTAGACACATCCTGGCTTCTCACAGGCACTCAGTAAACGAATTCAGGAGCTATACGAAGGCGGCAAAGAATAGACTTGAGAGAACAGAGAAAATGAAGGAGAGAAAAACCATCAAGAAATAATTCAGTAATGTTTCCCAGAACCGAAAGCTTATGAATTTCTAGAATGACAGGGTCCACTGAGTTAATTAGCACCATGGTGGGGGAAGGTTGGACACATACATCCCGATGTTTACAAATTCAAAAACTCGACTTACATGCCCCATTTCTCAGGAAGCTAGGGGGTGGTGTTTCACCAGAAGGAAGTAAATGAAGAAGAGGGAAAAAATAGGATAAGAAAACGAAACCAAAGCCAGGGTTCCAATACGGCAGAGAAGAGAGAGCCAGGAGGCTGGGCACAGGTGAGGGGCACAGGTGAGGGGCAGCCGTCCCAGACTGAAGGTCAGGAGGCGGCAGAGACGGTACTGAGAAGAGAACCTGGGAAGTGAGCACCCTGAGGGACCCTGACTCCCAGCCAAGTCTTTGGGGTTCAGTTAGTAACAAGGATGTAGGAGATGAAGCAAAAGGGGAGAAAGAAGCAATTACAGCAGGGAAGACGAAGCCGCACAGGAAGGAAAAGCAGCCACGTTTGCCAGTGGTCCAGGTGTGAACTGCTTTCACAGACACCGGACTCAGCTGCCTGAGCTCAGGGTGGGTGGGGATGGGAGCCCAGAGCTCGACCCCCTCCTGCCGTGGGGGGTGGGAGGGCAGGCAGTGTTCTTTGTCCTTTGTGGGAACACGGAAGGCAGACTGGACCATATGTGTAGTTGCAGCTCACGTATAAAAACTACTTACAAAATAGAAAGGTTCCAGAGAACTTGCTGAGTAAGTACCCTGCTGGTAACTTTCTGTTCTAAGATGGTGTCACCCAGTATGCAGTTTTGTTTATGACTTTGCAAGGCCGTTTTATGCTGACACTTGCTCGTCTACAGATTATCCTGGAAGTATGACCCTTGTGAGACTCGGTAAAGCAACAATGACCTGAAGGCATTCATATTTTGTTCAAATGGAAATGTTCCCTATTTAATAACTATGAGCTTTTAATTATACAATGATCACCTTAAAACATTTCAGAAACCTCATTATATAAAAATTCTTTCCAAGAAAGGAGAAAAGGCATTTTGAGAATTATGAAAATTTTCCATAAATAAAAGATTAGTAGAGTATAATTTCAGGGAACAATTCACATCAACCAACAAAATAAATTTTCAAGAATTTCAAGCATATGCTGGTGATTATTGTCTCTCAGGACTCAAATGCAGATTAACTGATCTTATTATAACTGATAACGCACATTGTATGTCTATAATTGACACATTTTGCATATCTGTATTTGGAAAGAAAAGTAAAAAGAACAATTAAATAAAAAGGGAGAACCTAAATGAGTCATAAACGAGATCTTGAAGGGGCTTTATCCCACTCTTCTGTTTCCACCTTTAATATGGCAGTTTAAAAAAATCAGAAAGAGGCCAGAACAGAGAGTTGAATGTGTCACACAGCAGGACAGAGTCTCTGCTGTATTTCCTTTGGGCACTGCTTATTTTCTGAGGAAAGATTCTGGGAGTGCCATCAATGTCACCTTCTCACAGCCCCATCATGCACTCTGCGGATGCTGGGGCTCAACCAAGGGCTGGCCCCGTGGGAAGGCAGGTAAGGGGGCTTTTGTCTGGGGGAGCAGAAATGACAGCACATGTGCAACAGTGTGTGAGCAAGCAGTGTGTGCGCAAACAGCATGAGAGCAAAGTGTGTGCAGACAGCATGTGAGCAAACAGCGTATGTGCAAAGAATGTGTGTGCAGACAACAGCGTGTGTGCCAACAGCCTGTGAACAAAGAGTGTGTGTACAAACAGAGGACAGTGTTATGTGCAAAGAGTGTGTGAGCAAATGGTGGGCAGAGCTGCAGGTACACGTCCCAGAAGGGGTGGGGGAGCAAAGCCTGGGGCCACTGTCCGTGGAACCTCTCTGTAGCCAGACTAAGAAGGTCTGGGGGTATCTGAGTTATAATAAAATATGTGTAAACCCAGGCTGCTCATTCATCAAGTTTTTATTAAGCACCTACTATGTGCCCACACTGCAGGCGGTGCCGCAGGGAGTGCAGAGGAGAAGACACGGTCTCCACCCTCCGGGACCTTACAAACCTAGAGGCAGGATCAGGTGGATGTGTGACCCGGCAGCACGGGACACATGCATGGGGCAAGTCCCAGACAGTGTGGAGGCCAGTGGCTGGGGACACGTGGTCTCTGGGGCAGGCTGCTGGCAGGCTGTGGGGCTGGCCACGAGAGGGCCCTGGACACAGGCTGGGACGGGGCTGGGCCTGGGCGTACGAGGCCAGGCTCTAACCTTCTCCTGACCCGAGGACCCGGTGACCTCTCCTGTGCCCACCACCGCCCTTCTCCCAGGAGAACAGACTGTGTGTGTGGAGTCAGGCGCGACACAGGCTTCCTGCTTCGTAGCCTGCAGCAGACTTGTCCAGGCTGCCAGGGAGGGGACCGGATTCCAGGTGTGGCTTCAGCGGTATTTGCCCTGGTGCTTTCAGAGGACTGGTCAAGAGCAGGATATTCTGGACGCCCTGGACAATCTGCCTCCTGTGGCCACACCCACGGGTTATATTGATCACTGGTCACAAGTGGTGAACCAAAGCCACACGTACGCAGATCCTTCCCCCAAGTCCACAGGTCCTCCAGGGGGTCCCGCCTTCTTCAATGCACACACATCAGACGCTCAGCTCTCTCCTGGAGAAGCATGGAGCCCATGCTGACCCCCGACTCGGCGGCACTCCAGGAGGCTTATTACGCAGCCCGGAAACCGTGGCGGGCTTTTGACCTGTCCACTAGCGTGCGTGTGGGTGCTTGAGACTCTTGAGCTGGGGGGCAGTGCGGCTGTCTCAAGTGCCGGGGAACGCAGGCAGCAGAGAGGGTCTGGGCAAGCGGGAAGCATGTGGACTGGGCCTCACAGTCACCTGCTTTTTCCTAGGAAGAGTCAGCGTGGGATGCTGGACGGGTCAGCAGAACACTGCTTCTCCTCTAACTCAGCATGGAGAGTGCAGAGCTGGGTCAAAGGCAGTGGGCAGAAGAGGGGCCCCGTGGCCCTCGGGTTGGAAGTGTGCATGGGGAGCCCCGGGGGCTGGGGGAAGAGCCTGACTACGGCTGTATGGCACAGCAGCAGCACTGAGCGAGCCTTCACGGGCCCCGGCCATGGGGGGCGGAGGCCCACCTGCTCCAGGTGCGATGGCCAGACACCCCATTCCCAGCACAGTCCAGGGCTCCCAGGGGAGGGGGGCGTCGGGGGTCATGGACTGGGGGGGGGCGCGGGGCTCAGGGTCTCAGCAGGAGGCGTGTCCCAGGCCACTTGAGCCACAGGAAGGGTACCAGGCGCCGGGTGAAGGTGGCCGTGAACGTGTAGATGAGCTCTTGTGACTCGGCGTTGGTGAAGGTCACGGTGCCCCCCTCGTAGTCCAGGGCGATGCCCACCCTCCGCGGCCGCAGCGCAGGGAAGAGCTCAGCCTCGGGGTCAGTATTGGCCCAGATGCCCGCAGACGAGAGGCGCAGGGCCCATACCCCATCCTCTGGCCGCAGGGACACGTCTCCCTTCCTCTTCACAGAGTCTCTGGCCACCCCCACCATGCAGCTTTCCAGGACCTCCTCCCCCTCCTCCTCCTCCTCCTCCTCCTCCTCCCCCAAAGACTCCTCATCCTCATCTGTCTCCCAGTCTTCATACCCGTCCCCGTAGCCGGCCTCCTCCTCCTCCTCCTCCTCCTCCCCCTCCTCCTCCTCCTCCCCCTCCTCCTCCTCCTCGGACCAGCCCTCCCTGTCCACCTCCACCTCCCAGTACACCTTGCCCCAGGTGAAGCCCTTACTTCCCAGCACACCCGGCTCACAGTCAAACTGATGCGGGTGCAGGTAAGTGCTCTGGTACAGGCCGCTGTACGTCACACACTTCCAGTCCTCTGACAGCTGCAGGTACCCGCTGGCCGACTGCGGGTCCAAGGTGACACTCACTGCGGGGACAGCAGAACCAGGAGTCACCGGTAGGCGGGAGGCAGGTCTCCAGGGCTGGCCACTGAATAAGCCCAGGGGGACCAATCCCAGCTCAGGGGCATGCAGGACACGACCTGACAGCAGGGCCTGGGGCACACACGGCCTCTGGCCAGTTGCATGTCTTGCAGAGGAGGGTCAGACGATCAAGTACAGGCCTCTGTGGCTGATTACAGACACAACGCGGGGGCTCAGGCCAGCAGCTGGGAAATCTCGCTGCAAGAGGGAGGGGCCAGGGACAGCAGGACCAGGGTGCCTCTCTGGGGGGAGGGCGTTCTTTTTCTCTACAGGAGGTGAACTGGGACAGCCCTTCGGACACTTACCCGTCTTGTATTCCAAGTCTCTAAGCAGCTTCCCTGGGGAGGAAAAACACAGCAGTGACCCTTGAGCCCCACACACGTATGGGCCTGTGTCCTACTAGGACAGGAATCATTTCCTGACAGGCCCCCATCCCTGAGACCCAAGAAGAGAAGAGAAAACAACCAGCAGACCCAGGAGTAAGGCCGAACAAGGTGACAGCAAGGAGCTGATTCCACTCCTCCAAACAGAGCCCTGGCTCTGGACTCGATCCGCGATTCCCAGCTCTTGACCCCCCACCCCCGTGCCCTCCCTGCCCGGCTCCTGATCCCCACCCCCACGCTCTTCCTGCCCGGCTCCTGACTCTCACCCCAGTGCCCTCCCTGCCCGGCTCCTGACTCTCACCCCAGTGCCCTCCCTGCCCGGCTCCTGACTCTCACACCAGTGCCCTCCCTGTCCGGCTCCCAACTCGATCCGCGACTCCCAGCTCCTGACCCCCCACCCCGTGCCCTCCCTGCCCAGCTCCTGACCCCCACCCCAGTGCCCTCCCTGCCCAGATCCTGATCCCCACCCCCGTGCCCTCCCTGCCCAGCTCCCGACTCAATTCACAACTCCCAGCTCCTGACCCCCCACCCCCATGCCCTCCCTGCCCGGCTCCTGACTCAATCCGCAACTCCCAGCTCCTGACCCCCCACCCCAGTGCCCTCCCTGCCCAGCTCCTGATCCCCACCCCTATGCCCTTCCTGCCCAGCTCCCGACTCGATTCACGACTCCCAGCTCCTGACCCCCCATGCCAGTGCCCTCCCTGCCCGGCTCCTGACGCTCACCCCTGTGCCCTCCCTGCCTGGCTCCCGACTCGATTCGCGACTCCCAGCTCCTGACCCCCCACGCCAGTGCCCTCCCTGCCTGGCTTCTGATCCCCGACCCCAATGCCTCCCGGCCTGACTCCTACCCTAGTGCCCCACCCTGGCCCTCACCTTGGAACTCTCTTAGTCCTCGCTGCAGAGACAGCACTTTTTCTGAGAATTCTCCTGTCTTTTTTTTTACCACTCGAGCAATGGGTTTCCCAATCCAGAACTTCTTCCGCGGATACCTAGGGAAATGACACAGGGACGCTGTTACTTAGGTCCCCCTGCATTTCTTTCAATTCTCACAACAATTATGAAGCGGGAAGGACAGGTATGACCATCCCCACTCAAATGACAGAAAACCAGGGGCTCAGAGGCAGAGGGGACTGCCTGCAGCTGAACCAGGACTTGAGACCACCTACAGACTGGACATCCGTGCTGCTGTGCACTGGGCCCCTGGTCACCTGTCCTGTCTCCACCCAGCACAGCTGGGGTCACGCAGAACCCGCAAGCCTGCACTTCTCAAGGATGTGCTCTTGCTCCCCAGCAGGGAAGGTGGTGGGAAGAGCCACAGGACACGGACACCATCAAACAGGTCAGGTTAGTAGAAGGGCAGGGGGGACACAGGGAACTCTCTTACCTGTTCAAGAAGTCCCTGCTGTCCTGGAAGGAGAAAGCACAGCGTCAGTGGGGTTCGATCAGACCCCACTCACAGGTCACAGGTCACAGGTCTGTTAGGAGCCAGGGCACCCATGCACAGTCCCTTCCCCATGGCTCTGGCACCCAGTGGCATGGCTGGGTCAAGAGGTTGTGGCTCATGATGTGTGTGGTGCCTCCTCCCCTTCTTCCTTTATTTTTGTTTTGTTTTGTTTTTTTAGTTTTTAAAAAATGTTTATTTATTTTTGAGAGAGAGCACGAGCAGGGGAGGGGCAGAGAGAGAGGGAGACACAGAATCCAAAGCAGGCTCCAGGCTCTGAGCAGTCAGCACAGAGCCCGATGCGGGGCTCGAACTCATGGACCTCGAGATCATGACCTGAGCTGAAGTTGGACGTTTAACCGACTGAGCCACCCAGGCACCCCCTGCCCCTATTTCCTTTGAAGAGCAGAAGCCCTGGGATCACAGTGGGCAGACTGCCACCCAGCATAAGACTACACTTCCCAGATGACTTTGTGGTCAGGCCTGGTCACATGACCGAGTGCAGCCAATGGGATGTGAAAGGAAGCAGAGAGGAAATTTTGGGGTGCTGTCGTAGCTGAGACCCACACCCCTTGAAGCAGGTGGAACCAGCAGGTAGAGGCACCCAGCCTCCAGGATAACCTCACGGTTGGCCGCCCGGTTCCTGGAAGAAGGGAAAGTGTTCTCTCTGAGCCAGGGTACTGGGTTTGACACTGCAGCTGCCCTAATGCCCCAGTCCTGCAGACTGGGGCAGAGGGGGCAGCGGGGACACAGACGGGTACACAGACAGGACACTGATGGCAGGCAGGGGAGGCCGGGCCCCGTCCTTGAAGCGCTTGTCTAGAGACTAGCTGTGAGTGTCCAGTAAATCCTTCTAATCTGTCCCCCCCCCGACACGTACACCACGGCCAGCTCAGAGAGGCCACGAATGCACCCGCGTGGCCAGCAGGTGTGCCAGCATGTGGGCACAGGGCCGCGGGTCCAGATTCATGGGGCGGAATCCCCAGCAGCACAGAGGCCGGCCAAGGCCATCTCTTCATACACCTGGAGGGCCTGCCTTGCTGTCTCTCCCTGAGGCTGCTGGCCCGGAACAGACAGCATTTTCCTGGAGGAGACCCTGGGGGCTCCACCGCAGACACACAGGCCCAACTGCACACCAGCAAGTGAGACCATCCCAGGCCTCCTCCTGACTCGGGGAGGGGGAGGAAGATCAAGCACACCCTTCCAGAGGCCGCTGAACCCTGGTCAACGGGTGGGACTCCTCAAAGAGGCTCTGAGCCCTGATCAGGGAGGCGGGACACCTCAGAGAGGCTGTGAGCCTTGATCAGGGAGGCGGGACTCCTCAGAGAGGCACTGAGCCCTGATCAGGGAGGCGGGACACCTCAGAGAGGCTCTGAACCCTGATCAGGGAGGCGGGACTCCTCAGAGAGGCACTGAGCCCTGATCAGGGAGGCGGGACACCTCAGAGAGGCTGTGAGCCTTGATCAGGGAGGCGGGACTCCTCAGAGAGGCACTGAGCCCTGATCAGGGAGGCGGGACTCCTCAGAGAGGCACTGAGCCCTGATCAGGGAGGCGGGACTCCTCAGAGAGGCACTGAGCCCTGATCAGGGAGGCGGGACACCTCAGAGAGGCTCTGAACCCTGATCAGGGAGGGAGCACTCCTCAGAGAGGCCGCTGAACCCTGGTCAGGGAGGCGGGACTCCTCAAAGAGGCTGTGAGCCCTGATCAGGGAGGTGGAACTCCTCAGAGAGGCACTGAGCCCTGATCAGGGAGGTGGGACTCCTCAGAGAGGCACTGAGCCCTGATCAGGGAGGTGGGACACCTCAGAGAGGCTGTGAGCCCTGATCAGGGAGGGGGCACTCCTCAGACAGGCTCAGGAGCAGGGAGTCACAGAGTTGTTTCAGGTCAGGACTCTCCCCCTGACAGCATCCAAGCTGCCTCCTCCAGGAAGTGCTCCAGAGGCTCCCTGCCTGCTCTCTGACTTTTCCTCTGGGGGTAACTACAGTTGCAGAAAAAACCTCACCCATCTCAGTCTCCTTCCCCAGCTGCCCATATCCTCTAGTCCTTCAGGTCCCTGAGAGGAGCTGCCATTCAGCTCGTGCTCAGCCCCCCACCCAGGCTGCGTCTGCTCCAAACCACAAGAATCAGCCCCCACTGGACTGGCTAGCAGGCAGACTTGTGAACGATAGAGTTGAGGACAGGAGCAGTCATGGAAAGAGCAATGACCTTCCCTTCCACTTCCACAGCACTTTCTAAAATTCTTACACTTTTTTTCGTAGAAAATTTGCTTTTTGAAGTGACAGCATATGCCAGTCATGTCATCTTACATTCACCTGACTGCTGGAATACGTGGGGGCAGTGGGGTTATCCTGCTTACGTCTCGGGAGAGAAAACCCAGGCCTGAGAATCAGTGAGTGTCTCAGGTACCCCAGGTAAGCAGTAGGGCAGAGACCCAGTGGTGAGTGTCCCAGGACCCACAGGTGAGCGGTGGGGCAGAGACCTAGTGGTGAGTGTCCCAGGACCCGCAGGTGAGTGGTGGGGCAGAGACCTAGTGGGTGCGTGTCCCCAGGTCCCACAGGTGAGCAGTGGGGCAGAGACCTAGTGGTGAGTGTCCCCAGGTCCCCCAGGTGAGCAGTGGGGCAGAGACCTAGTGGTGAGTGTCCCAGGTCCCGCAGGTGAGCGGTGGGGTAGGGACCTAGTGGTGAGTGTCCCAAGGTCCCACAGATGAGCGGTGGGGCAGAGACCTAGTGGGTGCGTGTCCCCAGGTCCCGCAGGTGAGCGGTGGGGTAGGGACCTAGTGGTGAGTGTCCCCAGGTCCCCCAGGTGACCGGTGGGGCAGAGACCTAGTGGGTGCGTGTCCCCAGGCCCTGCAGGTGAGCGGTGGGGCAGACCTAGTGGTGAGTGTCCCCAGGTCCCGCAGGTGAGCGGTGGGGCAGAGACCCAGTGGTGAGTGTCCCAGGTCCCGCAGGTGAGCGGTGGGGTAGGGACCTAGTGGTGAGTGTCCCCAGGTCCCCCAGGTGAGCGGTGGGGCAGAGACCTAGTGGTGAGTGTCCCAGGTCCCGCAGGTGAGCGGTGGGGTAGGGACCTAGTGGTGAGTGTCCCCAGGTCCCCCAGGTGAGCGGTGGGGCAGAGACCTAGTAGGTGCGTGTCCCCAGGTCCCGTAGGTGAGCGGTGGGGCAGAGACCTAGTGGTGAGTGTCCCCAGGTCCCGCAGGTGAGCGGTGGGGCAGAGACCCAGTGGTGAGTGTCCCAGGTCCCGCAGGTGAGCGGTGGGGTAGGGACCTAGTGGTGAGTGTCCCAGGTCCTGCAGGTGAGCGGTGGGGCAGAGACCTAGTGGGTGCGTGTCCCCAGGTCCCGTAGGTGAGCGGTGGGGCAGAGACCTAGTGGTGAGTGTCCCCAGGTCCCCCAGGTGAGCGGTGGGGTAGAGACCTAGTGGTGAGTGTCCCAGGTCCCCCAGGTGAGCGGTGGGGCAGAGACCTAGTGGGTGAGTGTCCCCAGGACCCGCAGGTGAGCGGTGGGGCAGAGACCTAGTGGTGAGTGTCCCCAGGACCCGCAGGTGAGCGGTGGGGCAGAGACCTAGTGGGTGCGTGTCCTCAGGTCCCGCAGGTGAGCAGTGGGGCAGAGACCCAGTGGTGAGTGCCCCAGGTCCTGCAGGTGAGCGGTGGGGCAGAGACCTAGTGGGTGAGTGTCCCCAGGACCCGCAGGTGAGCGGTGGGGCAGAGACCCAGCGCTCTGGCCTCCCGCCCCTACCCTGGGAAGGTTGCTCACCTGCATGAGCTCTGCTGCTGGCTGCTGGGCCTTGCCCTCCAGCTCAGAGATGAGCAGCGCTAGCCGGGCCAGCTCTGAGACACCCTTGGTCTTGTACTTCTCTCTACCCTCTGTGAGCTCCTGCTCCAGTTTCGCCAGTTGGTCCAGCAAGTGCCGCTCCCGCTCCCTCAGGAACTGGTGGCTCTGCTCAAACTCAGCCACTATGTCCTGCCTCTGGTCCTGGAGCTTCTTCTGCGGGCACAAGAAGGGGAGAAGGGCATGACTCCTCTGCTGTGGAGTGGAGAATCCCCGCAGGCTCTGCTCCTGCCCCCATCCAGGGCCCCCCCCAGCTTATGTCTGACGTACAAAATATGTCCCCGAGCTCTGCCTCATTGGACTGTATCCTATTCCCTCAGTGAAACCATGGAATATCTGTGTTCAGGGACCATGTCCTCTCCTGCGTCCACATCTCCCTGCTTAGTGCAGGCTGGAGTCTGGCCAGAGTCAGAACCCCTGTTGACTGATGTCCATGCACAGTCAGGGCACAGGGGCTCCTTGGACTTGGGCCAGCTCCTGCCTCACTCTTCTCCCCCAGGGTCTCATCATTCGCTGTGGGGCCTCCATATCCCTGCAGCACACAGCTCCCTGACACTGACGCTCCCCCAGGAACCTGGAACATGTCCTCCTGACCCGTTCCTAATCATGCACGTGCTGTGCTGCTTCTGCATTCTGACTGTGGGCGGCGGTCCTGGGACAGGACTCAGCATCCACAGTGTTCTCAGAGCCGCTCAGGCCGTCCCTGGCCTCCTCCCTCTTCCCAAACCCTCCGGCTCCCCTCCACCGTCAGAATCTCATCTCCCTCCCCCTCTGACAGGAAGGACTCAGCCAGGCCATCCCTAGCACAACAGCGGCAGCTGCCAGACGGGACCCACAACTATGGTGAGTCACACAGAAGGAACCTTAGCTGACACAGGGCCACTCCTGCAGTAGATGAGGACGCCAGCCCAAAGCCACCCTCCCGGCAGGGTTTCCACTGCTCAGCCTCCCGGCACAGCCTCCACTGCTCACCCTCCCCTGCTCACCCTCCCCTGCTCAGCCTTCCCAGCACAGCCTCCCCTGCTCAGCCTTCCCAGCACAGCCTCCCCTGCTCAGCCTTTCCTGCTTGGCCTCCACTGCTCAGCCTCCCAGGAAGGGTCTCCACTGCTCAGCCTCCCAGCAGAGCCTCTCCTGCTTGGCTTCCACTGCTCAGCCTCCCCTGCTCAGCCTTCCCAGCACAGCCTCCCCTGCTCAGCCTTTCCTGCTTGGCCTCCACTGCTCAGCCTCCCAGGAAGGGTCTCCACTGCTCAGCCTCCCAGCAGAGCCTCTCCTGCTTGGCTTCCACTGCTCAGCCTCCCCTGCTCAGCCTTCCAGCACAGCTTTCCCTGGTCAGCCTCCTGGCAGGGCCTCCCCTGCTTGGCCTCTCCTGCTCAGCCTCCTGGCAGAGCCTCCCCTGCTCAGCCTCTCCTGCTTGGCCTCCACTGCTCGGCCTCCCCTGCTTAGCCTCTGAACAGGGCCTTCTCTGCTCAGCCTCCCCTGCTCAGCCTCCTGGCAGAGCCTCCCCTGCTCAGCCACTCCTGCTTGGTCTCCCCTGCTCAGCCTCCCAGCACAGCCTCCCGGCAGAGCCTCCCCTGCTCAGCCTCCCAGCACAGCCTCCCCTGGTCAGCCTCCCCGCAGAGCCTCCCCTGGTCAGACTCCCGGCAGGGCCTCCCCTGCTCAGCCTCCCGGCACAGCCTCCCCTGCACAGCCTCCCAGCTCCCCCTCCGCACAGCCAGCTGCCTCAGGCTTTGTGCTGACAGCCTCACTTACCAGGGCGGTGAGGATGTCGGCTTCTCCCTTTGCCTGAAAGCCCTGAATCTTGTCTCTGTCTCTCCTGAGGGTGCTCAGGTGGTTCAGGATCTTCTCCTGTGGGGAGACGGGCGGTGGGGACAGGTGGGTGCTCCGGGTTGGGGAGGGAGGTGGGGCCGCGGGGCGTGTGGGGGAGGGGCGTGGAGGGCTCACCCTGTGGGGCTGGGCAGCCTTCTCCACGAGGACGGCCGAGTGGGGCCGGTGCTCCCGAGACTCGCGGCACATGACGCACAGAAGCTTGCCGTCGTCCTGGCAGTAATAGTGCAGCTTCTCGCGGTGCCGCTCGCACAGCCTGCCGTCCGCCTGCTCCCGGGCCCCCTCTCCGGGCTGCCTGTCCTTGTCCACCTGCAGCCGCTCGATGTTCTCCACCAGGCTGGCCAGCTGCCACACGGGCCGGATACTCTCCTTCCTGAAGGGCTTCTTGCAGAGTGGGCAGACGGGCCGGCCGCCCGGGGCCGGGCGCACGTCGCTGGTGCAGACGCGGCAGAACACGTGGCCGCAGTCGATGGTCACGGGGTCCCGCAGGTAGTCCAGGCAGATGGAGCAGGTCACCTCCTCCTCCAGGCTGCGCAGTGGGGCCGACGTGGCCATGGCGTCCTCGGCTCACGGGGGCTTCTTTGCCTTGGGGACCAGACACGGTGTCAAGAGCGGGCGGGGCTGGGGCGCAGAGTGGCAGCCCACACTGCCGGGGACAGTCAGCAGAGGCTTACCAGAGCCCACAGCATGCGGGTGAGAGGACCTCACCCACCCTCCAGGCCAGCCCCACATCGTGCACATGAGGAAAGGGAGGCCCAGAGAGGGCACTCTGGTAGGCTGGGGAGCACAGCACCAGCAGCCCAGGCCATGCTGCTGGGGCAGCGCTCTGGCCTAAGACCCTCTCCATCCCTTAGTGTTGGGAAAGTGCTCTGACATACCGAGTGCGACAGAGTAAGACGCGTGTTAACTATGTGGTGGAAGTGTGTTGTAACACACACAGGCCTGTGGTGCCTCCTGTGTGCACGGTGCTCCCTCAGCTGTGCACCGGCTGCACAACCATTCCCGGGGGTGCTCATGCAGGACACTGATGTGGGAGGAGTCCCCGGGTGGCTGGAGAGGACACTCGTCCTGTCTACCCATATGGCCAGGCCCACCTCCTGTCTGGGGAAGGAGCCTCAGCATAGCTGATGAACAGTGGCCCCCTGCCCCTGATTCTGTGTGACAACAGAGACGCCTCTCAAGTACTCTGAGCCTCGGTCTGTTCATCCATAAAATGGGGACACTGATGCTTACCTAGAAGTTTCTACATGGGCGGAGACAAAGGATTACTGAGGGCACAGGACACAGAGGCGGGCACAGAAGTCAGAACCCTTGGTTCCCAAACCTGGTGACAGTTCGAAGCACGAACAGAGCAGGAGAGGAGGTGAGGACGCAGCAGCCACAGTGGCACGTGCTTCAATTACAGTCCCCGAGGGGCAGGGACCAGGACAGGCTGGGGAAGACAGCCAGCCCACAGGGCACATGGGTCACCGCAAGGCTGGAGCAGGCACCTGCAGACACAGGTAAGTCACTACCACTAGTGGCTGTGTGCGGGGAGAGTGTGTCACAGCCCGGTGACGGGGAGGCCCTGCCCTGTGGTGACGAGCTGGGAGGAGTTGGAGATGAACCCCAGAGAAATGACACGGGAATAAGGTCTTGTCCCCGAGATGCAATGCGACAATTACAAGAGTGCCTCATAGGCTGTGAGTACCGTGCGGACGTAAGGGATGCTCCTAATGCTGATGACCAACAGCAGCACGGATTCAGAGGCTGTGGCCTAGAGGGATGCCACGCACACACAGAGCTCACGGGAAAGAACAGACGGCTGTGTCTGGGGTGTCAGCGAGGCTGCGATAGACCCTGGGAACTGCTGGTCCCTCACCAAGAGGAAGCTGGCCGGTGCCGGGCTCTGGCAAGGGGCACCATTACTGTTACTGCTGCTGGGGACGGAACGTGCTGTCCTTGGGGTTGGGACGTACGGCTGCAGCTTGCTTTGAGAACAGCAGACCGCAGGGAGCTTGGTGACAGCACCTCCTGCGCACCTGACCATGGTCACAGCCAGGCCCCATGCCGACACTGCATGAAAATGCCCACACATGTAGCAGATGCATGAGGCTGTCCAGGGGTAACAGAAGACCGCCACGTTGCAACCCGCATTATCAGTAGATGCTACAAGCAAGAAAGGTATTAGGGAACACGGTAAGTCCCATGGTGCTGAAGGCCCTCCCCGTGGATGACCTCCCAATGTGCCCTGATGAGGGGAGGATCTGGTGATCACCCCAAGCAGCGACCAAACCCAGCATCGCTCAGAGAGGTACAGACTGGCACTGGCTTCCCAGTACGGCACCATATGGAACACTCGACATCCCCTGTGAAGGAATCCTGCCAAAAATGTTTGACCTGAAAGGATCTGATGAAGCCTGTAGACCTAGCTTCCAACATACAGAAAAGATGAGGGACAGAGAAACGAGCTAACCCACAGGATAAGGAAACAATCAGATAAATTCAGACTAAACCACAGTATTAGGAAACAATCAGATAAATTCAGAATATAGGACCTTCCACAGGACAACTGGCCCAGCCTTTAAATCAGTCAATGTCATGGGGAAAAAAGCAAAAAACTGTTCTTGACGTAGACCGAAGAGAAATAACAGCCAAATGCAAATACCTTGACTGGATCCTGTTTGTTTGTTAAAAAAAATTTTTTTTTTAACATTTATTTATTTTTGAGAGACAGAGAGAGACAGAGTGTGAATGTGGGGGTGGGGGGGGGGCGGGCAGAGAGAGAGGGAGACCCAGAAGCAGAAGCAGGCTCCAGTCACTGAGCTGTCAGCACAGAGCCCGATGTGAGGCTCGAACCCACAAACCATGAGATCGTGACCTGAGGCGAAGTCTCAAACCCACGGACCGTGAGATCATGACTTGGGCTGCAGTCAGATGCTTAACCGACTGAGCCTCCCAGGCACCCGTTTTGTTTTGGTTTTTTTTAAAGCTACAAAAATAGTTTTGGGACAACTAGAGGAACTCTGACAAAACACAGTACTAGGGGCACCTGGGTGGCTCAGCCGGTTAAGTGACTGACTCTTGAAGTCGGCTCAGGGCATGATCTCATGGTTCATGGGTTTGAGCCCTGGGTCAGGCTCTGAGCTGATAGCATGGAGCCTGCTTGGAATTCTCTCTCTCTCCTTTTCTCTCTGTCCCTTCCCCATTTGTGCTCTCTCTCTCTCTCTCTCTCAAAATAAATAAACATTAAAAAAAGCCTGGGTTCTGGATCATAAAAAATCATCATTAATTTTTAACAGTGTTTACTGAGGTGATGAAGGGGAACATCTACGTTTAGGTGATTCATCCTGCCGTATTTGGGGCTAAGGACTATCACTTTTAAATGGTTCAACGAAACATCATACAAAGTTAGAATCATTTCCTGAGGAGGGCGTTCTGGTTTTCTATCACTTTTAAAGGAATGTGTACAAGGGTCTGGAATGACCAAGGCCGCTGCCCCCTTGTGGATGCTCAGTGTGGGCACACAGGCGGTGGGCCCGGGCAAACCAAAGGTGACATGAATTGTGCGAACCCCATGTCTGTGAGCCTGGCCTGAGCAGGCAATCGAGGCTCGGTGTCTCCATGCACCATCCCACACCCGGTTACACAGATTCCATCCCAAACACACAGCTCACGCTGCCGGTTGCACACACGACTGGATGTGTAAACTGGTCAGTCCAACAACCAAGGGTCACGTCTGGGGCCCCAGAGCCAGGTGACCAGCTTCTCGGGACACTCTTCTGGGAAACTGAGGCTCAGTGAGGTCAAGCAGTGTGCCCAGGGGCACAGCGCTACGGCGGCTCGACTGGATCCTCCTCCTCGGCTGGCTCCCTGGGAAACGCCAGGAGCTCAGGTGAGGCCATCCACATGGAAGCGCTTTGTGAGCTGCCCAGTGTGTGCACTGACCAAAAGCACAGCAGCTCAGATTCGGAGAGGGCTCCAGTGCAGGAGCCTTGGCAGGCTGGACCTGCTCACGCCAGTGAGACTCTGCCCTTTGTCTTGTGCAATGCCTCTGGAACATTCTATGTCATTGGATTCCACAGTATGGAGGGGCAATGGTCCTGCTCTGGGGCAGAAGGAACCACGGAAAGAGCTGGAAACCCTTCCAGGCCATACCATCCACCCAGTCCCCATTACCCTCAGTGAGAATTCTGACACTTGAGATCATTTCGTGGCCTGCCTGGTACCAGCGGCCACGCACCACTGCTCTGGGGTGGCAGGCACACCCCTCGCTCTGCCCCTGCCCTGGCCCAACTGTCCCTTGTTTCTTCATGGAAACCGTCTTCCGCCCCCGCAGGTCCTAACTTCCCCTTCAGCTCTCTGTAGTTCAGCTGCCCCACACTGTCCTCCCTGCCTCCCGCTGCCTTGGGCTCCCGGATGCCACTGAAAGGGACCTGGAAGGCACCAAGTCCCAGCTGTGGGCCTCACGGCCCAGAGCTGCCAGTGGCCTCCAGGCTGCTTGCCAAGCCCACGCGTGGGGTGTAAACAGGAGCCCCTTCTTGCTTGTAATCACAAAGCACTCAGCTGATGGCTCCATTCCCCATGGGAATCCCATTTAAGGGCTCCTGGGGCCCCAGGCTAAGCCCCAATTCTTCATCCGAAATAAGCAAATTCTCCTAGAAGTAAACACCTGTGATGCCTTATAAATCTGGAGACGACAGAATTCAGGGCAAAACCCAAGTGATCTGGATCTGGCTGCGGAGAAGTGGCCGCATCTTGGCTGACGATGGAACCCTCAGGTCCTGCAGCCCTGGCTGTGGCTGGTGGGTGGGCCACAGCGTTGGGGGACACAGGCTGTGCGGCCAGTGCACTCCTGAGGTCACACGTGGGCTACTGTCCCCACAGGACCGGCGTCTGTGGTGCTCTGACACGCAGTGGGGCTGGGCTGAGTTGCTCTGTGAGCAGTGGAAACCCCAGGGCTCAGGGGCTGTGGCAGCCATGGTGGTGGATGGGACAGGCTTTGACGTGCCACTGCAGGCTGTATGTAGCAGGCTGTCACGCTTCCCCCACGTCCCGGACACCTGCTACGTGCCAGGCACCGAGGATACGGCACAGGACAAATGTGGCAAAGTCCCTGCCCTCCCAGAGCTCCAACCAAGTGATGCACGTGCGTGACCCTTTGGAAGCTGAGACTGGAGCTGATTGATACACAGCCCTCCAGGGTTTCCCAACACCTCCTGCCTCTGCTGCTTGTGTTCTGGTCCCCCAGGCCGGCCTCCCGTCCGGCACGCACATTCCACCGCATGTTCAGATGCAGGTGTGCCCACGCGACCAGCCCGGTTAGCACCCTTCGGTGGCTTTCTTCTGGTGCCCCAGGGATCAAGTCAAAACCCCTTCCAGTCCTCCCTGAGGCCGAGGAACCGAGGCCCAGCCCTTGTCTGCAGTCTCATTTCCTGCCACCCCCACCCTAACCCGACCGCATAGCCAACTCAAAACCCTCTCCATGTCCCCCAAAATGCTATGCTCCCTCCTGCCTGAGCCCTTAGAAAATGCTACTCTCTCTGCATTGAACACTATTCCTTTCCCGCTTAGCTGAATGCCACCTCCTCTGGCCATTCTTTCCCGACCAGACAGACTGAGACCACAGGCTCTTTCCCTTACAAAGCCTGAGAGCGTCCCACGCTGTGCCCTGCACTTCTTTGCAGTGCTGAGTCCTGGCTAATGAGCCTCATTACATCTGGACAGAGACTGTCTGCCTTATGCCCAGAATCCAGCCCAGTGCCAGCACCTCCTAGCCAGGAGGTGAAGAAGCACGGGCACAGGGCATCTGATGCACACAGATGCTTCCCACATGTCTGTACAAGGGCAAGCAATTGCAGCCACCTGTCCTTTCCCCTCCACCCAGACGGCGAAGTAGCAGAGGGAGAGAGGGGTGATTTCTCCACATTCTCCACAGCAAGACCAGCAAGACCACATCACCAGCACCCTCCTGTCGAGGTGCCTGGGTCTGGCTGCAGGGATGTAGACACTGGGAGAGGAGGGAGACCCATGTCTGGGGAGACAGATGCCGTGGCATATGTGACACAGGTGACAAATCACTCCCCTCTCATCCTACAGCTGGTACCTCTTCTTGCAGGGGTGGGTATCATCAGCATGTTTGTAAGGTGCATTCATGTGATTGTGAGCTGAGGTCATTCATGTTCATTGCTTTTTGACACTATATTTCTACCTCTGACGAACAGGCACACCTTGGAGATTTGGGGGTTCAGTCATACACTCCCACAGTAAAGTGAAGATCACAATAAAGCAAGTCAAAGCAATCGTTTTGTTCTCCGGTGCATGAAAAAGTTGTGTTTAATAAGTCATACAGAGAAAGACAGATACCATATGTTTTCACTCTTATGTGGATCCTGAGAAACTTAACAGAAGACCAGGGGGAGGGGAAGGGAAAAAAAAAGTTAGAGAGGGAGAGTGTTAAACCATAAGAGACTGTTAAAAACTGAGAACAAACTGAGGGTTGATGGGGGGTGGGAGGGAGGGGAGGGTGGGTGATGGGTAGTGAGGAGGGCACCTGTTGGGAGGAGCACTGGGTGTTGTATAGAAACCAATTTGACAATAAATTTCCTATTAAAAAAAAAAGTTGTGTTTACACTATACTGTCGTTTATGAGGCGTGCAGTCACGTTATGTCTAAGAAGCAACGTACGTTCCCTAATTAAAAATACCGTATGTAAACAATTCCAACTGTTGTCTGAGCTTTCAGGGTAAGTGTCCCCGCTGGTCACAGATCACCATAACAACTGTAACCATAATGCAAAGGTTGGAAATACTGTGAGGATTGCCAAAATGTGACGCCAACATACGAAGCAAGAAAAGGCCGATGGGAAGTGGCATTAAGAGCCTTGCCTGATGTGGGCTTACCTCAAACTTTCCGTTTGTGATAATGCAGTATCTGCAAAGAAAACAGGTATGCATGTAGTCTGCTTCTGATGGCCACCTGGACCGTTTCCTGCTCGGGACAGTTACAAACACGGTTCTGTGAACGTTTCTGCAACCGTGTCCTGGTACACACAAGCAAGCAAACACATCCTTAAGCAGATCAAGCCACACTGTTTCCACACTGACTGTACCACTGTATGCTGCCACCAGCAGGCTACAGGCATCCATGCTGCCCCACGGCCCTGTCAACACCGGGTACTATCAGCTTCTAAACTGTTGCCAGTGTGGAGGATGGGAAACAGGATGTGTGCATATACGTGCGTGATGTGTGCATATGTGTGTGATGTGTGCATATATGCGAGTGACGCTGAAGGCAGAGGGAGGAAGCAAGACGGAGCGCAAGGGAAGCAGCATGAGAGAGGCCGAGCACTGGCTGAGGAGTCCCACCGCAGCAGACGAGAGCAGACGACAGCACGGTGCTCCCTGGTCCTGGCGGTAAGTGCTGCAAGAGCTCGGTCTTTGGGCGAGCGGTCCCCCTAGCTTCCATTCTTCCTTCCTTTGCTAACTCTTCCCAGTTCCCTTCTGGGGATTATGTGCTTAGGGCAGAGCTCTCCCTCAGCTCAAGGGTGGAGCGAGAGAGTGCATGTGATGTCGCCTTGGCCACGGTGCCTGCTTCAGAGGTGAGAACATGACTCAAGGACTGATAGTCACAAGGAGACCTAGTTTAGATGGGGAAAAGATTCTGTGGTTTCTCGAGAACGTGCAAGAGGTGAGGTCATATGGTTTGGAGCTACATGAGCAATTTTGCTAAGCCTGTTTGAGAGTGAAGCCAACCCAGAGAGGAGGTATGAGAAACTGGTTCCTGAGGACATCCTGTAAAACCCTGTATCAAGGTGTGCCTGAAGCCAGATTGACCCTTGAGTTCTGCCATCACGTGAGCCAATAAATGCCCTTTATGCCCAGCCAGATTGGACCTGTGTGTCATTTGAAAAAAAAAAAAAAAAAAAAGGAATCCTGACTGATACAGCACAGGAAGTTGCTGAAGGTTACTAGGCTGAACTATACAAAGCATTTGTGAGGAAAAAAAGAACAACCAAAAAAAAAGCCTATTCATCCAGAGAAGGGCAGACACTGGGCAGCAGTTCCCTCTCTGGCCCCACAGGTGGAATACAACCTGCCAGGACAGCCAGGTCTCCAGCCTGCTCTGGCCCACCACGGCCCTTTCCCACGGCTCCTGGATGGTGCGAGGAAACACCATCAAAACCTTCTTTCACCCCGGGCTGTCCTTCTAACCAAAGCCGACAGTGAGGACTCCTGGGTCAGCACGCAAACCCGGATTTTCACCCAGCTGCAGTCACTCAGATGTAGAGCTTGCGGCTACATTCTTGACCTCTACACAGCTCGGTATCACCAGGAAGACATGGGGGTCGGGGGGAACATCCAGGCCTCTCACAGGGCAAACTGAAACAGACGTTGGCCGAGCACAGCAGCATACCTGATGTGCCACACAAAGTCATGGCCGTTAACAGGAGCAAGCAACGCAGAATAAGCACAGATGAAAGATGGAGGCCAGGCGTCCCCTGTGCTGGTTTTCCACAATTTGGCTATCAGGCAGGAAAGAGCCAGTGATGGGTTAGTGAGATGGAGATATCCTGACTGTTCACTTCCCAGACGACGGAGGGATCTGAGCAACTGGTGAGTGATTTACAACTTTCCGTCAAATTTCAGATGCCCATGGCATCACATTTCAGTCTCTCAAGTGTGATCAGCAGCACATCCTGATTCAGCTGGCAGGATTTGTGTTCTGTGTGGAACATACCTAAACTGACAGCACTGACGATTTGGTGGAACGTAGCAGATGTCCTACAAAGGGCCACCAGGGCCATCCTAACACAGCTCTCGACCTGGGGCTCTCCTGCACTGCATGGCAAACAAAGCCTCCTGCAAGCTGGCCCCCCTGCCCTGAGCCAGGAACGCAGCTGTGTCCTCAGGGCCCCTGCTCCCCACCCCTGGTCCTTGTACCCGCTTTTGTCTCTGCTCCTGCTCATCCCTGAGGACTTGACACAGGCCAGCCCCTCGTGAGACCTTCCCTGTGCTCAGAGCTTAATGGCTCTGCCCAAGGACCACTCCTCGCTGACCCTCTCAGCTCCAGCACTGGGCACAAGGCAGGAGGTCTGTCAACTGTCTCCCGAGCACCACCCTCTTCATGCTCCCCCCACACTTGCCCACCCCTCCCTCCCCCTCAGATGAGACGCTCTGACCACAAACACTTCCCAGATTGCCCCTCGCCTCCCTCGACACACACCGGCTTGGGGAGAAGGTCAACCTTTCATGTCTACCGATCTGGCAGGTGGTACTTCCTCCTGGATGCCACTCAAATTAAGCCTTTATTTTCCAAAACCATTATCTTCCCATTCTCCATCTTTTCTGTTCTGATCCTGGGGCCTAAGGCTGAAGGCGCCCCAAGAAACCTCAGCTTGGACTACGGACTTCCTTCTGCAGTTTGCAGGGTTTTCTGGGGTGGTCAGCCCTTGTCTGAGACCAGTGTGTTGCTCCCTTGCAGGGAAGTGACATCTAAGAAGTCATTCACTGCTCCTGGGCCTCAGTTTCCTTACCACTTCATGAGAAGAATAATAATGTCTTGTCAAGTTCACTGCACTGTGTGAAGTTCAAGTGAAGCATAAAGTGCTTTCAACAGCAAGAAGCTCTATAAACACATGCTAGCAAGGACACAGGAGCCAACTTGACAGGGCACCCAAAAGCCAAAGCTGCAACAATTTGAGCATCAAAATAAAGCAGTATTGGATTATAACCCAAAGTATAAAACAAATATCCACGAGTCCATGCTGATACAAATAAAAGACTGAGTTAATAAATAAGGAACACGAGAGACTAAACTCCCCTGCAGAATTCCAAGTAATATATGTAGATACTTGTCCTCAGGGAGGAGGAGCACACCCCCCTCCTTGGAAGTGGGCTGCACACAGTTGCTCATTTCCAGAGAGTTCAGTATGAAATGTAGTAGAGTGACTTTACACCTGAGGGGCCTGGCTACACGATGCCAACGGGTCACAATCAACAGCACGTCGTACATCGTGTTGACACTGTGGGCGGCCTTCCTCTGGGGTCCTCCACCCAATCACCTGCAGCCAGTCTTAGGAGAAACACATCACAGGGATTCCAGTGGAGGGGCGCCCAGAACACAGATCACCAGGAGGCAGTGAAACTGTCAACATCATCACAAACAAGTCTGAGAAACTGCCACAGCCAAGGGGGCTTAGGGAGCCATGCTGACCAAATGTCACCTCGTGACCTGGATGGGATCATGACACAGAACAAGTGCTTAGGTGAAAACTCAGTCACTCGGAGTAACTATGGACTCTGGCCAATAAGGTATCAATATCGGTTCATCAGCAGTAACAAATGTGCCACATGTAAGATGTTAATAGACGGGAGGAAAGGGTTAGGACCCGTGGGAAGTCACAAACAGGGGCGCACAGGCGGAGCGTGCAGTGTCACAATCCGGGGCGCACACGGGGAGCTTGCGGTGTCACAAGCCGGGGCGCACACGCAGAGCGGGCGGTGTCACACACAACCCGGGGCGCACCGGGAATCTGGAAGCGTCTGCCCCCCCCCCCCCGCCACTTGCTCCTCCAGGATGAACTGACACAGCCTGTTCTCTGAGGCGAACGAGGTATGAAGTCAACCGGGCAGCGCGAACCGGCTGCAGGATGGAGTGAACGTGTAGCTCCAAGCCCGGCGCCTAACCTGGTTCATTCCGACTAAACCCTCCCCCGCCTGGCGGACGAGCAGACGGAAGCAGCCTCGACGCGGGCCCCGGGCCACCTGCCGGCTCCAAGAGGGCCGGGGAGGGCAGTGGCCCCGCACCCAGGCGCACCGTCCCCCCTCCTCGCCGACTCACCCCACCGCCGATCTCCACGCCGCGAGCCCCGGGCCGGGGGCGCTGCTCTCGCTCGGCGGACGGTTCCGGATCGCGATCCCCGCGCGTCCCCGCCGCGCGGTCTCCGGGATCCGCCGGGCGCGGCTCCGAGATTTCTCGGATCAGCGCTCGGATTGGCTGCTGCCAAACTCCGTCTCCCAATGGGAGCCCGCAGCTCTGCTACGTCACTGATCACTGGGCAAATCCGCGGGTCTCTGCAGGGGGCGGGGCATCGGGGGGCCCAGCCCGGCGGGGGAGGGGAAAGCCTGCGCCCGGGCGGAGCCCAGGTACGCGGGGCGCGCTCCCGGCGGCGGGATGGCTGGACCCGGTTCCGAAACCTGGCGGCTGGTTTGCAGGATTCCGACTGGATCCCTTGTCTCCCCCTGCGCTGGGTCGGCGTCGGAGGGGGCTCTGCGGCGGGGTGGCGCGCACCAGGCGCTCGGCCTCAACTAGGCCTCCTCGCCCCCAATGTGGCCTAAATTCGCCTCCGGAACCCGGAAGGCCCTTAGCAAGCACAGACTTAATGGGCGCTGTTTACAAAAATTAACTGCTGTTTTCGAAGCGCCTGCGACGAGTGAGGGGCCGTACACAGAATACCCTTGAACAGGACGGCGTTACTGTTCCCACTGGAAAGAAGGGAACACCGAGTTTCCCAGAGCTCGGGTTCCCGGGCCCCGCTCAGGGCTGCTGTCTTCCTCCTCGGGGCTGGATGCGGGACACTCGAGTCCCTGAGACCCCGGTGGGGAGGGTCCGTGGCGGCGCCCGCGCGTGCGCCCAGGCTCCGCACCAGCCGCCAACGTGTCTCCGCCTCTAAGGGCGCCGGAAGGTCAGGGTAGGGGTAAGAGGGTGGCTGGCGGGGTCCTAAACCCTAGCACCTGCCCGCCCCTGGCCCTCTCGCGGTGGGCCATTCAGACCTACGCGCCCTTGTTTCTCGACCTCCGTGTACGCCCCCACCCCCACGCCAGGCAGTCTTCTCTCCCTTTCTGCCGCGGTGCCACTCGAAGCCCCTCTCTGGGGTGGAGGGGTGTTGTCCTCACCCTCTGAACAGGACGCGGGCCGGCCTGGGCTCTGGGTGTGGTCTCAGCACAGCCTGGAAACTGCTGCCACCTGGTCTTGTGGTGGGTGTTGTGGGAGAAAGCGTGCGTAAAATGCTCCTTAAGTGATTCCGTGCTACTGGTGTGTCCTCTCCCTGTCCCTGACCCTTGCCCCACTCAGAGGCCATTCTGTAGCCATAGAGGTCCCCTGCCCGGCTTCAAATTATATGATACCTTCCCTGCCCACTTAGAGACGCAGGAAGACCCTACTTATCTCTCTGAGCCACTTCTGTCTCTGTCCCTGCGCTTCAACCCGTCTGGCCTGAAACACTCTGCCCTGCCCCTCACACAGCTGCCCTCTTCTTGTTAGCGGCTCAGGTGGCGTCTTAGACTGGCCTTCATTCTGTCACTGTCTTCATGCACGTGTCAGCATTGGAAAGCATCTTACTCTCCTGTCGGTGTCTCTGCCCGCCCGGCTTGTGCGTCCCATGAGAGTGGACACGTTCCCTGCCTCCTTCCGGGCACCTGCCTGCCACTCAGCAAATGTATGTTGAATGAATGATCTCTGCTTGGGCGTTTCTGGAAGCTTTCTGAAGCTGTGTCAACCGGCCTGGCTGCAGTATTGGTCATGAACTTCAGCACACCATACCTTCTCAGGTCTGAGTTACAGCAGTGGAAATGCTGACTCCAGGCCTTGTTTTGTGGTTAGAGATGGATTTGTAGCAGCATAGGGTAGTACTATCCTCTCTGGCTGCTGCATGTTCAGACTTACTGGCCTCCCGCCTTTCTCGGAACACAGCCAAAATTCCTTCTTCCAGTTTTCTGGTCCGGTGCTCACACCAGATGGAGTCCAGTGCAGTAAATGCGGCTGATTAGATGTCTGACTTTGGAGTCAAGTCTCTGTTTGGCTCTACATGCGCTTGAATCCTACTCTCAGCTACTTTTGGTGTGACTTTGGAGAGTTGCTCAAACTCTATGTGCCACAGGCTCTTTCTCTGCAAAATAGAGATGGTAATTCACAGAGCTGCTGTGAGGGTTAAGTAAGATAATATATATTATACCCACTTCACAGAGCTGCTGTGAAGATTAAATAAGATAGTACATATAAAACTTCTGGAACGGTGAGTGTTGGGAGGCCAAAGGGTGTAGTATAATTACTTCCATTTGAAATGAGAATCTTTTTTTTTTTTTAAGTAGGCTTTATACCCAGCACAGAGCCCACTTCAGGGCTTGAACTCAAGACCCTGAGATTATGACCTGAGCTGAAATCAGGAGTCGGAAGTTTAACTGAAAGAGCCACCCATGTGCCCCTGAAATGAGAATCTTAAGCAACAGGATGTTGTAAGTATGTTCCTGGAGCAACCCAGGTTTAACCTCAGGAAGAACTAGGGGGTCCCCTCTAAAACTGACTTTGCACAGTATAAATATATTGAGTTAAAATGTGGCATCTGTAAATCTCAAGGCTTTAAGAATATTAGAGTGCTTGCAAAGAGGCCTGCAAACAAAAGTCCTTGAAAATATGAGGTTTCCATTGGTAAAGATGCAAAGCATTTGTCTGAATCTTTCATACGAAGGATGCCTTTGCATCAGGACCAGAATAAATGACTATCTTAAAAAGCTAGAGGGGCGTCTGGGTGGCTCAGTCGGTTAAGCGTCCGACTTCGGCTCAGGTCATGATCTCGCGGTTTGTGAGTTCGAGCCCCACGTCGAGCTCTGTGCTGACAGCTCAGAGCCTGGAGCCTGTTTCAGATTCTGTGTCTCCCTCTCTCTGACCCTCCCCCTTTCATGCTCTGTCTCTCTCTGTCTCAAAAATAAATAGAAGATTAAAAAAAAATTAAAAAAAAAAGCTAGAAAAAGCTATCTAAAAAAGCTTAGAAAAAGCTAAAAGTTAACTCTTTTAACCACGGGGATTTCATTTGCTTACATCACCAAAATGCCACCATCTCACCGAGTAAAAGTATTCACATAATCAATATTTTCATAATAGCTTTTAGCACCCAGACTATATTGAAACCTCCTGATTTTCTCAAAGATGTCTTTTTACAATTAAGTTGTCTCAATCCATATGCAAATAAGGGCCACACTATTAAGGAAAAAAATCCCAAACTTGGAAATGGGCAAAATGATGACTGTGTATGCTTTCTGAGCAACACTGGAGCATTTTCCAACAGGCCCACAAAGCAACGATCTAATTCTCTAGCACAGCCCTGTTGGACTTACCATGGCAGGATTTTTGGAGGACTCTCTCTGGGCAGATGTTAGCTCATGGAAAGTGACGTAGATGCAAGTGATTCTTGGTCAGTAGCGATGCCAATGAATATTGTTCAGTAGAGATATAATATACGTGCATTCAATGTGCATGTGTGCTCTGATTTTTGAAATGTCTTTGGAATAGTTCTTTTTTTTACTGGTCCCCATGTTAATATAACTTTGATACATGCTCAGTTTATATTTGTATAGGACCACTGTTTTTAACTTTTTGAAAATTATCCTTTGACAATATATGGCATTTTATTATCATGTCTTTTAATGTTCTTTTTATCTATAATAATCCTTTAGGTTCACACTATTAATTTGTTGGAGAAACCAGTTTATTTATTCTGTGTTTGAAGGAAGAAAATGATTTTTGCTTCCTAGTTCTGGTGTGCTCCATGCCAGGCTCCTGCAGCTGGCATCTGGCTTTCCCAGCACCAGCTCCCAAAGCACCAGAAACTTCCCTAACATCCAGTGTCTGCAATGCATGATGGTCAGCAACTCACAGCCACCAGCAGCTTCTTGGCACCCCGCTTGGGTGGCTTTATATTGGAGTGTTCCTGGTGTGAACGGCTTTCTCCTGCACCCAAGACGGTGGATTTCTGGGAAGTTCCAGTAACTTCTCCTGCAGCAGAACCTCTGTGACTATTGTGCCATCCTGGGAGACACCACACAGACAAGGCTGGAGCCATCTTGGGAGACACCACCACAGACAAGGCTGGATCCCATCCCCTCTGTTTTCTGAGATTCTGCATCCACAAATATCCCATCTCCTGCTCCAGCATTTTCTACCTTTTCACTAATTCGTGAGCATAAACATATAATATCTCCCGTTAAGAGAAACATTCCTTGATATCTAAGTTTTTCAATCATTTTTCCTCAGCCAGCCCTTCTCTCGTGTCTGTTCCTTATAACTTGAAAATCTTGTCTGTACCTGCTCTCTGCATTTCCTTTCCTCTCAGTCTGTTAAAAACTGTGAAATATACCATGTGTTCAAGAGTATACATAATACGTTATAGGTTTTAAAGCGTTAATGGTAAGGTAATAAAGTAGGCTCTGGCATTCATCTCTCATTTAAGAAATCAGACATTCCCAGTACCTTTCACTATGTGTCCCTAAGCAGTATTTCACTCGTGGTCTCCCCCAGACATAAGGATCAATCTGCACTTGTGTGATCATCATTCCTTGGTTTTTCTTTATGCTTCTTTTTTATACATGTTTGTAACTCTAAATAGTACCTTGTCTGGTTTTGCCTGTTTGTGAACTTTCTGTACTTGGAAATCCCCCTGCATGTGTTCTTCTGTGACTTGTCTTTGTTTTTGAGATTCACCATCTTGATGCATTTAGGTTTGATGCTTTCATTTTCATTGCTGTGTGTATTTCAGATATGAACAATTTGCATTTTTTTCTTCTTCATTCTACTGTTCCTGGAATTTGGTCTGTCCCCATCTTTTTGCTATTATGGTCAACAGTGCTATAAACATTATCCCACATGTGTCCTGGCACATGTACCCATGTGTCCATCAGTTTTGGACCTCTCCCCCATTCATGTATTCACACAATGGAATCCTATTCAATGAAAAACTAATCTCAGCGCAGTTCTCTGTGTACTTTTGGTAAGATCTCCAAGTACATTCCTAAGTGAAAGCAGCAAGATGAGGAACAGTGTATGATAGGCTACCTTTGTATTAAAAAAGAGGATGGAACAAAGACTCTATTGATATTCTCATAAACTAGAAGATACACAAGAAACTAAAGAAAGTTGCTATGTGTCTGAGGACGAGAAGTGAACTGCACAAATGGTGGACAGGAGCAGGGGCAGGACACTTTCCTGTCCCTACTGAGGCAGTGAGTGTTCCTTACAGCAAATGAATAAGTAGGGGAGTGTCAGCAAAGTATGGAAGCCGCACTGTGCCACACGCAAGCGTCCCAGCTCAGCAAAGTACCAAACACAACTGAACAGAGCCGGCCACGGAAGAACAGGGCTGTGTGTGATGCTGTTCACCCCTCCTCCATCCTCCTCACTCTTTTTGGACACAGTCCCTGTTTAAAAAGTTTTTAAATGTTTATTTAGTTTTGAGAGAGAGAGGCACAGAGCATGAGCAGAGGAGGGGCAGGGAGAAAGGAGACAGAATCTGAAGCAGGCTCCAGGCTCTGAGCTGTCAGCACAGAGCCTGATGTGGGGCTCCAACTCATGAACTGTGAGATCATGACCCGAGCTGAGGTCAGACGCTTAGCCGACTGAGCCACCCAGGAGCCCTGATACATCCTCCATTTTGAAATGCTTACTACGTCCCCCCCCCCCCCCCCAATCATCATGCACCTTTTTTGGGAATGAGAGTATTAATATGCTGCTGCAGACCCTTCCTGCATGAGAGCAGCCACAGTTGAGTCTGTGCGGGCCCTCAAAAGTGCAGCAGGAAGTCTTCATTAGGCTGCCCCCCAGGAGCTCTCCCTGCTGTCTTCCACGGGAAATGTGCATAGGACGTGTGTGCACTGGAAGAAGTGACCGCTGCTGGGCAGACTGCACTTCTGGGGTAAGGTTGTGTTTGGAGCTCTCTAAGCTGCTTCTTTTTTTTTATTTTATTTTTTAAAAAATTTTTTTTCAACGTTTTTTATTTTTATTTTTGGGACAGAGAGAGACAGAGCATGAACGGGGGAGGGGCAGAGAGAGAGGGAGACACAGAATTGGAAACAGGCTCCAGGCTCCGAGCCATCAGCCCAGAGCCTGACGCGGGGCTCGAACTCACGGACCTCGAGATCGTGACCTGGCTGAAGTCGGACGCTTTACCGACTGCGCCACCCAGGCGCCCCTCTAAGCTGCTTCTTAAGGAGAGAAGGTAGCAGGACAGCAAAATGAACCCAGATGTCTTTTTTAAGCCAAACAGAAACAAGCACAAGGCGGTGAGCCAGAGCCTACCATCACTGGCAAAACCTCAACTGCTTATCCCAGAACTGTTTTTTTTTTAAATTTTTTTAACGTTTTATTTATTTTTGAGACAGGGAGAGACAGAGCATGAACAGGGAAGGGACAGAGAGAGGGAGACACAGAATCCGAAGCAGGCTCCAGGCTCTGAGCAGTCAGCGCAGAGCCCGATGCGGGGCTCGAACTCACGGACCGCGAGATCGTGACCTGAGCCGAAGTCGGCTGCTCAACCGATGGAGCCACCCAGGCGCCCCAAAGAGCTGTTTTTTTTTTTTTTTTTTCAACGTTTATTTATTTTTGGGACAGAGAGAGACAGAGCATGAACGGCGGGAGGGGCAGAGAGAGAGGGAGACACAGAATCGGAAACAGGCTCCAGGCTCTGAGCCAGCAGCCCAGAGCCTGACGCGGGGCTCGAACTCACGGACCGCGAGATCGTGACCTGGCTGAAGTCGGACGCTTAACCGACTGCGCCACCCAGGCGCCCCAAAAGAGCTGTTTTTTTAAAGGAGGCTTCACACCGGGGACAGAGCCTGGCTCGGAGCCCACCTCATCACCCTGAGATAACACCTCAGCTGAGACAGGAGTCACTTAACCCATTGAACCACCCAGATGCCCCTGTCCTGAAACACAAGTGGTAATGTCCCTCTGCCTGTCTCCATGAACCAGCAGCTTCCTTCTTCCCTCATACTCTCAAGAGATCTTTACTTTTGCCTTTTATATCAGTAAAGCCCTTTATTTCATGTTATAATCTTTATCTATTAGGAGTTTAACACGTCTTTCCCAAACTGTGCTGGGAATTGTTATCATTTTGTTGGTATTGTGGTCACAGAGGTGTGTAGATTTTGAGTTGGCTGCCAAAACACTATTTTCCACTATAAACCCTATTATTTCTGTGGACGTTTTGCAACTTGTGAATTTCTTTCCCCCAGGGATACATACATAACATTAGGGCAGAAGTATCTGTAAAACTTTTTACTGTTTGTAGAATCATGTGACTGCCTTGCTACTAAAATTTTTTAAGACAAATTTTAATAAAATCTCCTGAAGTGGGGGGCACCTGGGTGACTCAGTCGGTTAGGTGTCCGACTTCAGCTCAGGTCACGATCTCACAGTTTGTGAGTTTGAGCCCCCCGTCAGGCTCTGTGCTGACAGCTCAGAGCCTGAAGCCTGCTTCAGATTCTGTGTCTCCTTCTCTCTCTGACCCTCCCCCACTCATACTCTGTCTCTCTCTGTCTCTCTCTCAAGAATAAATAAACATTAAAAAAATTTTTTTTAAATCTCCTGAAGGAGACAGGGACCCCAATGGCAGCCTTGTTTTACAGCAGCTTGGGCACCTCCAAAGTTTTTGTCACCATGGTCCTGTTCAAATGTTGCTTGCTAGGCATTTGGTGCAGATTCATGGGATGTTTTTTTTTTTTTTTAATTTTTTTTTCAACGTTTTTTATTTATTTTTGGGACAGAGAGAGACAGAGCATGAATGGGGGAGGGGCAGAGAGAGAGGGAGACACAGAATCGGAAACAGGCTCCAGGCTCCGAGCCATCAGCCCAGAGCCTGACGCGGGGCTCGAACTCACGGACCGCGAGATCGTGACCTGGCTGAAGTCGGACGCTTAACCGACTGCGCCACCCAGGCGCCCGATTCATGGGATGTTTTACCTCTGATATCCAAAGAGGTTAGTCAGGTTAATCAGGAGGGTGGGGGCACTTTTTCTTTCTGATTGGAGGCTATAAGGCTAACCGTCTAGCCTGTCTACATTGTGCAACATCTCTGTGGGCTCTATCTGCATGGTTCCTAAGAAAGACACAGGGCCCTGGATATTATCCTCCCTCAAGGACTACCCAGCTTTAAACAGGTATGCATTGTGATCTTAGTGGGTTCTTCACGGGGGCTACTTCATGATCATACCAGTAGCTCACATTGTGCTGAGGTTTATTTAATCCACTCTTGGCATATTACAGACTACTTTGAAACCCTGAGGAAGTAGGGCAAGAGGACATTGCATGAGTAGTAACTAAAGGAGCGCTAACCCTGATGAGTAGTCTGTAGAAAAGCAGGTGTTAGGAACGTCCAAGGCTGCATCCCAAGTGTCAGAAAGGCAGCACCCACAGCAATGATATGAGGATCTGCAGGAATAAAGTTGTCCTCTGCTTGTGTGAGCTTCTCAGTCTGCTTTCCCTGGCCAGATGGGGTGGGGGCTGGGTTGTATAGTATCCCATCCACTCTAATTGAATGAAAAGGAGAATTCCCTTTTCACCTTTGGGTTCACAAATCATTTTCTTTAAGTTTTTCTTTAAATTCTAGTTAGTTAACTTATAGTATAGTATTGGTTTCAAGAGTAGAGCCCAGGGGTTCATCACTTACATATAACACCCGGTGCTCCTCCCAGTAAGTGCCCTCCTTAATGTCCATCATCCATCTAGCCCATCCCCCATCCACCTCCCTCCATCGTCCCTCAGTTTGTTTTCCGTCTTTAAGAATCTCTTATGGTATCTTTCCCTCTCCTTCCCCACCCTTCCCCTATGTTCATCAATTTTGTTTCTTAAATTCACATAGTAAAATCATATGGTATTTGTCTTTCTATGCCTGACTTATTTCACTTAGCATAATACACTCTAGCTCCATCCATGTCACTGCAAATGGCAAGATTTCATTCTTTTTTATGGCTGAGTATATATGATTCCAGTGTGTGTGTGTGTATGTGTGTGTGTGTGTGTGTGTGTGTGTATGTGTGTGTACACACACATACATACACACACATACCTTCTTCAGTTGATTCATTAGTCAATGGATATTTGGGCTCTATTCATAACGTGACTATTGTTGGTAGTGCTGCTATAAACATTGGGGTGCATGTGCCCCTTCAAAACAGGATGTTTGCATCCCTTGGATAAATATCTAGTAGTGCAATTGCTGGGTTGTGGGGTAGTTCTATTTTTAGTTTTCCAACAAAGCTCCATACTGTTTTCCAGAGCAGCTGCACCAGTTTGCATTCCCAACAGTGCAAGAGGTTCCCCTTTCTCTGCATCTTCACCAACATCCGTTGTTTCCTGAGTTGTGAATTTTAGCCATTCTGACAGGTGTGGTGGTATCTCATTGTGGTTTTGAGTTTTATTTCCCTGATGATGAGTGATGTTGAGCATCTTTTTATGTGTCTGTTTGCCATCTGAATGTCTTCTTTGGAAAAGTGTCTGTTAAAGTCTTTTGTCCATTTCTTAACTGGATTATTTGTTTTTTTTTTTTTTTTGGTTATTAAGTTTAATAAGTTCTTTATAGATTTTGGATACTAACCTTTTATCTGATATGTCATGTGCAAATATCTTCTCCCATCTGTCATTTGTCTTTTAGTTTTGCTGATTGTTTCCTTCTCTGTGCAGAAGTTTTTATCTCGATAGTTCATTTTCGCTTTTGTTTCCCTTGTCTCTGGAGACAATGTCTAGTTAGAATTGTTGCGGCCAAGGTCAAAGAGATTTTTGCTTGCTCTCTCTTCTAGGATTTTGATGGCTTCCTGTCTTATGTTTAGGTCTTTCATCCATTTTGAGTTTATTTTTGTGTATGGTGTAAGAAAGTGGTCCAGGTTCATTCTTCTGCTGTCCAGCTTTCCCAACACCGATTGCTGAAGACTGTCTTTATTCCATTGGATATTCTTTTTTTTAAAAATTTTTTTTTTCAACGTTTATTTATTTTTGGGACAGAGAGAGACAGAGCATGAACGGGGGAGGGGCTGAGAGAGAGGGAGACACAGAATCGGAAACAGGCTCCAGGCTCTGAGCCATCAGCCCAGAGCCCGACGCGGGGCTCGAACTCACGGACCACGAGATCGTGACCTGGCTGAAGTCGGACGCTTAACCGACTGCGCCACCCAGGCGCCCCTCCATTGGATATTCTTGATCTAAGTGTCTGTTTTTGTGCCAGTACCATACTATCTTGATGAATACACCTTTGTAATACATCTTAAAGTCTGGAATTGTGATGCTTCCAGCTATGGTTTTCTTTTTCAAGATTGCTTTGGCTGTTCGAGGTCTTTTCTGGTTCCATACAAATTTTAGGATTGTTTGTTTTAGCTCTGTGAAGAATGCTGGTTTTATCTTGATAGGAATTGCATTGAATATGTAGATTGCTTTGGGTAGTATAGATATTTTAACAGTATTTGTTCTTCCAATCCATGAGTCTGGAATGCTTTTCCATTTCTTTCTGTTTTCTTCAATTTCTTTCATAAATGCTTTATAGTTTTGAGAGTACAGGTCCTTTACATCTTTGGTTAGGTTTATTCCTAGGTATATTTTTTTTTTGGTGCAATTGTAAATGGATTGGCTCCTTGATTTCTCTTTCTGCTGCTTCATTATTGGTGTATAAAAATGCAACAGATTTCTGTATGTTGATTTTGTATCCTGTGACTTTACTGAATTCATGTATCAATTCTAGCAATTTTTTAATGGAGTCTTTTGGGTTTTCTACATAGAGTATCATGTCATCTGCAAATAGTGAATGTTTAACTTCTTCCTTGCTGGTTTGGATGCCTTTTATTTGTTTTTGTTGTCTGATTGCTGAGGCTAGACTTCCAACACTATGTTGAACAACAGTAGTGAGAGTGGACATCCCTGTTGTGTTCCTGACCTTAGGGGGAAAGCTCTCAGTTTTTCCCCATTGAGGATGATATTAGCTGTGGGGTTTTTGTATATGGCTTTTATGATGTTGGGGCATGTTCCCTCCAATCCTCAAAGGTTTTTATTATGAATAGATGGTGTACTTCGTCAAATGCTTCTTCTGCATCTATTGAAAGGATCATGTAGTTCTTATACTTTCTTTAATTAATGTAGTGTATCACATTGATAGATTGTGAATATTGAATCACTCTTGCAGCTCAGGGATAAATCCCACTTGATCATGGTGAATGATATTTTTAATGTACTGTTGGATTCAGTATGTTAGTATTTTATTGAGAATCTTTGCATCCATGTTCATCAGGGATATTGGCTTATAATTATCTTTTTTAGTGGAGAATCTGTCTGGTTTTGGTATCAGGATAATGCTGACATCAGAGAATGAAATTGGAAGTTTTCCTTCTTATTCTATATTATGGAACAATTTGAGAAGAATAGGTATTAACTCTTTAAGTGTTTGGCCGAATTCCCCTGTGAAGCTATGTGGTCCTGGACTTTGTTGGGAGATACTTGATGACTGATTAAATTTCTTTGCTGGTTATTGGTCTGTTCAAGTTTTCTGTTTCTTCCTGTTTCAGATTTGGTAGTTTATATGTTTCTAGGAATTTATCCGTTTCTTCCAGCTTGCCCAATTTGTTGGCATATAGTTTTTCATAATATTCTCTTATAATTGTTTGTATGTCTGTGGTGTTGGTTGTGATCTCTCCTCTCTCACCTGTGATTTTACTTATTTGGGTCCTTTCTCTTTTCTTTTTGATAAGTCTGGCTAGGGGTGTATCAACTGCATTACTTCTTTCAAAAAAACAGCTCCTGGTTTCATTGACCTATTCTGTTGTTTTTGTTTCTATATTGTTTATTTCTTCTCAAATCTTTATTATCCCCCTTCTGCTGACTTTAGGTGTTGTTTTTCCTTTTTCTAGCTACTTTAGGTGTAAGGTTAGGTTGTGTATTTGGGACCTTTCTTACTGCTTAAGTTAGGCCTGAATTGCAATGTACTTTCCTCTGAGACGGCCTTTGCTGCATCCCAAAGGTTTTGGGTTTTTGTGTTTTCATTTTAATTTACATCCATGCATTTTTAAATTTCTTCTTTAATTTCCTGGTTAACCCATTCATTATTTAGTAGGATGTTCTTTAACCTACATGTATTTGTGGTCTTTCCAGATTATTTCTTGTGGTTGATTTCAAGTTTCACAGCATTGTAGTCAGAAAATATGCATGGTATGATCTCAATCTTTTTTACTTGTTGAGGGCTGTTTTGTGTCCCAGTATGTGATCTATTCTGGAGAATGTCCCATGTGCACTCGAGAAGAATGTATATTTTGCTGCTTTAGGATGAAATGTTCTGCATATATCTATTAAGTCCATTTGGTCCAGTGTGTCACTCAGAACCATTGTTTCCTTATTGATTTTCCTTTTAGATGATCTGTCCACTGCTGTCAGTGGGGTGTTAAAGTCTCCTAGTATTATTGTACACAGTATATTGTATATTGTAATCCATATATATATATATATATATATATATATATATATATATATGGATTTTTCCAAGTTGGGGGCATAAATATTTACAATTGTTAGATCTTGATGGATAGATCCTTTTATGATTGTATAGTGTCCTTCTTGGGAAGGATACTTCTTTGTCTCTTGTATGGTATTTGTTTTATTTTTATTTTTTAATATGAAATTTATTGTCAAATTGGTTTCCATACAACACCCAGTGCTCATCCCAAAAGGTGCCCTCCTCAATGCCCATCACCCACTTTCCCCCCCTCCCACCCCTCATCAACCCTCAGTTTATTCTCAGTTTTTAAGAGTCTCTTATGGTTTGGCTCTCTCCCTCTCTAACTTTTTTTCCCCTTCCCCTCCCCTGTGGTCTTCTGTTAAGTTTCTCAGGATCCACATAAGAGTGAAAACATATGGTATCTGTCTTTCTCTCTATAAATTATTTCACGTAGCATAACACTCTCCAGTTCCATTCACGTTGCTACAAAAGGCCATATTTCATTCTTTCTCATTGCCATGTAGTATTCCATTGTGTATATAAACCACAATTTCTTTATCCATTCATCAGTTGATGGACATTTAGGCTCTTTCCACAATTTGGCTATTGTTGAAAGTGCTGCTATAAACATTGGGGTACAGGTGCCCCTACGCATCAACACTCCTGTATCCCTTGGGTAAATTCCTAGCAGTGCTATTGCTGGGTCATAGGGTAGATCTATTTTTAATTTTTTGACAACTTCCACACTGTTTTCTGGAGTGGCTGCATCAGTTTGCATTCCCACCAACAGTGCAAGAGAGTTCCCATTTCTCCACATCCTCTCCAGCATCTATAGTCTCCTGATTTGTTCATTTTAGCCACTCTGACTGGCATGAGATGGTAGCTCAGTGTAGATTTGATTAGTATTTCCCTGATGAGGAGTGACATTGAGCATTGTTTCATGTGCCTGTTGGCCATCTGAATGTCTTCTTTGGAAAAGTATCTATTCATGTTTTCTGCCCATTTCTTCACTGGATTATTTGTTTTGGGGTGTGGAGTTTGGTGAGTTCTTTATAGATTTTTGATACTAGCCCTTTGTCTGATATGTCATTTGCAAATATCTTTTCCCATTCCATTGGTTGCCTTTTAGTTTTGTTGATTGTTTCCTTTGCAGTGCAGAAACTTTTTATCTTCATGAGGTCCCAATGGTTCATTTTTGCTTTTAATTCCCTTGCCTTTGGAGATGTGTCAAGTAAGAAATTGCTGCAGCTGGGGTCAGAGAGGTTTTTTCCTGCTTTCTCCTCTAGGGTTTTGATGGTTTCCTGTCTCACATTCAGGTCCTTTATCCATTTTGAGTTTATTTTTGTGAATGGTGTAAGAAAATGATCTAGCTTCATTCTTCTGCATGTTCTGTCCAGTTCTCCCAGTACCATTTGTTAAAGAGACTGTCTTTTTTCCCATTGGATATTTTTTCCTGCTTTGTCAAAGATTAGTTGGCCATACGTTTGTGGGTCTAGTTCTGGGGTTTCTATTCTATTCCAATTGTTCTATGTGTCTGTTTTTGTGCCAATACCATGCTGTCTTGATGATTACAGCTTTGTAGTCGAAGCTAAAGTCTGGGATTGTGATGCCTCCTGCTTTGGTCTTCTTCTTCAAAATTACTTTGGCTATTCGGGGCCTTTTTTGGTTCCATACAAATTTTAGGATTGCTTATTCTATTTTCAAGAAGAATGCTAGTACAGTTTTGATTGGGATTGCATTGAATGTGTAGATAGTGTTGGGTAGTATTGACATTTTAACAATATTTATTCTTCCAATCCATGAGCATGGAATGTTTTTCCATTTCTGGTATTTGTTTTAAAATTCATTTTGTGTGATATAAGTATTGCTACTCCAGCTTTCTTTTGACTTAATTTGCGTGACATATTTCTCCATCTCCTCACTTTCAGTCTGCAGGTGTCTTTAGGTCTAAACTGAGTCTGTTGTAGGTAGCATATAGATGGATCTTAATTTTTTATCCACTCTGTCACCCTATGTCTTTTTTTAAATTTAAATTTAAATTCCAGTTAGTTAATATGCAATGTAATATTAGTTTTACGTGTACAATTTAGTGATTCATCACTTAAATACAACATCCGTGTCCTTCTTAATACCCTTATCATAACACGTGTCCTCCTTAATACGCTTCACCTCTGTTTTTTGATTGGAGTGTTTAGTCCATTTACATTCAAAGCAATTATTGATAGATATGTATTTATTGCCATTTTATTATTACTTTTGTTTTTGCTTCTGAATTTTTCTCTGATTCTTCTTTCTTTTATGTTTTGCTTTCTTTAGTGATGTATTTGGATTTCTTTCTCTTTTTTTTTTGCATGTTTATTAGTGGTTTTTGATTTGTAGTTACCATTAGGTTTGTATATAACATCTGCATATAGCAGTCTATATTATGTTGATGATCGTTTAAGTTCGAATCCATTCTTTATTCCTCTCCTCCCCAGGTTTCAGGTATGTGGTGTCATACTTTACATTCTCTTATTTTGTGAGTTTCTTGACTGAATTTTTTTTAACGTTTATTTATTTTTGAGACAGAGAGAGACAGAGCATGAACGGGGTAGGGTCAGAGAGAGGGAGACACAGAATCTGAAACAGGCTCCGGGCTCTGAGCTGTCAGCACAGGGGCCCGATGCGGGGCTCGAACTCACAGACCGCGAGATCGTGACCTGAGCCGAAGTCGGCGCTCAACAGACTGAGCCACCCAGGCGCCCCTTAACTGAATTTTTTAAATAGAAATATTCATTTTACTGCTTTTGTGTTTCGTACTGTTGTATTGTGACTTTTGGTTTTTCCACTCAAAGAGTCCATCTTCAAATTTCTTGCATGCTGGTTTAGTGGTCACTAAATTAGTGGTTTTTCTTTGGTAAACTCTTGATCTCTCCCATTCTGAATGACAGACTTGTTGGATAAAAGATTCTTGGCTACAGTTTTTTCCCATTCAGCACGTTGAATACATCCTGCTATTCCCTTCTGGCCTGCCAAGTTTCTGTGTAGAGATCTGCTGCTAACCTGATGTTTTCTTTTGTAAGTTAGGGCCTTCTTTTGTCTTGCTGCTTTTAGGACTTTTTTATCACTATATTTTGCCAGTTTAAGCAAAATATGTTTTGCTGTGGGTCTGCTTTTGTTGGTTTTGATGGACATTTGATGTGGCTCCTGGATCTGATGTCTGTTTCCTTCTCCAGATTAAAGAAGTTTTTAGCTATTATTTCCTGAAATAAATATTCTGCCCATCCCCCCTTCTCTCTCTTCTTCTTCTTCTGGGACTCCTATGGTATGAATGTTATTATGTTGGATGGAGTCACTGAGGTCCCTAAATCTATTCACATTTTGCATAATTATTTTTTTCCTCTCTTTTCCTCAGCTTGATTACTTTTCATTACTCTGTCTCCTAGGTCATTAAGTCATTCCCTTTCTTCTTCTTTGCTGCTGTTCATTCCATCTGGTGTGTTTCTCATTTTGTTTATTGAGCCCTTTATCTCTGCTATGTTGGTCCTTATTTCTGTGTTAAGGGACTCACTCATATTCTTCACTCTTTTCTCAAGCCCAGTGAGTATCCTTATGATCATTGCTTTACATTTTCTATCAAGCAGGTTTCTTAGATCTGTTTTGCCTAGATCTCTGGCTGTGGCCTTGTTCCTTTCTTTCATTTGGGGTAAATTTCTCCCTCACCCTGTGTGGTTTGCCTCTCTCTGTCTGTTCATGTGTATGAACTCACTAAGCTGTGTCTCCTGCTTTTGGAAGTAGTGACTCAGTGAGGAAGAGGTCCTGGAGTGCCTGCAGAGCAGTGTCTCTGTTCACCATGACCTGGAGAGCTTTGGTCTCTATCCCATGGTGTTGCTCCTGCCCCGCTGTTTTGTCTGACACACTTTTCCTTTCTGCCTATTGTGGGCTGTGCTTCCTGTCTGTGGTGTGAGCGGGACCCAGGCAGGCCAGCCCTGAGGGGATGTGCTCACCAGAGATCTTATATTGGGCCACGAATCCTATGCTGGATCCCCTGAAGTGCTGGGTGGCTGGAGGCTGCACACCAGGGTGGCTGGGGGCAGGCAGCTGGGCACAGTGTGGTGGCTGGGAATGGCCCTCCACTCAGCTGTGTTTCTGACATCTGGGCCTTACACTTGATGGTGCCTGGGGGTGCATGACTGAATGTGGCTCTGGGGCTGGGTGGGCTGCATGGACTGCTTTAGCAACATTTTCCCAGAGCCCTGGACAAAGGTGAATAGTGTCTGTGCATCCCTGCCTCCCCCAGGTAGTCCTGTGTTAATGAGGGGGGTGGGGCGGGTGGGAAGGGAGAGGAAAATGGCACCTGCCAGCTTCCTTGATTTTAGAGAAATCAGTACTAGCAGATATGTCTCTTGTTTGCCCCTGGCATTGTGTAAACTGCTCTTTGCATATTGTCTCTCTGTGCAGGCTGCTGTCTCCTCTAGGGCGATGACCCAGCTATCACTCACCCTCCAGGCTTGCCTGGTGATGAGTCAGCTGACTTTTAAAGCTCCAGGATCCAAGTCCCACTGGCTTTAAAAACTCAGCCTGTCTGGTTTTTAAAGCCAAACATTATGGGGACTAGTTTTCCCCATATGAGCTTCCTCCTGCAAGGACCAGTTTCTCTGCCCTCCTCGTGTGCACAAGGCCCTCCATCTGCCTCCATCTCCGACCTTCCAAAACCTTCAGGTGCAGCTTCTTCTCTAATTTAGTTGTGGACTTTGTTCTCTCAGTGTTTGCATTGTGCTCTGATTTATTGACTTGGGTGTGCATGATACCTGGCTGTAAACGTGGGATGGGGTTACCTCAGGGTCCTCCTACTCTGCCATCTTCCCAAGCTCCCCAGAGTGGACTTGTGATCCAGGGTGGTCATATCCAGAGACCACTCATACCGGCTTTCATGATTTAGATTATGACAGTTGGGTCTTTGGAGCTGATGATATAGAGATGAGATTTTGAACTTGAGTCGATAATGTAAGGGCTTGAGACTTTTAGGAATGTTAGGATGGGGTGAATATATTTTGCATATGGAGTGGACATAAATTTTGGGGAGCCAGAGGGTAGAGTGTGGTAGGTTGAATAATGGGCTTCAAAGGTATCTGTGTCCTAATCCCCAGAACCCGTGACTGTTTTCTTCGATGACAAAAAGGACTTTGTGGATGTGATTAAGTCAATGATCTGAAGATGAGGAGAATGGCCTGGATTGTCCAGATGGGCGCTGGATGCAGCCACATGCGTCATTGTAAGAAGAATGAAATTTGACTGAGGAAGAGAAGACTTGAGTGGTGTGAGCATGGGAGGAGCCATAATCTGAGGGACACAGGTAGCCCTTGGACTCTGAAAAAGGTAAAGAAATGGATGCTCCCCTCAGAATCTCTAGAAGGAAGCAGCTCTACTGACATCTTGCTGTCAGTCCTATTAAGACTCGTTGTTATGACTTTAAAGTTAACTGCAACACAGAATGCCACACGGTGAGCTGTGGTTTAACAGACCCCAAGAGTAATGGAGATAGAGACGTTCACTACTCATAAGCCCTGGAGGAGGTGCATGGCAAACCTCAGGGAGCCACAGGGGGAGGTCAAGTTAGAGTGAAGATGGAGAAGGAGGCAGGATCTGGGGAGCCCGCCTTTGTTAGGGCTCAGGCGTGGATGCTTTGGGCGTTCCCAGGCTAAGGCTGGATTTTCAAACCAGGTCAGTTGCATACTGGTAAGCCCCGTGGTGGTCTTGCCTATGAGGCACACAGTGTCATGGTCCTGGGAGGCAGGAGAGACTGTTGATCATGAGCACTGTTGAGGAATTCATGGCAGAAATTTACATTTGCTGCAACTCTGCAGGCTGCTGTGTAGGGCATGCCCATGTATGAGGGCCGAGTGTCACTTTACCGTCCCTGCAGGCTTTGGCCAAAGACAACGGATGCTGAGGCAGCAATACCTGGATAGCTTAGCTACAGTCTTGACACTAACTTAGATTTCTGGCCCCCAGAGAGAATAAATTTCATGTTGTTTTAAGCCATAAAGTTTGTGGTAGCTTGTGACAGCACCAGGAGATGAATACAGCTGACCACTGTTTTTTTTTAAACTTTTTTTTTTACATTTATTTATATTTGAGAGATAGAGAGAGAGCATGACCTGGGGAGAGGCAGAAAGAGAGGGAGACACAGAATATGAAGCAGGGTCCAGGCTCTGAGCTGTCAGCACAGAGCCCGATGTGGGGCTCAAACCCATGGACTGAGAGATCATGACCTGAGCCAAAGTCAGATGCTTAACCAACTGAGCCACCCAGGCACCCCTGCTGACCACTGGTTTAATGGGAACCTTGCTTCCAGTGGGGCAGCCCTCGGGGCCTGTCTTCCAGTTGGTGCTGTGTGTGAGCCTCAAAGTAGGCATTGCACCATTTTATGAAGCCAGCTTCTTCTAGGTGATGGGACATGTGTTAAGGTCAGTGAATTCAATGGACATGAGTCTGTTTGCACATTTCCTTTGTTCCAAAATATATCCCTTGTCAGATGAGATGCTGTTTAGAGTACCATGGTGATGGCAAGTTTACAATTGTAAAGCTTGTGGACCAGTCATAAAAGGAAAATACCTTATAAAGTAGGTATATCTGCTGGAAACAGTTAATAGGACTGAGATGCTGAAACCCTGCACGTTTCAGAGAAAGATCTGTTTTCATGAGCTCCTGGAAACTGAGCTCTTGGGATGTCCTGACTGATAAAACATTTTCCATGCCATTGTATAAGATCTAAACCTATGTGTTTAATATCATACAGTTATTATGAGCTTAAACTACATGCTGCCTTGACATTGGGAGAGCTCCAAATGGCCTCTCTGCATGTTCCCATCCCCTCTGCTCCTGTGGGAGCATTCCAGCCAAACCACCCTCCTTATCAAAGGGACCAAGCACAGTTCCTGCTTACCCCTGAGTAGTGAGTTTCAACTCCTGATAGCCTAAAGAATTATTCAAACAAGTCAAGCACATTTTCCTTGGAGAACCAGGGGCCTTCTCAGCCTCATGATACCACAACGTTGAGCACAGAGGTGCTCACAAAAGAGGGATGGTCCAATGCCCCATGTATAGTACAAGATCCTGCCCACTGTCTCTGTTAATTATCTTTGGGTGGGTGGTGTCCTTGGAACTGTGAGGACATGTGGCTGTTACCTGCTCTTGAACTCTTCTGTCCAGTTTCGGGGTGTCTTCTGTCTGCCCACCCCATAACCATAGGGGAGGATTGAAACACATGCTGGGTTTTTGAGCAACATTGTACCAGTTTTTCTAGATGGGTTATATGAACAGACATGTATTTTGTGGTGAATACCTATTTTTGCCCTGGATATTCACTGTGTGCCCCTATGACTGACTCCCAATGAAACCCTGAACTCCTGGGCTCGGATGAGTTACCTTGGTTGACACTCATGTGGGTTGTCACACATTGCTGCTGGAGGAATTAAGCATGTCCTATGTGACTTCATGCGGGGCCTGGACTTCTCATTTCCTCTGGACTTTACCCCATGTGCTTACTTCTTTTGTGGATTTTACTTTGTATACTTATGTTACACTGTGTTATGTTATGTAATGAGTCATAAGTGTGAGTATAACAATCTCTTCATTACTCTCCAAACCTGGGAGTGTGATGGGTTTACTCTCATCCATCCCTGTGAGGTCTGAAGTGATACCCTTCCCTGAAGGAAGGGGCCAGAGAAAATGAACCTGTCATTAGGTAGCTAGCTGGGCTTTCTCAGGAATGATGCTATGCTGGGAGCTAAGAGTTGACCTACAGTTTGAGGGCTCATCAATAGTGGAAGTTTTCAGGTGTGCAAGTCTGTTTCTATGGAACCATGCATAGCCTCCAACCTTTGTCATTTTGTATATGGGCCCATTGAGCAAGCAGCAGGGTGATTGAATGGATCAGTGTAATGCACGTTGAGACGTGCTGCCCAGAATTTCCCCCCATCAGAGCCAAGGACTACTCCTCCAGCTGCTGAGAGTCCTGGCCTGGTGACTCTACCTCCAAGGATTGCCCTCTGCCTGAGTCAGCCGCCTTGCTCAAGGTTATGCCCCCTTCCCAATGGCTGCCTACGTGTGCTCTGGTTAATATGGGATTATAAAGACCTAGCCTCTTTGCCCCAGTGTGGGGAGATGCTGCAGGGCCCTCTTAGCCCTGTAGCTCCTCATACAATAGCCTGAGGCCCTTGCTGTGACTGTATCACACCTGACCTTCTGTTTCTGCTCAACCCTTCCACCTTTCCTTCCTGCAGGTACTGATCCCAAGAGTGCTCCCTAATATCTTCCTTCACACTAATCTCTGTCTCAAACTCTGCTACTCAAGGAATCCTATATGTGACAGAGGTTACCGGAAGTGGGGTCTGAGAAAGTAGCCTCTCAAATGGAGTTGTGGAACTGTGCTAACCCCCGGCTGGCTGTTGTTATTACTAGTCGTAGGTGGAGCATTGGTAGCCCCTAGCATAGATGGGGTACAGTTGTTAAAACTTGCAGGATGAGTGAACCAGATGGAGGGCCAGTGAAGGGAAATGCACTGGTGGATACAGGGTATGAGTCATTTGAGAAATATGGGAAAAAGAGAATTCTCAAAAATGCAATTGGATGGCTGCATCTGAGAGTAGTCATTGCATTGCACTGGGAAGAGATAACAAAGGGCTGAAGGTAATAAATCAGTGGTGAAGGTACTGAGGGAGTACTTTTGAGGGTTGGTACACAGGCTGTGATCACACACTGTGCACGAACTGAGGGAGCACTGCTGAGGGTTAGTTTGCAGGCTTTGATCACAGGCTGTGCAGGGACTGAGGGAGCACTGGTGGGGGTTACTTCATTGGCTGTGATCACATGCTGGTATGGGTACCGAGAGAGCACTGTTGAGGGTTAATACACGGTCTGTGATAACATGGTGGTGAAGATACTGAGGGAGTACTTTTTAGGGTTAGTACGCAGGCTGTGATCACAGGCTTTGCAGGGACTGAGGGAGCACTGGTGGGGGTTAGTACACCGGATGTGATCACAGGCTGGTACAGGTAACAGGGAGCACTAGTGAGGGTTAGTATGCAGGCTGTTATCACATGCTTGTACAGGTACTGAGAGAGCACTGTTGAGGGTTAGTACACAGTCTGCTATCACATGGTGGTGAAGATACGGAGGGAGTACTTTTTAGGGTTAGTACGCAGGCTGTGATCACAGGCTGTGCAGGTACTGAGGGAGCACTGGTAAGGGTTAGTACGCAGGCTGTGTTCGCACGCTGTGCAGGGACTGAGGGAGCATTGGTGGGGGTTAGTATGCAGGCTGTGATCACAGGCTGTGCAGGAACTGAGGGAGCATTGGTGAGGGTTAGTACACGGGCTGTGATCACATAGTGGTGAAGGTACTGAGGGAGTAGTTTTGAGGGTTGGTATGCAGGCTGTGATCACACGCTGTGCATGAACTGAGGGAGCATTGCTGAGGGTTAGTACGCAGGCTGTGATTACAGGCTGTGCAGGGACTGAGGGAGCTCTGCTGAGGGTTAGTACGCAGGCTGTGATTACAGGCTGTGCAGGGACTGTGGGAGCACTGGTGGGGGTTAGTACGCGGGCTTTGATCACACGCTGGTGCAGGTAATGGGGAGCACCGATCAGGGTTAGTACGCCGGCTGTGATCACAGGCTGTGCAGGGACTGAGGGAGCACTGGTGAGGGTTAGTACGCGGGCTGTGATCACATAGTGGTGAAGGTACTGAGGGAGTACTTTTGAGGGTTAGTACACAGGCTGTGATCACACGCTGTGCAGGGACTGATGGAGCACTGGTGAGGGTTAGTTTGCAGGCTGTGATCACAGGCTGTGCAGGGACTGAGGGAGCATTGGTGGGGGTTAATTCATTGGCTGTGATCACACGCTGTGCATGAACTGAGGGAGCACTGCTGAGGGTTAGTACGCCTGATGTGATCACAGGCTGTGCAGGGACTGAGGGAGCACTGGTTAGGGTTAGTATGCAGGCTGTGATCACAGGCTGTGCAGGGACTGAGGGAGCTCTGGTGAGGGTTAGTTTGCAAGCTGTGATCACACGCTGGGGCAGGTACCAAGGACCACAGGACTAGGAAGACAGGATCAGCACACAGACACCAGGGAGCCACACTTTCTTAGGTGTCTGGTTCACTGAGGGGACATTAATTGGAGAATGAGCTGGATAGAATGGGGTTCCTTGTGCAGAGGCTCAGCTTCCTAGGCTGAGACTTGGATGGGACCCTTAACAGATGAAGTAAAGTTCCCTGGATGGAAGATTCTGGAGCTCAGGGAAAAAGGCAGTGGGAGGGTTTTGTGCCTCTAAACCGATAGCATCCATGGGGACAGAGCAGGTGTGGGCCCATGAGAATGGCTTGTACCTGGATGTCGTGCACCTGCTCCCTGATGTGCCCCCCAGGTGGGAATGGCACCCCCTCCTGGGAGGCTATTGTCCATGTCAGTGTCTGTTTTCTCTTTCCTTCCAGGACCTGAGTGACGTCATAAGCAAGTAAGTACTGATTGCCTTTTTTGTTGTTGTTGTCTTTAAACAGCTCAGGTGTCCATTTGTTTTCTCTCTTTCTCAAATTATTGAAATTTGACAAGGGTAGAAGGAGGATTATTTGAAGAAATCTCTAGTGAGGTGGGCGGAGGATGTCCAGGGAAGGCGGAGGGACTTCTGCACAAATTCCTGTTGTGGAGCTCACGTTAGGGTGGTGGGGCGCTGAGAGACGTGGCGTGGGGGCTGTACGGGGGTACATTCGAGAGGTTTCAGGATCCCATGTTTGCTTCCAAAGCCCAGTTTTCACTTCCTCCGGTTCATGCCTGGTTCCCTGCATCCTGTAGGGCACATTTATGCAGGACACTGTCCCCTGCTCTCTGCTGGCGCTGAGGGGGACACTCCCACAGGCCTGGGGGCAGTGATTCCCCTGCAGTGCCTGCCGGATCCGACACACTGACAGCTTCCAAGTCCCACCCACACCAGACGCAGGAGCTTTGAACAGACAGACTCTAAACTGAGAATTCGCTGCTGCACAGGTGGTATCCAGGGACGCCTGGGTCTCTGGGCTTCTCTGCGTATGTTCTGTGGGCTGCACACTGGGCCAGCAGGAGGAAATCCCAGCAGGTGGCCAGATTGTGGCTGGGGACACAGGGCACACACATCAGGGACGAGCAATGACATAAGAAATGAGTGTAATAGTTTTGCCCTGAAGGATTTTGTCTCCTATCAGTGAAATTATTCCAGCTTTCTTTTTGATTAGTCTAGGCAGGGCATTTCTTTCTTTCTTTCTTTTATAATCTTCATTTATTTGAGAGAGAGAGAGAGAGAGAGAGAGAGAGGAGAGAGAGTGCATAAGTGGGGGAGGGGCAGAGACAGAGGGAGATACAGAATCAGAAGTAGGCTCCAGGATGTGAGCTGTTGGCACAGAGCCTGTCGGGGCTCAAACCCGCAAACTGTGAGATCATGACCTAAGCAGAAGTCCGGTGTTTAACTGACTGAACCACTCAGGTGCCCCTGTTATTTTTTTTAAGTTTGTATTTAAATTTCAATTAGTTAACATACAATGTGATAGTAGTTTCAGGAATACAATAGAGTCACTTAGTAAAGTCAGAGGGTACAAAATCAGTGTACAGAAATCAGTTGCATTTGTATACACCCATAACAGAGGAGCAGAACGAGAAATCACGGAATTGATCCCATTTACAATTGCAAGAAAAACCACAAGATACCTAGGAATAAACCTAATCAAAAAGATGAAGAACTTGTGCTCTGAAAACAGTTTTTTTTTAATTTCTCTTATAAGGAACAATTTTATTTTTTAATAAATCCACTCTATTTTTTATTAGAAAATTTAGTTTTTATATATTCTACTTTTTTCAAAAGCATTTGCATAGGTGGTCAAAATAATGTCCTTAAATTTAATTTCCTTTTTATATCTAAATATTATTTATTTATTTTTTTTGAGAGAGAGAGCATGAGAGAGAGAGAGAGAGAGAGGGAGAGAGAGAGAATCCTAAGCAGGCTCCATGCTGTCAGTGCAGATCTTGAAGTGGGGCTTGATCCCACAACCCTGGGATCATGACCTGAGCTGAAATCAAGAGTCAGATGCTCAACCGACTGAGCCACCCAGGTGCTCCTGAATATTTTTCATTTCTTATTTGGTGTATTTGTACTTTTGTCTCCTCTATTACCTGCTTTCCCCCCCTATAGTTAATGATTTTGTCTATGAGCCCCACTTTTGACATACACCACAATTTCCAGTGTATAGTATTTTATTATTATTGTTTTCTAGATATTTTAAAATTCTGACTTTGATTTACTCTTTAACATAAGATTTGTTTAAGAAAGAGGATATTTGTTGAAAGGGCGGGGGCGGGGGGGGGGCTGACTCCATCTTGTTCTGTGTCCTTCACCTTGACCACACCTCCTCCCCTTGAGCACACCCCCCCCCCCCACCTGCCTAACAGGACTGGGACCCTTCCCCAGCCAATCGGCTGAGGCCACAGCCATTATCTCACCAACTGCCCCTAGGCCCCAATAAAACCTTTGTCCTTTTGAAACTCGCTCTCTCTCCCTGGTATCTCACCGCTGCATTGGTGCAGGTAGGGGACTGAGCTGGAGCTAGCTCAAATAAAGGCTCTTTTGCTTTTACATCGGACTCGGCTCCCTGGCGGTATTTGGGGATCACGAATTCTGGGCATAACATTTGTCAGTGGCATTAGTCTTGTTTTTCTTTTGTTTTGTTTGTGTTTCATAGTTTTTAATCTCATGAACAGACAAGGTTGTTGATCTTTCCACCTTTTGGACTTTGTTGAGGCATTCTGTGTTTACATGTTGTAAATTTTTGTGACAGTTCCAAACACTTGAAAAGAAGATGCATCTTGCATGTGCTTGGAATAGGATTTGATTTATCTCCAGGAGGGTTCCCTTAGTAAATTTTTTATTAAGGTGTTTTGTATCGATACTTACTTTTTGACTTCTCAATATGTCATGGACTAAGAGAGGTCAAAGATTCCTACTAGCAATGAGTTCTTACCCATTTTTTAATTATGATAGTTTTTGCTTTTCTACATTTTGATGCTTTTTTTCTCCTGTGGGACGTTTGATGGGAGTTATATCTTAATTGTGGATTATAATATTCTTAGTAACATAAAAATACTTTCTGTTGTCTTATTTAATATATTTCCACCTTGAATTCAATCCTTTCTGATAATAAGGTCAAGATCTTCATTTCAGATAAACTTCTTTCTTTCATTTTGTATTTAGCTTATATATTTCTGTTCAGCTATATATATGTCTTAAATTGAAAGACTTTTTAAAATTAAAATTTAAAGTTCTGTTTTAATTTTAACTTATCTGGTGTGTATCCTCAGGCAATTTCTTTAGAAGTTGAAATATTAGTAGCATGTTTCAAAGAACTTCCAAGACAGGAAGTGGCTTTCTCTCTCTTTAACATGATACACAACTGGTACAGTGGTGCGTACAGAGTACCTGGTTATGGCCCTTTCTTCAGAGCTCTGGACATCACACTGTTGGGCTCTGATGCGGGGCTGGCCTCCTGGAGGTGCCACTTTGCTCCCAACCCTGTGGTGCGTGGTTGTTGTGTGTGCATGAGTGTACATGGATGTGGGAGACCCTCCTTTCGTCAGGAGTTCCTGCAGTGCCTCTGTCTTTTCCAGATACCCCTGGAAGAAGCTCTGGATTGAAAAGTGCTGTCAGTGCTGCAATCAAAAGGCAGGTAGAAGACTTTTCAGATAAACTTCTTTCTTTAGAGAAAGGACTCAGAAGATTCAATGATAAGGGAATGGGTGGAGGAAGAAGTTCTGAGCCTAGAAAATCCCTTTTCTTTCTCTGTAGTGCTTATCCTTAGGATTTAGCTCTGGCCTTGGGTCCTCATAGCTCCTTGCTTGTATCCAGGCCATTCACACCAGGCGGGGACACTGGAGAGGGAGAGTCAATCTGTCCAAACCAGGGAGTCTGTCCACATGGCAGTGTAAGGGTGTTACCTGGATTGAGGGAGAGTCAGAGTAGGTCCCAGAGCAGATAAAAAGGTGTTTTGCACCTAGAAATGAAGAAAAAGAATTTCGGGAAGCTATGGATAACACGTGATGCAGTTTTGGAGTGGTGGCGGTCCAGAGCTGATGGCCAAGAAAAATTCTTGAGATGTCTTTGGTGAAAAAGGTGATTTTATTAAAGCACGGGGACAGGACCTGTGGGCAGAAAGAGCTGTCCCAGGACCATGAGAGAGACTTCTTATATACTTGGGAGTTGGGGGAGGTAAAGTCAGGGTGAAGTTTCCAAAGTGATTTTCATATGTTAAAGAAGACTCATGGGATCTGGGAGACCCAGCTGTCCTCAAGCTAAGATTGTTTCCCTTTAGCAAAGCATCAGCATTAAGACAGTAGGGGGTTCCTGGAGGAATGTTATACTCTGCCTGCCTCAAGTATTTGTCAAAGGGCTGCAGGTTCTAAGGAAACTTACTTTTATCTGCTATTTCCCACATTAACATGGATGCATGGATAACCCTCAGGGACATTATGCTGAGTGAAATAAGATGGTTACAAAATGGCAAGTCATGTATGATTCTACTTCTAGGAGTTCCCTAAAGTGATCAAATCCTTAGGAATGGAGAGTAGGGTGGCTGCCAGGGGTCAGGAGGAGGGGGAATGAAGGTTGTGGTTTTATGGGTATAGAGTTTTGGTTTTGCAGGATGAAAACTTTCTGAAAACTGGTTGCACAACAATGTAACTACACTTAACCCTGCTGAACCATGCACCTAAAATGCTAAAGATGGTAAATTTTATGTTATTTTATCATATTAAAAAATAAAACAGTAAAAAGAATACTGGGGGAATTCATCTCCAAGAGGTCTCTTAGCAAGTGGGAAGAAGTTGTGTGATTTTGGCCAAGAAGTTTAAGAGCACAGAGAACATGCTTTAAGACTGCGTGATGAAGCAGCAGGTGTGAGCAGCAGAGGTACGTGCATGAGCCATGGGGTCTGGACAACTCCGTGTGTCTCCTGCACCGACTTCTCTATGTTGCTTGGGCTTCATTGTGCCTGGCCAGCTTTTACAGTAGTGTCAGCTGGCAGTAAGAGAACTGGACCTAGAAGATGTGATGTCAGGATTGCTTACTATCTTTTTCTTCTTTCACTCTAGGAAAATTGAGGAGGGATCTGGAGTATAAGACCAGTGAGTATCTGGAGGGGATAATGACTGATGTTCACCCCAGAGTAAACTCTCCTTCTCCAAATTACAGTTTTCCTGTAAAGCTTCCCTTATGGATCAGCTCTTTATTTTTTTTAAACGTTTATTTATTATTAAGAGACAGAGATAGAGCAAGTGCATGGGAAGGGCAGAAAGAGGGAGACACAGAATCCAAAGCAGGCTTCAGGCTCTGAGCTGTCAGCACAGAGCCTGATGCGGGGTTTGAACTCACAAACTGCAAGATCATGAGCTGAGCTGAAGTCGAACGCTTAACAGACGGAGCCACCCAGGCGCCCCTGGATCAGCTCTTTAAACAGGAATGTCTTTGTGGTAGCTAATGTACCTGGATTCGTTGTCCTGAGGTCTCAGAGTTCATCCTTCCCCAGCGTTTCTCAGCCATAAAGATCCCAGCCCCTTCCTTCTTTTCCTCCCTGGAATTCTCTCCCTGGCTTCTCCCCACCCTCTGGAAGGTATGAGCACAAGGTCTAAGATTTCTGTCCTGGTCCCTGAAGGGAGTCTCCTACCCTTGTCAGAAAGGCCTCAGAACCCACAGGGAAAATCTCCTTTGATATCTTATGATGCCATAACTTTATCCCCGTGTCCCCACAGCGAGGATCATCCTGAATTCCCAGCCAGCCAATGGCTGCCTCTCAGTGTCTCCCAATGAGAAAAGCCTGATATTCACTGGTTTGTGGATGAACAAATACCAACATGGTTGGAGATTTGACCCTGAGCCTGGAGTGCTGGTCAGTAGGGGCTTCACGTGGGGCAAAGTGTACTGGGAGGTGAGGGTGGACAGGATATGGTGGGGGGCAGAGGAGGAAGATGCAGTGTGTTACTGGGGCGGAGCCAGAGACATGTTTGGCACTAGCTACCTGGGTGGGTTAGTGGGCACCCCTGGTGGTTACAGTCCCACCGGGTACAGAAATGAGAATGAAAATGGAATATGGCTGAAATTCTGCCTGGTGGGGATGGCCAGAGAGTCGGTGGTGAGGAGAGGATGTCTCGCCTTCACCCCTGAGGAGGGGTTCTGAACCTGCAGCTCTCCTCAGCTGGGGTGTATGTAGGTACCAGTCTCGAGCCTTTCCAGATCCTGTCATGTTGTCCAAGGCAGACCGGAGTTGCTCTGGATTATCATGGTGGGAAGGTGACCTTTACCAATGCCAGGACTCAGGAGTTAATCTACAAGTTCTTCTCTTCCTTCACGGGGAGAGTTTTCCCTTTCCTGTGGCTTGACTGTATGAGAGGCAGAGTCACACTGAGGCTCTAAGACAAGGTCTCATTTGGCCTGTATTCCTCTATGTCATTCCCAACTTCCCACTCAGCTAGACTGTCTGTCTGGGCTTCCAAACACCCTTAGATCATGGGACCAGCACGGTGGAGGCAGGAGTCCCTGATCCTTTCCACTTGGTCTCTAAAATAGGGATGACACTCATCTGCCCTCTCTGCAGAGTTAGGGTTGGAATGTCTTCAAAGCACTTATTAAAATATGTGTTCTTGTTAATGTTTTTCTTCTGTTGCCTTTGATTTGGTCCTTCATCCGCCACTGAGATAAAGGTATGAGAACGAGTGTGAGTGTCCTAGGGTTGCAGCCTCTGCCCCTAAGAATAGTGGTCACAACATCCCTATCAGTTCTAAATTGTAAATATTTCGATGAAATTCATGCCTAATTGACAGTTGATGTATTCTGAGGTTTGAAATATCTGGGGTCAGTATGGGCTCATTTACTTCTATGTTCTTAACCGTTTTCTCAACAGAAAGTGGGGAGGGGAAACCCTGAGGTTCAGGAAGGTATGAGTTTTTGGAAGCAAGTCTTAGTTGGATTTTGAGATTGTAGAAACAGATATTAAGGTAAAATTATTAGTCTTAGCTATAAGCAGAAAACAAATCTGGCTGTTTTTAGAGGAAGGGAAATCTATTAAACGATATGGGAGTTGCCAAGAGGGAAGGAGACCCTGTCTACTGGCTTTCACATTCTGGAGGCAGTACCGTGTTACCAGGAAGAGCCTGGGTAAGAGACAATATGGTAGCCGCAGCCAGAGGGAGTAAGGCAGAGGGGTCATGAGAGCCTGAGGTGATTGTCATGTTGTCAGGATGTGAATGGGATGCACAGTGCTTTAGTGCAAGCTGGCAGATAGTGGGTAGGATACAGGGAGAGCAGTGGAGGAAAAAGAAGCAATGAATATGGAGCTGGAGCTGGAGACATGTTTAGGAGTGGCTGTCTTAGTGGATTCATAGGCATTACTGATGAGTATACAGAAATGAGAATGAAGAGTTGAGGAAGAAATGGTCTCAGGGAATTAGTGGGTACTTTTTCATGTAATTAACTCCTACACCATAATCTGGCAGAAGTGCACCAGATTGCCAGGTATAGAGTACCTGCCTTTGCCCCAGCAACAAGGGATATTGGGCAAGCATTTTCAGCTTCTGCAGTAGGAGGTGGTCTCATTGGGACTCATGGAGGTTAGCATTCTCAAGACATGGGAGCAGAGGCTGGTTGCTTAAGTGACAACTTAAACTTCCAGGTTTGGGAGATGTGAGGAAATCTGCTATGATAGTTCAGCTGTGTAAGAACATTGTGTTGAAAAATATGACCAAACAACACAAGATTCCTATATTCTGCATCTGTATCTACAAGCAGAATTCTGTATTCTGCATCTGTATCCGTATGTACAGGCAGGTGCAGACAGACAACCAACAGTGTACACGGAAGTCCTTCATATGGAAGAGACAAACCAATTTCTTCTGTATGAGGAGTGGCCAAGGGTTATAACCAGTATACTCTATCCTGTGTTCCTAATTTGTGTTTAACAATGTACAGGATCCAAGAGAACAGATTTTATGAGTTAAGGATATAGAGAATGTTCCATTGGTTAGAAATAAATGCAAACCAAAATATGAGTAAGTAATTACTAAAGAACAAGTTCAGAAGTTAGCAAGACAGTGGAGAAACTGTTCCTATTCTTTTTTTCTTATTTTATGTTATTAAAATTAAAGTATACTTTAATATACAGTTTTATATTAGGTTTAGGTATACAAGATAATGATTCAACAATTCTATCCATTTCTCAGTGCTCATCATAAGTGCAGTCCCTGCCCATCACCACACAATATTATCACAATATTATCGACTATATCCCCTATGCTGCACTTTTCATTGCCATGACTTATTAATTTTATAACTGGAACTTTGCATCTCTTAATCCTCTTTATCTATACCCTCCTCCTCCCCCTCCCCTCTGGCAACCACCAGTTTGTTCAATATATTTAAGAGTCTGGGCTTTTTTTTTTGTCCCTTTTTTTGTTTGTTCATTTGTTTTGTTCCTTAAATTCGACATAGGAGTGAAATCATATGGTATTTGTCTTTCTCTGATTTATTTCACTTAACACTAAATCCTCTATGTCCATCCACATTGTTGCAAATAGCAAGATTTCATTCTTTTTCATATATATATATATATATATATATATATATATATATATATATATACCATTCTTCTTTATCCATCCATCAGTCAATGGACATCTGGGCTTTTTCCATAGTTTGGCTATTGTTGATAGTACTGCTATAAACATAGGGGTGCATGTATCTTTTCAAATTAGTGTTTCTGTTTTTTATGGGAAAATACCTTGTAGTGGAATTACTGGATCATAGGGTAGTTCTATTTTTAACTTTTTGAGGAACCTCCCTACTGTTTTCCAGAGTGGCCGCACCAGTTTGCATTCCCACCAACAGTGTGTGAGTGTCCCTTTTTCTCTACATCCTCACCAACACCTGTTGTTTCTGTGTTTTTGATTTTTGCCATTCTGAAAGATACATAGTGATATCCCATTGTGGTTTTAATTTGCATTTCCCAGATGATCAGTAACGTTGAGCATCTTTTTATGTGTCTGTTGGCCATTTGTATGTCTTCTTTGGAAAATGTCCATTCAGGTCCTTTGCCCACTTTAATTGGATTATTTGGGTTTCGTGTGTGAGTGTGTGTGTGTGTGTGTGTGTGTGTGTGTGTGTGTGAGGAGTGGTGTAAATTCTTAACATATTTCAGATATTAACCTCTCATTGGACACATCATTTGCAAATATCTCCTCCCATTCCATTGGTTGCCTTTTTGTTTTGTTGACTGTTTCCTTCACTGTGCAGAAGTTTTTATTTTGATGAGATCCCAGTAGTTTATTTTGCTTTTGTTTCCCTTGCTTCCAGAGACATGTCTAGAAAAACATTGTTATGGTCTATGTCAGAAAAATTACTGCTTCTTCTAGGAATTGTATGGTTTCAGGTCTCATATTTGGGTCTTTAACCCATTTGTGGTTTATTTTTGTGTATGGTGTGAGACAGTGGTCCAGTTTCATTCTTTTGCACGTAACTTTTCATGTCTAGTTTTCCCAACACCATTTGTTGAAGAGACCTTTTTCCACAGTATATCCTTGCCTACTTTTGTCATAGATTAATTGGCCAAGAAAGTGTGTGTTTATTTCTGGAATCTCTATTTTGTTCCATTGATCTATATGTCTATTTTTGTGCTCAAACTGCTTCTCTTTAGAATAATTTTTAAATTCAAAGGGTAATGTTAATGAGATATTTATTAGACAGATAAATAGAAAACAAACACTAGCAGGAAAAATGACGCCTAGTCCCCTGAGGGACTCCCAGCATGGTCTTCTGCAGATGCACTGCAGCTCCCCCAAAACCCATGGACTGGGTGGAAAGCAGGGCCATCACAGGTACCCTACTCAATTATAGTTACTGTGCAACCTGGCTGCTAGGGAAACCTTTGTAGCCAGAGCCCCAGCTTAGACTGGCCTCTTTGGGCTGGGCCACTGCTGTGGGGGCAGTATTCACAGTTGACCACTTCTCTTTGTCCCCCCCCCTAAAAAAACTGAGTAGGAGTGGGCACTGTCAGGCTATTGGCCTGCACATGGAGAGGCCCCAGCCCTGGGAGACAACACTGGGAATGACAGGTGGAACCACAGTGCCATGGGGACTGCGAGGAAACGGGAGTGTCTACGACTCAATGGGGAGAATTGTGGTACCTACCTGTGTGTGTCAAGTGAATTTTCATTCAAAACAGCACTTCCCAACCTCTTCCTTCTTTTCCATAAAATAAAATTCCTCTCCTTTGTTTGTTGGATTTGCTAATGGTTTCATCATAGCTCGCTTGTCCTGAGTTGCCATTCTCTGTTATTCCCAAATAAACCCATTTTTTGCTGGTAAAACAACTAACTTTTATTTTTAAGGTTAGCATTATTCTGTTAAAGCAGGGTTTTGTTTGTTTGTTTTGATTTTTGGTTGAAAAAATGTTACAAGAGCTGTAAGTAAAATAACTCCTATCCTTCAGTGTCTTCCTGGAAAATTCATTTTCATTCAGAATACCAAGAAGTGAATCCAGCCCACATCTCCTCCTCTTCCTGACCCATGTCCCATGCAGGTCTGCTTCACACAAAGTTGTACCTGAAATCAGGGTGATGGCAGGTGAAACGTAAGAATGTATTCATTGCAGTTGGTTCAAAGTGGGGCTTTGCGGTCCTTCCGAAGGATGCACAGTGACGCCGGCCTGTCTGGGGGCCCGCATGCCACTGCAAGCTCCAGCCCCCCTGAACCCCTGGCGGAGAGTCACAGCTGGTCCCATCCAGCACCGTGACACCTGCAGGCACCGTGACACTCTGCAGAGGTCATCCCTGCCTACATCTTCCTGCCCCGGAGAGACTTCCTATTCTAAACCAGAGGTGCACCTGTGACCACCTGGGAGCCAGCCGGCCCAAGGTTGCTTTGTTACACCTTATGCTCTGAGCCACTTAGACATTCCAGGACAGTGCTGTGCGGGTACTTTCAGATGGAAGCATTGTATCCGACACTGTCACAAATCTTTCTCCTCCACCTGCATTCGACCATTACCCACAAGAGGAGAAAACAATACTTCCTTTTGTTGTCACAACTCTGTCAAAACCCTAAAGAAGTTTCCTTGCCCGTAAAGGAACTTGCCCACAACTGCTACACAGCCCAGTCAGACCATCACTCAGTGGGAAAGCGCTTTGCACAACCAGCAAAAGCAGCCGAGGAACAAAATCACGTCAAAACAAACGCCATTCCTCCCGGATTCCTGCAGCCACGCTGGAAAAGAGAACAAGGTATTGACCGTCCCGTGAGCTGAGACTGCGCCGTGTGCTCTCGCACTGGCAGGTGCAGGTGGTAGGTGGGCAGGTGAAGGTGCCAGGTGGGCACCAGGGGGCAGGTACCAGGTGGCAAGGAGACAGGTGCAGGGGCAGGTGCTTGGTGGGCGCCAGGGGGCAGGTGGCAATGAGGCAGGTGGCAGGGGAATGGAGCTCGGGTGTAGCAGCTTTTAGGGCCTCCTGGGCCCATGCCGCGCCACCTGGGACACTCTGTCCGTGCCCGTCACCCACCCCCAGCCTCCCTGCCACCCCGGGACAGACCGCCCATGCCCACCTGTCATTTTTTCTGTCAATCCTCAGCCTTCATTGCACAAAAAGGCTCCTTCCCTCAATCTGGGGCCCTGTCGTGCATTTTCTGCCCTTTCTGTTGACCCATGGCTGTTCCCACTGTCACTCGGTCCTCTCCATCAGTACTAGGCCCTCTCCATCCATAGTCGGCCCTCCCCGCCAGCACTCGGCCTGCTCTGTCAGTACTCGGCACTGCACACCTCCTTCAGCATCTCCAACGCTTGCTTCTTCCCGCCTTTCTGTGTTCTTGGCCTCGATCCCACGATCTCCCCAACACTTGGGGCCCGTGGGATCCCCTGCATGTGCCATGTGAAGTCTGTGCCTCAGGAAGCCCCAGCAGAGGCTCGGGGTCAGGGTCAGGGGCTAGGGGTCAGAGTCAGGATCAGGGTTGGAGGCCCAGGGTGAGGGTTAGTGTTAGAGGTGACCTGCCAGTGATCACACAGGACCGTTGTCCGCTGCCCTGGGCTGTGACAGCAGACAGGGACAGTCCACGCACTCGGGCGCATCTATGCAGGCTCGAGTGCCGCCTCCTGGCAGTGGCGGGGACCCCCGTCCAGACCCCAGCGTGGACAGGCCGGTGTTCGGAGTCCAGGGTTCTCTGGCCCGCCTGCGTCCTTACAAGGCCACGGCTGAGCTCCTGTGCCTGGGGGTGCACCAGGTCCGTGGGCCGTGTAGACGACTGAGTCTTGGGCAGTTGGGACGACACGTCCTCGCTCACAGCCCAGCCTGACCCTCCAACTGCCGCGCATGGCCCCGACCCTCCCATAGCCCAGGCCCTGCGGTCCTTTCCCTCCAGCTGAGACACACCTCCGACATTTGTGCAGAATCAAAGATGCGGAAGGGAGCCCTGTTCCTCCCCGAGGCTGCTGGGGCTGGGGAACCGTGTGCACTGTGTGCAGGGTCCCTGGACAGGTGGCCTCCAGACAGACACGGTGGACTCTCTGAATGCACAGTGTTCTGCAGGGGATTCACTGGTTTTCTGTTTGCTCCGTTTGCTTATTGCCTGGTTAGACTGGGATCATGGGTCTTGAGGGAGCAGCTCAGAGAAGCTTATCCCTGCTCATGTTGCTGTTGTTACCTGGCTGAGGAAGTAGTGGTCAGGTTCCACACTGTGAAGTGATTTCCTGTTGTGTGTATACTTTGTGTCTTCTTTAGGAGGAGGCCACTATGTGGGGTTCACACCTCAGGAGCAGGGAGTTAGCTCCATGTCCCTAGTGGATGGCTGAGTGACTACATCAATTATTTAGAAATCATGTGCATACATTGCTAGTCATTGAACAAAAACTCTCTGGAAGCATTTCTTTTTTACCAGTGTGAACACATGGATAATTACCACAGGCTTCTGGATATACCCCCGCACTACAGTTTTCGGTTGCTCAGATTATTCCCGCTTTTGCTATTGATAACTCTCCCCTTGGCTTCTGTTTTCCTTTGCCATATTACATCTCTGTGTTTTTATTTTTTGTGCGTTTTTTATTGGGACGCTCTTACTTTCTGATATTTCAAGATCATACTTGCTCTTCTATTTACTCACTCAGTCCTAGCATTTGTGTGTTCTTTAAAGAGCTCTGTTTAAAACTTACATGTGGGGGGAACCTGGGTGGCTCAGTCAGTTAAGCATTTGACTCTTGATTTGGGCTTAGGTCATGATCTCATGGTTCGTAAGCTTGAACCTGGAGTGTGGCTCCGCGCCAACACTGGGGAGCTGCTTGGGATTCTCTCCCTCTCTCTCTGCCCCCTCCCCCTGCTCTCTCTCTCCCTCTAAAAATAAATAAACAAACTTTAAAAGAAACTGTACATATTGTAGCTAAATTTGCTCAGCAGACAATGGAAGAAGGGGCGCCTGGGTGGCTCAGTCGGTTGAGCATCCTACTTCCACTCAGGTTATGATACCACAGTCCATGAGTTCAAGCCCTGCATCGGGCTCTGTGCTAACAGCTCAGAGCCTGGAGCCTACTTTGGATTCTCTGTCTCCCTCTTTTTCTGTCCTCCCCCTGCTCATGCTCTGTCTCTGCCTCAAAAATAAATAAAAAAAATTTAAAAAAATTTAAAAAGACAATGGAAGGAAATCTAGGCATTTATTACAACCCACATAAACACACCTCATTTTCTGTGGAGCTATCTGTATCCATGTTAAGCTAAAGGTAAGTTTGTACTGGAGAGGCCAAGGACAGGCTGCCTCCAAATGTGCCACTTTGGCGTATTGAGTATTTTAAATAAAAGTTACTTAAGAAACAACCAGTGCAAGAACATTCAAACCATGTCCTCCAGAAAGTGGAAAACAATCTCCCATAGGAAAAAAAAAATCCTCCTTATGCTAAGAAATAAAAAGATATCTTTATCACCAGAGATAAGGACCATAACGTTGAGAAAACTGTAAAAACAAGTCTTATTACTTTTTTTTTTAATTTTTTTTTAACGTTTATTTTTGAGACAGAGAGAGACAGAGCATGAACAGGGGCGGGGCAGAGAGAGAGGGAGACACAGAATCTGAAACAGGCTCCAGGCTCTGAGCTGTCAGCACAGAGCCTGACGCGGGGCTTGAACTCACGGACCGTGAGATCATGACCTGAGCCGAAGTCGGACGCTTAACCAACCAAGCCACCCAGGCGCCCCTACTTTTTTACTAATCTACTACCTCAGCCCAAATTCTGCTTAGAATACCTTACTAATTAAAGCTCCCAAACACCGATTTTCCTTATTCTTTAAATTCCTCACAAATTTATTGTCTCTTTGTCTAAAATGTATAAAACCTTCCCACCTTGGTCATTCTTTAGGTCCAATTTCATTATTGGGCCCCTCTGTGTGCATGTATTAAAACTCTGGGTTTTTCCTCCTCTTAATGCATCTCATGTAGATGGAATTCTTAGTCCAGCTCTAAGGCCTTGAGGGAAGAAGAGTCCTCCCTCTCCAGCAGCACCATTGTCTCCAAACTGATCTGTTGTCACAGGGATATTGAAATCATCTCCATTTGACTACCTATTACTTCCCACTCCATCAGTGGTAAACCTGTGTTACAAAAAGAAAACTCATCTGAGTGAATTCAAAGATAAAACTGACTATTCAATGAGGTATGACTCTGGAAGCATCCTACCTAGCAAATAGAAAGCAGCTCCAATTGGGCTATAGAAAATTAAAGGTTTTTAAAAGCAGAGAGGGAATGCAATAAGGAAATTATTAGCAATGAATGCATTGTTTTAGGTAGGGTCTCATCCTAAAGGAAACAAAATGGGTCAATCAGTAAATTTCCTAGGGAGTACCTTTCAAGTCTGTGGTTTTTTTTTTTTTTTTTTAAATTTTTTTTCTTTTTTTTTTTCAACGTTTATTTATTTTTTTGGGACACAGAGAGACAGAGCATGAACGGGGGAGGGGCAGAGAGAGAGGGAGACACAGAATCGGAAACAGGCTCCAGGCTCCGAGCCGTCAGCCCAGAGCCTGACGCGGGGCTCGAACTCCCGGACCGCGAGATCATGACCTGGCTGAAGTCGGACGCCCAACCGACTGCGCCACCCAGGCGCCCCTCAAGTCTGTGGTTTTAACACCTGGCTCACATCATCTGCCATTTATTTATTTCATTGCTGTATTCCACATAAGAAATACAGTGGTTCCAGAGCCGTTAGCTAGTATCCCCACAGGAAATAACTTTATAAAATTGAATCTATGGTTTATATATAGTACAATTTGCCTTCAGTCTATAGGTTTCATTCATTTCCAAAGTCATCTAGGTCAGTATCTTTTGCCCTACCACATTCATTGAGGTGGGTTTTTTTCATACGTTTCTGGTACTGTTAGATTATTTTTCACAATTTCTACTTCATTCATCAACACTCCCACATCCTAAATAACCTAATTTTAATAGATTGTGATTCAATCTTTGGACTGTAAATGTTTGTGTTTTTAAAAACGCAGACTGGTAGATATCCATCACTGTAGTATCCTATGGAATATTTCAACCCCTCATGATCTGTTTATCATCTTTGTTGTTTTGCCTTTTCCAGAATGTCCTATAAATAGGGTTGTGCCTTGTGTAGCCTTTTCAGACTATAAATTCTTTCAACGAAGAATATATATGTAAGATTAATCCATGCCTTTTATATGCACTCATGGTTCATTTCTGTTGATGAAATGTGTTAAATTGTATGTGTAGGGGAGGAAAAATAATTTTCTGTTTCTTTCTGTGTTCTTGGTGGATATGCCTTTTATGAAGAAAACCACAGGGCCAAACTGGGTCACCTATGCAGAATCAGGAAACCAAGACTTAATACCTACTCTGTGTTTTCAATTCCCCAGGAATGCAACCTGTAACCAGGCAACGTTGTGTTTCCTGGTCTATAGTTGGCAATTTATGGATAGACCTCATCCACTCCTGTTGGGAGAGCAACCTTACCTAAACACTGCATTCCTTGTCAATAAGTTCCTTTCTTTCTTCTTTGTTTCCTCCCTCTTTCCTTCTCCCTCCTTCCCTTCCTTCTTTCATTCTGCCCTCCCTCCTTTCCTCCCTCCCTCCTTTCCTTCCTTCCTTCCTTCCTTCCTTCCTTCCTTCCTTCCTTCCTTCTTTCCCTTCTTCTTTTTCTTCTCCTTGTTATTATTTATTTATTTATTTATTTATTTATTTATTATTATTCCTTCTCTCGGCCTGTAAAGAAGCTTTCTTTTGTTTAGGTCAGTAGAGCTCTCTTGTATGTGTTACATGGGATGCTGCACGATTCATGAATCATTTAATAAAACCAGTTAGGTCTTTAAGTTTACTCATTTGGAATTTCTTTTGTTAACAACCTGCCCCCCATCCCACCCCCATAATAAAGGACAAATGGAGAAGGAAAAGCAGAAGTTTAATAATGTGGGTTTTTCTTGCATACATGGTAGAGAGCCAGGAAAACTGAGTAATACCCCGAAATGGCTAAAGCCATCACCTTACAGGCCATTACCTGGTAAAGACAAAACATGTTTGGGGAGGGGAGTGAGTTAAGGGAGGTTATCAGGCAAGCAAAGTAAACCAGGTATGGTTGTAATGTGCCTTCTCTATTGATAAGAGTTTCTGAAAATTCAGAGTCATCTCCCTCTTCCTAGCACAAATGGAAATTTTCCTTGTAAATGTAAATGTTCCTCTCCAAAGGGCAAATTCTTGGTTTTCAGAGGTTTTCTTGTGTCTGCTGTTCCTTAAAATTAATCAGGTCTGCTAACCTTAAAAATAAAACTGCCAGTTATTTTACCAGTAAAAGATAGGTTTATTCAGACATAGCAGAGAAGTGCCATACCACATGAACAGGACACTGCAAAACCATAGGCAAGTGCTGAGATCAAAGTAGAGGAGGGTCTTTTATAGTGGCTTCTCATTGGATGAGCTATGACTGTCTCTCATTTGCTGGGCTGTGACTGTCTCTCATTGGCTGCATTGCAACTATCTCTCATTGGCTGGGCTGTAAATGTCTTTTATTGGCTGAGCTGTGACTGTCTCTCATTGACTGGGATGTGACTGTCTCTCATTGGCTGGGTTGTGACTGTCTCCTGGATTTTAATGTGTGTGTGTGTGTGTGTGTGTGTGTGTGTGTGTGTGTAAAACATAATATCCTTTCATTGCTTGTGCCTGTGTTTTTCCAGTGTTATTTATTGAAGACACTGTCCTTTCATTACTAGATTCTGGTTTCAAAGTTGTTCCCAACTTTGCAAAGTAATTGACCACATGTGGGTGTTTTGTTTTGTTTTGTTTTGTTTTTTTCGTTTGGCTATAGTGATGCTTATGCCAGTTTTTGTTTCAATACAAGACATTTGTTTACTACAGCTTCCAAATATGGTTTGAAGTCAGGAAGGTGATGTCTCCAGCTTTGTTCTTTCTCAAGATGGATTTGGCTATTCAGGGTCCTTTGTGATTTCATTCGTACACATATCAGGATTGTTTGTTCTAGTTTTGTGAAAAATGCTTTTGGGATTTTGGTCATGAGTGCACTGAATCTATAGATTACTTTGAGTGCAATAGAAAGTTTTACAATATTAATCCATGAGGATTACACTTTACAATCCATGAGGATGGAGTATTTTCCCATTTGTTGGTCTTTTCTTCGGTTTCTTTATCAATGTCCTATAATTTTGATGTTACAGGATTTTCACATTGCTTCAAAACTTTTTTCCTAGATATTTTATCATTTTTGATGAAATTGTTAACAATATTTTCAAATTGTGTGTGTTGTGTGTGTGTGTGTGTGTGGTAGTTCATTATGAATATGTTGGGAGCAAGAATATCCTGTTTCCTCGAGGTCCTATTTGCCAGACTAAGAATCATATTGACATTGGACAGATTAATAGGAGAAAGTCAAATTTAATTTTAAATGTATGGGGAATCCACACAGACATGGAAATTCCAAAGACAGTCAAGCAAAATGAAGCATATATGTCATTCTAAACTAATGAGAAGGAGACAGGAGTCTGGTACTACAAAGATAATGTAACAGCCCTCCAACCAGTCTTAAGGGTTAATTTGCTTCAAGCTAACACACCCCTTACTTGCTGACCCAAGGCCCTTCATTGTAACAGAACTAATTTACTCTCTGAGATTTGCAGACCACTGGCCTTGAGGAAAGACCAGAATGTTCCCAGGCCAAGGAGTCCAGCAAGCATGCCTGAGTCCACCTCTGCTTTCTGATTAGCCTAGCAATTTTTTTTAGCAAAATGTTTTTCTTTTTCTGGTCACACAAATGATTTTACTAATCTCCCTTTGGGTTTCTATAGACCTTGTCCTCCTTTGCAGAAAGAACAGAGTCCTCCTACGTATCATGAAACATGAACCGAACTCCCTCACATATCCCAACACTGAGATAACATTAGAGGCTGGCACCATGGGGTCTGCGCATAATCAAGAAATGTTGCAGGCCCCTTTACTTCCTTTGCCGATTACCCCCTAAGTCCCCTTAAAAACCCCTGGGCCAGGCAGAAACCTGGGAGTTGGCTTTTGGGCAAGAGTCTGCCTTCTCAGTTTGCTGGGCTCCTGAATAAAGGTGAAATTCCTTTCAAATCAAAGCTTGTCTCTTGAGTATTGGTCTTCTCTAAAAAAAAAAAAAGTAATCAGAGGCACCTGGGTGGCTCAGTTGGTTAAGCGGCCAACTTTGGCTTAATTCATGATCTCACAGTCCGTGCGTATGAGCCCCATGTTGGGCTCTGTGCTGATAGCTTGGAGCCTGGACTCTGCTTCGGATTCTGTATCTCTCTCATTTAAATAAATATTAAAAAAATTGTTTAATACTAATTAATTATTTCTTTATTTTTGAGAAAGAGAGCATGAGCAGGAGAGAGGCAGAGAGAGAGGGAGAGAGAGAATATTAAGCAGGATCCACACTCAGTGCAGAACCCAACATGGGCTTGAACGCACGAACTGTTAAATCATGACCTGAGCTGAAATCAAGAGTCAGATGCTAAACCGTCTGAGCCACCCAGGCGCCCAAGTATTGGTATTTCAAGCAATGTGACTGGCAGCCAGTAAGCAATACAATTCACAGGAAGATGAAAAGGAGTAAATGTCTGTCTGGTAAACAAATGTTTTTATGGCCACTCAGAAATTATGGGACACAGAGGGCCTTTATCAAACAGGTCTTCGCAGGTTCCTCCCTGCCCACCTTGCCTAGTTCATACCATAGTGTAATTATCCATAGTGACAGCTCTCTTCCTAGAGCAGGTTCTCTACCAAAATTCTTTTTAGGCAGTTGAGGGGGAGGTAAAGAGGTTTTCTAGAACTTGCTGGGATTCAATTGCTTTTTAACTCAAAGTTAACTTGATGGCAAAGTGGCCCATCTTGGGGCAGCCTGCCCTTGGCTTGTTGGGTTAGGGTTAGGGTTAGGGTTTGGTCCCAGGAGGCTCCAGGAGCTGAATCCCCAGTGGTGTAGTGGTCTCCCCGGACGGATGAGTGGAGGTCCCATGGGAGGCTGCCGGTCAGGCTTAGCCTTTGGGTTCTATGGCCAGGCTCCGGTGTGGGCCACTCTTCGGCTGGGCCTAAGGAACCCCCTTGTGCACATTCAATTGGGCTTTGGAAATGACATGTGTATGTTCCACGTTCCATGCAGATGACGGTGCACTGCTAGTGGGCCCCATGTGCATGGTGTTTTCAGAGTTAAGGAATGGGTCATCATCGGGAGACAGCCTTCTCTAGGGTTAGGGTTCGGTCCAGGGACGTTGCAAGGGCCGAAGTGACACCAGTCTCATGAATTCCATGGAGGGCTGAAGTGAGGGCCCTTGCGCAGGTGTGGGTCTGGTGTAGGGTTAGTATGAGAGATAAGGTTACAGTTAGGTTGAGGGTTCTGGTTAGGGTTAGGGTTTGGTCCCAGGAGGCTCCAGGCGCAAATACCTAGTGGTGCAGTGGTCTCCCTGCATGGATGAGTGGAGGTCGCATGGGAGGCGACCCGGCAGGCTTAGCCATTGGGTTCCAGGGCTAGCCTCCGGGGTGGGCCACACTTCGGCTTGGCCTCAGGAACCCCTCGTGAGCATCCAATTGGGCTTGGGAAATGACATGGTGATGTTCCAGGTTCCCTGTAGAGTTGTCATGCACTGCTACTGGGCCCCAGGTGCCTGGTGTTTCAGAGTTAAGGA